>NC_138213.1:1336851-2836851 GCF_964194415.1 Vipera berus | reverse complement strand
CAAAAGTTTGTGATGCCTAAAATGCTAACTTGTTTAATTATTACACGTGGTTTGTGGCTGCTATCTACTTTGGAAACACACATATATATCTTCTTAATATGGGTCAGTTTGAGCAGGGGGTTGGACTAGAAGACCTCCAAGGTCCCTTCCACCTCTGTCATTCTACTCTACTCTACTCTACTCTACTCTACTCTACTCTACTCTATTCTATTCTATTCTATTCTATTCTATTCTATTCTATTCTATTCTATTCTATTCTATTCTATTCTATTCTATTCTACAATCTGTCCTATTCCATTCCACTCCATCACATCCCACACCCATATCTGCTGGTGATAAAATTGTACCAAAATTTACACACTTGGCGAGGAATTTCCCCGCCAAAGGGGCCTCAACCAAACATATCAGATCTTTTTGGAGCGTTCCAGGCAAGACTCTCCCATTGTGTGCTCAGATACAACCTGGCTCCTTTTTACAGCAGGCTCTGTGATGTTCTTCACACATCTTCCCGAGACCCAATCTCCAAGAGGCTCTGAGCTGATTCTCGGGGAGCCCTAAGGAAGCTGTGGCACCAATCCAAAAGGTTGGGTGGAGTGGATTTCGCAAGGGAGGAAACCAATTACGGAGCAGATGGAAGTCCCAAAGTGCCTGGAGAATTGTTTGAGGTTAAAATGCCAAGGTGTTTTTTTTTAATCGCTGTTTCTTTGAAAGACTGTTTCCTCTCTTTGTAACAAGAAGCCCTGAGAATTTTCAAGAACGAAAACTTTTTTTTAAAAAAAGAGAGGGGTGTGTGTGGAAAGTGGAGGAACGGTGTTCTCCACTAAACCCAAAAAGAACATCTGAGGGGATTTTTCTGGAGCATCTAGTTTATTTTAGATCTCTATGCATAAATAACAGAAATTCTGTTGAATGAGCAAGTACGTGGATGCTTTTCGTTGGTGCATTGATTATTCCTCAGCCTGCTTAGTTTCTCCAATATTGACAAATATGCCAAGGGAGACCCCTAGTGGCAGACTCTAGAATTAATTTTCACAGAGTTACAGGAGTCTCCCACTTAAGACCCTATTCAGGCCAGAAAATTCACTGTTAAATGATATGGTTGTGAAGTGACGCACCATATGACCACACCCACTTGATGAGCTTTGTTTTTCCATTGTCATTAAGCGAATCGCTGCAGTCGTCAAAGCCACCTTCCCTGCCAGCTTTCCGTGTTGACTTGCTTGTCGTAAGCCAGCTAGGAAGGTTGAAAAACGGCAATCCTGGGATTGTACAATACCGCAACTGTCTTAAGTGCAAGCCAGTTGCCAATAGCCCAAACTGCATTTCTGCGACTGCAGGGACACTAAGATTAAGTGTGAGCATTGGTCATAAGCCACTTTTTTCAGCACTGTTGTAACTCTGAACAGTCGCTAAACAAATAATCATAAGTCGAGGACTACCTGTACAGAAAGTGACACTTATAGACCTTGGACTTCCAAACTTAACAATTTCAAGACTTGTGGACTTAAACGGCTGGCTGAGTAGAGTAGAGTAGAGTAGAGTAAAGTAGAAGAATAGAATAGAATAGAATAGAATAGAATAGAATAGAATAGAATAGAATAGAATAGAATAGAATAGAATAGAATAGAATAGAATAGAATAGAATAGAATAGAATAGAATAGAATACAAGAGTAGAGTAGAGTAGAGTAAAGTAGAAGAATAGAATAGAATAGAATAGAATAGAATAGAATAGAATAGAATAGAATAGAATAGAATAGAATAGAATAGAATAGAATAGAAGAGTAGAGTAGAGTAGAGTAGAGTAGAGCAGAGTAGAGTAGAGTAGAGTAGAAGAATAGAGTAGAGTAGAGTAGAGTAGAGTAGGACCTTGGAGGTCTTCTAGTCTAACCCCCTGCTCAAGCAGGAGACCCTATACCATTTGAGACAAGTGATTGTCCAGTCCCTTCTTAAAAGTGTCCAGTGTTGGAGCACCCATAACTTCTGAAAGCAACTTCTGTTCCATTGGTTAATTGTTCTCACCGTTAGGAAGTTTCTCCTTAATTCCAGATTGCTTCTCTCTTTGATCAGTTTCCACCCATTGTTTCTTGTCCTGCCCTCTGGTGCTTTGGAGAATAATTTGACTCCCTTTTCTTTGTGGCAGCCCCTGAAATACTAGAATCCTGCTATCACATCACCCCTAGTCCTTCTTTTCTTTAGACTAGCCAAACCTAAGTCCTGCAGCCGTTCTTCATATATTTTAGTCTGGGAGTTGAAGTCCCCAAGTCTTGAAATTGCCAACTTTGGGGACTGCTGACATAGAACCTAGAATTTTCCTTCCTCTCGTAACATTGTGAGTTGCAGGATGCAGCAGAGATGCTTCCGAAGCTTTTCCAGATCATTTTTCCATAGATACTCATGTAAAGTTGTGAAAGACACTTCTCCACTACTATGAGAATAGCACTGTATCTAAATTTACAATTGTTCTGAAAGGTTTAAATTTCAGAGGCCAAAGGCAGCTGGAGAGATCACGGGATAAAGAAGGAATGTACAAATAAGGCCATTTGGCAACGTTCTTGCAACGCTAAAATCTTCTCCAGCCTGTTTCACTTCAGGATGAGGAGAGTTATAGGAAATTCACCTGAAGGGAAGGTTGTTGAACCCACAGCAAATTCAAAAATGTTGTGTACTTGGATGTTGCTTGCAATGTGCTGGGTAAAAACGTCTGCTCACATCGCTTGGAGGAATGGCCCAATCTAATAGGAATAATGTTCCTCTAAATTGAGTGTGTGCCCAGGCTCTGTAGGATATAATCTTTCTCATCTGAAAAGATTAGCCATAATCCTTTTGAACAGATTTTTATTCCTGATGGCATGTCATCCGCGTATCCCTGAGCTAGCAAAAATACTCAGGATGCCTCTGGTTAATTAGGAGAGAATGTGGGCCAGAGTAGGAGAAAGCTGTGAAGTCAAATTTAGTGACCTGACCTTGAAGATGCCATGGGGGGGGGGCAAACAAGAGCCCCCTGCTCCTGATTGAAAGGTTTTAACTTAGCATGACCCTCTTGCCACAGAAGAGGCCGGAGAACAAGTAAGAACAGACCAACTATCAATAGAAGGGAATACCTGTAGCTCAGGGTTGAACTGTGGGGGTCCTCGATGCTTCTGAGTTGGGAGGTTTTCTTGCAGCCGTTTCATGACCCAGCTAGGTAACATCATCAGTGGAGCAAGGGAGTGCTAGCAGTATTTGCATTTGGGAACAAAGCAAATTGTTTCATTATCTAGTTGGGCAATGAAACGTCTGCAAGAAAACCACCAAATGTGGAGAGCAACAAGGACCCCACAGGAGGAGGAGGAGGAGGAGGAGGAGGAGGAGGAAGAGGAGGAGGAGAACAAAGACAACAACTATGGGGTTCTTGGTGCTCTCTTGCAGATGTTTTCTTGCAGATGTTTCTTGCAGACATTTCATTACCAAACTAGGTAACATTATCAGTGCTGAAAGGAAATGGGGTTTGTGGGGGGGAGAGGATGAGGAGAAGGAGAACTGTGGGGTCCTTGGGGCTCTCTGGGCTTAGTGACCACATATTTGTTTCAAAGAATTTGTACCAGGTAACTTCTCATCAGGGTATGTTTTTTGTGAGTCCTCGGTGCTCTCTGAGCTTGGTGGTTTGCTTGCAGACATTTCATTACCCAACTAGGCAACAACATCAGTGCTAGTGTGAGTGTGGAGTTTGTGCCATGTTTTGATATAACAACTTGCCCTGCCCATGTTGGGTGAGTGTTTGCAGATCATGCTCAATCTGTTGATTTGTTGCCCAATTGCAAATACTGCTAAAAATCAATAAACCTCAGTCATCTCCTTTGGCAAACATATGAAATTTAATCAGCATTCCGGCATTTTTCACTGTTCAAGAACCGGGGGTGGGTCAGTTTCGGTATGGAGCCATCCTCAAGCCGAGGGCTCTGCCGAATTGTCCTCGCCAGCCAAGCGCCACATTGTGGAATATCTAAGCATTAGACACAAGCCTCAAAATCTTTCAGAAAAAAAGCATTGTCTCCCTGCAAGCTTTCTATCCCTCGGTTCGTGAAAACGTCGAACCATCTGCCAGGTTGCAAAGGTGAACAGGTGTGTAGTAAGTTGGATAGAAAAGGGTGGGGGAATGTGTTTGAAAAATGCTGAAGGGGGATCGAGTAAAAAGATCTACTTTCTTCCAGGATTATGAGGACTCTCTTCATCCCCATAGTGCACACTACCAGAAGAATGACCGGTGTCCACCGCCATCCCAGACCTTACCAGAACGAGTGTGTGAAGCACCCAGCTGCCGGTCGGACTCTGAATGCAAGAAGCACAAACGTTGTTGCTATAATGGATGCATCTATGCCTGTCTAGAATCGGTGCCACCTCCCCCAGGTAGACCAGCCCATAATAGCTCATGCTGGAGATGCTATCACAGCAGGTCCAAAGGACACTTGGCAGATGGGATCCTTGCAACTGTTGCTATTTCCCAAAACAAAGGTCTTGGATGTTGCTATTTTTAAAATTGTTCTTTTACGTCCTTCACCAGATAGATGGAATCATCTCTTTAAGCTGGTAGACCTAGTGGTTTTCCAAGATGCTACAGTATTATGGGATTCTACAAAAGGGATGAAAAATGCACAGGGGCAAGAACCATTAGCATGGCACAGATCATCAAACCATGGTTAAAGCATGGTGTGAGCCACTAGCATGGACTCTTCTGTTCATCTTATTAAAAGCTTCTTCTTCCTTGGTGCTCTCTGAGTGTGGTTTTTTTTTTCTTGCAGACGTTTCATTACCCAAACTAGGTAACATCATCAGAGCTAATCTAGTTGATGTAGATGACATTACCGAGTTTGGGTAGTGAAATGTCTGCAAGAAAACCACCAAGCTCAGAGGCCCCCAAGGACCCCTCCTTTCAACCCTGAGCTACAAAGATTCTCCTTTATTGATGCTTCTTCTTCACAATTAGAAATATTCTGTTTCTTTTCACTGAAAAGTTTTAGATTGGCTGATTCAGCCCAAACCTCGCTGGTTGGGTGGAAATGGCTGGCTCCTGGATGGACCAGAAGAAGTCCTACAAGGTAGAGTAGCAGAACCACAGCAGTAGTAGCTCCAACGTGCCACCACGGACCTTCATTGATCTTGAGATGTTTATTTCCATAGCTGAAACATGCAGCACCACTGAGGACGGAGGTGACCCCTTGCACTGTCCAACAGGATTTGAATGCCACATCATCCATCCCGGGAATGCCGCCGAGGGCATCCCCAACCAGGGGCAGTGCATCAAGCTACGTGGGAACTCCGGTGAGTTACTGGCATGAATGTGAAGCATCTGAGCCCACAAATCACAACCACGCGAGGTACTATCTTAAAGTCACATTCATAAGGATTTCTTGCAGAAGACAATGGTGGAGAAGTTGTGTTCATTAAAAGTTGTCCTAGAAGAGGTGGTGGAGAAGAAGAACTGGACCTAAGACGGAGAAAAAGTTGAGGAAGCTCATTTTTGCCCCTGTCTCCACATTTCATCATTTAGATAGATCCAGGTGTGGAGTTACCTTTGGAAGTTGATACAAAAACTAAAATAAAACAACGCTGTTTCTTGCTATAATTCTCTAGTTTTCTTGGTTTCCAGAGACCTGAAATGCCTCTGTGCAACCTTGTCTCACAAATTAAAGCGCAGCTAGCGTCCCCTGGGTGGTTCACAACAAAATTTTGTCATTTCCTTATTGAAGCGATTTGAAGAAAATAATGCTCACCATGCTTGTTAGCTGTGCCACATGGTCATTTGTGAAGATGCTTAAGTTTCGCTCAGTTGGTATTTCTTTTTCTTCTCCAGATGGATGGAATCTAAGACCCAAGCACTACAAGGACTATTTTGGTAAGTTCCAGCATTAAAAAGGCAAATCATGAATTAAATCATTTTTCTGAGGAGCAGCAATTTGAAGAACATGGATCTAGAAGGGTTGTTGATATAGGTGATCCTCGATTTATTATCGTTTGTTGAAAGTTTGATGTTCAAAGTTACAATGATGCTGAAAAAAGTCCAGTCCTCCTTATGATTGGTCCTCGCATTTATGACCATCACACATCCCCATTATCACACCATCACAGGTCAGGCACTTGGCAACCAGCTCACACTTACAACCAGGTACAGTGTCCCATAGTCCCATGATCGCCATTCGGCACCTTTTCTGCCAATTTTTGGCACATATTCAGAAGAATGGATTCACACTTACAACTGTAGCATTTGCTTGCCAACTACAGATTTACTTAATGACTATCATAAAAGATGATTGTAACATTGTGTCCGATTCAACTTATGACAGAAATCTTGGTTCCAATTGTGCTCGTAAGTCGAGGACTACCTTCAAATAATCCTTCAACATTCCACCTTATCATAATAAGCAGAAAGTAGATCCTTGGGTTGAAGAGGCCAGTCTGAGGCCAGAATATGGGGTGGGGGGGAGGAATCTGGAAACAAGAGCCAAACAAATATGTGATAGGAAGTCAGATTATTTTAATGGAAAGGAGCTAGTTCATCTTGCCATGTCCTAAAAAAAAATCAAAATTAACTTAGATGTCCTATTTTTATCGCTTGGTTTTTTTCCAACCATTGTTTTGCAGGACACAGTTCCAGCAATGGATTTGGTTATGTGAAGCAAACGCAGAAGCACCTTGGTTAATTCAAGAAGAAATCTTTGGACTGCTTATGTGTGACCTCAAAGGGAAAATAAGAACATTGGATAGGCAAAGGATAAACCCTAACCAAGTGAGAATAAAGCCAGGAGAAATGAACACGTTGAATCTGTTCATTGACAGACTATTTTGAATTTCTTTTCAATATGCCTCAAATAAACTTACTGACGGGGAAAGGGGTTAGAGGGTCTTCAATTCGTATGATTAGCAGCAGGATGGAGAAATCGGGCCTCTTCTAATAACGCCACACTTTAACAGCGTTGCATTACGAGGTTTACGAGGAGGCAATGTAAAGCATCGACTTTTAATTTGTACGGTTTCTCTGTACAGTTTCTAGGGTCTTAGCATCTTTTTTATTATCTAAATAGCCCCTTCCCCATTCTATGATTGCATGAATAATCAAAGAGATATGCCAATTTCCACTCAACCTCCAGCAGATCTAAGTGAATTTTTTTCCTAAGGGTTAAAACGATACAAAATTAGATTTGGGAATGAGCAAATCAAAATGTTATGCACTAGGATCAGGTGACAAATTGGCCCCAAAATGGACAACACACTTTGCACATGAAAAATTTCCAGGATCCATTTGCAAATCTCAAATTCCAGATACTTGGGATAAAAAAAAACCACAATTTATGGAACACTAGAGAGGTCTTGTCTGAAAGGTTACGTGACCCTCCATAAAGCAGCTATTTTATTCCACGTCTGGACAAGAATTCATCCGCCGTGCAATTTTCACACACGGATCTACGGACTGTGACACAAGGATGTTGTTTTGGGCTTGGAGGAAAACGGTGTCATGTTTTAGCTCTTTGAATGGAAGAAATCAATCAACCGAAAATGGTTTTGCTTTAGGAGGGTTTGAAAAAAAAAAGGACAGTTGATTTGACCATTGTGTAACACTCCCGATGCAGCCTTCCAGTGGGGTAATTATGACCCCTATTTGTTCTGCTCAGTGTTAGCTGCTCTGTAAATACACATTATTCATGCAAACAGAGGACATTTCTCTGCAAAAATCAAGGGAAGGCAGAGTCACCGAACCTTTTCCTAAAGGTTAAGTCAGCATAGACTGGATTTTTCAAAAGGTCTTTCTGTAGAGCAGAGCCTCTCAAACTTGGCCACGTTCATTCAGGTGAACTTCAACTCCCAGAAATCCCCAGCCAACATTGTTGGAAATACTATGAACATTTATTTAACATTTGTAAAAAAAAAAAAAGTAAATTACAACTGAACTATGAGCGTAAGGGGATGTCAACAGCATCAGCCCTTTCAGAGAGACAGAAACATAGGTCTCCCTTCCCAAATGCATGCAATTTTACAATAGTTGAACCCAGCTGCTGTTGCAAATGTTCCTGCACACGTACGTAGAAACACACTAACCAGAGTTTGGGGCTTGCAACTCCTACAGCATAGCTGACAGCAGTTGCAGACGCTGGCCGCCAATGAACCGTTACACAAGAGTAGGAAAACAGCCCAAATTGTGACCTGGGGCAACAGATAGGACTTTAATACTCTTGTAAACCTACAACGCCACGTTTCCCAGGACCTGGGGGGGCGGGAGGGGGAAGGCTAAGCCTCCACAGACCAGACCAGTCCAGGTAGGTCAGCTGTTCTGAAGAAGAACTTGGCCCCTCCCAGGCACTTGTTGCGAATGGCAGGCGGGGCGTTGCTGTGTGTCTGTGTCAGGTGTCACTCTCGGCTCACCTTTCCATGCACCTCCTGAGCTTAGGAGGAAAGGTGAGCATTTCAGCCAGGAAACAAAAAGGTAATTCACAGCAGCAGCAGCAGCAGCTGTAGCTGAGGCAGCTTCTTCTTGAGCTGCGTGTTCCCCTCCAACACACACACACACACACACTTGTGCCTGCTCCCACTCTGCCCACCAAGATGGGAGCCACACTCTGCTTTGCCAAGTTCTTCCAGGATGGGTCCTCCTTCCTCCATCTGGGTCGGAAATACCAGTCCCTGGGCAGCAAGGAGACCGGAGACCAGGTCAGGAGAGGTTTTCTCGGGAGGGATGTTGGGTTGGAACTGACCGTCTGACTTGTCCTCTGGGCCAACTTTCGTTAATCTCCAGGGAGAGAGGGGGAAATGTGGCTCTTGCCACGAGGAGGGAGAAGAGTTGGTGAAGGCACACAGACCTGTGTGTGCATTTCTAAGTGACTGCAACGTTTGATAGAGACACAGACGTCTTACTCTTCGGCTGATCCACCTACCTTGTTTGGCTGGTTGCTTCTAGAATGACTCTCCCGGTTTTCGCCCCCGTCTCTTAAAAAGTTATTTTTTTATCATTCCCGTTACATTTGCACAGCCCTTTTTAGTCCTGACATTGATTCTCTTGCAGCATTCTTTCAACCACATTGCAAGGAAAGTCCTAGGAATGTTCTTTCCCCACCATGACTGGTGGAAGAATGGAAAGAGAGAGGATTGATGTAAAACAGGATGAACGGGAGAGTCAACTCAAAAGGTTGACCTTTTGCTCTTCACTACTCTTAAACTTCCTCGTCCCTTCAGTTGCTGGGTTCACGTAGCTCTCTAAGCTCACATTCTGGTGTAGCAAAAGATGGTGGCTGGGTTGATACAAACCAATGGTGGTTTCCCATTGCACGTTCACCTGTAACCTATTCATTGCCCGTTGTCCCAAGTCACTCTACTGTGAGAATCCAAGAACTGTTTCACACATGCCTCCAGAAGCTGTGAATGCTCCAACACTGGAAGTTTTTAAGAAGAGACTGGACAGACATTTGTCTGAAATGGTATAGGGTTTCCTGCCTTAGCAGGGGGTTGGACTAGATGACCTCCAAGGTCCCTTCCAACTTATTATTATTATTATTATTATTATTATTATTATTATTATTATTATTATTATTATTATTATTATTATTATATCAAAAGGAGAATTCTTGAAAACTCAAGGAGGAAGTTGCCAAATGAGGGGAGTGAAACTGCCTGTGTATTTTTGTCTCCAAGTTTTCCTTTGCCAGCTTGTTCTGTTCTTACAAGATTAATGTGCACAGCCTCTGCAAGAAAGTATGCTAATAAAACTCGGGGCAAACATTTCTGTTACGGGGAAGAAACCCTTTTAAAAATGCTTAATCTTTCATTGCACCTGATTGCTATCATGATAAAATAGCTAGAGCGGATACTTTTAGCATCATGTGCTATTTCAAAAGCCATTAAGGAGATAGGAAAGTTTCAGGCTGGTTACGTGTTTATTTAGATATTCAATACCCAAGGAATGAAATTTGGCAGATATTTTTTTAAAGTGTTCTGAGAAATAAATGGAGCCTCTTTTCCTTCCCCTTCGGGGCCTGAAATAGCCAGCAGGAAACCAGTAATAAGATGGCAATAAAACCAGAGAATAAAGAAAATAGTTGCAGTTTAAATCTGGGCCCTTTTAAGAAACTGCTTGCCTCACCCTCCCCTGCACTAAATACTTCCTAGAAATAAAGCAAGGGGGGGTAGGAAACAATGTATTATTTAAAAATGGGTCCATAAAATAATCAAAACTGCTCCTGGAAAAGTTAATAAGCTTTTTTTTTTAGAGCAAGGAGCTTAATGCATCTCTTTAGCTGGAATGCTGGTTTTACATATGTTGGAATGGATGTTAATTAATGGTAACTAACCAAGAAAAAGGGACGCGGTGGCTCAGTGGGTTAGGACGCTGAGCTTGTCGATCAGAAGGTCGGCAGTTTGGCAGGTCAAATCCCGAGTGCCGCGTAACAGAGTGAGCGCCTGTTACTCATCCCAGCTTCTGCCAACCTAGCAGTTCGAAAGCACGTAAAAATGCAAGTAGAAAAATAGGGACCGCTCCAGTGGGAAGGTAACAGCGTTCCGTGCGCCTTTGGCGTCTAGTCATGCCGGCCACATGACCACGGAGACGTCCTCGGACAAGCGCTGGCTCTTCGGCTTTGAAACGGAGATGAGCACCGGCCCCTAGAGTCGGAAACGACTAGCACGCATGTGCGGGGGAACCTTTACCTTTACCTTTAACCAAGAAAGGCAACTGGTTTTTTTCTTGGGTGTTGTTTTTTTTTTTTGCCTATGAGTGCCAGAAAACAGAAGACACGTTTCCTTGTTATATATACGTGGACAACAAAAGTTGTAAGATTAGCACTCCAGATGAAAGAGTAGAGCTTTTTAAAAAAATAAAAATAAAAATACAGTATTGAATCAAGAACATAGTATCTACCCATCCATCCATCCATCACCTGAATTTCACGCCAGTTGTTCCCAAAGCAGAACAAAACTAAAATAATAATAATAATGAAGAAAGGCACCCATGACAGAAGATATAAAAAGTGTCATTTCCATAACTGGAAGGAAGTTGTATCTGGTTCCTTGGCTTCTGAGACTGCATTGTTCAAATGTTTACAAGATTCCCATCACACCCACGAAGACTATAAACTTGGTTTATTTGAACTGAGAAAAGCTGTAAAACGCCCTAACGTCAGGAGATGTCCAACTCTGGCCACTTTAAGACTTGTGGACTTCAACTCCCAGAATTCCATTTTGGCTAGGGAATTCTGAGAGTTGATGTTTCCAAGACTTAAAAGTGGCCAAACCTGTACAACCCTGCCTTTGATTCGGATGTCTATGCATTGTGTCAAATCTAATCCTTGCAAAGCTAATCCTGGCTCATAGAAAAGCATGTTTAACCTTCCCCACCCCTCCTCAGTGTCCACGTTGGCCTGATTAAACTAATAATTCTATTTCCTCCCCCCCCCAAAAAAAAACAACCTGGTGAGAGACAACCTGCCTATTTTATTGTATTTAGCTTGTCAAGGGCAAAGTTTGTCAAAGGGGAACCTTGGCACACCAAACCAAATGCAAACACAAAAGTCTTTCCTTTAGATTTTCTGATGCATTGCAGCTCTGGGTCCATTCTGGATTGCTTCCCTTAACAACAACAAAAAAAACACATTTATCTGCTTCCCGGAGATTTAAGGGCAGTGTTTACTTTAACTCTTAAACTTGAAGTCACAATGAACTTAATCAAAAGAGCAAGAGAGAGAGGGGGGAAAAACTTGAAAACCAAAGCAAACACAGTGCTCATTTTCACAACCCAGGTCTTATGAAACTCCTGGCCTGGGGTATTAATTACCATGAACAAAAAAATGTCACATATTCAGAAACTACCCAGCTAGAGCCTGCTAGGCTACAGCATATTTCTCAACCTTCGCAGCTTTGTAATTATGGACTTCAACTCCCAGAATTCCCCAAGATATGTGGACTTCAACTCCCCAAATCCCCCAGCCAGCATGCTTTGAGATGTATGGACTTCAACTCCCTGAAGAATTCTGGGAGCTGAAGTCCACCCATCTTAAGGTGACCACGGTTGAGAAATGTTGCTCTAGTAGTGGAACGATGGAAGGAAACCTTAGTCCAGGGCTCTTCAAACTTGGGCCTGTTATGACTTGTGGACTTCAACTCCCAGAATTCCTCAGCCAGTATGCTTGCTGAGGAATTCTGGGAGTTGAAGTCCACAAGTCATAAAAGGGCCAAGTTTGAAGATCCCTACCTTAGTGCATCCACAATCAATCCATAGCCCCATGAACTTATACCCCATTTTTTGATGGCCTCCAGAAATTTTTTCCCAAGGAAAATGGGACAGACAATTGGAGACATCACCCATCAAACACTAAGCCTTTCCTTCGTCGTTTCCCTGCTATGCTCATCGGGAAAAGCATCTGCCCGATGGCTTCCAGAGACAAAAATACAACATCTTGTAAAGCGGAGTGTTAAATTTGTAATGGGCAAATTAACCCAATATGGCAGAAGACCCATAATTATGCCTAACGGATTTGAAAGGCCCACCTCTGATCAAGAGGGGGGAAGACAAATAATGCCTTCCTCTTTGTCAAAGTTCATTTGATGTTTGTTAGGGACAAAGAATCGGCATTTATGTGTGAAACTGGGCACTGGGCGCCTTCCCTACCCCAAACAGTGATTTAAGACAAGGATCAAGGAGAGTCTTAACGGCTAATGCTTCTCAATTTATTGCTTGCATGACCAGTCAGAAGATGAATCTGAACCAAAGTCACTTCATCAAGAGAAAGAAATTGAGGCCATTCCACCCAAAACAGCTTGCCAATGTCAAGTAGAAGAGCTGGCCAAAACCTTGCAGGTAATTGTCACCAGACCCTCAAAGGAGCAGTTTAGTATTATCCCTTTAGAAGAAAAAGGGTTGTCCCTCCATGGCTTAAAAAGATCTGTTCAGAATAAGGTAAATATTGTCTATCTGAAGAGCTTTTTATGAAACGAAGGAATGTTTGCTAACCAGTTTAAAACCGTTCAGGTGAAGAATGTCAGCCGAAGAGGGCTGATAGATAATTACTTTTTTTTCCACAGCCACAATGTTTTCTCTGCCTAAGAAGACAATCTCTTTGCAAAGATTCAAGCCAGTACAAGTACTGTATGAATAAGAAAGTTTAGGAATAAACACAAGATTGTGATCTTCCCCCCCCCCCAATCAGTAGCCACAACATTGAAAAAGTGTCCAAGAACTGAGAAGCCAACATTTTGATTCACCATGACTTTCCCTTTTGTCATGGAGGACAATGAAAAGCCGTTTAATTAACTGCACCTCTTTCTTTTGAATTTATGAGGCAAGTAGCAAAAGTACACACTAACACACACATACACAGTTGGGTCAGGTTTCAGGCTAGCCAAGTGTTTTATCTAGGCCAGGGGTAGGCAACCTCAGCTCTTTTATGACTCATGGACTTCAACTCCCAGAATTCTTGAGTCAGCATAGTCCATGAGTCAAAAAAGAGCCGAGGTTGCCTACCCCTGATCTAGGCTATCTCAGTTCAAGTGTTTGAATGAAGATATACACATTGGCCCCAACTAGAATTATGTGAGGAGAAGAACAGATCAGATTTCCATTTGCTTATCTCTCCTGCCTTCAGTGAGGTAGAAGGAGAAGGCCTCTTGCCTTGGATGCTACATCTTTCATAACTCTGATCATCAGGAGCCCTATTTCCTTGAAGACGTTATTTGCAGAGCAGCAGTTTCCCATCTTGGGAAGTTCTTTTAAGATCCTCTAAATCAGTGTTTTTCAACCTTGTCAATGTTAAGATGGACTTCATTTTCAACTCCCAGAATTCCCAGCCAGCCAAGGTTGAGCAACACTGTTCTAGATGTTAACGATGGTGGAGTCGAGCGCTAGGAAACCCAAAGATCAAAGAAGGGTAACTGTCTGATCAAAGTCAGTTTGTTTGCTGACACAGATGTTTAGCTCCATTGCGCCAAGCCAATTTTGCCCCAAAGTCTTGACTCTATTTCTTCGGTGTCTCTGCCAGGTTGACTTAGACAAAGGACTCTCAGAATTCTCAGTGCTGCAACGCAGAGTCAAACATGGATGGAATGAACTTGTGGCAGATAATACTGAACCGGTGTGGAAGAAATACCTTGACCAGGTAGCACATTTTAGCAGCAGGAAAAGGTGTGATTTGGGGTTGCAAAGTGGTGTAGACACAATATTCCTTCTAAGGCTGAGATGGGATTATAGGGATGGACAGTAAGTTAAGAGATAGAGAGAAAAGGATACTCTCAATGTGTCCAGAAGCTCAAGAGAAATCTGTGGTTAAGGTGGCTGGAGAACTTCTGGACTTGGTGCCAAGATCTGAATCTCTTGCAATGAATTCTGGGTGTGAAGTAAAGTGTAGCAACATTTAGTCTTACTATTGATTAATTGATGATGTGCCATCGAGTCTTTTTTTCCCCTCCTGGTGACCACATAGACAGATAGATCTCGTCTATGATGATCTGTCCCTAAACTGGTCCTTCAGCTCTTACAATGATGCACCCACAACCCCTGGAGCTGAGTCCCTCCATCTTGCTGGTGGTTGTCCTCTTCTTCAGAGACACGGGTCTTCACATAACACATCCAAATTAGGATAATTTGAGCCTGAGTCTCATTATAGACTGTTAAACAAAGAAAACAAGAATGACTTTTGTCAACGTCAACTCTTCCTTTCATTGTAGTTTAAGAACCCTTTGATCCTTTTGCTGCTGGCTTCTGCAGTGGTTAGTCTGATTACTAAAGAGTATGAAGATGCCGTGAGTATCACAATGGTACGTGGCTTCTCTCCCTTACAAGCGTGACTTTTGCAATACTTGAGCTCAGCATGATCGGAAGGGAACACTGCCAAAGGACAAGAAGAAAAATCTAAGTGTTTCTTGTAAAATCCCTCCATCTTTTGCTGATTGTGTTGTATGAAAGTCTTCCACACACATGTGTGTATGTGGTGGGGGGGGGGGTAGTAAATGAAAATGTTTGGACCCTTTTTTAAAAAAAAGTGCAGTTAATTATTATATCCAGATAGTCAAGGTGGGATTCGCCTGAACTGTTTATTGGTATTAAAAATGTGTCTGATTTATCTATCAACTTCATCTTTTCTTCCCCATTAGGCTGTCATTATTGTTGTCACCGTGGCTTTTGTCCAGGTACTATGATTTTCCACCTTAGATTATTACTATTATTAGTAGTAGTAGTGGCAGCAGCCGTCAGTGAAAAAACATAAACTGTGCTTCTTTTCCTGCAGGAGTATCGCTCTGAAAAATCGCTGGAAGAACTCAACAAGTTAGTTCCACCAGAGTGCAACTGGTAAGCAGGATCCTTGGAAGATACCTCACACTCCTTGAGGTGGGAGCCTCTACTGCCTCTTCTTCTCTTCCGTTCTGCTTCGGAAGTCTTCTGGCCACCATCTTTGCAGCAGAAATTCAGGCAATGTCTGAATTCAGGGAGCTATCAGGACCTTCTTGTCCTCAGCTGATCCATCTTCTTGACCATGGATCATCCTCTCTGCTGGCTGAATGTGAACAATGATGAAAAGTTCCTACTTCCTTATCAGTATTGGTGATTTATTTATGTGATACTATGTTGCTTACAATCTTAATTATCAGTTCTTGGACGGATGTCTATTTCTGGGTTGAGTTCAAGGAAAAACAACTTTGCCTGGGCAAATATATTTGAAGGTGTAAGAGTTTGGTCCAGTCTGAGGTTAGCCTATTAAACGATCAATACATGCTTTGATAGCTTTCTTTTTTTATATTCCATCTATATCTGGATTCAGACTTTAGAGCAGGGGTCTTCAAACTCGGCCCTTTTATGACTTGTGGACTTCAGTTCCCAGAATTCCTCAGACAGCTTGCCTGGCTGAGGAATTCTGGGAATTGAAGTCCACAAGTCATAAAAGGGCTGAGTTTGAAGACCCCTGCTTTAGAGATAAGAGAACAATTTGTTTGGTTGAAGTGTACAGTAGCTCCATGAAGTTGAATTCCACCCTGATAGGTTCCCAATGGCTCAAGTAGATCTTGCCTACAGAATTCCTTCCTTCTCTCCTCCCTATCTTCATCCACATCCACATCCCATTCACAAATGTGCTTTGCCGTATGTAAGTATTTCTTCTTTGTCTCTTTGAAAATCCAGCCTGAGAGAAGGAAAAATGCAACACCTTCTCGCTCGAGAACTTGTGCCAGGAGACATTGTCTGTCTTTCCATCGGTGATCGCATCCCTGCAGACATAAGACTCATAGAGGTAATGCTTGAAGGACACAAAAGGTCCTGAACATCCCATATGCATGTGGTCAAATGAATCAATCTGGAGTGAAATTCAATAGATAGTCCTGTGTTGGTGGTTCTTATGATTCTGAACCACTAAGAGTAGGTGAGTTGAGGAAGTCCACGCAAACCTCTTCCACACGTGTGTTTGAAAAGTGTTTTCAGAGTCCCTACTCCAAGATTTTTCTGTGGCTGGTGATGTAGCATGTCATGGCCAAGGAAATAAGATTCAAGGAGAAGAGGTCCAGTTGTAGAATACTTGGGTGCAAACTTACTTCACAACCACTTTGTTTGGCCATGGAAATTCTGGTCCCAAATGTGATCGTAATTTGAAGATCTCCTCATTTAAATAGAATAGAGCTGGAAGGGACTTTGGAGGTCTTCTAGTCCAGCCCCCTGCTCAAGCAGGAGAACCTATACCATCTCAGACAGGTGATTGTCTAGTCTCTTCTTTAAAATCTCCAGTGATGGAGACACCCATGATTTCTGAAGGTGAGCTGTTCCACTGGTTAATTGTCCTCACTGTCAGGAAGTTTTTCCTTAATTCCACGTTGTTTTTCTCTTTGATCAGTTTCCAACCATTGTTTCTTGTCCAGCCCTCTGGTGCTTTGGATAATAACATGACAACCCCCCCCCTTTGTCTTTGTGTCTTTATTTATTTATCTAATTTCTGTAGTCGCCCATCTCATGAGCAAGAGACTATGGGCAAATCTCCTAGATTAAGTGAAAGAGCAGTGTGGACTCAAAGGATGCAGTGAACAAGTGCGCTCACCCCAATTTTCTTTAGGTGATAGACCTCCTGGTGGATGAGTCCAGCTTGACTGGTGAAGTGGAGCCATGCAGTAAGAACGCTGGCATTTTAGCCACTTCGGGAGACATAACGGCCCTCACCAATGTGGTCTTCATGGGAACTCTTGTGAGATATGGCAAGGCTAAAGTGAGTGGCTTTCTGATCGTCAAATAACCAAGATAGTTGGTATGATTGAGGGTGTGGTGTGTTTTAAGTTTGTTGTTAGTAGCTGCTTGAGATCTTCACTGTGGCTGTTGGATATCAATCATAGCCTCATCATTCCATCTAACTTTTGAGAGGTGGGAGTGATGACCTCTGTTTGGAGGCTCTACAATCTGAATCAGTTCTTCCTATCTTGAACCAACAGAGCTGTAAAACTAGTTGAGCGTTCTTACATTGCAATCATTCTTTTCTAACATGGCTGGGCTGCCTCTTGCTGTTGGGAATCTCGATCTTTGACCTGTCTCTGAATTCTGAGATCTTTGGACAAAGATGGTTTTAAGACCATGGATCTGTTTCTGGACACTTTGGACAAAGGACAGCTCCAGTTTTGCCAGGTCCTGAGAGAACCCTCCACAATAGTTGTCTGTTGAGGATGGTTTCATACTCTGGTCTCGATCCCTTCCTTTCTAATTCATCCTTCTATCAGCTGTAGGACCTACGCATGATGAAGAGAAGGGCTTTCTTCCTTGTTATAACAAAGCCTGACTAAATCAGCCAGAACTAAATCTATAGAACTAGAAGAGATTGAATTCACTAGAAATGGGTCACTCTGTGGTCCAAAATAGACATTTTTTCATTAGATGTTGGGTTGGTGGAAAACTCTCCCAAGTGGTGAACCATAGAGCTGCATGATGGCAGCTCTTGAAATACAAAAACAGTTTCTGTCTATCCACAGAAGACAATGTGTCCCTTTGATCAGGAAGAGATGTTAAGGTTATCTGTCATATATTTATTAAGAAAAAAACCCTCCTTTTTGATCAATGATATGTCTCCATTTTCTTGGTTCCTCCACTTCTGAATCTAGGTTTCTTCCCTGAATGTGCATCCCTGCTCCTCCTGCATTTTTGGATGCTGGCCTGCTTCTCAAGAAAATCTTCCTTGAGATGTATAGGCTGTATTTGCACAACACTGAATCACAAACTAGGCAACCACATTTAAATTAGTTTGTGGTGCAAAGCTTGCCTACGCAGTTAGGTTATGGTTCAGCATGTCGTGTGAATCCAGCATATTGGGTGTATTGAATAAACTATGTTCACATGACCATGGATAATCATGTCTTCATTGTCCCTACAGCCCTCAACTGCTTTGTGAAAAATTGTCCAGTTAATATGAAGGGAAAAACTCTAGCTTGGAGAGAGAAGACTATTTAATTTGGAAATAGAAAAAGCAAGAGGCTTCTTTCCCAGTTCAGTAGTCTGGATCTAAAGCTTTTAGCACAGTAAAAAGACCTTAAAATTGCATTTATAGTTGTTGCAGAACTTGCATAGCTGTCCCTCAAATATTTTAAAAGTAAACAGGGGGCTGGGGTGATTAGGGTGTAAGAAATTCCCTCTATTATTTCAGAAAAGTGTCTGTGAATTTCAGAATGTAAGCAAAAAGTCAGCTTTGGATATACCATTTTCTAACCTCTTTTTATTCTGCAGG
Organism: Vipera berus; assembly: GCF_964194415.1. Lineage (NCBI taxonomy): Eukaryota > Metazoa > Chordata > Lepidosauria > Squamata > Viperidae > Vipera > Vipera berus. Next base: position 2,818,158 of record NC_138213.1, on the reverse strand, counting down.
GGATTGTTATAGGAACCGGTGAAAACTCTCAGTTTGGGGAAGTCTTCAAAATGATGCAAGAAGAAGAGGTAAGACAACGCAGAGAAACAGACTCTGAACATGTCGTTCTCAACTCAACACCAAAATATTCCTTTAAGAACTTGGCTTAATTTGCCCTGTGTACTAGATGCCACTCCGTTCAGGATGACCAGGTGGGGGGAAAAGGTGTTGACATAGTTAGCAACAACACGTGACAAAACACAAAAGGAAACTACAGCAACAGGGTGTAGAATCTACTACAGCCATAACCAAGTAGAACTTGCAAAGATTTAGAGTAGAGTGGACCAACTGTTGATCAGTGCCTGGCCATGAAAAGCATATAGTTCAATTTATGTGGGATCTAGAATTCCAGGTACATTTTAAGATGTTTGTCCTTGATGGCCATACAGGTTAGGTCTACTTTTACTATACAGTTATAATAACAGAATCTTGCAACTCTGAATGTGCTTCCTGAGCACTGATGATGTTACCTAGTAAAGAAACATCTAATAGGAAACAACCGAAATTCAGAGAGCACCAAGGACCCCACAGTTCAACCATGAGCTATAAATATTCTCTTCTATTGGTACCATCCCCTCCTTTATCTTTGTGTAAACTAAGGAAGGGCATTCTCAAATTGCCCAAGTTTAAACCCCTCTTATATAACCATTTCCTTTGTAGCAGCTCTTCCTCTCTGTTCTTCAAGATATTCCCTCTACGCTGAGCCAGATAGGACTTTAAAGATGACAAATAGCAGTTTGGAAGCTGACTTGGTAGCCGGTGCAGATGCTGTGATAGTGTTATTATGTGGCCAATCAGTTCGATAGATTTCTTTCATGTGTTTTGCCCTTCCCCCTCCATTTTTTTCTTCCTTCTGGTCTAATGCATCAAGACTCCAAAGACACCTTTGCAGAGAAACATGGATAAATTGGGAAAACAACTTACTATTGCTTCCTTTGGGATCATTGGTAAGTTTTACTCTTTTTCCCCCCAAAAGCTTTGGAGACCAAAGACTATATGGGCTGTTTCAGTCTCCCACTGTCTACATCAGTGTTTCTCAACCACATCAACCTGAAGATGTGTGGACTTCAACATGGTTGGCTGGAGAATTCTGGGAGTTGAGGTCCACATATCTTCAAACTGATGAAGTTGAGAAATGGTGGCCTGCATTAAATGTGGGGTCTTGATTCTCCTCTTCAGATACTTATGTTTATGGATATGGTCAGAAAAATAAGCTACTTTTTGAGCATATAGAAGGCCTCAGTTACTTTGCCAGATCTGTGATGCAATGGAGTAAATGATGTCTATGTTTTTCAAGGTTTACTCATGCTGATTGGCTGGCTGCAAGGGAAACATCTCCTTGACATGTTCACCATTGGTGTCAGGTAAGTTTGAGAGATTTCTCCCACATGTAGGCATAGCATGTTGAACTATCAAAGGACCTGAAGCTGAGTTGACGGGCAGAGACTTGGTTTGTTGAATTAAAATTGGTTTTAAAAGATCATAACAACTTGATTCTGACTTCAGTTAACCCATAGTAGTTGGGATCACTCATCATGCTAGGCCAAAGCCAAAGCCAGATATACTACATCATGAATCAGTATGATATATAAACTTTCTCATAGAGTCAAGAAGGAACATATCTAGTGGACTTCCTGCTCAGTGAAAGAATGCCAGGGTTGTCCAGCCTCTAATTTAAGACCAATGCAGTCTTCTACAATACATTTCTTCTATCTGGCTTTGTCTGGATATGTTGTATGACAATTCCCAACACCCTAGAGACATCAGGTCAAAACAGTAGAATTAGAAGTCTTCTTGAAAAGCCAACTTCAACCTAACAGTCTTCCCTGGAATAGACATTCCACAAACCCCTGCTTTCCTGGGTCATTTACCCAAGTTCATTGGTAAAGGTCTAGCTAGATCTCAAAAATTGATTAGTGTCCCTCCGGTCTTCTGTCTGTGCTCTAGAATGAGGGTTTTGGAGCAAGTTGATGCTTGGATATACTTCCTTGCAGGAAAAGGTAGTGGTGTGTAACATCAGTGGTAAATGATTATGTGTGCGCAGCTTGGCGGTGGCTGCCATCCCTGAAGGCCTGCCCATCGTAGTCACGGTGACGCTAGTATTGGGTGTCTTGAGAATGGCCAAGAAACAAGTCATCGTGAAGAAGTTGCCCATAGTGGAAACTCTAGGTGAGTCAGAAAAATTCCTTGTTAGGGGGAAAATGGTAATAATAGGGAATATACTGCAATTGAATTTACTAATGCTGAGGTTAATTCAACTATGACAGTTTCCATTCTTTCCATTCTTTCAATTAAGGTGATGCCATAAGTTTCTCATTCATCTTCCAAGTCCTCATTACGAATAGACTGTATGTGGCTATTGTTGAAACCTATATTTATTTAAGATTATCCTATTGGCTTAAATATCTGTTTGGGATACGTTAAAATACCTTGTTAAAATATGAGGAAAACTTTTCATTTGCAAAAATGCTACAAATCTTCAAAGCTTGGCAGTACATTTCTCCAAAGACTTGCTTTTGCAAAGGGAGAGGTCAAAAAGTGGATATGCCAATAAAAAAAATCTGGAAAAAGGAAAAATGTTCAGATTTAATTTCTTCCTTCAAAGTTAATTTCAACTGCATTCGTGTTTAAAAATATTGCATTCATTTCTTTCTCCTATCTGCTCAATTTCTTTTTCTAATTTCCATTTTTCTTCCTTCCTTCCTTCCCTTCTCTTCCCTTCCCTCCTTCCTTTTGCAATAAAACAATAATATATACCTGAAAAGCCATCTGTTAGACATTTTCAGGAAAAACTGACGTAAGATGAAGCAAATGAAAACAGACAGTACGGTGGTTGTCTCTGGCCACTACACATGAATTCCAGGTAGAGAAATGAATTAGTGATTCCTCCTCATGATTTATTCCTAAGAAGTTATCTTCTATTAGTTCAAGCTTTCTGAAAAATGCAAGAGATAAGCGCTCTTCAGAATCACGTTGGAGAAGGTTAGATGAAGGAGATAAAATTAATAACATTATTCTAGCGCAGGCTGAATTGTTGGCTGCTGGCTTAGGTGGTTTTTAAATGTTGGCAGACATAAGTCATGGAAGAGGATAAATCTTTTAGATGGCCTCTGATATGAGAAGTGGCTTTTTTTCCTGGTGGATCTTCTGAAGTTACTTCAATTGTCACCCTAAGACAAAAAAACACTGGCTCAAATAGATAATGGAATAACAAAGTTGAAAGGGACCTTCGAGGTCTTCTAGTCCAACCCCCTGCTCAAGCAAGAGACCCAATACCATTCTGAAGAAATGGCTGTCCAGTCTTTTCTTAAACACCTCCAATGATGGAGCACTCACAACATCTGGAGGCAGGTTGTTCCACTGATTGTTCTCCCTGTCGGGAAATGTCTCCTTAGTTCCAGGTTGCTTCTCTCCTTGATTAGTTTCCATCCGTTGCTTCTTGTCCTTCCTTCAGGTTGACCCCCTCTTCTTTGTGGCAGCCCCATAGATATTGGAGGACTGCTCTCCTGTTACCCCTAGTCCTTCTTTTCATTATTATTATTATTATTATTATTATTATTAATTTTATTTGTATACCGCCCTTCTCCCAAAGGACTCAGGGCGGTGAACAGGGCAATACTTAAACTAGACAACTAAATCTTTAGCATTTGAGAGGTCTCTGTTAGTTACTAACGTAGACCCAAAATGGGCAACCCTTTCTTCTCAGGCTGTTGCAACGTGATTTGTTCTGATAAGACCGGAACTCTGACTACGAATGAGATGACCGTGGTTCAGCTTGTGACCTCTGATGGATTTAAGGCAGAGGTACTGCAGAATTTTCCATAGACATTTGTAATCTAGCAATAATGGGCTTAATCTTAGCTATTCTTATCTAATGTTTTAGCTTTGATTGGAAATTGTCCATACAGGTTTTTTTTGTTAAATGCGGCCCATACGTCTCCCACCCTGATTTGTGACTGCTTAGATTGTTCAGTTCTTTAAAAACCAGAGAATTGCCTCCTAACCAGGGCTTTCTCTTTGTAATGTAGATAGAAACGGTTGGCTGTGTCTTTATGCTCCTTATTACTGATTTATATTCTTCCAGGTGAGTGGAGTTGGATATAACAGAGAAGGAAATGTGTGCCTTTTACCATCTAAAGAAGTCATCAAAGGATTTTCAAACATCTCAGTGGGAAAACTTGTGGAGGTAAATTATTTGATCACTTCAAATAACAGGTTATTCCCCTAACCTGTTGTTATTAATAACAATGCCTTGAAGGATGAAGACAAACACAGCGTTTCCAGTATACCGGAATGCTGCTTGTGAAGTTTCATTTCCAGTTCTGAGGCAAGCATAAATATTTGGATTTACTTATAAAAATCATTTCTCAGGCCTCTAGGGCAGCTTCCAAAATTTTTGAAAGACCTTTAACAATAAAAAATAGGATAAAAACACTAAGAGAGAGCAAAAGTCATGAACTGAGCATCTTCTAAAAGTCCATGCTGAACCATCTAAATCTCAATAAAGGGGGAAATCAATATTTTGAAAGTTCTGTCCACAAAAATGGTTTTGTCCCATAGGTGATGACATATTTGCAGTGGACAACATATTGCAGGAGAGATCACCGGCTATTCTTCTTTTCTTAGGAAGTTCATTTAAGTAAAGCAACATTTCACGACATGCAAAATGCTTGTTTATTGGAGGAAAGTTAACGTTCAAGGCTATAGAGCTAGCTCATGGCTTTGGGGCTCATCCCTTGGGTCAAACTGAATGCAGAACTGATATAGAGGTGGTGATTCCTTCACCTCTTTCTGTACTTCCTAAAAGCTGAAATGAAACTTTTGTAGGCTGGTTGTGTGGCCAACAATGCAGTGATCAGAAAGGCAGCGGTGATGGGACAACCCACGGAAGGAGCCCTCCTTGCCTTGGCTATGAAGGTAAGGTCCTTTACCGTGATTCCTAGTCTTATTAATCTTAATTTCATTTGGTCTTGTTTAATCTGAAAAGGCAGGGAAGCAGCACCTTGCTGTACTGCGATTGTCAAGATAGGAGAAAATCATTTAACATATTCTAAGGATTGCATGATTAAAAAAAATGATCAGTCAGGATAGCAGTTATCTGCATATTACACAGCCCTACCATTTCTTCTTAATGTCCCTTCAATGGTTTGGAATTTAGCCAGTTAAAAATACACATATGCTTCAGCATTCACACACACACAAAATATCCAATGAGTAGGAATGATGCCACATAATCCTAACCCCAGCCACCACTTCCATTAGATAGTTGACTGGAAACATAGGATCCTGGGAAAGACAGAAGTCTTCTAATAAAGGATAATTATTTCCAGAAGTATAGCTGTGATTGAAAGAAGGAATGTAGCACTGGGAAGATGGAGAAAGACAAAAGTCTTGGTGGAAGACTTAAGACATCTTAATGTTGACTCTCCAAGCCTCTCCAGGCATGGAAATTGTGTGTTGCCAATTAACAGAGGTGAATCCACTGGCAGGAAGGTGACCTAACTGGGAACACAGTCTGCTTATATGTTTGCAATAAAGCAAGGCCGATAAGAAATCCGAGCCTTCAAAAGAAAACTCAATCTAAATAGCCCCAGTTTGATAACCTTTTCCAAAACCCAATGTTGCACTTCAAAAGCAACATAGAAATGTGTTGCTTAAATATTCAGCTTTTGACTGGAGAGGTGTTGATGCAATTTTGTCTTAAGTCTACTGTAGGGCAACCAGCCCCGTAATGAATTTCCAGTGACATTCTGTCCTTCTCTTATCTGCTGTAGATGGACCTGGATGATATAAACGATACTTACTTGCGGACAAAAGAGATTCCCTTTAGCTCAGAGCAAAAATGGATGGCTGTGAAGTGTGCTTTGAAAAATCAGGTACAGAAGAAACCATTCTGCTTGTTTTAGTTGTCTCCAGATCAAGCTTAGAAACTAAAATGTCGGCTGGCAACCCCCAGGGGGAGGGCCTTCTCTGTGGGAGCGCCAGCCCTGTGGAATCAACTTCCCCTTGAGCTCCGGATGGCCCCGGATCTCCCGTCCTTTCGCCGCAGCCTTAAAACATTCCTTTTCCATCAGGCTGACCTGGACTGACAGAGATTTTTAAAATGTTTTTAACGCATTATTGGGGCTGCTAGTTTAATTCTTTTTTAACTTTTGTATTATTGTATTTTTACTGCTGTAAGCCGCCCTGAGTCCTTTGGGAGATAGGACGGCATATAAGTCCCATAAATGATAGATAGATAGATAGATAGATAGATAGATAGATAGATAGATAGATAGATAGATAGATAGATAGATAGATAGATTAATAGATAGAAGAGACCATTCATGTAGGAATCTGTTTCAGTTAACGGCATGTTATCGCAGTTATATCTCACCATTTCCCTCTTTCTCATCCTCACAACTCCCTTTGAGGGAAGCTCAGTAGAGTTGACCCAACATTACTCAATGGCCTTCCAGGCTGGGTGATCCAGGGGACTTTTCAAATATGGTCCTCTGTCTCAAAGGTGCTTTTTCACTGTTTTTTCCCTTCAGGAAGAACTTCTGCTCCGATGCTCTCTATTCCTATATCCTTGTGGGATTCAAACCACATCATAAACCAGTGTCAAATAGACTACACCATAGCTTAGCCGTGAAGGTTCACCTCACGGCTATCTCCGACACGTGCCGAGTTGGAGAAACAAAATATTTCCTTTCTTAATATGGCACACCATGCCATGTTTTAAAGATATTATGTATATAATAGGACCAAACCAACCAATTAATTTAGGATATAGAAGGGTCAACATTTCTAAATGTTCTCCTAGTTGTGTCAATGGAGATTCTCAGTCATCCAGGGATCATGGTTGTCCCAAAGATGCTTTTTCAGGAGGGAATGGAAGCTGTCTGCAAGGAGTACAAATCCTTCCATTCCCCACCATCTGGTCAGAGCCAAAGAAGCTTCTTGGATGAGAAGCGAAACATCTTGGAAGAAAAGCAAGAAAGTCCAGTTGCCTCCTGAGAAAGCACCTTTGGGTTCTCCTAGTTGTATTTTCCACCCTCTCCTCTCCCAGGATCAAGAAGACATCTACTTCATGAAGGGGGCCTTTAAAGAAGTGATGCAGCATTGCACCATGTTCAACAACGGGGGGATTGCTCTGTCCTTGACTCCCCAACAGAAAGCTTCCTACGCCCAAGAAGAAAAGGCCATGGGTTCCCTTGGCTTGCGAGGTCAGTCCATGCCTGTGCCTCATTTTACCCCAATCTTGACGTGCTCAACAAATTAAGGTTCTTAAGCAAAAAGAAAGTCTTCAGCCAACTAAGGAAAACAGCTCCATACTAAGGATAGCATTATCAAAAAGACCCCTCCAGGCTCACGAAAGCTCTTTCAAAGAACATTTGGAGACAGGGATGTGAGCAATGGAGGAGACTGAGATGGATGACCAGGATATTTTGGATTATGAACAGTGCTATGGATATGATGGACTACAGTGAAGTGGTAGTTTCGAAGGAAGGAAGGAAGGAAGGAAGGAAGGAAGGAGCAAATTCTAGACAGACGGGTGAGACACGAAGCAACATGGCCCGGGGCTGGATAAGAGGAAGAGATTCAGAATTGCTATTTGCTATAATCTCCCAGGGTATTGTCAGGTGCAAAAAAGCAGGGCCACACATTAAGTTCCAATTAAACTGATTTATTGGTCATGTCTATGGACAGGAATCTAGTCAGTCAATGATTAGAACCATTTTGCACTAGCTAAGGGTTAATGGAATTTAAGAGGGGTTAGATTTAGTCCACTTGTGGGAATGTTGAGAGTCTAAGCTGATTCCTCTCTTGACTCCATTCCCAGGCTCTGCCATTCATTCTCATACAGGTGTATCTATAAAAGTGAGAGTAGTAACTGTTTAATCTGGCAAGATTCTGTCTATTGTGCATAAGCAAATGAACTGATCATTGGCTGGATTGCTTCATGATGTTCTCTTCAGCCAAGCCTGACAATTTGTTTACATTTAGTCGGATTAGGGATTATTATAGTTGCAACTTTATATAGTATTGTTTAATTACTATGGTGATTGAAACTGTGTTTATATTACTGCTGGGTGTTTAGCCTCATGACTGAAGCAACCTAGAAGCATTTGAACTAAGTCAATAAATCAGCCCTAGCTTCTTTCAGAAATGGGACATGAAACAGCACCTCTTACAAACATTGTAAATTAGTGGAAGGTTCTCATAGATAGTAGTAGTAATTTTAATGTCCTGGCCCTAAAGAGCTTATTTTATAGGCAAGGGCCAAAATCTAGAATGTACTTTTTTTATTTGGATGGATAAAGAAATTGGAAGACAGCCCAACTGAATTAAGAGGGGTCAAACATGACCTGTTAGCAAGAGAATCACGTTGCAATGTTCTGTACCAACTGCATTTTTCCAAAATTTCCAGAGGCCACTTTCTGCCAGTAACGTAAATTGAAAGTAAGATGGTCCATTGTTATTTTCACTCTCCTTTTCTCATCTTAGTGCTTGCCCTGGCTTCTGGCCCAGAACTTGGCAGATTAACGTTTCTGGGTCTAGTCGGAATCATTGATCCTCCACGAGAAGGCGTCAAAGAAGCCGTTGAAATCCTCAACAACTCAGGCGTAGCTGTGAAAATGATAACTGGAGATGCCTTTGAAACAGCTTTGGCCATTGGTAAGCAAGACATGAAATACAGCCATTTCTTTTTTAGAACGACACTGTCGTTGCTTGGATCCTTGCTTTGATTTACTCTTAGATATAGATGAAGCTGGGCTGAAGGATTCAGGTTGGACACAGCAAGGCTGTTCTCCTCTAACCTAACCCAACGGTGCAAAAATTCCCACACAATACTATTTTCTTAACTGCAAACTGCTTTACCCTGCTCATTTAACGTGTCAGAGATATTCAACCATTTGTCGTTTGCATCATCTGACTTCATTCAGAATTCAGAAAATGTAGATCTCTCTGTCTTCTCTTGCCAACTCCAAAGAAGTCCCATGTCATGGTCCTGCAACCTTTTGAGAATCCAACGTCGATGGCAAAAGTTACAACTTTGCAGGATCCTAGTTTTATTTTTATTCCAGATTTCCTTCTCTGAAGTCCTGGAGAAGGTTGCATGGATATTTCTGTCCAAGAGCTCCAGTGGAATTAAGTCTGGATCCAAGCCAACATCCTCGGCAGCTCCCTTGAGATCATTTATTGGTTCCTTCACTCAAGAGATGCAGCCAGTGAATCACAGACCAAGAGAAAGGCTAGAGGTGTCCAGAATACCCCGCCATGAAAAGTCTCAGAGGCAGTTCAATTTTGAAACAAACACACACAAAAATGCCCCTTTTGAATCATAATGAGCCATTTTTTTCTTCCATGAATGTATGCTTTGTATAAGTTAAATCTGTCATTATGTGCTTAACGGGTTTCTTTCGTTGCAGGGAAGAATATTGGTCTTTGTAATGGGAAAATGAACGCTATGTCTGGGGAAGAGTTGGAAAACATTGATGACTCGGTGCTGTCTTCAAGAGTCAAAAATGTAACGGTGTTTGAAGGAGTCATGAGAATCTGATGTTGGGCAACTCTTCTCAAACAAAGCCATGGTCTCAAATACATCTCTTCTTCTCTTCCAGGTTTCCATCTTCTTCCGAACAAGCCCCAAACACAAAGTTAAAATAATAAAGGTACCATTTCGATTGTAGTCTAGAGGCCCGTATTTTTTCCCTTCCTTGCAATGGATTCTGCTTCTTGGTGATCTCCCTTTCACATTAATTGTTGACTGCAGAATAAGATCCTACTGAGATCCCATCCGCCTTCTTCGTTCTTCTTGCACTCCTTTCGACAATAAAGGTCTACTACTCATTCTTTGCTGACAATCAGGAGGAAGGGACTGTCTCTGCCTAGCTATTCCAATAGTGCAAAATGAAATCATTCCAAACTAGGGTGTATTTTTATCACTGATTTTTTCCCCCTTACAAAACTTAGGACTGGATCTTTTAGAGGTAACAAAATCAGACTGTTGCTCTTTAGTTGACCAAAGGAAATTTCCAACTCTGTTCTCCTTCCTTAAGCAGTGAATTAACAACAAACTGCAGGCAAAAATAGACTGAACTTGTTGGTAAAAATATACAGTGGCCTTGATCGAATTATTACTGTTTTCTTTGCCCAAGGTGCAAGTAACTTTTATTTGTTTTTGATCTGAGTCTTGTGGCTTCTTAAAAGGAGCACGGTTAATTAGCTAAAAAAACTCCCAACAGCTAATCCACAAACACCTTGTTCCAGTTTATGACAATCATGAAGGGACAATCAGATAATCATTTAAACAGACCTGGATAAACACCCATTTGGCAAATGTGGGATTAAGGCACCAACACAAACGTGGTTTAGTTTGAGTCTAGCAATTATCTTTGCATGAACATTGATCCTTGGATTTAATCTCTGTAATCTCTGATGAGGAGGTTTCAACAGATCACAAATCTTACTTTGCTTTCATTGCAAGAATTAACGCTTACAGGTTTCCAAAAGCCCACTTAACATCTGTGTACATTTTAGCATCAATAACTTAGGATCTCTACTCTGAACATTTAGCTCTTTTCTTGATAATAAATGTCCTTGACTTATGACCATTGTTTAACAATCATTCAAAAGTGTCCGGGGGGGGGGGTCACATGATCACCGTGTGTGACTTTCCCAGGGGCTCTTGCCAAACAAAGTCAATGAGGGTAGCCAGATTCTCTTAATGACCATGTGTTTAGTTTAACGAGCACAGCAAAGAAAAAAAGGGGGGGCATAAAATTGGGTACAACTTACCTTAAGGGCTTTTTCAGCCCCAGTTGTGGTTGTTAAGTCGGGGATTACCTGTAATTTAAATCTGCTTCGTTTTTCCAAAGCAAAGCTTCCGTCTACTTACCTAAGAAACCCAATCTGGCAGATGCCAAGGCTTAAACTCATCTGTCATTTCTGCAGGCTTTGCAAAAGGCAAGGGCCATCGTGGGCATGACAGGGGATGGCGTGAACGACGCCGTGGCCTTGAAGTCTGCCGATATTGGGATTGCGATGGGACGGGCAGGCACGGATGTGAGCAAGGAAGCTGCCAACATGATTCTTGTGGACGACAATTTCTCAGCAATCATGTAAGTAGTTCATCCTGGAAATGTTTCTCCGACACACACACACACACACAACATTTCTGGAATCCTTTGATGTTACCACGCACCACTGCACAGCCCACTGAACACTCCTGAGTGTATATTCATGACCACTTCTTCCACTGAGGACAAAGTTGGGGGCAATTAAGCTGACTTTGTAATAATGCCGCTTGGGGGGTGTATGAAAGCCCTAATAAGCAGGCATATACATAGAATGAAGGCTACTGCTAAGCTTGTAAGCCGCCCCGAGTCTTCGGAGAAGGGCGGGATATAAATGGAATTAAAATAAATAAAAATAAATAAAGTGGGTAGAATTGGGGGGGGGGAATGAAATAATGGAGGCCAACTGCTAATATTAGCAATAGCAATAGCACTTATATACCGCTTCACCATGCTTTACAGCCCTCTCTGAGCGGTTTACACAGTCAGCACCTGGCCCCCAACAATCTCGGGTCCTCATTTTACTGACCTCGGAAGGACGGAAGGCTGAATCGACCTTGAGTCGGTCAGGATCGAACTCCTAGCAGTGGGTAGTTAGCCTGCAATACCACATTCTAACCACTGTGCCACCACGGCGCTCTGTTAAAAGTTCCCACTGACTCCTGGACAAAGGTAATAAAGCTGAGCCAGTATCAAATGTTTCATACAATTTTCTGGTTTACATCCCTAATATAGGTAATCCTCGACTTACGACTTGCAATTGAGCCCAAAGTTTCTGTGGCTAAACGAGACAGTTTTTTAAGTGAGTTTTGCCCCATTTATGACGTCTCTTGCCCAAGCTGTTAAATAAATCACTGCAGTGGTTAAGTTAGTAACTTGGTTGCTAAAATAATCTGGCTTCCCCGTCGACTTTACGGGTCAGAAGGTTGCAATCGAAGATCATGTGACCACAGAGATGCTGCAGCAGTTGTTAAAGTGTCAAAATGGTCATGCATCACTTTTTTTTTAGTGCCGTTACTTCGAAACGGTCACTAAACAAACAGCGGTAGGTCAAGAACTACCTGTATTGAAGATCTGAACGGTGTGCGAAAAGGTCCTGGTGTGGAAAAGATCTCTATTCAAATAAATATATAAATAAAAATGGTTTCACAAAAAATGGATGATACTCTGTCTGAGCTTCACTATATATATCCGAGTATGGAAATTGTGCTTTGTTCCCAACAGACACGCCATAGAAGAGGGGAAGGGCATATTTTACAACATTAAGAACTTTGTTCGATTTCAACTCAGCACGTAAGTCATCACTGGATCCCAAGAAGGCAACTGAGGTTGTTTTCAAAGAGGAATGGAGAACGATGATTGATTTTTGTCTTTTACTTTTCCTCCTTTTAGGAGCATCTCTGCTCTAACTTTAATAGCTCTATCCACGATATTCAATTTGCCAAATCCACTCAATGCTATGCAGATCCTATGGATCAATATCATCATGGATGGTCCCCCAGCTCAAAGGTGAGCACCCCGGTATGAAAATTAGGACCTTCCCATCCCCAAATCCAGATCTGATTCCTTTCTACTTCTCCCATAAAAACTTAAATATACAATTAAAGCAGAAGTTGAAAATCCTTGTTTGAAATTGGATATGAAAAGTGATTTGAGGGGAAGCTGGGTGGCACCCATCCTTCCACCAAGCTACAAATATACCAAAGACAAATGTATGCACTCAATATTTCTACAACGATCAGCTCTTTTGAAATGAGAGTTTACGGAACTACTATCAAATCTCTTACTTCACCGCTTTCTTTTCCCCCAAGGATTCAGCTGATACTGATAGAAGAGAATATTGGTAGCTCAGGATTGAATTGTGGGGGGTCCTCGATGGTCTCTGAGCTTGGTTTTCTTGCAGACGTTTCATGACCTGACTAAGTAATATCAACAGTGCGAAGACTGTTCTGGAACTGATGATATTACCTAGTTTGGTCATGAAACGTCTGCAAGAAAACCACCAAGCTCAGAGATCAGCAAGAACCGCACGATTAAGATGATGCCTCAACTTATTTTCTTCATTAATAATTATTTCAATATCTCTAAATTTCTCCAGGTTTAGCACTAACCCATATTTAGTCTGGTGTAGATCACCCTTAGGGACTCAAATCCTAACCAGGGTAATTTCCCTAGTAAATATAAATAAGCAATTAGTTTGTGTTTGTAAAACAATGTCTTCTTTATTATTATCCTGGGATCGGAAAGTTTGGGTGTTGAGCCAGTAGACAAAGATGCTATCAAAAAGCCTCCGAGAAACACCACCGATACAATCCTCAGCAAGTCCCTGATTCTAAAAATTATACTTTCGGCAACCATTATCATCGCCGGGACCATGTACGTCTTTTGGAAGGAGGTAAGATCGTAGTAGATCGTCACAGACCATGCCTGGTTCCATCACTTTCTTGACACCGTTCCTGTATTTTCCTTAATATGCACATTTCATTGAGGTGAGATTTTTTTTGCTCCCTTAGTGCATCCAACTCAGACACTGAGCCTTCCCTACTTGGCTCTGGATTTGCATTCAGGATGAGGATGTGCAAATTGGCTGAACAAAGGTGTTTTTTTTTTTTGAAGGCATACAAATTACTTTTTCAGTAGCCTTTAGAATAAAATTGAGCTGGAAGGGACCTTGAAGGTCTTCTAGTCCAGCCCCCCCACTCAAGCAGGAGAACCTTGTCCCAAAGGCGATTTTTTTTTAAAGGCAACTTGGCTTCCTTGGTTTCCTTCTTGAAGACGTTTCGCTTCTCATCCAAGAAGCTTCTTCGGAACCGAAGATGTTTTCTTGGATGAGAAGCAAAACCTCTTCCAGCAAGAACAAAGAACGTCCAGCTGCCTCTTGCGGAAGCACCTTTGGGGTTTCCTTGAAGACGTTCCAGCAGTTCCAAAAAGGCCCCACAGCCATTTGCACTACTCAGGTGACCCCAAGGGGGCAGATAAACCTCCAAGCGGCCTCCATGAGTCTCAAGAGAGAGTGCTAATGACCAGATGACTGCAAGGATCTAATGACTACTTCCATCCTCCGCCGTTCAGTCAGAACTGAAGAAGCCTCTGGGATGAGAAGCGAAATGTCCTCAAGAGAACGAACACAGAAAGTCCAGTTGCCTTTTGAGAAGAAAAAAAAAAGCCCCTTTGGGACTTTTTGCAGGTGGCAGAGTGGCAAAATGGGCACATTTGCTGCATTCGGCCTTGGACCAATCTCCTGGTGGCTTGCCTGCCAGCAGGTGTACATTTATGCCCATGCTATTTATATGCTTTGGCACTACTACTTTCCTTCTAAACCTTTTTTTTTCCAAAAGAAGTACAACCTGTTTTCAAGGTGATTGTGACTTTACCAACAAAAGGTTCATTGTGAGGTGGGAGGGCCTTCAGTATTCATGCTGACGCTCGGGGTTTCTCTCAACCCCCTCCTCTCTTTGATAAATACATTTTTATCACGTCGCCTTTCCAGATTCCAGAAAGTGGCATAACGCCCCGGACAACAACAATGACTTTCACTTGCTTTGTTTTCTTTGACCTCTTCAACGCCCTGGCTTGTCGATCTCAGGTGAGAGTGGAAGCTAATACAGCAGAATCCATTGATAAACGATCATGCACAACGTTTTAGCTTAACTTTTGTTTTGCTTGGGAAAGAGATGCTGGGCGGAATTGCACTACATCCTTAAATGGCTCCTCTTTTAGCTTAGGAAAATCCTGCCCAAACTGAGACACTTTGGCAAGTGTTTGTGTGCAAGGTATTCAATCTGGACAGCAGGCACCCACACCCTCCCACTGAACAATTCCTTACTGTTATGCTGTTCTCCAATTTTCCAGTCGGAGGAAAACAATCTCTGCTTTCTTTCCTAGAGTAGATCTTACTGGTGTGTGTGTGTGTGTGTGTGTGTGTGTGTGTGTGTGTGTGTACGCGCACAAGCATGCATGCATGTAGATACACATACATATAAGGTTAAATTGAATACCTAAAGTTACAGCATCAAAAGGTACATTCGTGCAGGCACAGCAACCGGCTTTAAAGAATTCCATTTTTTTTATTCACCTGTTCATCTCCAACATCTTCTAGAATGTTTTTTTGCTAGAAATGCTATTAGGGACACAATGGTTATAACCCTGTTTTCGGTCAACCCAAAGGCTGCTGGTTAAAAAATTAGGAAAGGTGTATTGTTTACGGAGGCAGAGAGAAAGAGACAGGCAGAGGTTTTCCAGAGCCATCTATTTTCACTTGGTGCTGTTTCTTTTAATAAGTCCTGTTTCAAGTGTTTTTCCAGTCATTTGAGACAGAAAATTTCTGGGGATGAAATAAAACTCTTGGGGTGAATTGGCTGCAAACGACCAGCAAAACTGGACAGGGACACTCAAGACAGTGTCCTGGGAGCGGGGGAATTATTTAAAATCAAAGCAAGAACCATTTGCTTTGCTACCCTCACTTGCCACCCTCAACAAAGAGTCACTGTTTCTTTGAAAGAATTTGAACAGGGAACTGCTACGTAATTTTATTTTGTCTCAGAAAAAAAAAGTGAAAGGTTAGTTTCATGCGTCACAGTAAGTCATGGTTTGCTTCACCTTGGCTGCTAAGTAAACCATAATCCACTGCAGCCCTTTATTGTACTAAGCCATAAATTGTAGTTAAACAAACATGCTTAGCTTTATATTACAAAGTAAACCAAGCAGATTCTGGTTTGGTAGGATATATGACCAGGGCTGTGCACATTAGATATGTGCATTTAAAATATCTGAAGGGTTGTTGTTTTTTTTCTTTCCTTTTAAATACAAAACCACAAATTGGCAACACAGGAGAAATACTAAATTCACTCAAAATTCTCTCCTTGAACTTCCTTATCGATACCAACAATAATAAGAAAAACCCCTGCTTTTTTAAAAAAATACCTGCATTGACATTGCATTGATTTGCTATCGAATACGTGATACAATCCAATTATCTGATTTGCTAAAAAAAACCCAAAAAACCACAAAACCTGTTTTGCAAAAAAAACAGGCTGGGCTTACGTAAGGAAAAGTAAAAAACAAAAACAAAAACAAAAGACCAAATGACTTATAGAACGATCTGATCTTCCTCTTTCTCCTCCAGACGAAATTGATATTAGAAATCGGCCTTTTCCGAAACCGCATGTTCTTATATTCTGTGCTGGGATCTATTTTGGCTCAAATGGCTGTTATTTACATCCCTCCGCTGCAAAAGATCTTCCAGACAGAGAATTTAGGCCCGTTGGGTAAGTCTCAGAGCTACCCTTCTGTAGGAGGATTTCAAACCTTTCTAAATAAAAAAAAAAAGGTTTTAAGCTCTCGGTTATAGACTGTTGGGGCCCTAATAACACGGTCTGCAAAATTCAGCTTATGAGATTCAGGAATGGAAGGAAGGAAGCAAGCTCGTTTTCAAAACCGTACATCTTTCAACAAGTCAAAATGGCCACCTTCAAAAAACGTTAACCCTGAAAATTACGAGCTTCAGGACGACACATCTCCTCCTCTGGAAAAAAAAATTCACCGCCAACCCTTCCATTTTCACGTCAGCGTCTTGATGGCTCCCATTAACTCTGAGAAAGTAGTCCTTCAAAATGCAATTCCAAGGGAAGTGGAAGAGGGACACGATTCTCAGTGCCCAACTCATGCCCCCCCCCCTTGGTGTTTTGCTGTCCCTATTTAGTAACCCTTTCCTTTCTTTCTCTTGACAGACCTGCTGTTCCTCACCGCCCTCGCGTCTTCTGTCTTCATCTTCTCGGAACTGGTCAAAACGTGCGAGAAATACTGTTGCAGGTCCCAGGCCGATCGCAAACCGCTGGAAATGGTCTGACCGAACAGAACGGCGTGAGGGAAAAGACCCTGGGGCAAAGAGAGGCTGCCAAAGGAACGGTCAGATAAGAGACAGCGCAGCCCTCAGCTGGATTGGGAAAGGGGTTCAAAGACTCCTCCTGGTTGCTTGGCTGTCAAGGAGGCAGCAGAAGACCTGTACATCCAGGCTTGCAATGTAACCTCACAAGAAAGTGGAATTAGCTCATCGGATCGTGGTTCCTATCTGGTTAACCTGGCATGGCTGGAACCTTGCCCTCAAATTGGTTTCAAGGGAACGGTCGGATTCTCCAATTTTACAGTGCTACCTTGGGACTATTTGCGTCTCTTCTACATCTCTGATTTGCCCCCAACTCTATCACAGACCGACCTGTTGTGGGTTGTTGTTGTTTTTTTAAAAATCACCAACCATCCGGTCCTGCAAAGTTAAAATGATGCCTGGATTCTATCTAGTCATCCGACAATTGTGTCCCGCCCCCCTTCAAAATCGAGGGATTGCCTGCCTTTATTTATTCAAGATGTAATAAAAACACTTGTTAATAAAGTCTGCCTTGGTGGTCTTCTGGGGTGGGGTCAATGGGATATTGCGATCTTGGTGTTGTTAGGATTTAAAAAAAAACAGTGGCTGGATTCACACGTTAACATTCTGCTGTTTTTGATGCCCCACGAAGCTGGAAATTCACAGCCAACGTTTGTCCAGTCTCTAAAAAAGACTCATGCTGAATCTGATCCGATTGTTTATATTGGTGTGATTAATTCAGATATGAAATCCTGATTTCCAGATATGGCACTTCAACAAACCCAAAATACGTTTTTATGGAGCATTTAAATTTTCCCAACGAAATACGGATCAATTTGCATGGAAGACGTTGAGTTTTGAGAACTCTGTGAGCGAACTGGGATCCCGCCAAGGAATACTTTTCTACCAGTAATTGGGAAGTCCCGTTGGGTGGGTCCCCTTGAGCCAAAAATAAATGTGAATAATGCGAAAAGAAGAGAAAGAAAGTCCTGAATTTAGTACAATACACGCCCAATCCCTGGAAAAGAAAACCCTGAAGATAATACGTCCAAAGTTCGTAAAGACACCAATTGTTATTTAACGGAATCTCAACACATTTAAAAGATCGGACAACGGATACCGACGTGTGGAAAATAGAAAGCTCGGAAGGTGTTCCAGCAAAATCCTGCTCAGACTTGGTGGGAAAAAACATCCGAGATGAGATCTTAGTTGTCTCCTTCTTCATCTTCAGGTGGTTCCCGAAACCCATCACTCTGGCGGCTTTTTCCCATCATCTCTAGCAAAGCTTGGGCCTCGGGATCGGTGTCTAAGATGCTCTTCTTCCCCTTTCCCTAAAGCCAAACCCAGAAGAGAAATTGGGGGAAAAACCGACACCACCACAGCCGGGGGCGGGCAGATCTGGGTTACAACCCCCTCTGAGTGACTGTGTTTGTTCCTGAAAGTTCACCTAAGAAAGTTGGGTGGCTTCCTTGTCCGTTGTACCGCTTGGCATACATGGAAAGGTGAAACAGGTTAGGCCAGACTAGAGAGCTGCCCCAGAAAGCAAATTTATGTTAGTTTCTGACTGGTAAGTCTCTTGAAGCTGGGCCATCACGGGGGAGGAAGGAATCAAAGAGCACTGGGGTTTTCCCCCCCCCCCAAGTTGTTCAAACAAAAGAGAAAATGTAGCTGCTAAGCCACAGATCAAGATACACACAGCCTCCCACTTGTGTTAAGATCTTAGAAACCGAATACCTGAGAATTTAAGAGTCAATGTCCTGTATTAGCCTATTTGCCTTGCTAGGAGTGGAGCTGCATGGACTGAATATGCAGTGAATACTAAGCCCAGGTTAGCAAAACGCCATGGGCAAGCAAGTCAACCATGTGATGATTGAAGCTGATGGGCTGGTTCACCCCATGAGCCAAGGGCTAGATAAACCCAATATGTTTGACCACAAGCTACCCCTTCACAGATTGATTGATTGACTGGTTTACAAAATGTATAGGCCTCCCATCTTACCTCAGGGTAATCCTGGGCAGCTTACCACCATAAGCTTTAATTTAAGTTGATGCAGGTAGTGCCAAGTTAGGAGGCAGCTAAACAGGGCTGGACCTGGTTAAGTAGGTAAATAGGAAACAAGCAAGAAATCCCAGGCCTTTTCAATCCATTCTGATGGAGGAGGAGAACACACACTAACAAATCCTCCTTGTTCTTGCTCAAATGGTATTCCCTAACCTAGGAAAGCAAAGGGCTTGCCTATTCAAGAGTTGCTTTCATCCTGGAAAAAGCCAATCGGAGCTTACATCCTCGTGGCAGCTGCAACCACCTGCCAAACAGGCCCGGGTTGAAGTCAGACATGCTTAAGGAGGCCTCTCCGATTCCCTACTTCCTCCATTCCCTGTCAATCATTCTGTCTTCTCTTCAGCCTGTTCCTCTCCCACGGGCCACTCGTAGACACCAAGGAGACCACAGAGCCACAAAGAGACCTCTCCCCTTCTTCTCTTCCTAACTTGGTCGTGTGTTTGGCCGACTTCCACGCAGCCCATCCTGAGGACTCATCTTTCCCATCTTCTGCTGCAGGACCCTTTCAGCCTCTCCCCGGCTGCAAAGGAGAAGCCCAAACTTCTGACTGGTGGACTCCAAGCCCTACTCTGGGGGCAGGGAACTCCTGGCCCAACAAGGAGTTTCTTATCAGCATCTCAGGTGGCTTTGCTTAGAACGGCAAGACTTACGTTTTTGGCTTCAGGGAAGTCTCCCACGGCCCACACCTCCACGGATTCCAGCAGGAAGTTCTCCTTGGCCGACAGCTGAGGGCTGTTGTAGGTGGTGCAGCGGGGCTTGGCTCTGCTGTGGCCTTGCCCGTAGTTACTGTCCACCCAGAGGCCAAAGTACTCGTGTTGCCCTCCCATGCCCTGGAAGGGAAAGGAACAGGCTAGTGCGAAGACTACAGACGTGCCTGTCTTGGTTGCAAGAAAAGGTTGGAGAACGCAAGCATCAGCCTCCCATCCATGGGGACGATGCCTGCAGGACCAATGACAGAAGGTCCCTGACTCAGGGCCACAGTGGAGCCCAAAACCTCTCTGGCTAAGTAAGGCAGCTCAGTGAGTTTGCACCCGTTTTACAACCTTTCTTGCCACCGTTAAGTGAATCACTGCAGCTGTTAAGTTAGTCGCATATTTGTTAAGTGAATCTGGTGTCCCCATTGACTTTGCTGGCCAGGTTGCCAAAGGGTCTCACGTCTCTCTCTCTCTCTCTCTCTCTCTCTCTCTCACACACACACACACACACACACACACACACACACGGCCAGTTGCCAAGAGTCCAAGTTTTGATCACGTGACCCTGGGGAGGCTGCAGTGGTTTTTAAGTGTGAAAAGTGGTCCTAGGTTCCTTTTTTTTCAGCGCCGTTGTAACGCCGGTTGCTGAACGAAATGTTGTAACTTGAGGACTACCTATAATCTTTTTTTTTTTTTAAAAAAAAGAGCTCAGCGCAAAAGCCCTCTCCTGTGGCTGGATGCACTTCAAAAATGACCGGGAAGAAGCGCTTGGGACCTCTGCTACTCATTAAAGCAGCCTGTCTGGGAGCCACGTCTGATTGTTGTGGAAGTTGGGGCACCTTCTTCTCGCACTGGGAAGGGGGCTGAAAGTCACAGCGGAGAGACGTCCCATCTGGGCAAAGTTCAAAACGAACCTTTTGGATTCAGAATGGGTCTGTCTCCAACCTTGGCCACTGTACGACCTTTGTGGACTTCAACTCCCAGAATTCCTCAGCCAGCATGGCTGGCTGAGGAATTCTGGGAATTGAAGTCCACAGGTTGTAAAGACGCCACGGTCGAAGACCTGCTGTTTAGACGACGTTTCAAAGCCTGCGCAGCTGTGCAAGCCATCGTGGATAAAGCCTTGGGGAGGCCACAGCAAGCCGGAATGGGCCACCCTTTGCTACTCACAAGTCCGTTCGGCATGGTCTGCTGCCCGTGGTTGAGGTACATGTAATGGTTATTATAGCCACTGCAGGTGAACACGGCGAGCGAGGGAGAAACGGAAAACAAAAAACACGTGCTGTTTCCTGTGACAAAGGAAAGAAGAGTTAGGGACCAGAGAGAGGAAAGCAGCAAGATTCATCCCAGCAGAGCCCTAACTGGGAAAAGATAAGCTGCTAGTCCTCATTCACTTCCGTTTTTTTCTTCTCCTAATCTGGGGGGGGGGGGAGAATCATAAACTAAGAGAAGACCGCCACCTAGTGGATAGCGAGAGCTATCACACTTTATGTATGCATGTGTGTTATCTACGTATCTACCACTAAAACTCTCATTATGAGTTATCTGTTTGTGCCCTCGAGAGAGCCCAAACGGTGCATCATCATATTTAAACGATGTGCTTAAAATCCACTAACTTCGGGAAAATTGTTTATATGGTCTAATTTATGCATAATTCTGCAGACCGGAAAAGGGGGGGGGTCAACTTTCTTTCATCTCACCTTGAATTTCCAGGTCCTCACCTTGAAACTGGGGCTTCACTTCCCAGGAGCAGGAGGCAAACCCGCCAAAGATGTAGCCCTCGGTGTCCTTCAGGACCAGAAGGCAGGGGCCTCTGTTGACAATATGGCCACACAGCTGCGTAAAGCTCTCGCCGTGGACCCGGGAGGCGAAGAGCAGCTGCCACTGATCCCGAAGTTCGGAAGGCAGGTGGGCATTGAGGTAGATGATGGAAGGGAGGTCCAGGAGGCTGACGAAGGCCGTCCCTTGCAGGCCTCTGCACTGCGGCAGCAGGTGGAGGATCTCGCTGGCTTCGTCGGAGAGAGGCTGGAGGAGGAGCAGGCCTTGCTGAAGCACCACCTTGAGGAAGGTGGAGATCTGTGGGACTCGGAAAAGCCAGTCTTCAATGCTGCTTTGGTCACACGTGGCATCCAGGGCAGAGGCTCCCTCCATCTTCTTCCCCTCTGAAGCAAGAAACATGGGTCTGGCCAGGGCCAAAAAGGCAAGAGGGAGCCTGCACACCCCACACAGAACCCCAAATTATTAGGCTTTCCTTTAAGGCACCTTTAAGGGGGCGGGGGGGCGCTCCAGCACCCAGAATTCCCCACCCTCAGAGTGGACTTGACGTAAGGCCATAATGGACCCTGGAATTTCCATCGTTAAGTCAGTTGTAAATTGAGGTACCCCACGTGACTCGCCTGATTTTGCACTTTTTTCTTTTTGGGGTGTAAAGTGAATGCAACGGTCGTAAAAAGCAAACACCTGTTATTTGTTCCTTCGGGTGGTTTTTTGCCAGAAAACTGGTGGTAAAGACTTAAAATAGACAAAATGTATCCTAAAAACCACAGGGGTGGAGTGGGTGTGCTGCCGCCGAAACTCCAGTACTGGGTTGTAAATCCCTTCGGATGAGGGTCGGTCATAACCGCTTAACAACGGTGGCCCAAAAAACAAAAAGAGAGAAAGGTCGTAAAATGGGACAAAATTCACGTCACTATCTTGCTTAGCAGTGGAAATTTGAGGCTCGGCTGGGATCGTTAAGTCGAGGGGTGTTAAGTCAGAAAATCGGGTGAAACATTTGCTACCGGCTCTTTCAGACTTCCTATGAAAGCCTTCGCTGTGTGTGTCCTGTTTTGTGTCGCCCGGGTCACAGCTCACCTGCAGATCTCAGCTCCGAGACCAGCTGAGTAGCCAAGGCTTTTATGCTGGCGACTGAATTATTCGGCTTCTTTGGCTTCCACCCTTTCAGCAACTTCCTGTAGCTGAGCACGTGAACCACAGAGCTGATCAGGTCCCCTGCAAACTTCGAGGAAATAAGGAGGGTTTTTAAAGGCGTCGGGACGGTTTTCTTCTAGAAGCAAATCCTCTCATTTTTAACCTTCGTATAATATTTTACAGGCTGTATTGTCCACCTACTTTACATCAGCTCTGTATTTGTGTCCGTTTGTATAACGTGCTTTGTTAGTCTTGCGTTACTGATGGCTGCGTGAGAAGAGGCCGTATGCTGAATACAGAAATAACCTCACCTTTCCCCTGAATGCAAACAAGGTGTTGGTTGGCCTACCTCTAGGATCTGACTTCCCTTGACCGTCTTCTCAGCCTCGGAGACCATCTTCAGGACAATCCCACATTTTTCCTGGGCGTTGCCTTTGAAGAGGGTGGATGTAAAAACCACAAACTGCTCCTTTGCCAGCCACGGACTGGGCTCCGGGGACTTGTGGCTCTCCTGGATGCTTCTCATCCCACTGTACAGCCTCGTAACCATGGAGGGAGGCAGAGCGTCCTTGACGTAGGCCTGGGAAAAGCACCAAAGGCATCAAGGGAACTACGCCCGGTCCTCGACGCTTCGTTTAGTGACCGCTCAAAGTTACAACGGCACTGAAAAATGGACTTATGTCCTTTTCTCACACTTACGACCGCTGCAGCTCCCCCACCCCCCCATGGCCAAAACCCAGATGCTTGGCAACCGACTCCTAATTATGACACTCCGCAGGGCCCTGGATGGTCACGTGATCCTATTTTGCGACCGTCTGACAAGCAAAGCCAGTGGGGGAAGCCGGATTGACTTAACTGTGCGACTAATTTAACAACTGCCGGGATTCCCTTCACAGCTGCGTCAAGGAAGGTCGCAAAATGGGGCAAAATTTACTGAACAATTGTCTCGCTTAGCCACAGAAATTTTGGTTTTAATGGTGGCCGTTAAGAAGTAGCAGATGAACAAGACCCTAGAACGGCAACTCTGACATGTGCCAGAAGCCAAGTCATACCCCTCCCTACCTCACAGGGTTGTTGTTGTAAGAGAAAAGAGGAGGAGAATGGAATATGATGATGCTGCCGTCTTGAGTCACTTATCAGGTAAAGGCAAGTTAAAAAAAAACCCCAAATCTAATAAACAAATTACAGGTAATCCTCGACTTACGACCTTATAAGGGAGCCTGCCCGTTGCTCACTTACCTTGAGCGCTTCAAGGCTCACCCCGGTCTGTGCCTTTTCCCCCATCTTTGCGACGCCGGCCTCCTCCGCTCCAGATAAGGCGCTAAAAACGCCATCGATGTCGGCCAGTTCATCAGAAAGAAACCTGGAGAGGTGTTTCTGATAAGAGCTGTTGCTCTCCACGTTGCCCATTTTTCCTTCGGCAGGCGGTGAGATCCTGCCAGAAATCGGGAAAATAAAAAATAAAATAAAAAAATAAGGAGAGGCAAGCAAGCACAGCAGCAGCCAGCTCAAGAGGGACTCAGCCCTGCGAGGACATGGGGGGGCGGGGGGAAATCAAGCAGAGGAAGAAAGCAACGGGTTGCAGAGAGAGACACGGAGGTGGCCTTGAGAAAGGTATTCAGTAGCCTTTAGGTCAACACCAGCCTCGTCTGCCAAGGGAGGAGGAAGTAAAGAAGAAAAGTGAAGATTGCTGGGCCCTAAGGAGGGGAAGGGAGGGGAAGAGAGAAACTCGGTCAGGCATTCAGGAGTCGGGTTTAAGGAAAAGGAGGACTGGGGGGGTGGGACATGACAGCAGTGTTCCAATATTACAAGGGCTGCCCCAAAGAAGAGGGAGTCAAGCTCTTCTCCAAAGCACCCGGAGTCAGGAGAAGAAGCAACGGATGGAAACTCATCAAGGAGAGAAGCAACCTGGAACTAAGGAGGAATTTCCTGGCAGTGAGAACAATCAACCAGTGGAACAGCTTTCATTCGGAAGTTGTGGGTGCTCCAACACTGGAAGCTTTCCAGAAGAGAATGGACAACTATTTACCTGAAATGGTAGAGGGTCTCTTGCTTGAGCAGAGGGTTGGACTAGAAGACCTCCAAGGTCCCTTCCAACTCTGTGATTCTGTTATGTGACGACTGTTATTAAACCCGGCAACAACAACAACTGCAACATGGGAGTCCTTGTGCAACCCATTTCCTTGACCTGAGCTACCTCAAAGGGCCGAACGAGAAATCGGAGGAGGAGGAGGAGGAGGAGGAGAAAAGGATGTTACAAAACCCAGAGGCTTCCCAAAAGCTTCTTCTCGGCAAACCCCGACACAGCCAGAGAGCAATAAAAACAGGAAAAAGTCGGTTAAGTTAAAGAGCTGCTCCTGCACAGGTGGTCCTCGACTTGCAAGCCAAAACTGGGACCAGAACTTTCGTGGCTAAGCAAGTAGGTGGTGAAGCGAATCGCCTGGCATTTTTACAACCTGCTAAGTGAATTGTTGAAGCCGCTAAGTGAATCACAGGGTCGTTGAGCAGATCCAATTTCTTCCACTGACTTCGGAAATTACAGCTTGTCCTCAACTTAACCATTCATTTAGCGACCGTTCAAAGTTACAACGGCACTGCAAAAACTGACTTAAGACCATGTTTCGCACTTACGACCGTGGCAGCAGTCCCAACGGTCACGTGATCAAAATTCAGACGCTTGACAACCGGTTCATGCTCGTGACCGACGCAGCGTCCCGGGGTCACGTGATCCCTTTTTGCGACCTTCTGACGGCCAAAGCCGACGGGGGGGAAAGGCAGATTAAACTTAACAACCAGATTGGTAACTTAACAACTGTGGTGATTCCCTTAACAACCGTGGCAGGAAAGATCGTAAAATGAGGCAAAACCCACTTAGCAAATACTCAGTTCGCTGAAATTTGGGGGCTCAGCCGTGGTCGTAAGGACTGCTCCTCTTCTGCACCCGAGGTGAGCAACTGTAGCCCCTTCACGACTTGTGGACTTCAACTCCCAGAAACCCTGAGCCAGCCACGCATTTGCTGGAGGCAGTCGAGGGAGATGCCAAACTGGTCCTCTGCTTGCAGAAAGCCCCTCGTTCGAATCCAGGCAGTGCTAAGTTCTGGAGCGGCTTGAAGCCAACTACAAGTCCTTGGCCATCTAGACTGAGGTTCCTGGAAATGGCAGTTCATTTAACTTTCAGCTCTGGGCACTGCAAGCAGAATTCTGGGAGTTGAAGTCCACAGATCATGAAGGGACCATAGATGCCCACCCCTGTTCTGCATAAAATCTTCCTTTTTAAGTGGCCGGTCTTAACTTTCACGGAGACCAGAAAACTTTTGCAACACAGCAGCTACCACTAGCTTGTGTGTCTCGTTTTTCTCCTTTTGAGAGAAAGAAAAAAAAATCTTCCCTTTTCTCTCTCAGCGGAAATAGCCGGAGAAGAAGAAGAAGAAGAAAAAAATCAATCATGGAACATGAGGGTTTTTTTAATTAAACAAGCTCCAGTGACAGATGTACAAATTTTAAACCATCAAAGTTTCCCAAGGATGAATTATTCAGCAGCCAAAAAACATGTCAAAGAAAAACCGCATGAGAAATATCAGGAATAATAAAAATCTATCACGCAGAATGAATGCTGCCTATCTCTGCTTAGCATAATGAAGTTAAATTCCTGACGGTTTTCCAGAGACCTCCGGGTGAGATTCAAGGTGCTGGTGATGACCTATAAAGCCCTAAATGGCTTGGGTCCGGGATATCTGAGGGAGCACCTGCTGCCGGCATCACGCTCCCTTCGTCCTGTGCGCTCCCACAGGGAGGGTCTTCTCAGGGTACCGCCGGTAAAAGACTGTCGGTGGATAACACCCAGGGGGAGGGCCTTCTCTGTGGGTGCGCCGGCCCTTTGGAACCAGCTGCCTGTAGAGCTTAGGACTGCCCCTGACCTTCGCTCATTCTGCCGGGACCTGAAGACCTGGCTCTTTGAGCTTTCTGGCCTGGACTGAGAGTATTAATTGGGGTTTTAATTGGATTTTAATTGGGGTTTTTATTTCAAGGTTAATGTAATCATTTTAATTGTTTTTAATTTTTGTAATTTGCTGTATTGTTTTTAAAAAACCCTGAGTCCTACGGGAGAAGGGCGGTATATAAGTCTAATAAAATAAAATAAATAAATAAAATAAAATTTACCTCCTTTTTAAAAATAAGAGAATAGCCTTCACAAGGCAGTTGCTTTTCCTTCTTTTCTCGGTGTGACTCAAGACAAGACTTGCCCAGGAATTTAACGGATGAAATATGGCTCCTTTATTTTCTCATCTCTTCAAACAAGCACGTCAGGAACCTAGTTAAAGAGGAAAAAAACAACAACCAGCCTTTCTAAACACATCACAAGCCACCAAGTTTAGCTTTCTGATTTCAGCAATATATAAACAAACAGCTGCTGTTGTTCAAACAATTTATACTTCTCCTTGGTGGCTGTACCAATTTATTTATTTTTTAACAGATGTAGAACTGAAAGCTGGAAGGTACCATCTGAGAGGCAGAGAAAGCAGACATGAGAGCAGAAGTTTTTAAACCTGGCAACTTTAAGATGGGTGGATTCCAATGTATTTATGAGGGTTGCATCATCCTGGGGAATCACGTGATCACCTTTCGCAGCCGGTTTTCAACAAGCTCAATGGATTCGCTTAATGACAGCACAATTCACTTAAAAACTTAACCATGGCAAAAAAAAAACAATCATAAAATCAGATGCAATTCCCTTAACAATTCCCTTGCTATCTTTCATCTGTCTATATCTATCTACATTTATATGCACATACACATATTAAAAAAACACGAGCTTTTGAGCTGCATCTCCATGCCCCTGATGAAGTGAGTTGCAATACGTATAAAAATATAAATATTTAGCTTGAACTCGGGATTATAAGGCACTAGATGCAAAAAACATTTTTAAGAGAAACAGGGCTGCCCAACGCCTCCAAACCTTTGGCTCCCACAGACCAACCCAGCTTTCCCGCAAAAGGAAATGCTATGTTTACATTTTTAAAAATCATTTTTCCCATTTTATTGCTATCCAGAGTAGCCCTGCAGCAAGTCGGGCAGCCCCTAAATTTAACAAATAAAATAAAACCTGCCAAAAAAGAGCACAAAAGGAGAGAAAGTCGGGGAGGCAGGGGGAGCTTTAAGCAAGCAGCCCAAAGTGCAAGAAGGGGCAGAAGAAGTTTACTGATTGGGCAAGGAATGCAACTGCTCAGGCTGGCCTACCTTGCAAGGTTGTCGTGCAAAGAAAAAAGGGGGGGAAGAGGCAGAGGCTTCCTTTTTCCTAAAAACATTCCAAAACAACATACCTATTTGGTACCTATTAAGCCTGGAGAACTTGGAAAGGGAAATAAGAAAAGGGGAAAAAAATAAAGCTCCTCCCCTTTATATTCATGAATATTAATATGCATGAGGCTCATGAATATCAATGAGGGCCACCCACCACGCCTCGCGCTGCGCATGGATAATAATGGCGGCCCAGTGCGGACTCCGCCACCTTCGTCAAGGCTGCGACTGCGCGGCAGCCGCCGCTTCGCTTCGTAGGGACGGTGCCGGAAGCCCGGAGGGATCCCCGCCGCCCGATTTCCCCCAGCGGCCTCGCCGCGGCGCCGCCCCGGCCGCCGCCCTCAGCTCCGACCAGCCGCTGGCTGCGGCTCCGCCCCCGGCCCGCTTGAGCAACAGAGCACTCGGCCAATAGGAGCGTCGGAGGACCTGGGTGGCCGGTTCTGAAGGTGACGTCACCGCCTCCGTCAGCCATACGGCTTAGAGAGCCTCAGAAGCCTTCGCGTGCTGTATATGTGCCGTTCTAGCCATCAGTAGCTCCGTGGTAAGAAACCCTCCTGGGAGCTTTGTGCAGTCATGCCGGAAATGAAGGGCGAAGGGGGTTTTGACTTTCTAGTTTTTGTGCTCTATGGTGTGGAGGTTTAGGAGAGGCGTTCCTAAGCGAGCGCCCTCCTGCGGAAGGAGCAGGACGCCTCTTCAGCGCCCGCCCCACTCGGCTGTCGCGGCGAATGAGAACTCTCCTACGGGAGAGACGGGCAAAAGCCTCAAAGGCGGGCCTTGAAGTGGTGAGTTCGATTCCCAATTGCGCGCAGAGGAAGGTTTTTTAAAAAAAAATAATAATTATATATTTATTTATTTTTTCCTGGAGGTTTTTAATTCTGTGCCTGTCCATCCGGATCATACCTCACTTTCTGCTGCTAAAACAATGCATGCCATTAGGGGAGCTGGTTGCAAAAGACAAACTGTCCATTTTAATGACACTCTTCCAGCTGGTTGGACTACCAATGCAAAAGAAAAAAGAAAACAAACCCAAGCTCTTCAAAATGGAGTGATTAGGCTTTGCCACTGGCTGTTGCCTTTTCCAGATCAGCCTCCCCCACCTTTACCAATCCTCCAGTGATGCAACAGGATGGCAGCTTGGCTGGGTGTGAATATAATTGCCCAGGATGGAGCCACCAGCCTTGTGCTTTTTGGGCTGGTGCCCACACGATGGCAGTGGGATGTTTATTAACGCACAACGCGTTCCAGAAGAAAAACGAGCCTTTTCATTGTGTGCCCAGCTGTTCAGAGGGGATGAAAGGAGAATTGTGCAACAAACAAGCAGCCTTGCGCTGTTTCCCCTCTTGAGTTCCACATTGATCGCCTTGAAGAAGCGATTTCTGCAGTCAAAATCATCGCCTTCCACATTTTTCATTGTTGTGCAATGCCACAAAGATCTGGGCTGTGTTTCTGTGCGATGCAGTTGATGCCAAGGAGAACACAATCGTCCTGGGTTTATATCACAATCCCTTTTGACTCGGCTTCAAAAGAAGTGCAGCTTGAGTTGGGTGGGAAAATCAGACCCGGAGGGGGAGAATGAGATCAGAGCTGGCCAGGTTTTTCCTGAACCTACTTTTTCCACCCCTTGGGAATAAGAGATGTGATGAACTAAGTTAGGAGCACTGCCTGCAACTGCAGTTGAAATACAAAGCAGCTTATCAGATATCCAGATTTACCCAATCGTCTGCATGCATTGCCCCTGTATGTAGGACAGACAGGGAGGAAACTAGCCATCAGTGTACAAGAACATGAGCGAGTGATCAGACGAGGAGACCCAAACTCATCGGTAGCCTCACATTGCAGTGAACAAAGTCTTGCATTCCATTTTGCAGCTGTTAAGATTGTTGGCTGAGCAGGGACAAAAATAGCCAGAGAAATTTTAGAAGACTGAGAAACAGGCCCTTTGTCGGTTAACGGCAGTGTTGATTTACCACCAGCTTACCAGGTATTTAAGAGCTAAGGAGGCAATAGCACGAAACAACAATCAATGACTTAATAATCGGCCATCAACACTCCAATCAGCAACTAAAAGCCACATACAACCAAACACCACATAAATACTATGCATAGAACAGCCTAGTGCACACATCCTGGAGACTGGGAGGTTCCCGGAAGACGGGCTCCAGCACGAGTTCTGAAGCTCAGAAGAACCGTTGGTCCCAGTGACCGACTCAGATTGGATCCCACCATAGCCAGATTGTCAGATCCCAGAAGCTACTTATGAATTCATACATATCCCCTAAGACAGATAGTCCTCAACTTAATGACCATAATTCAACCCACAGTTTTGGTCATCAATTGTGATGGTCATAAAAATGAATCGTCCCTGTGACTGTGACTGATTTTACGAGCTTTTTAGTGGCAGTCATTAAGCGACACCACCATCATAAGCTGAACCCTGTGATTGTTCAACAAACCTATTTGCTATAATGCTATTTTTTTTTCCAGAAACCAGAAATAAATATTTTTTGGGGGTGGGGAATGGCAATTACCTAACTGAGGGATTCTACAAACAGCAGTAAATGTGGGCTGTTTCTGGGCACTCAAAAATGTGGTTATGTGAACGGGGAGAGGGGGCGGGTGCTATGTGTGAATGTTGGAACTTCAAATCTGGCTGTTGAGTCCCTTTTTGTGGGGTTGTAACATCAAACAGACGCTCAATAATTGTCTCGAAAATAATGTTGCAAAATCAACTCAGCCAGGTGGATAACTGCCCTTTACAATTGTCGTGACTTAGGACCGCAAAGGGCAGGCTCCATTACAGTCGTAAGTCAAGGACTATCTGTCCATGCACATTATTTAAGGGGTGGGAAAAAACACAACCCTTCCTTGTAAGGAAAAAAAGAATTGCATTGCACACCTGAGTCAAGAAAACATAGCGATCCAAACCCACCCTTCGGGAGCTGAGCCTGGCAATTTAAGTTCCTCGATCACCTCCGGCTAAATAAATTTGACTCACGGGTAGATTTGGATTGCAGCAAAGCTTCTTAATTTATTACCGCTTTGGTTTTGCCTTTGTTTTTTTCCCCTTTCACCATAAAAGGCAAGCTTTGCCTCTGCTTGGCTCCCACTGGCCCCCTTCGATCTGAACAGTCATCTTCCTGCGGTTTCGAGGTTCCCTTTGACGAACGGCTTACCTGATTCGCTGACATTCCTTCTGCAAACGTGTTGACCATATATGGCTACGAAGCCTGAAGAAGAAGCTTTTGCACTGAGCTGAATCAGAAGCTGGTCATCCCCTGAAGTCCCCTGAAGCCTCAGCCGGTCCTGGGTTTTGGTCCCCCCCCCCCACACCTACACACAGGGTTACATTTGGCTTTGCTGAGCAGCAAAAAAGGCTGATGTCTCAGCAATGCAGGGGTAGCCCCCCCCACCACACACACACATTTCTCTTGGGGACCTTTGAACTCTCTTTAAACTGCTAAACAAGAGTGGGGAGGGGAAATTCACCATTTTTAAATAAAAAGGCTGGGGAAGCCGGAGTGTCTATTCCAGAATAAGCATTTTGTTCGCTCTGTAAATACATCCAGGCAGTTCTTGACTTTCCACCACCAAGTTGGAGAGGGCATCATGCGTGGCCCTCCTTCCAATGAAGGTGTCTGTGGGGCCGAATATAGATGGTCCTTAACGTACGACAACCGAGCACAGCATTTCTGCCACGAAGTGAGACAGCTGTTAAGTGAAGTTCGCTCCATTTTACTATCTTCCTTGCCAGCGCAGCGAAGTGAATCTGGATTCCCCGTTGATCTGGCTTATCAGAAAGTCACCAAAAGGGATCCCGTGGAACTCACACACACCCAGGACGCCGCAACCATCATAAGTACGCGTCACTTTTGCCAAGCGTTCGAATTTTGATCACATGACTGTGGGGATGCTCCAGTGGATTTTAAGTGTGAAAATAAGTCCCTTTTCCCAGTGCTTGTTGTAACTTCCAACAATCACTTAACAAACGGTTGTAAGTCAAGGACTATCTCAGACAATCCACAGTGATGTCCACAGCAGTGTGTTGTCCACAGCGCAAGCTGGATGCTTTGTGTGTGGAACAGCCCTCGATCTCCTGAAGGAACAGAAGATTTTAGATCCAGAACTTCAGTCCTCCTAACGGAGTTATTAATGGCCAACACTAACTGCATCTTCTAACGGCAATGAAATTGCCTATTAATTTATAGCACACCGCAGCGAAGGCTGAATCAATAGCAGATTGAAGGGGGGGGGGAAATAAGAACCAAGCAGGCCAGCTGCTTTAAATAACTCAGTGCTTTTGAGGGGTTTCCACTGTTTAATCAGGGCCTGAAGCAAGCTGACATCCTTCCCTTGGGGATGAAGTCAATGCATTGCACTTTCATTCTGACTGTTTGAACAGAAAAAGCAGAACCCAAATAGAGTTTTGATCTCGGCTTGCAGGGAAGGCCCTTGACTTCATCAAGCTATAATGTCAACTTGGAGGGATTGGTACCCACTGGCCAATTTATCTATAATGCCAGAGCATTGCAGCTTAATCCCAGCAATGTTTTTTTTAAAAAAGCAAGTGGACTTCCTTGGTATTTTTATTCCTCCCTTGAAAACGTTACACTTCCTTCTGAGCTACAGTTCTCCACAGCTGAGCAAGGAGCACACATATTTCATAAGATGCCTGGGCTAAATAAATGCAGAATCTTAGAAATTCACTCAGAATAAAGCTGGAAGGGACCTTGGAGGTCTTCTAGTCCATCTGCCGGCTCAAGCAGGAGACCTACACCATTTCAGACAAGTGACTGTCCAGTCTCTTCTTAAAAACCTCCAGTGATGAAGCACCTACAACTTCTGGTGGCAAGCTGTTCCACTGGTTAATTGTCCTCACTGTTAGGAAGTTTCTCCTTAATTCCAGGCTGCTTTTCTTCTTGATTCGTTTCCATCCATGGTTTCTTGTCTTGCCTTCCGGTGCTTTGGCAAATAAGTCAGTCCCCCTCTTCCTCGTGGCAGGACCTCAGGTACTACTAGAAGTATTTGAATAGAAGTAAAAATTCTGATGAGAAGAATGCGTTTTCTAGAAATGGTGCATCTACCCCCTACAGAGCATCCTGGGAGAATGGTCTGGGCATTGCCCCATATTTGCAGCATCTATTTTCTGGAATCAGGTCAAACTGGAAGTCTCCAGCAGATAACCCAAGTCATTAGCAAGCCTCTAATAACGCTTCCCTCATAATGTCTTATGCCTAAGCAGATTTAGCCATGTAGTGGGGCGGTTTGGCTATTATCCTTCTCACCTTTCCTATTACCTTCTCCTATTGGTGTTTTATGATTTATCACTGTGTTGTTTGTGTCTTAGGATTCAGGATTGTACAGGTAGTCCTCAACTTGCAACAGTTCGTTTAGTGACCTTTCAAAGTGATAACGGCACTGAAAAAAGTGACGTCCGTTTTTCACATTTATGACGGTTTGCAGCATCCCCCACGGTTACATGATTTACATTTGGATGCTTGACAACTGATTTCCTATTTATAACGGTTGCAGCGTCCCGCGATCCCCTTTTTGGGACCTTCTGACAAGCAAAGTCAATGAGGAAGCCGGATTCACTTAACAACCATGTTACTGACTTAAGAGCTGCAGTGATTCACTTCACAAAGGTGGCAAGAAAACTTAAAATGGGGGCAAAACTCACTTAACAAGCACATAGTTGTGGTCGTACGTTGAGGACTAGCTGTATCATATGATTTATGATCTATCACTTGTTTGGATGTACACTGAGAGTTGCTGCACCACAGACCAATTCCTGGGGTGCCTAATCACACTTGGCCAATAAAGAATATTCTATTCCCCTTGAGGGGATCCCAAGCGCTCTTTGTCAGCTGCAAACATCTCCCTAGCAGGAGTGTTCGACCGTGGTAACTTGAGGACTTGTGGGCTTCAACTCCCAGAATCCCCACAGCTGGCTGGGGAATTCTGGGAGTTGAAGTCCACAGGTCCTCAAGTTGCCAAGCTCAGACCCCCGCTACTCTCAATGTTGCTTGTTGGGTTATGTGAAATTTGCTTTGTCGGTGCCCATGGAGATTGCGGCCTGGACGCAGGGCTACGCTGGACTTAATTGACCAGCCATGCGAGCAAATTGCTGCTCCATCGCCCGGCAACTAACCGGGTCAATAGGGCTTAATTAATCTCATCTGCAGCCAGGTCAGTTGGGATGGCAGGAAGTGAGAGACTGCCTGACTTGGCAACAGCTGTTTCTTCTTCAACCTCCCCAACCAGATGGAGACCTTTCCACCCCTCCTTGTGGTTGAAGATGACATCAAGACCCAGCTCAGAGAAAGGGTAAAAAAATAAAATAAATCTTTTATCTAATTGTGGATGGAGAAAAGACCACGTTGGCTGGGACTGTGCGGCAGGATCCTTTCATCTGCCGAAAGGATAAATCCCGGGATTAAGAAGAAATGAAACATTGATTATGCAGGATCTGTTTCTCAGCAGCTTTGAAGCCTTACAGCGTGAAATAGGCTGACATATTGTTAATGGAAGACAAATGCTGCCCTTTCCTCTCCTTCCTTCCTTGCCCTTACCTTTTTTTTCTTTCCTCTGCTTCTTCTGTCTTCCTTCTTATTCCCCCTGTCCCTTCCCCCTTTCTTTTTCCTCTTTTCTCTCTCTCTTCTTCCTACCTTCCTTCCCCTTTCTCCTTCCCTTCCCTTCCCTTCTCCCTGAATATTTCCTTGCCCAGAAAAAGAAACCTTGGAGAACAACGCAAATTTCCTGTTCTTCTCATGATTCTATTGTGAAACTTGCCTTGCACTGTCCTAAAGCAGGGGAAGGCAACCTCGGCTCTTTTATGACTCATGGACTTCAACTCCCAGAATTCCTGAGTTAGCTATGCTGACTCAGGAATTCTGGGAGTTGAAGTCCATGAGTCATAAAAGAGCCGAGGTTGCCTACCCCTGTCCTAAAGCTTTTCTTTACTGCAGGTTCTACCTCCTTCAGGATGCCTTAGAATTTCCTTTGAATGTCTCCCAGTGGTTTTTCTTTTTCAAGTCTACCCTTTGCCTTGAAGGCTGCTTCTGCTGACCTGGTTTTTCTCTTCTACGCCATTCCACCAGACTGAAGGCTTTCTAGGGATTTGCAGCCCCTACTAGTCTGAAAATGCCCTGCAATAGAGTAGGACTTGTGTACACGTAGGGTGGCATTTTCACTTTTTTCCTCAAGGATAGGGCCCAAATGAAGCATCTGCAGCCTCCTGCTTCTCCTTTTGGTGGGGGAGGGGCCCCTTTAAATTGTATGTTGAGGAAAGATGCTCAGGAGTCCATATCATTGCTTTGGGGAGGCAGGTGATCCCTTTGTTATCCCCTCAACCTCCCAGTACATCGGATGACCCTAAATTGTCATATTTACAACAGAGGAAGAGAAAATAATTCCTAACGAAATCCATATCTGCCTCGCTTGTCTGTTTCCTGACCAGCCTCCATAAAGGCCTCTGCTCCATATCATCTTCCTGAACTGGTCCCTGTTCCAAGATCTCCTTCGGCTTTGGCTACACTTTCCTCTTGGAGAGGAAGTTGGTCAGTTCCCTGCCCAACTTTGTTGCTGTCCTCGTCGTTGCCTGAGTTCCGTGGAGCTGCGGAGAATTTCCTAAGCTTTGGAAACTCTTAACGATTCTCCATTTCGCTGAGTCAGCTGAGACGGGACCCGAAAACTCCAGCCAGGCAGCTGGAGAGTCAGAAGGATGACTCCTCCACAGGAAACTCTGATGGTTTCAGCAATTCAAGAGGTCCTACGGTGAAAGATCACGTTTCAGGGATTTCCCCCAGGCAGCATTTAGCCTTCTCCACTTGTGAAATCAGAATATGCATGGACTTTTTGGGAGACAATCTCTTCCAGCCTATGAACTAAACCGGGTGTCCCCAACCTGCGCACTGCAACCCACTGATGGGCCATGAAGGGGTTTGCAACTGGGCTGTGGAAACGGCCGACAAGTGGACATGCACACTCTCCGCTTGTGTGAGTGGCAGGCACGCAGGCACGCTGCTTATGGAAATGCAGCTACGCACTTGTGCTTGTCAGCCACTTGCGCGAACCATCTCCTCCCCCTCCTCCCCGCTGGTCTGCAAAGCCAGAAACATTGGGGAATTCAGAATTAAACCATCTTTAAACCTACTTTCAGAACAGACCTCGTTTATATCGTTACTACCCGATTCATAAATCTTTCCAGCCTAGATCTCTCTCTCTTTCTCCCTCTCCCTCTCCCTTTCTTGGTGAAAAACTACCTGCACAGAGACATGCATGATGCTCATGAATATAAATGAGGTGCATATATGGAAGATGTTGGGAAAACATGAACTTAGCCCAGGAGAACGTGAAGGCGTGAGAAAGAAACTCAAGCCTGTACACTTTGAGTCTCTTTGGTATAAGAGACAAGAAAGGAGAGCTGTTATCAAGCTTTCAAGATTCTGTTACTGTAGCCTTTCTCGATGAAGTAAAATTCAACTATTAATTATGACCTGTTTCCTAACGTTGCTTGTGATGAAGTCAGATCGTTAAGTGGCAGTGGTTAGCTCGAACATGGCATATCTTGAAAAAAAGCTAAGCAAACTCCTAATAAGGAGACATTTCCTGGCAGTGAGAACAATTAACCAGTGGAACAACCTGTTTCCAGAAGTTGTGGGTGCTCCATCGCTGGAGGCTTTTGAGAAGAGATTGGACAGCCACTTGTCTGGAATGGTATAGAGTCTCCTGATCCAGCAGGGAATTGGGCTAGAAGGCCTCCAAGATCTCTTCCAACTCTGTTATTCTGTTTGTTGGTCTGTTCTTGGAGGGGAAGTTACAAAGAACACCCAGATCTGAACATTGAAAATGGCCAACTGGTTTCAGCATGTGCTGAGGGGCAGTTGACCTTGACTTAGAGAAGACGTTAATTTTGCTTTATTTCTCCCTTAATGACCTGATTTGGGTTTATTCCATGACTGTGGGTGCAAATGCATCTTGGAGGTGGAGAAAAAAGGCTAGATTGCTATGACAACTGTTGTCAAGGAGTCTGATAACAATGCGCTCGGAGGGGGAGGATGGGAAAGAAAAAAAAATCTGATTTTAATTATGGCACTTTGTAATCTCCTTGAACAGCCTTTCCAAGGAGTGTTGCATATCTCTTTGTTGCCCTCTAGTAAACGTCCGGATTCTTGCAACCAAAATATCACCTCCCTAATGTCATTTGCAAGGGTTGTTCAGTCGACTCAAAATCTACACCGAAAACCTTCCCACAAACAGATGAAGTAGAAAGGTGGGTCAACTTGGTTTCTACAGGCAGTCCTCCCCTTATGACCAAACCTGAAATTCCCATTGCTAAGCGAGATGGTTGTTAAGTGAATTTTGCCCCATTTGACGACTTTTCTTGCCCAGTTATTAAATGAATCACTGCAGTTGGTAAAGTTAGTCACAAGGTTGTGAAGTGAATTTGGCTTCCTCATTGACTTTCCTGCTCAGAAGGTTGTAAAAGGGGATCACGTGACCTCGGGATGCTGCGACCATCATAAATATGAGTTAGTTGCCAAGTGTCTGGAATTTATGGGGATGGCCCAACGGGCACAACTGTGAAAAACGGTCACAGGTGGTTTTCTCAGGTCCGTTGTAACTGTGAATGGTCAGTAAATGAACTGCGCTAAGGACTTGTTCGTAGGGGGAACCGTTTTTGGCGTTTTTCTCCTGGAAGGAACTGCAGTTTCTGGACCTTCCTCAGCTGACTTGGATGAGATGGTGAGCAATGAGTTGCCACCTTGTTCGAAGTCACCCGGGGCCAGAGAGACGCCTAAGCCTCAGTTAATAGGCTGAGAACCACCAAGAAATCCTCGCCGAAGGCAAGATTAAGGACACCTCCGCAGGGTTCCAGGAACTGCAGCTGTTTTTATCGCTATAACAACACTCTAATGTGCTTTCAGATCGGCAACGTGTGGGAAATAGATGTAGGTCAATGAGCACATTTTCATACGCCTGGTTAGAAAGCATCTTGAGCCGAAAGCCGTAGAATCACAGGGTGGCTGTGGGGCTGCAGAGATGGGGATGGGGACTGCCCCACAACCCCTCTCATCCCCATCAGAGACCCAAGTCAAAATTCCTTCCCTTTCTTAGCAGACCCTCCTCAGGTCTGATAGTCCTAGGGTTCCTCATCCTGGACACCCAATGAGTCATTCATCTGGATGCTTGCTGTCCCGATGCAAAAAGGATTAGGAAGAAGATGGGAGTTTGGGCTTTGAACAGGCATGCATGCAAGGTTTCTACCTGTTCCCCCATATGCCCCCTCCCACCCCCAGTACACAAGGTGCCACTCAACAGGGAAGGGCTGCTGAAGTCAGGGTGTCCTCTTGGCTCCTTCTGAAAGGTCATTACATCTAGAGAGGGGAAAAAAGGATGCTATCTAGAATCACGTTAACTCTAGAGATGAAAGAGACCACAAGAAACATCTAGTACAATTCTCTTCAATCTGCAAGAAGATTAACTAATCAGAGAGAGGAGCAACCCAGAACTAAGGGGACATTTCCTGACAGTGAGAACAATTAATCAGTGGAACGGGTTGCCTCCAGAAGTTGTGGGTGCTCCAGCACTGGAGGTTTCCGAGAAAAGAGATTGGATAACTCTTTGTCTGAAATGGTGTAGGGTTTTCTGTTTGAACAGGGGGTTGGATTTGAAGGCTTCCAAGGTCCCTTCCAAATCTGTTATTCTGTTAACCAGACAATCATCAAGAAGTAGCTGTGCAGCTTCTTCTTAAAAATGTTCAGAACCCACCTTTGTACTAGACAACGATGGAAGTTTTACAGGAAATCTTTCTAATACTTAAATGGCATCTAGGTAGTTAAATGCGTACTGGTCATTTCTGATCCTACTTTCTGTTGGCCTGTGTAATATTTTTTGGGCATTTCCCCTGTAGCTTCTCTCCCTGAAGGTGGTTTAGCTTTCTTGCAAGTCATCTTTTCTCTAGACTTGACGTTCTTCAGACTGGACCCATCTCTTGATCACCCAACCAAAAACTGGTGGAACTATGTAAGGTAGACATGGTCCATGATTTGACATCCAATACTCTTAACTGTCAATGAAAGAATGGGAGGAGACCACACAGTTCCCATTCATTCCCAGTCGAACCCCACCAGAGCAAATGGAAACTCTCAAACATCGACATTTCACAAGAGTGCAACCCAAAGCTGCTGTATAATTGTTTACAAGTCCTCACCAGCAATCATCTTACACATTCAGGGTACAAATGCAGAAATTTTAAAAAAAAGTGAACAATGACAGTACAAAACAGTACAATCAGAAAAGGAGACATTTTGTTTTCTCCCTTATTTACTGCTCTTTACAGCAATGTTTTTTTTAAAAAAAAAGAAAAAAGGAGGGAAGGAAAAAAGGAAGGAAATAAAGAAGGAAGAAAGAAAAAGAAAAAACAAAAGAAAGAGAAAGAAAGAAAGAAAGAAAGAAAGAGAAAGAAAGAAAGAAAGATCATATGATGCAAAACCAAGCTGTTCCTTTAAGGCAAATTATATTCCTTCGTATTCCATGAAAAACTGAAATAAAAGATTGTATTTTCCCTTGATGGCTGTTTAATGCCAAATATTTCAGCTTCTCTTTGACCTTTAGTGACGTTAGCATGTGTGGATTTCAGGGGCTACAAACAAACACATTGACTACTCACCCTAAATCCCCTCCGACCTTCCACCCACATCCATATGCTTAGAAAATCCCGTTCTGTTCAACGCTGCTTACTCCTAGGATAATGTATGCGCGATTGCAACTGGAGACTACAACACTCTGCACAGCTCTTTGTGACAAAGTTCCATGGGGCTTAAGGAAATTATTTTTAAGCACAGTGGTAAAAACCCACAATCTGGCATGTGCCTAACCGAAGAACTAAATCTTCTGGGAACAGAGATCTGAGTAAATCAGTTTGATTATGTGCGATAAAGGAAGCTTTATGTCCCACAAATATGTGACTTGTTTCAGTCAAGGCTCACATCTGGTTTTGAATAGTAAATCAGTGCTCACCCTTTACTACTAGGTGGTGCCTGGCCAAAGAGGCTGGCCCATTTTAAACAGGATTTTATATCAGTGAATCAAATACCACCCTGTGTTTAACATTCTCTCTTCTACCTCATTAACAATCACAACCTGTAATAACTTTAGAGAGTTGCATTTAGTCTTGGGGGCCGGGGGGGGGGGAACTCAGGTCACAGCCCTTTTGCTATTATTTGGGGAAAACAGCGATTTTTGTGCTTTTTGTTTTTGGAAAAACCTAGAAATAAATCCTCCTGTGGTGTGGATTTCTCACCCAACACCGCAGAGGGGACTTTGGAAGAAAGCCTGCAGTTCACGGGCTGCGTAACTCATTCTGCACGCGGTAAGCCCTTCGGTTGGTCTGTTAGGGGAGACAGCCGCCAAGAATGAGTTCGTTTTTCACCCTTGGAAACTTTCTAGACCGTCAGAAGGGTTCAGAGGAAGATCTAAAGCCCTTCAGCCAGCACCTGGACTTCTGGCCAACTTCCTACGAGGCCAGGTCCCTGGGTAATATTCGTGAGAAAGACAGTGGTTAAAAAAAATAATAGAAGAACTCAGAGAGAAAGATCACACGAGAAGGAGCTGGTTTGGCAGGTGGAATGGAAAGAAAATCAAGGTCCACGTTTGGAGACAGGAGACAGGCTTCGGAGAGGCCTTCAGTGAAGTAGCTTCTTTCCCAAACTAGCCTCAAATCATCCTCCAGTTTTGTTTTCACAGATAAATTGTGCTTTCCCGCCTCTTTTCCTGACACATCTATTCAGGTAGCTGCAGGAGGCATGGTGTGTTTCTCTTCCGGGTTTACTCTGTCTGAGCGTCATAATTTGCCCCTCCGGCTTTCTTCAACTCACTCTTGATGTAATCGGCATCCAGTTCCTTGTGGTCACTGATCACAAACTCTTTGGCGAAATTCTGCAGGAGACAAAAAAGGCAAAGCCTGTTTAGGATGGGGTGGGATAGCGGAACGTCCTCCCTAGGAAGCAGGGCTGAAAAGGACAAGGTAGACTGCACACTTTTTGAACAGGAATGGAAAGATTTCCCAAGGAGTAGTTCCAGAGAAACTCTTTCACGAGTTTTGGGTAGTTTTCCACTGCCATAATTTCTCCCCATTCTAATATTCATCTGAAAACCATTACGGCAGGGAGCTAACCAAGCAGTAACCACATCGTCATCAGGATGGCTGCAGAGAGGTGTGAGAAAGCATAGAAAAAGGTTATTTCCCAAATGTTGGTACACATCAGATGTGTTGTATTTGAACTTCCAGTCTCAACCACGTCCGTTATGAGAGCTGTACCAATAGTCCTCACGTCGCGGCTGTAACGGAGGCTGCCCATCACGGTCATAACTCATGACAGTTGTAAACAGTCACATAACTGACCTGAATTTACGACCTTTTTTGTGGTATAACTGCCCAGCAGGTACCTGGCAACTGAGCGGTTTGCAGCATCCCACAAGGGCGACTATCAGACGTTCGAATCTGGGTCATAACTACCTTCAGGTAGCTCCATCAGAGCTTTGAACAGACACTCAGTAATCGGTCGTAAATTGATAGGTAAAGGTAAAGGTTCCCCCGCACATGCGTGCTAGTCGTTTCCGACTCTAGGGGCCGGTGCTCATCTCCGTTTCAAAGCCGAAGAGCCAGCGTTTGTCCGAGGACGTCTCCGTGGTCATGTGGCCGGCATGACTAGACGCCAAAGGCGCACGGAACGCTGTTACCTTCCCACCGGAGTGGTCCCTATTTTTCTACTTTCATTTCTCCAGTCTTCTTC
The DNA here is from genome assembly GCF_964194415.1 of Vipera berus. Lineage (NCBI taxonomy): Eukaryota > Metazoa > Chordata > Lepidosauria > Squamata > Viperidae > Vipera > Vipera berus. The sequence goes on along the minus strand of NC_138213.1, from coordinate 2,776,432 downwards.
TACAGCTTCACAAAAATCTACCTTCTTGATGGGACAAGAAACATTGACATGAACACCTCAACCTACCTGGACAACTTCTTTCACGAGCGTCTTATCAGTCCCTGTTTTAGCTCTCTGAAGGCCACTGACGTTCTCCCCTATCCAGGTGATCAGTGCAAACTTGACTCGCTTGCTCATGGTGTCTCCAGTGGTGAATCGGATGAAGCCAAACAATCGAATGTCATCTTGAGAAAATAAAAATCAAATAAAAATAAAGCAATGGACTGGAATGGATGGAGAAGCGAAATTCGACTTCATCCAGCCACATACAAAACAAATTTTCATCGGTAGGATTCATGACCTCCTGTCAGTTATTTGATGGCTGGGGATTATATCCTATCTGCCATTCTGCTACTTGTAGTAGAGATGATTTGTAGCTTGGGGTTGAATTGTGGGATCCTTGGTGCCCTCTGAGCTTGGTTGTTTTGGCTACTGCTACTTATTTTTACAAGACTGAGAAATTGTGGGGCTTTCCACACTACTAAGTCACGACACAGGTAAAAAAGAGCAAAGTCTTAATTATATGGTTATGGCCACCATCTTGACTTTTTTTTAACCTCTACCTCTGGACACCTTTGGCACAAAGTCTAGGCTAGGGCAATGTTTGTCAACTTGACAACGTTAAGATATGTGGACTCCCAGAATTCCCCAGCCATCCATGCCATCTTAACCTTGCCAAATTCTGCTCTAGAACATCCTCAAGCACAAAAGAACTTACACCGAAAAACTGAAAAAGGAAGTGAATAGAAGTAGAGGCACATCAGGGCGTGATTTGTGTGCATGTACACATGTGTGTTCAAGGAAACAACAAGGATGGCCAGAGAGAGGCAAAGAAAGAAAAAAAAAACAGGGATTTTCCTTTGTGGAAAATTAAATTGGAATTCCAAGCAAACTGGAAATTGGAAGCAGCAGCAGAAGGAAAAGCTAAAAAAAAGGCATCTGTCCTGCAGCCCAAGGAAATTTATTTTTTTTTATTTTTTTTTGCAAAGGCAAAATGCAAAGGGGAGAAAAATGATTTGCAGACAGACAGGAATGGGCTGTCAATGAGAACCTCAACCACAATCAATACCATAAGGAGGGCTCCTCTTCCTCCCTCCCCCACCCATGCTATGGCTTGTTTCCCAGGCTGTTGGCCCTTTAAAGTCAACATGAAAGAAGAAAGCATAGGGTGGCAGGAATAGATGAAAAGCAAGACATGAACCATGTTCTATATAGAACATAGAACAACCCATTTATATGGCTCTATGACACCCATGTCTCTAACGGCTCCTTTCATGATTTCTCCCCAAAAATCCTTCCCCCCCCCTTTGCTTTAATTCATGGCTGGCTGGGGAATTCTAGGAGTTGATGTCCACACACCTTAACATTGTCAAGGTTGAGAAATCCTGCTATAGACTTTGGATCCAGAGGTGTCTAGAGGAAGGGGTTAAAAAAAAAGTCAAGGGGGAGGGGGTAGCCACAACTATATAATCAACCCATTCATGTGGCTCTATGACAGGGGTCTTCAAACTTGGCCCTTTTATGACTTGTGGACCTCAACTCCCAGAATTCCTCAGGCAGGCATGCTAGCTGAAGAATTCTGGGAGTTGAAGTCCACAAGTCATAAAAGGGCCAAGTTTGAAGACCCCTGCTCTATGACATCCAGGTCTGTATCGAACCCCTATCACAATTTCTCCGGAAAGCCCTAACGGTTTCTTTCTTTCTTTCTTTCTTTCTTTCTTTCTTTCTTTCTTTCTTTCTTTCTTTCTTTCTTTCTTTCTTTCTCTTTCTTTCTTTCTTTCTTTCTTTTCTCTTTCTTTCTTTCTTTCTTTCTTTCTTTCTTTCTTTCTTTCTTTCTTTCTTTCTTTCTCTTTCTTTCTTTTTCTTTCTTTCTTTCTTTTCCTTCCTTCCTTCCTTCCTTCCTTCCTTCCTTCCTTCCTTCCTTCCTTCCTTCCTTCCTTCCTTCCTTTTTCTTGCTTTAATTCAAGCCAAAATGGGAGGCTGTAGAAATTAAATAAATAAGCAAGCAAGTTTGCAGCCGCTTAGAAGTGACATCATAAACATGTCAACCCAAACCTTTGCTTGGATGAATGTGCAGAAATGCTACTTTATGCCGGTGAAGAATTGGGCTTTCCTGATCTACCCCTCTGTCCATGCTCAAAAATGTTTGAACATTGGTAGGCAGCCCTTCCCATGGGCCCTTGAGCTACACATCCATGTTGAGGCATGCTGGCTCTTGAGATACAGAAGGAGTATTTCTGCCAACCTAAGGTGACATTCCTGAAATACAACTTCCTCCACCCAAAATAATGTCAGGCTCTGCGTGTTTGTTTCTTACATCGCTTGCAAGAGACGGCTGATGTTGGAGGAAAGTTAGGAGCTGCGTTTGAGTGTGAATTAAAACAAGACCAAATTTCAAAGGTCGCCACTGACAGGTCAAGCAAGAAAATGATTTCTGGAAAAGTCACTCTTGTTGGAATTTGGACTCTTGTTGAAAGAAATAAAAGCACCCATGAACCCTCTTGAGTTTTTCTTTGAAGGGAGGACTGAGAATCTCCCAACAAAAGGCTTGTGAGATGGATGACATCATTACAGTTCAGGGCTTTTCAAAGCATTTTTGGAGGAAGCGGGTGTTGGAGAGTGTTAAAAAAAACAAATTTCAAGCTGTTTGGCCTTTTCTTCCTTCCCCTTGGCAACCAAGGAACGTGTGTTGGTTGAAGAGAGCAAGAGAGAGCTCACCTGTACACTGTCGTATAAACTCTTCGTATTCCACGCCATTGTGTCCTGGGATGATGGTGGAGCCGTCGTACTTAAATGTCACCCTTTGGGAAAGGGGGAAGGAAGATTAAAGAGAAGATGGAGAAGCAGGAGAGGAGGAGGAGGAGGAGAAGCAAGGAGGGGAAGAAGAGGAAGAGGAAGAGGAAGAAGAAGAAGAAGAAGAAGAAGAAGAAGAAGAAGAAGAAGAAGAAGATGATGATGATGATTCATCTCCAGTTTATCTGCATGATTTCAGAAGTCTTGCACCTCCCCAGTGAGACCCACCCAGGCTTTTATAGAGTGAGATGGCCCAGTTCCTACCTTGCCCCAGAAGCCTGGAAGTAGGAGAGCCTGGTGGGTCCCAAGGAGAGATGATGTCATAACCAAATATGCTTTGTAAGAACTTGGATGATAAGCTGAGTTCCTTCCATGCAAGTCGAACAGTTTGGGTCTCAAGCAAGAGGCCAGCTTAGCCAACACAGAAAAATCTTACCCCACACGAAGACCTCACAATGGGTTCCAAGGCCAATCATCCCCTCTGTGTTAGCTTGGGAAGATTGGCATGGGTTCCAATGCCCATCATCCTCCCCCACTGTGCTAGCCTAGGTGCTCAAAGAAGCAGCTAGAAAGTCCTGGCCTACAAAATTGCCAAGAGTTGGACACAACTGAATTGGTAACATCATCATCGTCATCATCATCATCATCATCATCAGGAAGACAGGCATCATGGGTTCCAATGCCCATCATCCCCCATTTTTGCTGGCTTGGGAAGTCAAGTATCAAGGGTTCCAATGCCCATTATCTTCCCTCATGCTAATTTGGGGAGACAAGTATTATGGGCTCCAATGTCCATCCTCCTCCCCCCCTTCTGCTAACCTGGCAAGACAGGCATCCTTGACTCCCCCACCCACCCCCACCCTCCCCAAGCAAAGCAGATCCCATAGCAAGATCCCGAATAAAAGGGTCTCCTTCCCGGGCTTTCTATCCCTTTCGCTTTCCCGGCGGCTGGGGGCTCCTTACCAGTTCACCCCCGTGCTGTCATCCCTGACCAGGTTGTAGGCCCTCCGGCAGGCTTCTTTGTCGATCTTGGTGGCCATCGCCGCGTCTGAGAGGCGCTTGCGGAACTCGAGGCGAGGCGGCCGAAAAGGAGAGCCAGCCGCGCGGCGGGAGAAGAGCGAAAGGGACCTCCGCCTGGCGCCCTGAAGAGAGCAGGCTTGGCAAGCATCCGAAGGACCGAGCGGAGGCTGCGGGGGAGGCGGCCGCCGAGTCCTTCTGCTTGCTGCAGTCGGTCCCGCAGCCTCGCCGGGAAGGGATCGGTCGGAGCGGATCCGGCTTAACCCCTTCTCTGCCGGCCGCTCTGCTCTGCAGCGGCTTGATTGGCCCCTGATCCGAGGAGGAGGAGGAGGAGGAGGAGGAAGAACAGCAGGGCGAGCTGGGCCGTCTCCCCTCCCCTCCCTGCAACCTCCGACGCCCCTTCTTCTCAGCCCAAAGGGGGGGAGGGTCTTCCTCCCCTGCCCTTCCCTTCCCTTCTTCTGCAAAAGGAGACAAGGGACAGAGGCGGTGCAAGCGAGAATGCAAACGCTTCTATTCCTCCTCTGGAATTTGCGTAGCTTGGTGTGCGCTGGGGAGGGGAGGGGAGGGGGGGTCTGAGGGAGTGTCTGCGAGCCCGAGTGGGTTGGGGGGCGACCGCGGGTGGGTGACAGCCAGCTACAGAGCTACCTATACAAAATGATTAGTTAGTTGTGTTCTGCTAAAGGGGAAGGAAAGGAGAGGGTGGATTGCCTGCCTGCCTGCCTGCCCTTTGGATGCGGCGCAGAGGTTGCCATAGCAACCGCCCCCATCCCGTTTGCAACCCCGAACCGAGAGGAGAGGGCTAGGTGGGGAGGGAGGGAGCTTAGCAACCGGATTAGGGCGGCGGGATCTGCGCTTGAAACTCTGGGCGGCCACTAGGTGGCGGCAGAGAGACCCGGAAATCTGCAGAGAAAGTTTTTCCCGTGGAGCGCAAACTCCGCTTTGTAATAAACCGGATTGATTTTGAATTAAAGCCCTTAGTTGCTTAGGGCTTTTTTTAATTTTTTTTAAAGGTTTAACTCCTTAATAATTACTGTAAAATCACTTGCCTGGTCCCGGCTTTTTCCCCCACTAAGGAGGAGAGGTCCTAGGTCTCCTGGATATATTGCTTCTAAATAGTTCAGTAGAAGCAGTAAAAAGCAGTAAAACAGTTAAAAAAAATTAAAATGTCTAATTCGAGCTCATAAAAAGCAAGATTTGTACTTCTGCTGTTTCTCTGCTCATGACATTGGTCTGACTTTTATGGCTGCCACCGTACTTATCTTTATATAGAAATGTTCATTCCTGCAAACAAGGTTTTGGCCAAACAGTTGGGTTTGATGACAGGCAAAATCAAGGAATCTGACACCCCTTAATATGCCGTGTGAACCCAGAGTCTTTGGAAGATTTTCCTCGTGTACTTCTAAACAATCGCTTAGACAACCCTGCAAAGGAGTGCAGAGAATAAATAAATCTGATTTGTGTGGTCACCAAATTTTGGAAGCCGTACGAATGAGATCGCGTGTCTGACAATGAGAAGCCAGTCTTTCAGTTAAAGAAGAAGCACCCGAGCACACAATTCATACAGATTTTTTTCTTTCATTTTTTTTCCTTCCCACTCACTCTTGCAAACCTCTGTGTAAAAAACTAGGGCAGACTACAGTTATCTCTCAATTTACACACTCCCTCTGGGGCACTTACCCTTTGAATGTGGAAATTGAATTTTATTTCTTCGGATCTATTTCGAGCGCAGCTATCTCCCTCTGCTGGACTGGAAAAAAATCTGGGGTTTTTTTTGTGAGTGAGCAAATGGTGGCTGGGAGACAGAAACACTTGAAAACCCCAGCCTGGGAGTGGGGGGTGGCAATCTAATAAATTAAAAGCCAATGTTGATTACTTGGGTTATCGCAAAGATCAGGAAACAGATCCTGTCTCTGTCTGGCATTTGGAAACTACAATACTGCCGCCTTAAAATTTTGCAGAAGTTTTAGTAACCGGGCTGAAGGCTTCAGAACGTGGTAGGCCTAAAAAGTCCAGGACCACCTTTTGAAAAATAAAAACAACTCTACCATTACAACCATGCAGTTTTTTCCCCAGCAAGAAAACAGAAGTGGCTGTCCTTTCATTCTTCACAGACTATTTTTTCTTTTCTTTTTCTTAGTTGACCTCTCCACCGCAGTCCTCCACAACCCCGGTATGCCCAAGCAGCGCTTGGTCCAATTACGGTCCCATCAAGCCATCAATTTGACTGTCGGCTGTCCAGAGTTGTTCGGCAGTCAGAAATAATAAAAATAAATCTTTATTGTCAAAGTACAACACGTGTACATTGAGATTAGCTGAGCCTCCCCCCCCCTCTCTCCCTCCAACACACAGTGACAACAAACCCTCCATCCCACCACACTATGTGAACCAACTACACCACACACCGGCCTCCCAAATGCAAAAAAACAAACAACGCACACACACAAAAAAACAGAAGGGTGTCTGGTTGAACCTCTAATCGAGGCCGAGACGTAAATATGGAGCACCGGAGCGTAAAATGTTGCAAGTCTGTGTTTTATGGAACGTGCGATTTAGTCGCAAGGGCGGAACAAGCTCCGAGGACGGGGGTGGGGTTTCTGGCGCCCCCCGAAAGGAGTTTTTCTCCGGTCTCCCCCTCCTCTTGGTCGGGGCATCCAGAGGCGGTCCTTGGAGAGGGTCCCCTTCCCCTTCCAGCCGTCTGAGATGAATGCTAATGGCGAGGAGGGGGCGCCCCTGCCACTCAAACCCTTGCGGGAAAAAAAACAAAAAAAACCCCGCCCCTTCGTCTTTGTCCCGCAGCGGAGCCCGGACAAGTCCCACCCCCTCGCTAGCCAGCCAGGCCCCCTTTTTTTGTTGCTCTCATTGGCCCTCTCCGCTGCCACTCCGGCCTGCCAGTTCCTGGTTGCGAGGCTGGGCTGCCGAAGGAGCGGAGGGGAAAGCAGGGTCTCCCGCGGGGCAGAGCGGTAAGAACAGCCGCAGCATCTCCGGCTGGCTGCTAAGTCCAGGGATGCTGGGACTGAGGCATGATGGGAAACTCCCGCGGAACCTCTTTGCCGCAGGTTCCTGCCTTGACCCAGCGGGGGTGCTCGGCTTTTCCTGGGGGAGGGGGAGGCAGTTGGTCTCCTGGGGAAGGGGGCAAATCTCGACTGGAGCCAAGGCGACAACAGTACTGGGCTGAAGTCCAGACACACACACACACACCCTTGGGCCCCGCCTGGACCAAACTGGTTTGCTTACTGCTGGCGTTGCAGTCTGCAAACCATGGTTCGTGACTTGCCGTGCCCAGAGGACTGTTTTGTGCAGTGGGCGAAGGCACCAGGCTAGAAAGTGGGAGATTGGGAGTTCTAGTCCTGCCTTAGGCACAAAGCCTGCTGGGTGATCTTGGGCCAGTCACTCTGTCTTGGCCCTAGGAAGAAGGCAAGGGCATGCCAATCAGAAATCTTGCCAAGAAAACCACATTGGCAGTTGTTAAGAGTCAGCACTGTCTCGAAGACACACACACACACACACACACACACACAATGGTAGTTTGTTTAGCAAAGCATGCCTAAATCATGTGCTTCTAGTAAAGTTGCCATTCCTCATAATTTCTTGATTTTCCTCCAGCATCCAAGAAACACTTTTAAAAGGAAAAAAAGGTGTTTTTTTTTGGGGGGGGGGTTTGCATTTTTCTCTCTGTCTACCAGCAACCAAATTTCTTACCCTTGGGGTTCAGATTTAAGATCACCCTTTGATGGAGGGAATAAATCCCTTTTTTGAGTAGACATTCTCCCTGTTCAAGGCACTCCAGCCCTGCAGGGCGATTCTCTGTGGGTCTACTCAGGAGTAAAGCCAAGAAGCTTCAGTGGCTAATATCTAAAACTGCTTGTTTCTTTTAGCAAAGAGTTTGGGGTCCTCTGTGAGACTGAGGCTGTTTTCCATTCACTGGTGTTTTTTTTCCAACCCTCCCCAGAATTGCAAGCTGCTTGCTGCCTTGATGGAGTGCCTCAGGCAAGTCAGATTTTCTCGCCCACCCAAGATCAGCCAATCCTCAAAGGTCTGGTTACTTTTATTTCCTTTCCACCTTTTGTAGGGGGGGGGCGGTTTCCAATCTCAGGGTGTTTTGAGAGCACCAGGTTGGGGAAGCTCATGGGATTTAAGGGCTTTTAGCCCCTTAATCAGCCTCTTTTTCTGCCCCTTGCTTTGCTGGCCTTTGCCCTGGGTGGTAATGCATTCCTCTCTTTTTTGTGGCTATTATATATTATTGTGAACAAGTTTTTAAAAAGTAAAAGTAAAAAAAGTATTAATAAAGGAGAATGTAGCTCAGGGTTCACCTGAGGAGTCCTTAGTGCTCTCTGAGCTTGCTTCTTTTCTTGCAGCCATTTCATTAACCAAACTAGGTAACATTATCAGTGCTAGAAGAGAGTGGAATTTGCGTGGTGGAGGAGGAGGAGGAGGAAGAGGAGGGGGGACGAGGAGGAGGAGGAGGACTATGGAGTCCTTGGTGCACTCTGAGCTTGTTTTCTTGCAGCCGTTTCAATACCCAAACTAGGTAACTTCTAGATAACCTTCTACCATTTCAGAAAAGTGGTTTTCCAGTCTCTTCTTAAAAACCTCCGATGTTGGATCACCCACAGCTTCTGAAGGCAAGCTGGCTAGTTTCCATCTGTTGCTTCTTGTCTTGCCTTCCGGTGCTTTGGAAAATAGCTTGACTTATCTTGACCTACGATGCAAGCTATGTCCTGGCATATGACTCACCTCTAACTTGCAGGACATATTTTCTGATCCAATTTATCCTCCTTTCAGGTGTACAGATTTGCTGACCACTCCAGCCTTGTTCTTCAGAGCCTGAATGAACAGAGAGGCTGCAACCTCTTCTGTGATGTGGTTTTAGTGGTGGAGGAGCAGAAAGTCCCCGCTCACCGGAATGTTCTAGCTGTCTGCAGCGACTATTTCCACACCATGTTCACGATCGGCATGCGAGAAGCTCACCAGAAAGAAGTTGAGCTCTTCGGCGCCACTTGCGTTGGCCTCAAAGCTGTCCTGGACTTTCTCTATGGGTGCGATCTGTTTCTCAACAGTGGAAATATCCATTCTATCTTGGAAACGGCTCACCTGTTGCAAATCTGGAAAGTGGTGGATTTCTGTTGTGAGTACTTGGAAAACGAGGTCAACGAAGAGAACTACTTATACCTCCAAGAACTTGCTTCCATCTTCAACCTCAAGCGCCTGGACTCCTATATTGACACGTTCATCATGAAGAACTTCGGCACTCTCTCGCTCACACCGGACTTCTTGCAAAACCTTCCTGTCGAGAAACTCTGCCAGTACCTCGGCGGTACAGGCGTGCAAGAGGAGTGTGAACATGACTTGCTGCAGGCGGCTTTGCGGTGGCTGATGCAGCACCCCGAGCGGGAAACGGAGGCCTACCGAGTCTTGGAGAACATCCATTTCCCTCTGATCCCAAAGAGTGACCTCCTGCACCGGGTCAAGCCGGCCATCTGCTCCCTCCTTCCCAAAGAAACCCGCTGCGAAGACTTTGTGGAAGAGGCGGTCAACTACCACAATCGGGTGGCCGCTCAGCCTGTCCTGCAGAACAAGCGGACGGTTCTCCGGAGCCAGGAAGAGAAGCTTCTCTTTGTTGGAGGAGAAGTGTCGGAGCATTGCTTGGAGCTGAGTGACGATACCTGCTTCCTGGACCCCAAAACGGGACAGTGGGTGAAGGAGACGCCGCTGCCCGCCAGACGGAGCCACCACTGCGTTGCGGTTCTTGGCGGGTTTATCTTCCTCGCCGGCGGCAGCTTTTCCCGCGACAACGGTGGGGATGCAGCTTCGAATCTTCTCTATAGGTATGATCCTCGGTGTAAACAGTGGATAAAGGTGAGGCTTGAGCTCTTGTAGATATTTTTCTTTTTCTTTCTGTGTTTGGAGATACAGATAGTCCTCGTCTCACAACCACAGTTGAGGCCCAGATTTCCATTGCTAAGAAAGTTAAGCGAGTTTCGCCCCAATTCTGACCTTTCTTGCCGCTGTTGTTAAGTGAATCACTGCAGTTGTTTAGTCACACGGTTAAGGGATTCTGGCTTCCCTCGTTGACTTTGCTTGTCGGAGGGTCACAAAAGGGGATCACGTGACCCCTGGGACACTGTGACTGTCATAAATATGAGTCACTCAACGAACGTCTGAATTTTGATCATGTGACCCTGGGGAGGCTGCAAAAGTTGTGTGAAAAACAGCCGTAAGTCCCTTTTTCCAGTGCTGCTGTAACTTTGAACGGTCACTAACTGAAGTGTCGTAAGTCGAAGACTATCTGTAAAGGGGACAAGATTTCTGCCACCCCAAATAATAAAAATCAGTGTTCTCTAACTGTGAAGTTGGGGGGGTCCCAACAGGCTTTGGGCTACAACTCCTGGGATTCTGGGAAAACCCAAGTCAAAGAGAGAATTTAATGCTTTCGTTCAAGAGTGATAAAATATATGGCTTGGTTTCCCAGTGTGTCTGTCCACATGGTTTCTGTGGATGTAGTAAAGCAGTCTTTCTGAAACGGTTGCCTTTAAAAAAAAACAAAAGCACAAACATCTGGTCGCAACCTATCAGAGGCCAAGCAAATAATGAACGTATATAAATGAATGGGACTCGGGCAAAGAGCTTGCATTTGGTCTGTGCCAGTCCTCCAGCCCTGCCCTAAGTTTTGACAAATGTTGTTTTTAATTGTCGTTTTCTGTGAGGGATGACCTTTGGCACGTTCTTGCTTTTCTCTCTCGTTCTCAGCTCGCCTCGATGAAGCAACAGCGAGTGGACTTTTACCTCGGGGCCATCAGAGACATGCTGGTGGCTGTGGGTGGCAGGAATGAGAACGGAGCGCTGTCATCGGTTGAGACCTACAGCCCCGAGAAGGACAACTGGTCCTACGTCTCTGGCTTGCCCAGGTGAAACCCAGCAGATGATAAGAGAAATTTCTCTTTCCTTCCTTCCTTCCCTTTCTTGCTTTCCTTCCTTCTTCCTTGCTTTCCTTCCCTCCTTCTTTTTTCTTTCCTGGGCTGCCCATCTCACCTACAAGTTGACTTGATCACAGTGGGAAATGGTCTAAATTTGAAACTGTCACTTGGATGGAGAAAAACTTGACTGCAGGCCTCAACGTACAACTGGCCACTTAACAACTGTTCAAAATTACAACGGACCTATCCAGAGCTATTCACAACCCATTTTCAGAATGGGTTGACAGACAAGACAGACAGACACACACACAGGTATCCCTCATAGTCACGTAATCACATTTTGGGCAACTGGCTCACCTTTATGGCTTTTTGCAGGGATAGCAATTTGCAATTTTTTTGCCATTTTCCATCATTAAGGACAATGGATTTGCCTAACCATGATCGTAAAAACTGTCGTTAACTTCGAATCCAGTTACATGATACCTCAATTTATGACTTCCGACTTAATTCTGGATGCCATTACTGGCATAAGTCAAGGACGTCTTGTAAGACAAAGCAATCTGTTGGTCAGTTCTCATTCTTGGTGCTGCTGGCAAGGGGATGTGTGTGTTTAGAGCAATCAAAGAACACAAACTGTCTTTATCAAGAGGGCCAGATACCACCTTTAGTTTTGGAGGTGCGGCTTGGATTGGCAAATTGAATTGTGGGCATCAAAACTTGTCTGCCCAAGTTAAGACTTGCATTTTCCCCCAATGACCTCTGCAAATGTTGGATCTGCCAAGAATGACCATGCATAGCTGGTTTCGATTAGGTGAAACCTGGCTCAAAAGCAGTAACTGAGAGACATCTTGGAGTTTTAGTGCACAAAATCATGTAAATGTGAGCAAATGGTAAGCCAATGCAATCTAAGGTTGCATTAACAGAGAGACTCAAGATCATGTGAAGTATTAGTATCGCTTTATAAAGCCTCAGTAAGACCACACTTGGAATACTGCATCCAGTTTTGCTCACCATATTATAAAAAAAGAAGTGCACTCAAGTCAACCACATGGCATACAGTCCCTGCTTGAGCAGGGGGTTGGACTAGAAGACCTCCAAGGTCCCTTGCAACTCCGTTATTCTGTTAATTCAGGCAACTGCAGTTGTGGCTCACCTGGAAAGCATCAGATTAAGGAGACCTCCGGAGAGAAGAGCAGGGAAAACTGGGTAGCATCAGAAACCTCAGCCGTTTCCTACACACACACACACACACACACACACACACACACACACTTACTTTTTCTCTTTCTGCCTATTTCTTAATTCTCTGTCCCAGCCCTCCTTCCCTGAGGCACTAAGCTGAAGCAACCCACAGGTATTTTCTTGCAAAACAGTCTTGAAATTAGGTCAGGGTTTGCCTCCAGCTCTTAAGATTACCAGTTGCTTACTTTTATGTCACGGCTGATATATCACCAAAGGCACTTCGGCAACAGAAGATTGTGCCCAGGGGGTCAAAAATAATTCAGTGTGGGGACACATAATTCAGATTGCATGGATTTACGTACTGCATAATGGGAAGGATCTCTCTGTTCCTGGCCCCAGGGAGAGCTACTGTAAGGCAAAATTCAAAAATCCCAAGTCCCAGCTGGCTAACTTTAGGCCAGGCCCTCTCTCTGAGCCCAACCCACCTCACAAGGTGGCTGTTGTTGAAAATAGGAGGAAGGTGTGTTGGATACGTTCGCTGCCTTGAGGTAGGATAAAAATAAATACAATAAAAATAATCTTGCAATCAAAGAAGGCAGCCATTGGACTTGGCAATATGTTGAGTAAAATCAGATTCCCAGCTGAACAGAGTCCTTTTTTTGTGTTTATTTATTCATTCAATTTCTTACCAAGGCACTCTGGATGGCTTACAATTCTAAAATTATAAAAAAATGAAAAGAGTTACAAAAGAGCAAAAACATCCAGAAAATAATGCCCGCTTTTAGATCACAAGCCATCCTTTATTCTTGCCGATTTGCATGGGTGTGTTTCAACTCTTTGCTCACGTTATCTCTACTCTCTTTAGAATTTAATTCATGGATTTGAGAAAATCAAAACACAGGCATGTCCTGTTACACCACAGAGTAAATAATTAAATCTGGGAACAGGGTTTTGAAAGCATTCTCCTCCTCTTCCTCCTCCTAGGAAAGGCTGCTTAAAGTCCAGTTTTGCTTTTCCTTCCACCACAGGTTTACGTACGGCCACGCAGGTGCTGTCCACGAGGAACTCGTCTACATTTCAGGAGGCCATGATTACCAGATCGGTCCCTATCGCAAAAACCTGCTGTGCTATGATTATCGGACAGATAACTGGGAGGAGAGGAGGCCCATGATCACCGCTCGGGGCTGGCACAGCATGTGCACTCTGCAGGACGACATTTATTCGATCGGGGGCAGTGATGACCACCTGGAGACCATGACACGCTTTGACATTCTGTCCGTGGAATCCTACAGCCCCAAGTGCAATCAGTGGACAAGAGTGGCCCCTTTACTCCAGGCCAACAGTGAGTCCGGTGTGGCCATGTGGGACGGCAAGATCTACATTCTGGGAGGCTACAGTTGGGAAAATACCGTCTTCTCCAGGGCCGTTCAGGTCTACGACAAAACGACAAAGCAATGGCAAAAAGGGAGCGATCTTCCCAAAGCCATAGCCGGTGTTTCGGCTTGCGTCTGCGTCTTGAGGCCCAGATCGCACGACAAAAAGAAAAAGTCCAAACCACAACGCCATCAGGATCGAGGGAGATGATGAATTTGGGCTTGGATCGAAGCCTGTAAGTACCTTTTCCTGATGCAAGTAGTTCTCAACTTACGATCACAATTAGGACTGGATCTTCCATTGCTAAACGAAGCGCTTGTTAAGTGGAGCTGTATCCGATTTACATTCTTTCTGTGATGGTTGAGTGAATCGCCATGGTCATTAAGGAAAACACATGGCTGTTAAGTGAATCCAGCTTCCCCATTGACTTTGTCTGGCTGGGAAGGTTGCAAATGGGGATCATGTGACCCTGGGATGCTGCAGCCTTCCTAACTCCCCTGCCAAGTGCCTGAATTTTGATCATGAGGACACTGCAACGGTAGTTTTAAGTGCGAGAACTGGTTGTAAGTCGCTTTTCATAGGGGTTGCTAAATGCATGGTCATTAAATTGAGGACAGCCTGTACAGACAACTGGTTTTGGAAACTTCAGAACAATTTTTCTTGACTTGGGCTGGAGAATTTCCTCCCTTGTCCATCTTTGCTTCTCCAGAGTGGCGAGCAAACTGCACCAATAAATGTTACTCATCTTTGGAGTAAGGTCAGCATTAGGGCGCAAAGCCCATGAAGACGAAACCACAGAGCGTTTACAAATGGAGAATAAGGAGATGAATGTCAGAGATCTTCAGAGAGAGATCTTTTCTTAAAAAGGTAGAATCGTGTCAATAAAAGCCTGTCCATCAAAACTCACTTTCTGTATTAAAATCCTAGTTTGGGGAAAATGGATGAAAAGGGAGAAGTGAGATTGAGACGGAGTAACGTTCAACTGTCCCTTATGGCTGAATTGTGATTTCTGAAACTCTTCTGAAGTACTTCATTTATATATTCTGTTTTTAAAAGCTAAGACAGGCATGTCAAACTCGTAACATCACCATACGTCGCGTGACGTATCATGACTTTTTTCCCCATTGCCGGCAATGGGGTGGGTGTGGTTTCGGCGTGACGCATCCGGCCCGCAGGCCAGCAGTTTGACATGCCTGAGCTAAGAGGTTCCTGAAACGGGTTTTTTTTTTGTTTTTTTTACCCTACTCATAATGACACCCATGTTATGCTTTGGCCTGAAGATCTGATCAGCATCTGGAGGTAATTTAGCAGAATAGAGTTGGAAAGGACCTTGCAGGTCTTCTAAATCCAACCTCCTGCTCAAGCAGGAGACCTATACCATTTCAAATAGTTGTCCAATCTCTCTTTAAAAACCTCCAGTGATGGAGCACCCACAACTTATGAAGGCAAAGCTTTTTCCATTGATTAATTGTCCATGCCATTAATTGTTCTGTCAGGAAATTTCTCCACAGTTCTAGGTTGCTACTCTCTAAATTTCCATCCCTTGTTTCTTGCCTTGCCTTCTGGTGCTTTGGAAAATAGGTTTAAATGATTAGATTTAAGATTATCCTTGTTTCAGGCAAAGCACATTTCTCATGAATTGGGGAAGCCTTTATTAGTAGAAGACCCTGTTTTGCTAATACTTAGCTGGGCACTGAAAAGTAGTTCAGCACTAGGGGCAGCGAAATATGGTCTTGCCTTAGACACAAAGCCAGTTGGGTGACTTTGGCCAGTCCTCTCAGCCGAAGGGAGATAAAGGCTACTTTTGAAAACAGTGTCTAAAAAAACAGCAGGAACGTATCACTGTAGTCTCTAGGAGTAGAAACACTGGGGAAACAACAATCTTTGAGAACCAATTTGTGTAGAAATATTATTCTTTCTTGTAAATGAAGCTGATCGTTTTTACAAGGTTTGCTCAATAAATATTAGCTTGGGGTGATGTAATCTCCTTTCCTCTACATCTTTTTATGTGTTTAATCCCAAATTTCAACTTCAAACAATAAACTGTTTCCAAAGAAGAGTTGGCTTTGTTTCATACTGATCAGCCAAGGATGCTGCTTTCCATCACCAGGATTCTGGAATAATTTTGAACTGCGTATGTAAAGTGAGTAAAACTGTCCAGGCTTCATATGAAAAGTCCAGCTGGATCACACACAACATGCTTGTTTCCTTCAGCTGTCCAAAATGGGATTGCAATATCACGTTTCCCTGTCACAGAGAGAAAAGCTGACCAGAGGTAAAATATTGCAGAAAAGTAATACCATGTTGTAGGAAATTTAAATAATTCCAAAGCAGACCCCCCACTCCTTACTAGCACTGATGATGTTACCTAGTTTGGGTGATGAAACGTCTGCAAGAAAACAACCAGGCTCAGAGAGCACTAAGGACCACTCCTCATTTCAACCCTAAGCTATAAAATTGCTTTTAGCAAAAAGGTAGCCAGTTTCTAGCTTCAGGTGGCCTATTCCGACACCCTGTTCCCTGCTTCTCAAAATCTAAGCAACTCTTTCCAACACGTGCTCTGGGTAAAGTCCAGCGCCTGCGCAGTGCCAATCAATCGCCTTCCAGTCGTGCATGCGCAAGGAGCCACACCTCTCGGGGCAATCACAAAAATGTATTCAAATAAGCGCTCATGCGCAGACGGCTCTCTTCCCTCTCGATGGCCGAAATGCGCGTGCGCAAATGTCTCCGTCGTTCCCCTCGCGGGTTTATGGACACCCTTTCCCCTCCACCTTGAGGAGATGCGTGCCAATCCTTTCCCTCGCATTCATTCATTCATTCCCATAATGAATAAGGTCTGTGCTCCTCAGGGCATAGCGATATAAAAACTCCCACGAGGCCCAAACCGGGGAAGACGGGATCCCGCCGATCAATGACTGAGGCTAAGGAAAAGCCTCCGGAGGCGAGCCGCGCTTGCGCAAGACTCTCCTCTCAGACCGGACCGCCCCGACGCTTCCCCGCGCGCCTGCGCAGCCAGCAGTTGGCCTCCCTTCCAGGCCTCAGCTCCGGAAGGCCCATGCGCAGAGAGGCGGGAGGGTGGCTCACCCCGAGCCGGCGAGCCCGGCTGTGGGAGCGCAAGGCGCGTGCCGCGAGCGCGCGTGCCGCTAGTGCGCAGGCGCCGCGGCCGCCCCTCCCCTCTCCGCCCGCCCGCCCGCCCGCCGTGTGTGGTGGCGGCCGTGCGCCTTTGCCAGCAGCCAGCGAGCGAGCGAGAAGATGGCGGCGGCGCTCGCCGCGTGAGGCGCTGAGGGAGACGGCTGAGCCCGCCGCCGCCGCCGCCGCCGCCGCCGCCTTCTCCCTCAGGCGAGGAGCCGGGGCGCCATGGCGGTCCACAGCGCGCAGGTAAAACGGCCGTGGGCCCTCCCGCCGGGGCGGGAACACGCCGCTGGGCTGGGCCTGCCTGGTGCCTGCAGCTCCGCGGAGCCCTCCGAGGCTCGGCCACGCTCGCGGGCGGCGGAGGCAGAGGAGGGGAAAAGGGCCCGTCCCGGCCGGGGCTGATGGGCGCTGTGGGGCTGGGCGGGGAGGGGAGGGGGCCGAAGCGGGCCTCTCAATGGGGCGGGCGGAGTGGCTGCTGGGCCGGGGCGAGACGGGCCTGCCCGGCACCCCTCCGGGGCCCCCGTCGGAGGGAGGGCTGTCGGTCATGGCGTGGGGAGGGGGCGGCGGAAGAAGGCCCGCAGCTCGGGCCCTGCCGGAGGCTCAGCCGCCGGGCCCGTGGAGGGGCTTCCGCGCAGGCCTCAGTCGGGCGGCCTGGCCTGGCCCGGCTCGGCCTCCTCTCTTCGGCTTCCCACCTTCTCCGCCCGGGCCGTCTGCATGGGAGGACTCAGCTGGGGTTGTGGAAGACGGCCCACCGGGGCTTCTCCTTCCCAGGGAAGGGGGGGCTGCTGTTTGCCTTCCTTGGTTTGGGGGGGGGGTTTGGCTCCCAGGCCTGGTTTTCCTTGTGGCTCGGTTGTCTTGCATGGGCTGGGTGGAGCTGAAAGTCCAGGTAAGGGTGAGGATTGGATTGGAGTGGGAGGGAGGGAGGGGTGTGTGTGTGTGTGTGTGTGTGTGTATACACAAACATGCGCATACACATTAGCTCAGTATTCACCTATTCACACACATGCATATGTACTTTGTCTGGGGGTGTATTCACACACTGATCCAATGCTCACCTATAAATACACATATATGCATACATGTGTGTTATGTATACACACAACCACACTAATCTAGGGGTTGCCTGTATGCATACATACAAGTGTTATATGTAGGTATACACATAATCTTACTCTAATGCAATGCTTGCCTATATGCATGCATACATGCATATGTTTTATGTGTGTGTGTGTGTATGCACTAATTCAGTACTCACCTATATGCACACATACATGCGTATATATATATATATATATATATATATATATATATATATATATATATATATATATATATATATATATATATATATATATATATATATATATATATATATATATATATATATATATATATATATATATATATATATGGATGGAAAGGATGATGAATAGCTGGGAGGAGAGCTGGTAATGAATTTACGTTTTTTTGTAGCAACGTATTAAGGGCAAAGAGGATAATAACGGGTATTAATAGCAATAAGACAGATTTTTGGCATCTTTTTATTGAACAGAACATTTTAGTATTTGCTGATGGCTGATGAGGTGGGAAGGTTTTCTTCGCTGACTCTTGTTTTCTTTGTTCACAATTGTAGGTTTTCAAACATGCTGTTAGGAATGCAGTCAGGAAACTTATTGGGATGCTATATTTTAAAGTGATGATATGCTTTTTAGGTAGTGAAGAGGGTTTTTACCTCTTGATTTGGGTGTCATGAAAGCACCTCATGTCCTCTTGATTTTTATGTGGCATTTTTGCCTGAAGGATGAGATGTAAAACATACTCCAAAAAGCAACTTGGTTGCATTCCTATTTATAATAGTCAAGAAATACATAGTAGTAAAAAAAAGGGGGGGGAGCTGTTCTGTCTGGAAGGTTTACAACTTTTGTGTATTGCAGCCCATGAATTCTGTCTACTCAATTTAGCAAATAGAACTTCACTCTTTATGTTTATTTGTATGTGCATACTTAAAAGCAATACTTTATAGAATATTAGCTGGCCATGTCAGTTTGGACTAAATGTTTCAGGATTCTTCGTTGTTATTTTGTTGATGTCATCAAAGTTTTTTTTTTTAATATAAAGCGCTACATCAGTGCATTTAAAAAACCAAAAAGGAGTGCGGATGTTTTGAAGTGGTATTCTCATGATTTCTGCTTGATTTATTGTTTAGCATTTCACCATAGGTTGCATACTACGTCCTTAGGTTTTGTTCTTTCCAGTTTTGGCATAGGAAGCTAAAATTGAATGACTTCTTGAAAAGGCAATCAGTTTGGCTCTGGGAGACATGCATTTACACATAGCTCTTGCAAATCTATGTAGATATTGCATTTTCTTGGTGTCACTTGCTGAATTGATCTAATAGTTGATGCCTATATTTGTATACACAAATCTCATATATCCTGTACTTAAATTTCCTTTTTGGTGTTGTAATTTAAATAGCAATAACTGCCAGCCAGGTAAGCCCCAATTTCATATATTGCCTCTATGTAGCTAGGAATCTGAATTGTGCTTATATCTACCATGTGCTGTTCTGCATTGTAAATGAGGCAATAATAACTTTTGACATCACATTTGTAGAAACTTAGAATGGCTTGCTCCTCTAATTCTTAAGACAATACTACACCATTGAGTAGATCCTCATTTAATTAAATATGTTTCAGTATTGGTTGTAACTCTCCTCTACTTGTGTTATTGTGAGTATGAGAAAGTTTTGTAATTATCTTGCTTCTGATTTTCGGTGTAAATAACACTTTAAAAGGAGTAGAAAAAAGGCAAAAAATATTGGACTGTATTTTAAAGTTAGGGTGCATTTAACTTCTCCAGTGAAAGATGTCCAGGTTGTAGGCTTTTAAAATCAAAGTAATCTTAAGAGTGTTTTTTCAATACTGACCCAATTTTGTGCAGCGCTTAAAGTGTTAGATTTTAACAGGAGAAGGCAAAGTTCACAGTACTTTTCAGTAATAAAGTTCAGCATATAGCCTTGGACAGCAGCACACTGGGTCTAATGCATTTCATAGGGATACGTTAGGCATTAAGGTTTTTAACTGCTAGTCCTAGTATACTGAGGTAGTTTAGGAAAAACGTATCATGTTTTAATGAATGTTTCTACCCATTTAAGGAATAACCGGTGAAAAAGAATAAGTTATTATATTTTGCTTTTTGAAAGGCTGGAGGCATGGCTGTGGGACTAGAAAGTGAAAAAAATGCTTAATTTGCATGCATGTATGGATATTGTAGTTGCAGCAGTCTCTTTAGGGTTCCTTTAAGGATGGAGGATACCACTTACTCTAGTAGTATGAGGAAAATATAAGGGCAAGACATTTCAAGTTTTTAAATGCATATTGCATTCATAATGTTACTATGGCTAATGCAATGTCTGGAAGAAAGCAACCAAACTCAGAGCACCAAGAAACCCCCCTCCCCCCATTTGTGGTAAGGCTACTTAGTATTTGGAGCCTTAGGATTGATGTTCTGTACCTTAAAATTACCTTGTAAATTGCTTCAAAAACATAATCATTATATTGGATTTTTTAAAAATGTAATTATATTGGATTTTTTAAAAAGCATCATAGCACCTAAAAATCTGTTTCTAATCTGTGTCTACAGCATTTCATTTAAGACCCAGCCTAATGGATAATTTTTCATCAGTAGCTTAGGGATGCTATGCCTATTTTCCAGGAAAGTATGTAATCTTTTCAGTTTTCCAGAACTCTTCTTTTTAAACGTTTTCTTGATCTTTTTAGTAATAGTGGGGGTGGAAATAGAAAATTAGCAGTTTGTAAATGACTATTATTATATATTATGAAAATTAGCTTTCAATAGGTGCTACATTACTTGTAGTAAAGCTTATGAGGCCTTTCCTGTCCTAGTTTTGGGATGTATTGAACTACAAGCATATTTTCAAATCCTGTTGGAATATGATTATATATTCATGTCATTTGTTGCTTCCTCTGAAATGAGTAATATGATATGCTGGACTACCTGTTTGTTAATTTAAAAACTATGTTTTCGATGCAGATATCTGCCTTAAAGTCACTGTATACTCATGGCATGAATATTTGTGCATATGCACATATATTGTGTGTATGCATTTTATTAAAGTGAGAAAAATTATGCTAAAATTAACTTGAATTCTTATACTATCTTAACTAAATCATATCTGTAGGGTTCTCTCATCTTGATATTATAAATCTCCTAAGAGTCTGGATTTTAAAATTTCTGCACATTAAGATGTGCTTGAACTTGAAACTTCTGGCAATTCTCTTATATACTACATATTAACCTCCTTATTCTACTTTGATAATTAAATAGCATATAGAGTTTTTTTAAAGAATGATAAAACAAGATTGAGAGCCAGTTTGATATAGTGATTAAGGCATCAAAAAGAATCTTGGAAGTTGTGAGTTCCAGTTCTGCGTTAGGTATAAATCAAACTGGGACAGCCACTCTCTCTTAAACCTAATTAGTAGGCAATGGCAACTGACTTCTAAAATCCTATCAAGAAAACTGCATGGACTTGTCATAGTAGTCTCTCTAAAAGTTGTGTGCCTTAGTTGAAGGCACACACACAAAAATAGTAATGATAACACAATTATTTTAATGGAAGCAAAGTACTAAACTTTTTAATGAAAATATTCATATTACAATCTGCTATCTGCAGTTCTGAATAATGGATTTTTCTTTTGGCAGGCTGTTTAAATAGAATGTCTAGAATATAATTTCCTTGGAATTTAGGTTACTTTTTGAAATTAGAATTGCGGTGACTTAATGTTTTTGCAACGTTTTTTTTTATGTAGATTGCAATCTACAGAGCAACATTTTGATTTAGAATGCAACTGTAGAAAAGGTTGTTTCTCACGTAATGCTCAGCCAAATTCTTTCAGCCCCGGGCTTCATTCTATGACAGGCTTGTTGTACATACAAAAAAATGGCTGAGCTCTCACAAATCAGCTGCAGCTTTGCAAGATTTCAAATGTGATTTCAGCAATTTGGGATAGAGTCAGTATATCTTTTCTGGAAATAAGCAGTTACTCTGGTATCTCTAGGCAGTGTTGTCAACCTCAGTGCTAAGCTGTACTGTACTATAGGTTTATGATGCAGAAACCCATGGACAAGACATCCTCGACTTACAGCAGTTCATTTAGTGACCGAAGTTACAACAGCACTGAAAAAAGTGACTTATGACCATACTTAAGACTGTTGTGGCATCTCCGTAGTCATGTGATTTACATTTGGATAATTGACAACTAACTCACACAATGGTTGCAGTGGCCCGGGGTTCATGTGATCCCCTTCTACGGCCTTCTGACAAGCAAAGTCAATGGGAAAACCAGATTCACTTAGCAACCATGTATTGATTTAAGAACTGCAGTGATTCACTTAACAAATATGGCAAGAAAGGTTGCAAAATGGGGCAAAACTCACTTAACAAATTTTTCACTTGGTAACGTAAATTTTGGGCTCAATTGTGGTCGTACGTTGAGGACTACCTGTAGCATGTCAAAGTATGTTGCATGTCTCAAATCACCATGGCTTGTTCAACAAACCATGACTAAACATTCTGACTTAGCATATATAGATATATTTTAATGGTAGCTATAACTAACTTCTCAGAAGAATTTTGTAAATCAGCCTTTGTTTAAAAATAAAAAGTGTATAGAATCATATTGGCTTGATATGATTCCTCCAGATAAGTTTGATGATTTTTCCTGGTTCAGCCTTACCTTGGAATTAGCATTATAAAATATGCATTTATGGAACATGCTTTCTGCAGAATTATCTGTGGTGAGCTTCTATGGCTAATCCATACATTTAAGTTTCAGCTTACTATAATGTTAGTTTTTGCTTATTGTTGTCAGGGTTTTGTTTTCCGTTTTACAGATCTTTGTATTAGAACTTTCTGGCTTTGAGCCATTGGATTATAATCATTTGTCACTTTAATGCTGTTTCAGCAAAATAGATGGTGAGTTTGAAAGACCCAGATTGCTAGACGTGCAGTTTTTTTTCTGTCCAATTGAAATAGTAGATATATAATGCTTTATATATAACCATTTAGCCTAACGCTCAGCATTTAAGTAGCGGTGGTGTTTCACGGCGTGAGAACTTTTCTGTAATTAGAACCAGAATGTTTT
The DNA here is from genome assembly GCF_964194415.1 of Vipera berus. Lineage (NCBI taxonomy): Eukaryota > Metazoa > Chordata > Lepidosauria > Squamata > Viperidae > Vipera > Vipera berus. The sequence continues at coordinate 2,753,814 of NC_138213.1, read as the reverse complement.
CATTTCCCTCTGCATAATTTGTATTCCTCAAAAGAAAAACTTTGTAATTTTGTGGCAGTTGTGGAACTGGTTAGCTGTACGGGAAACCAAAACAAAAATCCTTTCAACATTGTTTAAATCATAAATGCAACAGTTAAGGCACCCTTTGACAAGTACCATTGTTCTCCGTTTCAGCAGCATGTGGTGATGGGAATGTGTTCTAAATATTTAATGTATAACTAGCAGTAAAAGTGTTTTTCTCTGACAGTGTCATCCTCCCATCCCCATTATAGATGGGTGGACTAATGTAATTAAAGTCATTGTATATCCTTTCTCTGAAGCAGTTTATTTAGGACTTGGAAAGAGATGTTCTCATTCTGCCTTATACTTAATAAATTTTGAAATGTGTTTGTCCAAGGTGAAGGCAGAGAGGTTGCTGTTAAATGCACATCAGGCACTCCTATTTCATTGGTGAGTTGATAAGAGGCTTTAATCGCTTGCTATCTGATTAAGCTTGAAGGTGGACTGGACTGATCAAGACCAAAAAAAAAAGGATGATTGGAGGAACTGAGTAACATGTCTGACAGTGTAGACTGTCAAAGTCAAAACCAGTTGTCTCCATCCTAAGGTGCGACCATTGGGTTAAAGTAAAGGTTTCAATGAATGCCACAGTTTCAAAATATTGGGTCTCGGCTTTTGCCTTAGTGTAGTCTGATCTGTGACACCCAATTTTAAATGGGCTGTTTTGGCTGGAGATGATTTTAGCTTAGAAGTATTTTGTAGGATGTATTTTATTATTCCCCAGAAAACACCAAACCTGTAATACTGTCTGCCCTTGGGGAATTGTCAAATAAAATAGGCCACAAATATTTAGACTTCTTGTCATCAGTCATTGCCACTTCTCCAGCAGGATTTGCAGGTTTCAGCGCAATCTTGCAGATACTATCTGCCTGGAGCACAGTTTCATTCAAGAACTATATTCCTCCCACTCCTTGTCTTTGTCTTTTCATCCTCCGATCATCCTGTTTGGATTATTATGTTGGAACAAAAGGCATTTTTTAAAAAAAGTTTTTATATTATGGATTTGCTCGGGTAGTGATTCAAGCAGCTTCCTAGATGACTTATTTGAATAGCCTGATAGGAGAATATCAGTGGGTTTCCCCCTTTTCCACAAGCAAGAAGACCTTTTGTAATTGGAAGACATGAATTACAAGTAGTTGCAAAATGTGGGCGAGTATACACAGCGGTACAGATTTCCAAAGCCAGAACAAAATTTTAGTAAATTTTCACTTAGAAATAACAAATGATTGCTGCCTGTCCAGCGGGAATGCATATAAAGACTTATTGGGAGAAACAGCAAAAGAAATAGTTTATTACAATAAGCTAATAATTTAGCTTATTGGTGTAAGTAGCTGAACATATGCCTAGGCTGGAATAAAGGAATTGTAAATTGGACTGGATTGTGCAGAATAGTCAGCTATTGTAGCAGTGTATTGAAAGTAAAACTCATTCTGTAAACTTCAGATACCATCTAAGCACAGCAGGAAAGGCATTCTTTTTCAGTCATGGAATTACTATGCAGTGAATAGTAGAGAGGCCTTGTGGAGTAGTGCAGTCAATTTGTCATGTCAGGATTTTACTACTTTATTCTGCTGCGCCTATAAAATAGACAAACGGCAAAGAGGGCACGGGATGTTAGCAGAATAGTCTGTAGCTGTGTAAGGCAACAGTTTTAGGATATCTTACATTACTTTACTACAGGTATTCCTTGCTTTACAACCACTTACTGTTCAAAGTTATGTCAGCACTGAAAAAAATGACTTACAATAGGTGCTTGTGTGAGTGTCGCAGTGACCCTGCAGTCAGGTGATCATGATTTGGGCGTTTGGGGACCATTTGCACACTTACGACCGTCGCAGCATCCTGCAGTTACGTGATCACTATTTGCCACGTTCCCTGTCAGCTTCTGACAAGCAAAATCAGTGGGGAAGCTAGCAGGAGGTTGCAAATCATGGTTACCTGACTGTCATTTGCTTAACGACCATGGCTGGAAAAGTAGTAAAATCAGTGCAGTCACATGATACCTTATGATCATACTGCTTAACAACAACTTTTCCAATCCCTATTGTGGTTGAGGACTACCTGCACAGGGTATTTAAATGAAGTTTGCGGAACTATTTCTCCATGTTTTCCTGGCACTTATAAATGGGCTGTATGATGTCTTTGTGATTGAATAATGAGCCCATTCTCAAGCAGCTCAGCAAAAGATAAATGATTTGAACTGTTGGAAAGATGGTTTTCGTGCCTTGTCTCTTTGTGAAGGAATAATTGTGGAAGGATAAATGTTACACCATAAATATAAGCTAAGAAGGGGCAGGGGTAATGATCGGTTTGTATTTTGAGGCACCACTTCAGCAAAGTGGTAAATTAAACATTTAAGCCTTTAAGAGGAATGTGTATATAGGAATAAATGGTAACAGCATTTTAAATGTTGGTTGTGTTGCGTAACTTCAACTAACACATCTCAGGTTACAGTTCAGCAAGTTGTGCTAGTTCCTGCAATTTGAAATGTTGCCAGAGTATAGTATCAGTTGAAATTAGGTTTGATTAGTGCTGTTGAAAATTCATTGAAATACGAGAATGACTTTTGGCATGCTTAAGTTGTCGGATTGCTTTGAGTTGTTGGATAGCTGATACCTACCAGCTGCTTTGCTTAGATAATAGTCCTTAATGGATTAACCAACTCTTTAAGTAGATTTCCAAACCAATTTTACTTTAGCCCAGGTAATCCTTGATTTACGTCCCCAATTAGGGCCAGATTTTCAGTCACTAAGTGATGCAGTTGTAAAGTGACACATCTTGTGGCTGCATTACATAATGGCAACAAAACCTGTTGCTGTCATTAAGCAAATTTTACCAGTCCTTAGCTAAGGACCCACCCTAAGCCAAAGTATTCCAGGCTTGGTCCCTTCCAGCCCCGAGCCTCAATTACCTAAGGGGCTGTCTCCAACTCCCCCCAGCTGCCCATCTTTGCTGTTTTGGCTGCCTTGTACACTGCCTTGCAGGGCAGCAAGCAGCTCCAGAACCTTGTGGCTCTGGGGGGGCTTGGTGGGCCCCAAGGAGCAACCCCAGCCCAGATCCCCACTGCCCCAGCTGACTTTAGTACTGGTTTGTAGACTGTAGGTGCAGCCTGGTTTTCCAGAATCTAAAATATTAAGATTGTAACTTGAGTTACCTCTTACGACTTTGGACACAGAGCTGAGTAGTTCTCAGCTTCTCAAGATCCTCTTAATGTTCTGGGGAAAGGACGGCCGAAGGTAAGGTTATTTTAAACGAAAGGCAAGATTTTATGGTACCCTGTGCTGAAGAGCCACAGTGTGTCAAGATGCTATTGACATAAATTACTTACATTGTGTTTTATTTTTCAGTATATCTTTGGGGAATTCAGCCCTGATGAATTTAATCAGTTTTTTGTGACCCCCCGTTGCTCTGTTGAGGTAAGAACAAATTTTAAAATTTAAAAAGCGAAGAAAGTTCTTATAAAGAGCAATAAATCCTAAGCACTGCCATTGTGACCTGTTTCAGTTTAAGTCTTACAAGATTGTTTTGTCTATTAGACATAATTTTCTTCTGATAAATCATGTGTAGATTTCTTTTAACAGTCTCGGTAATAAAGGCCACTGTATATACTTCAAATAATTCAGGAAAAGCCCTAGGTTTTCCTATTGTATAGAAGAAGCAACACATAACATTCAAGAGGAAAGAGTTGGGGATAGAATGTAATATGGTTGGCTACTACCTTAACCATGTTTTAGATTTGAAATACTTTGATTGTATCATTTAATAAACAGATAACTTGCTGGTGTTAAAATAATTTCCTCCAATTCTTCATTTATTTCTATGCAGCTGCCTCCCTACAGTGACACCATTTCATGTGGTCTTAAGTCCTCAGGAGAGCTCCATGATGGTAAGAAGCCATTCCTTCTTCACCACTGTTTTCCCAACCCTTTTGAAGTCCAGTGTATTGCAGGTTCGTTATTTGAGTTCAGCTTTGGGGATTTGGATTACTTTGCAGCTTAAGCTTACTAACCCAATTACCAGAATTATTCGTATTTTATAGTATGTTTAACTTATAGTTCATCCTACCTTCTCACTGATCCCTTGAATCGTTTTATTTTAAATCAACTAGGTATCTTGAGCCCTTTTGGGTGACTATGATAATTGTTCATTATTTGGAACTCCCAAATCTTAAAATTATTGGATTCTTAGTTTTATGAATCCCATCTTTGAAATTGGGTAAAATGGAAGTGACCTTTTATATAATTATTGTTTGCTGTTGAGAGAGAGAAGGAATATTATTTGAACAGGGAAAGAAAAAAATATTTAAACTGTTTTACCATAGGAAGTAAACAAAAATATTGTTAGGTTGTATTCTTTGATATATTAGGAATAATATATTTTGCTTATAGTGAATTAGTTTGTCACTGGGCAGAATTCACACTTGGTACTGGACAGCGTAGGGCAGTCCTGTGCAATTACTCCAAAGTGCACTCTTCTGCCTCACCTCCCTCCCTCCTGTCTCGTGTGTTCGCTCTCTGTATATGTGTGTGTGTGTGTGATCCCAGTTAAGATATTTATATTAAATCATTAAGGAGATAAGTGATAATTAACACAAGATTATATTTATTTTTACTGTGATTTTCTAAAGATCTGGTTTGAGCTAATTATTTCTATTTGCCCAGCTTTTTTGCATACATTAAATCTAAGCTTTTTTCCCCTGGCTTATTCATTTTTCCTCATCTTCCTTAATTTCTATGTACTATAACCTTTTCCCCTCTCTCCTAGGAGAGGAATTTCAGAGAATTGAATTTGGTGTTAACGAAGTGATTGAGGCAGGTTCATCCGTGCTGAATAACAGCGACTACAGTATTTCAAGTACCCTGAATCCTCAGGCACCAGAATTCATTCTGGGTTGTGCGCCAACCCCCAAGACCCCCAGTGACGTCCTTGGCGACACCAACCACAACTCCATTGACTGCCAGTTCAGTGATGCTTCTCTTGCTTTGGATAATGGTTCTAATGCTGAAAGCGACAGTTTCTCGGGGAGCCTCGGACAGCGGGAGCGCAAAAAGAAAAAGAAAAGGCCCCCCGGATATTACAGTTATTTGGAGGATGTCAGCGACGGTGTTCCTGTTGAGGCTTTGATAAACGGACATGTCAGCTCCTCCAGACTTAATAGCATCAGCATAGATGATGTAGACTTTGCAGGTGATGTGCCAAGGACTTGTAACAGCCCTGAAAATTCTGTGGACTTCAGTAGTGAAGCCGTGTCGGAGGATTTGGTTTCTAATGCTCTAGATAGTACCAGAACTACAGGAACGCCCGAAGTGTGCAGTGTTACTAATTTGGAACAGTCTTGTGTCCCCTCTGATCATGAAAGAGACAGCCCATTAAGGACAGCTGTTGTGCAGCCTTGTTCTGAAACTACTCAAAACCTTGGTGTTACTAATGGGCAAACACTTGAATGCTCTAGTGAGGGCACAACTGCCAATGGGATCGACTTGCAGACTGTGGAAAACATTGACTCAGACCAAGCTAAGCTGGAGGATGCTTCCCCTTCTGCCGAGGCGGTCACCCCGATTCCAGGATCAATTGTGGTGAATCAGCCTGCAAAATCATGGGCAAGCCTGTTTCACAACTCAAAGCCCTCGGTTTCCACACCTGTGGCTTATGTGGAGACTAAGTATGTCCCTCCTGCCGTATCTCCCGTGGTCCCTGAGAAACAGGTTGACGTGAAAGAGGGGCCTGTCCCAGTGTCTGAGGATCCTGTAGCCATAAAGATTGCAGGTATCACCCGCTCAAGTTTGAGCTGAAGATAATAAGCAAGGTTAACGGAGGAGGGGAATTGTGTGGTGGAAGGACGTGGTATTGGGTTTAATAAGAAAACATTAAAAAGAATCCCAAAGGTGCTTTTTTTTTCTTTGTTCTTGAAGATATTTCGCATCTCATCCAAGAAGCTTCTTCAGTTCTGGCTGAATGGTGGGGAATGGAAGAACTGAACTGAAGAAGCTTCTTGGATGTGAAGCGAAACGTCTCCAAGGAAAAACAAAGCTCAGTTGCCTTTTGAAAAAAAAGCACGTTTGGAACAATCATAACCTGGATGACTGAGAATCTCTATAGACATATTAAAATAGCGTTAGAGGTAGTGCTCACTCACTGGTTGCCTCATTTAGCAACCATTCTAAATTACAATGGTATAAACCCTTCTAAAGCATTTAACTGTGGGGGAGTCTGTAGCAATCAAAAAGATTGTGATCTTCAAATCAAGTAGGGTTAATGGAGAATGCAGAAGTAAATTTGCAAGTTGCAGTCACATAATGTCTCACTTAACTCAGTGATTTGCTGTAGTAAGCCCATTGTGGTCACATGATTTTTGGCTTAGCGACAGTTTTATACCCCCAAATGTAGTTCCTAAATGAGGCTTGTGTGAAATTGAGTGTTACTGTGATACTACATTGCTAAGTTTTTAGTATTGTTTTGAGTTGATAAGTACACTATAGGTGTAACTTCCTTCGAGTCCTGATGTTGCATGGACTCTATAGACATGTAAAATCCCCATTTTTTTTCACCCACTCTCCTGATTGAAATCTAGCCCCTTTCTGTTCTGAAGGACTGAGCTCTGTTGTGAAAATTGATTGAATAGAACTTGCTCAAGTCTCTCTGATCCCCTTAAGAAAAGCGATTTAACCACTTGGTAATAGACAACAGTGAAAAAATGAGTTGGAAAATCAATCTAGGTTCCATTTGCATAAAACAATGCTAAAAGCTTGCCTGGCCCACTTGGCCTATTGTGAATGAGTGGTAGTAGATCACACTGGTCTCAATTTTCTCTTCAGTCAAATGAAGAGGCATTATCTTAGCTTTCCCAAAGCTGATATTTATTGATTAAAATTATATGCTGCTTATCTCACCTGGAGGTGGTATCTTCCAGATTGGATAGAATTGCAACTCAGAATTCCCAGCTAACCAGTCCATGGAGAGGACACAGTCTTATTGGAGCAGGGAGAGGACCCAGACTACTTGGGAAGGGGAGGGGGAAAGGGAGGAGGCTCACCTACTGCTGGGCTTAGCCGGGTAAGATTTCCACATCCTGGTGGGTGTCAGGCTTCCCAAGGACTTGCCCACACCCTGAACCAACCCTGCAGTTACTTAATGAACTGCGTAATCACTTAAGGACTACAGTGGGGAGGACTTGGATTGTGCTTGTTGAACAAGGCAGTCGTGTGTATGTCTTGCTTAACAATCATGATTTACACCCAAAATTCCAGGCTTAATTGTTGTAAGGGCTACCTGTAGTTGCCAAGTCTTCATAAAGTAAGACTGGTAAGCAAAGTACAGTAAAATAATTATATCATCCTGGACAGTCTTCTTGTATAGGTTAATTGTGCCTGGTACAGAAAATAATAGAACCTTGCCACAAAATATGGGTTTGCCAATGTTGACTGAATTGCCTAATGTATTTGCCATTTAACATCCTGAGCTTGATATCCATTCCATACCGTGAGGAATAAAATCTGGTGTGCCTCAAAGCCATAAAAATAATAGTGCTTAGTCACCCTTTGTTCTTAGGCTGGTTTCCTTTATCTTGAGTAAAATATCCAAAAGTACCGTATTTTTCGGACCATAAGACGCACCTGACCATAAGACGCACCCAGTTTTTAGAGCAGGAAAACAAGAAAAAAAATATTCTGAACCAAATAGTACATAGTACCGGTATACTAGGAAGGAAGGAGGGGAGAGAGAGAGAGAAGGAAGGAAGGAGGGAGGGAGGAAGGAAGAAAGAAAGAGAGATAGAGAGAAAGAAAGGAGAGAGAGAGAAAGAAGGAAGAAAGAAAGAAGGAAGAAAGAAAGGGAGGATGGAGGGAGCAAGGAAGAGAGAGAGAGAGAGAAGGAAGGAAGGAAGGAAGGAAGAAAGGAGGGAGGGAGGAAGAAAGAAAGGTAGGTACCAGTAGTTTCTTTTCCCTGAATAAGTTTTCTAAGATGCCGAAGCAATTTCAAACAATTAGCAGTATTATCTTGGAAATGGGAAATCACTTCCAATAAACTTCGCAGAGAAAGCTGCAGGGACGACAACTCATGGCTTTGCTGGGGCAAGTCGCCTATGAGGTTTAGTTTAGCAAAAACTATTTCTTTAGCAGCGAGGTAAAAGAAAGAAAATGTGCACGCGCAGGGAGGGGGAGGCAGTCAGAAAGCATGGCAGGCACGTCCGTATTTCCTCCCCTGCTGACCAATCACAGGGGCGGGGCGGAGAATTCCATGTCTTCATTCAATCACGTCTCTCCAATGGAGCTGATGGACTGCGTTGACTGAACGGGAGACAAGTGTTTTCGCTTACCTTCGGACCATAAGACGCACCTTGTTTTTCCACCCACTTTTGGGAGGGGAAAAGTGCGTCTTATGGTCCAAAAAATACAGTAAATTGCATACAGTACTGGTGATGGAGTGCACAATTGTCTGCAACATATTCTCTTGTTTTAAATTTAACAGTCTTTAAAATTTGGCCAATTTTAATTGCATATTTTTTATATACTAGTAATCTAGCAGTGGTATTGTACTAGTAGGATAATCCTCCCAAAAATGTAGACTATAGCATTTTAAAAATAGTACTATTAGGTTTGTTTCCTGCTATTCAATCTCAAAGGACTATGTCTTTAATGAAAATTTTATTAAATATGATTTTATCAAATATTTATTATTGGGACTCTTACTGCTAGTGCTGGTTGAAGAGCTTTGAGGTCAGTAAGGATCTGATTCTTTGAACTTTGTGCCACCAAGGAGGCTTGCCTAGCCTTGCTTAATTTCTAGTACAGCTTCCATCAAGCATTTCAGAACAAGACTGAATATTTGATCAGATAAATACAGTTGTGATACAATCCGGTTTTGAATGATCCTTGAATTTGCTTAATGGTTACTATATTAGCTGGGAAATAATGTTTCATATTCCTGAACATGTATGTAATTAGAAAGAAATGGCAGTATCTAATCATTTTCTTCCAAGTGTCCTTAGAGCAGTTGTAATGGAATATTTAGAATAAATATAAATGAATTGTTAAGTAATAAACAGTTATGCTTGCACATTCTGTCGAGCAGCTGCTGGTGAAGTTCTACACTATGTATGGGATACCATTTTCCTTATTTGTAACTGTACCGGTAAAGCATAGCTGTAGTAGGCAAGAAACAGTGTGATAAATTGCTTTCTTTGACCACAAGGGGATGCTGAAATTCTGTTTTTTACTTTCCCCACTTGATTTGTGATGGTTTTGAGCAGGTTTTTGTTGATGTCTTTGAATTTGTTTTTCATCTGACAGAATTACTGGAAAATGTAAAGCTAATACATAAACCAGTATCCTTGCAACCACGAGGGCTGATCAATAAAGGAAACTGGTGTTATATCAATGCTGTATCCTTACCTTGAAAATGTGTTAGCCACGTTTGTTAATCTCTTGTGTTTCTGACGTACTAAGGATGAATGGATTTTATTACAAGTAGCATTAGCCAGTAGCCAGCGGCTCCCTTCCACTATAAAAAGTAATGTATACTTTATTCCAAAGGCTGTCCGATGTTTGTATAAAATGCATCTAGCTATTTGTTTTTATGACTCCTTAATGCCGTTCTCTAGACACTGCAGGCTTTGGTAGCTTGCCCTCCTATGTATCATCTGATGAAGTCCATTCCGATGTTTTCCAAAACACAGAGGCCATGTACTTCTACGCCAATGATCGACAGTTTGTACGTATATCCCATCAGTTGATGCTGGGGGTTATAAATTGATTGGCTACTCTTTTTAAAAAATGGAACATTTTACAGTTAGAAATAGGTATTTAATGTTACCGCAATCATTATGATCTCCACATGCAACAGTAAAAGACGAGTCTTTTGGGATTTGGCAATATCCTAAGTTTGGTGTGAGAAGAAAGATGCAGTGCGTTCCCATAATAATTTTGCCCAGCTACCGTGGGGAAATATAAAATACTGGCCATATTCTGGCAAAGAAAATGCATACTTTTAATTGTCTTGCCTGAGGAAAAGGTATGAAATACGTACAGAATGGCATTCTGAATTGCGATTTTGATGAAGCAGGCAGACACTGAATGTTATAAGAACATTTCATCCTTGCCTTTTCCCACACATCATTGGATTGTTGCGCAGGTATCTCTAGTTAAAGCCAGACTTACTGTTTCTGAAATAAGTTTTCTTTTCTGTTTAGTGTCCGCCTAATGAACGAGTTTACAAACATGCCAGTCCCCCCTAAGGCAAAACAAGGTAGGCAATTAAAATACCAGCATCTATCCTACTTATTACAAAAGCGGAAGAAGTCTGGAGAATGTAACCATTGATCTGAACTAGCTAGAAACGTGTCTTAGATAACATAAAGCAGCACAAATCCAGTCTTATTTGTGAAGAAAGTATGATGATGGTCTGCGTCTTGTGTATTTTTAATATTCTTGGTATACATTGCAAAACTGGGTGGAAGACAACCTGTTGAACCTGCTGTGTTCTGTTACATTCTTACATCATTTATTCTGGTGAATTGATGGTCTTCTGCCTTTCTGCCAAAAAAAGGCAGCTGTCAATAAAAGTATGGATTAAGAAGCATGGTTCCCAGCAAAAACTTAACAAACTATTTTAAATATTGGTGTTTGTAGTTCTGTACGGATCTCCTGTCTCATATCTTCTACCCAGCTCTGGTGGCATTACCAACATGAAAGTCTTACAATAATGCCACTATAATATGGTGGCAATAATAACCAAAGAAGTTAGCCTTCCTTGTTTTTCATAGATTCATAATTGTTCTCCTCCTTTGATGGTTATGGCTTTAGGTAACACATTACGGTATGCTTTTAGTAAAACGTTTAAGAACAGTGAATTGACTAAAAATGGATCACTGTTTTTGTGTCCTCATATACTCAAGCAGCTGGCTGTTAGAAACTTTTCCTAATTTTGGGTTGCAGCTTTAAGTGATAAAATTGCACGCGACATCAGACCTGGAGCTGCCTTTGAACCCACATACATTTATAGATTGTTGACCGTTATCAAATCCAGCCTGTCAGAAAAGGTGAGGATTCCCCACGTAAGTAATACTGCTGGAGCAGAATTTGAATCGTTTTTTAATGTGTCTTGTTTTATTATCCCTCTGTGTCTAGAACAGAGTTCCCCAACCTTTCAGGGCTGGCGGCCCAGAGCAGGGGGGGGGGGTGAGGGTGGGAGAAGAAGGGATGGTTTTGTGGGGCCATGAGCGCTTGCGCATGTGGGGCTGCAAATACCCACGATGCTCATAGCGATGCTTACCTGAGTGGGTCTGCAAACGCCCGAGACACGGCAACACTTGCGCAGATGGGGCTGTCTGTGCATGTACACGCACACATGCACTGGTCAGCCACTCACCCTGCCCGGTGGCCAATAGCCCAGGGCCTGGTAGTGGGACACGGCCCACAGGTCGGGGACCCCTGGGCTAGACTATCTAGACTATCAGACTGAAAGAAACAGTTACAGGAATAATATTTTAGTTGCTGATAAGGTTCAGAGCAGATCAACCATAATCGGTATTGTGTCAAATACAAGGTAATACTTTGTCTGCCAATCTTAGGAAATCAGTGCTTTAATTTCAGCATTTCAGACTTCCTGAATTCAGAATCAAGAGAATTGATTAACATAAGTTGCAAGGCTAATTGCTTTATTAATGTTTATCCAAATCAGTGACTGATGATGCTCATGTTTCTTGCCCACAATTTCTAGATGTTTCAGAAAGAATTAGTTCCCTTTATTAGCCTTTTTCATTTATCTTTTATTTTAAATTAGTTTTTATGTATTATATTGTTCTTACTTTATGACTATAAACAAACTGAAACTATGTCACTGTCAACTCTCCCCATCCCCCAACTTTAGAATTAAACTGCTGAAAGGACAATACATAAGAGCCTACACTGGTGTTCATTTGAAATGCATATGTGGAAGGGAAGAATTGGGTTATGTATCATAATGTTTATTACAGTCAGAAGATCTGAAGTGGGTTATATAAAGGTTTAGCAATTGGTGCACGCAAACATTAGACCTCAATTCCAAAATGCTAATGCAAGTAGTCTCGACTTACAACTACAATTGACCCCAACCTTTCTGTTACTAAGTGAGACATTTGTTAAGCGAATTTTGCCCCATTTTACGACCTTTGTTGCCACACTTGTTAAGTGAATCACTGCCGTTAAGTTAGTAACACGGCTGTTAAGTGAACCTGGCTTCCCCATGGACTTTGCTTGTCAGAAGGTAGCAAAAGGAGATCACGTGACACCGGGACGCTGCAACCGTCATAAATACGAGTCAGTTGCCAAGGGTCTGGATTTTGATCACATGACCATGAGGACGCTAATAACGGCTGTCGGTGTGAAAAATGGTCATAAGTTACTTTTTTCTCTGCCGTTGTAACTTTGAACAGCCACTAAACAAACTATTGCAAGTCGAGGACTACCTTTAGGTTCTCTCTGATGGAGGCCTTATCATATTAAAAGTTCTCAATGATGGAATGGATCTTAAATTTGTTAAGTTTATTACAGTTAGTACAAATATCCGAACAGGGTTGAGTGTCGAAGGAGGAGGTGATCTGAGGCTTCCATGTGTTCCTTCTTCTTGGCTTTAACCCATAGGCATTCGGTGGAGGAACTCTTTAGGGTTGAATTAGCAACGCATTCTGGAGTTGGAATGCAAAAACAAAAAAAAAACACCCCAAACCCTACCCATTTTAGAATAGAATTTGGGAGAATAATGGAGCTAGGTGTACAGCTTTCCCTTTGGATCATTAGTGAGATCCTGAGCAAATCTAGGCAGCTCCCGGTCTTGAACAATGAGTGACTGTGAGTAACCTAATGCAGAATCATTTATGCAGGGTAGACAAGAAGATGCCGAAGAGTACCTAGGATTTATTCTAAATGGCCTACATGAGGAAATGCTGATTCTGAAGAAATTGCTCTCTCCACATAGTGAAAGTACGTTTCCAAAAAGCCAATTAACATGTATGATTCTCCCTCATATATAATTCCTTTATATCTGCTGCATAAACACTGTGTGTCATGAGTAGCCATTATTTTTCTCCCACTATGTAAATTTGTGATGATTTTCCCTTTAACTCTAGTACGAAGTAATTGCTAAAAAAAAAGGAATTCCGATTAATATTGCATATGCACTGCCAGTCATAGTCAAGGCAGGTTCCTTTCTTCTCCAGTCTCTTTGCAAAATCATTTTCTGTAATTCCTCAGTGCTCCGCCCCCCAGCATGAAGTTTTAAAGTAGTTAATGTAAGAAACTTACCTTTTAAATAGATTTAAATGATGTATCTGGCTAGAAATGTAACCATATTCATATGCAAAGATATGCAGCCTTCAGTCACTCTTAGCCCTTTTTTCAATATTCACCCGCTTCCCAAACATCTAGTCTCTGCTAAGAATAATCTTTCTGTTTTCTGTGGCTTTGGGATGAGGGTTGGAGGTGTGTGATTGTGCATTTATCTCTGTCCCTACCCATCGCTTCCATCTCACCTGTATGACACCCAATCATTTGTCCCTGAGGAAATGTAGCCATTGAATAAAACCCATTTGTTTAGAAAAATCAGCATAGAAGCCATGCTTTGTTTCGCACAGAAAGTTTCTTTGATGTCACCCCGCAGCCAATTTCAAAACAAATTGATCCTTCCCCTTCATTATGTGGTGAACCTGGGCAGGGATGACAGTGTCCCCTTTGTCCTCAAAACAGTTTCCAATGGCCCAGAGACCCAGCTTGTAAATGAAGAGGATGAACAGGAAGAACAAGGTGAAGGCAGCGAGGACGAATGGGAACAAGTCGGTCCACGTAACAAATCTTCTGTCACTCGACAGGCAGATTTTGTCCAGACCCCAATAACAGACATCTTTGGTGGGCACATAAGGTATGTTGTAGTCTAGTCATGTCATTTTTAGCATCACAGAATAGAGTTCTGTGTTGCTTCTGATATATCAGGCTGTGATGTATGTTGACCTTTCTGAATTCAGTAGTAAGAACAGCAGTGTGAAACAAAAATGATTAAAAAGGTACAGGGGAAATAAAACCTCAGGCAATCAAGATGCGCAAAACAAAGCAAGAAGCCCAGGACCGCGTGGGATGGGAGCATTTTAGACGGGAGAGCATTCCAGAGCGTGGGTGCCACTGCGAAGGAGGTCCATCAATTAAAAGAATATAAAAATGAAAAATCAAGTTGAAAGATGAAGTGGAATAGAACGAAACAGAGCATAGTTTGCTATTTTTTGGTAAATGTCATTTGAAAAACTAGATTTGTCTACTTTCCAAATGCCTTTTGTGTGTTTAAACTGACAGTAGTTGTTAACGGGTAAGCACGGTGTCCTATTTTTACATCCAAAGCAGTTAAGATGAAACGGAGGGATTCCTGTTTTCTTTTCTTAAGGAATGTCTTGTCAAATGAGAGAGCCACAGATTTCTATTCCCACATGTGTTGTCTGCTTATGCCGCACCCATCCTACGCTACAAAGTAGGTCACCACAGAAATAGGATCTTTCACAGGGGTGTTGGAAAGCGTTTTTTGTGAGGCCAGTGGTAGAGATACGAATTATTTTCTTTTTTTAAAAAAACTTCAAAACTGCTGCATTTTTCATGTCTTTCTCAGAAATGATGAATTAGCATCTTCCCCTTCCTAGCATAATTTTTGGCCTCTTTAGATCCCCCCTCCCCCCCGAAATTTGCGGGAAACACTATTTTCCAATAGTAAGTGGATGTTCAGATATGTACAGTTTTGTTAATACCGAAAGGCACTTTTGATAGCTATAACACATTTCAAACAACAAAGCTATAAAAGAATTAAAGTCACGTAGAATATTGAGCTTCTGTAAGAGCACTCACAAAATAAGAGTAAGCCTTCGTCTGGTAAAAGTCACATAGCATTTAAGACTATCTTTACCAATTGCTTAAAAGCTGATTTCCAGATTGACCTCTCAAGAGAGGAAGCTCCAGAACCTGTCGAGGCCTTTGGCCATCAGCCATGCTTCAGGTGACAATAGAGTATGGTGTGATCTCAGAGGACAGGTGGAAACTTGTAGGATTCAAAGTTGATTCTGTAGACCTTGGAGGCCCAAACTCTTTTCATGCAGAGAAATGAACAGCATATTAAGTAGAAAGTAAAAGCAATATTAGAGTAATACACCCTAAATAAGAAACTCCTGCAAACGCTATAATTACAGCCTCAGTCTACCCCAGTTTTGACTTTTGTACACTTTTCAGAGCAGGTGCACAAATTTGCCAATTTTTAAAGAGACATGAAACTAGGTTGGTAGGGAGGGGAGGCTTTATTTTTTTAAGGTTTAGCTCCAGTTTGGTCCACTAATTAAAGAAAAAACAGTGGTTCTAGTTTTGTGAAAGGGGGGCTCGGCTTTGTAATATATCATTTTTTAAAAAAAACAACAACATAAAAGTGATTTTCACCTGCATTACCCACCACAGGCGCTGTAGGTTTTTATTACCCCTTCTGTGTGCTTTGTGAAAACATCTCTTGAAATGCTAATTTAAAACATGAGTCCTTGTAAAGGCGAACACAGTCTAATTTGAAACAGCGACAGCTTCCCTGCTATTCAAGGCTAATGAACCCTCTTCAGTCTAAATAAATAACCTGACGGTTCATACATACAGTGTCACAAAGACGACACTAATGTAACTGAATAGGGGGAGCAAGTTTCCCCTTAGAAACAGCAGCTGGGCTATTACGAGGGCTCAACGTGGACCAAGAAAGAGTTGCTTTTTACCAGGAAATAAAGATGCCCCTGTACAAAAAGGGTGACTGTGTGTGAGTATGAAAGAGACAGAGTTTTATTGAACTGGATTACCTTGGTTTTATTCAAAATGTCATGTAACGCATGAACTTAAGCGTGTTCAGTAGGAGGATATGGATATACTGAAATCTTTGATGGATCAGAAATAGCAGGTTGAAGACTGTAGAGATCTCTGAATGTAGAAAATTTCTTTTGCAGCTCTAAAGAAAAGGAGCGAGGCAGGAAACAAGGGTTAATCAGCAAGTGATGAACTTCCCATTTTTTTCATCCCATTTCTTGTAACAGGCTCATTAAAGTCTGATTTTTCTTTCCATGAAACCCAAAGTTGTGACTTTCCAGCTAGAAAAATTGTTGTGTTAGTTCTAACAGCCGATCCAGTTGTGGTGCTTGTATCACTCAAAGGCTTCCTTTCAATGCACATCACGCTGGACTGGGGTTTTTTTTTTTTTTTGAAAAGTGGGAATAAATTTAGTGTAGGGGATGGCCAGGTTGAGTCTGAGGGAGGGGTCAAACGCTTCATCAGCTGTGAGTCCCTGCTAATTTCCTTGACCGTATAGTAGTTCAGATTCTTGTAGAGAGCTTAAACTTTTACAATAAATCTTGATACACATGCCTGGATCTCCCGATTTTCCTAGAGCTGGACATTTGGTGGTTCCCAGTCTTTCCAGGCTTCAGTAATGAAATAATTTTCAGAAACCCATCAACACTTCACTCTTCCTCGTTTCTTTAGGTCTGTGGTTTACCAGCAGAGTTCGAAAGAGTCTGCAACTCTGCAGCCATTTTTCACTCTGCAGTTGGATATCCAGTCCGATAGGATACGTACCGTTCAGGATGCCCTAGAGAGCTTGGTAGCAAGAGAGAGTGTTCAGGGCTATACCACGAAAACCAAGCAAGAGGTAGGTGTTTTCTGGATGGTAAAATATTTGCTTATCCTGCTTGGTGTACTCAGAGAGTCCTCTACTTACGACCACAATTGAACCCCAAACTTGTGTTGCTAAGCAAAACATTGGTTAAGTGAGTTTTGCCCCATCTTACGGCCTTTCTTGTCACAATTGTTAAGTGGATCACTGCAGTTATTAGCAACATAGTTTTTGAGTGAATCTGGTTTCCTCATTGACTTAGCTCGTCAGACGGTCGCAAAAGGCGATCGCGTAACGACGGCCATAAATATGAGTCAGTTGCCAAGCCTTTGAATTTTGATCACGTGACCACGGGGCTGCTGCAACAGTCATGAGTGTAAACACTCCTCCATCACTTTTTTTTGTGTTGCTGAAACCTCCTGCAGCAACCAGCAAATTAAACGTCCTGCTGCTTGCTTATATTGGTTAGCAAAATTCATGCACAGTTAATGGAACTGTTACACGTCTTGTATTTTTCCACTGCAGCAGATTGGCATATTAACATAATCGTGTTGTGTGTTTTTTTTTTTTAAAAAAGCCTTAATGCAGGAAGCACAAGAAATCTTTGTCAACAGAGAGATGCGCCACATGCTAGAAAAGAGTTGGCATTTCCACACTGTTTAAGCATTCAGGAGTCGGGGGAGGCCGTCTGCCTGGAAAAACCAGAGTGAGAAATAGGTTGCCTTGCAAAACGATGTGTGGGCATATATAGCCTGTTTGGATTTTCTGTCTGACACTTGTGGGAGGGATGGTGGAGGAACATCCCCTTGTTGCCTGAGAGGCCTCCTTGCATGGGGAGAAATCCTCCACCTCCTTTGGATTTACCATCAACGTTTTGCTTGGCCTGCCACTCACTTTTGGGGTTTGCAACGTACGTGGTTTTAGTCTTCTCATTTATTTGTAAACTCACATGTTTCAATTATGGTTTCCAGAGAAGAGGATGTTCGCTTTAAGGTGCTAGTCTAGTCTGATTTATGTGTTAGTGTCCTGTCTGAGAGGAGCGGACAAGTCTCATAATCATTGGAAGAAAGAAAAAAACAACTTAAAATGATTGTGAATGTTACGCCCTTTAACTTTTGCACTCTGTAGCATTTCTTAACATTTATTTGTTTGATTGATTTCTGTAATTACCCATCTCAGTAAATGACTCTGGGCAGCTTACAATTCAAAATATATATTACTGTTAAAAATTTAAAAAACATTTTAAAACAATAAAAGTGCACACATACTGATTAAGCTTATAGTTTCCTGGATGTGGTACAGAAGCAGTCAATCTCTTTAAGCTTGACTCAGTGATTAATTTTTAGCCAGTGCCAGGAAGAAAGAGTTGACCATATGAAAATTAGGCTAATTTGCAAGCTTTAAGTACTGTTTCTGGGTAATCTAGAAAACAACTTGCTTTGTCCTGATTTGGAAATTTCCCAGCTGACCTCAAATTCTGATCTCAGTTTAGTTCCAGAATATCTATAAACTTTTGTTTTGTTTTGTTTTGACAAGTCTTGGATGAAAACTCAAGGGAGTTATCCATAATTTTTATCCATAATTTTCTTTAGCCGTTTGTTACACAAATCTCCAACAGCACAAAGATAATTGTAGTTAAAGGGCCTGAAATATTTGAAAAGGATACAAACTTGTTTTTTTTTTGTTTTGTTTTGTTTTTTAATAGAGAAAATTCAAATTTATGTGTGCTTTTTGGAGGAAAGTGATATTTTGCTTCTCTGCCTTTCTCCTTTCCAAAGGTTCCTTTTGTGTGTGTTTTTTATTGTTTTTTAATTGTATGGAAATGACAAACTGAGGTGCTCCCTTATTTATTTAGCCATATTTGTGTTCCATCCCAATCTTTAAGGACAGCATACAGCAACATGAGGGTCAACAAGGCCATATAATCCACCACTGTAAAATATCAGTTGCCAATTGGATTGATTTTGACAATTGTATTAGTGGAAATGGAGATTCAGTTAAAATTCTGCTTTTTCTCCGCCAGGTAGAGATTAGTCGAAGAGTAACTTTGGAAGAGCTGCCTCCTGTCCTTGTTTTGCACCTCAAACGATTTGTCTATGAAAAAACTGGGGGGTGCCAGAAGCTCATTAAAAACATTGAATATCCTGTTGACCTGGAAATAAGTAAAGGTGAATTTTGTGAACAGAGCAGCTGTTTGGCGTAGTGCTTTGGTGTAGCTTTTTAATAATCATCCTTTTCTATCTCTAAATGCTTCTCATAAAACATTTTCCTTGCAGAAGTTCCACAGTTATCACGCCTCAGACATTCTTTCTTGGCAAGCTGAAAGTCTTGCAACACTTTAATTGTGCCATTTTGTCAAGTGTAATCTTTAGTATCCTCCCCCCCCCCAAATAGTTTTGACTTATAAATCAGTCTTAAACTTTTCTCACCTCCTAAATTACTAGTGTTTGTGTGGATAGGAGAGGGGAATCCTAGCTGAAGTCAGTCAACGCACTCTCCATGTGCTTCCCAAGTCACTTTTATATTACTAAAGGGTAACTCCTACACCGGCATCCCAAATTAGGTGGTTTCTAAACGTGTTTTGCCTGAAACAAAAACCTACCATTGTCACATACCAAGACAACCATCTTGTGTGCCAAATTGTTTTGCAACTGAAACAAATCCCATATGTTTTGTTTGTCCAAATTTTGGCTGAAATCAAGCCCTTCTGGAGTTTAATTTTATGAGGCAGGGGTCTCCAACCTTGGCAGCTTTAGGACTTGTGGACCTCAACTCCCAGGATTCCTCAGCCAGCCATGCTGGGAGTTGAAGTCCACAAGTCGTAAAGTTGCCACGGTTGGAGACCTCTGTTGTGAGGCCCGTGTGGCAAGGTGGGTTTGCTCCTTATCCCTCCTCTCAAATGCAAAACAGTTAAAATAAAACTCCCTGGAAGAATCTTTGCATCTCTTGGGCCATTGCAGCTGAGGTTCACCCCGTTCCTTGCTTGATTGCATGTGAAAAAGAACAGCCAGAAGTTTTTTGGGTCTTCCAGAGGTGCTAATTCACCACATGGTTTGTGTACCGTTTCAGAGCTGCTGTCGCCAGGAGTGAAAAGTAAGATTTTTAAAGGCCAAAGAACCTACCGGCTCTTTGCAGGTATGTGGTCCTAACTCGTTAAGGTCAAGAATTTTGAGGGGTAAAAAATTCATTTTGTCGTCTTTCCCTCCTAAATTTAAAGCAGAAGTTTAGAATTGTGAAGTTCCAGGACCTGAAGTCAAGTTCCTAATTAGATCCTATTCTGTAAATCAAAGGAACTAATTAAATCGTTCTAGACTTCCCATTTGTGAGGGCAAAAATGTAACAGCAGTTGGAGCTATGGTTTGGGAGAGAAAGTTGCTTGAATTATGGTTTGGGGAGGAGGATATTTCTTAAATGTGTAATCATTTCTTAATTGCACAAATTGGGTGATTGCACAGCTGCTGCGAAGAATAGCTGTCACGTCCTCTCAAACGCTCCCAAGGGGATCGTTTGTAAAAGGGATCCTCCTTGGTGAGATAACTTACTGCAATCAAGAGATAATAATATTTATTTATTTTTCCTCCTGCCTCTAACACTGTAAAATCACCACATGTTAAAGAAATCACTGAGGCCCTTGTGCCCACAGTAAAAAAATGACAATAAAGGTTATCTTCACTAGCCTGTGTCAAACAGGAAGTTTCAGGGAGAGATGAAGATTTTATTTCACTTAGCTAAAGAGGAAGAAGATCCTAGACATGGCTCTTACATATTTCAGTGCATCCTTGGCCACGTCTTCAAATCTTTGGGCTCATGCCTAGGTGTGGGAATGGTGAGGGTCGTGCTGCTGTTTCTAGGAGTCCTCCATATCAACATACTGAGGTGATGGCAGAAATAGACCAGCCTCTAGAGCAAGGCTAGGCAACCCTGGCTCCTTTATGACTATAGCTGGCTCAGGAATTCTGGGAGTTGAAGTCCACGAGTCATAAAAGAGCCAGGGTTGCCTAGCCCTGCTCTAGACAGAGATGAGTGACTGTGGCAACTTTATGCCCTGTGGATTTCAACTCCCAAAATTCTGGCTCAGGAATTCTGGGAGTTGAGGTCCCCAGGCCGTAAAGTTGCCATAGCTGCTCACCCCTGCTTTAGACCAGGGGTCTTCAAACTTGGCCCTTTTATGACTTGTGGACTTCAACTCCCAGAATTCCTCAGTCAGCATGCTTGGCTGAGGAATTCTGGGAGTTGAAGTCCACAAGTCACAAAAGGGCCAAATTTGAAGACCCCTGCTTTAGACAAACTTGTCGGTCCAGCTTTGCCTGCCCATTTCCCATTAACAATTGTTTTTTTTGTTTTTTAATTTAATTTCTTGGCAGTTGTCTACCATCATGGAAACAGCGCAACTGGTGGACACTATACTACAGATGTCTTTCAGATTGGTCTTAATGGCTGGCTGCGCATAGATGACCAAGCTGTCAAAGTAATTACTCAACACCAGGTGGTAAAACCATCAGCCGAGCGCACAGCCTACCTCCTGTACTATCGCCGAGTTGACCTGCTTTGAAACCTCCAATCTTCTGCTGTGTTTGCCAGATTATCTGCTTTCTAGAACACCAACTCTCCTTCTCCTTTCTCCTTCCCTCTTCCTTTTCCGCACTCTTCAGAGGCCGCATTTCTCCTCTCTCCCTCTCTCCCTCTCTCTCTCTCTCTCTCTCTCTCTCTCTCTCTCTCTCTCTCCCCCCCCCCCCTTTTGCAACTGTTGAATAGAGGGAAAGGGTTTCTAGAGGTGTGTGAACACAACCCAGTTGGTGGTGGTTGTTGACTTGGCAGAATGAAGTCTTTGGACTTACATGACTCAAGTCTTGTGAATCACATGGAGGTTCTGGGATTTTCTTTCTTTCTTTCTTTCTTTTCTTTTCTTTTCCTTTTTTTTGGCGCTAATGCTAAGTCCCAAGAGATTAAAATGGGATTTGCAATTGATTCCCACTTTCTAAATGCATAATAGAAACAGCCTTGCACCAGCAACAAAACTTGTAGATTTCTGTGAAAATGTTTTATCTTTACTTAAAAAAAACTTTTAAAAAAAAGAGACCTGCCCTTCTACATCTTCTCCCATTAGTTTTTTTGATAAATGATAAAAAAAATGAGCCAGTGTCTATCAAGGAAAAAAAAAGTTTCTCCTTTAAAAAAAACTCTTTAAAAAAATTACAATATATAGTTGCTGGTTTCTGATATGAGGAAAAAAATACTCATTTTAATAATTGTGCGATGGAAAACTGCTTAAGTACACATTGCAGATCAAAATATTTGGAGTTAAAATGTTAGTCTATATAGATGGGTGATTGTAACTTTATTGCTATTAAGAGATTTCAAAACTGCATTTATGCTTCTGTGTACATGGGATTTTAAAACAAAAAAAATGGGCAAAATAATGAAGGTTGATATTTCTTTTAGTCTGCTTTGTTTAATTTTGCTGTCTGCTCTCCTATAATGTTGAGTTCCTAAGTGTACACAGTGTAGTGATATCTAGGAGTATAAAGTTGTCGCCCATCAATAAAAAAAAAGTCACAAAGTTGGTTTAAAGCTTTTAAGAGTGTTCTTTGGGGAAGGGGATTCATCTAAAAATCGAAAGGTAGAAGGGGAGAAAGCTGAAATGAAGACTTAACTGTTTGTAAGCTAAATAGACACAAAGAAATACAGTTTTGTGCTGTCATTTGAGGCAAACATATTGAGAAAAGCAATTGGGACATCAAATATCTCTATACCAATTGCTCCAAAAAGTGTGATAAAAATAAGGCAATGAGGGGTCCTTGGTGCTCTCTGAGCTGGGTTGTTTTGTTGCAGAAGTTTCATTACCCAAACTACGGTAGGTAACATAATCTCTAGCACTCGTAATGTTACCTAGTTTGGGTAATGAAACCTCTGCAAGAAAACAACCCAGCTCAGAAAGCGCCAAGGACCCCTCATGTCAGCCCCGAGTTACAAATATTCTCCTTTATAAATAAGACAATTTTATAATTTAATTTATAATTTAATAACATTTATATACCGCCCTTCTCCCTGAGGACTCAGGGCGGTTCACAGGGCAGAATAAAATAGCGAATACAAACATTAAAATAAGATTAAACAAATTGCCCTAGTTAAAAACAATATAAATACAACACTAAAAACCCCCAGAAAAGTTAAAAAACGAAAAATAAAATAACCCCAACACTCCCCCTCAGGCTAGGCCGGCTTGTACAAACAGAAATGTCTTGAGATCGCGACGAAAGGAGCGAAGATCGGGCGCCATCCGGAGCTCAACCGGTAGCTGATTCCACAGCTCCGGAGCGCCCACAGAGAAGGATCTCCCCCTGGGGGCCACCAATCGGCATTCTCTGATCGGTGGCACCCTGAGGAGGCCCTCTCTGTGGGAACGCACAGGGCGCAGGGAGCTTGATGCCGGCAGCAGATGTTCCCTGAGGTACTCCGGCCCCATGCCATGGAGTGCTTTAAATACCGTTACCAGTACCTTGAATCTCACCCGGAAGACAACTGGCAACCAATGCAGCTCACGGAGCAGAGGCGTAACGTGGGAGTATCGGGAGGCTCCCAACACCACTCTCGCGGCTGCATTCTGTACCAGTTGGAGCTTCCGAGTAGTCCTCAAGGGCAGCCCCATGTAGAGAGCGTTGCAGTAGTCCAGACGAGAGGACACGAGCGCATGAGTGACCGTGCATAAATCGTCCCGGCTAAGATAGGGCCGCAACTGACGCACCAGGCGAACCTGTGCGAAGGCCCCCCTAGTCACGGCTCCTATATGGTCTTCCAAAGTGAGCCGTGAATCTAGGAGGACCCCCAAGTTGCGAGCCCTATCTACGGGGGGTAATAGTTCACCCCCCATAACTAGAGGTGGAATGTCCGAATAAACCCGGGACGAAGGTATGCAAAGCCACTCAGTCTTGTCGGGGTTGAGTTGGAGTCTGTTCCTCCCCATCCAGACCCGAACCGCCTCCAGGCAACGGGACATCACGTTGAGGGCATCACTGGGGTGGTTTGGGGTCGAAAAGAAAAGTTGGGTATCATCAGCGTACTGATGATACCCAACTCCAAAGCCACGAATGATCTCACCCAGCGGCTTCATGTAGATGTTGAACAGGAGAGGCGAGAGGACCGACCCCTGAGGAACTCCACAAATGAGAGACCTCGCGGTCGACCTCTGCCCCCCTGCCAACACCGACTGCGAACGTCCCAAGAGATAGGAGGAGAACCACTGTAAAACTGTGCCTCCCACTCCCAATCCCCTGAGACGCCGCAGCAAGATACCATGGTCGATGGTATCGAAAGCCGCCGAGAGGTCTAATAGGACTAGGACAGAGGAATGCCCCCTGTGGAATTGAAGCACCTCCCATTTTTTTGTGTTTGTTGAGGTGGCCCCAATAATCGAAAAAGATGTTCAGAAATCTGAACACACGGTTCCAGGAAGCAAGCTAGATGTGACCTGCCTTGTAAGTTGTCACAAATACCTATATGTGGAAATAAACTAGACCTTGGAACTCATCCATTTGGGTGAAGATGTCAGGATACTGGGTTCTTAATGATAAGTGTAATGGGTCATATTCTATTTTGAGTTTGCGTGATCAATGCAAGTGGTTGTAGTAGGTATGCTGGGGAAAAATATTGTACATTATTAAGGATATGAACTGGTATTTCCTTTTATAAAGTTCACATGTGTTAAGGTTTCCTCTCCTTCCCATCTTCACTCCCCACAAATGGTTTAAATTTGTTGACTTAAAATTCTAGACTGTCCCGATCAAGACTTGGACCGGGAACCCCAAAGGATAAATGAGAAGGAGCAACAATGCCAAACTAATTGGAAATGCAACACAACTGGAGCCAAAGGCATGGAGGAGTAAGAATCAGAGGAAAGGAAACCAAGGAAGGGCTGAGTGTGTCTTCAAGGAAAGCATCTTGTAGAGCTGGGATGTCCAACCTTGGCCACTTTAAGACCTGTGGACCTCAACTCCTAGAATTCCCCAACCTGCTATTCCGGTTGGAGAATTCTGGGAGTTGAAGTCCGCAGGTCTTTTTAAAGTGGCCAAGGTTGGGCATCCCTATTCTAGAACATGAGGCTTTTGCCAAGGAGACTGCTCTCTAGTCCACACAGGGATTTGTTTTTAATAATACCAAGTAGAACCTTTAGCCACTAGGCTGGGCTTATTATTTGGGGGGAAGAATGGGAGAACAATTCTCTTCGCAACTCCAGGAGACGCTTTGCCAAAAGCCAAGTATCCTTTCCATTCTACATCCTGCTTTTAGTGAGGACTACCTGAGTGAGTGACCAAAAGAATCAGCAGGCCTTTTTGGATCTTTGAAAGAGGCATAAGGGCTTCAGATTTTCTTCTGCAATTGAATCGTGTTGGTTCTTCCCTTTTGGAAAGCCCTCTGCCAGAACATCTGTGCATATGCTGAGTGTCCTCTGGACTGCTTAGGAACTCCCTGTTGGAAGGAATTGCAAAATGCGAAGGGGGATTTTGGAGAATTCAGCTGTGATGCCTTGTGATTTAGTATTTCTCCCTTCAAAGGGCACTAAATGTGAGGCAGAAGCACCTGTGACCAGGCTTATGTCTCTACCCTCATTTGAGGATAAATGTGAAGATGGGTTCCTTTGCGTTGGGGAGGAGGATGAGGATATTGGTCAAGTCCGATATCATGTTATGGTCTCCTGTCCTCGCCCCAGAACCTCATCGCCAGAGCTTTTGCATGTCTGGACTCCTGCTGCTGCTACATGTTAGGTCAGTATGTAATAAAGCCTCCCTTATCCACAATTTAACCATGGATGAGAATGCTGACTGGCCTGTACTACCAAACCTTGGTTGGACATGATTCCCGTCTCTGAAATGTGTCTTCTGGCTTTCAGGTTCAAGGCAGGGTGAAGGTGTGGTTGTCATTCGTGAGTTTCTGGTAGTCCAGACCACCAAATGTAAGACCCTTTTTGGTGGGCCATAAAGATCAGTAGATAATGCCCATTCTGGAGACAGCTGGCACGTGTTATTTGTTCTGACTTCAGCAAATTTGGCCATATAAAAGGCTGGGGTTTCAATGGGCATTAAGTTGGTGAGAAGCTTCCCTTTCCCCACGGCCTGTGTTGAAAGATATTGTACAATCGCCGAACAGATACTCCAGCTGAGATCTGGCTGCAGGATGCCTTGGCAATGGGATCTGTTGCTTTAAGAATTTAATGGCTTTTGAGCAGTTTAGAATAAAATAAGTGCCCTTTTAAAGATTTGGTCATAACAGTTGCAATAAACAAGACATCACAAAGCCATAAAATGTAACATAAACCAGACTTTCGCCCCTGAAAAAAGCTTGGACAAATAGACCTTTTTGCCTGGTGCTGAAAAAGCAGATGAAAAGCATATGTGGGAAAGGAGAACTTTACTCGTTTCAAAGACCCATTGGTGTTGGTGGATAGCCAAGGAGATCTTCCATAACTGGTCTTAACTGCTGGTCAAGTTCATTAGGAGAAGACGAAGTCCTTCCATCTTGAACCTGTGTCCAGAAAGAGGCTTTGGAGCAGTGACACAGTTACTAAGTCTTGTATGCTGTGTTACATACTATGTGTTGGCAGGAGTCTGAGCACCAGTCATCTTCTATTTCCATGGAGAACACTTGGCTTGGCTTATCAAGATGGCATCTCCCCACCTCAGGTGGTCCTTCCCATGAGCTGTACTGGGAACATCAGGAGAGACTTGCATACACCCATAAATCCAGTAGAGAAAGCCTCTTTTTGCTATTAAAAGCGCTTGGGGTGTGGATTTGGACTAAGTTAAAGAGACCTGTCTCTTTTGGTTGGGGGACGGCTTGCAAAGGCACCATCTTGTTCTGACAATTAACTTCGTACAATCCTTTGGCAAAACCTAGCATCCCTTCAGAATTTTCCATATCCTGAGGGTGTGTTCTGAACTGCCTTTCAAGAACGTCTCATAGAAAAATTCCCAGTTTTAACCCAGGATCCAGCAAGATGAGTTGCCCTGTTGTAAGAATCCATTCTAAAAGGCATCAGGATGGAGGATCTGCCAAAGAACTGGTGCCAGACCAGTTTGAGATGATAATCTTGTCAGGTGAAGGTAGATTTGTGTGAAACCACCGTCATGATTGGACTCCTGCCACTGGCTGTTCAGTGTCTTAAAACTAGGTTCCCAAACTCATGTGGCAAGGCTGGAGCCCTTGTGCCAGAAGAAGCCACATGCCACATTCACCAACTCTACCAGAGTTTGGAATCCTATGTGGTAAACCATAAAACCAATGCCAAGCACGGCTTAGTGTGCTTTAAATCCAGCCATGGTTGACGTGATAAATGTCCCCACTCCCCCTGAACTTCTGGGCATTGGCTAGAAAGTCTTGGACAGGGAAAATAAGAGAGAGACAACCACTTTGGAAAGACCTATTTCCAGGGAAAAAAAACTTGCCAATCATATCTGGAATGCTATGTTCCAAGGGAGGAGGAGGAGGAAGACAAAAAAAAACAAAACAACCCAGCATGTGCCAGAAGACCAAAGGGCTGTAGGTCTCCAGTTGCAAATTACTCTAACCACGGTGGCAGACAATCCCCACAACATGGTTTTAAACTGGTTTTATTGTTCTAAAACAAACCTCAGGGTATTCATCCATCTTAGTGTGGACATCATGGTAAGATGGGAACTATATTAAGCTGCCACCATAGTTTCAATTTGTAGAAATTCATTTAGAAACGAGTCTTTTTAGACTCTTTCTAAATGAATCTTAGCCAGAAGCTTTTATGCTGTGTCCGTCATAGCTCCTTCACCTTAGCTCAGATCCCATCAAAGCAAACTTGGAGCATTTTTTTTCCTGTTTGTTGTGTTCTTGCTAAAATTATTTCCTAAAAGACTCGAGACACTAGCAAAACCCAGGTTAATCATTGTCATGAAGTTTTTACGGTTCCTTTTTTTTTTATCCTTCGGAGAAATGTTTTGCAATATCTGCTAATAGCGAAGAATGTTCTCAATTACCTCGGCACGTTTATTTGCTATCTTTGTTTTTAATAAGCATCCCTGAAACAGGCTGCAAAAAAACTTTTTCCGAAGGGGATTCTTTTATGATGTCTTAGGCTGGAAGGAAATTGTGAAAGAGGACAGACTTACGCATTTACAAATGAAACATCCTGCCTGAAGTGAAAGCTGGGCAATAGTTTTCTCTGCATTGCTTGCTTGCTAATTAAAGGAAACTTAGTCCTTTCAAATATACCAGGGCCACGTGTCCTATAACAGGAGACGGACTTAGTACAAGAGGTATTTTTGAAAAGTGCACGAAGGGCAGCTCTCATTTAATCCTGATTTGTTGAAACTATCAGGATTTTGGGGGTGGGGTGGGATGGGATGGGGGGGTTTGAAAGATTTGTTTTAAAAAGAATCATGCAATGATGCCAACAATAATGCCAACTAAAAAAATTCAGAATTGGCCAATACTGTTGAGCAATTCACCACACCGTTATCACCTAACCACAACGTTGGTTTTTGTGCATGCGGTTTTGTGATTCTGCATTCTTTATCATGGAACAAACAGTGTTGTTCAAAAAGTACATCTTGGTAACTGTCTCTGGATAATCTGAGATTACAAATATTCTTCAGCTGAGTTTCACTTGAAAATCTCTGGCTTAATTGATTATTCCATGCAAACATTTGAATAAAGGAACACAGGATCAGATTTCCTTTCCAATTCATGCAACTTCAGTTTTAATCTCAAACTTTTTTCTTCTCAATTTCATTTTAAAATATCAGGTAAAATGAAGATCATCAGAAGTGCCTTTTAGGGGTAACCATCCTCCGACTTAGCCTGTTTGGGTAAAGCAAAGCACCATGATAGCACCATGATAGTTAAACTCCATGGGATCTGGCTTGGGGTCCTTCCAAAATGGTTATATCGCTGGCTGCTAGAAACAGGAGAGATTTATTATGGAACCTTCAAAGTAACTGTGTCCAAATGTCAAACATTTGGCATAGAAAATTGTCATTTGGCCTAGAATATTGTCTTCAAGGCTCTGCTTGTGTGTGTCTCCTAAATCCTGACTCCTTAGTAAGAAGATGCTGGGCTAAATGGAATATTGGCCAGTCCATACAACACAGTCTTCTGCTCCTCGTTCTTCAGATGTCTTTCTTTTTTTCTTCTACCCTTGTAGTCTATCCACACACTGGCAATTAGCCCTACTTTGAAGGGCAGAAGCAGTTTGAAGGTCAGGAAGCTTTCCAAGCTCATTTTGAGATGCTATGAACTGAACACAGGTCCTTCAGGTGCCAAGAAGTCCAACTGTTGACCAATTCAATCCTGTATAACTGGCACTGACTACCAGCAATTGCGAGAACAAGAGGAAGAGGCTAGGCTAGGCTGGATAAGAGAAATTGGAGTCCTAATCAGCAATGTAATGTGAGAAAGCGTCTCATATGTCAGTCTCCCTAGTTTTCTCCAAGCTGAAGACAAGGAAGGGGAAGGCACATAAGAACAGTTTTAGTATTCATAATTTCAGCATTCAAGTCTGGTCTACCTCAAAAGGGTTGACTTTCTGGAATGCTCTACAAAATCTGTACCAAAAATGGAAGCCCCTGGAAAAAAATCCCTTCAATGCAGGACAACCCCACTCTCCAGAAAATCTCCCCTCCATAACCCCCCCAGCCCCCCACCCCATTTCAGTTTGTTTTCTTTTTTTCCTATTTGCCCAAGAGCACCAAGTCAATCCCCTGCCGGGCTTGTCAATTACAAGACATTCGCTGTCTTGACTTGGAACTTTGGGGGAGAAAATGAAAAGAAAGGCTGATGGTGGCAGAAGTAAAAAAAATAAATAAATTAAGAAACAAAGATTGGATTCGTGTCCTCTCCCTCCTCCTTTTTCTCTCTCCCCTTTTTCCTGGCAGGGGAAGGGTTAAAGCAATTCCTCCCGAGGCCATCTCGGCATCCTCGACCCCTCGGCTTGCCTCGAGGGACCGCTGATGAAAAAGGGGGTGGGGAGAAGCAGAAAGAGGGCTACATAAAGGCGGAAGAGTCGGCGATCTCCGGCAGTCTTGGACCGGGGAGGTTTTACGCCCGTCGCCCACCTCTTCGCCCCGGCTGACCAGAGAGGCGGACGGGCATTTCTTTCGCCCTTCCGAGCGGAATCCCGAGGATCCGATTAAGCCGCGTTTTTCCTTTCTTGGCAGAGAGGTGAGCCCCCCGCCCCGCTTCCCCTCCCCATTTCTTTCCTCTGGCCGGAGGTAGTTGAGCGGAGCTACTAACCTTGAGCAAGATTTGCGTTTTCCTACCTATAAACATTCAAAAGATGAAACTTGGGGGAAAGATGCTTTTAGATGCTTTTCTTTCTTTCCTTTCTTTCTTTCTTTCTTTCTTTCTTTCTTTCTTTCTTTCTTTCTTTCTTTCTTTCTTTCTTTCTTTCTTTCCTTTCTTTCTTTCTTTCTTTCTCTTCTTTCTCTCTCTTTCTCTCTCTTTCTCTCTCTTTCTCTCTCTTTCTCTCTCTTTCTCTCTCTCTCTTTCTCTCTCTTTCTCTCTCTTTCTCTCTCTTTCTCTCTCTTTCTCTCTCTTCTCTCTCTCTTTCTCTCTCTTTCTCTCTTTCTCTCTTTCTCTCATTCTCTTTCTCCCTTTTCCTTCCTTCACTCCCATCTCATACCCTTCCTTCCTTACTTCTTTTCCTTCCCTCCATTCTCATATCTATCCTATCCTATCCCATCCCCTCCTCTCCTCTCCTAACCTATCCTTCTCATATTCTTTTCCTTCTTTCCTTCTCTTTCTCTCTTTCTCATTCTCTTTCTTTTTCTCCCTTTTCCTTCCTTCACTCCCATTTCATATCTTTCCTTCCTTACTTCTTTTCCTTCCCTCCCTTCTCATATCTCTCCTCTCCTCTCCCTCCCAGGAGAGAAAGCAGACGAGGCTAGGTTTGGGGACAGAAGCCACTTACTGATTTCCACATTTTAGCATCACACCAAAGATGCAGGAAGGGGCTTGCTTTGAAGGAGGATGGGCAACTTCCTCATCCATGGAGCAACTCTCTCCCTGAAGCGCAGCTTGCTTAATGAGGTCAAGTACAAAGCTGCCTGCATCCACACTTTGCTTTCAGTCAGTTTCAGCTTTGCTTAAAGTTTCTTTCATTTGGCTGGGTGGGTGCAAAGCTGATGTGTTTGCTTACTTTTTGATTAGCAGGGCACACCTTGAAAATAGGTTAATTCAGTCAACGGGTGAAGCATCTTTTGTGGACCTATCCTGAGGCAGTCGAAGCCGGTTCACAACTATCAAGTTATAACAGAACAAGTATTAGATCTTTGGTTGCTTTGAATGGACCCATTTTTGCCCAGTGGGATGTAGAGTATAATATAGAATTGCCAGTTTTCACGATCATTTTAATCTTCTTTAACGAGGGAAAACACTGCTTGCTTTGTCTCTTCATTACATTGCCCTAATCCTAGACTAAGTTACTTATTATAGAAAGACTATTCCACTCAATGGGATTCAAATATGCTCAGTAATCGCAATTTATATTAAATATGGTTGAAGTACTTGATGCTCTGAGCTTGTTTTCTTGTAGACATGTCATTACTCAAACTAGGTAAGATCATCCGTGCTAGTCACTGGGCTGCAAATGTTTTCCTTTATAAGTATTTTATGGCTGGAGAGGATCTAAAGTGAAGGAAAAGTTGAAGGAGTTTGCCCAACAATTTAAATATTTTAATGGAAAACTGAAGCTACAACCTCAAGTCGATTGTTTTGTGAGTTTGGATGGGTAAGAACCTGATTTCCTTTGTAAAATTTTCTTCTTTCCCTGATCATCCAAGCAGTTCAATCAGTTGGTCATTAAAGAAATGTATATTTTGGTTCTACGTTGTTTGCTTTAGGTACCAATTTCAAAACCGGAGAGCAATTTACCCAGCAATTTAGTCCAATGTTGGAAAGGAGTCAATTTTGTATAGCCACTGAAGACAAATCAGTGTTAATGTTTCTTGTTTATCAGCCTGTAGAGACTAACAATCTCTTTACATAGAAGTTTAAATTTCCCAAAACCAATCTCTCTCTTCCTCTCTCTCCCTCCCTTCCTCCCTCCCTCCCTCTCTCTCTCTCTCTCACACACACACACACACACACACATACACAATTTTAAGTCTACAGGACATCGTAGACCCAACATGTACATTGCTTTAATGACAATGGATTGATCTGCTTAGATGAGATTAGGGTCAGAAGAAAGTCTTATAAATGAAACCAGGATCTTGCCCATCCAAAATCACTGCCGTCTACATTCACCCGAGGGCAGATCTTCCAAAAAAATAAATAAATCTCCTTTTAGCTTTGCCAACTCAGTGGGAATCCTTTGGAAGGGCAACTTCAGACCGTGTCCTTAAGCACTTTCCCTTTCTCTGCTGGTGAGTCATAACCAAGGAGCCCATCCTATGTTTCTTAGCATGTTCTGTCTCCTCCGCCTGTCCTAACCAAGAATAATGGTCACATCTGTTAATAAATCTGAAATATTTTTATTCCTCCCATCCAAGCCCCAAATGTTGTTTGAGGCTTGTTACCTACTTGCTGCCATGGAGAGGAGTTGGAGAAGTAGAGAAGCTCAAACCAAGACATTTTCAAGCAAGATTTCCTTTGATTTGCAAACGGAATAGAGTGTCCGCACTGATTGGCCACAGCAAGGATTTCCCCCTTTGTCCTGAACTTCTTGATTAGTTTTCCACTTGAGCGCCATGTCCGCCTTGGAGGACTTTTTTT
Organism: Vipera berus; assembly: GCF_964194415.1. NCBI lineage: Eukaryota > Metazoa > Chordata > Lepidosauria > Squamata > Viperidae > Vipera > Vipera berus. The sequence goes on along the minus strand of NC_138213.1, from coordinate 2,721,381 downwards.
TCCCTCCTGTGGATTCATGGATTGCTGATCAATCCCAGATGTTAAGAGAGTATCTCAATTGTCCTACACCGTAGTAGAATGTCATCTAAGGGAATAAAACTGACAGTCCTATGCAACTAAGGACTGCCAACAGACTGAAGTAGCTTGAGCTGAGGTTGATGGGTCAATAGTCTGGTTTTGGTACAATCAAATCTCCTGAACTTCTGGACAGTCTCGAACTGTCTCAGCAAGAAATAAAGGAAGTTCAACCGACGTCATTCTCCTGAGAACTGAATTTTGAGATGGTCCTTCTAACTATGCCTGTAATTCTAGAGCCAACCCTGTCTATGATGCAGGACTTTTGACATGATGCAGCAAATAGGGACTCAGTTTGGATACGGTGGGGGTCTGAGCCTGTATTGTGCTTACATATTTGGCAAAACAGAAGCCTTGCTGGGACTCAGTGACCCAGAAACTAACAGCATTTTGGAATCTCCAGCTTCTCTACAACAGACATTCCTGCAGAACTGAGAGCCAAGAGGACTCAGTGCCTGCTCTATTTTATCATGAGATACGAGGCGGTGCTCCAAATCCCAGCTTGAAGCTAGTTAGTGATGTTATCTTAAGCTGCAGAGAGAGTAAGTGATTCCTGCCATGCCAGGTTGAAATAAGTTGGCAGGCAGATACGTCTGCATGCTCCACTCATGAGGTTCGGTGGCAGGAGATTTAGCTCCAATAAATCAAAGTCTTTTCTTGACAGAGGACTGTCAAACAATAGAATACAAGTCATTACTATGACTCAAGAGCAATTTTGCAAGAGAAGACCTTTTCAGTTCTTCAAACTTTATAGCAGTGGTCTTCCTCTTTGGAGGTGCTGTGCTGTCTCAGACTTAATATGAGATGCCATGGTTTATAAGACTATTCCATCCATCATTACCAATTCAGCAACTGGACATGAGGATGAATGTAAGTGTTGGTCAGTCTCCAGTTAAGATGTAGGACAATGTTTCTTAATCTTGGCAACTTGAAGATGTGTGGACTTCAATTCTGGCTGGCTGGAGAATTGTGGAAGTTGAAGTCCACCTATCTTCACATTTTTCAAGCTTCTTCAACTTCAACTTTGGTAGATGGAGAATTCCGGGAGTTGAAGTCCACCTATCTTCAAGTTGTCAAAGTTGAGAAACAGATCTAGGAGATTGAGCATACCATAAGAAAGGAATGGAGCTACCGGTCAACAGGCGAGGAATTGGCCTGGATCAAAGGCTAGGAAAATGAATCCCATACTTTGGTTCTAACAATGAAAAAGTCCACAGAGTGACCTTAGTTTGATCCTCTGATCCTTTGGACTCTTGGACGGGCCAAAGAATGTGGGCCTGGCTGACAAAGCACCATTTGCTTGGCAAGTAATCTCACCCTTTCCTTTAAATCATCTTGTGGCCAAAACATCTGGTTTTGACCACTGTCAGTGACAGGGTCCTGGATGAGAATGAAGCTTGCAGTCATCCTGGCTGACCCCAGTGTTTACAACTCCTCTTCCACTGATTTTTATTAGTTGAGCCCAAATGGCTCCTTTGCTCAGCACGGCATTGGTGCATGGTGTAAATTACGCACTCAGGAAATGGCTAGTCACGGGAGTGCTTCACGGAGAGCGAATGGCCTTCTGGATTGTTCCTGCTTTGACCCGAAATAGTTTCCATTTCAAGGTTGCTTGAAATTGGTCCACCTGGCAGACACCGCCAGGTGGAAGGAAGCTGACTTCAACTCAGCCAGAGACCTTTCCTTCTCCTGAGAGGTTTAACCGAGTTTGATGCCAAAGAGGGACTGATCCTGCCTCTGGGAAGGGAAAGGAATTACTAAAATTTGCCTTCCAATTTCTTGAAAGTTTTCTTCTTCAAAGAATTTCAACTATTTTTCCTTAGCAGATCTCCAACAGGCTTATCCAGCTGCCCTGTCAGGGTGCCAGGATACCATTATCATCGCACTGAGCCTGAAGCATTGTGGGAAACTAAGACGTTCTCTTCTGTCCTTGCATTCGTTCACCAGATTGGATAGGATCAGTGATGGGAAATATGAAAAGAGAGAGAGAGAGAGAAATGTCTGCTGGGGGTTTGCTCCATCAGATAGACAGCTGATCTGCCCCTGGTACATGGGGGATCTGGACCCTTTGGGATTCTCAGAAGTCATTAAGGACTTGTTTTCCACATGTACTTGTGCTGTGTGCTGTGTCTATAGAGAGAAACCGAGAGAGAGGGGGGGGGGAAGACAGAGAGAGAGAGAGAGAGAAAGAAAGGAGGAGAGAGAAAGAGAGATAATATATATTGTGTATGTGAACATGTAGTGTTTGTGTGTGTATGTATATATATAATGTTTATGATATGGATGATTTTATACACTGTGTGTGTTTTTGTGTGTGTATAATGTATATTTTTGTGTGTGTGTATTTGTGCATTTGTGTGTGTATAAAGTGTGCATAGACTGTATATGTATGTATACATATATACCTATACAGATGTGTATGTGTGTGTAAACTCTGTAAAAGCAGACCTTTGCGAGCAGATTAGGCCTACAAGGCAGCCTTGTGGGTGCCTGGCAGAAGAGCATCTATTTATAAGCCCCTTAACTCTGAAAGTCAGAATTGTTCCCCAAAGTGGGTCAGACTGTCTACCAACAGAGCAGCTTGAGGTTAGCCGCAGCAAATTTGCCTCTTGCTGGGCGGGAGCTGAGCCTGTGGGAAGGGTTGAACAGATCAAGAGGAGGGGAGAACAAGAGAGAGAGAGAGAGAGAGAGAGAGAGAGAGAGAGAGAGAGAGAGAGAGAGAGAGAGAGAGAGAGAGAGAGAGAGAGAGGGAGGGGAGCTAGGGAGGGAGGGAGGAATAATAGAACTATTTTTTTAAAAAAAAATGGGGTTATGACAGTATTTGCCCCCAGGATTCTGAAGTTATCATTTGGGAAACTAGACTGGATAATTTGGGGGATGATCAAATGTCAAGCTGCCTAAACTTATCTTTAGCATTTGGATTTTGGAGACAATCACTGGGAAAGATGCTGAAAATTGCCACACAGCGTGTAAGAGCCAGGAGGCCTTCGAAGGGAACCAGTTTTAAAGAGGTTTACTCAATGAAGGAGGGGGGGTGGGGGGAGGAATATTCCACTTTCTTTTTTTCTCTTTTTTTAAAAACCCCTGCTGTTTTAAATACGTCGCTGAGTACGAAATGTTTCTTGCTAATGTTTGCTTTGAATGTACAAAAATGCCAGCCTTGATCATAGCCAGCCAGCTGGGAAAGGCTTAGATTTAAAACAAAACTAACTTCATATTCAAAATATTCTCAGCCAGTGGGGTGGGTGGGGGTGGGGGACATTTAATTGCTGCACAGTAGAAGTAAGTTGAATTCTCTGCTCAGTAGACCAGGAAACAGCAAGAAGATTCAATAAAAGTTGGGCTGTCTTTCACAAGATGATTTATGAATCTTCACCGAAATCTAACTGAACTTTTCTTATAAACATGAACAGTGCCATCTTTCCCTAAAGCAGGGGTGTCTAACCTTGATCATGGTCGGCTGGGGAATTCTGGGACTTGAGGTCCACACTTTTTAATGTTGACAAGGTTGGGAATCATGGGTCTAAAGGAAGTCCCTTCCATGAGATCATACATTGGTTGACCTTCTCTGTTAAACGTGGTTTCTATAATCCTTGGTAGCTCTTTCTCCTATCTTGGACATGACACACAGACTAACACTCTGCTGCAAACTGTTTCACAACTATTTTCACTCATCTCACTCAACTTGATGGAAAATGCAATGATTTCTCCCTCTTCCCTGAGGACCAAGAATGTTCAATGAACTGCACATAAATGCTACACGGGAGTTTGATATTAACTGGAAAGTGGCCACTGAAAGGAGAATATTGAGTGTCTGGTCTTCCAGACCGCATTCTCCTGGCATTCTGCAGCTTCCTTGACTGATCATGTCTTGATTTAGAAAATATTCCTCCACACCCACGCTCCAAGTGACTAACCATGCTTTCATTAAAAGAGGATGGAATTATTCTCAAGACCTCTTTTCCAAGTAGGACATGAAAAGGCTGCAGAGGCATTCATGGTGGCAGGGGTGGGGGCAGAGAGGGGAATGATAGCAGGCAAGGAGTCTGTAAAAAAAAACACCTAGGATGAGGGCCATGACTATGTAAATGGAGCCCTGTCCCTTTGGGTCACCTGTACCTGCTGCAAAATGATGAAGATCAAGGTACCAAGAAAAGGAAATATTGGTACCGCAGGGTTGAATTGTAGAGTCCTTAGTGCTTGATTCTTGAAGAGCGATGGGTCTGACACCAAACCAAACCAGAAATTTAGACCATATCTCAAAAAATATTATTAGCTCAGAAATGCCACCCCCAAAATGTCTTAATGTCTGGAATACTCTCGAGAAGAGGAAGAAAAGCTTTGGAGAAACCAGAGACAGCTTTGGATGCTGAATGAATCGGGGCTGAAAACTGTAGAGCCCTCACCAAGAATAGGGCTAGGATGGATGCTTTGAAGATGCTTGTTTGAGCTAGATCTTCTGTGCTACCTCCACTGATTTCCCACGAGTCCCACCCATTGCACTGGGAACAAATGGAGCCTCAACTCCCATCACTTTCATGATGAGGATTAGAGTGTCAAACAGGTGGAGGACCATGAATGGCTAGGAGACCGTTCTGCTCTTCCTGGAGGGACAAGATAGGGGGAAAGAGGCTGCGACTTCACTTTAGCCCAGAAAGCAGAGATTTCTTTTCTCTTCTTTTCTTCAGCAAAGCAGCCTATAAATTAACTTGTGCAGAGAGCTGTGACGCACCCTGTTCGGATGGGACTCTCACCAGTTCTGAAATTTCTGGTGACGTTTTGTGTGTGCAGCCAGAGATTCCAGGGACTTGTCAAGACCTCTGTTCTCCTTTGCTGCCAGGAAGACACAGCTCACAGCTCATAGTTGACGTCTTCTAACTTCTATTTGGGAAGGTCCAATGTGCCATTAATTAGGATTCTGGGGACAGCTTTGTATTTAGCAAGCTCATTCTCCAGTGGGTGGCTGCTTGCAAACCAGCAAGTTTGAGACTAAGATTATTCAAGATCTTAAACCGAGTGTAGACCTAACTTGTCCTCTTCCTTTTGGGCTGGACTCTTAGACCAAGGCTTCCCAAACTTTTTTCTTCATTATCCCAAGTCGTTTATCAGAAAGTCCTTTTTACCCGATGTAGATAAATCCCTTTTGTATCAATTTAACTGTCCCTGCTGAAATTGGGTTGGTTTGTTGCTAACCAAAGAAAAACTACTTTTATCCAATTTGGGGTACTTTACTGTTGTTTGGGAAGCTCTGTACAGTATTAGACCACTCAGTTACTTCTTTCCCTCGCGCCTGTGAAATACATTAATTTTTATTTTTATTTTTATTCCATTTATATCCCGCCCTTCTCCGAAGACTCAGGGCGGCTTACAAGCTTAGCAATAGGCTTCATTCTATGTATATGCCTGCTTATTAGGGCTTTCACACACACCCCAAGCGGCATTATTACAAAGTCAGCTTAATTGCCCCCAACAATCTGGGTCCTCATTTTACCTACCTCGGAAGGATGGAAGGCTGAGTCAACCTTGAGCCTGGTGGGACTCGAACCTGCACTAATTGCAGGCAGCTGGTGTTACTTAAGGAGGCATTAGCCCACTGCTAATGAAGGTTAATGTTTGATATTTGTTCAAGAATGAATCTTCTAACTATCTCCTGTCTTTCTGGCCCGAAGACATAGAGTTACAGACTAATCTTCCCGGGATACAGTACTCTGAGACAGGGGTCTTCAAACTTGGCAGCTTTAAGACTTGTGGACTTCAACCTCCAGAATTCCTCAGCTGGCCATGGCTAGCTTAAAATTGCCAAGTTTGAAGGACCCTGATGTAACCTTTTTGTTTCAATGAGTAGAGAACAGGAAACAACTTGAAGGAACACCATTCATAGGTTGAAAAGCTTGCTCATTTTAGGATTCAAAATAATCACATTTTTCCATATATCTATATATTTTTTGTATTATAGGTCTATAGAATACTGCAGAAGTGTCCCCTTGGAAGAGTTTGCACACATCTCATTCCCGCCAAGCAGAAAATGGCTAAGAATCCTACCGTTCCTTGGCTCATAACACCATCTCTCCTCCTCTTTCTGACTCATGGCATCCAGTGTTTCTTCTTGCCCAATGCCACCCATTTGGAAAGCATCCTTAATCAATACCAAGATGGGCAACCACACTCAAGGGCCAAGAGATCAATTTCCAGAAATGACCGAGACGAAATCCTAATGCTTCATAATAAATTGAGAGGTGAAGTCTATCCTTCAGCTTCCAACATGGAATACCTGGTGAGTTGAAGTGCTGAATGGGCATAAACCCACAGCCAATCGGTGATTCAGTTATTCTGTGAAGCATTTTGGTAAAATCGGATGGAACAAGAAACAAACAAACACAGATGAAGTGAGCAAGGTGAATTGGGTATGAGAGCACCCAAGCTTTAATCATAGATTTTTATTCTTTCTAGTCATTCTTTCTAATTGGTTTTAATGTCTCTGGGTTTTGTTTGATTTTATTGTAAGCTAACAGAACACCTCAACAGCTAACAGTATAATGAGATAGATAGATAGAAAATAGACAGAAAGACAGCACACAGATAGGCAGCAGATAGATATAGATTGTTAGATGACAGATAGATATACAAATAATAGATTACAGATGATAGCCAGACAGACAGACAGAGAGACGATAGACACAGACACATGCAATTCTCTTACATGATCAGAAACAGTCTGGGTAGTAACTCTTTGGGGACCCCCATACAGCATTCTGGGTCCTTCTATCTGTGAGAAGTAGAGAATTCACAAGAACAGATGCTTGTGAATCACGGTGTGCCGTTCCATCTGTAAACAATGCCTAGTGGTTAATCTTGTTCTGCTTTCATTTGAGGACGCTTACTCATTGCAAATTCCAGAGCGAGAAATCTTCCTTCTAAGCCTTTCCTAAGGCCAACTGAGATTGTAGTTTCTTGAGTCATTTCAACTAGAAAGGAACCATCTGTTGGAGGGGGTCAGTCAAAAAATGGCTCCTTCTAGGCTTATGAACCATAATGTCTATATTTTATTCCTTATTGCATTCTGGGAAGCTGAAGTTCACACATCTTAAAAGTTGCTGAGGTTGAGAAACACTGCTTCTACAGTAGACCTTTATATTTTTCATTTCTTCATCCGTGTCCATTTAACCAGGGGACCCTTTGAGATGATGCTGACCCCACTTTCTCATGCTTCCTTTGTGAGAATTGGGAATGGAAAAATGGCAAACTTACAGAGAACATCTTACTATAAAAAGAGCTCCTTTCTTTACAAATAGCAAGTTAAAAATCTACAGACTGGAAAAGAGAGAGAGAAAGAGAGAGAGAGAAAGAGGGAGGGAGGGAGAGAGAGAGATCACACATTTCTAGCTTTAAAATAATATTCCCAGTCATTTGCTATTTATCATTTTGGGTTTGTCAGCAAGAGAAGAATGCAGGAACCCTTTCTCAGAAGTTTGTGTGTGTGCATGCATTTTTTTTTATTTTAGAAAAACAAAGATTTTCACATGCTTATGTGACCATGCAAAGGCTCTTGATGGAACATTCTTTTGACACAGACCCACTTCTCCAGACGCCAATAAATATGAATTAAAGATGATTTCATGCAAAGCCAACTGTCCATTCTGTGTGAGATTGCAACCAAACACTGTGTCTCTCTCTCTGTGTGTGTATAACGAAAGAACAGAATGTTTTCTCTGCCTGTACAAGATACCAAATCCACTCTAAATATAAAGGAGGGATCCCACAAAGCTAAGATTGATTATACCCGCCTGCATTGATATATGGCTTGCTCTGAGTCAAACTATTGGATCCAATTATTCTAGTAATTTGAAGTCTTAAGCAAGGAACTTTATAGCTATCTGAGGGCCGAACCAAAGAAGTGAAGTTGGTTTTCTGCCATTGGGTTATAGCATCTTGAATGAATTTAGGCAAGGTTGACCCATCCTTCCATCCTTCCGAGGTCGGTAAAATGAGGAGCCAGATTGTTGGGGACAATATGCTGACTCTGTAAACCGCTTAGAGGGAAGCTGTAAAGTAGTGTGAAGAGATATATAAGTCTAAGTCCTCTGGCTATGGGTTCAAATCAGGGTTGGGTGTAGAAGCTTTCACTGTCATGGCAAAAGCACTCCCTTTTCAGATTTATTTACAAAGGAACAAGTTTGCTCATTCGCAGTGAGGCCAAAAACAAACAAACAATGGTGTCACTCAATTGGCTTTACAATACAATACTTACAGTATTCAAAGCCAATTCAGAGCGACACCATTCTTTTTTTGCAGTCTAATATGTCTTAACATTGGGTTGACAGTTCTTAATTGTTGGGGGTTTTTTTGATCAGTTATGATATAAACCTTGATGAGGTAGGACTATTGTCCAGGAAGATGCAACTTCCTCACTCAGCCTTCTGATAATAGGGAGAAAAGGGGAGCAAAAGTGAATGTTCTTGTGTTGGTGTGCCCATCTCGCAGGACAGGAATTTCCAAACCACCCCTTCTCTCACATCGTCTGTGTAGGCTGACAGCACCCATTTCCCTCCTGGGCAAAACTGGTTCCACTTTTTGTAAGAGCAGGAACAATCTCACTGCTTTTTGGATAAGTCGATAGGACTGTGGAGGCCAAAAAAAATGTATTTTTCTTGGCATTTGTGACTTCTCCAGCTCTGCTCTACAGCCAAAGACTCTTCAGGTTAGTGTCTATTTACTTCTCCCGCCTAGCTAGTTCTTCGTGTTTGGCTTTGCTCGGTTCCCTGACCTCATGTATGTGGTTTTCTTTTTCTCCTGCTGGAGATCCTACAGAATATAGAAAGAACTCCCAAAGATTTAGCTGAAAAATCAGCTGTATGTATACTCTCCTGCGGCTGGTTCATAATCCCTCCTTCATAAAAGTTGTCAGCAATTGGAGCAGAATATGAGCCTCATCAACTAACGAATAAATAAAATAAGTGCATTCATATCTATCTAGTAGAGCTTAGAAATCCCAGCCTCCCTCTTCAGAATGTGGAAGGTTTTAAGTCCTTTCTTTTTCATAGTGAAAGCTGTAAAACCAGGAACTGCTTTTTGCAGGAAATGGTGGCATGGTTTGATGCTGTTTCCATTCGGAATTTCAGCTAATTTAAAGAATGTGCGAGAACATCTCTCAATGCCATGCTCTGGATAAGAAAAGCCATGTCCAGTTCAAAGTCTGCCAAGAAACAAGTCAACAATTTTGATCCAGCAAGGCCTGGATTTAAATTTAACACCCTGCTAAACATGGAGTTGCACGTTTCATGACTAATTTTATGTATACGTTGGAGCAATGTTTCTCAACCTTGGCAACTTTAAAATGTGGGGAACTCCCAGAATTCCCCAGGGAACTCTAAGATGTGGGGACTTCAACTCTCAAAAATCCCCCAGCCAGCATGGGCTGGCAGGAGAATCCTGGGAGTTGAAGTCCACGCATCTAAGATGTTGACCTTAGATTTGTTGACCTAGTGTTTCTCCCACGATGTCTTCCTTAGAGATGGGATGAAGAATTGGAGAGATCGGCTGAATCTTGGGCTCACCAATGCATCTGGGACCATGGACCTGCCAGCCTCCTCCCATCCATCGGCCAGAATTTGGCTGTTCACTGGGGAAGGTAAGACTGCTCCAGAAAGCTCCAAATCTTGGGATGGTATCTATGTTTGACCAGTGGGATGTGCTTGATATAATCCTGGTTGAACATTTCAGCCTGCCACTATAATCAGAGTAAGAAATTATGCTTCTTTATGCAGTTGTGTATTTTTGCTCATTCCTAATGGAAAGAATTGGCTGGCAACAGGTCTTAACTGAATGTTTGGCTTGGTTTCAATACCTGTTTTCAGTCCATTTTTATCTTCCACATTCATCTTGATGTTGAAACATAATGCATCTGGGTGTGCTTGTGCGTGCGCATGCACACACACACAAATACTCATTTATACAGAAACATATTTGTTTGTAGCTGGCTAGGCACCCTGTGTAAAGAGCTGGCTTAACTGGCTGATGGTCTTCTTTCTTACACTAGAAGCTCTTGCCATTTTTTTTTTAGGCATCGTTCTCCAAGTTTCCATGTCCAGTCTTGGTATGATGAAGTAAAAGATTATACCTACCCATATCCCCATGAGTGCAACCCTTGGTGTCCCGATAGATGTACAGGACCCATGTGCACACATTACACACAGGTAAGGCCAATAGAAGCTCAAATGGAGTCTTAAGAATTGATGGCTTTTCTCTCCACAAGCTTGCTACTCAGGTGATCAGGGCTATGAAAATACGTTGAAGCACAAGAGGGTAACTTGTCTCAACTGATTTGCTCCGTGTGTTTTTTTCCAGATGGTCTGGGCTACAACCAACAACATTGGCTGTGCTATTAATCTCTGCAAGAGGATGGACGTATGGGGCGAAGTGTGGGAAAATGCAGTGTATTTGGTCTGCAACTATTCTCCCAAGTAAGACTACGGGAGGGCAGGAGAACAGCCACTATGATTTTGTGTTTATAGTGTGGCTAGATGAGTCAACCTGGACCTCTTGTTGATTGACCCAGCACAACTGTTGTGTTCCATACTATGCAAACCCAAACCAAGATACCATGATGTGGTAGCTTAAGATGTTCATGTGACATGTTAAGACAGTGGTTCCCAGCACTGGTCTGTGGCATGCCAGAAACTGGGCTGTGCAAACAAGCAAAGGCCCATTCGTGGGATGCAGGCAGCACATAAAACCACCCCCGTCCAGTCCATGGAAAAACCTCTCTCCATGGAACTGGTCCCTGCTGCCCAAAAGGTTGGGGGCCTCTGTGTTAAGACATTAACACGACAGATTGCACCACAAACTGCCCATCCCCATTTTAGCCTAGTTTCACATGTTGGGTGTCCCCAACCTTAAAACTTAGTTCATGGGCTGTGTCCAAAGTATTGGTATGTCAGGACCAATTGGAGACACCCCTCACACCAGTGGATTTTAAGCTTTGCTTAACCCCTGCAATTTGAATGTTTGTAATCAAAATGGTTGCTTTTCCTGATTGGGATGTTTGAGCAACAGATAGGTCCCTGATGGGTCTGGGACAAAGTTCCTTTCAAACTCGAAAAAACAAATGAAGTGTCAGATGACTTCTGCTCATTAAAGATGAGAATTTAGCATGTGACAAGCACTATGTAAAGCTAATGTTCCCAGAGGCTGTCAAAGTTTCTCAGTCACACAGAAGAGCTAATGTTTATTCATCTCTTGGAAGACACCTGGGAATCACTCTCAGCTGGAAGATGTTGTGAGCAGAAAAGGGCCTTTGAGCGTTCAGATGGGTTTCCTACCCACCTGAAGGGATTTGGGAGAAAGAAATTGGGGCAGCCTTGAATAATGGTTCTGTGGAACCCAAGTGAGGGCTGATGCCTGCTTGGTTCTGAGGCATAACTTTGGTGCTTTCATCTGTCAAAGTTCTCCTTAGAATGCCCCTGACCTATACATTTGAGGCAGAATGTTCCCAAAGCATAGCCACAGTGATAACATTAATTTTCTCATGGGTTAGAGGTCTTGAGAACATAACAAGTCAGGTACCAGGCCTGAAACGGTCCCCAGAGTTGATTTAGTATGTTGTGAGCCTAACACAGGATGAAAGAAGTTAACCAGGAACATTCTGGGTGGACTTTTCAGAGGCAACTGGATTGGAGAAGCCCCATATAAAAATGGCAGATCGTGTTCTGAATGCCCGCCAAGCTATGGAGGAGGATGCCGGGCTAACCTCTGTTATAAAGGTATGTGATCTCGTAATGGGGCAAACATTGACCCTGGCTTTGTTCAAAGTTGTCCTCTTCACAAATGGGGCAGACTATCCCATCACAGGGAGACGAGCTCTGCTTTTTTGAGTTAGGTTGCAACCTTGCATGGGTGTGTACCTTGTGCCATGCCGGTTGAGTCATTCTGAACAAATGGTTGGGTTCTGGGGACATCCCTGCTTAAGCTACCTAGTTGTATAGATGGGCTACCTGAAGGAGATTGTCATGAAGGAAAGCGTCAATGCAACTTCAGGAGAAAGTCCTGTTGAAAGCTGTTGAGACAGGAAACGAACAGTATAAATTTGGGTGGCATATTCTGTTAGAAAGCCATTTCATCTCTTCAGACTCACGTTAGCATAATGTAAATCTCCTGCTCAAATGCTGGACCACCATGCCAATTCTCCACAATTCCATTCAGTTTTTAGAGTCCTTCTTCCTGAAAACCCAAACTGTACATTGCCCAATTTGTCTAAGGCAGAGGTCCCCAACCTTTTGGGCACCAGGGACCGGTTCCACGGAGAAAGGTTTTTCCACCGACCAGAGAGCGCATGGTTTTGTGGGCTGCCTACATCCCACGGATGGGGCTTTGCTTGCGTGTGCAGACCGGTTGCTGGCATGCCGTGGCCTGGTACTGGTCCACGAATCGGGGGTTGGGGACCCCTGGTCTAAGGCATCCATAGATGATTAAAAACTCAAGATGGCAGTTATGAGCCTGGTGCCATTTTGACTTTTTTTGATATATCCTCCTCCCTTCTCTGCCCCCATGGATGCCTTGGTTTCACACTCATTTATTTGGGGTGAGCAGGTTCCAACTATAAATGAATTTTGGGGGAAAAGTGGGTGAATCTCCTTGAACGAAAAAAACCAAGAACGATTCTCAACTCCTAGTATCTGTCTTCTTTGCTAATGGCCTTGTACAGTAACACCTGGCTCTTTTTCACTCTCTAACCAAAGAAAAAGTAGTCGAAAAACCTGAGACGGATCGGGCAAATGAAGTGGAGATACAAAAGGTTCCTGACAGAATACAGCCCAAATCTGTAAAACCTACAAAGGAAAAGAAACCCACGAAGGTGACCTACATGAGTAAGAAAGTATTTGTATTTTCCAGCATTTGGGAGATTGCAGACGATTATTCAGGAATATTTGCTGCTTGGCTAAATAGGAGAAAATGCAGCAAGCATTGGGCTATTAGGTAAAAACTGGCTTGGGGATTTCTGGGGTTAAAATGCATGCTTTAGATCAGTGTGTCTTAAATTCAGCAACTTTTAAGACGGGTGGACTTCAACTCCCAGAATTCCCCAGCCAGTGCTGGGAGCTGACGTCCACCCACCTTAAAGTTGCTGAGGTGATAAGCATGGGCTAGATAAATGGATAGGCCAACTCAGTTTACGAGGGTAACGCATGATGTAGAAGATTCCAGAAATCCATCTGGATGGATTTGATGCCAACCTGGAAACTTTCAAAGGAAGGAAGACCTTATATTTCCTAAATCAGATTTTTCCCCCCCTCTACAATCTTACTTAAAGGCTGCCGGTAGGTCCTGTTCTTACAATACTTTCCTCACAATTGTGTACTTTCCCATTATTCTAGCCCAGGTGATCAAGTGCGACACCAAAATGAGGGACACATGCCGAGGATCCACATGTAACAGGTACCACAGATTTATTTTCTTTCTTTTCACTCTTTGACCTGTGGCAGTCTTCAAATACAACGTTCCCTCGGATGTCCTATAAATCCAGTAATCATGTAGAAACGGTCCATTTGAGTCTTTTCTTCTGTAAGCTCCAGTCTATCCCCGCCAAGGACCTAGAAATGATTCATTATCCATCCTAGCCACCCATCCTTATGTCTATGGAGATTCTCAGTCATCCAGGGCATAGTTGTCCCAAAAGTGCTTTTTTCCCAAGGGCAACTGGACTTCCTTTGTTTTGCTTGAAGACGTTTCTCTTCTCATCCAAGAAGCTTCTTCAGTTCTGCCTGAACGGTGGCGAATGGAAGGAAGGTGAATGCAAGGAGTATAAATCCTTCCATTCTGAATCCACCATTCAGTCAGAACTGAAGAAGCTTCTTGGATGAGAAGAGAAATGTCTTCAAGGAAAAACAAAGAAAGTCCAGTTGCCTTTGGGGGGAAAAAGTACCTTTGGGATGCCCATCCTTATTTTGGCATCAGTCTTTCACCATTCTCCTCTGACAGATGTTTATCTCTCTCGGATAAACTTCATACTTCCTCTACGTAATGCTTTTAATTGCAGTGCAGTTTAATGAACCAAATCCAATTCAAATATTAGCGGAGAACTCTTAAAGCAAGAGCTAATAAAATCTACCCCAGTATATCCTCCTCTGTCTGGCCTTTGAAGTGACTCTAAGATCCATAACATCTGGCAAGCACCAGGTGGAGAATGTTTGCACTTGACCAACAGTATGAGTTCAGAAGGCAGCTTCCAAAATTCCTTAATGATTCCCTCCTCCCCTTTTTTTTTTTGGCTAGGTATCTTTGTCCAGCTGGCTGCTTGAACAGTAAAGCAAAAGTATTTGGATTCCCCAACTACGAAAGTGTAAGTTTTTTTTTAAAAAAAAACATATTTCAGGGTTATTGATTTTCAAAGTCCAAATCTTTGCTTTGGTGATTGATAAAAAAACAAACATTTAGAACTCTGTAACGTTTACAATCCTTGTACAATTGTGGTTGCTTTCTTCCTTACAGGCTTCCAGTATATGTCGGGCAGCTATTCACTCTGGAGTATTAGATAATAGAGGAGGCTTAGTAGATATTACTAGGAAAGGAAGATCAGACTTCTTCGTAATGTCTCTAAGAAACGGTGTTCGGACACTCAGGTAATTTAATTTCCTATGTGCAAAACAATTCTAGCCACATCAAATATCTCACACATACAGTATTGCTGCATCTTTGGTTCTGCTTGCCAATGAATTATAAGAGTTGAATTCCTGCTTAATTGGTGGACATTGTTGGTCTGTCTCTTGTATTGTTATCTAGAAACTGGATTTTTGGAATGCCCTCTTAAACATTGAATTCATACCTTTTTTTTTTCCTTTCCTTTGCCAGCAAACACAAGCCTTCCAATGGTTTTGCTGTGTTGAAGGTCACAGGTAAGTTTTTATCTTCGTTGGTGTGAATTCCTCCAGAATCCCCATGGATTAAATCTTGTTTTAGTAGTTAGTCAAGTGAGGAGACAGAAATAAGAAGATAATGGAAGACAGAAAGAGAGAGAAAAAGAAAACAGAGAGAAAATGGAAGGTTCGGATAATGAGAGGAAGGGATATGTAGAAGAATAGTGAGGTTTTTGCTTGAGTTGGTTACCTTTCTGTAATCCAAAGAAGTTCTCCACATCCCTAGATAGAAAAGTATTTTTGCTTTAAGAGAAAGCTTCATGGGAGTCTTTGCTGAAGCGAATCCCTCCGTGACATTCCCATACAGGCCTAGGGTTTTGTGCATTCAAACAACCCGCTAAATAATCACATGTTAGAAAAGGCTAGTAGTGATTAAAGCAACACACCAGGCAGCTTAATGATTAATTTATTTTGAAGTCAAGCCATCTCTTCCTCTTGGTTTGTCTTCTTTCCCTTCTACCGTTGAGACGTTTGTTTTGACAAGCCCAGGAAAGGCCTAAGAACAGGAAGGAATATCAAGCAAGAAATCGCCCAGAAAAAAAATAAAAAATAGTTGATGTTATTCCCCAAATGCAATGATTTTCCACCCAGTTATGGTTATGATCCAGGCAAAACACAGCACAGCTTCATTTTGTGTCGGGGGGCCAGGCTTCTGTTTGTCCGAATAAAGGCATTAGAACAAAAAAGTAAGGCGTATCAGAAGTTGTGCCATCAAGAGCCATCCAGTTTGGAGTTGACTTAAATTCAGCCAGGAGGAGCCCTGCAGCTTTCCATGACAAATGAGGCTACTTCAAACAGCTCTTCATTTAAACCTCCACCCCCACTTTCCTGCAATTTTGGCAGATCTCCAGGATTTAAGAAAAAGCAAAAGAAATATCTTGAGACGTCTCTGCAGTGCAAAATTGTTTGAAATGGAGATAGTATCCATACTCAGCATCCTTACAGGATCCACTAGTTAATGCCTTCCCTGAAAACCCTTAATTCTAAGCTACCTTAGATGGCAGGATTTAATTTAATTTTCTAATTTCTAATTTTCCATAACAGACAACTTGGTCAGTTTTGAAATGTATCTGTGTTGCCTAGTGTTACAGATCAATTGACTTAGACCTCAAGTTATTTCTTGAACGCTGTGCGATGCGATACAAGCGCAAGCTAAGACATTAGCACACTTGAATGCATTTACGACAGCTGTATTGGAAAGAAGATGTAAGAAAAGGTTATGTAAATATTAGCACTGTCCTTGTGTAAATTATAGCACATTTTTTGTAAAGACATCCATACATTATATGCATATTTGAATATATATGAAACACATCAAATATACTAAAAGAATCTCTATGAAATATAAACACTAACCTACAAAATGTTGCTTGGTGTATTGTATCTTTTATTTTTCCCCCCCTTAATTTTACTAATTTGGAACCTGTATATTCCTGGCTTTTGACCACTGTTAGAAGACCCAAAGTTCATATATCTCTTGTGTGTTTAATTCCACAGTGCAGACTTTGGATTGTTACACCACAGTAGAGGAACTGTGTCCATTCAAGAAGCCCACCACTCATTGCCCAAGGTAAGTGGTGGACTCTAGTCACGTGTGTTTGAGGGGACGGGCTGCTCAGAATTTCTGTTGGATGCGACTCATTGAAACGACTAGTAATAATTTCTGTTGGAAAAGCAACCTATCTAACAGCTGCTGCTATGGGCAATTGGAAAAAAAAGAGAAAGTGCTGCCTTGTGATAGGTCCATGCGGGAACACATCGTGGCTGTTTGGTAGAACTTCCCGCAGTTTGACTTCAGTGGATGCTGTTGGCCAATCAGAACCCCAACAGAGGAGAATATTTGTAGCTCAGGGGTCCTTGGGCCTCTCTGAGCTTGGTTGCTTTCTAGCAGACATTTCATTACTTGAACTAGATAACATCATCAATGCCAGAAGGAGGGGGGGAGGAAGAGGAGGAATGTGGGGTCCTTGGTGTTCTCTTGGTTGTTTTCTTGCAGACATTTTATTACCTAAACTAGATAACATCATCAGTACTAGATGATGCACTAGCACAAGTAATGATGATGCTACCTAGATTGGGTAATGAAACATCTGCAAAAAAACTCAACCCTAATCAGAACTCCCAATAGATGAAGCTGATGGAGACACTGTAGGACTTTGCATTTCTACTAAGTGGTTCCTACCGGTAGTTAAAGTTCTTTTTCCATTTCCTACTGGATTATTTTGTAGTAACTCCTAAACCAGTGAGTCAAATCATTCTTCATCTCCGTCTTTCATCTTTCAGGTCTTACTGTCCAGCTTACTGCAAAAATGAACCAAACCACTGGGCTGCAGTATATGGCACAAACATATATGCAGATGTGAGTAATCTTTTTTCCTTCTTACTTAACCAAAAACAGGATGCTGGCTCATCCTTTTGATGAGTGAGGATTTTCATAAATGAGTGTGTCTCAACCTTACCAGGATGGATGGACTTCCAACTCCGAGAATTCCCCAGCCAGCTGGAGGAATCCTGGGAGTTGAAGTCCACACACCTTAAGAATTGCTAAGGTTGAGAAATATTTACATAAAGGATTGAAGGCCGAGCTGATTTGCAACTGAGTGCAGTTCCAGATAGATGGCATGGCTTCTTTAATATGGCCACATATGACACTCAGATTCCACAACAGACCTTATCTAGTTTGAATACTTTCTGCTTGCTTTCCCTTAAAGCATTCATGAGGGTATAGTAATAGTATCACAAGAGGAATATCATAAAATGAAGGTAAGGTAAAGGTTCCCCTGCACATGCGTGCTAGTCGTTTCCAACTCTAGGGGCCGGTGCTTATCTCCGTTTCAAAGCCGAAGAGCCAGCGCTTGTCCGAGGATGTCTCCGGGGACATGTGGCCGGCATGACTAGACGCCAAAGGCGCACGGAACGCTGTTACCTTCCCACTGTAGTGGTCCCTATTTTTCTACTTGCGTTTTTACGTGCTTTCGAACTGCTAGGTTGGCAGAAGCTGGGACGAGTAACAGGCGCACACTCTGCTAAGCGGCACTTGGGATTCGACCCGCCAAACTGCCGACCTTCTGATTGACAAGCTCAGCGTCCTAACCCACTGAGCCACCGCGTCCCTAACATCGTAAAATAATGAGAAGTAAAGAAAGAAGAGAAGGAAAAGGTAGCAAGGAGACAAAAAAGGCTTTGGAGAGAACGTGGAGAGCTAAACCACATCTTCTTGAGAACCTCTTGAGATTGGACATGGCCGTTAGTCAAAGCAGCTGAAAGGCTTTCCTCTTCAAATGTCTTCTCCAACTCCTTCCAGGCAGGAGGTTAAGGAGTTCCTCTTGAAAGGCTAAGCATGAAAGTCACAATCCATCCATGCCTGCAATGGAACAAATGTGCAAAATAGCCGGCACACACTGCTGGGTGTCCCTGCTTCCCATCAATGTCGTAGAAAAGTGCCAACAAATTAGCGTTGTGTGCTCTAATTTCACTGGGCGTCCAAAATAGCTCTTAGCAATTCAGCACAGGGCTGGTGGCAGGCGAGGAATAAAATGACAAAAAACACAAACAAAATCTCAAAAGGAAAGACAATCCTTGGTATTTCAGCCTGGTTTCTCGTGGAATACAGGGCTATTATTTAAATACCCACTTTCTTAAAGTTCTTTATAGCCGGGATAAAATAACCCCCCCCTTTTTTTTTTGTTCTCCCTGTCAGGAAGTTTCTCCTTAGTTCTAGGTTGCTTCTCCCCTTGGTTAGTTTCCATCCGTTGCTTCTTGTCCTGCCTTGAGGTGCTTTGGAGAACGGGTTGACTCCCTCTTCTTTGGGGCAGCTCCTGAGATACTAATCATGTCACTCAGAGCCCTTTTTTTCATTAAACTAGACAGATCCAATTCCAGTAATGGAATGAGCGAGTTCTGCTCTTCTTCTACCTTCTTCCCAAAACTTTGCAAATTGCTCACCACGATAAGAGATTTCTGCTGCAGAGGAGAAGACGGGCCGGAAACCAGGCACACAATGCAAGCAAAAATAAAATAAAATAAATGTAAGGGATGTGTTGGCTACAGGACGGTTGAATCTGAGCAAGCTGAGCATCCCGGAAATCAACAATTTAGAACAGAATTTGGAGGATGAGGTGTTATGGAAACTCTGCCTGAGTTCCTTAAGGACAGGAAGTTGTTCTCCAGCCAGTTTCTGTGAAAGGCTGCAGAACGAAGGGTTAGCAGACCCTGGAAGCACAGCTGCTGTAAAAAGCTCGCTCTGTTCTCCTTGACCATATATAGAGAAGGCTCAAATCAAGCTGGCATGCGAAATGGTCGAAAGCTGCCAACACGGAGGCAGTGACAGGGATGAAAAATGGGACCCAAGGAATTGACCTTTTATGGCTTGGGAGGGGGCAGAGGTGAGGGCAAGCCTGGAGAAACGCCTCTATGAACTATTTGTAGCTTCTTTGCACAAATTCCCTGATCTCTCTCTCTCATTGGCAGTTTCGAGATATCGAATGTGCAATTTGGGATCATTTCCCCCCCCCCCACACCTTTGGTTCTTTGTAAATCTAAATTTCCAAAATTCCATTTCTTAGCAGTCACGTTGTTCTGTTTTATCACACCTCTGTTAGTGCTCGACTTACAACAGTCCGTTTAGTGACTGTTCAAAGCTACAACGGCATTGAAAAAAAGCCACCCGCGACCGTTTTTTCACACGTACGGCCGTGGCAGCATCATGTGATTTACATTCGGAGGCTTGGCAGCTGACTCGCATTTATGACGGTTGCAGCGTCCCCGGAGTCACGTGATTCCCCCCCTTTCGCGACCTTCTGACAAGCAAAGTCAACGGGGGAGGCCAGATCTGCTTAACAGCCATGTGACTCACTTAACAGCTGCAGTGATTCACTTTGAGAACCGTGGCAAGGAAAAGTCACCAAATGGGGCAAGGCTCACTCAACCAATGTCTTGCTTAGCGACAGAAATTTTGGGTTCCGTTATAGTCATAACTCAGGGACCACCTTAATTTCCTGAAGAATTGAGGGACAGGAATCTATCAGTGAGGGTTCTGTTCTCTTATCATGATATTGTGAGGAATTTCAATATGGAACACACACACACACACACACACACACACACACACACACACACACACACACACAAACCATCATAAATATGACAGGCGCGCACACACACACACAAAATCAAATGTCCCTGGTCTTGGAGGTCTTTCTCAAGTGTGTTCTGGGTTGTTGTTTTTTTATGATGATTTGTCACTCCCCAAACGGTTTAGAAATGTGCTTGGGAACAATCTGCAGTTTGGTCTCATGGGAAGCGGGACCACTGCTGGTGCTGACTCATTGGTAGATTTCAGTCTGGATCTGGCCTCAGCCTCTTAATCTGCTCTTGTGCTCTTCTGTAAAGTGATAGCAACGTCTTGTCGTAAGAGGAGATTTAAGGAGAGGTGAGAGGAGATTGGGTGTCACCCGGGGCTTGTTCTTCCATCTTTCAGAATTCCAGCATCTGCAAAGCTGCTGTGCATGCAGGAGTCATTGGAGACAGTTCCGGCGGTTACGTGGACGTGATGCCGGTTGATAAGAAGAAAGTCTACAATGGATCCTTGAGGAATGGGATCCGATCTGAAAGGTAAGGCAAACATTTCCAGCCCAGTAGAAGGAAAAAAAAAACACAACCTAAACCTACGAGATTGTTTATCTCTAATGAACGCCAGGAGAGCTGAAGATCTGGAGATCTGGAAATGCAAATTTGGAGTCCAAAACAGAAACAGAAATATGAATCAACTCTCCATATAAGGTGCACATTGTCTATCTTCTTCACATCAGAAAAGGTTCCCCAAAGCAGACAAGGCCCAGTTGTTAAAATATTTCTTTTGTGCTTTATGTCTTAATTGCCATTGTTTCCACTGGAGCTGATGTTTTTAATCCTTCCTTGCCAGCTTAAAGACTCCCAGGGAAGGAAAAGCTTTCCGAATCTTTGCAGTGAGGCAATAATTTTACCAAGACGGCGGGACTCTTTGTGGAAAAAGACTGCACCGTTGTGTGCTTCTCCTTGGGTGAGAGAGGTTTGCCCCCAACCTGGACCACGATGAAGCCCCGTAAACCCATCTTCTTTTGGAGAAAGGAAAAAAAAAGATGGCAGCAGGAATTGGAACTCTCTGCATCTCGACAGCATCTGCTCACTGTTGTATTTTTGGTCTGTCGTTGTTTTACTTCCAAACGTTTCGAACCTTCCGAAGAAGGAAGATGGTTCGAGTTGAGGAGAGAAGATGGTTGAAAAACTGCCTTGCCTCACCCATCCTATGAACAATTTTGCCCCTAAGTATAGACCACTGGGGTTCCCTCAAAATAAGGCTTCCAGGAGGTGAACGTTTATCTGGATGAGAACATAGGAAGCATTTCGGTCACCCCAAAGGCTAAATTTTTTGAAAAATTGGGTCAAAAGTCCAGAATATCCCTGAAATCCAAGTCACCTTGTGCTACCTTGAACGATGTGGGGGAACAGGCAAGATTCAGAACACACAAAACAAATAACATAGATTTCTTTTTATGCGGACTGGGAAAGGAGGCATTGCATTTCCAGAAAAGAATCTGCTTTGCAAAAGAATGGAAAGATTGTTATTTCTCTCAAAAGAAAGCTTAAAGGTTTGCTGGCCAAACAATTGCAGGAGGTTGAGAAAATGGGGTTTATTGTCCCCAAATTAAATCATTGGGACCTCGGTCTTGGCACATTCTGATTCCTTGCATGTTAGTTAGCATTGTTTTATTTACAAATGAATCCGACTTATTTTATTCAGCAGAGGTGTTTTAGCTTAGCTAAGCAAATGGTTGCCAAAAGTTGATCTTTGTTTTGCTGAAATCGAAAGAGTTTTGCTTTACCTGTTTATTTGTATAGATTGGAAGCCTGATATAGTAAGTTGGTCACAACATGTATATTACCAAGTCCTGTTAGAACAATTCTGTTTTCTGATAGTCAGTAGGATTCCTAGTATAGGTCATCCCCAAGTCTCAAATGTTCTCCTAAGGAAATCGTAGTGAAGTTGTCCTCCTTCAATCCAAATATTTGAAGGCTTAGATTTGTTAAGGACTTGTCCTTGCTCTAAAACCTTGAGCTCAGTCTTAATTAGAAACCAAAGAAGTGCCTTTTGTAAATCTGACACAATGTTGGTCTTCGAAAACTGAACTCGGATCCCACCATACAAAAGGACAAATGTTGTTAAATACAATGTGCCATTTCTATTTATTTAAAGTTCTTGATTTTAGAGGCCCGTGGCTCTGTTAAAACACCCACAACACCCTCCAAATAAAGCACGTTTCAACGATTCCTGTAAGTGGGCTGGATTTTGACTTTTGAAACCCAAAGGGTTACTTGCCAACTATGGTGCTAAGGTGGTGCTAAATAAGAATAGGAAGATGTTTTTGATTTTACATCTGCTCACAAATTCACCCAGGGGGAACTAGTTTATTTGCCCTTATTTGTCTTTTTGGTTGTTGTTGTTGTTGTTCTAACCATTGTGTCCAGAGGGAATTAAAAATCAGCCATAGTCACAAGTAGGACTCTAAGGCATCCTACTGAGATGAGTGATTGGCAGGGATGGTCCATTCTCTATTTAATCTTATTTATCAGGAGTGAGAGAAGAGAGTTAGTGTATGCATATTGTTCTATCAAGAGCCCTGGTGGCACAGTGGTTAGAATGCAGTATTGCAGGCTAACTCTGCTCACACTGCCAGCAGTTCGATCCTGACCTGCTCAAGGTTGATTCAGCCTTCCATCCTTTGGTAAAATGAAGACCCAGATTGTTGGGGGCAACATGCCGACTCTGTCAACTGCTTAGAGAGGGCTAAGAAGTGGCATACAAGTCTAAATGTTACATTAAGATCTTCTCTTTATCGTCCTGAGAATTTTGGCAAAGTGTCAGGAAATGAAATCACATTTTTGAGGCATCACGTGTTTCTTGAGGCATCAGGTAGGATGCACCCCCTTATGCAGTGTCAGCACCCTAAATACCGCACCCTTCAGATACCCAAGAAAGATCACAAATGCAAGGTAATTTCCAGTTACTAAAAGGTAGCTCACCTTTGAGACATGTTGGTTATCAAAGATGCTTAAGGACTTAATTACGGTGCCATTTCCAAACAAGATTCCTCTACTTCTGGAGAACAATTTTGAAATGGAGGCAAAGAGATCAGATTGCTCAGATTTGTCGTCCATCCAGATTGGTCTCTAATGTGTGAATTTACACAAGCCAACAGAGGTGTGAGTGTTGATTTTTTTCCTAGATTCATGGGTTTAGAAGCATCCGATGATTCAGGCCATTTCTTTGGAATTTTTTCCAAAATTTGTGTATGTGTGTTTCATGAAATGGTTCAATAAATCAGAGAGAGATGATTTACACAGGCCTAGGAAGCAAAATCTATGAGAGACGAAGTAACAGGAGATGAATAAAACATGCATTTTCATGTTTATCAAAATATATTTGTGGGTGCCACCAGATATACAACAGCTCGACAGAGGGAAAGAATTTCCCCCCTGCATTAAATTTTATCTGTTTTAGGGCATATATAGATCTGCATAGATCATATCTGCAGGCAGCACAAGCCTGCGGTTTTTGTATATTTGCTTTTTTTTCTATGAAAAATGATGTATTTTTTACTGTATCCTCTGTAAAAAAAAGAAATGTTCTGTAAAGGGCTTGCACGAGCATTTTAATGGGCGGAATGATTGTTTTTTTTCCTTTTGATAAATATATTTTCCCCAACCAGTTATCTATCAGGTGAAAGAAACCAGTGTCTTATTATTTTGTGTTATAACATTTGTGGAAATAAAAACTTTGAAGCTTTGGGTGTCACTTTGTAAGCTGCATGTTGCTTTGAGACAATGCAATGCCATACAGGCAGTCCTTACAACTGACAAGCATCCAGTTAGTGTCTGTTGAAAGCTATGAAGGTGATGAAAAAAGTGACATAAACTGGTCCTCACGCTTATGACTGTCAAAGCATCCTCATGGTCACGTGATCAGAATTTGGGCACTTGCAACTGGCATGTACTTATGACAGTTTCAGTGTCCTGGCATCACATGATTGCTATTTGCAACTTCCTAGCCAGCTTCCCTCAAGCAAAGTCAATGGGGGAAGCCAAATTCGCTTAACAATTGCACGATTCCCTTAATGACCACAGCAAAAAAAAGTTCAAAAAATTGGGTGCCACTCACTAACTGCGACAGAAGATCTGGTTCCAATTTGAGGACCTATTTGAACATGTTTACTTTCCGATGAGCATGGAGATCTCGAAGGAAACATCTGAGATTTGGGAAAACACGGCAGATGGTGAGATCTGACCTTGTGTAACTTTTGCATCCAGTCTTGAGTTTGAAAGCTGATGCTTACTCTGAATTCAAATTCCAAGAGGCTTAACTTGACAGCTAATAAACACAAGCAGCTTTTGGAAGTTATATAGAGTTTTGGTTCCTTTTTCTTTTTAGCAAAATAAAAAAAATTACTGGCTACCACTGGTCTGCAGGAACGCAGCATTAGAAGGCAATTCAAACAAATACATAGTGACAATCTGTTCATGGAGTAATAAAGATATTCAGCCCAATTGAGTTTGTCATTGCTGAGCTATTGTACAACATCTTTATCTTGAAAAAATAATATTTTCCAAGCCAACTTTTTTTTCCTGCTCATGCAATGGGAATAGAACTATTTTCGATCCCTAAGAGCAAGCTCTGCATCATCTTAAAATTTCATAATTTGACTTTAGAGGTCAGAGAGGTCAATTTGCTCAGATCTGTCCTCAGTCCAGATTGGTCTCTAGTGTAAATTCACACACGCCAACAGAGATGTGGGTTTTCCAGATTCAAGGGCTTAGGAGCCTCAGATGGAATCAGATACTTTAAATCCGTTCAAGCCGCTAGTCTTGCATATTTCCAAAACCTCTCTGTGTGCGTGGGTGTGTATTTTGTGAAGTGATTCAATAAATCAGAAAAGAGATGATTTGCAGCGGCCTAACCAGTAATTGTTGAATGTTCACCACCCAGTGTCACTTGTTTGAGATGGACAGCTATAGGAATAAAATAAAACAAATAAAAATAAATAAGAATGAAAGTTAGCAGGTTTGTAGAGAAGGCAATTTTTTTAAAAAAGAAAAAAAGCCCATTTTTCCATAGTGTTTCTTCCATTTTCACCAGCCTCATCCCACAAGAAAATCAGGGGCGGGGGGAAAGAAAACAACCAGAAGAGAAAGCTGAACTAGACACAAAGAAGGCATTTTGAATCATTCGTGTTTGAATCTGTCTGGATTTTAAAAGACATCCCTTAGCTGTTAACATTGCATTTCCCATTTCAAGACATCTTCAGAATAAACATTTCCACTCTAACAGAGAGCAAAATGGAGAAGAAAACAAACTACTCAGAATTACAGAGTTGGAAGGGACTTTGGAGATCTTCTAGTTCAACCCAATGGTGACAGCAATCAACCAATGGAACAGCTTGCCTTCAGAAGTTGTGGGTGCTCCATCACTGGAGGCTTTCAAAAAGAGACTGGACAACCATTTATCTGAAATGGTATAGGACAGGGGTAGGCAACCTTGGCTCTTTTATGACTCGTGGACTTCAACTCCCAGAATTCTGGGAGTTGAAGTCCACGAGTCATAAAAGAGCCAAGGTTGCCTACCCCTGGTATAGGATCTCCTGCTTGTGCAATGGGTTGGACTAGAATACCTTCAAGGTCCCTTCCAACTCTTATCTTCTATGCTCTAACGCCCTGCTCAAACAGGAGACCCTCTACCATTCCAGACAGATGGCTATCCAGTCTCTTCCACTGGCTATTCTAGTAATAAAGTAATAATAAAAAAACAAGGCCCTATCTACCCCACTTGGTGTAAGTTTCCTCTGACATGTAACTGTGATGAATCCATGGAGAATCACTCTACTCCATGGAGAGTTACTGAATCCATGCTGGCTGGGGAATTCTGGGAGTTGAAGTCCACAAGTCCGAAAGTTGCCAAGTTTGGAGACCCCTGCAATAAGCTATCAACAAATACTGTAGACTCGATGCTGAATTTTTAATAGGGAGACCTTCTGACCCATAGCTGGCAGGCAGGTTGAGATAGGAAAGAGAAATGGGGTGTGTGGGGAAAACAGCTGGTTGAAGAAAAGTTTTGGTAGACGCAGCCCATCGAGAGCCAAACCCAGCTTGGCCCTGGCTCATTAGATTAATTTCTAAAGTTCTTCCAGGTCTGAATTTTGACGCCATCGCTAGTAACGGGAATTATGTTCCTTTCTTAAAAATATTGTTAAAAATAATCCACAACAGGATTAGTTTAAGGTTGCTTATGTAAGGGCAAGCTGGATGGTGCGGTCAAGAGGCAAGACAGCAACAAAATTCAACGAAGTTCATCGCTGACAGATGAACAACAGAGCATCTGTTCTTTCTCACTTTTTGATCTGTCCTCCATCTGCATATAATGGAGTTTAGAATTTCATGAAGTATGAAGAGGACGGTGTGGAGATTTCACAAAGCACATATAAATGCAAACATATGCCCGCATAGTTTTGATTTTTTTTTCTTTCTTTTCTTCTTTGGGGAAAGTGAGGCTAGAAATCCCTTTAACAACAACAACAACAACAACAACAACAACAAAAGGTTTTCTCCTTACTTTGTTTTTGACAAGCATAATAATCTTGATCTGCAGGTATGGCAAAGGTCCACTGGGTTTTGCAAATTTGGTTCCGTTCCTTGGCGCTCTTTTGCAAATTAAGAAGCAAATATTTCAAGAATTGGACCTGGGTTCCCCCGCCCCCCCAGAGTGCAAATCACATGCTGCAATCATCACCTATGTCTAAACAAATGGTTTCTTTGTTATAAGGACCATTTCAGCATTTGGTTCCACTTGCTCTGGATGGAATGTGTCTGAAACGCTCCTAAATAAAGCGCTTTAATATTAAGAAGCCTAGGATTTCTGTAATGTCAAAGGCAGGTCATTCCAGGACTGGTGGTGGTACTGGTGGGCAGGGAAACTAACTTTGGCCCTTGAGCTGACATCATATAATTTACGGGAAGAAAGAATTTGGATTGCGTAGAGCAATAGCATCTGCAGGACAAGAAGCTTAGGAATCCGAATGGTGGTTCTTTGGTCAAAGCAGAATACCAGTCTTAAATATTCATAATAATAAGTGTGGTTCAAAACTGTGGATAAGAGTATTCTAATCTAGCATCAGCCTTGCATTGTTGCTGTTTTCTATTGCAATCATGTAGCAATAATGGTGAACTTTTGGTGCAACCTGGATGTAAAAACCTGCCCTTTGAAAAAGGATGGAAAAGTGTGATGGTCTGAAAAGGATAATCTATCATACCCACCTAATGAGAAGGAAGGACTCACTGGAGAAGAGTCTCATGCTGGGAAAGATTGAGGGCAAGAGAAGAAGGGGACGACAGAGAATGAGGTGGCTGGATGGAGTCACTGAAGCAGGAGGCGAGAGCTTAAATGGACTCCAGCAGATGGTAGAGGACAGGAAGGCCTGGAGGAACGTTGTCCATGGGGTTGCGATGGGTCGGACATGACTTCGCAGCTAACAACAACAAAATCATACCCATTTCCAGAGTAGGAGCCTCTTAGAAACATCTGCTTGGCCAGTGTGAGAGCGTGATGCTGGATTGTTCAGGCCATTGGCTTCTCCCAAACAGCTCTTCTTATGTTCTTTAAGAGGAAACATTGAGATGGCTGTGGGCCCATTTAAAATACAAATAAACCCAGTAGGAGAGTGGAGATGGACTGCAGAGAGGCTGGCAGTTAGCTTAAACATCTTCCACCTGATATTCAAGTAGAATGTAACCCACATTTCCCTAGATCACAGGTCTCCAAACTTGGCAACTTTACGATGTGTGGACTTCAACTCCCAGAATTCCTCAGCCAGTATGGGAGCTGAAGTCCATAAGTCTTAAAGTTGACAACTTTGGAGAACCCTGTCCTAGACTATACTAGGACTGATGGAAGGTGTACTCGGAATACATAGGAGGATTTGCGGTTAAGGAGCTCAAATACTCAGGAAGACATGCACCACGAACTTACCCAATAACAGCTTGGCCATGTTGTCTGTGAACATTAAAGATCTAGAGGGACACATTACTTTTCACTGTATAGAAAGAATGTATACAGGTTCTCTCTCTTCTAAACAAGGAGAACAGAAGCTTTTGAGCTTCTTCCTGAACTGGCAAGCTGAAACTAGATATCATGACAAGGTGACTTCTCTAAAGCACCTGGACGGATAGGTGTTTTGCTCTTTTGGTTAGAAAAACGAGCCACAATATCAACCATACTCAAGATCTAAAAAGAGAATCAAGCAGCTTCCAGCCTTCTGTACTCTGCTATCTTTTTCTTCTGGGGCTCATGAAGATGACAAAGGACCCAATTAAGTTGACAAGTGCCTTTTGAATAATAGACCCCAGTAAAAAATGGCAGCAGTTGCCAGCCTTCCCTTTTTAAGGCATGTTGTTTTGGACTTTTGCAAATTACATAAAGATCAGAAATGATCTACACATGACTGGTTCAAGCAAGGAAGAGAAACAGCTGCGTGGCAGATGTTTCCTGGTAGAACTCCATATGTCTTCGGATTGTGACTTTTTATTTATTTATTTAGAAAGGGGTTGTGAATTTGTACCCTTCTCCCTTTGGTCAAGAAATTGTGAACTTTGCTGGCATGATCTTCGCTCCCATTTTTAGTGTGGAGTTTAGCTTTAGCTTTGTTTATCCGTGCCAGAAGCATTGCAATTAAAATAAGGCATACTGCACGATATAAAATTTGAAATATAAAATAACAAGATTAAAATATATACAAGTTAAACAGATCTTGCCCAGAAGATTTTCATGGGGGATATGAAAGGAGCCTCCTTGAAGAATGTATGTTGCTAATACATTCGGGCATCCCCTGGACAACAGCTTATAGCTGGCTAATCCTTTCAATCCAGAAGATCCAAAGCCTTAATACCACATTCTCTTCTCTTCCTACTTAGGAATAATAGAATAATAGGGCTGGAAGGGACCTTCTCTTCCAACCTCTGCTCGATAGCAATAGCAAAAGCACTTAGACTTATCTACCGCTTCACAGTGCTTTACAGCCCTCTCTAAGCAGTTTACAGAGTCAGCACATTGCTCCCTCCCAATAATCTGTGTCCTCATTTTGCTGATCTTGGAAGGATGGAAGGCTGAGTCAACCATGAGCTGGTTAGGATCGAGCTCCTGGCTATGGGCAGAGTTTGCTTGCAATACTGTATTCTAACCACTTCACCACCACAGGAGGAAGGAAGGGAGGGAGGGAGGGAAGGAGGGAGGAAGAGCAATAGCACTTAGACCGCTTCACAGTGCTTTACAGCCCACTCTAAGAGGTTTACAGAGTCAGCATATGGTCCCCAACAATCTGGATCCTCATTTTACCGACCTCGGAAGGATGGAAGTCTGAGTCAACCTTAAGCCGGTCAGGATCGAACTCCTGGCAGTGGGCAGTGAGTTAGCCTGCAATACTGCATTCTAACCACTGCACCCCCACGGTTCTCTCACCTGGATGGATAGGTGTTTTTCTCTTGTCTCTCTCACCAAGACAGAAGTCTCATACCATCCCAGTCAAACTACTTTATGAAAGTCTAACACCATACTGAAAATACCAGCTAGGCTGAAGATCATGCCATCTTCTTCATAGTTCACAACCTCTATTTTTTCATTTCCTCATTTCAAAATGGGGTATACATATAGCCTGCTTGACTTAAAGTGAGTGCTTAATCAATCTGTGAAGTAAAAGTTGGTTTTGCCTACAGTCCTATTTTGAGGGCCTCACAGGCCTAATCTAAAACTCTAGAAGAGGAACAACTCCAGAAAGTACATCTTGATCTACCCCAAATCAGAACAGGGAATAATAGATTTTTAAAGGGACCTTCCTTCCACTCCAATCCCTTGCCCAAAATACCATTCCAGACAAATGGCTGTCCACTCTTTTCTTGAAAACCTCCAATGATGGAACACGGACAAGTTCTGGACACAAGCCATTCCATTGATTGATTGTTCTCGCTGTCAGGAAATTTCTCCCCAGCTCTATGTTGGATATCTCTTTAACAACGTCAGTGAGGTTTTCTAATTCCTAATTGTTGCAGCAGCAAAACACCCTCCATCTCCTGCATCATAGAAATGAAAGGAAGGATTCTTAGAAGATAATATTTTTCTCTACTAATCTTCTCTGTTTTTCTGAAGGTTCAAAGATGGGGTTTCCATTCCTACGCAGCTAGCAGAGGAACCAGATGAAATCTCTAATTGCTCATCAGAATGTCATTCTATAGACCTCTTATTGTGATCACAAAGCTTTTTAAGCACAAGGTGACAGAGCCGTAGTTTTCAAGATATATATCTTAATTCCACCGCTAGTTACCAGGAAGTTAGGAAGATATTAGCAAAGCATCAAATAGCTGCAAAGCCTTTGGGGCTCCTGCTACCCCAAAATTTTAGTTGATCACTGTCCGTAACTTATCATCACAACCCAAATGGATTCTAGCCTCCATTTTTTGACCATTTGAGAAAATGAGTTCACGGCAATATGACACTCAACGTGACTTGCTTGGAATCATTTGATAACATCTGGGGGCCCTTTCATGTCACATGTAATTCTCCTGAAAAGGTCCAGCCACATGTTTCAATTGATGCAATTAAGTTTTGGCTGGATTTTTTTTTGTTGAAATAAAACCTATTAAATAATTGTAGATTTTGCAGGAGCTTGCTTTCACAAGTCACCTGTTGGCCAGCAGTGAAGCTCTTGAGTCGCTTAAAATGAGCAAGACGGTTTGCATTCCTATTTGTTTATATGGAATCTCCTTCCAGTGCTAATTGGCCGTCCTTCTTAAATATGTGTTTTCAATTTTTCCTCTGAAATAGGAATTAGGACATATTGCCAGCTCAGATCTGCTCTCATCCCCCTCTTGTTCTAGCGGTTCAAAATTACTTGGACAACAACTTTATTCACTCTCTTGCAAAAAAAGTCAATTAATTATCGAGAACGTCTGTCTTAGGATTTATTTATCTGGGTTTTTGGGTTTTGGTTTGTTTTTTTGGGTTTTTTTTTTGCAAGTGTCATCTCCAGAAATTGCAAGCCTTATCCAAATGGTTAAGAATTATCTCAAGTCTTTTCTTCAGAATTGCAAGGGTCAATTCAGGCCAACATACACGTCTTTCTGAAGGCTTCTTCCCTGTTTGAGCATCATTGAGAGCATTCTTTGCTTGATAGTAAAATAAAGTTTACCCGATTCTTTAATGGTTGCAAAAAAAAAAGGTTTACAGAAGGGATGACTTAGGCAAAAGGTCAAAAGAGCTGGGATCACGTTTGGTTAATCAGCAATTTCTATGATGGTCCTGTTGTTAGCTGCGAAGTCGTGTCCGACTCATCGCGACCCTATGGACAATGTTCCTCCAGGCCTTCCTGTCCTCTACCATCTTCTGGAGTCCATTTAAGCTCACGCCTCCTGCTTCAGTGACTGGTCCTACAGTGATGGTCCTACAGACTATTAAAGTCTGGAGCAGTCAGCTTAGGTTTAATGGTGAAAAGCAAAAAAAAAAAAAAATCAGCATAAACATTTTTTCTAAAAGATAAATGCTTTGAAATCATCCACACAATTACTAAATTCAGTGCCCAAGTCCTAGAGCCAACAGAAGTAATTTACTTAATTGATGAGATTGATTCTCGAGTTGCATTCAGTTGTTTTTTTATAGTTTTGGGTTGTAATAAAATGTTGGTGAATTTAATTTAATTTAATTTAATAATATTTATATACCGCCCTTCTCCCTGAGGACTCAGGGCGGTTCACAGGGCAGAATAAAATACCAATTACAAACATTAAAAAGAGATTAAATAATTGCCCAAGTAAAAACAATAAAAATACAATTCTAAAAACCCCAAAATAAAATTAAGACAGCAAAAATAAAACAACCCCACCGATCCCCATCAGGCTAGGCCGGCTTGTACAAACAAAAACGTCTTAAGATCGCGACGAAAGGAGCGAAGATCGGGCGCCATCCGGAGCTCTACCGGCAGCTGATTCCACAGCTCCGGAGCGCCCACAGAGAAGGATCTCCCCCTGGGGGCCACCAATCGACATTCTCTGATCGGTGGCACCCTGAGGAGGCCCTCTCTGTGGGAACGCACAGGGCGCAGGGAGCTTGATGCCGGCAGCAGATGTTCCCTAAGGTACTCCGGCCCCATGCCATGAAGGGCTTTGAAGACCGTTACCAGTACCTTGAATCTCACCCGGAAGACAACTGGCAACCAATGCAGCTCACGGAGCAGAGGTGTAACGTGGGAGTATCGGGAGACTCCCAACACAACTCTCGCAGCTGCATTCTGTACCAGTTGGAGCTTCCGGGTGGTCCTCAAGGGCAGCCCCATGTAGAGAGCATTGCAGTAGTCCAGACAAGAGGACACGAGCGCATGAGTGACCGTGCACAAATCATCCCGGCTAAGATAGGGCCGCAACTGGCGCACCAGGCGAACCTGGGCAAAGGCCCCCCTAGTCACAGCTCCTATATGGTCTTCCAAGGTGAGCCGTGAATCTAGGAGGACTCCCAAGTTGCGAGCCCTATCTACGGGGGGTAATAGTTCACCCCCCATAGCCAGAGGTGGAATGTCCGAATAAACCCGGGATGAAGGTATGCAAAGCCACTCAGTCTTGTCGGGGTTGAGTTGAAGTCTGTTCCTCCCCATCCAGACCCGGACCGCCTCCAGGCAACGGGACATCACGTTGAGGGCATCACTGGGGTGGTTTGGGGTCGAAAGGAAAAGTTGGGTATCATCAGCGTACTGATGATACCCAACTCCAAAGCCACGAATGATCTCACCCAGCGGTTTCATGTAGATGTTGAACAGGAGAGGCGAGAGGACCGACCCCTGAGGAACTCCGCAAATGAGAGACCTCGCGGTCGACCTCTGTCCTCCTGCCAACACCGACTGCGAACGTCCCTGGAGATAGGAGGAGAACCACTGTAAGACTGTGCCTCCCACTCCCAATCCCCTGAGACGCCGCAGCAAGATACCATGGTCGATGGTATCGAAAGCCGCCATTTAGGCATAAGTGTTGACCTTGAATCAAGGTAGATATTGTGGAAAAATCCATCATGCAGTTCCTAAGGATTCATACTTATGTAATATCACAGACTTATTTACTTATTAATAATTACCAACATACGATATGTAGTATTTCACTGTGTGATCCAGTTGATTGTATGCTCCTAACATGCTTTTTCAAACTTGTATGAATTTAAAATCCCTCAAGAATAGAGTTTACCATTGTATACTTTATACTATAAAAGTATCTGCTAATTTATCATGAGTTAAGGATTCTTCACGACTGGCTCACATTTCATAATGGGCTTTAAAATGACCTTTGTACTGTTTTTCACCAAAGTGATAGCAGAGAAACAACTAATTTCCTATATTCTTAATCTTTGCCTGTTGCACTGAGACATTGTCATTTGTCAAGAGTAAAGAGACATAAACTTTCATTATACTAAATCACGTTGCTTAATATAGCTCATGGACCAGATGGAAAAACTCTAGGAACTGGAAGTACTGCCAGCATACAGTAAATTATTGGTCTTTGATTTTCAAGTACTTCTTAAAGTCTGTTGCATTTAGACTGATGAAGTTGTCAGTCCTTCAGCAATTAGCTAGAAAGCTCAGCAGCTGAATAACTTAATAACATCCACAGAGATAAGGATTGGAGTCATAATTTCAGGAGGATAGATGGCTATATAGATATACAATAAATACTTTTGTTGAAAATAGTTCCCGGAAGAAATTCATTTTTATGCAGAGGGTTTTTTTTCCTTCCAAAGACAAGGATGTAGATAGCTGGGGTTAAGTAATAGCATGATAAACTTGAGAATAGAATTTTTGTTGAACTGTGGGGGTGCTCTCTCAGCTTTGTGGTTTTCTTGCAGATGTTTCATGACTCAACCAGAAAAAATCATCTGTGCTAGAAGGGAGCAGGGTTTGTGGAGGGGAGGAGGGGAGCAGGAGGAGGAGGAGGAGAATGACTGTGAGGACTGGTGTTCTGTGTGCTGGGTGGTTTTTTTGCAGACATTTCATTACCCAACTAAATAACATCATCAGTGCTAGAAGGGAGTGAGGTTTGCAGAGTGGAAGAGAAGGAGAACTGACGCAAGGTACAATAATGTTTGAAGCACCTAATAGTTATTATTAGGAAGGTCAAAATTCATATACGGTTGCTCTGTGAGGGAGATGTAAATATCCTTTGTAGCCACCTGGCTTCTAAATTATGTAGGTAGGTAGATAGCATCAAATCTATCATTTTTGAGACAGATTCTGAAGGAAGATGTTCTATTTTTGTAATGGTTTTTTCATGGTTACACAATAATACATGTAACAAATAGATTTTAAGAGTTTTACCTGATTTGGATATAGCTTTTGGACAGCCAGTAAAATCTAAATCAAAAATATCTCCATGTGAGCAAGAAGAGTTATCCACGTCTTTGTATCTTCTTAGTAGTCAACCTTCTGGCCTATAAAACCAAACCTAAGGCTAAAATATGCAACACACAAATGTTGAAGTGCCATGAGGATTTTTAATATCAGCCTCTGTATATAGACTTGCAGACCACTGAACTCTCAAACCGAAGGGCACAGAATATCTCCGTTAATATCTCCATAAATCTGTGTTTATTAACTATTTTAATAAATTTGTCTTTACACCGTTCCAGAATTCTAGGAGAAAGGAGAGATTTCAGCAAGTATATTCTTCATAAAGGGGTTAATTAGATCAAGCCAATTGATCGGTTTATTTATATGTCCTCTTTCCAGATTAGGCCTCAAAAGGTTTCCAAGAAAGATAAACAAATATATAAGTAGAAAAAGCCATACTTAATGATACAAACAAAAAAACATAGTAAAATTCTGAAGCTGGCCTGTTACAGACTTAAACCCCATTAGCAGGCTTATAAAAACAATATAATTAAATTTCTCCCACAAGGAATGTTTTTCATAAGAACAATCACATTCATACTCATACATACAAGCTCATATTTTCTTAACAAATCTTTTTATCTGCTCATCTTAGTGCCTAAAGCATTTGCCTGCCTGGGAAGAAGTGATGCTCTACTCTAACACATCTGGAAGAGGCATCAAAAGCCCATCAGAATAACTGAATAATAGTTGGAAGGGACCTTGGGAATCATATAATCCAACCCCCTGCTCAAGTAGGAGACCCTATACCATTCCAGACAAATGGTTGTCCAGTCTCTGCTTAAAAACCTCCAGTGTTGGAACACCCAGAACCTCTGAAGGCAAGCTGTTCCAGTGTTTGATTGTTCTCACTGTCAGGAACTTTCTCCTTTATTCTAGGTTGCTTCTCTCTTTGATTAGTTTCCATCCAGTGTTTCTTGTCCTGCCTTCTGGTGTTTTGGAAAATAAGTTGACCCCCTCTTCTTTGTAGCAGCCCCTCAATTATGGGAAGGCTGCTATCATGTCACCCCTGGTCCTTTTTTTCAAAAGAGGTTCTGATCAACCAATGGACTTCAAAATCAGCCACAGCAACAGCTTCCAAGAAAGAGCCTGAAAATCAAGGTACTTTCCATTCAGTCAAATCTTCCTCTGAGTTGTCCATAGATACACCCACAATGAAACCATACAATAGGTGTAATCTTCATGGTTGGTTGATCATATTCCACAGAAACACGCCTACACAAAATGTTTTTGTACAACTGAAAGAGCACTTGATGTCTGGCAAGTTGAGGTGTAATTTATCACTCCTTTTGCTTCTCTTAATATACATACATACATACATACATACATACATACATACATACATACATACATACATACATACATATATATATATATATATATATATATATATATATATATATATATATATATATATATATATATATATATATATATATATATATATATATTCCTTCCGCACTGTTTCCCGCCCGCTTCCCTAGTTAAGCCAGAAACTTGCATTCCTTACTTGCCCAAATGAATCATAGGAATTTCTTTGGTTAATGTGGTTGACAGCTACTGTCTTTCTCACCGGTTTACTTTTATGAAGTTCTCAAGTTTTTGTTGAAATCATTTTGGGAACAGAGAATCTTAGAAGCTTCTTTTGATTGCTCTGGCTTAAAAGACTGAGCCGTATTTGGCATTGAGATTGGACATCTGCCACACAAGAGAAGAAGCGGGCACACATCTCATCCTGATGGCTCTAGGTTCATACTTGTGGGGCGGGGGAAAGAAAATTAATACAATATATTTGGTGCAAAAGTGGCAGCTGATAGATATTGTTATTTACCATTACTGTGTTCTGGCGCTGTCTCAAGAACTTCATGTCTTGGCCCTGTGTTTTGAAAAGAGTCTGAAAAACGGGGACGTGTATGAAGAAGAGAGGTGAGGATGAACACAGAGGTTGAGGGAACCTGGGGGACGTGGATTTGTTGAGTCTAGAGAAAGGAAGGCCGAAGGGGGAAAGTTGGTATCAAGTTGTGAGGTCCTGCTTTAAGAAGTTGGCTTAAGAATGTGATATTGTACACACACACAGCACATGCACAGCCACATACCACTCCTAAAGGTGCTGTTTCATAAAGGTAGCTGGACGTTCTTCTTTTGTTTCTTCTTGGATGAGAAGCAGAACATGTTCAAAGAAAAAAAAGAAGAAAGTTCCAGTGGTCTTTTTTTTTGGGGGGGAAAGGCACCTTTGGGACAACCAGGACTTGAGAATCTCCATAGACATCTGGTTTCCTTGATTTTTGCCACATGTGGTCTAATGTGGCAGAAGGTAGCTATTCAAGATGCTCCAATTTCAGTGTTATCTCTGTAAAGATCCCACATTTGGAAGCTTTTTTAATTAGAGATATTTCTTTCTAGCTGCAATTGAAGCATTTAGGGTTCCCCAGATCTGCTTTATGCTACTCTGCAGCTGCCTAAGGAAATGTAAGCTTCAGGGATTTGTTTTTCAATTATACCAAAATGTTTTCTTTCTGTGTGGTTGGTTATAGCATCATTTGTGTGAAATTAGGAACATCTTGCGTTCACTGACATAGCTCCAAGGGATGAGAAGATCTCTACAATCAAAGTAGGATTACATAAAATTGCAGAACAGACACTTTGATACCTAAGGGGTGAAATATCTATTTCAAGATGGAAACTCAAAGGATGTACTACTTCAGAGCTGTACAAAGAATGAACAATTGAAGACAAATTTCAGAGCCCAACTATCTTTGCTCAAGCAGGATAATGTGTGATTTTTAGAGTAACCACTGATGGTCTTTTTATCCAGTTCCATAGCTTGCTGGATGCAAAGTCAAAGCTTAATTGAGATCAGCCTAAAACCATGGAGATACGAGTGACCCTGAGCCTTGTGTTGAGAAAACTGAATAATATTTGGGACAAAAGGATTAAGAGAATGACCACTTAGAAACCCTTTTCAGGAACAGGAGGAAATATCTGCTTACTGTTGCTTAAATTTGGATAAGAACAACTTACTGTAAGTGACTGATAAACAGAGAAGGATGTCTTAAAAGACCATAAAAGCAGGAGGATGGAAATGGAGAAATACACACACACACACACACACACACACACACACAGAGAGAAAGATGTTGTTTAGTTTTCATTCAAGTCTTTGTTTTTAATTTGATGTTCAAGACAAGATTTGTTGACAAAGCAAAGTGTACATGCCACAGAAATTAAATGTATTTGTAAACTTCTCTAATAAAACCCAATTGTGCAATGTCATTCCGAAAAGATTTATTAGTGGAACAACCAAGTGACAAAAATAGAAGCAAAGGACATATGATTAATCAACTTAATGTCTATGAAGAACAGATACCAGAGCCTGGAGTTCATTGAGGCGTGAAATCTACATCTATACCCAATTTCTAAGTGCTAAGTGTTGATGATCAAGGTTGAACCTTCCCTTCTTTTTACCTGTGAACTTTCTTCTTACACACAGATGTTTCCTTTCCATGCCCATCGAGAAAAATGTGACAAATTTAGTGATTCACAAAGACTCTTCCAGGGACCATATTATGCATCTAATCTAATAATAATAATAATAATAATAATAATAACATCAAATAACATTTCTGCATTCCAGGTCCTTGAGAAGGACTCAATAGGTGGATCAAAATGCCAGATCCAGACTAAACATCTGGCTGAGTGTGCGACAAACCGTAATAATGGATTATTAGCTTACTTGTCTGGGAATGATCAAAGTCACAATCAGGAGAGACACTGACTTTAGTCAAAGTCCTGTCTAGACTTCGAAATAGCCAAGTCCCATTAAATCTAGAAGACTGAAAAAAGATCAGGAATGAATGAATGGATCCAGAGCAAATAAATTTGAAGCCAAATTAGAACAAGCATTGCTTTCATCAGGAGACATTTAAGATAGATTTATCAAGTTTTCACTTAAGTTCAACAGTGACGGATTACCTCAGTCAGAGGATGGAGCTACTTGGGACTAACAGAAGCTACCAAATAGACTTCCGGTTCCATAAAGTTGTCCCTGCAACCTGGCACTCCTGTACCTTTTAGCTCCTTGAAGTTCATCTTGATGTCATTGGTGTTCCTTTGGGCCAGAAAGTCTAGACTAAAGTCTGAAGAAGCAGACTCTTGGCTTGTGAAGGATCATTCCTTCCTGAGGACCTGGTTCCATAGATTCAATGACTTCTGCAATTACTTTTTGATCTTCCTCTGAGGGGAGCTGTGACTGATTGTAATTAAAGTCCCAAATAATTGTCAAGGTGCACCACTTTGCTGCAAATGCTGAAGGGCATGTTCACTTTTGCTTGATTCACTGGGAAGTCTTTAAAATTAATCAACAATAAGTTATTGTATATATTCTTAGATTATGTAGCCTTCTCCAAAATTTGTGTGCATTCAAATAAATTGGCATGTACCTTTGTTATGTAAGTTTTGTGGAAGTTTGTTATGAAAGCATTAATATCATTAAGGCTACTAGTATATTTTTAAGCAAAATATTAGTTGGAAAGATTAACTGTTGTCAAATGGGCATTACTACTTTGCTTTGGCAAAGCTAAGTAGTTATGTAACTGTAACAGTAAGTAGGCAGAGTTTCTGGCATGACTACATTCTTCAGAAATAGGATATTAATAATACTACAACATCACTATTAATTATTGTCATGCTCTTTAACTGGAAAAATATGTTAATTTTCTTGCATCAAGTTGAAGTCATTGTTTTACAAAGTTGATTGAAAAACTTGTTTAGGTTTGTTATGGAAGCAGTTAAACATTGGTTTATTTTTGTATTCTAAGAAAATGAAATAAACATGACATTAAAGGAAGAATTAATATGTCCTATGCCATTACATTAAAAAACTCAGCTTTTTATTTTATTTTATTTTAAAGAAGGAAAGAGGGAGGAAGGAAGGAAGTATAGAGACTTGGTTTTAGTAGTTAATGATCCCCAAAGGTGTAAAATCTTGTACTTTGCAGTGTTCACAAGATGAGGATTTGAGAATGTTCAGTGAATGCAAAGCAAGAGTTTATATTTTGTAATAAGATGTTTGCAACACTTGAATTAGTCAACACTAACATTAGATGGCAAATTTACGCTCTGCTGGCATTATGCCATTTTTATTTTATTGTTATGTTCCATAAACCTCTTGTAACCAAATGATGCGCGTGCGTGCACACACACACACACACACACACACACACACACACACACACACACACACGAATAACAGGTCTTTATCAAGACAACACAAATGAGTAGCTTGATTCTGTGCAGAAAACATAAAGCAACTAGTAGCAGTAAGATTTCATCCACGTGAACTGTATGATCTTCAAATGCTGAATCTTCCAATACTTTTGAAAGATGCTCCTATAAAATCATACTGTGTTATATAGATGAGATTTCTCAAGGGCATAGACAGGTCGCCATCCTATAAAAAGTTGTATCAGTGTAATATGGAGAAAGGCTTAGAGAACTAAAGAGGTCATCTGATCTTCTAGAGACCAAGGTGGATTCAGGAACACTATCAAGGCTTTTTTTTCCCTATAGAAGACTGAAACTTTTCCAGATGTGATGGAACACCATGTCTCAATGGTGCTTTTTGAAGAAGCAACTGGACTTCCTTGTTTTTCTTTGAAGACATTTTTCTTCTCAGCCAAGAAACTTCTTCAGCTCTGAGTTCCGGAGCTGAAGAAACTTTTTGGATGAGAATCAAAAAGTCTTCAGAGAAAAACAAGAAAATCCAGTTGCCTCTTGAAAAAGCACCTTTGGGACAAGCATGACCTGGATGGCTGAGAATCTCCATAGATTGAACACCATCTTTCTGAACTTCTGAACACCCTTTTACCAGATCTTCAAGGAGACAAAGATTTAATCCTAGTGATAGATCACTCGTTTCTCCTTACTGCATCCTGCCCCCCCCCATTGACATTTTCAGGAAAGGGTAAGGAACATTCCTGCTAGCCAATATCTGACCAGCATCTGATAACTCAGGCCAATGGTATTCTTCTCATAGGGTCCTGCATCCATATCTGCATGAAACAAACTTTTAAGCAAAGAAGGACTGCAGTGGTATTTCTCAGTAACAATTAGGGAACAGGATAGCACCCAGTGTATTGAACTGGATTGCAGGACATTCTGTCCATGTGCTAAGATGGGGAGTTGCTCCATGGAGGACAAGATGTGTCCTGGAATGAATCATGGACCAGATGAATTTGCCAGACTGTGGAATCCCAGAGTGGGAAAATGTGTCATGTAAATGCGGTTTCTAGAGAATTATAATATCGTTTTTATTATCTGCTGTACAAGAACACTCCAAGAGTTAAGACTGTCAAAAGGAGATGTTTCGAGTCCACATGAATCTGTGCTCTGCTGACAGCATCAGCCCAGTGACCCAAGACTGGAGTTGACAGAAAAGTGCCAAGAAGCTACATCTGGATCAGGACATCTACCTTTCTTCATCTTTGGGTCTTCATTGCCTTGTGAGGTGAGGAATGAACATCATTTCCTTGCAGTATGAAAGTTAACTTTGAACTGAAGCCACTTCCAGATCTTACATGCTAGATGTTTCACAGAATCTGAAACAATTGTGACCAGGTTTGGCATAGGACACAAAATTGAGATGAAGATGGAGGAGGAAGTTAAAAAGCTCCATTGAAATCTAAACAGTCTTATACACCCCAAGGATGCTTCCAGCTGTTAGATTGCTTGAAAGTGTGTCTTTGGCTATGCTTTAGCCAATGCAGCTGTTGTGCCTTTGTTAGATCTAATAAAGTTTTTAGATGTTCCTGAACCACAGTTTCCAGACTCTTGTTTCTTTTCAGAGTCCTCCCCTCACATAAATGCTAGATCGACTTCTTTCTCTGCTACAGATGAGATAGTCTTCCATTTTCTCTTTTTCTGTTATCTGTGAGACATGAATATTGCCTGCACAGAAAGAAAGTGTGTGGAGAACAGGTTGGTCTAGAGCTATTCTTCTAGGCTTCAGGTATGATTTCTTATGTAAAACAACAGAGAACTAAGCAATTGCTGTAACTGGAAGGGACAACTGCTGACAAGTCATAGGGACTTTTGGGAGGGAAGTCAGGAATCACAACTTGGGAGATGTCAGATGTCAGATCAAGCACCAGAACCAGTAAGGCTGCTATAGGCAAATACCTTGGTTACAACTAGGATTATCCTTCCTGCTGGAAATAAACCCAATAGCCAGCTTGGTTGGGCACAGTTACCCAGAAGATCAGACAGTCTAAGAAATTTGCCATGCCATGTTAAGTAAGAATGATATGGGAGCATGGGTGCAAAATTCCTTCAGTAAACAGTCCTGGTAATTTCTTTTTTGGAGAAATGATCTACGTGAGTTCCAGCTGTTTATTGATTTATCAGTTTGTTTGTTTCTCTGTAATTTAGATGTATAAATTTTGACCAGTACAATTGAGCATTGATTCTGGGGAACCTACGAACATTAACAAAAGGAAACAAGCACAACACTTAAAACCAGAAAATGAGCATAAGGGTGTGTGTGTGTGTGTGTGTGTGTGTTGGGAAGGAGACAAAAAACATATTGCACAGCCAAAGGAGACAATCATTGGTGTTTAATCCCACCAACTGAAAAGTCCACAGAGAGCATTTTTGTACAGTATTATGTTTTCCAATTAAAATGCCTGGAACTGAATCCAGAATTCTTCCAGGTACTCATTACGAAGGGATGTTTATCTCTAAGTCCAAAAATACTTAGCGTCAAGCCAACAATGCCTGGGTGGTTTCTTAACTTGGGTCTTCTGTGAAGAAAGTGTGCATTTCTGCATAAGGAACAGTTACACAACTGTTATGTAATGTTACACCGCACGGTGGAACAAAGCCACAGAGCTGTGTTTTGATGCACCCAATCCAACAATGCGCTTGGTTTGTTCCAGCTGTCATGCACAATGTCAAATGGCTCTCTGGCTCGAGTTTTCCAAGAAGTCCACTCTTCTCCAAAAAAAACCCTCCTCCTCCTCTTTTCTGAAGTCAGACTTTTTCCAGCAATCTGGCAGCAAGAGATGGTGGCATCATTAGAGAGATTGCATAAGGAGCTGACAAAGAGTGATAAATGAGATACTGAACTGCGGGAGGGAGGAGAGATATCACTCCTGAAAAGAAAAAAGAAAAAAAGAGAGAAGCCTTACTTTTTTCTCCTTATTTATTTTACTGTGAGAAGAAACATGCTGGTTATATAACTAGAGGGGCTTCAACCTTCTGAGATAACATTCCTGCTTTTCGTAGAGTTCAGTTCCAGCTGTTTAAAGAATTA
The DNA here is from genome assembly GCF_964194415.1 of Vipera berus. Taxonomy (NCBI): domain Eukaryota; kingdom Metazoa; phylum Chordata; class Lepidosauria; order Squamata; family Viperidae; genus Vipera; species Vipera berus. The sequence goes on along the minus strand of NC_138213.1, from coordinate 2,678,596 downwards.
ACTGATTATCAACATCAAATATGGCCCCAGCCACCAATATATACATATTGGTCTAGTGGTTAAGGCACCAGGCTAGAAAGTGGGAGACGGAGAGTTCTAGTCCCATTTTAGGCATGAAAGCCAATTGGATGACTTTGGGCCAATCACTAGGAGTCTAGTCTAGTCCCACCTTAGGCATGAAAGCCAATTGGATGACTGGACCAATCACTAGGAGTCTCTGAGTTCTAGTCCCACCTTAGTCATGAAGGATGACTTTGGACCAATCACTAGGAGACAGTGAGTTCTAGTCCTGCCTTAGGCACGAAAGCCAGCTGGGTGCCTTTGAGCCAGTCCCCCCTCCCTCCTCTCTCTCTCTCTCTCTCTCTCTCTCTCTCTCTCTCTCTCTCTCTCTCTCTCTCTCTCTCTCTCTCTCTCTCTGTTTCTGTACAAAAATTAAGCAATAGGTTTCCTTTGATTTGACAATGTCAATCAAAAGTTTCACCAGACCGTGGGGCAAGAATAAAACTGACCGTAAAACTGTTGCCTAGTGGCACGGATATAACCCAATTGCACTTCCCTTGGGACCTCTCCCTGGATCACAGCTGCTGAGAAAGGTCAGGCAGATGCTCAGATTGGTGGCCCTCCAAGAACATGTTAATTACCGTCTGCCAGAGGTCTGGAATGCATTCTTTTCAGCAATGGGCCATGACACAGATTAGCTTTGATCTGCAGACAATCACAGGTTCTGCACAACCTTGCAAATTCGGGGGGGGGGAGTAAATTGGGTAGAAATAATCACTCCAGGGATTGTGTAATCATAAAAGTGGAATGGAGACAAATGCGGGAATTATCCCATCTCGAGGCCTTTGCAAATTTCTATTTGAAGGCATTCAGGTGGAAAAGAAAGCGCACCAGGTATTTGGATCCGTGGGGAAATGTTCAATTCTTTCCAAGTAAATGCAAATTTGAGGTGGGGGGAATTGTAAAGGGCCTCAGCCCTCTCTTCCCAGAGCAGTCAAACTGTGTGAACATAGAATAGCATGGAACGTCTATGGAGGTTATCAGCCATCCAGGTCAGGATTGTCCCCAAAATGCTTTTTCAAAAGGCAACTGGACTTTGTTTTCCCTTGAAGACATTTGCTTCTCATCCAAGAAGCTTCTTCAGTTAGGAAGAAGAGAGGAGGAGAAGCTAAGAAAAGAAGGATGGAGCTAAAAAAATGAGCCTGATTTGACCAAAGGTGGCAGAGAAGATCAGTCTAGAAAAACTCCCATCTGCATTCCTCTGGAGAGACCGTTGGGCTGGGCCTCAGGTTGTCTCTGATGTTTCCATTCTGAACTCTTCTTCCGTCTACTTGCATGGCCCAAAGTGGAACAGAGCACACAGGCACATGAACACACATGGATGTTACTTGAAGAGAGAACAGAAAGACACGAAAACCCAAGATGCTACTTCATTACCTAGAAGAACATCTAGCCAATGGCTGTTGGTAATAAAGGAGTTGGGAAGGATTCAAGAAACCTGATTTGGCAGGCTCTCGTTAGAACTTAGAATATTCCCTCCCTTCCCCCCCTCCTCTTTTTTCTTCTCCTTCTCCTTCTGCTTCCCCTTCTCTTCCTCTTCCTCCTTCTCCTCCTCCTCCCCCTTTTCCTTTCCCTTTCCCTTCTCCTTCTTCTTTTCCTTTTCCTTTCCCTTCTGTTTCTCCTTCTCCTCCCTTTTCTCCTTCTCCTTTCCCTAATCCTCCTCCTCCTCCTCCTCCTCCTCCTTCCATAGCATCAACTGCTGTTTAACTAATCCATTGTTTCACAACTGTATGGCATAACAGGGCTGTCACAGGGAAGGCAAGAGCTAAATTTGGTTCAGTTTGCTTTTTTAATGAAATATTTGCTTATGCATGTGTGAACTGAGCCACAGATGTCTCTTTCTTTCCAGGAGAGCAGTGCCAGCTTTAGAAATGATCACCAATCATGCAAGGCTTCATATTTTGAATGACATTAGAGAGATGAACAGCACAGTACTTTTCCACTGAATCCGGACAATGTTTGATTCACTGCTACTGGAAGGGTGCAAAGTTGGAGTAGGGGGGGGGGACGTTCCACTACTCCAATAGTATTTTACTGACAGTGGTCTGGCAGAAGCTGGTTCCCCTTCCATTCTTAGAAAAACGATATTGTACTTGTAAGAGTAAGAGAAGAGGAACATCCAGGAACAGAAAATCTGTTCTGTTTACTTTAAAATATTTTTTTTCATTCAATGAAATGGAAAAAGAAAGCCCTGTGATATTTTTTTTCCAAATTCAGCATTTGCACTATGAACCCTGAAAGAGTGTTTGTGAGGACCCCATCCTTCAGTGTACAATAATCTCTCCAGCAATCTGTAACCTCTTTGATCTCGCACCTTCACATCAAGGTAAACTAAAGACACCATAAGGAGAAGACACCATAAAGGATGACCATTGTTAACCTAGGAGGCCAAAAAGCCAGAGACACTGCAGAGTATCAATAAAGGAGAATATTTGTAGCTCAGGGGTGAAATGAGAAGTCTTCGATGCTATCTGAGCTTGGTTGTTTTCTTGCAAATCTTTCATTACCCAAATTACTGTAGGCAACATCATCAGTGTCAGAAGGGAGTGATGATGTTTCCTAGTTTGAGAAATGAAACATCTGCCAGAAAACAACCAAGCTCAGAGAGCACCAAGGAGTCCACAGTCCTCCTCCTCCTCCTCCTCCCTGCAAACCCCACTCTCTTCTAGCACTGATGATGTTAACTAGTTTGGGTAACTAGTCTGCCAGAAAACAACCAAGCTCAGAGAACACCAAGGACCCCTCATGCTGGAATGACTGAGACAGGTAGAGAACAATCAGAGCTCACCATCCTTCCTTCATGGATATTATGAGGAAATTATAAAGCAGTCAAAATAATGAAGTTAAGGAAAAGAGGAGTCTTTTGCAGGCAAAATATTCACGAAACAGAGATTCTAGTTTAGGACACAGAATTAAAACGTACACACAATGTGTTGATAACCAACTTCAATTTCCCTTTTATTCTATGATTACAATATAACTCTCTTCTTTCTATAATCTACCCTGTCTAATCGTCAAGCATTTTTTTTCTGTTTCACATAAAAAAAATCCATAAGGTGTTCCAGTTAAAAATAAACATTGTCTTTTTCTGATCAAAGAAGTCAATTTAACCAACTCAGCAAGCTCCATCATCTTCACCCATCTTTCCTTCATTGGGTGGTGTGGAATCCTTCCGTCTGTGTGCCTACAATAATCTCATTGCAGTTACCATGTTCAGAAAGCGAAAGTTGTTTCATTATATCATTGTTTCTCTGAAGCTATTTAGTTGAAAGATTATGGCTGGGGAATTCTGTGAGTCAAAATCCACACATCTTCAAGTTGCCAAGCTTGAGATACCCTCTGATTTATATGACATCATCACTGTCACAAAGATGAAGGTGAATTTTTCTATTTTAAAATTGGCACGTGGGGATGGACAGAAAGAAAAACACACTAAGCTCTGCAACCCTCTGGTAAACCTAATACTTTATTATTTAGGTGCTGTCGAAAATATGTATTGAGAAGCATTGAGTTCGACCTTGCCTTGTGCCCTATGAGAGACATGAAGATCACAAGTGCATACAAAGATGAGCTGTCCATTCAGCACCATACTCTCCAGGGGGAAAAGGAAAAGAGGAACCAGCTGGTGTGTTTCTTTCAGGATGATTGCACAATGGTTCTTCTCAAAAAGGTAGTCTACAAATTTCTCTGTCAGTGTTTTCTCTGAAAACCATTCTGAGTTGCTAGGAGCAACAAGTCAAGGTGAAGAAGACTCTCCATGGACAGGGACAGAAAGGGCTTCTAATCAATTGGCTGGTCATCCTTGGGGAATGAGTGAAGGATGAATCCCCAGCAATCCCAGATATTTATTTATTTATATTCCACATTTGTTATTTTCATAAACAGGTCAAGGCGTCAAACGTATCTAATACTCCTTCCTCATGCTATTTTCCCTACAAAAACAACCTTGTGAGTTGGGTTGGACTGAGAAAAAGGGGCTGGCCCGAGGTCACCTAGATGGCTTCCATGCCTAAGGCAGAACTAAAACTCACCATCCCCTGGTAGTTTGGTTTTCATGTCTCAGGCAGGACTAGAACTCCCAATCTGTTTGTTTCTAGCCTGGTGCCTTCACCAGTCGAGACCAAGCTGGTTTGGTTAAAGATGGGAAAGATCAAAGGCAGACATCGTTCAACACAAAATCTTGGGGTTGAGAATCCTGCTTTTGCTTTGGAGCATTTGGTTCATTAGGCCTCTTATATTATATGGTATATCTTGAACCATCAAGAATGTTGATTTATTCTTATGTAGTTGATACGGGCTTTACCTAAACAGAACCACATGGTTCATGAATCAGAGACTTTAAGGGGAAAATAAAATCTGCCTGGAAAAATGTACTTTAGCTGGTTCCCTAGTGTCATAATTTCTTACCTCATAAGCGCAGCTGATTGTGTAATTTAAAACACTCCTGTTCTTTAAAGCCCATTGTGATTCTTCTTGAAAGTTTCTTCCATGCTAATATTTCAAGAACAGATTCCATGTTTGGGGGTTTGGGGGGGGGGCTCTCTCCTTTATGAGTCAGAGGACCTAGGGGAAGATGGTAGATTTGTTGAACTCAATATTGCTTTGGGATGTAAGTAAATAGAGAATGATGGTGTTCAGACTGGACAAATGATAGCAAATGGGAATGTTTCCAAGTACATCTTAGAACCAAACTTTATTGACCCGTAGTCACATGGAAGTGATTAGCCCATAGTCACATTGCTCTGTTTCCTTGGGAACCTTTGCATAAACCAGTCTTCTGAATGGTGTCCTCAGACACTGGGAAGCCATGCCAGTAAATCAGGGCTGGCTCCTCTACAAATCTTCCCAGAATGCATGTTTCTTTGTGTGTGTACTTTTTGAGCTGAGAACTGCACTGCCAAACATAGAGAGAGGCAAAAAAAGTGAAATCTGTAGGGTATCTGTGTTCCAATCTCAGTTTAATCCCAAAAATATTGATTAGATCATTTCCCTCAAAAATGTGGTTAGTTTCCATCTATTGCTTCTTATCTTGTCTTCAGGTGCTTTGAAGAATAGGACTCCCTTTTTCTTTGGGGCAGCCCCTGAGGTATTGGAGCACTGCTATCAGGTCACTCCTTAGTTCTTCTTTTCATTAACCTGAACATACCCAATTCCTGCAACCGTTCTTCATATGCCTGACTGGGATCTATTGGACTGTGGTCCTTGCACATGAATGTCAACCAAAATATTGTTCTCCTATATTTGCACTATATTATAGAATCCTAACACAAGCAAAACAAGGTAGCTGTATACACCTATATTCCATTTGGCAAATATAATAATAATGATAATGATGACCTTGGAGGTCATCTAGTCCAAACCCTTGCTCAGGCAGGAAACCCTATACCATTTCAAACAAATGGCTCTCCAGTCTCTTCTTAAAAACTTCCAGTGTTGGAGCCTTCACAGCTTCTGGAGGCAGGTTGTTCCACTGGTTAATTGTTCTCACTGTCAGGAAATTTCTCCTTAGTTCTAGTTTGCTTCTCTCCTTGATTAGTTTCTATCCGTTGCTTTTTGTCCTGCCTTCAGGCACTTTGGAGAATAGTTTGACCCCCTCTTCTGTGTGGCAGCCCCTGAGATATTGGAATGCTGCTATCATGTCCCCCCTAGTCCTCTTCATTAAGCTAGACAGACCCAATTCCAGCAACCATTCCTCTTATGTTTTAGCCTCCAGTCCCCTTGGTATTTAGTCCCTTGATACCATAAGGCTTTGTTCCGAGTGTACCAATCCTTTCACTAAAACTTGGCAAGGGATTGATCCTGTTCTTCTGATTGGGAAATGCAGCTCCAAATGCAATTTCTTTGAATGCTGAGGGCACCACCTCTTGGAGATTGGAAGCATGCAGTCCACATTTTTATTTTTTTATTTTTTTAATATTAAAGGACGTTAGCAGTGAATGATAGAAAATAAATAAGGGAAAAAACTTTGATCTTCTATCCTGGTCTGTTATTTCAATTCATACAAGCAAATGTCATCATCCTCCTCCTAGCCATTGTCTATCCACTGCAGGATGAAGGCGTCTTCCACAAGTTTCCAATGCAGTCCTGAGCTTTCCTTTGCCAATTGGGCCCACCATATTTGCTGATGTCGTTGATCCATCTTGTTTGAGGTTTCTTTCATGGATACGTTTGATCAAGTGGGACCCGCCTCAGTCCATCAGTTCTTGCTATGTGATCAGACTGTTTCCATTGCAATTCTTTTACGCTTTTTTAATTTTATTTTTATTATTATTTTTTTATAATCACAAATGCTTAATGTTTTATCAGCAGCATATTGTCTGGGTTCCAACATTTAACTTACTAATACATGTTAAATTCCTTTCTCTCTACCTCATTTTTCTAGCCATTGATAAAAGGTATCCCATGTTCTAAAGCATACTAAATCTTCTTTCTCCTTCATTTTCAATGTCAATCTATCCATTTCTGCACAATCAAAAAAATTTTTTTAATTAACTCTTCTTCCGTTGGTAAATCTTCATTTTTCCAATGTTGAGCGAATACAATTCTCACTGCAGCTAATACATGTAAAATTAGATCAATTCTTTTGCTCTTTTGATGGCATCGTATACTTTCATTTGATCTCTGATCCATGTGCTGGTCTTCCTGTCTTGTCTTGTGAGGCCGAGCGTGTCTCTTTCCATGGCTCTTTGCGTCACTTGTAGCTTTTGTATCGATTGCATACCTTAGAAAGATGACAGAGAGAGTTTCGGAGTCAAAGTGTTGCACAGTTGGTTTGAGTCTGCTGTAATTGAAATAGTGTATAAGACTGAGTGCCAAATAAATAAACAATGCAATAAATCAGAAAGTGTTTGGCTTCTTAAACATCACATTGATGGTGGAGCTCTTCTCTTGAGGGGTGGGTCCTTGTGGAAACATATGAATTATTATTATTTTTCTGAACCATCCTTTCCTCCAACAAAACTTCCGTGTTTTCAATGGCATTCGTCACAGGGAAAAAAAAGTTGGATCCTGAAGTTTTCTGAAAGTCAAACAATACACGCAGCTGTTCTAGGACCAAATATCTCACATTTTTGTTACATTTGGAAAAGGAGCCACATTCCCTGACTCTTTAGAGTTTGCAAACCAGCCATGAAATGCAGGAAGATCCAGCAAATGGTCTAAGAACATCAGATGCTTTAAGGAAGCCACGCAAGTGTGGTCTTGATAAGAAGGAGACCATTGGCAGATTCACATAATAAATACATTTGAAAAAGACGCACACAGCTGTGAACAAATCAACACAGTGCGATCCGATCATCTGAGCCAACTCATCCCTCATGGAACTGAAACATTTGTTTTGGCCTGGCAGGAAGACCATGTTATAAGTCAGAGGAACTCCACTGAAGAACATCTGGAGACGTTAAAAGAACACAAGAAGATCTGGGCTGAATAAAGCTGCCACCTCAAAGGGAGACACATATTTCAAAAACTGATTGGGCCTGGGTTTGTAGCAGAAGGAAAGAGGGGTACATTAAAAAAAATCCCATCCATTGGTGGTGCAAACGCCTAAGAGAGTTTGCATGGAATGTTGTGATGCAAGTATGAGAAGGGTTAGGGTTTGCTTTGTCACAGCATGGTGGGTATGTCATCCTCTTGGCTCCATCATAATTAATTTTAATTGATTGGATGTGGAAGGCCAGCCAATTCAAAATGACTCTGGGTGTCAGTTAGAAATCAATGTGTATCTGGCAATAAAGAGTGCCTGTTTGCGCATCGTCCAGTCCAACTCCAAAACTTCTCAGCTTCAGCTCAGAAGCTAAGAGTTAAAAATGAATGTGGGGTGGTGGAGTTGCAAACAAAACAAAACAAAACAAAAAAAACCCATCTCATTTACTTCTCTGCGGGGTCTTTATGGCTAATTTGAGTGCCTCTTTGCTGCTGAGCATTTCACCAATCTCAAAATAATGGCGTTACTTGGGAGGTGGCGGGTGGGTGGGTTTGTTAATAGCGAAGAGAAGTGGCTTCATTGTGTAAAGTACGCATAGCTCTTGATGGGTGAAGGTATTTTGATTTTTTGAAAAAGATAATGGCGCTCGAAGTTCTGCTGAGGGCAATCAGTCCCACATCTCCAAAAATTGATCAGGCCAAGTATATTTTTCCTTTTGATGTTGCTTGATTTTCCCTTCTATTTATTGCTAGTGGCTATAGGGCATTTCCACATTTTTCGTGGTCCCAGTAGAAGGGCATAGGTCATCTATGTGCTGGAATAAGTTTGATTGATTCCAAAGAAAGTCTTCCTTCCTTCCTTCCTTCCTTCCTTCCTTCCTTCCTTCCTTCCTTCCTTCCTTCCTTCCTTCCTTCTTTCTGTTTCTTTCTTTCATTTTCTTCCTTTTCCTTTCTTTTCCTTCCCTCACTCCCATCTCATATCCTCCCTCCCTCCCTCCCTCTCTCCCTTCTTTCCTCTTTTTTATTTCTTTGTCTCTTTCTTTATTATTTCTTTATCTTTTCTTTATTCTTTCTTTCTTTCTTTCTTTCTTTCTTTCTTTCTTTCTTTCTTTCTTTCTTTTCTTTTCTTTTCTTTCTTTTTCTCTCTCCCTTTCTTTCTTTCTTTTTGTCTGTTCTCATCTTTGGCATAACCTTTCCTATGGAAAGTACAGAACAATACTCCACAACGCAACAAGGCTGGGGTCTCTTCTATTAGTTGGCAATTTCAGCTGAACAAGCCATTAAAATGAAAAAGTGTGCGTCATTCCTGCAACACGTGGAAATCTCTTAATCCTTCCAATATTACAAAAGAACATAAACTTGATGAGCCTCCAGAATCAGAATCAAATATATGAACATCCCACTTGTTGAAGAGCTCCAGAAGGATTGTACAACCCTAAACGTTTGGTGAAATGTTTTTTGACTTTGTCTTTCTTGGATGTGTTGGTAACAGACAAAAGCTCTTCAAATAATTGTTTTCTGCACATACACATTTGATAATGGATAAAAGGCCCTCAAATAATTGTTCCCTGGACATACATTTAATGTAGAGTCAAAAGGGATTATCAAGAGCAGATCATTTTGAACATGGCTTGGCCGACTTTTCAGTCTTGCTATTACAGAGTGCTTGCCTGCAAATATACTGGTGGACATTTTTCTTTTTAAAAAGATATATTGTGAGGAAAATGGATATGCAGTCCAATTGGAGAGCGGCTTCCAAATATTTCTATTGAAAAAGAAAGGAAGGAAGGAAGGAAGGAAGGAAGAAAAAGAAAGAAAGAAAGAAAGAGAAAGAAAGAAAGAAAGAAAGAAAGAAAGAAAGAAAGAAAGAAAGAAAGAAAGAAAGAAAGAAAGAAAGAAAAAAAGTGGATCAGAAGTAGACAAAGTCATTACAATAGGTCAAGTTTTCCTAGCCAAATCTACATAAGCACAAATAATGCAATTAAATGGATTTTAAGGCTTGGTGTAATAATAACTTTGCTTGCCTTTTTTTTAAATTGAAGTTTTATTATTCCTCTGAATGCCCAACAGATGGCAGCAACCCCATTTCCCATTCACTGATGGATGAAAAACATCTGCTAAGTTGTGTCCCACGTCCAGGCTATACTGAACTGAGATGACAATATGCTCTGGGGCTAGGTTTTTCAAGGTGTGAATTTGGAACACAGGCTAACAAACACAGCTGGTGGCTCCCAGGTCTGAAAATCCCAGGAATTGTGTGATTTATTTTCCTGGATAATTGGCTGTTATTGAGTAGGGGGATGAACTACTAGAAGATCTCCAATGTCCCTTCCAAACCTATTATTCTGTATTCTGCATTTCACTAAAAAAGATCCACATGTGACAGATGAGAAATTCTGGGAGTTGAACTCTGCATATGTTGGCTGGGGAATTCTGGGAGTTGAAGTCCACACAACTTAAATTTTGTGGTTGCAGTTGAGAAAATGTCTAACACAAAATACCCAAAGCACCCCACTTCTTGGACATGAATAGTGGGATCAGGACTTACTCTCTTTCCTCTCAACTGCTCTTGCAGCTTTCTTTCTCTCATGTTCAATAATGTGATGAATAATAATAATGAATAATTGTGGGAGGTTTTCATTTGGTTTTAATTAGGGTTTTCTTTGCTTCTTAATGGTGGAATTTCAGCTATGTAAACCCGGGTTAATTGGGGGGATGCGAAAGAAAAAAAGAAAGAAAGAAAGAATCAGCAGTTATATATAACTGCCCACAACTATTTGGGGCTTAAATGAAGAAACATGCTTTTTTCTCCCTTTTTCAGTAGCCTGACAAATGCCATTCTTCTCCAGCATTGGACCCTGTTCAAAAAGTTATGAAATGCATTGCTCAGCAAAAAAATAATAATAATAGAGAGAGGCAGAAGCCGTTTCCCTTAGAATTTCACAATAAACAGGTGGCTTTATTCTTTAAAGGCGATGAAAAGCTTTCTAATAGCCAAAGAGTTTCTTGCAACATGAGGCATATGGTTACAGAGGAAGCACGCTCTTTGCCAAGATCTCCCTTGCTTGGGAGGGTCTCCTTCGGTTAAGTGGTTGTCAAGGGAACAATTCTTTTGATACGATTATGATGATGATGATGATGATGATGATGATGATGCCTGGAGCTTTTCCTGAAGCTTGTTACAAATGGATAAGGCTGCAGCATTGCAGAATCGATGATGCTCCCTAATAAAATAAAATGAAATGCACATAATCAATCCTCTCCAGGTGGTCTTAAAGAGCCGTTCACCCAGTGGTGGGATTCAGCCGGTTTGCACCACTTCACAGAACCGGTAGCTAATTTTTTGATACCCAGGCCCAGAACGGACTTCCGGAAGCGGCATCCACACAGAGAACCGGTTGTTCACCTATTTGAATCCCCCCACTGCGTTCACCTTGTTTGCAAAGAAAAATAACTACAGAATTAACAGAGTTGGAAGGGACCTTGGAGGTCCTCTAGTCCAGCCCCTTGCGCAGGCAGGAAAAAACTATACCATTTCAGACAAAGGGTTGTACGATCTCTTCCAGTGTTAGAGCATTCACAACTTTTGGAGGCAAGCTGTTCCACTGATTAATTGTTCTCGCTGTCAGGAAATTTCTTCTTAGTTCTAGGTTGCTTCTCTCCTTGGTTAGTTTCCATCCCTTGATTCTTGTCCTGCCTTCAGGGGCTTTGGAGAAGAGCTTGACTGCCTCTTCTTTGGGGCAGCCCTTCAAATACTGGAAGGCTGCTATCCTGTCCCCCCTCATCCTTCTCTTCATTAAACTAGACAATCGCAATTCCTGCAGCTGTTCTTTGAATGTTTTAGCCTCCAATCCCCTAATCATCTTTGTTGCTCTTCTCTGCATTCTTTCCAGTCTTAATATCTTTTTTATAACAGGGTGACCAAAACTGGAACAATGTTTACTCTTGTTTTTTACCTCTTCCTTGCTGAACTAGCAACTTTTTCTTCTGCAGCATAAGGGCATCTATGCAAACTGTGCCTTAGGGACCTCCCTCTCCTTTAGCATTACCGTAAAAAAAATAGACAGTTCTGCATTGTGATGCTGCATTTTTGAACTGAATGCTACATTTTAAAAATAGCATTCCAACTGCCAAGAGCCCCAGGAGGGATGGAAGAAGTTTTCTGATTTCCTCTCTTGCTTTTGGGGTACTTTAGAATTTCTTGAGCATTTCTTTAGTTGACCCTTTGAAACCTGCTTTTTTAAGGCAACTTGGCTCTTGATGCTGCCGTTCTGTTTGTTTTCCTGTTTCAGCCAAAGGTTGAGAAATCTTTTGCCCTTGGAGAGAATGTCCTAACGGTTGCAGGAAAAGAGTAAAAATCCTCCATTCTTCCCCCTCAAAGTCCTGGGGTTCAAATCTCTATTAGGTGGAGGCTGATCTTCATTTGATGCCAGTCTGTTCCATCCAAAATGGAAATTTGTGGAGAAATAAAATAGGATAGCAATATTTCTTTCTTTGCTCAGATGCCAGAAAAAGTCTTACCATCAGTTGCTGGAGAAGAGAAGCAGAGGGACCTGCAAAAAAATTATCATTAAAATGGTTAGCCCATTTAAATGGGAATGGTTTGTTTTAAACTAAAGCTATTAAACAAGCCAGGATGACTCCTGCAACTCTGCTAAGTCGCAAGCCCCTGATCAAGAGCGACTAGCTTGAAATAAGCCTTGTCCTAACCAAGTCATAACCTGGTTTGTTTAAAACGAGGCTGTTAAACAAGCCAGGATGACTCCTGCAACCCTGCTAAGCCACAAGCCACTGAATCAACAGTGACTAGGTTGAAATAAACCTTCCACTACCCAAGTCAAACCACTCACCTTAAAGCTCAATGCAATGTGTGATTTCAGATCCGTGGTGGTTCTCTTTTTGTATCTTTATGCTTTTAATTAAAACATGATGGCTGAATTACCTAGGATGATTAGCCAACACAAACTAGAATGAACTTGGCTGTTTGAATTGAGTGCTGGCTAGAATAAATGGGCAAGGGACCAACTTGCTTCGGCCCGGAGTTGGACGTTTGGCTGACGTAGGCTGACGGACATGCTGCAATAGATGGTTAAAGCAAACACAGTTTGTGTGCCCAATGCATCGTTTTGTTTGTAAGATGCTTCCCCCTTCTTATCTTTTCCAACAAGGCAACCTTGAGACAAACCATTCCTACAGGCAGACTGTGCAAATATTACCAGGCAGGAACCAAATGTTCTTGTCCAGAGATGTGTATTTTTAGATTGGGAGAGCCCTCGTTGACATTTCCCCCTTCCCAGCCTAGTTGTGTGTCTTCTCCAGCACTCACTGTAGCTTCGTGGGGGTTGCAGTTACGGTGGAATTTGAGCGGGGGACCAGGGAACTACATTTCAATGGGCAGGTGAGGTCAGGACCAAAACTGAATTTGATCTCAGGTTCATCCCAGTCAACATGATGATCCACCAAGTGTTTTAGTTTAGTCTTCAGTGGCAGGCAGAGGAGAGAGTCCCACAGAGCCTCAAACTCCAGCTAGGATTTGGGTCCCTCCTCTCCAGAAGCACAGACACAAGTAGTGGGTTGTGTGTATACGTTCACTTCTCTCCTGTCATGTTCTGATCACACAATGAATCAGGGGCCTTCAAACTTGGCCGTTTTATGACTTGTGGACTTCAACTCCCAGAATTCCTCAGCCAGCGTGAGGGAACTATGACCCTTTTATGACTTGTGGACTTCAACTCCCAGAATTCCTCAGCCAGTCATAGTTCCCTCACGCTGGCTGAGGAATTCTGGGAGTTGAAGTCCACAAGTCATAAAAGGGCCACGTTTGAGGAGCCCTGCACTAAATAAAGAAAGAAAAGTCCACCTCTTAGGATTGAAAAGGTCTGTGAATCCACAGTGGGCAAGGAAGGGAATTCAGTCTCACCCAGAAGGAAACTGAAGCATGAAGTCTGCGTCTCCTGGTATCTCACGAGATCAAGACGTGTCAGCTTTGGGCTCAATTCTTATCCACAGTTCCTATTATAAGTAATCTATTTGCTGAACCTTTGCTGAGTTCAGCAGTTTCTCAAGATCTGCTTTTCTCACACGCTTATTTTGCAACCCCACATTTAAACTGCTGTCTTGGATGCTTATAATTATGATTATAATTACTGTATAATTTCCGAAGCTTATAATTATGTGGCAAGAGCTATCCCACTATACACATAGCTGAAGCGTCCCTCTCTCTTCTCTCTCTCTCCCTCTCTTTCTCTCCTCTCTCTCTTTCTCCTCTCCCTCTGTTTCTCCTCTCTCTTTTTTTTCTCTCTCTCTCCTCTCTCTCTCTCTCCCACGCACTTGTATCAGCACAGATTCACCTGCAGTTTTGCCAAAAGCAAAATCCATAAACTGCATGAAGTCAGCGGTTAACGGCAAAAGCAATTAATAGCATATATACTGCACTAAGGGCCGGTGAGCCCTATTTTATGATGCTGGGTCCCAAAACAAACAAACAAAAAGGAAAATTCACACCCATCGTGGCTAGCTAATCATTAAATGCAAACGGCTGCTTAATTATTTGAAAAGATTTTGATCACGTGACCGTGGGGGTGCCGCAACGGTCATAAGTGTGAAAAAGGTCACAAGTCATTTTTTCAGTGCTGTTGTAACTTTGAACGGTCCCTAAAGAAACTGCTGTAAATTGAGGACTGCCTGTGTTAGCACAATGCCGCTTGTTACAAACAGCCATTCCAGCTAATGTCCTAGAAAGATATGAAGAGTCTTATGAATTTCTTCAAATACGTTCAAAATTCATATTTAATTGAAATAATTGATTCCTAGACTTAATTTTTGTTAATTTACACTGCAACCGAAGCTGTTCTGTGACGGTTTATTGGTTGAACATCAGAATAGAAATACAATGGGCCATCCCCTATTAACTTAACGTTGCTAGGCTATTTTAAAAGTAGACTTACATCCCTCCTATTATTTAAACAAAGGGCTAGGATATAATTTATTTTCTAGTTGCACTCTTGTAACAAGGATTGGGTTCTCCCTCCCCCCAAAGAAATAATGCTTCTTCAGATTACATCCCAAGCAAATCCCAGCACCTCTGTTTATTTATAGGCTTTTGAGCAGTGAATATCCTACAATGAAAGATTAAACCCTGTTTAAGCTTGTTTGCGTGGTAAGGGACGGGAATTCCATCCATCTAAAGAATGGTGAACTCTACTGATATTCCTGAAATACAGATGGTTTCCATTGATGAGATAAATCCTTTTTTTTTCCTGGCTCTTAAAAATTGTTGTTCCTCTGAGTTGCATAAGATGTCTTGGTTGTTATTTCAGACTATAATGTATGACAGGAAGAGAGGCTTATATTCTCTGTTGTTCCATCTCCTTTAGACTTCAACAGGACCTTTTATTTATTTTTTTACCAGATTAATGGGGTTAATTTGTTTTGTTTTTATTTTAAAAATCCTGTCTAATTATCTAGCTCTGCTGAAATGTATTCTGTACCATGTTTCCCCCCCCCACCTTCAATTCCCTAAAGAATTCACTCCATCCGAAAGAAAGAAATTTCTCTTCTCCTATTTCATTTTCAGATTGCTCACAGATTTCTTTAGAATGTCTTCTGAGGGTGGTTTTAATCTCATTCTACCACGGGGAATGGCCAAAAAGATTTGGGGGTTACTTTCCATGTTGGTCATCCTTCCATCTCATTGAAAGCTCCTTGGCTACTCATATTTCCTGATCTAAAAAAATAAAATAAAATGAAATGGAAACTCTTGGCAGGTTTCTCAGTTGATATCTGCCCAAGGGATTAAATATTGAAGTGTAGAAAGCCAAGACCACAGGAGAGACAATTGCACAGTTCAGAACAGGACATTTTATTTTTTAAAAAAACTTCTGGTGAAATTCATACCCTGCCTTTGTACTTCTATAGGCACTGAAGGCAACCTCCATGATGAAAATGAAACACAAAACAAAAAGTGTAACCATAAAATAAATGCAATTATAACCAAGATTAAGAGAGAGTTAAAACCACATTCCCTTACCCTATAGACTACAATTACCATATGGGAACTTCATGAAAATGTTCTTAACCTTTCAAAATCCTCATTCTCATACTCATGGATGATGTCTTTGGTGCCATCTCAAAAGATCTGGGAAAGCCCTTGGACACCATAAGAAGAGACAGGCCCTCAAACCATTAGAAAAAGTTGCATTATCTGGAATAGCACCTGTAGTATTAACAATGTCCTTATGCTCCTAGAGCCTTGGGAAGGATCCAGGAGTCAAAAATACCAAATCAATCAGAACTGTTGGGTAGAGTATGAATAAATAGCAATACTAGCAGTAGTAGACATCATCACTATGGTTGATCATGGGAAATATGGGCAGAAGACTTTTTCAGCCTAATCAGGACTCACACGTTAATCTCCCTTAGACACATTAGGTGTCGTAGTGGCACAAATTCCATTACTTAGTCATGAAAGTTAGTTTGGCTGATTAAGAATGCCACTCCTTTCCATGAACCTTAACTGAGTTCTAACAATAGCTGTGGCATCACCAGGAATCAAGCTTGATCAAAGCAGACTTAATTTTGTTGACATTGGCCAATCTCAACAAGCTTCTGTCCTATGACGGGTTCCACTTTGTAAGTATACCCCAAATAATTTGTTACTCTTCTGTGACATCAAAGTGCTTGATACTTTAGACCAGGGGTCTCCCGAGGTGGCAACTTTAAGACTTGTGGACTTCAACTCCCAGAATTCCCCAGCCAGCATTAGGAATTCTGGGAGTTGAAGTCCACAAGGTTTAAAGTTGTCAAATTTGGAGATCCCTATTTTAGATCAGTTAAGGCACTTGGTCTCTCTTTCTGTCCTAGCAGTTGTAACACAACAATAGTGAACACAATAGCTATCTGTTGCCATTTCTTGCTCTTTCAAGATAACTCGCCAGTTTAGCTTGGTCATACAGTGACCTTCTCCAACTAAGGACCTTCCATATAACAAAAGGAAGATGCTCTTATTTGACGTCTTACATAGGCAATAAGACTGGGCTGTTGGTTTGAGCTCAAAGAGGCAAGTGAGTTCATTAAAAAGAAGGCTATCAATTTCTGGAGTATTCCTGTGGCTCAACCCAACTATGAAGTCTATGAGATGGCATTAGTCAGGAAGAGTGAAATTTAGGAGGTCAATTCTAAGAATCGGACAAATCTTTCATATGGAGCCTCAACAATTTATCTGAAATAGAAGCTTTTTTTTCTCCACCAGCCCTTCTGAATACAATGATTCTGACCAGACTGTAGCTAATAATAATAATAATGTTCCCCTTATGTCTCATAGGCCCCATTTCCGAATTGCCTTCCTTCCTTGGATTCGATCCATTTGTTTGTGGGAAAACAGAAACAGATATCAATCTAGCCCTGCTGATTCGTGCCAGGTACATTCCTTCCGAAACTCATCTTTTTTGTGTTGTTGTTGTTTTGGCTGCTCCACGTGTCTTCTGATGGGTATGATGGATGGACCGATGAGGCTCCTGGTTGCCAAGGACAGATCACACCAGTCCTTCCAAACTGAACTGATTTGGGTGTCAACTGACATTCCACGTTGCTTCAGAAAGATATTATTATTTTCGAAGGAAACCCGTGAACTGTAGTTTGGAAATAATTGCAAAAGACATCTAGTTTAAACACAGTGGCTTGGGTGAAATGCCTTTATAAAATTGCAAATGGCACAAAATGTATATACGACTCAAAATTAGTTTAGCTGCCCTGGGTTTCACCCCCAAACTATTGTTCTTTATTCATGTCAGAAGCACCTACAAATTATAGTTATATAACATTCAACACTGAGCAAATAAAATAGGTATAAAAGAGGTCATCCCAAAGGTGCTTTTCCAAAGGCCTTTGTTGGCTCGCCCCCCCCACCTTGAAAAGCTTCTCATCTAAGTGATCTTCAATGACCTTCTTCAGTTCTGAAGGACATTGAAATACAGAACGTGCAAAAAATGTGTAGAATAAGTGACATTCGCCCAGTGTCAAGCCATTTCGACCACATTTTCCCTCACCAACTTGAGGTCTTCCTCTAGGTTGAAGGACATCATACGAACCATACTATGTGTTAGATGGATTGCTCTTCACTACATTCAGACAGAGTTATTCAATTAAATATTTAAACTAATATATTAAAAGCCAGCCATCAACACACCCCAATCGACATCTAAAAAACCACTTACAGCAGACACTCTAAATACCACACACAGAACAGCAAACACACCCTGCTAGAGAGAAGTTCCAGAAAAAGTCCAAAATCTCAGAAGGCAAAACTTTTGGTCCCAGTGACTGAATCAGATCGGATCCTGCTACTTCATCCTGGGACAAGTAGATTCACCTTCATTTGACAGAGTATCACCTAGAGCAGAGGTCCCCAACCTTTGGGGCACCAGGGACCAGTTCCTTGGAGAGAGGTTTTTCCGTGGACTGGAGAGTGCGTGGTTTTGTGTGCTGTCTGCATCCCACGGATGGGGCTTTGCTTGTTTGTGTGGACCAGTTGTTGGCATGCCACGGCCCAGTAGTGGTCCATGGACCGGGGGTTGGGGATCCCTGGTGTAAAGTAGGGGTCTTCAAACTTGGCCCTTTTATGACTGGTGGACTTCAACTCCCAGAATTCCTCAGCCAGTATGCCTGCTCTAGAGAGAGGCCCCATTTTCTTAGATTGTCTCATCCTGGCGCACAATCTATGTGGTGATTTCCATACCAGCCAAGATTGTTCTTGACCAGGTGACAGTCTTGTGGTGGTCCCCAGTTATCCAGTAACACCTTACTCACTTATTTCCATAGATCCTGGGTAGTCTGTGGTGTTTGGTTGTTAGGAAGGGCCGAGAGTTTGAGGAAACTGTTCCCCATTCATTTGCATTGTTAATGTCTGGCTTCTACAGAAGAAATGTAGCTTTCCCTATTACTACAGAACCCAAGCTCACTTAACAACAATAAGCTCTTTATTTTTATTTTATTTATATATCAAATTTAGAGGCCAACCATCTCCCTCACAGAGTGATTACAGGCAATGTACTGTTAAAACATATTGGGTTTTTTTTTTACCACTGTTAAAATTGGAAGAAACGAAGTACAGATCACATGGATTCCATGTTTTGTTAAATGAAAACCAAAGGGACATTTTGTTGATGAAGATTCTCCTTCATCCAGGTCATGGTTGTCCCAAAGATTCTTTTTCAGGAGGCAACTGGACATTCTTGTTTTTCTTTGAAGAAATTTCACTTCTCATCAAAGAAGCTTCTTCAGCTCTGACTGGATGGTGGGGAATGGAAGGATTTATACTCCTTGCGGACAGCAAGAGAGAATGCAAATGACCAGCTGTCTGCAAGGAATATAAATTCTTCCATTTCCATCTAGAGCTGAAGAAGCTTCTTGGATAATAAGCAAAACATCTTCAAAGAAAACCAAGAAAGTCCAGTTGCCTCCTGAAAAAAAACACCTTTGGGTCAAGGGACATTTTTAACTTTTACACAAACTCGTGGAGTCGCTGTGAAATTGTAGAGTTTCTGGCTAGTAATGGGAAGAAATTATGGAAGAAACAAAAGAATCACTACATGTTACACAAAATCTCAGAAGTGTCTTCTCAGGTGGGGCTGGAACTCCTGCCATTCACAAATAAGTCGGTGCAGAAGTCCACTGATTACAGAGCCATGTGTTGTGGGTAATTTTTGTTATGGCTGTAGTTATAAAATTAGAGTCCAATGATTTGATTTCACACCACTAATTATATCCTGGCATGCTGTTTCTAATTATATGTTTTCTCCCAAAGCATTTTTACTGGCTGCTGGGTATAGGCTGTTCATGTTATCCTGCCATTTTAAGTGCATTTTGGAAACTGCCAATTTTCTCTTCTCTGTTAGCCGTTGAACAATGCAAAATTGTGCTGAAGGCAAATAGCCAAGGAAAACAAAGAGGTCACCTAGTTTCTCACCTGTTCCTTGAAGGTATCTAAATGTCAGTATTCTTAACAGATATTTAGCTTTCATTTGAACATCTTCAGTGAAGGAGCAGCCACTGCCTTCCTTGATAATTGGTTCCGCTATTAACTTGCTCGTATTATTGGGGCATTTATCTTAATATTTCACCTGAATCTAACTTCCTGGGTCTTGAGATCATTTATCTATGACTTCTTCTCTGGAATGACATATAATAAGTGCATAGAATTGGGTTAGTGCCATCTAGCGGCTAAATTATATGATAACATTATCCACGCATGACTCTGTTCTTAAGATATTTTAAACTGTTTTATTTTCCCACCACAAACCAGAACTTTGTGGGAGAGACGGAAACCCCACATCAAGACAACATCCGAAAAGTTTTATTTGGGTTCAGTACATAAATTTGAAGATAATTCCATAGCATAATTCCTCATAATTCCATAGCATATGTTTGATCACAGAGTTACCGTTTTCCTCAGATCTCTAGAAAAAAGAGAATTATAGATTGTCCAAGTTAGACTGGCTTCAAATATTTTTTTTAATCCTTTATAAATAAGAACATTTGACTTTTCCAGTGTTTCCGTCACACTGGCTGAAAAAGAAAAGGAACATGAGAATTGCCAATTTCACCGATCAAGAATATTTCTACTGGTGCTCAGAGTACTGGAAATACAGTTTTTATATGATCCGAAGGAGGAACATTGCGAGGAAAGTTAAGCATCCTTGTAATTTTTTGCAGCAGTCACAGAGTGTTTTGCAAGGATAGGCGTGTTTCCTGAGTAACACATCAATGGGCAGCTATAGAGTGTGATCTCTGCATCTAAAAAGACCCACATTCCCCAGTTAGTGATGTTCTACCACCATGGATATTATCTGCAAGAGTAATGTACCCTAATTAACATCTAATGGAGCTGATGCTAGCATTACAGGAAATGTCAGGACATAGTCCAAGGATAAAAGAAATACACAGTCTTATCTATTCAAGGAGTCCTTTGTGCTTTCCTTATTCTTTTAAATCAATAGGGATAGATTGCACAATTAAATTATATCTCATGCAAAATAATAAAAACTTGGCTTTGCTCCAGGCTGCCTTAACCAAACCTTTCTACATTGTAAGCTCTGATAAATAGAGATATCGCCTTGTCTTAAATAACACAAAGTCTCTTATATCTTTGGATCCAATATATTTCTATCCAAAATTCATTTCACTTGGTGGAGAGGTGAAGTTGGTGGGGGGTGGGGTGGGGGGGGCACTTTGTGACTGACATTTATTTACGGTATAATATTTCTTTAAAAATTTGAAGGTCAGATAGATCAGGCTACAGGTAAGAGAGCCCTTGGTTTCAATATGGCAACATGGAGAATGATCTTCAGGTCATTGTTGCTAAGACCTTGAAAAGAATCCACGTAATGTGGATGGTTTGTGTCTCTCTCTCTCTCTCTGTGTGTGTGTGTGTGTGTGTTTTAAAACAAATCTCTTTGGACCACCTTTTACAGTCTACACTTTTCAAAATGTTTACTCAAGGACTGCCATAAACTGCACGCTATTGAACCAAAGATGCAATCCAGGTTGATTTGAGCCAAGCCTTATCAGCATCATATAATCATGATCATGGGAGAAGAGAAACAGAGAGAGAGAGAGAGCAATAAATATACTAGGTCATTTATACCTTGCAACCTCCTGATAATGCTGGGAGAGAGTAAACGGGGTGGGGGTGGGGTGGGGGTGGGGAGCTAGGTAATGATTTGTCATCCGGGGAGCTCAGAGTAGTAGTCAAACCTCTGTGTTAGGAACCCTAGCTGTGATTGACAGCTGGGTTGCGGGGGCCTTGCCCGCCTGTGTTGACAGGAATTATGAGGATTTGTCAAAGCCTAATGGACATGGAAATGCCAGATTATGCTGAGTCTCTCGACTCCTCGTACACCATGCTAGAGTTTGAAAACCTGAGGGTGCTGCCCACAAATTCAGCAGGTGAGGAGATCCGTCTTTCCTCTCTCCAACCAGCCTCTGTTATCTTAGTTGCCCTCTTGGTGGACAAAGGATACGGTGGGGTCGAAGGGTGGATAGTAGCAGCCTGTCCTGGTGAACTTTCTGAGGAACAGAAGTGCTGGGCTGTGGGCTGATACCAGGACCTGGGATTTCGATGGCAGATCAAACTTCTGGATAACTTTCCTGGAGCTGCATGTAGAGAATGTTTCATTAATCGTTCTCAGCAAGATAGCTCTGGCTTCGTTGGACCTAGTAAGGCCAAATACTGGATTAGGATTATGTCTGGATGTCTGTCTTCCTAAAATTGGTGGGTAGATTTCAGAAATAAGGGAATGTCTTTCCTACAAAGGGCCACTGTGTTTGTCAAGAGCCTTTGGTAAACGAGATAGCACACAAAGAGTTGAGCCACCTCATTTAGAGAATGAGCGCATGTAGAAACAGAGCATGAAATAAACAAGGGTTCGTTCGGGTGGGGAAATAGATAATTTAGCAGTCTTGTCTCCATGAAATTACTTTCTCTGCCTACCCACAAATGTCTTTTTCCTCTTGCTGGGGGTGGGGGGGAAGGCCATCTAGAATCCATTGTTGCTCAGCAAACATTGATGTGTTTTTCTTCACAAACTTCCCAGAGAATTAGTATAGCTGGGATTTGTGTCCACTGTTCAAACATTCATATCCATAGGTGCCAGATTATCCACCGGATGATATATATATATATTTTGTGCTCAGTAATCTACAAAGATAATGCTAGAATAAATATGTGACTCTTTAAGGCTGGTGTTAAGTGTCTGGGCTGTTTTACAAAATGTTGTGACTGATGCTTGCCTGTTTTGGAGACTGTAAGAAAGATGGCATTAACGTGATTTTTTCCTTCGGGATATTTTTTTCTTCGTCCACATATATCTTGGCATTCAGTTCTTGTGAACTATACTGTTTATTAATTCAGTGCAAAATCGTACTTCTTTTACTAAGGAAGTATGTGCCTGCTGTTCTGAATCACTGTAGGGCTGGAAGGGACCTTAGAGATCTTCTAGTCCAACACCCCCCCCCCCACAGCCCAAGGCAGGAGACCTTATACCAACCTGGTTGTCAAACTTCTCTTCAAAACTGCCAGCAATGGGTCTGAATCTTGCTAAAAAGCCAACGAGGGCAACAACGATAGAAGTTCCTGGTTGGATGAAAATCTAGAGACTTAAAACGTGAGAAAGAAATACTGGTTTTATGAGAATGGATTGTAAAAGCTATAAGATTTTACAATTGGTTGTTCAGTTCTATAAGCCACAGAAAATCACCTGATAATTTCAGAGTGAATTGGAAAGCTTTTATTTCATTTTTTTAAAAGAACAAAAATATGGACCGCGGGAACAGAGGAAATGGTTTCTTTTGCGTAGAATTGCCAATCCTAACTTCCGAGCAACATTTTGGAGTTTGAGGAGACCAAGGGTGTTTTCCAACAGGAAGTCAGGGGTTAAGTTGAAAACCCAGGCCTACAGAATGCAGGAAGTCCTTGAGCCTGAAACTTCTGTTGCTAAGTGAGACAATTGTTAAGTGAGTTTTGCCCCATTTGACAACCTTTTCTGCCACAGTGAATCACTGCAGTTGTTAAGTTAGTAACACGGTTGTGAAGTGAATCTGGCTTCCCCAGTTGCTTGTCAGAAGGTCCCCAAAAGGGGATCGATCACATGACACTGCAACTGTCAAAAATATGAGTCAGTTGCCAAGCATCTGAATTTTGATCACATGACCTTGGGGATGCTGCAACGGTCGTAAGCGCGAAAACGGTAATAAGTCACTAGTTGTTGTAACTTCAAGCAGTCAGTAAACAAACTTGTAAGCTGAGGATTTCCTGTAATAACATATTTCAGAGGCAAGTTCTTTTACACCCGGGCCTTGCTTACCCACATTTTTTTTACAGTAATTTGACTGAAATATCCATTTTTTTGGCATTATACCTAGACGTCCTGAGATTGTGATTTTTATGCAAATCCATTTTCATGGGCTGGTTTTAGATATCAGTCATCTTTGTGCCTATTAAATGGGAAACCCAGATGGAATATGAACTGACAATCCATCTCCTCCCAGGTGGGGCTGAATTTAAATTTCTGCACTAAGCCTAAAGGCTCCTTTCAATCCAATTCAGTTCATTCCCTTTTTGTTTCATCGATTGATTGATTGAATTTATACAGCTGCCCATCTCACGCAGATGCGCCCCTGTGAACACATTTCGTTCCCTTTCTGCGACAAAATGCCTCTGAATTTCTCTCGGTTTCCAAAAGACTAGAATCTTGATGTACGGTAAAAGTTCACGTTGTAAACGCCACACGCTAGACTTTCCTAAAGGTGAAGGCTGTTTCCAGCAGGTACTGTTGTATTTGCTTATGAGCTAATAAGTAAACCAGCTTGCTCAGGAACTAGCTGTTTTGAAATTAACGTGTTTGCCTTGGGTAAGCACCCTCTTGAAAAATTGGTCAAAACAGCTTTAGAGAAGTGGAGCCAAAAGGGTCAGTTCTGGACCAATCCTGTTGATGTAATCGAAGAGGTCTGTCCAAGAACTTTACATGATGCACTAAGGAAAAAGTTCTCGCAAAATTTAGGGAAAGGAATAGAGGAGAGTCCAGTGAAGGAAGCAATTCCAAGCAATTAGAGGAGGGATCCTGGGCAAGTGAGTGTAAAGAAAATGTCTTTTGCCAGCATTTTTAATTCTTTGTAAGGTTTGACGGTAGGAATGGACAGAATAATAGAGTGGGAAGGGACCTTGGAGGTCATCTAGTTCAACCCGCTGCTCAAGCAGGAGAACCTACACCATTTCAGGCAAATGGCCATCCAGTCTCTTCTTAAAAACTTCCAGTGTTGGAGCATTCACAGCTTCTGGAGGCAGGTTGTTCCAATAGTTAATTGTTCTGACTGTCAGGAAATTTCTTGCTAAAGGCAATTCCGTTTCAGCGGCTTATTTCATTTTCTACTGAAGGTTCACTGTGATTTTTCTGCTGCTTCCAACATTTCTCTCTCTCTCTTCTCTAGACTCTCTTCTCTTCTGGTCTTCGACTTGCCACGTTTTGCTTAGTGACAGTTCAGAGTTACAAACAGCGGTGAGGAAAAGTGCCTTATGACAGTTTTTCACACTTGTGACCATTGCAGCATGTGATAAAAACTCAGACGCTTGGCAACTGGCATGTGCTTAGGAGGCCTGCTGGGTCATGTGATCATCTTTTGTGATGTTCTGACAAGCAAAGAGGATGGGGAAGCCAGATTCACTTAACAACCGTGTTACTAATACCATCTGCAGGGATTCACTTAACAACCATGACAAGAACGGTCATACAATGGGGCAAAATTCACTTAGCAAACATCTCACTTAGCAACCAAAATTTGGGGCTCCGTTGTGGTGAAAAGGCAAGGGCTACCTGTATTGGATTGGGTTGTTGTTATCTTTATTGGTCCATATCATTCTTAATAATGGCGATCGGCCATCTTGACCTTTTGACAGGATGCCTGCCTGACAGCCTTTTTTCCCCCCGTAGAGGCCCTTGTCTCGGAGACCGGCAACAATGGCTTACTTGCCAATGGGATTAACTCGTTGTGCGCCATCTGTGGGGACCGCGCAACTGGGAAGCATTACGGTGCTTCCAGCTGCGATGGCTGCAAAGGGTTCTTCAGACGGAGCGTCCGGAAGAATCACATGTATTCATGCAGGTATAAAAATGCTGTCGTTTTTCAGGGAATTCTGGGAAATTTCCACTTCCTTCCAAGTGTTTCTCAACCTTAGAGGCTTGAAGAGGAATGGCCCTCAACTTCCAGAATTCTGGGAGTCGAAGTCCACACTTCTTCAAGTACACACTAGTGTGTTGTGTGTGAAGAGGAAGTCCGCATATCTTCAAGCCTACTGGCTGTGGAATTTTGGGAGTTGAAGTCCATAGATCTTCACATGACACAACCGTTAGTAGCCCTGGGAAACATCTTAGTTTCTCCCAAGCATAAACTTTGTCCTTAGCTATTTCTTAGAAGAGGTAATGATTTACAAGGGCAATAAATGAAGGAAAGCAGAATCACCCTAATATAATTTCCTCATATTTTTTAGGAAAATTCCAAGGAAAGACAGGAAAATGTGCTATGTGTTTTGCTAAAGCAGCCCTAAAAAAATTACCAATCCAGGTTGGGAAATAAATTGTTCTCTTTCCTCAAAATTGACCTCTTTTCCGTTCCAGGTTCAGCCGACAATGTGTGATCGACAAGGACAAGAGAAACCAGTGCCGATATTGCCGTCTGAAAAAATGCTTCCGAGCAGGAATGAAAAAGGAAGGTAATCTCCTCCAACTGTTTCAGAGTGTGATATGGTCCGTTTTGTGTTGCTGGCTGTGTAATCTCTCTATCCTCTGGATGAGACAATGACTCAGAGTAAGTTCCACGTAAGCAATACTCCGTCAGTATCTTTTATGAGTCACAAATGAGCAAGGAAGGAAGGTCTTTTTCCAAACGTTTCAAGATCCAGATTAACCCAGATTAATCTTGCTCCCCTGAGTTATAATCAGAGGGGCAGAAAAAGCTCTGATGCTCTAATGAAAATTTCTGCCGACTCCAGAGACCCCCAAATTCCTCAATTCTCCTGCCTGAAACTTCTCCCTTCATCGCAATGCATTAGTCTACCCTGTCCAGCATCTAAGCAGCTTTGCATGAGGATACTATGCCAGCAAAACAATGACACTCCGAAGACAAACATGAATTTTCTGAATGTAGGTCCGCAGCACATGATAAATTGCATCTCCTTGTGCATAAGGGGGGGGGCAGGAAATGAGCCTGTGATTTATGGTTTTGATGAGTAGACAGGATATATTTCAGAAAGAAGGGAGTTATGTTGTCACCACAGAGTAAGGAGTAAATTTGAAATGAGTGTCCTGTAAAGATTGGAAGCTGTAGGACACCCTGGATTCATTTCCTTCCTTGTGCTGAAAAGATTAGATTAGATAACCTTTATTGTCATTTTTTTCCTGTGGGCACAGCGGCACACATTAAAAATGAAATTTAGTTGCTTGCTCTCAAGCGTACACATACATAACACAAATTTAAAACATACTATATACAACACATGTATAGACCTATAGCCTTACGTATACGTAACATATAAATATTAGATATTAAAACTCTTATTTGGACCTCTTGGGCCACCCACATTTTCTTGGGAATCCTGTATTTAATCTAGTAGGCAAATGATGAAATAAAGTTCATGGCAATCCACCTAATACAGGCAGTCCTCAAATTATAACCCCAACTGAGGTCAGAATTTAGGTCGCTAAGTGAGAATTTTGTTAAGTGAGTCTTGCCAACGTTTTATGACTTTTCTTGCCCCGTTTGTTGAGGGAACCACCGCAGTTGTTAAATTAGTCACCCGGTTGTTAAGCTCTGACTTTGCTTGTCAGAAGGTCGCAAAAGGGGATCACGTGACCCCGGGACGCTGCAGCTGTCGTCAATATGAACCAGTTGCCAAGCGTCTGAATTCTGATCACGTGACCCTGGGGATGCTGCAATGGTCATATGTGTGAAAAGCGGTTGCAAATAATTTATTTCAGTGCTGTTGTAACTAAATGAATTGTGGCAAGTCAAGGGCTACCTGCATAAGGAAGGGGCTACTTAAGTCCATTTAAGTCTTCCCTGGGAAGCATCTTTGGCAGGATTCACTTCCGCACCCAGAAGAGTGAAACCTCAGCTAGACGTTCCCGAACGATGGCACAACTTGATTGATTGTCTGATCCATCGACTGAAGGGTCGTTCCCTGGGCAGGCGGCCAATTCTTCAATCTCTCTTTCTTTCTTCCCTGCCAAAAAGCTGTACAGAACGAACGGGACAGGATCAGCATCCGGCGAAGCAGCTATGAAGACAACGGGGCACTGTCCATCACCATCCTCACCCAGGCAGAAGGAATGGCACAGCAGGTAGGAGGAGGAGGAGGAGGAGAAGGAGGAGGAGAAATAAATAAATAATGCACTTTCCCCAGATCTTCTTGCAGTTCCTTAACTGTGCATTTATTTTAGTGCCCCGTTTATTTCTAATAGATAGCTTTGCACTCAACTCCCCAGGTGGGTTTTTCTACCCAGCCAGAATTTGTTTTGATCTATTTCAACTCTAAAAGTGGAAGGATCTGTTTGCAGTGGGGAGGGAGGGTTGCATTCTTATTTTTAACTCAGAATGTTAATGGAATGCTTGTGATACATTGCCACCTGCTGGAGCTAGGGGGCCTATGTGAGCTTATTATGCCCAAATAAACGGAGTGGTATACATACATACATACATACATACATATCTACATGTACATGTACAAGTACACATACATACATACGTACATGGAGTAGGGAAGGGAAAATGTATTGCTTTGATGTTTCCAGTGTTGTTGTTCATTTCTGAAAATGTGCCCATTGCATTTGCACATGTTTTCATCTGTAAATTTAATTACCGTTTCCATTTAATCTAAGGCTCATTTAAAAAATGCATTGAAATGGGCATGCATGCTGAAGAATATTTCCCCAAACATAGGCATTTCTGTTGTTTTGAGTAGTGCACCTTTTACAATCTAATTTCTTCAATATAATGCGCATTTGCCTTCCCCCCCCTCTCTCTCTCTCTTTCTTTCTTTCTTTCTTTCTTTCTTTCTTTCTTTCTTTCTTTCTTTCTTTCTTTCTTTCTTTCTTTCTTTCTTTCTTTTTCTTTCTTTCTTCTTTCTTTCTTTCTTCTTTCTTTCTTTCTTTCTTTCTTTCTTTCTTTCTTTCTTTCTTTCTTTCTTTCTTTCTTTCTTTCTTTCTCTCTCTCTCTCTTTCTTTCTTTCTTTCTTTCTTTCTTTCTTTCTTTCTTTCTTTCTTTCTTTCTCTCTTTCTTTCTTTCTTTCTTTCCTGTTTTTCTCTCTCATCTTTATACAGACTGTTTCTTAAGACTTAACCCTGGCTATTTGCACTGCAAAATGTGGATTTGGCAGGATAGCATCATCTCTTCGTTTATTTGTTCATCAGTACAAAATTAGTTTTTTGCATACAGTTGGAAAGTAAATGAATGTCTCTCCTTTCTCTATTCTGGAAAAGGAGGGGAAGGAAGAACGAAAGGGCAAGGGGAAAGGGAGAGCTTTAGTGCCCTGAGGAGGGTGTGTGTGTGTGGTTACCCGGCCTCTTGTCTTGCAGTATTCAGCTCTCCGTCCTGTGCACAACGCAGAGATCGCCATGAAGAAAATTGCCACGATCAACGACGTGTGTGAATCGATGAAGCAGCAGCTTTTAGCCCTGGTGGAATGGGCAAAATGCATCCCCGTGTTCTGTGAGCTTCCCCTGGACGATCAGGTGAGCAGAGGACCTTCTTTTGCCCAGTTTGACGCTCCTAAATGGTTCCTCCTGCACAAGGGCGGTTGGTGAACTTCCTAACTCGAACGCTGAACAGTTTGTTTCTTTACAAACGGTTTTGAAGATGTGGGTTCCTCAAGTAGGCAATAACACCTTCTGTCTCTTGCAATTTTCAGGTTGCCTTGCTAAGAGCCCACGCAGGGGAACATCTCTTGCTGGGAGTTGCAAAGCGCTCCATTCCATACACAAATTTTCTCTTACTAGGTAAAAAGAAATTTTCTCTTCTTAGGTTAAAAAAAAACCTTTCACCCTTCGGCTCCCACCGAGCTGCTCAACCCCTTGACTGTTGCAAGGGGCCCATTGGGGTTTGGGATAATGAATCAGGGGTGGTGTCCGGGGTCGGTGGGCTTGGCCAGCTGCAGAAGGCCAACAGAGCAAGTCTTTCTCACCAGCTCCAGGATATTCTTCATTAACAGTTTGAAGCAAGCTTGATGAGGTCTTGTATGGAAAAGGCCCCCCTCTCTGCCCGGTCAGAAGCAATCTCACTTGGTCATCTGGAAGTTCTTGCACCGTGATTTGGGGCAGCGTTTCTCAACCTCAGCGACTTTGAGATGTGTGGACTTCAACTCCCCAAATTCTGCTATGCTCGGAGTTGAAGGCCACACCTCTTAAAGTTGAAATCCAGGGGATGAAGTCCACGTATCTTAAAACTGTTAAGGTTGGGAAACACTGATTTAGAGCGTAACTCTTCTCCACTTCGTCATGCATCTTTTCATAAAACTGTGACTTGTGTCACTATTTCAGTCACCTCCACCCATCACCTAGGTCTTCTTTGGACCAGCCCCGTTGACATATACTGCGAGAACATTGCAAGTGATCAACTGATCCTTCTCAGATAATAATAATAATAATAATAATAATAATAATAATAATAATAATAATAATAATAATAATAATAATAATAATAATAATAATAATAATAATAATAATAATTAGTAGTAGTAGTAGTAGTAGTAGTAGTAGTAGTTGGAAGGGACCTTGGAGGTCATCTAGTCCAACCCCCTGCTAAGGCAGGAAACCCTATACCATTTCAGACAAATATTGATCTTTAAGAGCAATAACCCTTAGATTTATATACCACTTCACAGTGCTTTACAGTCCTCTCTAAGTGGTTTACAGAGTCAGCATAGTCCTCATTTTACTGACCTCAGAAGGGTGGAAGGCTGAGTCAACCTTGAGCCTGGTGAGATTCAAACTGCCAAACTGCTGGCAACCGGCCGTCGGCAGAAGTAGCCTGCATTACTGGATTCTAAACCCCTGCGCCACCACGGCTCATCTTTAAGGGCATTAGGCTGTGGCCTATGGACCATCCTTAACCATGGGTTGATTATGGCTCAGGGAAGCTTAATCCAAGTGGCTTACTTCACATCACAGATAATGTGCTATGCTCCAAGCAATCCACATGAAAACCTTGTGTTATGTGTGAACCCTATCGAGGGAAAGAGGGAGGATTAAATTGCCAGAATGATAGATGAAGTGCTTCTGTTTCTTAACGCTTGGAAAAATCGGTGTAAATATGTATGTCCCTTTATTAGCTGGAGCCATCACGATCATAAGCCTCACAACATTCCTTCCTCTTCCTCTTCCATAGGCAATGACTTCATCATCCCCATGCAATGTCCAGAGCTTGAAATTGCCCGAGTGGCGATCAGGATCCTGGACGAGCTGGTGAAGCCCTTACGGGAAATTCAGATCGACGAGAATGAATATGCCTGCCTTAAAGCCATAGTCTTTTTTGATCCAGGTACTTTCCCCACCCCCTTCACATCATCCCGAGTTTGATTAAAAACTCCCTTTGGTTACCAATGGATGATAGGGATTGACAGGACAATGTCTATGGAGATCCACGGTGCTCCAGGTCATGGTTGTCCCAAAGGGGCTTTTTCAAGAGACGAAAGGATTTTCTGTCTTTTCCCCTCTAGATGTTTTAGAACAGACATGTCAAACACAAGGCCCGGGGGCCGGATCCGGCCCATGAATTGGTTTCATGCGGCCCACGAAGCCATCCTGGAAACAGTGAGGGAACGGCCCCCACTGCCTTGGCCCTGACCCAAAGACCCTCCTCCTGCCAGAGACCCCCAGATCTGTCCCACTCCTGCCCAGGCCCCCATAGGCACCCTTGATGCCAATGATGTAGAGCTGGCCACGCCCACCCAGTAGGCCATACGTACTCTAGCCACGCCCACCCAGTAGGCCACGCCCACCCAGCCCCCTGAGGGCAACCACAATGCTGATGCGGCCCTCAATGAAATTGAGTTTGACACCCGTTTTAGAAGCTCCTTCAGTTCAGTTCCTCAAAGCAGCAAGTTTTTAATGCCGACAGCCTACTCTCTTTTACTTAGATACGGTTCGGGAGCCACAGCCTTGCAACTTCTACCTGAAGTAAACACTGCTCCTCCTTACTCTCTCTCTTTTTGGGTTGCTAATATAATAAGTTTTTGTAATGGTGTCAGCAAACAAAGGAAGCTTACTACTCTAAAAAAAACACAACAACCTGAAGAAGCTTTTCGGATGAGAAGCGAGACCTCTTCAAGGAAAAACAAAGGAAAGTCCAGTTGTCTCGTGGAATAAGCACTTTTGGGACAATTGATAGGACAAGCTTCCTGTGGGTATCTTGGCTTCGTTGTCTTAAAAGTTCCCTTTGTCCTGAACCAAAGTTAATTTTCTATTGCTTTTGCCTCTCCTGGTGATTTTCCTTCCCGGTCATGTTCCCACCGTAATCGTGGCTGACCACATTTGCTGACGTTCATCCCCATCTGCCTTGTTTCTCCCCTTTCTCCTTGCCCCAGACTGCAAAGGGCTGAGCGATCCAGGGAAAGTCAAGAATATGCGTTTCCAGGTCCAGGTCAACCTGGAGGATTACATCAATGACCGTCAATATGACTCCCGGGGAAGGTTCAGCGACATCCTCCTACTGCTCCCTCCGCTGCAGAGCATCACCTGGCAGATGATAGAGCAAGTTCAGTTCGCCAAACTCTTCGGCATGGCCAGGATTGACAGCTTGCTGCAAGAAATGCTTCTTGGAGGTACAACCTGGGTGCAGATGTGAAGGGCCTGGAGTAGGAACCAGGGGACCCAGGTTCTGCTCCTCCTTCAGAAGCTTTCTGAGGAACCTATTAGGTTGTCCCTCTCACACAGACCAACCCACCCCACAAGGTGGTGGTTGCGGAGAAAACACAACTAGGGATGCTTCATTGACCATCTCGACCGGCTGCAAGAAAAGTGGGATAACAAAAGTAGCTTTGGGCTTGGGTCTATACACAATACCTTTAACCAGCAGTCCTGTTCACCTATCTCTGTTCGGCTTGGCTAGTTTTAACCCTCCAAGGGCATTCAGATGGATCTCGGCATCGAAAAAAGAGCTGGAACCAAGTTGAATTGGTGATTACAGGGGAAAAAAAGATGTTGTTATGGCTTCCTTACACACCAGGCCACTTCGTTAAATCCCAAAATAATTATACAGGAGCAAAAGAGTCCAAACTGCCCCCAAATCCACCAATTGTGTGGAAGGCTTGGGGGTTCATTCCAAACCTGTTTTTTTTTTTTTTGCAGAGATGATGAACCTAGATAGCCGTATAACAGGGCTGTCTAAGCTTGGCAATTATTAAGACTTTCTTCTTGTGCAGGAACAAGCATGGATATGCCCCAATACCAGCCAGGTCCTTCCAGCCATAATATGGAGCCTCTTCCAGGTCACATCGTGCTGCCTAACACAATCGGCTCAGTCATTCACACTATTTCAGTCTGTAGGTATCCAGTTTCTCAATGTTTCAACTGGGAAATTGTGGTTGAACCTTGACCATTGACCCAAAGGATACAAATGCTTGGAATATACAAGAAGACCAGAGTGGGTGGGTGGTACAGAATGGATGAAAGGGTGGTGATCAAGGATAGTAGCAGGAAGACAGTAGATAAGGAGTGGATCCATTGAGTAATAGGATCTACCGAACATATCACGAAGGACTTTTTTGAAGGCTTATATGCATGAGAAGTAATTATCATGTTCATCTTTTCTTCTACAGCTTCACCAGAAACTTCGCTCCCTTCTCCTTCCACCAGCACAGGAAGTGAAGATTACAAACTGGGTCCCACGCCTGGATCCGAAATCCCAACAACCCTTTTGCCTCAGGTGGTCATCCCCAAACAAGAGATCCTCTAGGAAATCCACTCTTTATTTTTTTAGTTGTCCCTTTTTGAATTCAACAAGCTTTGTTCTCATAATGGCAGCCAACACTGCTAGGTTTCCCGCCCAACCAAATCATTTTGCATCTCACTTGAGTCCTCCCCAAGATCCCACAACATTATTAGCATAGCAGGTGCAAACTATCATATAAAACATTGGCAGTGAAGTGGTTTGTTTTCTGTTACACTCCCATCTATTGTGTTGTGGTGGAAACACCAGGACTGGTTTGGATGGAACACCAAATGGAGATTACCTCTGTGCAGGTCTTAAAACCAGTTTGATGGCCATAGTCCAATAATAGTTCTAGTTGAGAGATACATACATATGATCGGCATACTCCCAGGACATAACCTAAATTTTTGAGATTCCTCTTACCATTTGTAAAAATATGTATATCAATGTTTGAACAAAATAAATTGTACTTAAAAGTCTTCAGGCAATATATCATGTTAATACTTCAGAATGGCCATTTATGGCTTGTGGGAAAGTTAGGTCTTCACAGGAGGCTCAAGTGTGCGCTTAAATCAATCAATCAATCAATCAATCAATCAATCAATCAATCAATCAATCAATCAGAATAGAGCTGGAAGGGGCCTTGGAGGTCTTCTGATCCAACCCCTGCTCAAGCAGAAGACTCTGTAACATTTCAGATAGTCTTTTCTTAAAAACCTCCAGTGATGAAGCACCCAGAACTCCCCTGGAGTAACGTCTCCACACCCATAAAGTAAATCAAAGCTGCCATTTGCCTGGTGATGATCAACCAACCTTCAATCGGTTAACATTATTCCACATTTTTATTAAAAAAAATTACAACAGAACAAGGATCTGAAAACCAAGGAACTTCTTTTCCATCCATTCCACGCACATATTTGCTAAATCACAGACATAATCGGCTGCATGATCTGCTGAGTTTCAGAAGGACAGCCCCACCAGAGGCGGCCTATATGAGTAAGGTCCTTAAAGGTCAATATACCTAATTCTCAAATGGCAGAACTGAAACCGCAACAAGATCTTGAACCTGATCCTTTTTTCACTTTTATTTTTGTCATATGTTGCATTTGCTCCCATTGGCAGTTTCCTCCAGGATTAACCTCAAACTAAGACCGAGCTGTCTAAATTCTGTTCACATGACTGAGAAGAGTTTGCTAAGATGTACCAAGCACACCTTGGCCGGATTCTGTAAATGCTCAATATTTCTTCAGCACGGCAGATGTCAAAAATGGCAAGCGGTACCAACCGTTGTTATCA
Organism: Vipera berus; assembly: GCF_964194415.1. Lineage (NCBI taxonomy): Eukaryota > Metazoa > Chordata > Lepidosauria > Squamata > Viperidae > Vipera > Vipera berus. The sequence continues at coordinate 2,644,342 of NC_138213.1, read as the reverse complement.
GGGGAAATACTCATGGATAGCTTTATATGCGTATTAGTCTGAAACGCCTCTTAAGAATGGAGGATTGGATTCCTCCTTAACACCATGGTGGACGTACTGGTAGATCAAGTTCTCTCAGAAAGGAGAAGAAACACTAGATTTGGCTTGTAAATGGAGAAACACCTACATCTTCTTAAAAACGTGCCCAAGGGAAGAGCTGTGGTTTTGCCTCTCTTCTTCCTCCTCACCTCTGTTCCATCAATTCTGTATGTTTTTAAATGTCGACATGCCCCAGTAGGGATGTTAGGAGAATCCCACACAACAGCAGCACCCTCTGGGACCCATAACTTGTAACATGCAACCCGACTCACAAAAAAAGATAAGGCACTATACAACAAGCAGCTAAAGAGGCGAGCTAAACGTTGTCTGCCCAAATCCACAGGCAAATGAGAAAAACGGGACTTCAGGTGAGGGTCATCCACAAGAAGAGGGATCCAGTGTTGAGTGACAGGAACCATATCTTTCTACAGTGCTATGGTTAAAAGGAGTCCCTCTGGATTTTTAGTCTTTACCGAGTCTAGGGGGGTGATGCCCATTTCCGTTTCAAGGCCGTTGAGCCAGAGCTGCCTGAAGACATTTTCTGTGGTCATGTGCCCAGCACATGACGGAGTGCTATTCCCTTCCTACCGAAGTGATACCTATTTATCTACTCACACTTGCATGCTTTCGAACTGCTAGGTTGACAGGAGCTGAGGTGAGGACAGGGGCTCACTCCGTCGCGCGCTGCTAGGGTCTCGAACCTGGGCTGCCAACTTTAACCGCTAAGCCACTGTGCCACCCTCCAAATGCTGATGGAAGGAATCGGAAATGCTTCATCAACACCAAGAGAACTTCACTCAACTCAAAATCTTCTCTAAGAGATCAACCAGACTCAGGAGTGTCCACCCAAGCCCTCCATAATCCATACATCTCAGTGTGCAAATGCAGTTCTGGTGAACCTGTATCTCAACCTCGGGTGCATAAGTACGTGAAGTGCCAACACTCGTGTGACACCTTCATCATATGGGTATCCTCCAGCCGCCCCCGTAGATGCCCAGCGATGGGGTAGAAGCATGCGATGCCATTACAGAACAAAAAAACTCATCCCTTTTAAGAGTTAGGACAACTCTTAAAGGCAGCTCTTTTATATGTGTGTGTGTGTGTGTGTGTATTATTTTTTTTACTTGCTAACAAAGAATAAAGGAAGCCAAAAAATGTACACAAATATGAGCTGCCACTGCTGTGGCTACTGCCTGTCGATGGCCTTGGGCTAGGCTGAAACAGGAAATAAGATTTGTCCCGTGTGTATATATATATATATATATATATATATATATATATATATATATATATATATATATATATATATATATATATATATATATATATATATATATATATATATAAATATAAAAAATCAGGATACACACACATACTCAAGAGCCGCGCTGAATCTTCTGGTTACAAGGAGGCTGCAGAGGGGGCAATCTTTTTGCTTTTTTTACTTTAAGCATAATCTAAGCATAATTACCATTAGGGAACGAGTGGAATTTCATGACCAATCTGAATCCTAGGTGAACTTAAAACGCCCACATGCCTTTCCTGGGGTATTTCCTCAATATAGCGTCTTTTCAACCTCTAAGAACCTTTCCTTAGCATATAGTGTTTCTCCACCATGGCAACTTTTAAAACACCTGGAATTCAACTTCTAGAATTCCCCACAGCCAGCCACAGGTCACTAAACGAACGGTTGCAAGTCAAGGACTACCTGTATACTCTCGTGACACTGATCTAAGGCAGCTTCTTCAAAAACAAATGGACTGACTTGAGAAGCGTCGGAGAGACGCCCTTCCAAACTAACTCCGGCTGAACTTCAAAAGAGACTTCCTTTCCAACAACCGGTTCTGCCGAGTTCCTAGCACTGCTTCCCGTAGCCGGGGGAAGTTTGTGAAAAACCTGCTGGCCTAACTTGACATGTCACCCGTTGCTTGGTGGCATGAAAAAGATAACGCAGAGTTTGCTGACTTTTAAGAGGGTTCGACCTCGGGGGGGGGGCGGCTTTTTTTTCTTTAAAATCCGTTCCAGACCTCCCCAAATCGCAGGGAAAGGCTTCCCTTAAAGCGAGAGCAAAACCCCAGGCATTTGACACAAGCATCCAGAAGCAGAACGAGTAGCTCGTTCTTATAGTTGTTCCCTATTTAGCGCTTTGATTCTGAACCTGAAAAGGAACGATCCGGCGAGGGGTTGGGGGGATTTGGGACCTCCCCCGTGCGAGCTTCTCGTGGGAGAATCGGAAGCCCTGCGAGATCATCACCCACCCTAACCGAGCTCGTTGGGGCAAACAGAAAAAAAACACCATGGAGAAAAAAAAAGAGACCTGAATTTTTTCATTTCGGAGATTGCGTTTGACTAGCCGTTTCCAGCATGTCTTGGGACTGACAGCGGTGTCTCAGGATTGACAATGATGGCTCCAGGAACAGTCTTTTCAAAAGAGGAGAAATCAATGTGTCACAAAGAGAGAGAGAGAGAAAAAAAGACTCCCAACGAAGAAGAGATCTGGCAAACATGAATGCCTAAGCAGTCCCCTACAATCCTGTTACCGCAGTGGAGGTGCTATTTGGACTTCCTCGGCGTAACCGTCCTGTCCCCTTGGTGCTTCGTTTGTTCTGCTGAACAGAAGCCAGGTGTGGCCACCATTCAGCGTCCGCTTCCAGAGAGTGAGACGTAGGAGGTTATAAAGGTATAAAACTCTGCTTGCTACAAGCAAAATGTTCGGTATGTTTTTTGTTCGACTCCTCTGGTCCCAGGTGGCGGCATTTCCCCCCCCCCCGCCTCGCCCCCAATAAATACAACGCACTCCTTGTGTGGGTTTCAGCACGATCGGGCAGGCTCAGACCGAAAATTCAGGTGCTCCCTTCTTGGCTCTGAGCAGGAGCCTCCGGATTCGGAATCCAGCGAAAGGATTTATCCACAGCAGGGATGGTTGTCCACCAAAGACCGACTTCATCCCTTCCCAGCACAGTCTCCGTTCCCAGGTGGGCTTCTCGCTCTTCAGCCTTTCAATTTCCTGCAAGTTAATTGGGCACTTTGGTGAAATTCTGCCAGACGTGGGGAGGGTGTGCTGAGATTCAAGGTCTCAGCTGGAGGGGAGGTTGAGATGGGTGCGAAGGGCAGGTCCGAACTGCAATGGGGCGGTGATCGTGTGTGTGTGGGGGGAATGTCTTACCGTTTCATCGTTGCATATCGAATGGATCTGAGTGCCGAACATCACGGCGGTGAAGGTCAGAAACAGAAACCCTTCAAGGCACAAGAAGATCAGCAGGATCACCGTCACGGGTGGGGAGAAGTTACTGCATTCTGGGAAGGAAGGAAGGAAGGAAGGAAGGAAGGAAGGAAGGAAGGAAGGAAGGAAGGAAGGAAGGAAGGAAGGAAGGAAGGAAGGAAGGAAGGAAGGAAGGAAGGAAGGAGAAGGGGGAGAGAGAGAGAAGGGAGAGAGGGAGGAGAGGAAAATTAAGTTTGAATGCAGAACAATCATATTCACAAAGTCTTTTTGGAATAATTAGCAAGTCAGAATAAAGAGGATCTGCAAGGTAGAATCCAAAACTGGCTTGCAAATGGTTGGAAGCAAATACAAAGGATTGTATTTATAAAAGGCATGAAACATTGTTCAATATACTGGAGGGATTAGGCATGTTACATGGGAAATAGAGAGTGTGTGAGAGTCATAGAAATGCAAACATGTTACACATGTTGGCCAGTTTAGGAGATCCCTACTGGTCTGGGAGGGTGACATTCCTATTTTAGGGCTTCAAAAACTTCCTTCAACTTCATGGGTACATCAATAAATCAAAAGGGATTTGTTCGGCTCTTTCCAACTATCTCATTTTATTAAAAAATGGAAGCTTTTGTAACTAACATATTTTTCTTCCTAAAGCGTATTAATAATGTCGGCAGCACTACACACACACACACACAAAAAAAAAAAAACCCAACTGGTCAGTATCTTCTCCGGGGAAACATTTTTGACTTCCAATCTAGTCTTTCTCAATCTTGGCAACTTGGACTTCCAACTCCCAGTATTCTCTAGCCAGGGGGATTCTGGGAGTTGAAGTCCACTCCTTTTAAAGCTGCTGAGCTTGAGAATCCCTGTCCTAATCTAACCTTAGAGCCTGGGATTTGCTAATGGCTTCCTATCCAACTAATAATCAGGCCTGACCCAGCTAATTCCTGAGGCCGGATAAGACCAGCCATCTGCTGAAGTGGAATTTGAGGACTTGTGTTTTCATGGGTGCCCCAGCAAAATATCCAAAAAAGCAGCATGGCCCATATCCAAACCTCACGTTGAGCCAGACATGGGGGTTTAACCCTTGCAGTTCTGGCACCACGCGTGTATCCTGTGCCCTGATACAGGAAAATATAAGATACGTTGTGTTTTCTCTACGGGTCTCCGGCAGCACGATCTCAGCGTCGCCCACGCTGCACTCCCATGCATAATTCAAAAAGGCAATTATTTTGAAAACAAGACTCAAAAACATCGGTCGGGTTGGAAAAATGTCACTCGAGCACTCAACAAAATGCTCTTTTGGAAACGCTCCAGCGGTTTTCTTAATGAGACAAAATAATGTGCAAAATGGACCAAGACACCGTAGTCTGAACACTCAACAGCCAATTTCGATTTTCAGGGTTCTAAACCTTTGGGTGTTTAGGTTTCCAAAAGGTAGTCTTCTCCCACAAAAGCCAACTGCCTTGTCAATTTCTTTTCTTAAGACCCATTTTCCAAACCTACTCCACCCTGGGAGATAAGCTTGAAAAAGACAAGGGTTTTCCTCTGAAAAACCTTGTCCGGCAGAGAAAGACCCTTATTTCATCACATTAGACACCAAATTTTATTTGCTTCAGAGTTATTTTGCTTTGTAAGACATGATCTGGCTTCTGTACAATTTTAATCATTCCAGTTCAGTTTCCTCTTTTTTTTTATTGACGGCTGCCCCTGCTCGCTTTTGTAACCGACTACTTAAAATCCTTCCACGGTTTCAGGTTTGTGCTGCAGTTTCTTCATGGTCTGACGGCACCTGGACCGTCTGCTAGACGAAGCAATTTAGGCATGGTTAAAATAAATCTGTCAAAGGCCACGTGCTCGCTTACCAATCCACTGATCTCGGACGCAGGAAAAGAACTGAAATCCGCACAGGATGAGCGCATGAGCTGAAATCAGAGCAATGTACATCTGGAAAAGAAGGGAGGATTTAGAAGAGAAGAGAAGAGAAGAGAAGAGAAGAGAAGAGAAGAGAAGAGAATAAGAAAATAGAATAGAACAGAACAGAACAGAATAAATAGAATAGAATAAGAAATAGAAGAGAAGCGAATAAGAAAATAGAACAGAACAGAACAGAATAGAACAGAACAGAATTCTTTTATTGGCCAAGTGTGGTTGGACACACAAGGAATTTGACATCGATCTTTGCAAGGCACGTCTTCAACGCTATTGTGGGTCTCCTTCCTTCACTTCTCATCTATTTATTTATTTTGAGGCTGCCTGATTCCACAAAGACTTGAGGCAGCTTACAAATAAAAATCAGTAGTAAACTATGCCTATCGAAGAAAGAGACAGAAAAGGAGCAGAGCTAATCAGAAGATGCCCCCCCAAAAAAAGTTCAAACAGTAAAACTAAAAAACTCAGTCCCCATTTCCAACCCAAGGAAGCTCTGAGAAAAAAAGCCAAAAAAGCAAACATAGAATAGGTTTCTGGGTGGATAATATTCCACAAGGCAGGCACCATCACCAGGGAGATGATGTCAGCATTAAAACATCACCAATATTCTGACTTGCAAATTTAAACATTCAGCTACATTCCTTCCTCTACCCTGATTTGTGGTAAATAAAAGAACAATTCCTACTCACAGTAAAAAGCACAAAAAACCTCTGGTTCCTTTCCCCCACACAGTTGTTAACCCAGGGACAGTGATGATCCATCTTCCGAATGCATCGTTTGCAAATACTGGTGGGATTCAAAGGTGGGGGGAGGGAGGGAAAAAAAAGGATTATGTACATTTTGGTGCCGAAAGGAGAATCGATTTCTTTGAAAAATCTACGGTCATTTGCATACAATAAACAAGCCAGATCCATTTCCTCTTTTATGAACCGGAGAAAACTTTTATTTATTTATGTTTCGTATTTCTGAACTGCTCATCTGCTGTTAAGAGAAATGTTGGGAAACAGGTCAAGTCTGTATCGTATCAGGGTATTTTTCATCGGAGGGAAGATTATACGGTGGCACTTTGGAGTCTTCTTTGGAGAAATGCTGAAGTAGAGAAGGCAAGAACTTTGCTGGGCCCCCAGCTGTAAAGAGTCAGGAAGAAGACCTCGATGGGGACAAACCGGGACCCTCAACTGGACAGAAAGGGGTGAAAGGTTTTTTTTTAAGCTCTGAGAAAGGAGACAACATTCAGAAGAGGCTTAGGCAGATGCCTCCTTAATTCACTGAAGTGTCAAAAAGAAGAGGAGATACGGCTCCTTCATAAAAAATGGGAAGGACCTTGAAGATGTTTGTGGAGAGTCTCGATCATCCAGGACACGGTTTGTCCCAAAGACGCTTTCCCAAAGGCGACTAGACTTTGTGGGTTGTTTTTTTTCCCTTGAAAAATGTTTCGCTTCTCATCCAAGAAGCTTCTTCGGTCCTCAAAGTGAACTGAAGAAGCTTCTTGGATGAGAAGCAAAAAAGGTTCTCAAGGAAAGAAAAACAAAGAACCCCCCCCCCCAAGACAGTCCAGTTGCCTTTTGAAAAGCACTTTTGGGATGACCTTGGAGATCTTCTAGTCTAAGCCACCCAGCCCTCTCCGACCTTACCCCATTCCAGACAAATGGTTCTCCAATCTTTTCTTGAAAACCGCCAGCGATGGAACACCCACAAACTCGGGGGGGGGGCATGATATTCTCCCTGCTAGGAAGTTCCTCCTCAGTTCCGGGGGGGGGGGAATTTCAATTTAACGAGAGATCTTCCACCCGATGCTTGCAAGGATCTTTTATTATCTCAATCAAAGTAGCTTTAGCCTTCCCTGCAGAGTTAATGTCATGGGGGGGGGGGCTGCCAGCAGCTGAGACTGGGGCAGGGTTGGGGGGGCGGGGAAAGAGGCAGCATTTTCATCTTGTCTTTCAAAAAGAGCCCCCCCCCCGTGCATTTCAGTCTGGAAAAGGAGCCGGCTCTTATGAAGGTCAACAAGCTCTACCTCCGCGTTCCCTACCTCCCCCAGCCTCCCACCTTTGTACGAATCCTCCGTTTCAAACAATTTGGGGGCGGGGGGGAGGTGGGGGGACTGAGCCAAACTGAAGCAGCAGCTGCGTTCAAGAAGGCAGCAGCACCTAGGAAACAGCCCCCTTGTGCTCTCTTGCTGAGCACAAAAGAGAGGCAGCTTGAAAGAGGAATGATCTCAATCCATACCTCTGGGACTGCGGAGGCCCCTTAAATTAGGGGGAGCAGCCCCCTCTGAGAAGGCAACTCCCAGGAGGTGTGATGGATACCTGCAGTGATGGGCACGCTCTGGCTTCACGCTGCAACACTTGGGGCACTTGTAGATGACCTCCCCTGGCTTCAGCTGCAAACTCTCCATGTATTCCTTTGTGGCATTTCCTTTGGGCACGGCACCCTAGAAAGGCAGAGAGACAAAACTCAGGGCTGCTCCTTAAATAGGCTGTCCTTCAGTTCCCAGAATCCTCAAGGCTGCATTGGCTGGGGGATTCGGAATGGGACAGCTCACCACGGCCAACTCTCCATGGCCAACTCACCACAGGACAATTCATCAATACTTTTAATTATTTTGAAATAATTTAAAGTTTCACTTTTTTTGTCCTTCACACTTCATCTTGCCCCTCCTTTTGCATCCTTCATTTAATAATTCTATTCCACCATTTCTTCAATAATATGTAACATTTGTTCCACGGCAAGTTGTCCTGTGGCACGTTGGCCACGGTACGTTGGCCGTGGCGAGTTGTCCTAGACCAGGGGTCTTCAAACCTGGCCCTTTTATGACTTGTGGACTTCAACTCCCAGAATTCCTCAGCCAGCGTGCCACATGGTCAAGAAAGAGTCCTCGGCATGGCACCCGAAACTGTCAGCCACTGTACTCACAGGATCCGTCAGCATTGTTCTTAGGTGAGAAGACAACGCCAGCACAGCCAAGCCGTTGAAGAGGACTCCGTTGACCAGGGAATACCAGAAGTCTTTGGAAGGGAGCAGCATGACGAAGGTGACCACGAAGTCGGCGTAGACCACCAGAAGCCAGGTCATCACCGCACAGACCATCCCACAGCTGTCACGGATGAACCAGACGCGGTCCCCTGCGTCGCACTCAGATGACGGCGAATCGTAGCAGTCATTCTCGGCAAGGAGGGGATGATGCTCAACGTCACGCAACCTGTGCCCAGATGACTGCATGATTTTCTGGACTGGCCCTGTGAGGGGAAGTAAGCAGTGAGTAGCTGTGCACTGAGGCTTGTAGACAGCAGAGCAACTATTGTCAAGGGACGACGGACAGCCCACCCTATTCTAATTTAAACGAGGCAAGCAAAACGCAACAGGAGGGACTCCAGAACCAACGGATCCAAGGTTGGTCTTAACAGACTCAGCAGACCAAATATTTAAGATCCTAAGGGCTAATCGGGGCATTTTTTACATTACGCTGGCTGCATAAAGGACTTGTACAAGTCCTCAAGTATAATAAATATAAATAAGTGAATGAACAAATAAATATAAATAAATAAAATTAAAGTTCCTTTTGTAGCCCAGAGTTGAAATAAGGGGTCTTTGGTGCTCTCTGAGCTTGTTTTCTTGCAGACATTTCCTTACCCAATTAAATAACTTCATCAGTGCTAGAAGGGAGTGAGGTTTGCAGAGGGGGAGGGGGATGAGGAGAGGACTGTGGGGTCCTTGATGCTATTTCAGCTTGATTTTTTAAGTTTTATTACCCAATTAAATCGTCAGTGGTAGAAGGAAGTGAGGGCCATGGAGGAGGAGGAGGAGGAGGAGAAGATGAAGGTTGTGGGATCCTTGATGCTCTCTGAGTTTGATTTTCAAGTGTCATTACCTAATTAAATTGTAGTGGTAGAAGGGAGTGAGGGAGGAGGAGGATGAGGAGATGATTGTGGGATCCCTGATGCTCTCTGAGTGTGGTTGCTTTTTTTGCAAACATTTCATTACCCAACTAGGGCACATTATCGGTGCTAGAAGGGTATGGGGTTTGTGGAGTGGGGGGGGGGAGAAGACGACTGTGGGGTCCTTGGTGCTCTCTGAGCTTGATTCTTTTCTTGCAGATGTTTCCTTATTCAAACTAAGTAACATCAGTGAGCAACCAAGCTCAGAGAGCACCAAGGACCCCATAAAGCTAAAATCCCCCTCTCTTCCCCACTGCTTCCTTTTCTTGTGGACTAGCTTCTCCAGTGTAAAACCTTGAGGCTCATGAAATCCATCTCCTTCTTGACAGACCCAATCGTTGGACTTCCTTTGTTTAATGCTGTTTTTTCTTGTTTTTTTGTAGACGTTTGAATACTTTTATCCGTATTAAATGAGATTGGCATTTCAATTACTTTCACCTAAGAATTACATACAATTTTTCTTTTTTTGGAAAATTCAGCCTTTACAGAATAAAAAGTTCTGCTTTAGATCCATCCATTCGTCCTCATTTGCCTGGCCATCCTTCTCTTTTTCCTTGCACAGGGAAGATTTCTTACTTTGCCCAGTGGGAACATTTGCTAAGCCCCGTTTGGTGCCTTGAGTGAAGTTCCAAGGAGCTTCATGAAGGCACAAATGGTCTCATTAAATCAGGGCTCGCTGGGAAAGGAAGGCTTCCCCAGAGAGCACCCCACGATTTGAACAGAAAATCAAAGTATTACGAACAGCTGCAGCGTAAATCTCTCCACTGCCAGGAATGGGAAGAAATCCTAGACACCCTTTTCATCCTAAAATCCCTATTGATTCAGTGCTATTATGCTTGACGGCTGGGCTGAAAGCACGCTATTGATTTGCCGATAGCCGAGCAGATGCTTTTCGATTTCCTCACAAATGGTGGCTTCCTTTTCCCTACAAACCAGCACACAGGAATGCAGTTTTAGAGGCATGCTGACCAGCTTGCATCTTATCCTTGGTTTGTTACAAATCAAGGCGGGAAGCTGGGCCGTGCAAGCTCAAGAAAACAAGGGCGGAAGGAAAGTAGGGTTGATTCTACCTCCTCCTCCTCACTGTTTTTACAAACAGCAGAGAAAAGTCCCCGTGAAGTGGAGCAGAGGAGGTGCAGCCTTGACTTAAACATAGTAATCACCCCTCAATTATTATTATTATTTTTTTTGCTTTTTTTCAATTGGGTCCAATACTCAAGAGTCTGCCTGGACAAGTCCCCCGCACGTTTCCTGGCAAGGTTTTTCAAAAGCGGTTTGCCATTGCTTCCTTCCCAGGGCCGAGAGAGAGGGACTGGCTCAAGCTGACTCAGCAGATTTTGCACCTAAGGCAGAACTAGAACTCAAGAGTCTCCTGCTTTCCAAGCCTGATGCCTTCACCACTTCACTAAGCTGGCTCTGGTCTCTAGCAAATTTTTCGGTCATTGAGACTGGTGAACAAACCGGGCTGGTATGTCTGAACCAGCCCATGGCTTACGATCCTTAGGAATCCAACTGAAAAAGGACACTCTGCAGAAGTAGAAGATCTAACCTTGTCTTTGGGAAACAATCCGTCATCCACACAACATCCTGGACATGACTTGATTACTGTCAGATCACAAAAAAAAACAACAGATGAGGGAAACAGAACTCTTCATTTTTGGCTCAGAGTTCAGATCTTAATCCACAGAGCAATTCTGCAGCAAAACCCTGGCTTTGCTTCTTCAAAGATGCTGTGTAAATTAAATGACTCGCTGTAGGCAGGGGGAAGAGAAGACAGCATAAATGAGGTTGACTTGTTGAAACCCCCCCAAAAAATGTGATCAAACATTAGAGCAGGGGGGGGGGAATCACTCCAACCTCACGTTGATGCACAGAGCCTTCGCACAACGGAATCTCTTTCAAATCACAAACGTTTTAGACAGGGGATCGACTGTTTTGCGGCTTTGTAAAGTTGCTTATATTAATTTTCTCCAACCTGGTGCCCTTCAAGGATGCTGCATTGCAGTTTATGTAGATCATAGCCAGCATCCTCTTAGCCGAGGCCAAAAAGAGTTTGATCGTGTATAAGGATGGCAGATGAAACGCTTTTAACGTGGGACTTCAAGTCTGTTTTCTCGGTCATCAGAATATCAAAGCAGGGTTTGCATTTGCTGAATAAAAGGCAATAACTACACACAAGAACTGACGACAGGGCAGCAAAACGCAGCAAGGACTTAAAAGTATTAACCGTACAAAAAGCTCAGAGAAAAGTCCGTCAAATGCTCAACCTCTGAATACTGTGAACTCTTGATGAAAAGACGACTCCCCCCCTCCAAAGGAAGCTGCACTTTTTTAAAAAAAAACAACAAACAAACAGCCTAATCACGTGGGTGGGTGGGTGGCAACTGGCCACGAACATCTAGTGGTGCTTCCAGTTTGAAACATCATCCATCAAGCTCACTTCCCTAAATTGCCTACCTGTTGGGAAAGACCCTCCCTCCTCCTCCTCCGTGGCTTTCTAACGGAACAACTGAGGCCAGTTTACAAACTTCAGAAGTTTCCTCTGCTGTTTTGTCTCCACCGATTCGAAGAAGCTTTTGTGAACGGGGAGCTGGCTAAGAGGTGTGTGGAAGTGTGTGTGTGCGGATGTTTCTAAGGGCCACCTCTTCCGAATCAGCATGGATCAAGCAGGTTGAAGAATCCAGAAAAAGCATACATACCTGACTAGGAGAACGGGTTAGTCTGACATCTTGCTGATCCGTTGGGCGTCTACGATACACACGCGGTCATATCTGGGCTAGCCCACCCAAAAGCGTAAACGGACCGGCGTGCTGGTCACAATCGGGGCAGGCCGAGAGAAAACCCAAGTGGAGCATCACCTGGAAAGTACAGAACATCTGCTGAACATGAAAGCAGGTGTTTTTGCTGGAGAAGCACTCTTGAACTTTGGCTCCCTCGCCAAGTTCAAGCATCAAGAGAGAGAGAGAGAGAGAGAGAGAGAGAGAGAGAGAGAGAGAGAGAGAGAGAGAGAGAGAGAGAGAGAGAGAGAGAGAGAGAGAGAGAGAGAGAGAGAGAGAGATATTTTCATTCTTCGGAAGAAGAAAAGAGTGTGGTTAACGGGCAGTGTTATTTGCCACCAGCTGCTTCGGGAAGTGTCAAATTCAGGCCATCTGTCCTGCTCACTACTTTGGCCATCTGCCTGCAGGCCATTTCCATAGTCCAGAAGGTGATGACCCATCTGGAAGACAGAATGCATGTTGCCCGGGGACCGCTTGAAACTTGCAACTGATGCAAAAAATTCGGTAACCGGGATGACTTGGAACCATTTTTTGTCAGGGTGAAAAACTTCTATTTTAGGCATTTATTCATCCGGCTGAGGTTGACCATCAAAGGCTTGCGACTTGGGACGCTAAAGGTCGTTTCGGTTATACAGTATGAAACACATTCTTCTCTGGGCAATTAAGATTAGATACGTCTTTCCATTTGTGGTAATATTTTTTTCCCCAGAGGTTACTTTGTGAGTTGTAGCTGCTATGTTATTGTTTCATTTACCCACGTTTCCAACAAAATTGCAATTTAATTTCATTTCTACGTTATTTTAGCCTTTACATTTTAAGGATTTGATTACCCCTCTTTTGCTACCTTGTAGCGGAGAGCTGTGAGTTCTGGTATATTGGTTCTTGCTATTAACCTTTTAAAATTTGATTTATTTTAAGCGGAAAACCTAAAGCAACTTAAAAAAGCAGAACACAGTAGCCATTACACAGCCAAGGTCTACATACAAAAGGAGGATGCCAGCAAATCCGAGAGAAATTGCTAATTAAATGCAAAATAATAATGAGCGAAAAGACAAAATAAATTGCTTTCCCCAAATAATAATGAGCGAAAAGACAAAATAAATTGCTTTCCCCAAATAACTCTTTAAACCTCTCTCAACAGCCCAGAATGCGAACAGCAGCGTAGTGATACAATGTCAACAATAGTGAATAATTCAAAAGTACAGAATGTGAAGTAAGTCCAGCCCTCTCGTAAGTGAGCTGATCCACGTCAGAGCAGGGACTTTCCAAGAATCAAGTCAAGCCATGCCTTCGGATAATTAAACGGACTCTAGTTGTAAGCAAAATGTGGGGAAAGGAAGGGAAATAAAGACTGTCAATGCAAATATATATTTTATATAGAAATAAGAAAATAAAAACCCGCTGATTCCAGCACCCAGGGAGAAAACATCCGCTCCCAATGATGCCAGCAAAATTGGGGTCCACGGTCCAGATACCGTTTCAAAGATTTTCTTCGGAACTGACGCTCCTTTGGGTCAACGTACCGTCTTTAGAGGAAACCAACCCAGTCAGCCTTTGACTGTCCAGGAGAAGCAGCAGCTGCAGGAGACTCATACGGCTTCTAAGCGCCCAATTAACCCCCTCTTGATTATTTATTCCAAGTATTGCACGTTCAAGGTCACAGTTGCTCCGCTCCCGCTCACGGTGGCTTGCCTGTAACTGAATATTCAAAGCCATCCTAAATTACATATGTTTCCGGGGAGGCTTCTCCTGGAGAGGACCAGCTGTGATTGAAGCAAGGCTACCCTCTGCCCTAACGCTAGTTTCTGCTTTTTGGAGTTTCTGAGTTGCAACATACCCACAATCGGTTCCTTAATTAAGCCATTCCCCTGCGACTTACACGTTAGGAGGGTGACATGTTCTAGGTGTGAGGATGAAAGGGGTTAGGAAGATCTGCAGGCCACCCAAGGCCTGCCCAAGCCACATCATGGGGCACGGCGCAGTGGTTACATTCTGGCCATTGGGTTCCTGCTGTCCAGATCTGGGACCTGTCCGAGGTCCACAGATGTTCTCCTCAGCATGGCCTTGCGAAGTTCTGATGTCACAGAGGTCTCTCTAGGTCTCTGTGAGCAGAGCAGGCAAGATAACTACTCTGATGGAGGGAGGGAGGGAGGACCAGAGGCAGGTCCAGAAGCACATTAACAACACGGCGGAAACATCTGTGTGACTACGAAGCCAAACCTTTGAAACTGGTCACCAACATCACCACCCAGACATGGAAAGATTAAGCAAGTGCACGTTCTGTTGAGGGTTAGGGTAGTTCAGGAGGACTGCTGTTTTGTGGGTGCCTCTCGACATTGTGGGCGCTCCATCATTTGTCTGAAATGTTATAATGCTTGAGCAGGGGGTTGGACTAGAAGACCTCCAAGGTCCCTTCCAACTCTGTTATTCTGTTAATGTGGACTTTGGAAACTTAGGATAAACAGGAGTCATGTTTTCTACCTACAGCAACTGACCAGGATTGGGACAAGCTAAAAACCGAACACCTGGACAAACCATGGTATGTTTCACATTTTGCTGATGACATTTGTAATATAACTCAGAAAGACGGAGGTTTTTTTTTAGCTCTAACACTAGTTTGTCCACATTATTTTCCTCTCCTTATTCTTTTTAAGATGGAAATAAAGACGTATCTGTTTTTTAAGTTTCCATTTAGCAGTCTGTAGTCTCTCCCCTAAGGCATCAGTGGTGATCTGCCCTCACAGTTCTGCAACACATTTTTTTTAGCTCCTGTACCCAGGGACTAACTTGATATGCAGATGACCAACCACTGAGGTCAGCTGATGGGTGGGAGGGTCAGGCATCTCTTTCATTCAATTATTTCTCTAGCCAACAAGGAGGCTCACTGAGGCAGGATCTCCACTAATGACCTCTGGCATCTTTTAGAGTCATCCAATTAGCGTTGTTTGAGAATAACTGTACGGCAGTCAATTTACTGCATTGGGAGAAAGGATAGAAATAATCTAAGGTTTTGTCAGGCAATGAGTAAGCCCACCCCTTCTATCGTGGGTCACCTCCTGAAGGCACTCGGGAGGCAGGCTCAAAGGCAGAATCAGAAGACGCCGTGCCCGCAAAATGTCTGTTTCACTTCGGGGGTTTTCCTACTTAAAAGAAGAAGAAGAAGAAACAAAAGACCCCCAGAAACTAAAGCTAGGAAATTTTCCCACGCCCCAAGAAAGCATTCTAGTTACTGTAGCTCCTAGGACTATTATTCCCTCTAACAGCCTGAACTAGTTCAGGACAATCAGTTTCGCGTTATTTTCTAGAAGTATCACTGCAAAGAGTTTTGGATAGTTCGGTCTCAGATTTATAGCTGGAAATGCTGGATTTTGGGGAGCTGAAGTTGCCAAGGTTGAGAAACAGTGAAATTATGCCTTGAATGAAGCAGGGCAGATAAGCACAATGAAAAAGTCTTGGGTCTATCGGGGTGGGGGCTGGGGTTGGACTAGATGACCGCCAAGGTCCCTTCCGACTCTGTTATTCTCTGTTCCACTGAGAGATGAGGACCCCCTTACCCAACTGCCACCCCCTGGTCCGGCTGGTTGGCGTGATGGGGATTGGGATCCGAGAGGGCACCACCGCTGAAGGGCAGCTCTAGCAACCTTACCCACTGCTGGAGAAACTCCAAACAGCTCATCCCAGCAGCTACAGTCCCCTAGAAGGACAGGGCTCCAATGCCCATCATTCCCAGCCAGGGTTCCAAAGAGGAGGGCGAGGGATGGGAGACGGTAGCCCAGCCTGCCTGGAGGGCACCAGCTGGGAAAACCCCCATCACCTTTTTCCTCCCCTTCCAAAATTGGGGTGCGCCTCAAGTCCCAGAATCCACCCGCGGCTGGGGATTATGGGAGGCGGGGTCCAAGGTAGGAGATTGGGGGGGAGGCGTCTGGCAGGGGCTGGAAAAGGGCGGGGCCGCTCAGAAAGGCAAGAGAACAGCTGGGATGGGCGGGGCCAGCCGGCGGGGAGGGGCCAGATGGGCGGAGCCTCGGCGTGCCCCGCCCTCTGGCCCCTGACAGACTCACCTCGCCCCGGCTCCTTCAGGGTTTTGCCTCGCACGATCCCGGCGGACGAGAATGGCGGAGGTCCCGGCCGCGTCCCGGCCCATCCCGGATAGAAGAACCCGTCCCCGCAGGCCCCGCCGGCTAAGGATCCGCCGCCGCGGAGGCAGCGCCGAGCGGACGAGCTCTAGAAGCAGCACGGAGCCCCGCGCATGCGCCCCGTCACGAGCTTTTGGCCTGGCCCTGAGGAGGGCGGACGTCAGCGCATGCGTCGGAGAACTGTTTTGGTTTTTTTTTTCCCCCAAGGGGATAGAGGGAGGGAAGGGAGCAGCGCTCAAGTCAGGGCTTCGCGACGACTTCAGAGGGAGGAGACTTCCCCGCTTCTCTCGGTTTGCAGATGGGCCGGAGTTCGGGAGGGAGGGAATAAAACGCGTGTGTGTCCCTGGCTGGAGAGAAGGAAGAAGGGGGCGTTTTCCTTCAGAGCTCGTTGAATGACATGCTTCTTCCTCCGCAAATGGCAGCCTCCAAATGACATCGGAAGTGACGTTTGTGTGAGCGCGCCGCCTTATGCCTCCAACTCTTAAGGTTTTCGACTTCGGCTCGGCCGGGTCCGCGCCTGCGCAGAACGTACGCACGCTGCTGCTCTTCCTTGCAGGATAGCTGCATTTCCCGGCGTCCGCCCTCCCACCTTTTTGCAATGCCTCTGGGCATGTGCAGAAAGCTTTGTGCTCTGTTCTTCGCAGACTTCCGTGCGACTTTCCCCGTTTGCGAAGAATGCCTCGAACTGCAGTTAATATATATATATATATATATATATATATATATATATATATATATATATATATATATATATATATATATATATATATATATATATATATATATATATATATATATATATATATATATATATATATATATATATATATATATATATATATATATATATATATATATATATATATATATATATATATATATACATACATAAATACATATATACACAAACGTGTGTGTGTGTGTGTACACACACATGTGTTTGTGTATATATGTATGTATGTATGTGTGTGTGTATATATATATATACACACATACATATGTATATATATGTGTGTGTGTGTGTGTGTGTGTAAGGTAAAGGTTCCCCCGCACACGCGTGCTAGTCGTTTCCAACTCTAGGGGCCGGTGCTCATCTCCGTTTCCAAGCCGAAGAGCCAGCGCTTGTCCGAGGACGTCTCTGTGGTCATGTGGCCGGCATGACTAGACGCCAAAGGCGCACGGAACGCTGTTACCTTCTCACCGTAGTGGTCCCTATTTTTCTACTTGCATTTTTTACGTGCTTTCGAACTGCTAGGTTGGCAGAAGCTGGGACGCATAACAGGCGCTCACTCTGCTACGCGGCACTCGGGATTCGACCCACCAAACTGCTGGCCATCTGGTTGACAAGCTCAGTGTCCTAACCCACTGAGCCACCGCGTCCCTTTGTATATGTATATGCAGTGCTTTTTTAGTAAAAGAAAAAGGTGCTGGAACTCACACATGTCATACAACCCACCTTGCCTACTCTACAAGGTTCCATCCAAAAAAGGTGCCGGAACTCCGTTCTGGGTGTTCTATGAGAAAAAAAGCTCTGTGTATATGTATATGTATATGTATATGTATATGTATATGTATATGTATATGTATATATAAAGCCCAGTTATGGGTTCCCCTTTAACTGCAATTCCCTGCTTTGCTGGTGATCGGCAACAAATTGCAATTGCAATCCTTATTACAATTGCAACAACAATAATAATTTCAGGTCGGTTTGCTCGGCTTAAATGCCTCCCCTTTTGTATTCTTTCTGAGAATATTGTTACTGGATGTATCCTGGTTCTTCCCAGCTTGCAGTGCAAACTGTCGAAAGAGCGAATCTCCTTAAAGTCTGAGACTTAATCCAAAGTACTCCGTCTCTTCAAGGCATACCTGGATCTGGAAGTGCTAGGTGCAGATTTGAGTTTTTTAAAAAAGAAAAAAAACTTGGACCACATTTGCAAAGTGCAAAGCGCCCTCGCAACTCGCGACCCCCAAAATATATTACTCTTAAGTCCAGCAATGGAATTTCAGTAGCTTATTTCACATTATTTCAGTGCTTTTCAAAATTCAGAACTTCCTTTGGCAAAATGAATAAATGTTAAATGAAGAAATTGATGTTTCTCTGTAGGCTGAATATCCTAAATCTTTGTGGGGGAAAAAAATCTTTAAAAAGTTGATTCCTGAACTCATTTACTAGATGACGTTCTGATTTTTTGGAAAGCTGCAAATCACTTTTCTGTCTTTTAAGTCTCTGTCCAGCAGGGAGCAGCCTTTGATTAAAATATGGACCCACCTTTGAAAAAGGAAACTTCCTAGTCATTATTTCAGTTTTCTTCTTCCCAAACCACATCCACAGCCCATAATGAACCATCTTTCTGGGCTGTTCCACTGAGGCTTCAATTTAGGGACCCGTATCTTTAACTATCGCTCTGCATAAACTTCCCTGCATTTGGAAAGCTAGCTTCTCAAGAAGAAAGGATGTCCACAGAATTTTTTCTGCTCCCCCCCCCTTAAGGATACAAATCTTGCGCAAAGAAAACACATTCCTGTTTTGTGATAGTGAGAACATTTTGGAAGACCTCACCGTGCAGCTGAGACGGAAGATATGCCATTTGTTTTTGTTTGTTGTTTTTTTTTAAAAAAATGGAATTACGTACAGCATGGAATCTGGAACCGTCCAAAACATCTATTTGCCAAAGTGGTAGCAAAAGAGGAATGACCGTGGACGGTGTCTGACTGGTCAACTTCTCAGAATGGATAACTTATTTATGGCCTTCCTTCTAACAATATTTGTAAAACTTGGCAATCTGCAACTGATGGAGTCCAGCTGCAAGTCCAGCTGGGATCCAGATGTTTTCAAACATCTGTACATCTGTTGCTTTAGAATTGGGCTTCCATGGCACAGGGAGAAAATAAGTGAAAATGACTGTTGTTCTCTCCACCAAGTTGGCGAATGAACATCTTTCGGGGCAAATCGATCAAAGAAACTGGGAAGAAGGGCACTTATAGTTAAATATTTTTTTTCCTTACGAATATGGAGATTCGCTCTGCTATATTTTTGCATTTCAGTTTCCTCTTGGAAACTCAATCTTGCTCCTGCTGGAAATGGGGAACAGAAAGACAAGGGTGTCCGTGCTACGTGGGACACTTGAAAGAAGTTCAAGAACAGTCTGGATTTCAGGATGGAGCGGAAGAAAATTTAATTTCTCCCGAGCCAGGTGGGCATAGCCCTCCCTTTCCCTCTGTTTCATTTGGCAGCACACTTCCTTCTTGCACGAAATGGCAAGAGAAACCCTGTCCAAATCACACCTTGGCAGGGGGAAAAATAATGGAATTCTTCAAATTGAAGCTACTAAGAAAACAGCAGTCGAAGGTTCATTGTGTTCTTCCAAATACTCCCCCATCTTTTCTTCACCGAGAAAAGTTAGAAATTATAAAGTTATTTTTCACACTTCATCAATGGCCTTTGCGCTTCTTTAGCCCCTCTACTCCCTCCACAGGCTTGGAGTCGTTGGCCCAGGGCAGGGGTAGGCAACCTCGGCTCTTTTATGACTCATGGACTTCAACTCCCAGAATTCCTGAGCCAGCTTGGCTGGCTCAGGAATTCTGGGAGTTGAAGTCCATGAGTCATAAAAGAGCCGAGGTTGCCTACCCCTGGCCCAGGGGCTTAAATTTGAGTGGGTGGTTTCCTTCCATGGGCATCTGCCTCTTCTTCAGGTTTCCTGGACCGCTGGCGGAATACTGAGTCGCTTAAAAGCAAAGAAGTTGGCCATTTTTAAAAAGTGTTCCCTGTGGTGATGACAGTTGTACGGATGAACCAGTTGGATTGCACAAACGCTTTGCAGAGGCAGAAAAATAGCTCAGAAAGTACCAAGGCTACAGTCTTCCTCCTCCTCCTCCTCCTCCTCCTCCTCCTCCTCCAAAATTGCTAAGGTCACTAAAAGTCAAGGGGTGTCTGTGTGTGTGTGTGGGGGGGGAACTGTCTCTTTAATTTCTGTGCTTGCCTGAAATAATTCTTTAATCCTTAGATTTTGCTGCAGTCTGTCCCAAATGCCTCAGATGAGGGCTGGCATTTTGCACCTTAATTTCAGGATGGATCTTGTATTCCCAGGACCACGTGGCCCGTGAGAGCTGTGATCTTTGCATCTAAAGCTCGCACTTCGTACCTACAAAATCCCACCCTCCTTTTGTGTCTTTTCAGTTCCCAACTCTGACCTCCGTTTCTACTTTTGTTTGTGTGTTTTTTTAATGCTCCCTAATACAAATGATCAGGTAATTTCCACTTAAGTATGGAGAAACTTGAGGAATAGCTTGTTTTGCTAATACAGACATGTCAAACACAAGGCCTGGGGGCCAGATCCGGCCCGCGAAGTGGTTTCATGTGGCCCGCGAAGCCATCCTGGAAACAGTGAGGGAACGGCCCCCACTGCCTTGGCCCTGGCCCAGAGACCCTCCTCCTGCCAGAGACCCCCAGATCTGTCCCACTCCTGCCCAGGCCCCCATAGGTACCCTTGATACGAACGATGGAGAGCTGGCCACGCCCACCCAGTAGGCCATACGCACTCTAGCCACGCCCACCCAGTAGGCCACGCCCACCCAGGCCATACCCACCTGCCCCCCCCCCGAGGGCAACCGCAATGCTGATGCGGCCCTCAATGAAATTGAGTTTGACACCCCTGTGCTAATACTTTGGGGAGTTTCAGAGTGACCCCTAGTGGTCACAAGCAGTGCCTTGGGCAGTCGGATCTCCCAAATAGAAACTGAGAAAGGTCCGAGCCAGATGTACCTGGCAGAGGGAGGGTTGCTTGGTTCCTTATTTCTTCCTGCCCTCTTCCTTGTAAGGGAAGAGACCTTGGAGGTCTTCTTGCCCACCCCCCCTGCATAAAATCAGGAACCCTTATGTCATCCTGGATCAATAGTTGTCCAATCTCTTCTTGAAAACCTCCAGTGACAGAGCATCCACAACTTCTGGAGGCAAGTCGTTCCACTGGTTAATTCTTCTCGCTGACGGGACATTTCTCTTTAGTTCCAGGTTGCTTCTCTCCTTGATAAATTTCCATCTGTTTCCATTTCTTGTCCTGCCTTCTGGTGCTTTGGAGAATAAGTTGACCCCCTCTGCTTTGTGGCTCCCCCTCGGATATTGGAAGAGAACTATCATGTCACCCTTAGTCCTTCTTTTCATTAGACTAGACATACCCAGTTCCCTTAACTATTCATCGTATGGTTTAGAAGAAAGCTGTTGAAAGAATCAAAGACCCTCATTCAGTCTGGGTTTCCTGAAACAAGGCATTTCCAAGTTGTCGTTTCCAACTTTGCCTTCTTTCTTTTTTCACACATTTAAGCTGACTATAATTTTTGGTTTTGACATAAGGATAGACTGCGGTTAACAGAACATGGAAGTTTCCTGTTTTCCTGCTCATCTCTGGGCCATAAATAAATGTCTTGGTGTTATATGATGAATCGTATTTGCTAACTGCACTCTTTACATTTGGCTGATTCAGCTTTGCCCAGCCTGGTGCTCTCCAGATGAATGCTGGACTCAGTGCCCATAATTGGCAGCCACTGTGTTGTTTGGGGATTTTAGGCACTAGGGCGAGTTCCTTTGGAAAGTTAAGGAAGGCTAAACCTGCTCCAGTTTGGTGCAAAATCAAAAAATCTGGTCCGTCTACGGCCACGGTCTTTATTTTTCTACTATTTATGTGCCTGGGTGGCAAAAGTCCTTCTACAATGGAAGGTGTAACGGTGACAAAGGAGAGGAATGTTTGAGTGTTCCAACCTTAATACCAACCCCCCCCCCAAAAAAAAACCCCTGAGGTTTCACCTTTGGGAAATAAATTATCTTCCATTTTGTACTGTTTTTTAAAGCATTGTTTTAAACATATTTGCAAGGGAGAAAGCAGTCCTCCAAAAATCCAGTGCAAGCGAAGTTCATACTGACCCAGCACTAAAGTTTGACGACATCCATTAAATCAACCCCGAGCAGGGGCTGCTAAATCTCTGCCAAACGGCCCAACTGTTAAGCTTTTTTTTTCCCCTTTACCAAAGTTGTGCTGCCTCTTGGGACACATTTGTGTAACAAATGTTTAAAATCCAACTGTCAAAAACGGCAAACGGGAGGGGAAGATTCTTTGTTCCATTTATAGGCGGACTTGAAAAGGGCACACCGCTGAAAAAGACAGCGAGAGATTGCATTTGGAGGAAACCCATGAGGTTGTGAGTTTGGATCACACCAAAGTTCCATCTAGCCCAGAATTTGGGGGTCACCCAGTAGCCAAACGGCAGCTATTTGAGATGTTCACAAGGAGAGGAGGTGAGGTTTCCAGGCTGCTTTTCAGCAACCGGTATTCTAAGTTTGTTATGTGGATTCTGGAAGGAACATCAGCTATCAGTATTGGTGGCCTTGGATAGCTTGATCTTCTATGGATCTGTCCTTTCAAAACTATTTAAATGGCTGCTGCGGTCACCTCCGATGGTAGTGAAGATCCAAATTCTAACATTTTGAGAGAACATCTGCCGTGCTGTGTGTGATTTGATATATTTCCCTTTATCTGCTTTCCTTGAACCTCAAAAGTCCTGGTTGCTGCATTCTATTCACATATGGGAACTGTTTTCTGCTCTCCAAACATTGGACCTGCTTTTTCCCCCCTCATCGTTTCCAGTCCTGTCCAACATCTAATCCAATAAACTAATCCAGGAGAGAAGCAACCTGGAACTAAGGAGGAATTTCCTGACAGTGAGAACAATTAATCCGTGGAACGACTTGCCTCCAAAACTCGTGGGTGCTCCAACACTGGAAGTTTTTAAGAAGAGACTGGACAGCTATTTGTCTGAAATTGTATAGGATTTCCTGCCTGAGCAGGGGGTTGGACTAGATGACCTCCAAGGTCCCTTCCAACTTTGTTATTCTATTCTATCTCTTAACTTTTCTTGGACTTCTTTTGACCACATTACCAAAACAGATGAGAAGACGTCTAGAATACATTAAGTGGTTGAGATCTGGTCAGGATGATACCCCATCCAGATACTTTATTCTTGATTCCTAGATAGTTGTGAGTAGAGTTTCTAGATCAATGCCTCTTAAGACCCTGATAAGCTTTTCTCTAACCGGAGAGGATAAATGAAATTAACAATCAGTTATCAGAAAAGGGATGGACTTCTCATTTTGGGGTGTATTAAGTTGGGGTTCCTCTGATAAAGTTTCAGTTTTCCACAGACAGATTTAGATCGACTAGGACTGCCAAGTGACTCTATGATCCTAGGACTTTCACACTGATCCCTCAGCAATTTCCAGAGGTCAAAGCAACGGAATGAGAATCCCATCTTTGGCGTAAGGGAGGAGCACAAAAAGAGTCCTACATTTCTGTTGACTTTTGCCCATCTTGAATCATCGCTGAGGTCCCAATAAGGACGTTCCATATTTCTTCTGTGGTCCTTTACTGTAGAGTTCTCTTGATTTTTTTGCCAAACTGTCATGCTACCTCATAGGATGGAGAAGAATTTTGCATGATGTCCAAAGTGGGGTAGAATCACGGTGCCATCATCTTAACATTCGGACGTTATGAAATAAGGGATAGACAAGTTGGTGTCTTCTAGATTTCTTCAACTACAGCTCCCAGAGACCACAGCTGTTGGCCATGATGGTTGGTTACAGAGAGTTATAATTCAAGATACTTGGAAGACCTCAGTGTTCCTTCTTTGTGACTCTCCAGGTTGGTCAATGCTCAGCTGAAACTTAGAGCTGTGTCATTAAATGACAAGGCCTTCTAGTCAATCCTCCACGGAAGGAACAAGAAAATATTTTTCTTTCTTCCTGGCATCAGGCTCAGCTCTGTGATTACCTAATGGCCTGTCAATCAACAGCAAGCCATCAGATCTGGATTAGCCTTTGAGGATTGGAGCCACAGACAAGCAAGACTGTCAATTTCAGTTTTTCACTTGTAAGAGTAGGTCAGTGTTGTTGTCCCTCTGTGACTCTCTCATTCTTGCAAATTTCTCACTTTGGGTTTCTCTTCGCTTCTAATTTGTCCTTTGGTAAGCTGAATCCATCCCAGTCCCTTACTACTGTGAGACTTAATTATTTAAGTTTAGGATTGGAGTCCTATTGGTAACTGTTGAAAGGGCTATTACGATGTCTTTCTTTCTTTCTTTCTTTCTTTCTTTCTTTCTTTCTTTCTTTCTTTCTTTCTTTCTTTCTTTCTTTCTTTCTTTCTTTCTTTCTTTCTTTCTTTCTTTCTTTCTCTCTCTCTCTCTCTCTCTCTCTCTTTCTTTCTTTCTTTCTTTCTTTCTTTCTTTCTTTCTTTCTTTCTTTCTTTCTTTCTTTCTTTCTTTCTTTCTTTCTTTCTTTCTTTCTTTCTTTCTTTCTTTCTTTCTTCTGTTACAATTTTGGCCCGTTTCTCTGAATGTTCACCCCTTTGCTTGAAAAATTGCTGAATGTGCATCCTTTCTGCTGATCTTCTTCTTTTTTTCTTCCAGAAACAGAATATATTTATTCATGGGGTTTTCCCCACATGTGCTTTCTTTGTTCATTCCTTTTTATCACATGGCAATTTTAGGAGAAGGATGAACATAGAATGATAGAGTTGGAAGGGACCTTGGAGGTCTTCTAGCTTGCTTGAGCAGGAGACCCTATACCATTCCAGGCAAATGGCTGCCCAAACTCTAAAAACCTCCAGTGTTGGAGCCTTCACAGCTTCTCGAGGCAATTCCTTCCACTGATAATCGTTCTGACTGTTAGGAAATTTCTCCTTAGTTCCAGGTTGTTTTTCTCCTTGATGAGTTTTCATCTGTTGCTTCTTGTCCTGCATTCAGGTGCTTTGGAGAATAGCTTGGCCCCCTTTTTCTTTGTGGCCACCCCTCAAATATTGGAATACTGCTATCGTGTCACCCTGATCCTTCTTTCCATTAAACTAGACATACCCAATTTCTGTAATCTGACAATGGAGTGGGGGGGGGGTTTGGTTTATCAAATGAACAGGTTATCAAACGTGGGGTGAATGGAACTCCCTCCCCTATTTCTATCTGTTGGAACTGTCAAATGATCCAAGCCAATTCTTGTATAAGTCATAAAAGGAAGAATGAACCCAAAATCTGAATTTGGGGCCAATTAACTCAATCTTCTATACTGCTCTGTTCCTTTGTTAGCTTTGGGGCCTATTCAAGAATTTGGTTTTAATCTCTGTCATCGTCCAGCGTCTCCTCCTGCATTTTGCTGAGCGTCTTAGATCTCACAGGAGTGGCCTCTGAGAGCATCCAGGGGCCGGCGCTAAGATGTTTTCCATGGACTTTTGCCTTTGAAATGCTCTTTTTCTTCTTCAACAGATAATGTTGAAGATGGCCGAGTCTCGGGCTTCGCTCAAAGGCCGTCCCTTGCTGTGAAGAGATGAGAGCATAAACGGTGTATTTATTTGGCTTTGGGGTGGAGTGACATTTCGAAGTGGAATTCGTGGTATTGGACTCCAAGAAACGGCCTTTGTTTGGACAATTATGATCAATCTGAAACTCAAGGGTAGGCGCTCTTAATCGAGATCCCCTTCCATGCTCCGAGCCTGTGAAAATAAAAAATAATTTGAAAAAGAACCCTCAACCACATGGTGTTTTGATAAGCTCCTCTGTGCTGTTTCAGATCAAGGAGGAAGCAAGGAATTCTTGCATGTGTACCCACAGGTAGAGTTGACGGAGCCAAGTTATGGCCGGCGTAGGGATCCTATGTTGTTCTTTTTCACATAAACATTCTAAAAGGATACACTTAGCAGGTTCCGAGGTGATCTGGAGGTTATTTTCATTGGACTGATTCTGCAGATAGGGAAAGGTTGACTGCTTTAGCCTTGCAAAGTCCTACTAATTTTGTGGGCATTTTAAGAATGGCTATCATCTTGTTGGGCCAAATCAAAAACTCAACTCACCCATCACTGGGCTACCCATAGAAGATCATTGAGAGCTTTTATGAGTTTTATCCATGATCGTGGAGTCAACCACCTTCCCATTTTAGAAATCCTAGTTTACCTACCACTTTCAGCTTTGGTGGCCCTTGTCTCCACCAAGAAGCATAGAATTCTTTTCAAACCTCCCTCCATTTATCGCAGGAGAGGAACTAATAAAACCAGGATAAAATGATGATAGGATTTGATACGAAAGTTGTTCAGTTTGAACTTCAGAAGTCCAGGTGACTTGACAAATTGGAAAGATCAACTGAACGGCAGCCAAAAAACAAACAATTCTTCTGAGCAATTTGGGCTATTTGGATGCTTCTGAGCATATGCAGAAAAGACTTTGCTCCAACTGGACAATTCCATTCAAATTGCTATCAAACCAGAACAATTTATAGACTCAATTCAAATTGGGTCAGTTTTCCAAACTGAGCTCATGACTCCCCCCCTCCCCCCCTGATTCGGACTAAAAGTAGAGAAGAGAACCAATCTGGTGTAGTAGTGAAGGGATCAGGTTAAAACTGGACAAACTTGAGTTCTAGTTCTGCCTTAGTTGAGTGACTTTGGGCCAGTCACTTTCTATCAGCCCCAGGAAGGAGACAATGGCGATCCATTTCTGAAAACCCTTGTCAAGGAAACAAGAAGGCTCCTCACCCATTTGCACCACTCAGGTGACCCTGAGAACACAGATAAACCTCCAAGTGGCCTCAAGGACTCTGAGAGAAGGCAAATGACCAGCTGTCTGCAAGGAGCATAAATCCTTCCATTCCCCACCATCCAGTCAGAGCTGAAGAAGCTTCTTGGATGAGAAGCAAAAGGTCTTCAAAGAAAAAAAAACAAGAAAGTCCAGTTGCCTCCTGAAGAAGCACCTTTGGGACAACCCTGACCTGGATGATGGAGAATCTCCATAGACATAAAAGCTTCTCATCTTTCTCCACTACGGGGCAGTTCTCTTCAGTCACAAACCCACCTTCCGCTGCAATGAACTTCTGACCTTCACCGGCCTTATGGCCCAAACGTAGCCCTTAAAAAAAAGGAAAAAGGAAAAACCCAGTGGCCCCTGCTCCCAGTTCTCTCTCTCTCTCTCTCTCTCTCTCTCTCTCTCTCTCTCTCTCTCTCTCTCTCTCTCTCTCTCTCTCTCTCTCTCTCCCTCTCCCTCTCCCTCTCCCTCTCCCTCTCCCTCTCCCTCCCTCCCTCCCTCCCTCCCTCTTTTGGAAGGCTACTGCAGTAAAAATGAAGTCAACAGGCAACTTTCCTGTTGTTAAAGCTGAGCCTGTAATCAAAGGGAAACAAGGCATCCTCTTTTTATTTTCTTTCTTTTTCCCCCCAAACAGATAAGATAGGCAAGGTGATTAATCACTGCATTTCAATGACCAAGCTGGGAATCTGAGTCAGGACCGGTCAGTTCAGCTTGATATAGGACTTGTCCATGAGTACGGGCAGGATGGATGGTGGGGAATGAGATGGCGATCCAGGGGGAGCTTTAAAAAATAAAAATCTGGCCCACGGTAAAGAAGAGTTGGGGGGGTGATGTCACACACACACACACACACACACACACACACACACAATTTCTGTGTTTCAAAGCAACAGAACAGAATAGCAAAAGAAGAGAGTTTGAAGGGACCTGGCAGGTCTTCTAGTCCTGCGTAAAAAAATACATACTTAATGACCACAATTGCGCTCAAAAATTACGTTGCTAAACAAGACCCTCGTTAAGCGAGTTTCACCCCATTTTGCCACCTTCCTTGCCACCGCTGTTAAATGAATCCCTAAGTTAGTGACACAATTGCTCAGTGAGTCTGGCTTCCCCATTGACTCTGCTGCTCAGGAGGTTGCAAAAGAGGATCACATGACCCCCCCGGGACACTACGACCGTCATAAATACGAGTTAGTTGCCGAGCACCTGAATTTTGGTCATTGGGGTGCTGCAATGATCATAAGGGCAAAAAACGGCCACAAGTCCATTTTTTTCAGTGCCGTTGTAACTTTGAACAGTCACTAAACGGACTGTTGTAAATGGAGGACGACCTGTACCGTTTCTGACCAATGGCTGTCCCGTCTCTTCTTAAAAACCTCCCGTGTTGGAGCACCCACAACCTCTGAAAGCAAGGGAAAGCTACGTTATCCTCAACTTCATCTTTATCCTCCTCATCCTCACCTAAGACAGCTTTTCTAAAGTGGAAGCTCATATCAGTAGACCATTTTCTTCTCCAGGACTTTGCTTAACTTCTGGGTTCAGACGTGCTTTTTTCATATCGAAGCCAGCTGGCCGCAGATGTCATCTGGTTTGGGGCAGGTGAGGGGCAGTTCCAGGTCCTGCCTTGGCAGGTCCAAAGAGGGGCCAAGCCTTCTTCTGCAGCTTCCAAAGCTCAGCTGAGCTGAAAATGGAGGTCTGGTTCTTCTTAACTGCCACCACACCCCACTCCCAAACTTTCCTCCCCTTCTCCGTCATCTCAGCACAATGGAGCAAATGTTTCAGCCGGGCGGAGGTGGCACCAAGATCTCACCCTGTTAGTTCTGTGGGCCGACTAGTTAAACCACAGTCAGTTCTCCTTCCCCCCCCCACCTTAAAAAAATAAAAGGATGGCAAAGCAGAACATTAGGAGAACATCAGGAGTGTGAAGGAAGCATGAAGAAAGGTGGACTTTGGGAGACGGTTCTCTTGTTAAACCCCTCGGAGATCCCAAACCTCGTTTTGGGCCCTTTAAGTGGCCACACTGAACGTTTGGCTCAGCCGCCCTTGCTAAAAATATTTCCGAACAATTCCTCCACCCTCCGGGTGACAATT
This sequence comes from Vipera berus, assembly GCF_964194415.1. Taxonomy (NCBI): domain Eukaryota; kingdom Metazoa; phylum Chordata; class Lepidosauria; order Squamata; family Viperidae; genus Vipera; species Vipera berus. The sequence continues at coordinate 2,615,574 of NC_138213.1, read as the reverse complement.
CCATATCTCGGTAAGGCAGGGAAGTATGTCCATCTGGACTGCCGTCACATTTTTGCAAGTCTTCCAATCCAAACATTTCCCCCCCCGCCCTTCCGTTTTAGTTGGTCTCCATGCACCATTCGAAGTACAGAGAGAGGGCAGTTTACTAAGGGAGTAAACCCCATGGAGCTGTAGAGCGAGGAGGGTGCTGAATTTGATATCTGTTGCCTGTTTCTTCGGTCGTGCTTACATGTATATAGGTATAGGCGTGTATGTGGGCATATGTGTGTGTGTGACAAAAAACAATTTGAAAGAGAAAAATAACATATTCAAGATGGGCAGTGGTTAATATTTATATGTATTTATATGTAAGGGTATATATATATATATATATATATATATATATATATATATATATATATATATATATATATATATATATATATATATATATATATATATATATATATATATGTGGATCTTTGGTTATTCGGGTTTTTCCCCGCGTAGAACTAAAGGTGTAGGCGCAACGTTTCGACGGAATCCCATCCGTCATCCTCAGGCTGGTGGCTTTAGCTTCCTTCTTCTCCCAGAAGAAGGAAGCTAAAGCCACCAGCCTGAGGATGACGGATGGGATTCCGTCGAAACGTTGCGCCTACACCTTTAGTTCTACGCGGGGAAAAACCCGAATAACCAAAGATCCACATACAAACACCCGCGAAAACCTCAGAAAACAAACATATATATATATATATAGCTATAGGGATGCGGTGGCTCAGTGGGTTAGGACGCTGAGCTTGTCAATCAGAAGGTCGGCAGTTTGGCGGGTCGAATCCCGAGTGCCGCGTAACAGAGTGAGCGCCTGTTACTCATCCCAGCTTCTGCCAACCTAGCAGTTCGAAAGCACGTAAAAATGCAAGTAGAAAAATAGGGACCACTCCGGTGGGAAGGTAACAGCGTTCCGTGCGCCTTTGGCGTCTAGTCATGCCGGCCACATGACCACGGAGACGTCCTGGGACAAGCGCTGGCTCTTCGGCTTTGAAATGGAGATGAGCCCCGGCCCCTAGAGTCGGAAACGACTAGCACGCACGTGCGGGGGAACCTTTACCTTTACCTTTATATGTGTGTTATGTATGTGTACACTTTTGAGAGCAGGCAACAGTATTTCATTTTTAATCTGTCCGTTTATCCTATCATCTCTCTCTCTTACCTATTATCTATCATCTCTTTGTAGCTATTATCTGTCAGTCTTTCCTATCATCTCTATTATCTGTCTGTCTATCCATCCATCAGTCCATCCTATCATATCTCTCTCCTGTCTGTCTGTCTGTCTGTCTGTCTGTCTGTCTGTCTGTCTGTCTGTCTATCTATCTATCTATCTATCTATCTATCTATCTATCTATCTATCTATCTATCTATCTATCTATCTATCTATCCACCTGTCTTATCCTATCTATCTATCTATCTATCTATCTATCTATCTATCTATCTATCTATCTATCTATCTATCTATCTATCTATCTATCCACCTGTCTTATCCTATCTATCTATCTATCTATCTATCTATCTATCTATCTATCTATCTATCTATCTATCTATCTATGGAAAATAGAGAAAAGAAAGAAGAAAGCAAACAAAAAGAGAAAATGGGAAAGGGAAGGAGAAGGGAAGGAAAAAGGGAAGGGAAGGGAAGGAAGGGAAGGACTTCCAGTCTTCATAACATCAGTTACAACTACATTCATATCTTTTTAAAGTCTCAGCATCATTTCCTTCTTTCCACTGTCTGCCCTTTCTAACCATTAAGCTTGTTTCTTCAGTCCTGACAGAGAAGCCCCCAGAAATGCTTAGGTGGCAACAGGCAAGTTTATTAAATAAATGAATTCTTTTTCCCCAACCCTCCCAATTGCTTCCTTTGGCTTAAAATGTGCCAGCTCGTAAAATACTTTGCCCAGCAGTCCCCTCGCCCTCAGCTTCCTTGCCTGGGTGTATTTGTGTGTATATTTGAAAGTATCTTCTCTTCCGCCATTGCTGACAGGTTGAAATGGTGGCATTCAGGGCCTTAGGTGTTCCTCTTTGGGACGTTTGTCACAACGTCTCTCCCCCTCTCCAAAATATCGTCTTAATTCCCCCCTTCCTGCCCCACCCCGGGCCTCACAATGGCCCCTATTGCTTGGCATGTGCACAACTGCAGATTGTGCCAGATCTAGGGCAGGGTTGAGCTATTCCCTGACAGCTTCCTGGGTGTGCGATGCATCAATTCCAAGCCATTAACACAACACTGGCACAAGCCACGGAGCCAGACGCCCAAATTGCGCCTGCGGCTGGGAGACTCAGCTCTGTAAAACCATCTTTGCAGCCCATCCTGTACGAAGAAAACACGCTTGCCCAGCTGAAGAAACACGGCAACACTTTCAGGGGGTTGGAAAAATTGCCCTATGTGGTTCGGTTTCAAAAGCCTGGAACCGTTTGGATATTTCTTCTTTATTTTTTATTTTTTTTTAAATCTCAGCAGAAAATTGTTTCCAAAATATTCCAGCATTGCAATCTCCTCTCTCCCTGAAAAGCTGAGGATATTTCTGAGTTTGCAGAAGAGAGGAACCAACCAAAGAATTAAACTTTTAATACCACCTCCTGTTCAAAGCATAAGAATGGATCTCTGGCAAATTTTGAGTTAAATCTTCTTGGCATTCTCTCTGTTTTTCTTCTTCCATTTTTCTAGGTTGTTTTTTTTTGTTCTCCCTTGGCAGTGGTCAAAGTAGTGTGGAGAACGTGACTGGCCCAAAGTCACCCAGATGGCTTTAGCGCCTAAGGTGGGACTAGAACTCACTATCGCCAGGTGATACTTTAGCCCGATGCTTTCACCATTACCTCCAACTGGCTGTCCGTTGTGTGGTCTTGGCATTTTTGACTCTTTCCACAAATGCTCCGATGGGGAGAATTGAGGGAACAGAAAGCGGAGCTGGGGAAAAACAACTATGGAAGATGGTTCTTCCTCCAGCGTCTCACCTTGGCACTCTCCGCGGATCGTGTGCGCACGATGGGAAAACGAAACCCAAAGGCACCTGGATCTGGCCCATGTCAGTCCTTCCCGCCCAGACCTCCTCAAGGCTTTCCAGCAGTACTCCCCACCCCAGATAACAAGCACATATGTGAAGATATACATAAGACTCGGCCCTTGAAAGACGTTGTTTTCCTCTTCCCTCCCCCTCCCTCTTTCCTCAACTATCCCATCTCCTAGTTGGCAGATTGACAGATTGTCATTTCAAGCTTGCCGACAGAAGACTCTCGCCAGCAAGCGTTAGCAAAGAAGTAAGAAGAAGGCACATGGGGGGGGAAGGCCAGGAGCCGCAAGCATTCCGTTCAGCAGCTGGGCCCCCTCCCCACTTTGCAGGTTGGACCCTAAATCAAGAAGGCTCCAGGCCTTCAGGCTGGTGAGAAAGGAAGCCCCCCCCCCCACAAGCCAGCCTTCTTCCAGACGGCCTCATATCTCCGCAGATCCTAGATTGGCCCCCTCCTGCCGACTCCGTATTATTCCAGGTGGCTAGGTGTTGGGATTAATTGCTGGGGAGGGGGATTCGGGGTGGCTTTGACAATTTTCCTATCAGGGGCTGATGGGCGGCGTTCTCTCCCCGGGTGGGCAAAGCCAGGAGCGGCCCTCGGCAGCTTTTCCCAGCTTCTGAGCCTTTGCTAATGATCTGCCATCAACGGGCCCCTCGGCCCACGGAGGAGCCGCGTCAGGAGAGGCGATGAGTGAGAAGACGAGGAGGAGATAAAATAAACCAGCCAGCAAGATCGACGGACAAGGAGTTTAGATTTGTGAGAAGGGCGCTCCCCCCCCCCACATCCCTCCCCGTCTTGAAATTCTGACATCTGCCATGCACATTTTAGACCTTTCTTTCTTTCTTTCTTTCTTTCTTTCTTTCTTTCTTTCTTTCTTTCTTTCTTTCTTTCTTTCTTTCTTTCTTTCTTCCTTCCTTCCTTCCTTCCTTTCTTTCTTTCTTTCTTTCTTTCTTTCTTTCTTTCTTTCTTTCTTTCTTTCTTTCTTTCTTTCTTTCTTTCCCTTTCCTTTCCTTTCCTTTCCTTTCCTTTCCTTTCCTTTCCTTTCCTTTCCTTTCCTTTCCTTTCCTTTCCTTTCCTTTCCTTTCCTTTCCTTCTTTCCTCCTTCCCTTCTCCTCCTTTTTTCTGTTATTTTCCTTTCCTTTCTCTCTCCCTTCTCTTTGTCCCGTTATTTCTTTTCCCCTCCCTTTCTCTTCCATTTACCTTCCCTTTCTCTTTCTCTGTCTATTTCCCTTCCCTTTCTCTCTCTCTCTGCCTTTCCCCCTTTCTTCCCTTTTTCTGCCCCTTCCCCTCCCACCAGCATCTTTAGACAAGAGACTCAAGAACCACAGAAGACTCAGCTCGCTGAATGCCTATACCTTTGGGGAGGGTCTTGTGTGGGAAGCCCACAGACCACGAGAGGGCAAGCTTTGCCAATTTCGAGTCTCTTCGAGGGAAGGAGAGGTTTGGACTTACACAAGTGAGATGGGAAATGAATTCTTCCTGGCATCTCCCTACACGCCTTGGTTTTAGAAAAATATAGTCATAACTTCCCAAACATTCTTGAATTTTCATCTCTACATTCACTCTCCAATGTGCTTGAAAGTGGAAACATTTGGTAGACCCTCTGTATGTGCCCCCCACCCACCCCCAACCATTGCAGCTGTGTAACCCCAAGGTGTACTCGGACTATTTTGGGGCTAGCTGGGAGGGATGGAGGAAGATTTTAGCCTTGAGAAACAGACATGAAAGTGACCCACAACTCTTTCATCTATCTTCCAAGCTTGTAGCCACCACACTTCTTGCCTAGAATGCTTAGGGGCAATCTTGGGGGGATTTAGCCCTGAAGTAAAACGGGGGGGAGGGGGGGGAGGAACATCATTTGTCTGAGATGGGTTGGAATGAATGTATGCATGCATGCACGAATGAACGAATGAACGAATGAATCATTCCTATCATACATTGCTTTCTTTTTTTTTTCTTTTCTCCTCCTCCTCTTAACCCAGGGGTAGGCAACCTCGGCTCTTTTATGACTCATGGACTTCAACTCCCAGAATTCCTGAGCCAGCTGGCTCAGGAATTCTGGGAGTTGAAGTCCATGAGTCATAAAAGAGCCGAGGTTGCCTACCCCTGTCTTAACCCATCCTGAGAAGTCAAAAGCTTCTTGGCTGGGCAAGACATAGGCGCTTATACCAGGTAAGAACAGTAGGTGACGCTGTTCCATGTTTCATAAAATAGATTACCTTTGCATTAAAGGGGGAAGCTGGGCATTTAAAGAGGCAACAGATTTGCCAGCACATTTCCAGAGATCCGGAGGTCTCCTGCTCCAGAAAGTGGGCCAGTTTGTTGCCAAGAGCTCAGTGTCCATGCAGGAGAATAGTGTGGCTATTTGGTCCTCCTCTGGAGGTCTTTGGTCAGCCAACTTCTTATAAACCTGGATCAACTTCTAAACAAATATTCAGAGAAAAGTAGAGAGGATGGTAAAAAAGTGCTAAATCTAAACATGTAGGCCTAAAATGTTATCTGATTAAATGAGATGGAATTCCTTCCTTCCTTCTCTCCCTCCCTCCCTTCCTTCTTTTCTCCTCCGTCCCTCCCTCCTTTCCTTTCTTCCTCCCTCCCTCCCTCCTTCCTTCCCTCCTTCCTTCCCTCCCCCCCTTCCCAATTTCTTTTTCTGTTCTCCTTCTTTCCTCTGGTCTTCCTTCCTCCCACCCTCCCTCCCTCTTCTTCCTCATAGCTGACACAATTAAGATCATGATATAGCTAGGGAAAAAAAACCTAGCAAGGGTGCAGATGCCTGCCTGGAAGGAATTCTTTTTTTGTTTCTCCCACAATTTTTTTCCCCAGCCTCTCAGATCCATCCTGCCGAACTTTGGTCCTGTCTTCCTTGATGGAACAGGTGTTAGACCTGCCAAATGGTAACATTTTCCAGCATTAAAGACAGCAGCTGGACAGATCCCTTGGTAATAAAAAGGTGAATTTTGGCTTGGTTTTGGCCAGTTCAGCTGGAGGGCGCACCGCCAGAGATGAGATCCTAAATGGCCTCATTTCTGATGCCATTTCTGATGCCAAGAGTTTTGCCATTTTTCAAATATCGTTCAGTCACCCAAGACTTTCTTTCCTCTTGTTTCCATTCCGCTAAGCATTAGAAGAGCGCTCGGAAAAATGACCCTGAACTTGCTTCATTTGCTTTTGCCTCAAGAAATTCTATATAGACCATTGTCTACGGCTTGACAGGTCGACGAAGTGGGACATTGTCACCTAGCTCACAAACCGCAGATAACCAAAACCTCTGATGCCAGAACTTGCCTTCAGAAGTTGTGGGCGTGAAGGCTTTTAAGAAGAGGTTGGACAACCATGTGTTGAAAATGGTAATAGAGTCTGCTGCCTGAGCAGAGGGTTGGACTAGAAGACCTCCAAGGTCCCTTCCAACTCTGTTATTCTGCTTGGGTCTCACGTTTTGATCCAGTTTCTCTGGATTGGAACCAAACCCAATTGATCACTCTATCTTTCTTGTGAGTTGCTGGTGGGTTTCTCCTGGATTCCTCGGAAAGGTCAAAGAGGCCCCAGGCCAGAAACGGTCACTCAGCTTCCCTTATATTTTGTCTTGGGTTTCCCAAAAGGGAGAGACCAAATCCCTGCCTTGTGGTTTACATTCCAGCTGTGTCATTTTTTATCTGTGTCACTCCCCACCCGGCCCCTCTCCTTTGTTTTGACTCTATTTATTACCCTTTTCTCCTTGGCATCAAGTCCCCTGTGAGAACGGCTGTGTTTCTTTCCTTCTGTATTTATTACAATTCTTGAACACCCAGCTTTACTAAAAACAAATAAGGGGTCACCAATGAGGGAAACACCGACTGAGATTTCAACAAGCCCAGAAGTCAGTTGTGGGGGTGTTTTGCCCTCTAAAAAACTGAATCTTCTCTCAACCAGAAGGTCACTTTGCCTTGACCAACAAAGGTCTCTGTTTGATTTTCAAAGCTTGGACTCCTATTAGGTCTGACTTACCAAGATTCGAACACCAGATCACTGGGCGACAGTTGCCAGTAGATGTAAGAGCAGTGGTGAGGTTTCTTGGAATCTAACAGAATTACAGAGTTGGAGGAGACCCTGGAGGTCTTCTAGTCCAACCGTCATTGTTTCACTCCATTTCTTGTGATTTTGAATTGTGTGGCTTGCTGACTTGGGAAAATTAGCCCCTTCTCTTCTCTAAAGCAGCTTAAAAATCTTTCAAATATATTAGCCTTAAAAACATGCTTTAAAGGAGTGCATGCAAAATGTCCATGGAAATTCTGTATTTGCTTTGAACACGTTTTATCCTGAACCCAAAATTCTTGCAACTGCTTTTCATACGTTTTAGCCTCCAGTCCCCTAATCATCTTCATTGCTCTTCTCAGCACAAAACTTTCAGAGAAAGTTTTAAACCAAAGTATACATTATCTATAAGTTTGATTCTTAAAACAGGACTTCTTAACTTCTTTTATTTTGTCAGCTAGATCTATTTTAGCTATCTGCTTAGATCTCTACCTGCTCCATTGGATTCCATACACAAATGAACAATTTCCTTTGATTTTTTTTTTAGATCATTCCACCTTTCTATAAATGAAGCAAATCCAGATACCGACAAATCCGTCTGCTCAACTGACAGCCAAAATCTGCTTTTACCGGCATCCGTGTTTGAAATTTCAGCTCGGCTTCGGAGCTTCAGTTGCCCTGTTGGGTCTCTTCAAAAGCTCACGACAATCTGGAGTTCACCCACAGTTCAACGCACGCAGCGACGTGCAGCAAACTCCAAGCAGACGACGTTGGCAAGGTGTCCAAAATGTATCAAACCGCTCCCTGACAAATTAATACCTCCTCTTGCAATTTAATAATTGAGGATTAAAAGCCATGCCTCTATCAGTAATGCTGTTTCTTCTGGAAGGAGATTAATCTGTTGCTCAGGCAGGTTCAAGTTTCCTTTGAAGTCTTGGAAGGTACATCGGAAGACGGCAAACAGCCCGGCCCTCGCGCTGACCTGGAAAAAATGGTCTGTGTAGTTGTTCTGCCTTTTTCCTCGCTTTTGAATATTGCAAATTGTTTGGAACCCAGGAGAAATTCCACTTGTTTAGGACCAGTGAAGGGCACACGCTACATTCTCCATTCTAACTTCGGAGTACCTCGACTTACGGTGACTGATGACCATTTTGCACAGTTACAAACTTTTGTAGCATCTCCGGGATCAGGTGATCGAAACTCAGACAGTTCACACTTACGACGGTTGCTGCATCCCGAGGTCAGGCGACCCCCTTCTGCGACCATCTGATGAGCGAAGTCACTGGGGGAAGCCAGACTAACTTAACAACCGAGTGGCTAACTTATCAACTGGAGCGATTCTCTTAACCACCATGGCAAGGAAGGTCATAAAATGGGGGGGGGGGAACTCACTTAACAAACATCTCATATAACAACAGAAATTTTGGTCTCAATTGCGGTCGTCAGCCGAGGACTAGCTGGGTAGGTAGTTCTCAATTTACAGCCATGCACTTAGCAACCTTGGTGGAGCAGTGGGCTAATGCCTCCTTAAGTAACACCAGCTGCCTGCAATTAGTGCAGGTTCGAGTCCCACCAGGCTCAAGGTTGACTCAGCCTTCCATCCTTCCGAGGTAGGTAAAATGAGGACCCAGATTGTTGGGGGCAATTAAGCTGACTTTGTAAAAAATGCCGCTGGGGGGGGGCGAAAGCCCTAATAAGCAGGCATATACATAGAATGAAGGCTATTGCTAAGCACATTGATTTGTGCTTCTTAGATTGTAAGCTGCCCTGAGTCTTCGGAGAAGGGCGGGATATAAATGGGATTAAAAAAAAAACCGTTTGAAGTTGTAACAGCGCTGAAGAAAAAAGAAGGGACTTGCAACCCGCTTTCACACTGACATCCATCACAGCATCCCCACAATCACAGTTATCTCAAACTTTATAAAACGTGTCAAACTGACTTGTGTTTACGACAGTTGTAGCATCTTGGGGTCACGTGATCACCATTTGTGACTTCCTCAGCAGGCAGAGACAATGGTGGAAGCTTAACAACTGCATGATTCAGAATCAGAATGGAGTCGAGCTGGAAGGGACCTTGGAGGTCTTCTAGTCCAACCCCCTGCTCAAGCAGGAAGCCCAATAGCATTTCAGAACAAATGGCTGCCTAATCTCTTCTTAAAAACCTCCAGTGATGGAGTGCCCATGATTTCTGGTGGCAAGCTGTTCCACTGCTTAATTGTCCTCATTGTTAAGATGTTTCTCCTTATTCCAAGTTGCTTCTCTCCTTGATTAGTTTCCATCCGTTCCTTCTTGTCCTGCCCTCTGTTGCTCTGGAGAATAAGTTGACCCCCTTCCTCTTTGTGGCAGCCCCTCAAATACAGTAATGCAGTTAACAATGGTGGCAAAAAAAGAGCCGTAGCGTAACTCAGTTAGCAACCGCCTTGTTTAGCAATTGAAATTCTCATCCCAATTGTGACTGTATGTCAAGGACTATTTGTGGTGGCTTCGAAATGATGGCAGAATCTACTGTCTTGGCAAACAGAAATTCCAGCTTCAGAGGTGGACTTTTTAAACTGTTCCTATGTTCTCAAGTTCTGGTCTTCAGAAAGGGTTGGAGAATTAATTGCCCCCTTGGCCTGAAGAAATTGTTCCGCCATTTTCTTTGCTCACAACCTGGGTGGACAATTTCCAAAAGTGATGGATGCCACGCTCTGTGAATGGATGTGTAACACACCAATCAAGCAATTCCCCAGCATCCTTTTTTTCTTTTAAATCCAAGCTCTCCAAACTTGGCAACTTTAAGACTTGTGAACTTCAACTACCAGAATTCCTCAGCCAGCATGAGGAATTCTGGGAGTTGAAGCTCACAAGTCTTAAAGTTGTGTAGTTTGCTGGCTGGGGAATTCTGGGAGTTGAAGTCCACTAGTCTTAAAGTTGCCAAATTTGGAGAGTCCTGTTTTAAATATACCCAGTAGCAAAAGTTGCATGCTTGACCAGGACCTCCAATATGGGAAAATAATGATTTTAAAAAGTGAAGGATCTCACTTACAGACTCTTGGAAATCTGTGGAAATAAATGTGTGTTAATCCGCCTGTGGAATAAACATGGGGAAAAATGCATAGCCCCAAAATCTAAACAGGAAGCCAAATGGTTTTACTTATTAATCTTTGCTTATTTTTGCTTTAGTGAATAGAAGCATGGGCCAGAAATCTCTCAGGGGGCTTCATATTATACTGTAAATAAATGTCAGTCACAAAATGTTCTCCCACCGCGAGCAATTTCACCTCTCCACCAAGAGAAATTAATTCCATTATTTGGATAGAAATATATTTGATAGAAAGAACAATAGCCTTTGTATTACTTTGGCAATGAGAGAGAGATGGGTTGGGTTTTGTTTTTCTTAATCCCTGAATGTTAAAAAAGAAAGTCCTTGATAATAATGAGAACTTAAACAACTTCTTCTTCTTCTTCTTCTTCTTCTTCTTCTTCTTCTTCTTCTTCTTCTTCTTCTTCTTCTTCTTCTTCTTCTTCTTCTTCTTCTTCTTCTTCTTCTTCTTCTTCTCCTCCTCCTTCTTCTCCTTCTCCTCCTCCTTCCTCCCTCCCCCTTTCCTTTCCTTTCCTTTCCTTTCCTTTCCTTTCCTTTCCTTTCCTTTCCTTTCCTTTCCTTTCCTTTCCTTTCCTTTCCTTTCCTTTCCTTTCCTTTCCTTTCCTTTCCTTTCCTTTCCTTTCCTTTCCTTTCCTTTCCTTGGCTATGACAGGAAAGTGAGAGCTAGAAACTCTGATAATATTTGGCAGAAGATGAATGAATATATAAATAGCAGCATGTACAGTCTTCCAACTCCCTGTTGAACCCAATAAGGAAATATAATATTTGACTGAAGGCACAGAAAAACTGCTGGTGCTTCAGGGACCCCATAATGCTCATCGAGAAGCCCAAAGACAGGAATAATTAATGGTTCTGTTTAAACGCAGAGAAGCTGATTCTCTTAGGCACATATTTCCAGCCTTTAAGCCTTATGATCCTGGATGTAAACAAGCCCTCCAACAAGTGTTTTAATCATGGCCCTCATAAAACCTTTTTTCCTATACAGAATCATTTTACAGGCAACCTTAGATTTGGTTCAATCTCTTGCTGCAATTATTACTGCAGATTCAAAGCACTTTTACAGAGTGTCTGATTTGATATGAGAGACAGCATCTCTGGGGAAAGGGAGAGAACCAAATTATATTTATGTGAAGTGTTGCAATCTTTTAAAAATAAGAGCCATTTGCAAAGAAAAATTCTGGCATCAATTGCAGATTTTATGATTGCTGAGTTTGGTGAGAATGGTTGGAGGAAAGAAAGAAAGAAAAAGAAAGAAAGAAAGAAAGAAAGAAAGAAAGAAAGAAGAAAGAAAGAAAGAAAGAAAGAAAGAAAGAAAGAAAGAAAGAAAGAAAGAAAGAAAGAAAGAAAGAAAGAAAGAAAGAAAAAGAAAGAAAGAAAGAAAGAAAGAAAATATGAGAGGGGTGGGAGAGAAGGAAAGAGAGGAAAGAAAAGGAAGAGGGAAGGGAAGGGAAGGGAGGAAAGAAAGAAGGAAATAAAATTTAAAAATGATGTATATCCAAAGAAGAATATAGAGAAAACGGGCAAAAAAAAATCCTGTTTAAATTTTGGTAGGGTGAGTGGGGTTTAGGTGGCTGTGCGGAAGGTTGCCACCCAGCATAGAACATCTGCCTGGCGCCGGGAAGTGGACATTAACACAATTCAGCGTGCATTTGGCAGGGCGACCCTCAGCAACAGCCTGACCCCTTTTGGAAGGGATGGGATCGCTGTGCTGCTGCCGCCCGAACCACACACATCTTTGCTCATCCTTGGCTGGAAACTTCTTTTTCTCCCTCAGGCATCTCTTTCAGAGGTGGTCCCTCCGGTCTCCACAGAGCGCCTCCCCCAAGAAAAGGCCGCTTCTTCCCTTTGCCCCGATTCCAGGCTGCCTCGGAGGAGGCGCTTCGCTTGAACCGGCCTGCTCCTCCTCGGGTGATCCTGGCAACTGGCCTTGTTCTTGAAGGACGGGATCCAAGCAGCCTCTTTGAAGTCAGCTAGCCTCTGCTTCCCTGCTGACGCTTCTCTCGCCTTTTTGCCTCCCTGGGATTACAAAGCCCCAGAGGAGGGCTGTCTGTTGAATCAGGTCAGCTGCCAACATCTTCCGGGTTGTCGCGCAGACGGAACAAGCCGGCGAGAAGCTCAAGAGTTCACTTTCAGGTCCTGAGGACACCAAGGGTGGAGTGGGGTGAGGGCTGCAGAGGTTCTACCTCTGTCCCGTTGACTCAGCCCTCAGATGCAGTGGAAAAATTCTGCCGGCCAAGAACTTTAGCAACAGGAAGGAATCCGCAAGAATCCATATAGCCGAGCTGGGGTCATTAGGAGGGCACACAAACCTTACATCATTATACAGAAAGGTCAGGATCCTAATTCTCCTTGTGGGCCTAAGATTGAGGAAAAGGATGCAGGCATCTCTGCAATGTTCCTTCTGGAGGCTCCATGGTGAAGTCAGACCTTTCAGCTATCTCCACTCATGGTTTTGGAAGTCCCAGGTGACCACAGGACAAAGCAGATGGATCTCTTCACCCCTAAAAGCCTCTGTGTCTCCACTGAGGTCCCTGTTTGGCCCATTTGGGCCAGGTGGTCTTTGATGTCTAAGCAGAGCCCAATGTGGGCTCCAAGCCAATACAAATTGCATATTTTTGTCTTAGCCATCCTCAAAATGCTCGAACTCTCTTCAGCTTTTGCATCAAAGACAATTAATTGCTATCCCACATGGAGAAGATGTTGCAATTCCAGAAATTGGACCAAAGTCCCATTGGGGTGCATGAACCAGGTTGACCCAAAGGTGCTTTTCAAAAGGCAACTGGACTTTTGTGGGTTTTTTCCCCTGAACAATTTTTGCTTCTCATCTAAGAAACTTCTCCAGTTCACTGAAGAAGTGAAGAAGCTTCTTGGATGAGAAGTGAAAGGTCTTCAAGGAAAAACAAAGTCTAGCTGCCTTTTGAAAAGCACCATGACCTGGATGATTGAGAATCTCCATAGACATGGGCCCACTTGAGATTCCTCAGGATCCCAGTTCAAATATGCAGTTGGCATTCTTCCTGTTCAGAGAGGAATTGCAGGACAATTTGAAGGATTGTTCCTTTTTTGGGAACAATTCAGTTTTATACTATTTTATCTCAAAGACCACCTTGGAACTACTGTCCAGAAATGGAGAGGGCAGGGTGAAGACCAAAGCTATTCTTTTTCCCAGATTACAAGTCTTCCATGGATGATTTTCTTTTTGCCTGAGATCACAAGGACACAAGTACAATTTGGCAACACGCTTTGGAAGAATCGGGAGATGGGGAAGTTCAGGCAAGACTCAGGATCCTTATACATCCCTTGCTTAGCAGTCCCCAGGGAGCATGGTCTTTGGCAAGGGATGCTGGGAGTTGTAGTTTGGCAACATCTGGAGGGCCAGAGGCTCCTCACCCCTGCTTTAAAGGGCAGGGGAGCCATGCATATTTTAAGTTTTTCTGTCCAGGATGGCTTATCGTTCAGCCATAAAAATGCATCGGTTGCTTGTTAACCATCCGTTCTTCTCAACTCTGCAACTGACCTTGATTCTTGAGCAGTAAAACGAAGACAAAAGCTCTTGAAGGAAAAAGCGAAGGGAGGGAGAAGCACGTATCTCCCTTCCATCCTGTCACATAAAATGAAGCTCAGTGAGGTCTAAGAAAAGAGTCTTGTCCAAAACTGGAGAATGGTTTAAGTAAAACAAACTTTGGGAGACAGGGTCATAAAAGTGATGTGTCTCCATGTTGGATCTGGAGACCACACATCTGGGAGATTCAGATATCATCAGAAGCTGTTTCCAACGTCGTCGTTCTGAGGGAGCCATTAGAGACGGAATGCTTTGTTCTAGCTTTAGGTGGTGGAATTGCTGCACAAATATGGTTCGAAATAGTTGAACGGCCTGACCTGGAGCTCGTACAGTGGGACTCACGGTAAGGAAGCTCAGATCTCCAGGTCGCTGCCTTGGTAAGAGGGTTTCCCCCTTTGCAGTATGAAGAACAAGGAACAGGAAGGAGTTGTGATTAAATCCCCACCGGTTATAAAATTCTCAGGGTGTGAGTTTGGCCAGTCCTTAACTGTGAGTCCAACCTAACAGACATGGCTATTGTCATTTATTGAGAAGGTGCTGAGAAGATATTTAGAAAAGAAAAAAGAAATCAAGATTTTTCAACTCTACCAGACTTTGCGTGTGACTCAAGTGAGGAGAGGTGACCTTCCAAGGTCCGAGAGGGGCCAAACCCTCCAGGAACTGGGTTCAAGATACTAGCAAATGCATCAGCTTTCCCCTCACTTTAGAAAGTGAGGGTGAAGTCATTTGACCTTCCAGTTCACCAGGTGGAAGGATAGATCCGCCTTCTGCTGATCCAAATGCCATTCAGGGTCTCTGTTAGCCTGGACTGAGCTCCTCTCGAGAATCTGTTGATTTTTACTGAAAAGAGGTAAGCATTTTTTTTTAAATTGAGCAGACTCTGCGCTCAGATTCTTTTATAGATGGCATCCCCTGGAAATATTTTAATTCAGAGTCATAGTACCGCTCCTTCGGAAAATGTCGAATGCTCTTTCGGGACAATCTCCCTGGCTGAATTAGAGTTCTCTATAAAATTTGTTTTGGAAAGCAGCTTTGTTTCTAATCTTGCATTCTACAACCAGCCAGTTCTTCTACCCTATTTATTCTCTTCCAAATCAAAGTCGGTGAGAAAGAAAATAACCTTGTATACCTAGCGGTCACTTCATTTAGGATCTTCATATTTCTGTGGTGAGATTATTTTTTTGTCCTGCTAGCTGTAATATTGGCAGAACTGATTCTTGCCTCTCCAAAGAACAGAGCTGTGCAAATCCACCCAAGGGGGGAGAGGAAAACATTTTATGTCAGTTTCATTTCACTATGCCACCAAGAAGGGTGACAGACACAGATGTAAAGCATCAGAATAGACCCAAGATTCCTCAAAATATATTTTAAGTCTTTCTTTCTTTCTTTCTTTCTTTCTTTCTTTCTTTCTTTCTTTCTTTCTTTCTTTCTTTCTTTCTTTCTTTCTTTCTTTCTTTCTTTCTTTCTTTCTTTCTTCTTTCTTCTTTCATTCTTTCTTTCTTTCTTTCTTTCTTTCTTTCTTTCTTTCTTTCTTTCTTTCTTTCTTTCTTCCTTCCTTCCTCCCTCCCTCCCTCCCTTCCCTCTCCTCTTTCTTTCTTTCTTTCTTTCTTTCTTTCTTTCTTTCTTTCTTTCTTTCTTTCTTTCTTTCTTTCTTTCTTCCTTCCTTCCTTCCTTCCTTCCTTCCTTCCTTCCTTCCTTCCTTCCTTCCTTCCTATCTTCCTTGTTTCTGATCCTAGCATTTGCATTTTCTTCCACGTAACTTTATTTCTGCGTCATTACCGATTAAGCAAAAACGATGGCTAAATTGCCAGCACAATTTGTTTGCAACTTGCAATGCAGGAAGGACAACACATGAAACAGATAAAAAGTGCCTATGATCGAAGACAACGTGACTATTCTTCCCCTTGCAATAATTAGCCAACTTCCAAAGAACCTGGATAATTGAACTTCAAATTCATTTATCACAGCCCTGAGGCCAGATACAAACAAAATATTGAATAATAGAAGTATAACTTTTCTTCTCAACGTCTTGATGGAACAGAAGGCTGTTGGCTGATTTCTAATTGGACTTTCCTCCTGTTTCAAGCTATGCTCTTGACAGGGTAGCCTTCCTGCAACCCATTTCTTCAATGTTTTCAGAGCAATAAAAAAAAAATTCATAGCTGGTTTGAACCAGGCACGGCAGCGAAAGGGTAGATGCAAATCCTCAAACACATCAATCAACAGCATCAATTTGAAAAAGGTGCCATTATCCTAACTGCTGCACAAACAGATGGACTATATCTTGTTTAGTTAAATAAACAGGGTTATAAACTTACTAACTGGGACTTTTCGTTTTTTGGCTGATTGGCTATACTTCCATCCCTTGTCTGAAGTTCCCTTGTCCTCCTAATTTTACTTCTGTCTGGGTAGACCACTATTTTTGGGGGGAGGGGCGTGGCTGGGGGACAAGGGCACAAAGAATGCCAATTGCAATTTGCAGCTCTAGCTTTCGATCCAAAGCTGTTGCAATTTAAATGGGAATAATTAAGTAAATCACCAAAAGCCCCCCCCCCACACACCTTTTTTTTTTGCACCTGATGGTCCTGTTTGGTGGCAGTTGTTCAAACAACAAAGCTGACACCTTCTCAGATACCTTGGAGATTCTTATCTATATTCCAGGGGAAACATTTTATTAAACCAGATTTGCATTGTGTTACAACAGCCCATGTGTATTTTTTTGAAGGAACAAATCTGAAGGCAAAAATGGACAGGGAATATCCTCAATCTTCAACTCAGTCAATGCAGATACACACGACGGAAAGACAACCCAATGCCCTGCTTGCAGAAGCGCTCTGATCTGGAGTCACCCATTAAAGATTAACACACCTGCCTCTTAAACTACTCATCCATCAGTTCCATTTGGACCAACGTTTCTCAGCCTTGGTCACTTGAAAATGGGTGGACTTCAACTCCCGGAATTCTCCAGACAGCAGTTTGTTGAGCTGGTGGTCTGGAGGTAGCAACTAGTTCTTCTTCTTTTTTTTTTTTAAAAAAATGCTCTCCTCCTCCTGTCCTGCGTGTCCCAGTTCAGAAGAAACATGTGAATAAAGCACTGAAAGATTAAAGGTCTGGCAGTTGGGTGGTTCCCCAAGTTATGGAAGACAAGCAACACAACATTGTGCTTCGAGATGACTGGAAAATCAACACACTATTTAAGCACCCATCATATGTGGCCCTGTTGCTTGGTTCCAAACACACCTGAACAGCCTTCAAGGATTGCCATGAGTAAAACACATTGCAGTAGTCTAGCACAAATAACCTATGATAGGGTATTTCTTAGTTCTGAGTCTCCTCCTCCTCCCTTTCTCTCCTCTCCTCTCCTCTCCTCTCCTCTCCTCTCCTCTCCTCTCCTCTCCTCTCCTCTCCTCTCCTCTCCTCTCCTCTCCTCTCCTCTCCTCTCCTCTCCTCTCTCTGTCTCTTCTCTTCTCTTCTCTTCTCTTCTCTTCTCTTCTCTTCTCTTCTCTTCTCTTCTCTTCTCTTCTCTTCTCTTCTCTTCTCTTCTCTTCTCTTCTCTTCTAACAGTTCTAGACAAACTATGAAAGAAAATTCAAAAAATAACTTGATAGCATCTGCTTGAGTCTTGCAAAATTGTCCAGCCTTAGCTAATTTGGGGAAACAAAATTAGGGGGCCTGCCCCCCCCCACAGATTCCCACTCTCAGAGGGAATTGTTCAGGATATCTGTGGTCCAAGAGTTCAATTGTCTCTTCAGGTTTCTTATCTCGGATGGTTAATCTTGAACTCAGAGGTAGGCTGGGAATCCAGGAGAGAGGGGAACATATGGAAAGCGTCAATGCCTTGCCAGTTTTTCAACAATCCCTCCTTCTGTTGTGCTGTTGTTCAAAGGAGTGACAAATGAATTCCCAACCTAAGGCTCTGGAACATGTTTTTTTGAGTCTTATCTCCGCCTGGGAAGGAAAACATTTGACTCACTGTATGTTCTCTTTTCGTTTTAATCCAACATGAGATCTTTGACAGAGGCAGTTTGGAGGACTGGGTGGTGAATTATGGACAGGGCAAGTACTTCATTAATTTAAAGGGTTGGGGGTGCAAAAAGGAAAGGGATTAAAAAAAACCCCACCCAGTCAAAGCCTATCAGTCAAAGCCACTTTTGCTCCCCCCCCACCGGCAACGGGTTCTCATGAGAGAGCCCTACAGGTTGTTGCAAAATGTGGGCCTCTTTCCCAGCCTTCCCTTTTAACGCAGCCAGTTTCCTGAGTCTGCTGACAGAGCTGTCTGGATAGATGCTGGCTTGCATTCCAGGCAGTCTTTGCTCCAAGTCCATTTCGCCGGGCCCAGTTTCAAACAAACACAGACGGACCACCAGAATCCAGCACTTGACGTGAAGTTGGCACTCCGGACCTTGGAGATATTGAACATAAATCACTGGTGGCCAGTTCAGATGCTTGTGGGCGGTTCCGTGTGCTATAACCTGTGGTTGGGTGAAGGGAGTTGCTCCAGATCACAGGTTGTTGCTTAAGCAGCTGAGGGAGATGGGTAATGAGACCCAGGTTCTACAGAACCTAGAAGTGAGGGACAAATAGCTGCCTGATTTGGAGCAGACCACTGGCTGCAGGACCTGAAGTCTGAAGCCCAAAAGGGATCACAAATCAAATCCTCCTCCTCCTCCTCCTCCTCCTCCTCCTCCTCCTCCTCCTCCTCCTCCTCCTCCTCCTCTCTGTTCTCCTTCCCACCTTTTCCTCCTCTCTGTTCTCCTCTTCCTCCTCCTCCTCCATTCCCCTTCCTCTCTTTTTCCTCCTCCTCCTCCTCCTCCCTTTTCTCCTTCTCCTTCCGCTTCTCTTCCTCCTCCTTCCACTCCTCCCTCTCCTCCTCCTCCTCCTCCTCCATAAAAGTTCCATCTCACCCTCTTAACCACTTCCTTTCTATAAACGCTGGAAAGAGAACAATGCCAGCCAGCTAGATCTGCAGCTTTGCTCCACAAAACCCTCAAACCGTTGTCGGTGTGAAAAGCAAGGTGTGGGAAGGAAAAGCATGGCTGCCTCTGTTGGAGTGAGGAGGAAAGAAGAGGAGGAAACAGACAAAGACAGATGGATGAAAAGCTCCAGGAAGGGGAAATACAGAAGGAAAACAATTGGAAACGTGACATCTCCAAGAACATCCATGTGTACGTTTCTGACCCTGACAGCTTCACCAGGGAAAAATCCACTGGTGTTTGCCTTTGAACCAACTCAAGAGAGAGAGACCCAAACGGTGCCCAATATGTATCTGGGCAGAGCCAAGTGCATCTGGCACTGAGTCCTCGTGAATCTGAACATTGGTAGGCCAGGACTGAGAGAGAGAGACCTTTTTGGAGAAGAAGAGCTGCTAAGATGAGTCCATCAAAAACTGGTCCAGCTCTGTCAAGACATAAATTCCTTCTGGAAACCACCGGAGGAGCTGTCCCAGTCAGAAGAGAGAGCAAAAACAGAGGCTGGTTCCCATGTCAAAAGCCAGGATTTTCAGATGAAGCAATCACATTCCAATGTGACGACATCACGCAAGGGACCGCCACTGCTTTTGGCATCCTCTTTGTCCCTGCAGTTTTCCTTATGTGGAAGTGCCCGGCTCTCCTGCCCATTTGCTTGACGGCTTCTTGCCCTGAAGTCTTCCCCTATTTCTCCTCCCCCCACTCTTCTGGACTTCTTCTCAGTTTCATTGGACATCCCAAAAGGCATAATAAAATGGGGCTGGTTCCCCCAACCACTCCCCAACAGTGGGAAGATGCATGATACAAAGTCAGTCTTTTATTAGTTCTGCCGTAAAAGTCCTTGGTTTATTGTTCATTAAACAGCTTCAACCACTGTGCACCACAGTCCAAAATTTGCAGTTTCCATTCACTGCGTGGGTAGATGGGTGGGGAGGAACTCCGTTATGCTGTGCAATTTTAGGTTCAGAATAAAACGTGTCCAAAGCAAATACAGAATTTCCATGGACGTTTTGCATGCACTCCTTTAAAACACATTTTTAAAGCTAATACTTGAAAGATTTGTAAGCTGCTTTGAAGTGGGGGGGGGGGAGCATGCAACACAGCCAGCATGCAACGCAGTTCAAAACCACAAGAAATGCAGGGAAACAATCATCAATAAGCAGTCACATTGAATCAACAATAAGAAATGCGTGACGTACGTCTTCTTGATGTTGCAATAAAATTAAAAGCATTTCCCTCCATTCTCTCCTTATCTTGAAGAGATGGGGACAGACAGATGGAAAGGAATTATAGTGATGTTAGTCTGGGGGAAATTGATTTGGTTTGACCTTAGATAAATCCTTAGCAATATTTTCCAATTTCTTCATAAGAAAGGGGTTTAGAAAGAAAAAAAAGTCTTTTTTTTTTTTAAAAAATGAGCCCAGCAGAAAGCAAAACGGGCGTTCTCTGATCCCATCCATGCTTCTTCTTCTTCTTACCAATGCAAGCCCAAAGATCTTTGCATAATTTGTTGCATCTGTTTAAAGGACTTTGCAACTATCAAGTGGGTTGACTATATCCCTATGGCTACTCTTTCCTACGCAATGTTGTTTTCTTTGATAGCTACATTCTTCGTCAACATTTTAGTGGTACTGAGGTCTTCTGAAGATGGCCAAAAAACCCTTATGAAACATGGACTTGATGGGTCCTAAATGAAACCAAGAACATGAGATAATATTGTCTAGAGCAGGGGTAGGCAACCTTGGCTCTTTTATGACTCATGGACTTCAACTCCATGAGTCATAAAAGAGCCAAGGTTGCCTACCCCTGGTCTAGAGCAAGGGTCTCCAACCTTGGCCACTTTAAGACTTGTGGACTTCAACTCCCAGAATTCCTCAGCCAGCTATTCTGGGAGTTGAAGTCCACAAGTCTTAAAGTTTCTACAGTTGGAGACCTTTGCTCCAGAGGATGAAGTACAGCTGACGTTCTCCCTGTCTGTTTTGGGTGCCATGTTTCTGGAGAGACCTGGCGATATGGGAAATCTCTTGAGATTTCCCTCAGTCTCTTGAGATTTCTGGCCAGCTCAATCATTCTCCTAAATAATGGACACAACTCAGTAGGATCTCTGCATACAGAGATCTTTTCATCAGATCAGTAACAAATACTTTTGAAGGCCACCCAATTGCTGCAACGGAGCCAGGAAAGCTTGTACTTCTTTCTCATGTTTTGAACTTTTGAAGGGAGGGGGGAGGGGGAATTAAAAGCCACGATGGCCCCAGCAGGATAAAGCTATGAGGCTGTGAAGGAGTCCATGCGTCTTTAAAGATAAAAGCAAGACTCTTGAGCACCCCGAGAGGTTCTTTTAAGGAAAAACTCTCTTTTTGGCCTAAAACTTTTCAGATAAATTCAGTTTCAAACAAAGCCCATCACTCCTTGAGCTGTTCCTCAAGGGAAATGATGTGATAATTGCGTCTTCAAGCTGCGTCCTTCTTTTTTTTTTCCACCCCAGAAGAGAAGTTGGATTTTTCATTTCCTGGCCTCCGTGTTATCAGGGCTGGTCCAAGATTACACCCTGGAGTTAATCTAACGTAGGGCAGTAGCAGACGTGAGTCTGCCTCCAAAGAGGAAAACCTTCAAGATGAGGATGTCCCATACTTCCTGCCTGTAGCTCATAAAGATAGAGGCCGTTCCCTGGAGAAGACTCGTTAACATAAAATGCCCCTCGTTCTTTGTGTGGCTTGATTCACAGGACAGAAGACAGGAAATTGTTGGATTCCTTTTTCCTTAATGCAAAATGACTGGCTGGCCAATCTTTTATTTATTAGACTTATTCTGCCCCGATTCCTGGAGGTTTTACAGAAAGGGGCATGACTCAAAAAAAAAAAAGGCTTGGATTTCAACAGGAGAGATAAGCAGGAATCCTTAAAAACCTAGGGAGAGGGGAGCTTGCGGAGAGACAAGCACAGACCTAAACACAAGCGGTTGTTCTTCACCTCCCATCAACCCCAGGTTTTGAGATGGTTTCCTGGGGCTGCAGACCCTCCTGCCTATTGCTAAGCGAATGCGACAGCAGGAGAGATTTTAGCATATGCGCCAGTTCTGCAACTTTATACCCACATTGTTTGAAATCCAGGAAACATCTCCAGATGCATGCCCACACACACACACACACACACCTCACAAGTACTAGGCCAGATGGATCGAGACCATGTGTCCACCATGTCGTTGTCAGGTGGACAAAGAATCGGGACCATCCATTAGATTGCAACATAGAAGATTTTTTTTCAACCTTTAGAAGAGAATCCGGTGAACTAAAGTTCAACGCTAAGCTGGCACCAGATAAGGTCAGTGGAATTCAGGAAGGATTGGAGCTGGATTGCTTGTGGGAATGCAATGATTCTAAACTAATGATGCACTTAACTCCCCCCTCCCCCAGCTCTGCCTGCTGTTCTCCTAAATCCATGATCCAAACATCTCCTGGCACTATCTTTTTTTCTGCTGGGTTCCCATCATGTTGCTTCCCTCATGTCCCGAACCCATGACTGCGATAGACTCAAGCTGGCCTTCGATGTATAACCATTAATATAACATCCCCCCCACTTATTTCCGCATTGCCTGGAGCAGCTTCATTTGGATAAAAGCTGTTGAGCCTTGTCATCCATTATCTTGGAAGGAAAACTGGCATTGACTTAAAATAGCCATTAAGGATTGGCAATAGAGCTGCAAATTACATTTTTTTTAGTTTATGTGTATTGCTTTTTAAATAGTAACAAAAAATAGAATAATGATAATAACAGAACTATATACCTCATCAAAGAGAAGAGAAGAGAGAAGGAAAAGAACCTCTAAAAAGTGCTTTGACAAAAAAGTAAAAGAAATACAACAAAGAAGAAGCCGATATCTATGTCATTCAAAGAGTAAATGGTTATAATTCCATATATACTTAGCTGATACAAATAACAGAGCGGTAAATTACATGTTGGTCTCATTTTTCTGCTCACCGGAGGACTGATAGAGAAGTCTTCAACTTGGGTGTGGGGGAAAAAATTACTTCCCTTCTGAAAATTTATTTGCCTCGCATTCTACAAACAACTCTCTTTCTGAAAGTCCTATTTTGTCATCACAAAATCCTTGCATTTTGGTACAATGTCAGGCGTCCTTTTCCTATCTGAATGCAAGCTCCAAAGCTGGCTTGGGTATTTTCTGTTAATTGGAGACGGGTGTGTCATGAAGGGTGAATAGGCTGACAAAATTCATCTGGAAGTTTGAAAAAAGCAGTTTGGAATTCACATTTTGCAGTTAGATGACGAAAAGTAACCTTGGCCGACATAAGTCACCTCTTTGGTTTCTGCAATGGGACTCTTGCTGGCTTAAACGGAGGTGGGGGTGACACACTTGGGTGCATGTGGATATAAGCAGCTGGGCCCCAAGTTGGAAAATTGTATTTTTTTCTTGCCCTCTCCATCAATCAACACCCCATCTGGCCAGGCAGGTTGGAAAAAAACTTGATGGATTTGAAGAGATCAGCCTCTTTCATGGGCATTGCATAGGAAACCTCTGCTGGTCCTTTGTCCAGCAATGGAACAGAGAGATCGGAATAGCCAACAAAACAGTAAAGAATATTTCTTGGGGGAAAATGTGACAGAATGAATTTCATGGGTTTCATCTCAGGATCCCTTAAACAAAGATGAGCATATTTTTTTTCTAGAAGCTGCTGAAATGGGAAAGATTTGTGTGTGATTAAATTCTGCCAAGGTGGTTTTGTCATCACCCTGATGCTGAAATATAATTTTATATCTGTTGTATCCCAGAAAGAGAAAGAGAGAGAGAGAGAGAGAGAGAGAGAGAGAGAGAGAGAGAGAGAGAGAGAATGAAGGATTGACTGATTTTGGCTATGAATGACAAAATCACACATTTTGAACAGAGCCAGGCCAGGCTGGAAAAATGCTCAGGATATTATTCCAAAAAATCTCCTTTTCTTTTTTTAAAGCTATGCAAAATGGGCTTGAAATGATGCTATTTTGGGAAATAACTGTTGGTATGCACTAAATTTACCCCCACCCCCACCCAAACCAAGAACCCAAATAAGATTCAAAGTTTTAAACAAATCTTTCTCTATGCTAGTTGGCTAACACTAATTTTGGAAGCAGTAATTTAACAAATCAGAAGGGCACCAGCTTAAGAAAATAGGCTTTGGACAATCCCTTATATCTTAAACTTGACTAAAGAAACAGTATCCATCTAAGCTATAATGTTAGACCAGGGATGTCCAACCTTTAACACAGGAGTGTCCAACCTGGGCAACTTTAAGACTTGTGGACTTCAATTTTCAGAATTTCCCAGCCAGCCCTGCTGGCTGGGGAATTCTGGTAGTTGAAGTCCACAAGTCTTAAATTTGCTAAAATTGGACACCCTGTGCTAGATATTCTACACACTTCTTTCAACTACAGTAAACCTCTTGCAAGAAATATCAAGAATTCTGATGAACCATTGAAATGCTTCTAAACTACAGGGCACAAATTGGCAACTTGATTTCCCCCAGATGTTCCCACCAGCTTCATCACAGCCAAGAGTTGCAGAAGTCCTCTTTTAAACATCTGGAGAGAACTAGGTTAGTTAACTCCGTTCTAGAGAGTACTTTCTGGGAAGCCCATCAGATAGTGGTCTTTGGAAAGAAGGACATCTAAACAATCTAGCACTGTTTTGTGTGTAACACAAGGGGGCAACCAAGTGTGTTTGAAAAGCTCACAAGCATGGAAAGAAAGTTGATAGTTCAACTGTTGTTCCCTAGCAGCTGGGATTTTGAGCATGCATCTTGCAATTTGGGATCAACCAATCAAACTATCAGCCACTGTTGGCCTTCTCATCCATTAATTTATCTCATTTAAGCTACTTAAATAACATATCTCATGAAATCTATCTAAATAACAATATCAAATTCCATAGGTTGTGTACCAAGTGAGGAACAGCTAAATGTCTGTGAAGATTCTCAGTCATGGTTGTCCCAAAGGTACTTTTCCCAAAGGCAACTGGACCTCCTTTATTTTTCCTTGAAGACATTTTGCTTCTCATCCAAGAAGCTTCTTCAGTTCTGACTGAATGGTGGAGGATGAGAGGATTTATATTCTGCAAGGACTACAACTCCTTCCGTCCTCCACCATTCAGTCTTAAGGACTTAAGAAGCTTCTTGGATGAGATGTGAAGCATCTTCAATGAAAAGCAAAGTCCAATTGCCTCTGGGGCAAATGAGGACCAGAAGATAAAATCAGCTAGATCAGACTAAGGGCCTGTCTAGACACAAGGTATCCAGCCATGTGTGATCTAGAAGCTAAAAGTTGGTACTTAAGGCATGCAACGTATGATTTAGAAATATCCAGATCTCAGGCCTACTAGGCATTCCAGCCCCTCTTGGCTATGGATTAGTCTCATTCCTAAGTCAGAAGTAATTTATATTTTAACACCTAAGCTATAAGACTGCTACATGGAGCTTGGCAAACATTTTCTCTATTGACACTGGATACTTTTGTCAAGCTTCTCTGATTTTTATCACCTTCATCAACGTTGGTGCCAAAGACGGTTGAGCCATCGGCCGCCTAAAAATGGAACCGCCTCTTCTAAATCCAAAGATGTTTTTTTTCCAGAAGGCAATTGGACTTTCTTGTTTTTTCCTCAAAGACATTTCGCTTCTCATCCAAGAAGCTTCTTCACTTCTGACATGGAGTAGTCTTATTTTGAAAAAACAACTTTGGGACCTCCGTGACTGAGAATCTCCATAGACATGTCTCCTAAACTGAAAAGTGACCTTATAAGATCATGTAATCAACATCACAACATCCTACTTTCATGGAGGTAGAGATGAAAGAAAGCAGGGCTCCATAAAATCCCTCCTCCCTTCTCTGTGTGTATTTGTGTATTGGGTGCGGTTCTGGCATTTCACCAAAGGAACTCAGAAGGAACCCAAATGAGCGAGGCTCCATCACACCTGTTTCTTCTGGAGAATCACACACAATGATTGAAAAGTTGGGATCAGGTCCAGTGGGAGACAGAAGGGATTGGATTTGAAGTTCCATCTTGCTTTTAGCCACTGTGCTTTATAGCCAGGGAAAATATTTTCTCAGCTGTTTTTGCACAAGGGGTTTGTCTCTGTGTGATGAATGGCTGGTAACACCAGGCAACACCATCTGCTTTGGTGTGGCCACAGACCTTACCTTGGCAAATACTTCCAATTGGGAGGAAGGTGATACTTTAAGTGGTCAACGTAGCGAAGGACTCCAGTATTCCCGTTCAACTGAAAACTTCCATCTTTCCAGAAACTTGGATTTATGATTCTTCTCTCCATGGTTGCAATTTCATTCCTTATTCCTACTCGGTAGAAAAGGAAGCATGCTAGGTAGGAGCCATTGAGTTGTGGCTGGGTTAACACATTTGCATCACACCATAATGTGACATTTGCCAAGCCTGAATCTGAAGATGTGTCATAGCAAGGAGAAACACCTCCTAGAACTTAGCTCATCTCAAAAGTTAATCAAAACCTGGCTATTCTCAGGATGACAGACCACCAGGAAGTTCCAAGGCTGCTAATTAGGCTCCAATATTTCTTGGAAGGACACAATGGCAAAGTTGTGTCTTGTTGCCAATCAAGACTTAATAATCCTATAGGAGACCTCCATTTATTTATTTTTGTTTAAAGACTTTACATATTCACCCAGGCATTCTCCATGTAGATTTTGCTTGAATGACTTCAGATTTAGTGATGCTTCCTACCATCATTTCAAACAAATGCACTGTTTTATAGGCTTTCTAAATATTATAATTTTCCTATATTTTCCTGGTTTTGTCCTGTTTCTTCTTAAAAGCCTCCAGTGATGGAGCACCCACAACTTCTGAAGGCAAGCTCTTCCACTGATTAATTCTTCTCAATGTCAGGAGGTTTCTCCTTAGTTCCAGGTTGCTTCTTTCTTTAATCCCACCTGTTAACTTCTTGTCCCGTCCTCAGAAACTTTGGAGCTGAGTTGGGTTTTTCCCAGAACATGAGTCACTCCCCTTTCCTCACTTTCCTTTTGTTGCAGAGATTCCTCTCTCTTCCTTAAACCTCAGGATGACGTAATCTGCAAGCAGGGCTTTGATTCCTCTAAGTCTAAGCCTGGACAAAGTTTATTGTCCTTCCGTTGCTTCTGCGAGGAAAATGAAGTTGCTCTCTTCATCACGCGAGGTTTTTAAGAAGAGACTGGACAGCCACTTGTCTGCAATGATATAGGGACTCCTGCTTGAGCAGGGGGCTGGACTAGAAGACCTCCACGGTCCCTTCCAACTCTATTGTTCTATGAAGTAAGGTTCCACTATAATAATAATAATAATAATAATAATAATAATAATAATAATAATAATAATAATAATAATAATAATAATAATAATAATAATAATAATAATAAAGTTGGAAGGGACCTTGGAGGTCATCTAGTCCAACCCCCTGCTCAGGTAGGAAACCCTATACCATTTCAGACAAGTGGCTGGCCAGTCTCTTCTTTAAAACTTCCAGTGTTGGAGCATTCACCACCTCTGGAGGCAGGTTGTTCCACTGGTTAATTGTTCTAACTGTCAGGAAGTTTCTCCTTAGTTCTAGGTTGCTTCACTCCTTGATGAGTTTCCATCCGTTGCTTCGTGTCCTGCCTTCAGGAGCTTTGGAGAATAGCTTGACTCCCTCTTCTTTGGGGCAGCCCCTGAGATATTGGAACACTGCTATCATGTCACCCCTCACCCTTCTCTTCGTTAAACTACACATACCCAATTCTAGCAACCGTTCCTTACATGTTTTAGCCTCCAGTCCCCCAATCATCTTTGTTGCTCTTCTCTGTACTCTTGCCCTGTCCTCTAGTGCTGTGGAGAGTAAGTCAGTCCCCTCCTCCCTCTGAGAGCCCCTCAAGTACCAGAAGACATCCATCATGTCACCCCTAATCCTTCTCTTCATCATTATATGAGAAGACTCTGGGCTGTTTTATGTTGGGGTCCGAATTTACCCGAAGCATCTGTCTCCACTTGGTAGACTTTGTTTTGTTCTCAGCACAAAGGACCCCCGTCTGCCTGGGATGGCCGGGGGGGGGAGTGGGATTCTGTCTGCCAAGAGACCCGTGGTGCCCCTTTCCCAGGGAAGTTTCAGCCAGACCTTTAGCTCTCGCTTCAGACTTCCTGTTCCTGGTTGACTTATCACGCTGTGCCCTTCTGCCTGATGGGGCTTCCTCCAGGATCTGCTGAAAAAGAGCCTCCATCCTGTGTCACAATTTCTTCTCTGTGCCCTGGCACAAGAGCCTGGGTTTTTCTCCTCGGGTTGGGGGGAGGGAGAACTCCCTTGAGAAGCACACCGAAAGGATAGCTTTTGATCTACTTATGGGTAGATCACCTCACAGCTGCTGAACCTGAGGCTGACCCATGGTTTCAGACTGGTCTGCCTTGCCCAGAATCCTTGTCTTGGAGTCTGGGGACAGGAGGAATCTTCATTTTTTAAAATAAATAAATAAATAAATTTGACCAGAGGTCGCAGAGTTCCGCTTTGCTCAAGTTTCCTCCCAACTCCTGGAAAAGGATCAAGAAAAGCTAAGTTTTCAGCCTACAGCACCTTAAAAAGGCACCCCCTTCTTTTCCTGTTTTGATTGAGAAAGGAAGACCTCGGGGCTGAATTTGCCTCTTCCAAGATGTAACGTTGCCTTCAGCCCAACGGGTTCTGTTCAGGTACCCCCAGGATTTCATCAAATAGAATTTAACTTTTCAGCGGGGATACATTTGATGAGATCTTCCCATCCCTAGATGGGATGGTTTCATCAGTCCCTGCCCTAAGCCGTGGGCTGGATGAGATGACCCCGGAGGTTTCTCCAGCGTAGACATGCTTCAACGGTAAGCGCTGAACATTTCAGCCCTGGAAACTCCAGTAAAAACCCTACGATGGATGGTGTAGCTTGCTCAAAGATCCGTCTGGATACAGACACAGCGTAACTTGAAAGAAAGATGTTGCTGGCTTGGGAATGGCTCCTAAAAAAAATGCATACATCAACAAGATTTGGGTTCTGTAGTTCAACACCCCCCAATCTTTTGGGCACCAGGGACTGGTTCCATGAAGAGAGAGTTTTCTGTGTTTCCTTTCTAGCTTCCTGAGTTGAGATTGGTTGGTGCTTGTGTCTGTCTGTCTTTCTCTCTGTGTGTGCGTGTGTGTGTGTGCGTGTGCGTGTGTGTTCTAATGTAGCAAAGAGATTGTCCGGTTGAGCTGTTGTGGGATAACGCAACAATTAAACACCTGTGTTGAAGCTTAACTGCTGATCCGCTGAAGTGCCCCACTTGGTCTGTTAGAGGAGATGTTTTCAGTTTAATCATAATCTTCAGGTAGGGATCTGTCTGCCTGTCTCTGTGTCTGTGGCGGCGGCGGGGTGGTGGTGTTTGTGAGTGGGTGTATGAAAGAAAGGGAGAGAATCTATGACGAGTACTTTAGATTACAGTCCTCCTCACATTTTCCCCTTGCTTTGCATCCACAGCTGTAAGATCCCGTCATCCAAGTCCTAGATTTCAATCAACACGGAAAAGTCCAAAACAAAAACACCAAGATGGCAGCCATCTGCAGCCCCCACGTGGAGGCTTTGCAGATAATTGAATCAATCAAAGCTTACCACGGTATCAACTTTCACTTTGGAAGCGTGATCTTTGCCTAAATGTTTTCGTAATTGGAAATCAGTTGGGAAAAATCAGAAAAGGGGGATCGGTCTGTTTGAAGATGTTCCCTCCATCTTTGGGTTTAAGATTTCAAAGTTCCCCAGGCTTTAAAATCACTAGACCACCAAAAAAGCGAGGGGCTGCCAAAAATGACTGTAAAAAGTAATAATTGTTAATATCTTGGCACCTCCATTCTCATTTGAGCCGGGTGGGTGGGGCTGGCATCCAGCAAAGACAACATTGTAAGCAAATAAAAGAGCAAAATGCCTGGCATGTAATGTTGTTAACCACATCATAACCCGATATTAAACTGGTGGTTGCAGGGCTGTTTGCGAGAGGAATGAGAACCAGCACAGCTGTGCTTTGAAAAATGAACATGAATCAGCCTTAGAAGTCCATTTAAGGGAGGAGAGAGAGAGAAAGAGAGACTTTTGATCCTAAGTTCATCCCTGACCTTATTTTAAATGCTGTGTAATTTAATTAGAGCATCTAAACAAAGTTTAGGATTGGAGTCCTATTGGTAACTGTTGAAAGGGCTATTACGATGTCTTTCTTTCTTTCTTTCTTTCTTTCTTTCTTTCTTTCTTTCTTTCTTTCTTTCTTTCTTTCTTTCTTTCTTTCTTTCTTTCTTTCTTTCTTTCTTCCTTCCTTCCTTCCTTCCTTCCTTCCTTCCTTCCTTCCTTCCTTCCTTCCTTCTCCTCCCCCTCCTTCACCTACCCATCACTAGAAATTTAGGAAGCATCGTCACAAATCTTTTTCTTTGGAGGAGTGGGGAGAAGTGTGGGACCATCTTCTCATTTTCCAGAATTACAATATTTATCTACACAATTTTCCTGGAATACGTGGACTTTTACATTGGCAGTAAAGAACCAGGATGGGATGTTTTTCTTTTCAAACAAACACATACACACAAACACACACACACACACACACACACACACACACACACACACACACTGCAAGGTCTCTGTTTTTACTTTCAGTTCAGCTGAGAGAGGTTTATTTTCTGGCTTTTGTTTTGATAAGCAAGGCAGGCTAAACTGTTTTTTCCACAGTCTGCCAGCCAGCCAGCCTGCCTTAAAACATAATGCTGTTAAATTTGAGGTCCTACTGGGAAAAGCAATGCAAAGTTCATTAATGCTAACCCAAGTTTCCTCTTGTTTGCTAGACCAGCCTTTTGGACTCTAGAGCACTTGCTTAGTCAACAAAGGGGCAAGATCTTGGATGGAGAAAGCAGGAAGAATAGGATTCAAAAGGTCCTTCTCCCTCCCTCCCTCTCCCCCTCTCCCTCTCCTTCTCTCCCTCCCCCCCCCCCTCGCTCTCTGCGTGCCCATGGGCGTACAGAGGATCACAAGGCATGGGGGAAAAAAATAATGTTCTTCCTAAAATAGCACATTTCCATTTCACCTGTTCTCCTCTTGATATTTCATTTTTTTCTTTTTCTTTTATTGGAAGGTTGTTTGTCCCCATCGCTGTAAGGAAGCAAATGAAGAGAGAAACACCTTGGGAGACATTTCAGCGAAGAAGCCTATCCCCATCTTCTGCCAAGAATAAAATCAAATCACCACGCCTGTGTAGCCCAGGCTTTCCCAGCCAGTCTCTCAGTAGAGACCGCATTACATCATAACAAGGCACCAAAAAACCCCCCCTCTAATTTACAATCTAAAATACAGGGCACACAAGGAAATGAAGAAAAATGAAGGAGACCAAAGAGTGGGGGAGGGAGAATCAAAATCGGGGGGGGGTCCTTGGTGAAAACAATCAATCTGAGCTTGATTTGTTTTCTTGCACTGATGATGTTACATAGTTTGGGTCATGAAACGTCTGCAAGAAAGCAACCAAGCTCAGACAGCACCAAGGACCCCATCATGTCAACCCTAAGCTACAAACATTCTCCTTTATTAAAATCAAAATCAAGCATCGGTTCTTGGAATAAATATTTTCTCCCCAACCCCTGGCCCTAGCCTTCACTCCCAATCATCGGTTAGTTCAGTGTTTTTCAACCTTGGCCACTTTAAGATGGGTGGACCTCAACTCCCAGAATTCCCCAGCCAGCGTTGCTGGCTGGGGAATTTTGTGAGTTGGAGTCCACCCATCTTAAATTGGCCAAGGTTGAAAAGCATTGGGTTAGTTGGGGAGAAAGCCATTCCAAACTTGGAGGAATTGCGTTTGCTACTCTAGGGCAAACCCCCAACGGTGCTGATCCAGGGTTTGGATGTGTTATCTCCTCTGTCTAACAGCCCCAGCTTGTTCCCTGATTTTAGGCTGATGCATTGGGGCAAGATAGATAAGCTTGTTTGGGCTACTGCCTGTCCCAAATTCCCTTCCAGCCATCATTATGAGGTTTTTCGCCCCATCAAACCCCCAAAGCGATTTGCTGTTAGGCAGCCCTGTGATGTCTGAGTTTTAATAAGAGGCCCCCAAAATAGCATTATCGCTCCACAGAGATTTCATATTTGTCTAAAATTGAACAGACTCTGGCCGGACTCCTTTTCTCGGGAAGTGTAGTTTTGGTCTGGCTTCACCCAGACCGAAAAAGCTCCATATTGATTCTGTCTGGAGGGTCTTGCAACCAAAAAGCATCAATACACACACACACACACACACACACAGCACTCACAATATCCCAGGGAATACTGTGTGTGTGTGTGTGTGTGTAGTGAGGGAACTATGCCTATATGGAAAGTTCCCATTTTGTCTCCTAAATACAAACACACACACACACACACACACACACACACACACACACACACACACACACACAGAGAGAGAGAGAAGACCTTTCGTCTGCCTTGTTCTACAGCCGTGGCAGGTTCCTGCCAGAATTGCACCGTAGCCCAGGCTTGGCATGGTGCCGAAAACTCTCGTCTGTTTTCCAGACAGGAAATATGAATCAAAATAACATGACAGAAAAAAAACAGTAATTAGCTTTTGTGCGAGACTGCTAAGGCCTTAATGAGGAACAGGCCTGCAATAAAATTGTTGGCTTCTCTTTCTCCATCCATCCTATTGCCCTCCCAAACTCTTGCTAGTGGTATGTGACTACAAGACACACACACACACACACACAGAGACACACACAGAGACACAAACACACAGACAGAAACACACACAGAGCCATGCATACACCCCATATGGAAACAGACCTTTAAAACTGGCTGTTTGGCTTTGAAGTTGATGGAGGGTCCTCTGTGAGCATCTCAGAGAAGGTCCTGTTGAAGGTTGGAAGAGAGGCTTCAGGTCCTGTTCCTCCCCGGTTGTTGTCCACTGGACAAACTGACCGTGGAGGTGATGGGAACAGCTTCTTGGTTATTGTTGGATATAGAAATTGAGATGAAGATTGATTGGTTGATTGATTAGTTGGCAACTGGAAGTGTCACGTTGTGTCGTGTCGGCCATCCACTATATGAATGAATAAAGTTCCAAAGAATACATTATTCTTCCCTTTAAAAAAAAAATCAAAGATTCTTTGTGGGGACATACTGGAGTCTTTGGTGATCTCTGAGCTGGGTTTTCTTGCAGATGTTTCATTACCCAAAGAGAGGGTAACATAACGAGTGCTAGGACTAGGATAGCCCTGATGATGTTATCCAGCTTGGGTGATGAAATGTCTGAAACGTTAGGGAGCCCCAAGGACCCCGTGTTTCAGCCCTGAGCTATACATATTCTTCTTTATTGGCATATTTATAGACCCCAGGTGATAAAAAAGGCTTAATCCTTTGGCAACCCATCATCAGCTGATTTTTAAGGGGACAAGCTTGTAAGATCTGACAAGATCCATAGACATAGGATCTGATCTATTCCCTGACAGTTTCAATAATATAATAGTAATAGAGTTGGAAGGGACCTTGGAGGTCTTCTAGCCAATCCCCTATACCATTTCAGACAAATGGCTGTCCAGTCTCTTCTTAAAAACTTCCAGTGTTGGAGCATTCACCACCTCTGGAGGCAGGTTGTTCCACTGATTAATTGTTCTCACTGTCAGGAAATGTCTCCTTAGTTCCTGGTTTGCTTCTCTCCTTGATTAGTTTCCATCTGTTGCTTCTTGTCTTGCCTTCTGGGGCTTTGGAAAATAGGTTGACCCCCTCATCCTTGTGGCAGCCCCTGAGATATTGGAAGACTGCTATCATGTACTCCCCTCGTCCTTCTCTTCATTAAACTAGACATACCCAATTCCAGCAACTGTTCTTTATATGTTTTAGCCTCCAGTCCCCCGTTTTCATAATCCATGCACCTCAGTGAAGAGTTGAAGCCCACATCTCTTAAAGTTGCTAAGGTTGAGAAACACTGTTGTAAGGATACCTGTTAATGGACAAATGAAGATAGTGAAGATGATTTCAGCCTTCCTATGTAAAAAAAACAACATTTTCAAATGGGGGTGATTTTCCTTCTAGGTTGTTTTACCTGCTGGCATAATTTTCCATAGTTTCCCATCTTATTGCTCATGTCTCGGTAGGCATCTTAGCTACACCGGTCTGAAGGATACAAATTTCTCTCTTGCACCAAATCATGTTGAATATTTTATCCTGTCTCCCGTCTCCACCGACTCCTTTACACTCGATTCCTAAAAGGTAATTTCTGTTGACAGCGAGAATTTGGAAAGGAAATTTGGGAGAAGATCAAGGGTGGTGTTGATGAAAATTATCAGTTGACAGCCACGGGCTGAACATATCCTGAATGGAAACACAGCCAAGGTTAAAGTTGATATCTTTCCCAGCTTTCAAATATAAAACAGGACACAAAATGCTTTTTTGCAATCAAAGTCGGTAGGTAGGGAATTCCAGCTCTTTAGCCCGAGGACATCATTCTGTGTTTCTGACTTAGGTCTGGATTTTGACTGGAATGCTGACCTTCACATACTTGAAGGGGACCATCTACCTGCCAATTTACCTGAGAAAAATATAAGAGGTAACAACAAGAACAACAACAACAGCAGCAGAGTTGGAAGGGACCTTGCAGGTCATCTAATCCAACCTCCCGCCCAAACAGGAGACCCTACACCATTTCTGACAGATGGTAGTCCAGTCTCTTCTTGAAAGCCTCCAGTGATGAAGCTCCTACAACTTCTGAAGCCTGGATGATTGTTCTCACTGTCAGAAAATGTCTCCTTATTTCTAGGGGTTCGGAAAGTTCATCAGAAAACTTGTAAAATGGACTTTGAACCAATTATTGATGGTGTAAATCAGATGATGCCAATCTCGGCAACTTTAAGATCTGTGGACCTCAATTCCCAGAATTCCCCAGCCAGCACAGGGTGGGAAATATCTGGGGAGTCATCAACCCAAGGTTGGACATCCCAGTCTAAATGGTGCCCAGAAAAAACCTTCTCTAAAAATGGTTGGGGAGAAGGATTTCCAATCATGTTCTCTTATACTTCAAAAACTGGCCGAGATCTTTCCATCTTTCCCCCACTGCCTTCTAAATTTAAAGGTCTTCCCACTTGTTCTGGAGCATCCACCAAGCAGCACTTCCTGGACTGCCTTGGGGGTGATACTATGGCACCTTGCAGCTTCTTAACCCTTCAGCATTCTGGGAAGAGGGATTTATGGAAACAGGGAAAGACTTCCCTAAAATGTGACAATCAGGTGCAGCAGGCTAGAAGCTACAGGGTAAGACACCTCTAAATGTAGCAGCTGCTTTCTCTTCTCTTCTCTTCTCTTCTCTTCTCTTCTCTTCTCTTCTCTTCTCTTCTCTTCTCTTCTCTTCTCTTCTCTTCTCTTCTCTTCTCTTCTCTTCTCTTTTTTTTTCTTTTTAAAAAATCAAAAGCAAGGGAGAAACCCAAAATATCTGGCCACCTCTGTCCATCCAGTAACATAACGGACATACCCCCTAACATCCAGCCTCAAATCTTGATCAATGGAAAAATCACCCCTTGTTTTATTGAGCAGGGGAGGGGGCAGAGGAGAAAATATTTCAGGGGAAACTGGGGTGGGACTCTTTCCCCCCCCGGGGTGAAGATTCTGCACTTCAAAAGGAGCGCAGGAAATAGGAGCTGTGTCCACCGGGAACGCGGCCAAGCCTTGATGAGTTGCTGCTGTGCTCCTCATTCTCCATGGAGGTATGTTCCCTGTAAGAATGGAATCGGGATCCCTGCTAAGTGCAGGGATATTAATGATGTGCAAGAGCCGTCTAGCCGCAGGGGCCTTTCTCGCTAATGCCAGACTCAGGAGAGGCTGGCCACCAGGTGCATCCTAAGTCCACATTCTCAGGTTCTGCCATTCTTTCTGATTGGATCCCTTGCAAGCGCCATCTGCATGTTCAGCACAATTGCTTAGGCTCAGCGCCAAGTCTGCTCCCTTGTCTTCTTGACACCTCACCAAGTTCCAGTTTCTAATTCGGTCAACGGGAGGGGGGATCATCCTCCCCTTTGCTCCATTGTTTTCCACCTCCGAAGTTTGAGTAGGTTGAATAGAACACCTTGGGGTCTGGAGAATAACAGAATGGCAAAGTTGGAAGGGACCTTGGAGGTCTTCTAATCCAAGCTCAGGCAGGAAAGCCTATACCCTTTCAGACAAATGGTTACCCAGTCTCTTCTTAAAAAAACCCCCAGTGATGAAGCACCCACAACCTCTGGAGGCAAGCCGTTCCACTGGTTTATTGTTCTCACCGTTAGGAAATTTGTCTTCAGTTGTAGGTTGCTTCTCTCCTTGATTAGTTTCCGTCCGTTGCTTCTTCAGCTGGCTTGGAGAACAGGTTGACACACACACCCCTTCTAATATTGGAATGCTGCTATCACGTCTCCCCTAGAGAAGGAGTACGAGACCAAGCCAGTAAGAGGTCTGGCAAAGAGAGGGGAAAGGTGAAGCTCGAAAAGAATGAAAAATCCCTCCATGATCCTCAGACCAAAGCTGAAAGAGTACCAAGATGCAGACAACAAGCTCAGGCGTGGCTGATCGTACAATCTGAAAAGCTGTTTTGGAAAAGTTGCTGAGTGCAAGGAGAGAGAGGGAAAGGAGGGGGAGCATTTGCTCCTCAGAAAACATTTTAATCGATGTAGACTTTTATGACTTGTGAATGCTGTAAAAGCATCAGATGCCATTCCCATAAAAAGCAATAAATCCCTATTTACAGCCTCTGCATTATTGGTCCAATAATTCAAACCAGAGCCATTTCCTCTGAGTCAACCAAATTGATGTGTACTGTATTCTTCATATCTCTTTTGGAAATTAGCCACCCTTACAGTTTCTGGAAGTTAGGACAGAAAAGAGGAGAAGGAATGCTGTGCTTGATTTGCATTTCTCCAATTTGCTTTATTTTCTTTTTCCATGTCCAAGCCTGTCACAGATGTGTGGTGCCTCTGTGGATATTTAACAGAATAACATTTGAAAGGATCCTTGGAGGTCATCTAGTCCAACCCCCTGCTCACGCAGGAGACCCTATAACATTTCAGACAAGTGATTGTCCAGTCTCTTTTTAAAAACCTCCAGCCTTGGAGCATTCACAGCTTCTGGAGGCAGGTTGTTCCACTGGTTGATTGTTCTCACTTTCAGAAAATTTCTCCTTAGTTCTAGGTTGCTTCTCTCCTTGGTTAGTTTCCATCCGTTGCTTCTTGTCCTGCCTTCTGGTACTCTGGGAATAGGTAAACCCCTCTTCTTTGTGGCAGCCCCCTAAATCAACATCTGTGTATATAAAATGAGGCCAAACTTTCTAGAAAGTTACAAGAAAAAGCAATATGGTATCTGTAAGATGCACGTAGAGAAGAGAAAAACACCCATCCCATAAACTTTTGGCATTTCTGGATTGGACCTGAGCTGGTTTCCTAGCCCAGCACTCGATGCAATCTCTCAGAGAAGGAAAAGAATAGAATGACAGCACCCTTGAGGTATTTTGCACAAATCTGTGAAGCTCACTGCAATCTCCCCCCCCCCCCGTACAATTATATGCGTTAGGTCACGTGGAAGAAAATTCAGCTTCTCTGCCTTCTGGTACGTCTTGAGGGTGCTGTGATGAAACTCGCTTCCACCTTTCCATTGCATCTTTTTCATGCTTGATCTTGGTCCAAGATAAAAGTATCTGTCTATAGATTGCTCCTGTTTTCTGAGCTGGAAAAAAGGTGCCCGGCAGGATTTTCTAAGCTGTATCTGAAGTACGGAAGTCCAAGGAGTCGATTCACAGACCCACAAAATGTTCTGATAAAAGACATTTGGGTCTGAACCAGAACTGCAACCCGAGTGAACCTCTCAGAGAAGGCCTTCCCTAGTTCTGATAAAAGATGGGGGAAGCTCGTCCAGACATGGAAGATTCTTACAGTATAATAAAAGTAATAGTGAAGCAAAAGTAAAGTGAATGACTTTGGTGTCTACCTTAAAGGCTGACACAGTTGGAGAGAAAGACAGGGCCTACAGGTCCCCTTAAGACAAGGGTAGGCAACCTTGGCTCTTTTATGACTTGTGGACTTCAACTCCCAGAATTCCTGAGCCAGCAGGGGAGAACTATGGCCCCTTCATGACTCATGGACTTCAACTCCCAGAATTCCTGAGCCAGCAGGGGAGAACTATGGCCCCTTCATGACTCGTGGACTTCAACTCCCAGAATTCCTGAGCCAGCATGGGGGAAACTTTGGCCCCTTCATGACTCGTGGACTTCAACTCCCAGAATTCCTGAGCCAGCATGGGAGAACTATGGCCCCTTCATGACTCGTGGACTTCAACTCCCAGAATTCCTGAGCCAGCATGGCTCAGCTTGGAAACCTCTCGGGGCTGGCTCAGGAATTCTGGGAGTTGAAGTCCACAAGTCATAAAAGAGCCAAGGTTGCCTACCCCTGTGACTAAGACAAGGCAAAGTCCTGCCCTGAACCTGTGAACGTGTCCCTGAGGTTTTCCTCTCGGAAGGTTGTTTCTGTTCTACTTTATCTGGGAATGGGTATCACGAAAAGACATTTGACCCCATCTTCACCCAAAGATCACCACAGAGTTCTTTCAGTGTTGAACCTGGAAGCGAGCAGACGAATTCTGCAACCCTCCTCCTGCTGGAACCATGTCCTGGTGGACGTTCTCCTACCAGATCTTGGCAGCCTTATCCCTGGGACCAGTCGCAGACTCCAAAGCTCTCATTAAAGGCACCCCATGTGGGCTGATGCTTGAAGCAGTTTCAGTCTTGATATGCCCAGGCTTGTGGGGAAACTGACTTGCTGGATGCATCAGCACCAGCGGTTGGGGTGCCTACTCACCCTGCCCATGATTTCACATAAATAAACAAGCATGCAAAACACAATGAATCTCCCGGGGTCTCTTGTCTGATGGAAAATGGAGCTTCCATGTGATTTTTCCTTGGGATTTCTCACCAGGAGGAAAAGCTAGGAGCACATGGCAATATGGCCAGAGATATTATGGACAACAGAGTCTCCAAGCACTACAGAGGTTAAGGATGAGAGGACAAGGGGGGGGAAAGAGAAATCAGCCTAGAGAAGGGTGTTTGAGGCAAAACTAATGGAAGGCAGCATTTCAATATCTTAATTGGGCCATCCATCAAGTTGAGCATCTGTCTGATCCAAGACGTGAGAAAGGGCTCCTCAGGAAGATTTGTTTATAATTCAGCTTTCCCAGCATAGCCAAATATATGAAAAGAGGCTACCCTGTGGAGATAGCTTGGGTGTCAAGTTACTTTTGGGGGTGGAAGTCAGCCGGTCCTATTGGCTGTGATCTAATTGTCTCTGTTGTCATCATCCAAATAACAAAGCTGAGCCTTTAAAGCTCTGCCAGAGGATCCACTGCTGACTGCATCTGTCAAGGAATTATTGATGGATTTATTTTTTTTAACAATGCTTATAAAAAATGAACTCCTCAAGTTCAAAGTAAGTAGCAGCCATCTGGAGGGGCTTGGAGGTTCTCCCCCTTCCTTCCTTCCTTCCTTCCTCCTCCTCCTCCTCCTCCTCCTCCTCCTCCTCCTCCTCCTCCTCCTCCTCCTCCTCTTTTAAATAAATCTGGGGAGCTTAGGTGAAATGAAACTTCAGGACCAGGGATGGTTCAGATGCCTTTTTATATATACATTGCTTGTTCTACCAAGTGTGTTTTGCTTTTTTCCCAAATGGAATGGCAACACTCTAAAACCCCAAAGCTTTTAGAATTTCTCCTGAGTGTGCCAATTACAAACTGGATGCAGGTAATCCTCAACTTACAACCACTCATTTAGTGACTGTTCAAAGTTATAACAGCACTGGGAAAAGTGACTTATGACTGTTCTTCACACTTATGACCGTTGCAGCAACCTCCATGGTCACATGATCAAAATTCGTCATATTTATGAGAAATGCCGTGTCCCGGGGTCACTTGGTCCCCTTTTGCGACCATCATATGTTGTGAGGGAAAAGATGTCATGTTGGCCTGGAAAAGGAAAGAAAGAAGGAAAGAAAGAAGGAAGGAAGGAAAGAAGGAAGAGGGAGGGAGGGAAGGAAGGAAGGAAAAGAGAGAAAGGGAGGGAAGGAAGGAAGAGAGGAAGGAGGGAGGGAAGGAAGGAAAACAGAGGGAGGGAGGGGAGGGAGAGAGGGAAGGAAAGCAAGAAAGCACAAATTAAAATTATTGCTAGAAACCTCTGACAGATCCTTTCATGTTGTATATTTAAATCCTTTAAAACAAAATACCACAGCTTCTATATAGCATTTAAAAAAAACACCTCCAGATCTGTGTTTTAGGGAGAAGTAAAGAAAACCACAGCTCAGGTCATTTTTCCTTTTAAGGTGTACAAACAGTCTTTGAGGGCTAAAGACTGCAGGAAAGGAACAGTGCTCACTATTTACACACTTACACTGACACACACAAGCTTCAGAATCTAGCTTGTGTAAAAAAGAATGAAAAAAAAGTCTTATCGACTACAGGACTCTAAAGGATTGCAAATTCCACGTCAGAGAAAGAATGGGGCAATCTTATTGTTTTTGGCTGAGTGCCTTCTCACTTAGATGAACTCCGAACCACTTTTTTTTTTGTTGCATTGTGAGAGTGCATTTCAGAAGAATATCTGTCTTGACTTCAATGGAAACTGTCACATTTCACCTCCTCCTCTTCTTCCTCCTCTTCCTCCTCCTCCTCCTCTTTTGTCGTAATTTACCTAGAGCTGCCAGCTCTCTGCCAAAAGAATGGAGCCACCCAGACTGTGAAGCCCCCCAGCCGGGCTGCAGCTAAAGGTCACTCCAGATCGATTGGAGAAGACCCCCTGACATTTAAAAAATTAACTTGCTTCACAAGGGGGGAAAAAAGGGCAGCAAAAATTGGATGCAAATGTACCCAGGTTGCTTCCTAAGTGACGTTTAAATTATGGGCTCCTTGGTGTCGTCTCCTGAGTTTGGAGGCTTTCTTGCAGATGACTCATTAACCAGCTAAAGTAGGTAACATCATCAGGGCTAGAAGGCAGTGGGGTCTGTGGAGAGGAGGAAGTGGTGGTGGTGGAGGAGGAGGAGGAGGAGGAAGACTGTGGGGTCTCTGGGCTTGGTAGTGTACTTGCAGACATTTCATGACCCAACTTGGTTTCTAGGTGCTCAACAAAAGTCATGAAGACATCATGAAGGTCATGAGGTTGATGTCATTGTGAACATGATGCAAATTATGACAGGACTAAAGAACAGTGCCTATCTTGTACCAATTCCCAGACTAATCAAGGAGAGAACCAACCTAGAAATAGAGAAACTTCCTAACAGTGAGAACAATCAACCAGTGGAACGGCTTGCCTTCAGAAGTTGTGGGTGCTCCATCACTGGAGGCTTTCAAGAAGAGACTGAAATGGTATAGGGTCTCCTGCTTGAGCAGGGGGTTGGACTAGAAGACCTCCAAGGATCCTTCCAAATTTCTTATTCTTTTAAGTCTTTCAAAATCAATATTCTGGGCAAAGAGTCCACCCATCTTGTGGCACCTTTGCAGTTGCCCCCTCTCCCACCCCTTCCAATGCCTAGCTTCTTCCCAAGTCCCAATCTTGCTATTCTTTCAAGACCACTGAGCAACATATAATTTTAGGAATCTCTGAATCTTTCCTGGCCCTCATTGGCTGCTCTTTGTTCCAACCAATCCAAACCAATAAGAATATCAAATGTTGCTCGGGTGGGTGGTCTTAACGATTTTACCATTCTCTCTGTAATAACCCCAAAGCCCCCGCGGATTGGCTCTCATTAATTTGGGAAGAGTGAAATTTGTTACACATGAAATAACAGACCAAACCACGGAGCTGTTCGCAGCTTTGGGAACAATGTCGGGAAGGTAACTTTGTGCCACTGATTGCGGCAATGCCAAACGTCTTGGGAGACCAAAAATGTAAATCTGATGATTACTTTTTTCCAAACCATTTTCCTTCCCAAACAAAGGAGGCCAAGAAAGCTGCAGACATTGGCCTACGTCAGGGGTAATCTTTGGATTCTTCTTTGTATGCCCGCATTGAGTAAACAGAGGAACTGGTGTTAGGTTGCAGCCTTGTTCTCCTTTTTTTTGTGAGTTCCTACTCTTTCTCAGGTGGGAGAATGGGATTTGTCTCAACCAATCATCCATTGCTTTCTAAACACCTGGAGGCCTCAAATTCCAAAATTCTCGTTCAACATGGAATTGGAATTGGAATCAGTGATGAGAATCTCTGTCCACATTACATATTTTAAGAAAGTGGGTTTAAGGAACAGTGGTTGGTTTAAGGCTTTACACAACTGAGCTTAACTGGTTTCTATACAGGTAATCCACAACAGGGCCCCAAACTGTAAGCGAGACCGTTCTTAAGGGGGTTTTGCCCCAATTTACAAGCTTTCTTGCCACTGTTGTTAAGTGAATCTCTGCAGGAATATGGTCGTTAAGTGAATTTGGCTTCCCCACTGACTTTGCTTGTCAAAAGGTCACAAAAGGGGATCCCCGCAGAAATATGTTGGTTGCTAAGTGTCCGAATTTTGATTACTATGACCGTGGGAATGCTGTGACCGTTTAAGTGTGAAAAACGGTCCTAAGCC
The DNA here is from genome assembly GCF_964194415.1 of Vipera berus. Classification (NCBI taxonomy): domain Eukaryota; kingdom Metazoa; phylum Chordata; class Lepidosauria; order Squamata; family Viperidae; genus Vipera; species Vipera berus. Next base: position 2,573,326 of record NC_138213.1, on the reverse strand, counting down.
ACTTTTTCCAACCCTGTTGTAACTTTAAACGGTCACTAAATGGAGTGTTGTAAGTTGAGGACTTCCTGTACCTAAAACCTATTTTTCTCATTGAATAAGACAGTCTTCCTCCTAAAAAAACCCCCCCTCCTAATGTTAACATTTGTACCTTTTCTATCAATTCACTAAAGGATTGTTCCTTTTTCCCCTCCCCTTTTCATTACTCAAGGCACAATCCTAGAAATTTGCGTGGATTTTTAAAAATTTTATTTGATTTTAGAATGAGCTTTAGAAGCTCGTATATCTAAACCAGAGGTTAGGGATGCCTCTTTCGTTATACAGGCGGCTGCAATATCCTCTTGTGTGCCTACTTCTCTGGCTGTTTCAACCCGTTCCTCTCTTTTTAAACCCTCAAGCACATTTCCATATCACAATCATAACCGTTTCTCCCTGATATTTTTTAAGCCCGTTCCAATTTGGGGAGGCAACCGTTTGGATGGTTCTACATAACAGAGGTTGCCATTGTTTGGAGGCAAAGAACAAATTGATGGATGGCAGATAATCAAAGTGACAGCCAGGCTTTGGCGCAAGCAATATTTACCTTACATCTGTCACTTAAGACATTTTACTGCCAATCAGCTCCCTTAAGAAGGCTAGTTAGAACAATAGGGGTCTTTCTGTTTAATTCCCCCTACTGACTCGGGCGTACGCTGACAAAGTTCGGCCTTTATGTAATCCTCAAAGCATGTGTGGGTTGGCTTAGCCAAGTTTTGAGATATGTATCCCCTGGTGTCAATGAGCTGGGGGGGGAAAGGGAGGCCTCACATCGTGGTCAAATCATTGAAGGTGGTCCTTCATCAGCAACTGGGCTGAGCACACACAATTGGCTTTGTCCGAAGTTGAGGTGTCAGAGCGATAGAAATTCATTTTCAGCCTTTCCCTGTGCAGCTGCTGGAGTCTTTGATGGTTCAAGATTTGGCCACTGTTCTCAGATCGCTTCTAGCTACGAAGTGACTCTGTAAAAGCCCCTTTTTGCGGAGGGTTGGCTAGGGGTTGTCTCCTTGGGCTAGCAAGACCAAGTTTAATAACAGGACTCAGAAAAATCACAGTCAAGGGTACAAATTAGAGGACAGGGATAAGAAAAATCTTCTGGGTCCTTTTCTATGGTTCGTCAACTTTGGCCAAGTTGAAAACTGGACAGGACAGAATCCAGCATTTGTTCACCCACTCTACGTTTTGAGATATTTTATGCTTTTAAGTATAAAAGAATAAAGGTATAAAAAGTATAAAAGAAGCAACGTAGGTGTCCTTATGAAGGCCATATGTCTATGGAGATTCGCAATCATCCTGGCCACGGTTGTCCCGAAGGTGCTTTTTCCAAAAGGCAACTGGACTTCCTTGGTTGGATTACTCTTTGAAAATCTTTCGCTTCTTATCCGAGAAGCTGCTTCATTTCCAAAGAAGTGAAGAAGCTTCTTGAATGAGAAGCGAAATGTTTTCAAAGCAAAACCCCCACTCGCCTTTTGGAAAATGCAGCTTTGGAATAGGTGGGACCATAGCTTCTCCAACTTGCTCTAGTTTAGCTTACAAACTGGTCTTCAGTTTGGAGATTCCACAAATATTTCCCAATTTAAAGCAAACCCATCACAAATAATTCAGCCCAGCATGAAAAATAAAGCAAAGACGAAGATTCTGATGCATCAAATGTCATGGTTCATCAAAACCAAGTCAACACAAAATAAACACCAAAATTGTTTAGAAGAGCACCAAAATGAATAATACTTGACTTCTTGTATATTAGTGTCTTTGCGTGTGTGTGCTTCACACAACTATAGTATGAAATCCTTCACATGTAATGAAGGGAGCTACTCTCTTTTAAGTTTCAGTGACATGGAAAAATTATGCACCATGCAAAATATCCAAATTATGATGGATCTGAGGAACATCTAGTAAACATTTTCAATAGCACCCTGCTTATTATCTTGTAGTCTGCCCTGAATTCGAGAGTTGTTCCTTTCTTAAGATTGTGACAAAGGGAAGTCCTGGGACTGGACAATTTCACTATGAAAGTCAGAGGACATTTTCCAACGAGAATAAACGAGGACCACAAAGAAAATGAAAGTGGGGAAAAAAATCCTGAGGTTTTTGCCAAAGTAACCAGCAGACTTCCAAGGCAATCTGTCAATGCATTTATTCTGGAATTTCCTCTGCCTGTACTGTAGGATTTAATTTTTCCACAAACCCTAGTATTCTCCTAGACTGAGAATCACATTATTAAGTAAAAGATGTTGACCAGCATTTCAGCTTGGACTTTCCTAACTTCCTTTTTTTTTTGCTTTTAATATTGTCAGAGGCTGGCCTGAAGATCATGTTCATTACACCCTGTAGGGGAGGTGTTAAAAAAATGAGCTTTCTAAGTGCCCAAGTGTGCTAGACTTGCACACTCTTGCTTCTGAAATAAGGAACTGAGGTCCGTTGACTGGTCAAGCTGCAGAAATATCTAAGGTTGCAAGAGATGAGACGTTTTCACACAGACACAGAGAACCTGGCTGGAAAAACAAACTCAACTTCACCCCTGGGAGGGACACTTCTACATTCTCGTTTTGCAGGAAACTTTCTCGAAATAGATGCTTCTCAATTATTTTGTTTTCAACTGACAATTTCACTGCTGTTTTTCCATCTCCATTGGTACATTGTGCCATTTCATTCCTAAAATCCAAGCTTTATTTCTTTCGCAGTTATGATACCAACGCCATCATCTAAGTCTTGGATATTTAAGGTTTTATTTTAAAAAATAATACTAATAATCTGACTATCCATATGGCCAACCAACGTACTACTACTACTACCACCACAATAATAACAGAATAACAGAGTTGGAAGGACCTTGATGGTCTTCTAGTTCAAACTCTTGATCAAGTAGGAAACCCTATTCCAGACAAATGGTTGTCCAATATCTTCTTAAAAACCTCCATTGATCAATCAATCAGAATAGAGCTGAAAAGGTCCTTGGAGGTCTTCTAGTCCAACCCCCTGCTCAAGCAGGAGAGCCTATACTATTTCAGACAAATGGTTGTCTAGTCTCATCTTAAAAACCTGGAGCATCCACAATTTCTGGAGGCAACCCTTTCCACTGATTAATTATTCTAACTGTCAGGACATTTCTTCTTAGTTCTAGGCTGGATCTCTCCTTGATAAGCTTCCATCCATAACTTCTTGACCTCCCTTCAGGTGCAGAGAACAGGTTGACCCCTCTGATTTTTTCTGTTTACCAAGAAATAAAGATATTCTCCAACAGGAGACAGAATCTCTTTCCAACTACAGTAGCATGGCTGTTAGGAAACCGATTTTAATTGCCTCTCCTTACCCTTTGTGGTGTCTTACATCTGACCACCAGCCCGAAGAAGAAAAGAAAGAACTGTGTAATGTTACAGCTGGCCAAAAGGTAAAAGTTCAGAAGGAGAGAAAAAAAGAGGAAGAGAGAGAGAGGGGGGGGGAATATATCAAGCTTCTCCAATTTGCTAAAATTTAAATGGAGATGGTCTTGAGTCATGCCTTTGGTATGCAGTTCTGAATTCAGGCCTTGAAGCAGGAGAAATGACCCGCCACAGGCCATCCAAGGAACAAGACAAGGAGATGTTGAAAATGTCAAGAATGAGAAGAAATTCTATCCTAACAGCTTTCACTCCCGGAGGAGGTGAAGCTCATGTAACATGCCAAGATGGGTTATGTCCCAGCTCCCACTGATTTCAAGAGGAGATTTATGGATTTCAGCTGGAGCCTTGTCCAGTTCTTCACTAAGCTCACACACAATGAACTGTCATTGTGTGGATAGACTGGGGCTTACCAGCTGAGTCAAAGACTGAAGGGTGTGCATGTGTGTTTAGGCAGAACAAAGCTTTGTCCAAGGGCGTACGGAAAGAGAAACTTCACAAAAGAACATTGAAACTCTTTAGATCCATCATTAAAACAGAGAAGATAATTTTCTAGGGCATGTCGTTCATATTTTTGTTTCAAACATTAGGCTTACTGGTTTACTTTGATCCCCAAAATATAGGCCTGGCCTGGCTTCTTTTCCCCTCCCTTGCCCCTTTTTTCCCTTCCCTTCCCTTTTCCCTCTTCCTTTCCCTCTCCTCTCCTTTCCCTCCCCTCCTCTTTCTTTCCCTTCATTATGTAATAGGTTGTATTTTACTCTCAAACTGCTGAGTGGGCATGCTGCAGTAAGACAATTTTTAGAAATATACATTCAGAAAATGAGGATCCATCTCCAGTGGTACCTAGCTAAGTAAACTACAACTCCCATATTCCCTACTTTGCATGGCCAACAGTGAACTTGTGGATTAATGATCAGATTCAATGTCATCAGGAAAATGTACATTCTCACTGTGGTTGCAGCCTTGGAAACTAACTATAAATGGCTGTTGATCCCTGCCAATTAAATGCCACCCTGCTGCTAGTTGGCCATCTAGATGCCATTCCTTCCAGAGAACTTGTCAGACTGTGGTACCAATGGAGATAAATATACTTATTAGTAGGGTGCCAGTATTTAGATGTGGGCAACCCTCAAGGAGATAATTCTTCTCCTTTTGGAAGATTGATGTGCAGTGTTTCTATCCTGAACATTTCTCTTCCATCAACCATGTCATAAGTTTCCATCTTTTGCGGTGTCTCTTCTTGCAAATGCTACCATTTCCCCCCTAGAATCTTGCTATTAGGGACTATTTGACATGGAGGGAATCCCAAGACACAAAGAAAGAGTATGTCTTGGAATGGTGTTTGGAGGGAGGGAGGGAGGGAGGGAGGAGAGATAGGTTGGAAATGGGAAGGAGGGAAGAAGGAAGGAAGGAAGGAAGGAAGGAAGGAAGGAAGGAAGGAAGGAAGGAAGGAAGGTTGTTCATTAGTTCTATTTTTGGAAAGGTCAATGTTTAGAGGAATCTTGTAACATATTACAATCCTTGGCCTGGTAAGCCAAAGCTGATCCTCCTCCTCATCACCCCAATTGTCAGCAGTTTCATCTCTGAAGGGATGTCCTAAAAGGGTGATTTTAGATCAAGCCAGTGATTCCAACCATCTCAGTTTCCATGTGTGTGGACCAACTCTCAGAATTCTGCTGGCAGCAAGACAGTTTGTACTAATCCTAGGAGAAGACCGTCTGCTTGGAATTTTCCTAAGGTTGGGAATTGCTGATCTTGATACCGCCAAATTAGAGTTTTTGCAGGCAGCTTTAGGTGGTAGAAGTTGAAACTCGTCAACATCAGAAGAACTAAAAGTCTCTCATGCTCTTTGAGAAACCTTTTGCCTCACAGGGCAATTCAGAAGTTAATCTTCTGACTTATGAACCGTTGTCTGGACCAGGGTCACTAAGTCCGACTCAAGGGAATCCTTACATTTATTTATTTAGAAAGTTAGTTACTTGTAAATCACTTCCCATCTTCCTCTATCTCGAGGCAATCAATAATCTACAATTCGGGTACAAAATACAAGCAGCAAATTAAAACATAGTACAGTTTCCTATTTTTCACAAATGAAAAAAAGGATTCTCAAGCCAAACCATTCAAGGAAAGTCCAGATGAAGCAGTCAGCCTTTAAAAAAAAAAAAAGCTACAGTTTTGTAATTGTGGGTGTCTGGTGTCCTTTAGGTGGTTTCTAAGAAATCCTGCTCGTGAGTAACAGGCATCTTTGCTTCTCAGCATCTTGTCATGTTCCTCATTATATCATCTTTGTCAGCATCTTTAGATACTTTGAAGTGTTTCCCTTCTTCTCAGGATTCTTTATGGTGGATGATCCTTCTGGAGGATAGGACAATTTTGGTACCATAGGTTGGACCTCTATTGAGTGATGCAGTGAAGACCTTTGCTGTCACTGACAGATATTTTGAGAAGGTGTCAGATTTATTCTTTGAATTGTCCTCTGATGGATGGGTCTTCTATTTGTGTTTTGTTTCGCTGAGGTCAAATGTGTTTACTGTGGAATGATGTAACTCGGAACATTTTCTTGCCATAGGGTCTCGCTGGCGCACAAATGGCTTTTTATGTCAACGCCTATAATTAAAAGAAAGGTGGCCAAATGTTAATTATAACCCCTATTTCAGGCTTTGCGTGAAAGCGTCCTCTGTCATGCCAGATGTCACTCTAGGGGTCTTTCCCCCCCCAAAAAAAATGCTCTCTCTGTTTCACATCATGGCGACATTAGGAGTTTGTGGTTGACCACAAAAGGGAAGTGGTCAACTTGATTCATTTGAATTATTGGTCTATGGGTCCCATTGGCTCTGACTGCCTGGAAAAGTAGAATTGCCACATCCATGCCAGAACCAGAAATGTAGAACAAAGAACAGCCTCCAATGAATGGACTATGAGCAAAAAAGTATCATGGGGTCCTTGGTGCTCTCTGAGCTTGGTTGTTTTCTTGCAAGCATGGATGATGCTACATAGTTTGGGTAATGAAATGTTTGCAAGAAAATAACTAAGTTCAGAGAGCACCAAGAACCCCCACAGTTCAACCCTGAGCTACAAATATTCTCTTTTAAAAAAAGAATCAGCCAAGCTTTGATAGCCTTTAGAGAAAGGTGTACATCCTTTCATGGCTTAACTCTTCCTTGCTATTACCGTCATCTTCATCATTCCCATTTATCATTTATTATTTTTGATGGATCACTGAAACCAAGATTCCAAGATCCAATTTCCAACAAGTTGCCAGGAACTCAAGTCGTAAAGAGAAGCCAGAACAAATCCGTCTTCCCCAATTATAATAATTCAAGGGTGTGTCTAATTATGCATACAGATATAGGTAAAGGTAAAGGTTCCCCCGCACATGGGTGCTAGTCGTTTCCGACTCTAGGGGCCGGTGCTCATCTCCGTTTCAAAGCCGAAGAGCCAGCGCTTGTCCGAGGACGTCTCCGTGGTCATGTGGCCGGCATGACTAGACGCCAAAGGCGCACGGAACGCGGTGGCTCAGTGGGTTAGGACGCTGAGCTTGTCGATTGGAAGGTCGGCAGTTTGGCGGGTCGAATCCCGAGTGCCGCGTAACAGAGTGAGCGCCTGTTACTCGTCCCAGCTTCTGCCAACCTAGCAGTTCGAAAGCACGTAAAAATGCAAGTAGAAAAATAGGGACCACTACGGTGGGAAGGTATACAGATATAGTAACTAATAAAAATTGGAGTGGTAACCACAAATATCTGGAAGGTGCATGTTGGCTTACAATGATCTACCATGAATTTGATGAATTAAAGAACTGACTCAGAAGAAGCCATGAACGATGTCCTTTCCCAAGTTGAACTAAGAGAGTGCAAAAATGCATTTTTTAAACAAATAATAATCCTAGATATAGAATTTGTCTTGTTCCTAAATGGATTCCTATGATATATATCCAGCAATAGAAGGTTAATCTGTCTGGACCATCAAGATTTAGATGGTTGCTCCAACTATCAACCTGAATCTTGATTGCCCTTCCAAGAGCAGAAACATTATTCCAAATGTTGCCAGTTAAGGGTCATAAAATGCAAAATGTCTAAGGCATTTGGCCACTGAGTTCCAGTCTGAATGTCAGCTTCTACCTTTTTTTAGCCTTTTCTCTGCTTGTTTCTTTTCAACAGCTTTCCACGTCCATATATATAATGGGTAGTCTTGGCAGCAGCTTGGAAGCCCAGCTTATGAACCAGAAAGATGTGTTCCTTGAGAAACCCCCTTACGGTTCACACCGTCATTCCAAATGCCAATGGAAGCTACGCTGAGTCTCGTAAAATTTCCTAGCATTGGTTCAGACCACACAGTGATATGAAGGCATACAAAAAATTGTGCAGAGTCTATCTTATTGTGGTCTGTGACGCAGTCATTATTATTCCACTATATTCCACTATAATAATCCACACTTGTAACCCTGCATCCAGTTTTGGTCACCACAATATTAAAAAAAAAGATGTTGAGTCCCTAGAAAGAGTGCAGAGAAGAGCAACAGAGATGATTAGGGGAGCGGAGGCTAAAACATAAGAAGAACACTTGCAGGAATTGGGTATGTTTAGCTTAATGAAAAAAAGGACTAACGTGACATGATAGCAGCGTTCCAATATCTGAGGGGCTATCACAGAGAGGAGGGGCTCAACCTCTTCTCCAAAGACCTGAAGGCAGGACAAGAAGTAATGGATAGAAACTAATCAAGGAGACAACCAACCTAGACCTAAGGAGAAATTTCCTAACAGTTAGAACAATTAATCAGTAGAAGGAGTTGCCTCCAGAAGTTATGGGTGCTCCAACTCTGCAGGTTTTTAAGAAGAAACTGGACAAACATTTGTCTGGAATGGTATGGGGTTTCCAACAAAGCCCCTTCCAAGTCCCTTAATTCTGTTTTTGTTATAGTAGTAGTAAATTGGCTGGTCATACAGATAGCCAGATTTTAATATTATTATTTTTAAATAAAATCTTAAATATCCAAGACTTAGACCATGCCGTTGGCATCGTAAATTCATCCATCCCCTAAAGTCATTTTTTTTTAAAAAAAATAGTGTCATCACTTCTGCCTATTTTGGCATTAAGATACTCAAATCCTTGTTTTCTTGCATCCCATATTTTTCAGAAAAGGTACCAGCGCTGTTTATAATGAGGCCTCACGCTGAGCGCAATTAAACCCTACTGTTTCCAATCAGGTTTAATGTGAGGATAAAGTGAACGCTCCCTGAGATTCGAGAGGAGGATAATTTGTCAGTAATAATAAGTGTAGACAAACAGGATGTTCTCCAGTGCAGTAACCCTGATGAGAACCAAATGTGTTCTTAGGGACCGTGTCTAAATTCTGAACTACACATGGATCAGCCAAGCCCAACAACATACACATTTTGCTGAGTTTTGTTTTCTTTCCTGGAACATTTTACAGCCAATTCCCAACCAACGTGGAGAAGAAAAATCATATGGGCAGCACAGTTGTGTGGTTATCATCAGCCAACTCTTTATTAATTTCTTCAAAATTCAGTTTTATAGCCTGGTTAGATGTCTCCACATCCAGTCTCATAACCTGTCTGGGAAAAGAGGAGAGGAGAGGAAGGAGAAAGGGGAAAGGAGAAGGGAGAAGGGAGAAGGAAGAAGGGAAGAGAAGAGAAGAGAAGAGAAGAGAAGAGAAGAGAAGAGAAGAGAAGAGAAGAGAAGAGAAGAGAAGAGAAGAGAAGAGATCTTTTCTTTTTCCCAGGAAATATTGTTGAGAAGGGTTTGAAAATGGGAAATAAAGCTGGTGACATCTTTTTTTATATAAGTTCTGGAGTGAAATCCAGGGAACTTATGTTCAACTAGTATCTTCCCCAATTTATTGTCTTAAAGATGTATTTCTGGGCCACTTCTCAGAATAAATAAATAATTCTCTGCCCTGTTCACTGAGCAGGACATTCCATCCATATTTATAGCTACCCATTAAACTTGCCCTTATCAAGACAGCAAACTGGCCATATTTCTTTATGCTAGATCCTTCCCTCCCCCTCAGCTCTCCTTGATGTCCTTCACCTGAACAGGTGAGCTTGGTGGAAATCTTTGAATTTCAGAAATCCAAAACCAGGACTAGATGGCAATCACGAGATGCCAAACCCCCAAAAGACACATGGGGGCTTGTAGACATCTTCCAGGAGAGAGAGAGAGAGAGAGAGAGAGAGAGAGAGAGAGAGAGAGAGAGAGAGAGAGAGAGAGAGAGAGAGAGAGAGAGAGAGAGAGAGAGAGAGAGAGAGAGAGAGAGAGAGAGAGAGAGAGAGATGTCCCTGAAGTCAGGTGTTCTTCCTGGCCCAACTTGAAGATACCAGCTCCGGACTGTATCTATCTTCTGTATTATTCTTCTCTATTTTTAAATATTAACCCAATTGTCTACCTAAGTTTGTATTATAGTTTAGTTTATAGTTTATTAAATTTTTATACCGCCCTTCTCCCGAAGGACTCAGGGCGGTGAACAGGGCATATAATAAAACTACAAAAGTACAAAAGTTAAAAAAGAATTAAATTATTGCCCAATAAAACAGTAAAAAATATACAAATATTAAAACCCTAGTTAACTCCCCATCAGGCCAGGCCAGCTTGTTCGAACAAATGGGTCTTTAACCCGCGCCGGAAGGAGCGGAGATCCGGTGCCATCCGGAGCTCAACCGGCAGTTGATTCCACAGAGCCGGGGCGCCCACAGAGAAGGCCCTCCCAGACTGGTTTGCAACTAGGCTTAATTTCCTATTAGACAGCAACTGCTTAGCTTTTCTGGAGGATTTTAGATCTTCTGCAGAGAAAACAGAGATGCTATCACTTGGTAGGCTTTGATTTTTCCTACTGTCTATCTGTCACAGTATGTTTGGAAGAATCTTGGGTCAACTTTCAGGGTGGGCATAGATTGTTCACTGCCTATCTAGTACCACTTGTCTGCTTTCAGCGTAACTGCAATTATCTCGAGGAAAGTTTTTTCAACCTTGGCCATTTGATAAAGTGTGAACATCAACTCCCAGAATTCCCCAGCCAGCGCTGGATTTCTAGAGCTGAAGTCCACACGTCATCAAGTGGCCAAGTTTGAGAAACACTGCTCTAGCGCCACAATCCTCTACAGATTGTGATGTTGGAGACCCAAGTTCAAGACCAGTTTCCATCATAGAAGCAATCCTGGTGACTTGGGGCCAAAGCCACCAGCCCAATGTACTTCACAGAAGAAATGTGGGAAAAATTTGGAGACTAACCACCACATAAGCCTTCTTGAACCAAAGGAAAAGAAGAAAATTGAATGAATGAATTATAATCCAAGGCAATCCTAGCTATTCTTCCTTCTTTTATCTCATCCCCTTCGTTCCCTTCCTTCATTTCATGCTATCTCCACCCGTGGGCAGAGAGCAAACACTGCCCAGGAACCAGGCATTAGTCCTCCTGTCCTGCCCACTAGAAGAGCCACATCCCTCAATTGCCTTTCAAAATGGTCCCTAGGCCACTTGTTTATTTTTGCCTCTTCCCAGTCCTCCCTCACCCTCACCAAATGCGAAAGCAAAAGAAAGGTGCCAAGGGAAGGGTTATTTATGGGGTCACGGGAGGGGGTTTTCAAAGCCCCCATTGAGCAGAGATCACCCCTCACCTGCAGGCCGAGCCTTGGAAATCCAGCCATCCGTTATTCTGTCTCTTTGGACAAAAGTGTGGAATTGGACACAGAAGGATTTCAAATGGTAGTAACCTGGGCTCTTGGATCAGAAGAAAACTCACATTTTAGCAGGCAGGGTCTCCAGTGTATAGGATACTCCTTGGTAAAATTTTGTTTTTAGAAGTTGGCTGGGCAAAAGGCAGAAGATTAAGATCATTGGGTGAGAGGCCGACTTTTTTCTTCCTTTTGCTGTTTTGAATAGCTCAACCTCAGCCAGATTTCAAACCTAGCATGCTTCAAGCAATTTAAGGAAAAAGGAATTCTAGCAGAAAGGGTTCAGCGTGACCTTTTTAAAATTTAAAATTTAACTTATATGCCTTAAATGCGATGGATAGCATTTACTGAAAACTAAACCATTCTGAAGGTAAAGAGGCTTACTCCCAAACAGGCAATAAGGCAAAAGATGCTTTTTCAAAAAGCAGCTGGACTGTTTTAGAAGAAGAAGAAGAAGAAGAAGAAGAAGAAGAAGAAGAAGAAGAAGAAGAAGAAGAAGAAGAAGAAGAAGAAGAAGAAGAAGAAGAAGAAGAAGAAGAAGAAGAAGAAGAAGAAGAAGAAGAGGAGGAGGAGGAGGAGGAGGAGGAGGAGGAGGAGGAGGAGGAGGAGGAGGAGAAGAAGAAGAAGAAGAAGAAGAAGAAGAAGAAGAAGAAGAAGAAGAAGAAGAGAGGAGGAGGAGGAGGAGGAGGAGGAGGGGAGGAGGAGGAGGAGGAGAAGAAGAAGAAGAAGAAGAAGAAGAAGAAGAAGAAGAAGAAGAAGAAGAAGAAGAAGAAGAAGAAGAAAAAGAAGAAGAAAAGAAGAAGAAGAAGAAGAAGAAGAAGAAGAAGAAGAAGAAGAAGAAGAAGAAGAAGAAGAAGAAGAAGAAGAAGAGGAGGAGGAGGAGGAGGAGGAGGAGGAGGAGGAGGAGGAGGAGGAGATGATTGAGAAGAAATGTGGTTCAAAATATAGTTCAATGCAATTTAACAACCAGTCCAGAAGAAGAAGAAGGTGGTTTGGCTTCTTATCCAAGAAGCTTCTCAACCAAAAAGGAAAATAAACAAAAACAGTCCAGTTACCTCTTGAAAAGGCACCTTTCAGACAACTATGACCTGGATGACTGAGAATCTCCACAGACAATGCAACATGAGATGTCCCACAGCTTTTAATTTTCAAACTCTGGATCTTCCTGAAGTTACAGAATCCAAATGCACCTCTTCGTTCGTTAGCTGCCGTGGGTGTCAAGATGCCCTTGCACACTAATAGGGGAGAAAGTCCCTTTAAACAGAGCAAGAGGGCAGTTTGAGTAAGCATAACATGATTTGTTGACGTTGATAAATTGCGAGGATTCCGGTGGACAAATGAGTCAATTAAATCTGCATAAATCTCAAAGGGAAGTCTTTCTAAAACAACAACCAAAAAGAAAGTATTTATTACTTTTAGACTGCATTAATTTTGCAACAGATAAGACAATTTTGTAATCAATTTGCTGTTTCTTTCTCAGAAAATCTTTCATTCAACATTTGATCAATGGCGTTTTTTATGCTCTCTTCTAAAAAAACCCGTCTCTTCTAAAAATAATAAGCATCAGAACGTTCACTAGTCTAGGGAGGTCTTTTTAATTGAAAAAGTTACAATTAAAGATTTAAAGAAAGGTTTAAAGTTGCAATTAAAAAAAAGGATTGGGTTCATGCTAGATCTGCTGCATTTCAACTTAGCCATTATGGTTACAAACTACGATTTAGAGTTTAACTTGAAATGTGAACCTAGCCAATAGCGGCTTATTCAACAAAGCGCAGTTAGCAAACGATGGCTTAGCATGATCGGTGACCACAAATTATCTCACATTATAAGAAACTGGAGACTAATTTGAGAAACGACTGCAGAGAAATAAACTATACTGCTACATATAAAATAAAATTAAACTGTGGAAAAGACTGCGACTGAAAACGCAAACACATTCAAAAATGTACAGGTTTAAAAAACAAATTATCCCAGGACTGAAATTTAATAGTTGTATTGGATCAATAAACATAACATCCTGTTAGGATTGCGTTTATAATTACTTGATTTTCCTCTGTTTAATATTGTCCCTCTCGCCACCTTTCCAGAATTCACAGTAAAAATGACAAAGTTTTTTTTTTTTTTTAAGGAAGGAAATATTTAGGAATAGCAGCATTGGAATTCATCACCGCTGAAACACAGCCCTTGGTCTGCTTAGGAAAATAATCAACCCTGAATAGAATATATATAACAAACAGAGGAGAAAGTTTTTTTAAAAAAAAACTTTCAGAAGCTCATCAAATTCACACATCTCCTCTAAAGCCTGCATTTTCATGACAAATTATCTCCCTCAAATGACGCCATCTAAATTGGTACAGTTTATGTTGAATACGTTTATTTGAATTAGCAAAGAAATGGATTTTATCCCCCAAATTAGAATCAATGCTGATAATTTTGCATTCTTGTTTTTCTAACGTTATATTTAAACTAAATTAATTGGATAATGGCTTTAAAGACATAAATTAAAGGGGAGATGAATAACCGTGCTTGTTCATTCTGTAGCAATTCTATTTTTTATTATTATTTTCTTTCTAATTCAATTAATGCAGCCCAAGCTCAATTCTCCTCTATATTTTCAAAATTGTAAGATACTATTTCTTATTTTTGTTTTCACAGAAAATATTTTAAAACAATCATAACCATCATCTACGCTGTATCAAATTCATAATGCAATAACTTTACGCATATTAGATTCTCTTTCTGTTTTATTTTTTAAAAGTAGCTTCTCTTTGAATCAGATAGAATAAGAATAGATAGGTTGAATCAGCTTGATTAAGAATTCTTAATTCTTATTTAGTTATTGGTATGTTGATGTTGTTACCATATATTTTTCCCAATTCTCTGTTAATATCACCATTATCTATCCAAACTTTAGGTTCAGATCCTATATTTTAAAAATATTCTTAAAAAACTATAACAGCACTAATTCTCAGAAACATCATTACTATTTTGTATATTTTGAAACTGAATTCTGATTTTGATCTTAATTTTCAAGATAGTTCAAGCCAGTTTAAAGAATATTTAAGAATAATGTGGCAAGAATTGGTAAAGATGAAACTCTAATATTAAATACCTCAAATTAAAAATACAGTTTTTTAAAAAATAAATTTATCTTTTGTATTTCATTAGAAGATACATTTAAAGAACAGGAAGAAGAAAATGCTTGGTAAAATGCCTTTTAAAAAAAAAGAACATTCACGTTTTCATTAGGAAATTATTCAGCTGCAGTTCCAACAAGGCAATCTGATTCTAATTGTTTCTGCATTTACCTGTAATCATATTTTAATATTCCCACAGGTTATAAAATAGTTCACAGCCAGTGGTTCTTGCATATATCAAAAGATGTTTTGGAAATCCAGTTTATTTATTTTATGCTGCAAATTGAAAAACATTGAACCAGAAATTAAGTGGTGCTGAAAACAATCCAGTCTTTAAAATGCTATAATCCTGATTTTTGTCTTTCTTTCACGGTTCTGGCAGTGATGCGAGATTCAATAAACCATGTTTAAACATACAATGGATGTGTGAACAACACCTGTAACTATGGGGAGGGAAAGAAGTGAACTGTGGCAGAAAAGACATAGAGGAGAATGCACTTTTCTCTAGTAGGTCCTTTACTACCTTGGAATAGGAGCTTCCATGCATGTTCTTGACTTTCCTACAACTGACACGTCAACAACCCTCCTGAGCCTTTTGCGGAGAGATCTGCCAGCAACCTCTTTTTCACTCCTTGAAACATTGCCTACGGATATTCCCAATCATGCAGGTCATGGTTTTCCCAAAGGAGCTTTTCAAGAAGCAGAAAGTCAGAACTGAAGAAGCTTCTTGGATGAGAAGTGAAACATTTTCAAGGCAAAACACCATGGAAAGCCCAGCTGCCTTTTGAAAAACACCTCTGAGTCCTTCTAACATAATTTCTACCACAACTGGTGCGATAATGGTGATGGGGTTTCTACCCATTGTGAGTCGGGAGAGGCATTAAAATAGAAGCGTAGCTCTAAGTTAGACTTGATTTGGTTAAAAATTCTTGCAAAAAACTTTGGGGCTGGGAGGAAACTGGTTGAAGCTAAGGGGACCTTTGTTGCTTCCAAAGTTGAGTGTGGCCATTGAGAAGATGGCTTCAAGGACTTTGAATGTTGGCAAAGCTGGTTATTTCTAATGCTCCTTCCTAGTCCTTATTTGACATATTATTTTGCCCAATACACACACAACACACAACACACAACACACAACACACACAAAGAGAGAGAGAGAGAGAGAGAGAGAGAGAGAGAGAGAGAGAGAGAGAGAGAGAGAGAGAGAGAGAGAGAGGAGAGAGAGATGAATCTAGGCAAAAAGTTTCCAACCAAAAAGTATGTTGCACAGTTCTACTGTCACCACAGATGCCTTTTGGAATCAAACTCACAAACTGAGCAAGTAGATTTCGGTGTATCCTTTCCAAGATGCTATTTTCCAGTTTAGTGAAACTGAAGTGTACCATAGAACTTCCCTGGCACAGAACGTTGGGTTTCTGCAGGGCTGAATCTGGAGGTGTTGCATGGGAGGTAGGCAACAAGGGCTATCATGGGCTTGTGGATTTCCAAGGAGAGACCTTGCCAGAGTCTTGGAGGTCAACACCATTAGTAGCAGGAGTTTAATTTTTTTTCCATGAGACTAAAAGAATGTTTTCTTGCAACTTGGCTGCCTTCCACCCCCTCCCAGGGATGAGAGGTCTCCACAAACACTGGATAGGAGATTAACACTGCTGTTCTAACCTCATAGAGCGATCTGGGCCTTGAAGAAAGCTTGGCTGCTGCTGGTCCACGGAGCTTACAAAGACCTTTTTGTTTGGAGGATGGCAGCAGATCAAACAGAATGCCAACGCCACTGGAAATCCAGATTGCATTGACCCTCCAAGCCTATCCCTACTTCTCACCCTTGAAATCTGCTGGTGGAGGAAGGGACACTGGTCCCCTATCCACGTTCTCCCTCCTCCAGAAGCAGTTAAGAAGTATGAGCTGGGTGTCAAAGCTATCTCAGAAACCACTCCCAAATAAGACAAGATAACCTTTATTGCCACTTTTTTTGTGTGAACATGCTAGAACACATTAAGAATGAAATTCTGATGCCCGCTCTCAAAAGAAAAAATATATATAGAATAGAATATCTTTATTGTCTCACATTGAAATTAAGTTATTAATTAAATTAAATTATACCCATAACATACATGCACACACATGTACATAAATACACCTGCTATATATAAACACACATACATCACACACAGACACACACACCTGTATATATGCATATATATTAATCATTTAGAATACATAGCAGAAAAAAGAGTCTTGAGAGTTAACAAGGCTGATATTATATGGTATATAAAGCTGTTGCAGAATCTAGTTGTTCTGCTTCGGATACCACGAAGCCCCCTCCCAGAAGGAAACAAAGACATACCAGCTAAATGTTGAATGGATGATGCCTCTGCATTCAGAAGTTGGGGTGGATAGTTTAAAAAATGTAAACTGGGGATCACAAAGCAAGGCTTCCTAGAAGACAGGATGGGTAGGTTTGGGATGATTATGGAAATCCCCCAAATTTAGCAGATCTTGCAAATTTTATTCTGTTGTTTTTTTAAAAACCTCCAATTTAGCAGATGCTACAAATTTCTACTAGCTTTCTTAGAAAGGAAGGGAGACTTAGGATAAGCCCAAGGATGGGGCCATTCATCATTATTATTTAGATTCAGTTTGCTCAATTATGTATTTGTTTGCTGCCTATACTACAATTCCCCTCCCCTCCTTTTTTTTGCATGCAGACACATTTTTGTCTCCCCAAGCAATTGGGGTGGATTTAAAAAGGAGACAGGTTGAGCTGTCAAATGCAAGTGATGGATGATGGACAGGAGGAAGAATTGAATGGTGATGGTTGAGGAGGTGAAGCTTTCAAATGGATTCCTTGCTGTGAACCTGTCTAATGAACTTCGTCAAACTGCCTAGCATAGAGTTGGAATGGGACAACTCGTGGTGACCAACTCACTGTGGGACAGTTCAACAAATGCAAAAGTTAAATTAGTTTCGACAGAACTGTGACCAATAATAATAAAATAAAGGAAGTCTATCCAGAAATGCAAGAGTTACAATAATTTTGATGAAAACATGGTCACCGGTAATAAAAGCACCTGATTAATAAAGCGTTGAATTGTCCCACAGCGAGTTGTGCTAGACTTGCATAAACTGTGAGAGAACGAGGAAGTTGTGGTAGTGGAGGAGGCATCAGGCTGGAACCTAGGAGGACATGAGTTCTTCTCCCAAAGTTGCTTTCTTTCAAGAGGCAACTGCACCTTCTTCCTTTGCTTGAAGTCATCTCACTTCTCATCCAAGAAGCTCCTTCAGTTCTGAAGAATCTTCAGCTTATTCAGAACTAAAGAAGCCTCTTGGATGAGAAGCAAAGTCCAGTTATCTCCATGAGTGAGAATCTCCATAGACATGAGTTCCTGTCCTGTTTCGACACAAAGCGATCACAAAAGTGATCTTGGGCCAGTCCCTCTTTCTCAGCCCTGGGAAGGAGACGATGGCAAACTTCTTCTGAAAAATCTTTGCAGGGACTTGTTTTCTCAGTCCCGGGGAATCAGACATAATTGAATAGAAGAAAAACTGCAAGTATTTGGCGGTGTTTTTCTCTAGGCATGCTCTTTGACTTGGACTTTTGCAAATAATTTGTCCCAGTAGAAAGTTAATGAACATACCTGATGAGAATCTCTATCAAGCTTAATATGATATTGTGGAGCTTCCTTTTAGAAAAAAACATTTATGTGACTGCACAGTAATATAAAAGGTTAATATTAAATTTTTACCCCAAGATTGTTTGCATGTCTCTATGTGAAGGATTTCAAAAGCCCCAACTTTCCCCCCCCCCTCGAATTCTGTATTGTTTTCAAAAATGTGGATGAGTCTGCCTACTTCTTCCTAGACAGAGTTTCTTTGTGACAGCAGCTCTCCAGTGACCTTGGGAATAAATTAAAAATAAACAAAGGTTTGCCTTTGGTTTAAAGAAATGATTTAAAAAGTGAGATTTGTCCCCCAGCGTTTTTTTGACAACATTTAGCCAACTTTCAAGTGGTTAAAATAAACCCACAGTCACACCTTTTCAAAACACATCATGGATTTGTCATCCACTGGTCCAATTAGAAAGAGAATGGCATCGATCATGTGTTCTTTCTGTCCTAATATTTTTTCTTCATCGGTTGAAACATACAGAAAATCACTGTGTAATGTAGAAATAGCTCCTTCAAAATCCTTTAACCGCTTTGCCCTAATTATGGTCAAAAAAAGGGTATTAAACAATAGCAGTTATTGTCAAAATGGACCACAAGTTTGATCCTTCTCCCGAAGCAAGGAGGGTCAGGCGATCATATAGCACATGGAAGCAAATAGATCTGAAAAAGAATCCCATTTCCAATGTAATGCTTTGATGTAAACTAATGCCTTATAAAATACAGTTGTTTACATGGATACAGCCCTACCCTCATATTACTACAAAACAAAAATCCATAGGGGGAAAAAACATTAAAAACACTATAATGCTGTCGCTTGGAGAAAGTATTTCTGTCTAACTTTCTGGATGAACTAGCCAATTTTGAATTACTGTGTAAATGTTTTAGGAACATTGGTGGGTTTAAAGCCATGGAAAATTGCTTTGGCGTTTTTGTTTTGTTTTGGGGTTTCGTATATGAAATGTAGTTGAATTTAATTTTGACAGCCTTGAGGGACTGGCGGGGTGGGGTGGGGGGACAAAAGAGATCCTTCTCTTCCACTGACAGGTCCAGTAGATTTGTGATCCGTTTCTTTCATATTTTCGGTCCAGTTCTCTAATCCAGACCGACTTTAGGAAAATAAGGAACATTGTGCATTTGTTGTGTTTCCTTCAAGGACTGTTTAGTTGGAGTTGTTGCCAACTTCCTGATGAGCTATTTCTGAAGCTGTGTTGGAGACCACACTTCCTTTTCTGTCTTAAGAAAAAGAAGACGGAGAGAGACCAAAACAGCTTTCCTTGGAGAAAAGTAAGCCCTTGAATCTCTAGGTATTATATCTTTATCTTTCTTTCTTTTTTTTCTGCCTGTCCTTCACACTTCATCTTCTCCCTCCCGAGACTAAAATATCTTGGGTAACTTCTAAGATGTCCCATTTTTAATGAGCTCCCTCTCCTTTTAAAGTAATGCTGGTATTGTAATCTCAAGAATATTGCTTGCAGTTACATGCGAGTCCTTCCCAAGTCTGCCCTCTGTTTACTGTTGAAATTTTACTTTTCTGACATCTTTATCCTGGAACATAATTCTGCTTTTATTTGCAAAATTTCCTCTCTGTTTTGTTTCTCTCTTCAGGTTTTATCCCACTTAAATCGGAGTATTTGTTTACCTATGCATAGTTTTAGCACCTTTTCCTGTAGGTGTGTTTTTAATTTGCTTGGTTAGGAGGTAAACAATAATAATTATGCAAAGGGGGAGAAATTTCAAGAGAGATCATCTTTCACAAAAATGAATTTTGTTTCATCTCATTTTTCCTGCATGCGGTGTTTTTCCCTTCATTTGTCTTTTTCAAGTAGCACAGTAACTCCTTTCAGATTCATATTTTGACAGACTTACCCTTTGCAAGAGTTTCTAAGACATTTGTCCATTATGGGGCAGTTATTTTACTCCTTTATTGCTAATTTAAGCACAGGTCGTGAATATTTTATGAGTAGCCCAATAAAATTGTATAAATAGAAAAAGGCAGAAGAATATATTGGATTTAGAAGCAGATTTTAACATGTACATAAACAATATAATAACCTGCAGAAAGAAATCTAGATTGTAGTCTTGGCCTATAAGTAGGGAAAGAAAGAAAAAAAACATTATGATTCTTTTTATTTGAAAATTGAAGAGAAATTATTTTTTTTTAAAAAAAATCAACTGCTTTACCGAATATCTAGACTGGTTTCATCTGGCAACACGTGAGTTGGTGACAGAAATATCTTTCCAATTCAAAAATCACTTGATAAGGAAAGGAAAGGAAAGGAAAGGAAAGGAAAAAAAGAAAAGAAAAGAAAAGAGGAAAGAACGAAAGGAAAGGAGAAAAGTGCTATTTAAGTCCCTCTACAGTCAATAGAACCTGTTAATTATAGCTCATTAAACGCTGGAGTTGGATTTAAACACAATTAATTCTCTTTGAAACGCTTCTGTTAGATCTATGACAGCTCTCACTCACATACAAATGTTTTCTGCCGCCCACATGGACAAGGACTTTCTGTCTGAAAACCCGGGTGGGATTGTGAATGTGGAAGAGGGGTGAGCGAAGTAGACTAGACTAGACATCCTTCCTTGGATTAAAAAAAAAAAAAAGGATGGGGGAGCGATATTTGTGACTCTTCCCTTAGGAATGTGATAGCCAAATAAATAGGAAAGATTATTTTGATAAAAGGCTCCCTAAATTGAGAACCAACAGGAAAAGCGTCCAATTCCAGCTCACACATCATATCAGAAGAATTTTGGCAAAAGTTGGATCTCAAGCCACATATTTCCATGGATGGTCACTTAGGGAGCTGGGCCCTGGTCAAGCTTTTGCTTGTCTCCTTTATTCAATTGTTTTTGTAATTATTCAGTGGGGGCAGTTCTGCTTTAATTCTGCTATTGCCTCCTTGGCGTTACCTACTGTTCGGGTTTGCGTCCCAGTACAATGTAACGCTGCACCTAAAAATCTTTCCTATAAGTTTGTTTTTTCTCCGGTGGTTGCGCTGTGCCAGGGGCTAGATGGCCTGCAACTGTTTCTTCTTCCATTGGGACTGAACAAGCCTTAGATGGAAAGACAGACATTGCTACTTTTAAATAAGCCTTTGGGCAAAAGACTAAACGTGGGTTTGGAAAAAATTAAAGAGATGAGTGAGGAAGGATTCAAGTCTTGTCAGCATTCTCATCTTTGTCCTTTGGGAAGTGTGAAAATACTCTACAAATGAAGCACGATGGCTTTTCAGATGAATCTTGCCGAACCACAACATTCAACCATAATTCTACTCTTGCTGAAATTCAGAAGCCACGGCCTGCCACGCAGAAGCCCAAATATTTATCAAGCCTCCAGCTCACCATTTTGTTATTCTTCCTGATAAACTCTAGCTTTGTAAATCTGTTTTCAAGCATTTCGAGTTTGGGCTGAGATCTTTATCGGATAAAGCTGCCGCGTAAGGATTTCAAGAAAAATGTCAACTTGGGCCATCAGGGGGCGTTTGCGACTTCCGTACAACAAACTTGGGAAAAACTTTAAGATCTTGAGAACATAACCATCTAGTGCAGCTCTGACCTCATCACCACCGAATAGTGGTTTAAAACTCCAATTAATTGAAATATGGATCTGCTCACCACCTTTCCAACAAAGTGCCCTGACTGCTTTTTTATAGCTTTATTTGTTCAGTGATCTGGAACTTCCTGTAAGATGTTCAGACTTGCAATACTGTTCCTGTGGCAAAATAAAAAGAAAATCAAGATGGTTATTCTTAAGCCATCTCTATGTTGCACACAGGCCAAGATTTTATTTTTTTTCCCCTCCAATGATTTGGACAGATTTCTTTTTGGGTTGAGTGATTCGTTTGATGCTGATTTATCTAATCTTTACTAGGTTGAACTGTTGATTTCTGTGGTTAGATTTCTGTTCTTGGAACCCTGTTTGCTAGGGCCAAAAAATAGTTCACATCATTACCTGTCTTCATCATTTAATTTTGAAAATTAAGAATAATTGACCACATTTTTTCATATTGTTTGTTTTTATGGGAATATTTATCATTTAAATATTAATGTGAGAAAAGAAAGAAAGAAAGAAAGAAAGAAAGAAAGAAAGAAAGAAAGAAAGAAAGAAAGAAAGAAAGAAAGGAAGGAAGGAGGAAGACTGTTCTGAATCAATCAAACTTGATAATGATAATGATAAAGATAAAAATTATCATTATAATTTTCTACTAGATTATTATTAATAATAAAATAATTTTCTTAGAATGCTTATATTGTATGTATTATCTTCAGAAAGCAAAGCTATACAGAAATTTCATTTGAGTGCTTACTTTTGTTATTACACTGGACAAACCCAGTATTATAAAGACAGCTGGAAAAAAATAACATTCCTTGTTTATTTATTAAATGGATTCATTACCATTACAATAAACTGCTTAAGCACCCATAAATTTCACTGTTAGTCTGGGAACTCTACTGGACTTGTAAAAATGGTAAAAAAAAAATACAGGGTACATGTAATTCAGAATAAAATTATTTTCTATTTCATCCAAGTTTAATTTTGGTTAGATTTTGGTAGCTTTTTGTTTTTAATGTACCCAGATTTGTAATTTTAAGCACTGTTTCTTGAATGTAGGTTTCCCTGAAATCAGAGAGAATTGACTGGCACTTTTAACAGGGCAGTAATAATGTCATTAAAAGGACACGATCCAGTTTTGAAATCAGTATCTCTTCTTTGGGAGCCTTTGAAGAGAAGGCATTAACACAGGCGGGCAGCAATTTTTAATAAGCGCTATTATTTGTCCTAAGGGACGCGGTGGCTCAGTGGGTTAGGACGCTGAGCTTGTCGATCAGAAGGTCGGCAGTTCGGCGGGTCCAATCCTGAGTGCCGCGTAGCAGAGTGAGCGCCTGTTACTCGTGCCAGCTTCTGCTAACGTAGCAGTTCGAAAGCAAGTAAAAATGCAAGTAGAAAAATAGGGACCACCACGGTGGGAAGGCAACAGCGTTCTGTGCGCCTTTGGCGTCTAGTCATGCCGGCCACATGACCACGGAGACGTCCTCGGACAAGCGCCGGCTCTCCGGCTTTGAAACGGAGATGAGCACCGGCCCCTAGAGTCGGAAACGACCAGCACGCATGTGTGGGGGAACCTTTACCTTTACCTTTTATTATTTGTCCTACTGCAGAAATAGGACATTTCGTACATATTAACCTCAGTGGTGTTTTTTTGTTGTTGTTAAACCTTGTTCTCTGCTATCAGCTTCTATCAGTCTTCTTCTTCCTCCGCAAAAACACAGTCCAGCTTTTGAAATTAAGAAGCTTTGAGAAAGCTGTGATCTGGATGATGGAAAATCTCCGTAGACATATCAGCGATATATACAGGTAGTCCTTGACTTACAAGATTTCATCTAGTGACCATTCAAACTTACAACGGCACAGGAAAAAGCAACTTAGAACCCTTTTTTCAGACTTACAATCGTTGCAGCATCCCCATGGTCACCTGATCAAAATTTAGACGCTGGGCAACAGACTCGTATTTATGACAGTCGCAGTGGCCTGGGGTCACGGGATCCCCTTCTGACAATCAAAGTCAGTGAGGAAGCCAGATTCACTTCACAACTGATTTACTAACTTAATAACTGCAGTGATTCACTTAGCAACTGTGGCCAGAAAAGTCATAAAATGGGGCCAAATTCACGTGACAAACGTTTCACTTAGCAACAGAAATTTTGGATTCAATTTTGGTCATACGTCAAGGGCAACCTGTATTCTGTTGCAATGGAAACTTTTCTAAATCTCTGAAATATGCACACTCTATCCTTGGTCCTCTGGCCATTCTTAATGCAACCTTAGTGATTTGCTTCAAAATCTTTGCCAAAATAAGATGGCCGTCCTCAATACAAGCTGGGGAACGTGGAACCTTTGCAAGCATTTGGGTGAACTTCGAAGTCTGTTGTTCTGTCGTCACATCAATCCTCCGAGTCCTTTGCAAAGTCACCCGTGCGACGCACACGCAAAGCTCAGATATGGTTTCCAGGACCGAAGAAACTTCCCAAGTGTGACATGAAAATAATCCTTCCTCATTAATACCACCAGGCTCAAAGGTCTGGCTTTTATGGGATTTCAAGCTGGCACTTGAATGGATGCTCCTAAACCTGTCCACTGATTCCCAAAGGGTTAACTCTGGGATGGGGGGGCTGTGCAACCAAACCCCCTCCGTGGTATCACGGCTGACATGATGGAGAGCTCACATTTCACACTTAATTACTCGCTGGGCAATCACGCCTCCAAAGATGGATGTTTTTCTCTGTTTAGCCCACGCAGCTGTGAACTGTTTATTTACTTATCGTTAGGCCCAGGAATGGCTGTAATTTAAAGGTTCAGATCTCCACTACCCTCCTCCCTTAGTGGCACCCCTTCCTTTTAAACACTTCCATATTGCTTTGATGGAACGCTGCTTGCAGTGGTCTGCTACCTGCCTCCCCCCTTTCCTTCTGCCAATTCATCTCAAGAACAAGTGTTCAAGGGCTGTTGGAGGCCCAACTGTGTTAATCCATTCTGAATATCAGGGATTAATTTTTTTTTCTCCTCTGTTTCCCCCCCCCCCTATCAAGAGAGAAACTCCCACAAACAAAGATGCTTCTCCTGGCAATGGTGATTCTAGCCAGGCCCACAGGAGTGAGGTTCACTCTGAGTAGCAAATGGTCTCCTCAGGATTTACACCTTCCTCTTGGGCTCCATCACCAGAGGGACAAATGGAATTCACTTTCCCACCTCGTCTTATTACATGAACCAAAGTGTGAGTTTTCCTATCCCTGAGTCATCACCTGTGGAGTGGACCTCATCCTTTTCCATCTCAACTTTCCTTGGATGGATGAAACCGAGTTGACTTTCACCAGCTGAGCTTTTCTGGGTATTCCTCTCTTTCCAGGTCTATCTGCGATAGTTGGAAGTATAGAAAACCTTTGGAAAAGGTGCAAAGCTTCTCAAAGTAACTCTGAAGCAATGTTGGTTAAGTGCCCAAGAGATCTTTTGAGTGAACCCTGGGTCCACACCTCTTAAAGTTGCTGAGGTTGAGAAACATCAAACAGGGATTGGGAGGTGGTCATTCAGATGGAGAAGGGCTTCTTCTCCATGTTGAGATGTGATGAGGTTCAATGTGGGAGGTGCTGGGAAATTCTGGGAGATGAAGTCTATACTTCTTAAAATGGTCCAGGACCCTCCTTAAAACAAGGTCATCCAATGGGACTTTGGGAGCATACATTTTCTGTTGTGACCTCTGCACTGTGGACCATCCACTAAACCCCTCCCCAGCTTCAACTAGCCCCAGTGCATTTTGTTGTTATAGAACACACACTGGAACGGAGTTCCAGCACTTTTTCAGCGGATTTTCCCAGTTTTAAAAGTAACTTTTGAAAATTTGATGTTTAGTCCACGTGAACCTGAATTGACCTGTCAAACATAGCAGGTCAGCAGCAAAATCATTAAAATGGTGTGTGCATGCAGCTTGTGTGTTGAGTCCAATACATGTGTACTTCGTCCCCACTGGTTGTGATGGCGCTGCTTGGCTTGTGGCACTGCTTGGCTTGTGATTGGTTGTGTGGTCATGCATCAAGTGCTTACTGTGGGTGGCAACCGTTATGTTTCGTTGCACAACTTGTGTGTGTGTATTGACTATATGTGAAAGGTAGATTTATGTTAAGGACTGAATACATATTTTTTTTAATAAAAGATAAACAAGATGTGAGTTCCGGCACCTTTTTTCTTACAATAAAAGCACTGGACGTCGCCAACAAATTCAGAGTGCTTGGGTATGGTTAGGAGGGCACTGACTTTTCTAGCCTGCCGTATCTGGTAAAATACATGGGAAAATCCCATTGGAGGAAAATTCCACTTAGGGTAAGGGTTAGGTCACCATGAACTCGGAAAGGAAAATGGACATCACCAACAAATTCAGAGTGCTTGGGTATGGTTAGAATCTCCATAAAAATTTTAAACCTCATTACAATTTCCAAAGGAGACAACTGTAAGTGGACAATGCAGACAGAAACAATTTTTCCATGAGGAACCACTTCACCCCCATTGCTTCATGCATTTCTTTTTTTTTGGGGGGGGTCTGTTTTCTTAAAACATGTTTAAACAAGTGACTCTGAAAATTCAGCTCAGAAAGCAGAGGCTGTTTGGTCATTAAAGATGAGGCCAGAAATCGCCATGTTTATACTTCTTTGCAGCCCCAAGTAATTTTAATCTTTTAATGGTCTGGGATTTTGTGCTCCGCTTTGGAATTCCCCAATGGTATTTAGTACTATGTTGATTGTATTAGCTTTAATTCCAAGGTCAATGCAGTTTTTATTAAAAGGAAAAGTACCCCTAGTAGCAAACTTTGATTGAAAAGAAAAATGTAGGCTAAATTTAATAGTCACAAAAAATGCAGAAAAAACTGTATGATGAACGGTTGCAGGAACTGGGTATGTCGCCTGTTACTCGTCCCAGCTTCTGCCAACCTAGCAGTTCGAAAGCATGTTAAAATGCAAGTAGAAAAATAGGGACCACTCTGGTGGGAAGGTAACAGCGTTCCGTGCGCCTTTGGCATCCAGTCATGCCGGCCACATGACCACGGAGACGTCCTCGGGCAAGCGCTGGCTCTTCGGCTTTGAAACGGAGATGAGCACCGGCCCCTAGAGTCGGAAACGACTAGCACGCATGTGCGGGGGAACCTTTACCTTTACCTTTTTTAGTCTAATGAAGAGAAGGATGAGGGGTGACATAATAGCAGTGTTCCACTATCTCAGGGGCTGCCCCAAAGAAGAGGGAGTCAAGCTGTTCTCCAAAGCGCCCGAAGGCAGGACAAGAAGCAATGGATGGAAACTAATCAAGGAGAGAAGCAACCCAGAACTAAGGAGAAATTTCCTGAGACCTAAAAACCTGGCTCTTTGAGCTATCTGGTCTGGACTGAGGGGTTTAATGTTTTTAAATTGTGATTTAATTTTTGTGGCTAGACTTAATTTAATTTATTTTAATTTCTTTTAATTTTATATTGGATTGTTTTTAAATTTTGCCTTGTAAACCACCCTGTGTCCTGTGGGAATAGGGCGGTATATAAACCGAATTAATTAATTAATTAATTAATTAATTAATTAATTAATTAATCAGTGGAACAACCTGCCTCCAGAAGTTGTAGAAGCTCCATCACTGGAGGCGTGCAAGAAGAGACTGGGCAATCATTTGTCCAGAATGGTATGAGGTCTCCTGCCATGAGCAGAGGGTTGGACTAGAAGATCTCCAAGGTCCCTTCCAACTCTGTTATTTTGTAATTCTATAATGTGCAACTTATATAGAACAACTAGGAGAAATTTCTGATCCTTGGCATTATTTCAAATGGCCCCACATTCCAATAACTTCATTTTTTTCTGATTGGGCCTTATTGTCAACATCGCTTAATACTGTTACACATCATTAGAACATGTTTTTTTCTTCACTCTCCCACTTCAGACCACAGTTTAAGGACCCCCGTTGGAGTCAAGTTGTTTCACCAAAAAACTAAAACAACCTTCTTGGACATAGAAAACAAATACTAGACAGATGCACTTGTGATGGCATGGTAGTTTCTGATCATGGAGGTCACTCATGTTTCAGCTGAAATGTTACTGTCCAGAGAGAACCAAATCATATGAAACATCAAGATATGTAACAGAAGGCAAAGGGGTTCTCTGTAACAAACTTCAAAAAATCTTGACATGCACCCAATGATGTCATGGCAAGGATGATACTTGCAACACAATGTCTGACTCTAGAACACAATTCAAGGCATTTGTGTGTTGAAGTTAACATCTAGAAATATACTTTTCTTCTTTGCTTCTCATGTTGAGGATCAAGATTGGAGTCTCTGTTATATCAGCACTTCTGCATTCATTGAGGGAATGACAGAACAAACTGAATTTTGAATGCATGACTTCACCATGCAAACATACCACTCAACTACAAACATACAAGGGCTACTAGAAGGAAGCTCACTCTTTGGCGGCAAACAACAATCGTAAGGCCATAGGATGTTGTATTTGTGCTGATGGTTCCAGGTCAAATCCTGCTAGACTCATAAGGTTCTTCTTTCACGACATATTTTTATGATGGAGACCTCATATAATTAGAAGCGCTAGTAAAATAGGATGCAATGACATTGGGGTCAAACCACTGCCCACTGGAAAAATGTTTTCTAGTCCTTCATAGAAACTGATAATCCTAGATTCTGGATAAGCATCTTCCAAGTTTGATTTCCAAGAAGAAATAGTATCTCAAGGAGGGTAATCCTGGCAACGTTTGCTCTTTTTGCCCCTATTTTGAAGGCCTTTCTTGCGCAACCTCTGATCAAATGTCAAGTATGGGAGCAAGGTTGACTCAGCCTTCCATCCTTCCGAGGTTGGTAAAATGAGGACCCAGATTGTTGGGGGCAATTAAGCTGACTTTGTAATAATGCCGCTTGGGGTGTGTGTGAAAGCCCTAATAAGCAGGCATATACATAGAATGAAGGCTACTGCTAAGCTTGTAAGCCGCCCTGAGTCTTCGGAGAAGGGCGGGATATA
The DNA here is from genome assembly GCF_964194415.1 of Vipera berus. Classification (NCBI taxonomy): domain Eukaryota; kingdom Metazoa; phylum Chordata; class Lepidosauria; order Squamata; family Viperidae; genus Vipera; species Vipera berus. The sequence goes on along the minus strand of NC_138213.1, from coordinate 2,544,875 downwards.
AATGGAATTAAAATAAATAAATAAAATAAATAAATACTATTACGATTTTACGAACAGCAGGCTACTCTATATAAATAGGGAATAAACCCTGTACTCATCATCACTGAATATGTTATCTAGCTGGATGGTGAAATGTCTGCAGAAAAACAACCAACCTCAGAGAGCACCAAGAACCTCACAGTCCTCCTCCTCCTCCTCCTCTCCCCAAACCCCATTGCCTTTATGACATTCCTAATTGAGTCATGAAATGTCTGTAACCAAACCACTAAGCTCAGAGGGCACCAAGGATTCCAGAGTTCAATCCTGAGCTACAAATATTCTTTTCTATTGAAATGTTTGTCCACAAGGACGCCTGGAATTGAATTGGACTCCATAGGACCTAACTTGCTGACATAATGAGATACATGTCAAACTATTATGGGAGAGGAAAGATTTGATACCCCCGAAAGATATTGGAATGGGGAGACAAGCAGCCTGGTGGTGAAATATTTGTGGGTTTTCTGCTGCCTTGAAAAAAAAACACATGGTATTTTTAAAATTATTATTCAGAATTTGAGATTGGTGAATTCCCGTGACATTGCTCCTAACAAAGACACACTATTATACAATCGTTCCTTTTTCAGTTTCTCTGGCAATGAATGAGCTTTTAGAAGGAAAGCAAGTTTTTCCTTCCTTTCTTTCCTTTTTTTTTCTTTTTAAGGAAAAGATGAAATATTCACCCCTTCCGCCAAGGAGACATGTTTTCCACTTTCCTTTTCAAAGTGCTGCTTCAATGCTGTAGAAATTTCAGTTAACTCCTCCCTCTGGTTATGTTGCTGTTTTTTAAAAAAAAATGTCCTAATTCCAGATAGTTGCCAGATATGAAAATAAAACTTGTGTATCTGACAATTGGATTTAATCAGTGAAAAATTATTCTATTGTTGTGGGGTTTGATTATTTTCTTCTCATCCTCTATGATATGACTGAAAACTGAGATGGAAAAATAAATGAGAAAGTTGCTTCTTTCTTTCTCTTTCTTTCTTTCTTTCTTTCTTTCTTTCTTTCTTTCTTTCTTTCTTTCTTTCTTTCTTTCTTTCCTTGCTTCCTCTCTCTCTCCCTTCCTTCCTCTTTTCTATCTCCTCCCTCCCTCCCTCCCTCCCTCCTTCCTTCCTTCCTTCCTTCCTTCCTTCCTTCCTTCCTTCCTTCCTTCCTTCCTTCCTTCCTTCCTTCCCCTGAGAAAAGAATGGATATATTTAACAAAGGTGTATTAACTAAAAATGATCTTATTCTTTATAGGACTTTCAATCTATCAATATGGGTGAGCAGCTCTATCATCCAATGAGGCACGCGTGATATTTTCAGTGATAGTTTTTGTTCAGAAGCTAAGAATGTTAGTCGCTTCGAGCGATTAATAGAGAAATGTTGCAAATGAGGTGCCTCGGCAGGGAGTCAAAATCTACTTTTATTGGATGATCCCACATACTGCAAGCCAATTTTAGCTCAGTAAAGTAAAAAAGTGACTTTTTAACTCTCTGAATATTAATATGTGCACAGTTCAAGAATTCTGAAGGTGGGTGGATGGAAGGATCTTGAGTTACACAACCTTCCCAGCCAAAGTTCTCCACTGTATATATTAGAAGAATGAAAGGAATTATGGATTTTCTTCTGAGTTTGCAACCCAACTCTGACTTTTGAGTAAAAACAACAAAAAGGGCTGAGAAGTCATTTGATGCCTCTAGGTTATGACCAGGCTTCTTCAGAATGTGACTTGAATCTTCAGCGTTCAGCCTGAGGAGAGATCAGGGTTTGCAGCCAAGAATAGCTGCGTTCGACAGACTAATTTGTTATGCAAGTTAAGGGATGCTAAGTCAACCTCAGAAAAAAGGTATAAAGAAAGGAAAGTGGGCTCTGAAGGACTTCCACCTTCTCAACTATTGAGATGCAACAAAATCACCACCACTGTCACCCAGAGAAGCCAGTCAACAACGGAGGAGACTTCTGCTTACAGGTGTGGCACTCTGTCTTGCAAACATGCCAGAATAAATGATGTCCACCCCACGACTTGTAGTTTCAATATTCTTCTTTCCTAGTTTTATTTATGTATTTATATTTATTTATTTATACATTTTTATTTATTTCACTTATATTTTTGAATTTTTAGCTGCCTAATTCCAATGGACACCCCTTCCTTCCTTCCTTCCTTCCTTCCTTCCTTCCTTCCTTCCTTCCTTCCTTCCTTCCTTCCTTCCTTCCTTCCCCTCTCACTTTTTTTTCTTTTTGAAGCATAGCTTCATATCCCACTTTCCACATCCTCGTCAACCACCACTGCCTTTGCTTCTCAGTGAGGTGGAGAGGACCGCAAGCCAGCTGCTTCGCTGAGCCCAGAAGCAATCCTTCTGTGCCAATTTGCCTGGTCCAGGGGAAGCCTGGCCGGGAGATCTATAAGAAACCTGGCAAGAGGCCCTTTTGCAGAACAACCTTAGGCATTGATTCCCTGATTTTCCTTCCTGCAAATCCACATCCTTAGGGCATTTGCAGGTGGACTTTGCCTTAAGGTCTTCATAGCTGCTTCAACATGAGAATCTCTGCCCGAGTCTTGGGCCAAGACCCCTTCTCCTCATTTTTCCATATTCCATTGAAGCCAAGGATAGGGTTCCTTGTCCTAAGTCTTGGGGTAGAATTAAACTTTGGGCAACCCACTGTGTTTGGTCTGCAGATGGGAGTGCCACCAAGGCTGAATTTCCAGCTGTGGAACTGGGGCCAACAGCTGGCCAGCTGCACAACATACAACAATTGTACCAATTGTGTGCTTAGAATGATGGCCTCTAAAACACCTGCTAGGACCCACGCCGCCACCTTCTCTTACACCCCCTAGCATCTATTCCTTAAGGCACATTCAACCAAGATCAACATCTTTTTTTCCAGCCCAGCTAAACTTGCAGCGAGAACCCTATGGGGCTGCCTCCCCCCCTGCCCTTGGCCCCCCTAGCGATGAGGAATGAAAAGGGAGTATTGTGAATCGAAACACACCACTGTATAGGTTTCTCAGCCGTTACTGAGTACTTCTGAAAGTTTACAGCTGTGCTAGGAACTCCCTGGAGCTTAACCATCCGTTTTCTGCCAGCCGAGAGACGCTGCAGCCAGAGAGCCTCCAAAAGCTTTACATATTACACAGCCCAAAGAGGGAAGCTATTTCAACCCAAGAGAAACTGGGCGTGTTTGAACCATAAAGCAAAATAATTGCTGAAGCAGTTAGACATAGTCCATGAAATGTCTCGGGCCACAGGTGCCTTTACTTGGTCTTCATGAACAACCCCCAAATTAGGTGGCTCAGTGGGTTAGGACGCTGAGCTTGTCGATCAGAAGGTTGGCAGTTTGGCGGGTTGAATCCCGAGTGCCACGTAGCAGAGTGAGCACCTGTTACTCATCCCAGCTTCTGCCAACCTAGCAGTTCGAAAGCACGTAAAAACGCAAGTAGAAAAATAGGGACCACTACGGTGGGAAGGTAACAGCGTTCCGTGCGCCTTTGGCGTCTAATCATGCCAGCCACATGACCACGGAGACATCCTTGGACAAGCGCTGGCTCTTCGGCTTTGAAACGGAGATGAGCACCGGCTCCTAGAGTCAGAAATGACTAGCACGCATGTGCGGGGGAACCTTTACCTTTACCTTTATAATCTACTGTACTTCGTATAAATCAGTTCCATATTTCACTATATTTGTTCATATAAAAAAAATCCATGTCTGTTCAGTACATAGCCTATAACCAGCAGTCTCCAAATTTGACAACTTTCCCCAAACTTGCCTGGAGAATTCTGGAAGAATTCTGGCTGGGGAATTCTGGGAGTTGAAGTCCACAAGCCTTAAAGTTGCTAAGTTCGGGGAGCCCTGCTACAGATGATCAGCTCATAGCACAAGGCGTTGAACCTTAACTGGCGACTCGTTGGTTGTGTGTTATACAGGCGGTCAGCCATTTGAAGTTACAATGGTGCTAAAAAAAATGACTTGCAGTCATGTGATCAGAATTCAGCTACTGGGCAACCCTTATGTCTATGACAGTTGCTGTGTCCCGGGGTTATGTGATGGGCATTAACAACCTTTTGCTTCCAAGGAGCAAAATCAATGGGGAGACTGGATTTGCTTAATGACTGCATGATTCACTTAACAAATGCAGCAAAAAAGGTCATAAAATTAGGCACAACACATTTAATGGCTGTATCATTAGTGATGAAATTTCCAATTGTGATTGAGGACAGTTGATGAAAATTCCTGGAGAAGGAGGGTCATATGCAGTTTGATATGCAATTTCCTGATATGTTAAGTTTTATTTGAAATAAAACATGAATATGTTTTATACCTCCCCCCTCCCCCTCCCCCCCCCCCCCGCAATGGTACCAATATACAAAATGTGTTATATTAGAGAAGATTATTTGCAAAATCCCTGGAGATAAGTGAATGACAAGCCGTAATTTTTGCCACATTTGGCAAAAAGTACGTCTGGAGACATAGCCAAGTAGCACCATTCTTGAAAAGTACATTTATTAGGTTTGATGAAAAGAATTCGACAGAGCTGCAGAAATAAAAGAGAAACTGAAACATAGGATTCAAATATTCACAGGGTGCAAAGCACAAAACATCCATCACGTAACCCCTATTGCCAAGACCATCTCTGAAGCCGCTTGTCAAGGTGGAAAGAGATTTAGAGCAAAATACTCCTCAGTATAAATAAAACTAGCAAAGTACTTAAGTGGCCACTTAGATAAGCAATGTCAACAGAACTTGTCTTAAGCATCTAATAGAGTCTTATCAGCCCAGAAGAATGGCCCAAGGAAACTAATGGTCTTTTATGGATTTCCTGAGACTGACCTTGTAGCCACAGGACTCCATTCTTCCCTAGCTAAGTTTTCTCTGCCTGTCTGGAGGGACAGAAGGGGATGTTGTGCACTTTTTCAAAGAATTCCGTTCATTTAGCAAACATTTTAGTTTACACTACCGATGTGTATGTTTGAGGATACAGAGGATGGCTCTACTTGTCAATAGCTAAGCATCAAATCAGAGGAAGCTATGGAGTTCTATCAAAGAAGAGGTTCATCAGAAGCTTAAAGTCCTCTGGTCCAGCCCAATGCTCAGTACCAGGAGGAGGAGGAGGAGGTGGTTTAACTAGAATATGCCTGAAATGTTTTTCTATTGGAAAAATAAAATTCTGCAAAATATGGAGAGCTGTGTAAATGCACTTTTGCCTAACACAACAGAGGCCTTGTCCACAGTGATAGATGAGGGCGTGGTAGAGGAAGACATGAATTGACTGACTTCATGGCTGTTCACTCTGTGTGTGTATGTGTATTTTTGCATAGTCATTTTTTTTTACCAGGAGGCTTCATTTCAACCCTTTTGGTTTTAATGAGATTTATAGAGACCTGTTGTCTAGGATCAAACATGTAATAATTTGATAAGGATGTTAATTTTTGTTTTATAGGGAGCAGCCAGCCTATCAGACTGCAGGTGATGGAGTGCAGGAAGACATCAGCTATGATGACTACGGTGGATGGGACAGCAATGACTGAGCCGCTGAAGAATTTGTGCACTGTGGTTGTTTTTTAATTTCTCACTCATTATGCAGGAAAATAAATTGTTTTGTTTTGAAAGATAACCATGGTAACTCATAGTTAAAGAAATAAAAAAGATTCCAGGATTCAGAGCAGATCTGGACATTTTTTATGTCCACATCTTGTCCTCCTCCCTAGATGATGAAGATCATCATCTTCTTCTTCTTCTTCTTCTTCTTCTTCTTCTTCTTCTTCTTCTTCTTCTTCTTCTTCTTCTTCTTCTTCTTCTTCTTCTTCTTCTTCTTCTTCTTCTTCTTCTTCTTCTCCCCCTCCTCCTCCTCCTCCTCCTCCTCCTCCTTCCTTCTTCCTTCTTCTTCCTCCTCCTCCTCCTCCTTTCAAGTTTCCAAAGATGAAATAGTGCTGTGAAAGAGGGGATGAACTTGTTCTCCCACCATTCCTGGTTGAAGCTGTAATTAGAAGCTGCCTCACTGAAGGAGCAAAGAGCCACAGAGGATTAATTAGGCGTGATATTTATTTCTCCAGATATGAAAGCCAGATATGTGCAGTTAAACACAAAACCTTAGTGAGACCCATCCTGGACTTAGTTTCCCATCCTGTGGTTCAGAAGAAAAAAAATTTTACATTTTAGGTGAGCCCGAATAGCTATTGCTCTCCTATGCAATCATAAAGGCTTTTCTCGATGGTCCTTCATAGCCCAAACTGTGCACAATATATTTAGGAAATAATGTATTTTATTGTTCGGTTTTTACTGCTGAAAAGCTTCACCTCTATTTCTGGTTTCCCCCCCCCCCAAAACAAGTCCCTAATCCTGAATAAAACTATGGGAAGGGACAACCAGAGAGAATCTCGCCAGACTAGTTTAAGTCAGTGGGTTTCAAAGGGTTTCAGGATGAGGAATCTGCTAAGCAAAGCCTTGGGGACAGAAAGTGGGCTGGGGTTGAGTGTACTCAGTTTGAAAATCCTTGGTCTACATCAGGCATGTCAAACTCGCGACGTCACGTGACATCGCGTGACGTATCAGAACTTTTTCCCATTGCCGAAAATGGGATGGGCACGGTTTCTCCCTGACGCTCCGGCCCGCGGGCCGGCAGTTTGACACCCCTGGTCTACATTAAGTAGTGGGAGATTTTTCTATGACACATCTTTGACTTCCCTCTCCCCAATTTTTACTTTCATCTATATATAAAAAAAGTCAACATAGCATCCCATTTCAAGATGACGTCTTGGCTTTTTCTGATACAGTGGACCTGGGTTGACTTTGACCTAAAGTTGGCTGGCAGGATCTCATAGGATCTGATTGCGCTAGGTCAATATTTCCCAGCTTGGTCAACTTTAAGATGTGTGAACCTCAACTCACAGAACTTTGGAAGTTCAAGCCCACACCCCTTTGGTTGACCAGCTTGGAAAACACCCTGCTGGTAATGCAGTTTACTCGATTTTAATGCAAGGTGTGATCCCAGCCATCATGGTTGATAAACCATGGCTGATGAGTTGATGTTATATGAGAAGCAGTCAAGTATGGTTCTGGACCTTAACACAATTGGGTGAAACCATACTGAGTGAATCCGATTCTTTTGGCTTTGAAGTTTTTGGGATATCCTCATGAGTGAACCCAGTTTGATCTGACTAAGTGGTTTCCAGCTTGTAGTATGAAAGAAATAGAGTTATCTATCCTTTCCCACCCACCTCTCCCCATAATTAGCGATACCTTAAAAAAAAGATAGCTTGTCAAATCTAAGCTTTCTTTTCTTTTTCAAATGTACACAGTTTCCTGGAAAACGATGTCGTATCCAGCAGACCCACACGGTTCCAGCTAGTCAGCTGAAAAAACAAACTGCCTTTTCAATCCTGATTGCAGGTTCAGGATTTGTCATCAAGCAGAATGATGGGGAAAGAGAATGAGGGGGGTGGGTGGAGGGAGGGAAGCCAACCTTTTAAATTTGAAGTTAATAGCTGGCCCTACTGCGATGCAATTCTGTTCCTGCGAGATATGGCAGGTTCTGGGGAATGTCAGCCAAATTAACCTCAGCAACAGAGTCGAGCCAGAGTCCCACCACTTAAGGCTCTTTCTGGCTGCTCCTTCTAAGGCAGGGTTTCCTAACCTTGGCAACTTTAAGATGAGTGGACTTCAACTCTCAGAATTCCTCAGCCAGCCTCGATCAGGGTAGGCAGCCCGTGTCCTTTGCAGGTTCTTGAATTAGGACACTCAGTGTTCCCAGGAAGAACATAGGTGAGGGATACCAGAAAGGATACTAACTGGTTTTGGATACTAACTGGTTTTACTAACTGGCATTCAGGCATGTAAGACAGACTCCCATTTCTTATAAATAGTAAGCAAGAAGCAGGGAACTGGGTCATGAAGTATATTAAGGAAGTAGTATTTAACCTATAGAATCTTACTGAAATGTGTGTGTGTGTGTGTGTCTATTATCTTGCTGTATATACATATATATATATAAATATAGTATTACACACACATACAAGATATACACACAGTCTCTCTCTCTCTCTCTCTCTCTCTCTCTCTCTCTCTCTCTCTCTCTCTCTCTCTCTTCTATCAATCTACATACAACCCAAGTGCCTATCAGAGCAAATGTAGAGAAATGTTTATGGAATTTTGTTTTTTTGTGTTGTTTTTTTTAAAAATACACATTTGCAAAGCTGAGCCCCAACAGACCAAAATGAATTCATTGTGGGGAAAATGAGAGAAACAGCAAGTGACAGGGAAATGCCCCCCCTTCCAGGAAACAGGACAGCCGAGTGACCACAACATTTAAGAAATAGCATCTGTGACATCAACTGTAGCCCTTGTGGAGAACTGGTCCAGCCCTGACTCCAAAGTCACCCTGTTTCACAAAGCTCCCATTGACGGTGAGTGGCATTTCCAAACTACTATTGGCAGAAGAATGGTTAACCACAATGACATGAGACTGAGCTTAGAGGAACCAGCTTGGTCGCCAGCAGGAAGATCAGAAGACTCACCTCTTCTGTGATTTGCAGGCAGTGAAAAGAGAGAGGGAGGGAAAGAGAGAAAGTGGGGAAACCCAAGCTAATCCAGTTGTCAGCTACATGATGATTAGAGGTTGCTAAATGTGGCACACATACCAGGGAATACAGATGTTCTTCCTTGAAGAAGACCGTGCCAGCCTGCCCATGGCATTGGGGGCTGTGGGGAGGAGAGTTCTGAGTTTGGCAGTGAAACATAAGCTTAATGGTAAATTTTAAATGAGTCAAAAGGTTTGTGGGGGGACCCCCGCCTGGATTCAATCAGCAAGTGAAGGGCTTAGGTTTCTCTGATATAATCAAAGAGCAAACCAGATTGTCTAAGTGAGCCTTGCTCCATCTCAAGAAATTGGGTGGCTCCTTTTTGTTTTTAAATTAACCTCTTGAAAATAACCCATGACTGCCAGGAGGAGGAGGAGGAGGAGGAGGAGGAGGAGGAGGAGGAGGAGGAGGAGGAGGAGGAGGAGGAGGAGGAGGAGGAGGAGGAGAAGGAAGAAGAAGAAGAAGAAGAAGAAGAAGAAGAAGAAGAAGAAGAAGAAGAGGAGGAGGAGGAGGAGGAGGAGGAGGAGGAGGAGGAGGAGGAGGAGGAGAAGAAGGAAGAAGAAGAAGAAGAAGAAGAAGAAGAAGAAGAAGAAGAAGAAGAAGAAGAAGAAGAAGAAGAAGAAGAAGAAGAAGGAGGAGGAGGAGGAGGAGGAGGAGGAGGAGGAGGAGGAGGAGGATTGAGAAGAAATGTGGTTCAAAATATAGCTCAATGCAATTTAACAACCAGCCCATCACAAAACCCCACTTCTGTAAAAGCTTTTTTTTTTAATCTCCCTGGATGGGCCATGGAGAAAGATCTTGCCAGGGTTCCCGTGACCTGGAGTTCCCAAGGGCAAAGCCACCCGCGAGGAGGTTCACACAAAGAGTTTGCTTCTGATGATGGTGGGCAGAAGAAAAGGACTGAGGCACAAATGAAATCCCTATGATCTGATATTATATACTGTACTCCAAATGCGGTATATATTCCTTAACACCCCTCCTGCCTTCCTTCTGATCAGGTCAACGGATCATTCATGACCCTCTGTTGCCCCTTCCCGATTGGATCCTTGCAACCTCCCTGCGAGGTAGGGCAGATTAGCCAGAAGCTTCATTTTAGCCAGCTCCAATCAGTGCAGCCCACTGGATTCCTTAGACCTGGCTTGGTTTCCGTTTCAAATATTTTCCCCAGCCTTCCTCCCCCCTCTGCCCGCCGCCCCAGCTTCTTTTAACACCGCTCCTGAACTTAAAAGAGTGAAATATGCTGGGAAAGCTAGAAAAATCGGTCCTTTCTCTTCAGCCTCCCCCGCCCCCCACCCGTCCCAACATCCCCCCACCCACCCACCCACCTACCCAGCCCATGGTCATGCTTCTCTTTTTTCTCCCCAGGAGCAATGTAATAACACTAATGGAGGGGAGAACAGGGAAAAAGGAAATGTTTCTCAGTAACATGGAGAATTTCTGGCTGGCATATTTTTCTGAGGCCTGTTTGTCAGGGGGAAAAAGGAAATTGGTGGCTGGGTGAAATTTGAGCTTCTGCAGCTGCACTTCTTTAAATGCAGCCTTCTTTTTTGTGTGTGCGTGTGTGTGTTCTTTTTTCAGGCACACTGGCGCTTCAGTTTTTGGGGGTGATTAGCAGATGCTGAAATGCTTTCACCCCCCCCCCCCCGTGCTTCTTCGCAGGGACCTTTGCCTGATAGGACTTTCCAGCCGGCATTCAGGTGATTTGGCTAGCCGTTCAGTGGAAAGGGGCTGCGGAGGAGGAGGAGGAGGAGGAGGAGGAGGAGGAGGAGGAGGAGGAGGAGGAGGAGAGACAGATGGCATGTGGACTTGTGTAGAAAGCTGTCCAAATGACTTTTTTTTTGGAGAAAAGAGATTCCCTTCAGCCTTCTGGGCAACAGGCTAATAAATGGCTTTGTGTGCAGGACAAGAGTCGGGAAGCACCAAGCGAAATCATTTGTTGGCCCAATGTCTCCCTGAAATGAGATGTTGGTCAACTCTCCATTCTTCCTGGACTAGTGATGGAATCCTCTGTGCAGGAATCAAGAGTCAGAATGCTAAGTTTTAGCCGCAGAACGTTCTGAAGCATAACACCAAAGATATCAGTAGCTGTGGGGTCCTTGGGGCTCTCTGAGCTTGGTGGTTTTCTTGTGGACATTTCATGACCCAACTAGGAAATATCATCAATGCTAGAAGGAAGTGGGGTTTGTGGAATGGAGGAGGAGAAGAAGAAGAAAGATTATGGGGTCCTTGGTAATATCTGAGTTTGATGGTTTTCTTGCGGATGTTTCATCACCCAACTAGAGAACATCATCAGTGCTAGAAGGGAGGGGTTTTTGCTCTCTTAGTGTTCATGATGGATCATGAAATGTGTGCAAGAGAACGACCAAGCTTGGAGATCAACAAAGATCCCACAGTTCAACCCTGAGCTACAAAGATTCTCTTCTATTAGTACATCAGTACTTATGATGGCCAAAGATCCCATGGGCGTGTCTTTTCATGAACCAGAAATCAAGGACCAAAAATAGGAGCAGCCTTGAGCTGCTGAGATCTAGGAGAAACTGGCCACTTCCAAAGAGATGGTCTCAATGAACAATGGTACCTGTCCAACTTGACTGAATCAATCTAGGGGTGGTCACTTTTGCATTCAGTTCAAGGCCCAGAAGTTTTCATCTGCTGGGGTGCAGATTATTTAATTGTAGGTCACTCCAGTGTTGGAGCCATGCTGGCTTGGCTGTAAGGTGGCTTACTGCCTAGCTTGAAATGCACTCGCAATGGCTTCCAAGTTACCAACTAAGGACAATGTCCTCCCATTTACAACTTCCATGCCGGTTTATATGCATGCATCCTGACCCACAGATGCTCTAAAAGTATACGTATCCAAAATTAAGTGTATATACACAGAATTAAAGGAACAACGTGCTCATGCATGCAAGCACAATAGGCAGAGTTTAAAAAAAATTAAAAATCAGATAGCAAAAATTCAAGTTCTGTGTTTAAAAAAAAAACTTGCCGTGTTCTTCAGAAGGCAAAGTTGCTTTGTAAGGAAGACCCCGAAGCCCTTTTGAGCTTATACCTGGGGCAGCAAACAAAAGTTGTTGGCTGTTCTGTTGGAATGAAGCTTGTGTCCCCAGGTGCACAGTCAAGAAACTCACAAGGGAGTCCCTCGTTTGCAGATGCCAAAATGTAGAGCAGGCTGTTGAAACCTGAGAATGTTTTATAAAACATATCTCTGAAATTGCTCTTCTATGCCATTGGACAAACAGTTTTTAAAAACATTCCCCTTTGTGGTCACGAGAAGGAATCCTGTTCATGGCTGTTTGGATAACAAGCGGCAGAGCTTGGTTTGGAACTGCTCACCGTTCTCCTACAGAGATAATCCAGCTCCAGTTCCAGAAGAGCCCGGGGCAAACGCCGACCATCAGGGCATGACCAAAACCATAGAAGTCCCAGTTGCTGCTGGGAATCTGGCTAGATAAATTGAAGTCTACTCTCAGCTAAACCAAGCAGAGTCAGGTTTTGCATCATCTTCCAAACATGTCTTCTCCTTTGGGATAGACCACCTTCTCCAAGATCTACAAGAATACCACAGTTGGAAGGGAAATTGGAGGTCTTCTAGTTCTACTCAAGCAGGAGACCCTATACCATTCCAGACAAATGGTTGTCCAATCTTTTCTTTAAAGCCTCCAGGGATAGAGAACCCACAACTTCTGAAGGCCTCGCTTAATTGTCCTCACTGTCAGAAAATTTCTCCTTAGTTCTAGGTTGCTTCTCTCTTTGGTTAGTTTCCATCCGTTGCTTCTTGTCCTGCCTTCAGGTGCTTTGGAGATTAGCTTGAATTCCCTCTTCTTTGGAGCAGCCCCTGAGATATTGGAACACTGCTATCATGGCACCCCTACCCTAGTCCTTTTTTTCATTAAACTAGTCCAAAAAGAGGGGATCAAAAGAGCCAAGTTGGTAGACTCCACCACACAATGGAAGTCCTCTCCTCTTGGGTTTGTTTTTGACATTGGAGGCTTTCATTGTGTGATTGTGGTCACCATTTTGATTTTATTTGGCCCTCTTACAGACCTCTCTGCAGGGTTCTGTTGTGAACTAACGTGCCACCCCTGAATAAGTAGGTCTTCTTGACCCCTATTTGGAAAGCCTCCCAAACTGGTTTGACAAACCATTTCTTTAACATATAATTTAACAAGATAATTTTCAGGCAGATCTATAACCAGCCAACAAGAGCACCATTTGTGTGTCAGCTCCCTGCTCTAGGCGAGGTTTTGTAAGGCCATTTGCCACAGAGAACCTCAAGGGGGCCTCCACAATTCATTTTTCTTCTCCCCCCCCCCCAGTTTCATTCTGTTGAATCCCCACCTCCCCCACCCCCATTTCTAGGCTGAGAATCCTTCGGGCTTGCTTCTCTTCCAGTTGAAGTAAGAGAATACCTTCCAAATTTTATTTCAATGAACTTTAGAGAACCTAATGGCCGGAATGGGATGGGCTTGCATCTATTTTGTGATGGAATTGCTTGTTTATTTATTGACTTATTTATCTAGCCTGTGGCATCTACAGAAGCCGTGCAATTACTGTGATGGGCTTCTGACGTCTCCTCTTTCACTGCACCTTCCTCTATAACACGGGTGTATAGCTTCCCTCACTTCCAACATATCCCTTTCTAGCTATATTCCAGATGGTCTTTTCACTGAAGCCTTAATTCTTTTAACACTAGGCTCACCGGAATGGTAGAGGGTCTCTTGCCATGGGGAAAGGTAGGACTAGAAGACCTCAAACCCTATTATTCTACCTTCTAGTCCAGCTTAAATGCACTGCCTGGACACGGTCACCCTGGGAAAAGCGACTCGAGATGACACAACTGAACGTGATTGTTCACCTGGGTTGGTTGAAACAGGTTTACTCTGGCTGGCTGGCTGGGACTTATGGGAAAGGATGTCCCGTAACGATCTGTAAGAAAATGTGAGTTTTTAGATTCATCATTTTGGGCTTCTCCGTTTTGAGAGCAAACCATCTTAGGGCAGTCTTCCATTTCGGTTTCTGAACAATTTCTCACAAAGTATCATCGGCAAACTGAGAGCCAACATGTCTTTGCGTTTCTGAGTGCTGAGCATCCCGTCAGTTCTTCTCCAGGGGGGGATTGGTGGCTGAGGACTACGAGTGGAGATTTCTGTTGGATTCCCCGGTTAGGGCTCAACAGGCTGACCAAAACAGCTCTGGAATGATTTCTCCCCTTTCAGGATTGCCATTGCCAGCCCACCCCACCCCATGCCTTTCAGCTACAGAAACTCCTTGTTTAGAGCATGCTTTTTTAATCCTGGCACCACCCCATCCTGGACCATCAAGCCAAAGGTTTATGATGATTTATGAGCTGCCGATGGCAAGCCTGGTGTTATGACAGTTGGCGCAAGCTTATTTTGCAGGTTGGAGGGAAAATGAAGGATCTGGGTTGAGTTCCTGGAGCCTGGCAGCGGAGTGAGGCAGAAGGGGCAAATGGTTGTTTTCATTGCTACTTAGCCATCAGCTCAGATACAAAGAGCGAGGGAAGCCAACAGGTGAAGGATCAGAGAGCCATCCCAGTGTAGTTAAAAAGAACAGGACTCCGGGCTTGAAATATTGAGCTAGGAAATCAATCAATCAATCAACCAACCAACCAATCAATCAGAATGGAGCTGGAAGGGACTTTGGAGACCAACACCCTGCTCAAGCAGGAGTCCCTATAAGACTGAGACCCTGTCTCAATTTTCTTAAAAACCTCCAGTGATGAAGCACCCACTACTTCTGAAGGCCAGCTGTTCCACTGGCTAATTGTTCTCACTGTTTTCTCCTTAATTCCAGCTTGCTTCTCTCCTTGATTAGTTTCTATCCGTTGTTTCTTGTCTTGCCTTCTGGTGCTCTGGAAAATAAGTTGACACCCCCCCTCCCGTCTTTGTGGCAGCCCCTCAAATACAGGAATACTGCTATCATGTCTCCCCCTAGTCCAGGGGTAGGCAACCTTGGCTCTTTTATGACTCATGGACTTCAACTCCCAGAATTCCTGAGCCAGCAGGGGAGAACTATGGCCCCTTCATGACTCGTGGACTTCAACTCCCAGAACTCCTGAGCCAGCATAGCTCAGCTTGGAAACCTCTCCTTTTCCCCTCAGCATGGCTGGCTCAGGAATTCTGGGAGTTGAAGTCCATGAGTCATAAAAGAGCCAAGGTTGCCTACTCCTGCTCTAGTCCTTCTTTTCTCTAAACTAGCCCTACTGATAACCAAGAGAAAGCAGCTTTATTCCCAAGAGACCCAAGCAAACCTAATTACATTGAGGGATCACCATCTAACGCCACATTCAGGAGGATCTCCTCTTTTTTTTCCCTTTTTGATGTTCTTGCAGAGTTCACCTTTTGCAGAGTTTCACCTTTGTTACTATCTCCAGGACAAGACGTAACTTCCTTTGCTGGGTTGTGTAATAGGCTCATGTCAACAAGATGGTCATGAAGCTCTAGATCTAGCAGAAAAGGGCTGAGAGTCAGGAAGAGAGGTGCAAAGGGTTCTCCTTTTGAGAATGAAATCTCAACGTTAGTTTTTGACATTTTCTTGCTAATAACAATTTCCATTCAAAATCTGCATTCTGGCATGAAACTGGTCTCAGCAGCCCGTAAGAACTATTGGCCAAATTAACTCCACTGAGACAAAGTCCACAAATGGCTTTCATGGCAGGTCCACTCAGATATGAGGACCTACTCCACTTACTTGTCTTTGCTCTCTTTCTTGCCAGTTTATATCCACAGTTAGCTGGCAGTTTGCCATCCAGGATGAAACAATTATTTGGGCTGTGCAAATCTTCAAAGAGGCATTTTGTATCGGTGACGCTTTGAATGAAGGAGCTTTTTCTAATGGCACCTGAGATCAAAGTAGGTCATTCCTTCTAAATTCCAGACTGGAATGGCCACACAGTGCTTTTTCTGTAAGAAAAAAGGTGCCGGAACTCACATCTTATCTTTTATTTAAAAAATTATATATTAAACACATCAGTTGTGTAACCAAATATAACGGTCACCACCCGCAGTAAGCACTCAGCGCATGACCACACGACCAATCACAAGCTGAGCAGTGCCACAAGCCAAGCAGCGCCATCAGAACCAGTGCGGATGAAGTACATGTGTATTGGACTCGACACATGAGTAGCCCGCATGCACCATTTTAATGATTTTGCCGCCAACCAGCAACACTCGACAGGGCAATTCAAGTCCACATGGACCAAACATCAAATTTTCAAAAGTTACTTTTAAAACTGGGAAAATCCGTCAAAAAATGGTGCCGGAACTCTGTTATGGTGTGTGTTCTATGACAAAAGAAGCACTGACCACACTGCTTCAAACTGTGCATTAAAACATGCTCCTAGTCATGTAAAAATATGTTTCTGGATGAAACACGGTAAAGATTGGTCAGTTTCATGCATCTATGTAAGAGACTCAGTTGGAACAACTCAACTTTTCAAAACAAGACATTCTCCTAAATTAGATTGCTACAGTGATCCAGATCCAGATGTTTGACGGGCCTCTCTGCATGAGCCTAACAATTCAATCTTGTTCTTTTATCCCAAAAACCATGATTAAGCAAAGCTCAGGCTATTTGGTTCAAAGATGTGCTATTACAATTTGGTTAGCAAAATAAGACGCACAGAAATATTTGCACGCAGAACACTTTAGAAGGATGAAATGGCAGGTCACCGTCTGAAATGTCCTTATAAATCTAAAAATTTATGCTGGGTCAAAACAGTCCTTGCAATTTCTCTGAACTTTTCTTTCCCTTCAAAGGAGGCTTCTGTTTTTCCACCTTATTCCCAGGGTGCTTAAGAAAACTGAAAAGTTTTTCTGTGGGAAAAGTTTCTTCCCGGTGGGAAAACCAAGTTCCACGTCTCCCCATGACATGTCTTCTGCTCTGGGCCAAGCTTCAGGTGAAGGGCAAAATCTGAGATCTTGTCTCTATTTTATTTTTATTTTGTGATATTTGGGATCTTCATTTCTAGGGACAGAAGAGCTTAATTTCTTTGCTTTTAAAATCGTGTTTTGCTCAAACTAAGCAAGAACGACAATAGGGAGTGAAATTTCTGGGGGGAAAAAGAGTCATATTCTTCCTGCAGATGTTTCATCACCCATAATAAGAGACCAGCAGAAAGGGTGGTCTTGACTTTAAATGCCAAGCTGGAATTTGAGAAAATCTGGGCTCCATTGCTCATCAGACTGTAAACTGCATGTATGACCTTCAGTGAAATTAATTAACCTTTCCTCCTCCTCCCTACTTTGGTGTATAAGAATGATTCAGTGATGACTCCATTTTCCAAAAAAAGCCGCAGACGAGAAGAATGGAAGGAGGAGAAGGAATCTTTAAATATAAAGGGAAAAAGAGATTTGCTTCTTCCCTTGAAGCAACGTTCCTCCATTGTTTGTGCCATAATCACGATCATCAGAATACGCTGTTTTTACAAAGGAGTTTGGGGGCAACTGAAAGATATTTATTATGGTATAAGCTTTCTGTGCTTGAAGTTCACTTGATCATAGGATGTAATCCATGGGTACACAGAATGCAGGTTTGAAGAATTGTACACACTCTAATGGATCCCACTGTAATAAGTGAGCACGTCTGTATAGGTAGTTCTCAACTTACAAGTTCATTTTGTGACTGTTCGAGGTTACAACAGCACTGGAAAAAGTGACTTAGGACGGTTTTTCACACTTACAACCGTTGCAGCATCCCTGTGGTCACGTGATCAAAATTCAGCCACTTGGCAACCGACTCATATTTATGACGGCCGCAGTGTCCCAGGGTCACATGATCCCCTTTTGCCACCTTCTGACAAGCAAAGTCACTGAGAAAACCAGGTTCTCCTAACAACCGTGTCACTGCCTTGTCCACTGCAGTGTTTCACTTAACAACTGTGACAAAAAGGTCATAAAATGTGCTTTTAAAAAATCACTTAACAAATGTTTCGCTTAGTAACAGGAATTTTGAGCTTAGTTGTGGCCGTAAGTCAAGGATTACTTGTATTTGGTATCTGCTTTTTTTCAGAAAACGTCCACCATACCTCTTAATCTCTTGGACGTTTCTCTTTTCTAATCTTCCTAGAGCTAGAATATGACTTGCATTTTTGTCACAACAAGAAGAAAACATGGTTAATCCTCTCCAAAGCCTTAGGCAATAAAATTATTGAGAGCTACGTAAGCCCCCCTCAATAAAGAATGAAAATAACAGCCGTGCCTTGAGGAAACTAACATTTAAAAACTCAAATATATATATATTTAAAAATGTTGCACAACAGACCTTTGAGCAGCACAATTGCCAACTTCAACATATTGGTCAATCTCGTTTTGACATTCAACCTTCCCTGCACCCTAACCCCGCTTCTCCCAAGCGCTGACCTGGCACATCTGTTCCATCTTAGATTAATAATTTGCACTTAATTGCCAGATCCATAGCATAATAATGAAACTTAATTAGCTGCTTTACACTACTGGGGATAGCTGAGTGATGTCAAAGCCCGTCTTATCAGAGCTCAGTTGGAATGCCTGGTTTGAGGTGTTTATCTGGAGAAGTGATCAGTTGCCACATTTTGGCCTAAGTCAAGGTCCAGGGATTAGCAAATGTGACTGAGGTTTTGACACAGCAGCTTGGCTGAATTGGTTCCATCTGTGTATGCGCTGGTGATCCCCCTTGGTTCTATAAATAGTTAATTTGTACCATTTGTGGAGACCTCGTATGTATATAGAAATCAAGCTCTAATTCTCGGGGCAAGGTTGTTCCCTTGTTACCAATTGCCAAAAAAGGAAAAAAAAAGACTTTTGACTCACATTCTCTGGGATGGCTTTATTTTCTGGCTTGAAGAGTCTTTAGGTTCGACTTTCCAAGAATGTGTGAAGAAAGAGGATGTGGGCAGAATTTCTTAACAGAATTAAAATTGCTGTATTTTATCTCTGTTTTATCTGTGATCTTGGATTTACACTTTTGCTTAAGGGTGATGGTTTTTATTGGATTAGGCTAAGATTAGACTAAATCCAAAAATTTAGCAACCTCCCCATGCTCGGTGGTCTTCTAAAAATTTCTTAGAGGTAAATATGAGGCAGCCAAGGAAATATATATAAAGGTATTAAAGTACATATTTCCAATTCATGGTTAAAGGGACTTTTCAAGGTTATGATTATTTTAGAAGTGACTTAAAGTCTGGAAGAATGAACCCACTGCACAGAAGAATTTAGGATTAAAATGGGAGTCAATGAACCAGGCACTGGTCAGTATGTTTATTTTATTATATTATATTTATATATCACATTTAGAAACTGCCTACCTCCCTCACATACGTTTACCTATATAATGCACTGTCGTTTTAGCCACACAAAATTCCTTCCAATTATCTATGAATTGCAGGATTGTAACTGCTTTATTTGTTCTCTTTAACAGAAAGCACTTCGGTGATATAATTCAACAAATCAGCAAATAAATCCTAACCATCTTTACAAAGTTGCTTTTAATAAGACAACGTTAAGTTTTTTATTATTATTATTATTGAAAGCTACCAGCCTCTTCATCTGTAGACCCGCTTCTATATTCTCTAACTAAGCAGTCCTGTTTCGGCCCATACATTTTTGTGGCTCTTTGTGTAACCCAAGTGAATCGAGGCATGGAGTATATTTTAAGGATTGTAAATAACCTGTGTAGGAACGGCGGGGTGAAGAACTCAAAACTGGGTTGATGCTACAAAATTGTTTTTCCATTTTGTTCTGCAAGCTCGACATACCATAAAGCAAGGCAGAATTGCTTCTGAATGGTTCGTTTGTCTCTTCTTACACCCCAGACCTATCCCAAGGTCTAAATCAGATATTCCAGGAAAGTACTAAATCAGATATGCCAAAGTGCCGTGACTTTTGATCTCGCTCCTGCCTGGCTTCCCCTGAGTCTGTGCCTGTGACTTTTCTAATTTTTTTTCTTCTTACTTTACCCAGCTCTGTGGTTACACTTTGAGTCACATTTTTTTCTCCAGGAAATAAACAGATAAGGTGGTCCTTTTTCATCTCAAAGTGGGCTACCTACCGGTTCTGCATCTAGCAACATTGATGGGACCAATTAATTCAAAAGCCAGATGTGAAGAATGCAGATGTTAGCTGAAATATGAGTCCCTACTTTGCAAATGCCCTTTGCTTTTTCTCCTGCGTTGGAAAGAGATGGTTTACCCACCCTTCACTTTCATTGCTGCACAAGCTGTCTCCAGTTCCACCTATAAATTTTTTCCCCCTTCAACGGGCCAAATATTTTCAAACGCAACACAGTAAGTAACAAGAGGCCTATTGGGGCCAATATGTACAAAACAGGGCAAGTAGGGTTCCCGTGGTATAAAATTTGACCGACCTCCTTAATTTACTGTATCTGCTTTTCTTCCTTCTTACCACCACTGGGGAATGCAGATTTTAAAGCAAAGCGAACGGGAAGGCTTAGTTAGAACTGTGAGACAAAAATAAAGAAAATGGCTAAGCGTTATTTATTTATTACGACCATTTATACGGGCTGAGTCCATTATCTCAACAAACGTGGGAGAACTCGCCCTTCTCCAACACCAAGTACAGTTAATTGCATAATGAATCTAATAAAATCCATCTATTCCTCCACTGCAGTAAACAATTAATTTAGAAGCATATAAAAGCATCTTGGTTAGTCAAGATCTTCAAAGACTTATAAGTGAGCATTGAGCTATACGCGTTCATGTAACCAGAAAGGGAAATTATGAAATACACGGGGAGCAATCCTCTGAACTGTCCTTAATGCTTAAAATGCAATTTTCACGAAGTGCTAATTCCATTAAATAAACTTTCAAGTTTTGTTTTTTTTTCTTTCCACATCCCTATCTATTTCTTTACCTTGGTCTCACTTAAATTTTGCAGGAATGCCTTGCAAAGGGCAAACGGGGAAATTCGCTTGAAAAAGTCGTGCTGCTGCTTCTGTTTGGGTCCGACATTAACTTATTTCCACATAATCTCAACAACTATTTGCTTTACTTTCTCCTTCCCTTTTAAGCCAGGAAAACTTGTAGCTGAATGGACGGCGCTGTGCCTGGACGCAAAGGAACCGAGGCACATATGTAGAAGGTGAAAAATGTTCCTTCTTGAGAGCACCTGTCCAGGTTCTGCATAGGGCATTAAAAGCTAAACATTCCTAGGTTTAAGAGTGTGGATGTAACCATCAGAGACCTTCCGTTCTGAGGACAATGTGTTTGTCTATGGAGTTTCTCAGTCATCCAGTTCATGGTTGTCCCAAAGATGCTTTTTTCAAGAAGCAACTGGACTTCCTTGTTTTGTTTTGTTTTTCCTCGAAAACGTTTCTCCTCTCATCCAAGAAGATTCTTCCGTTCTGACACTGAAAGCACTGGAGTCAGAACGGAAGAAGCTTCTTGGATGAGAAGCGAAACGTCTTCAAGGGAAAACGAAGTTCAGTCCCCTTTGGGGGAAAAAGCACCTTTGGGCCTTCAAATGTCTTCTGAAGTTGGCAGCGGCTGCAAACTCCTAGACAGGTCCTGAGGAATAAGGAAATCATGGTACCCGGTGTCTTTGAACTACCGGATGGTTTTCAAAATGAATGTAATCGAAAGCATCTATTGCAGATGTATTGGGAAGAATTCAAATCTGTATTTGTCCTTGAGAAGGTGGGCTTGGGAGGGAGAAAGGGCTAGCAATCTTTGATATGTGAGTGTGATTGACTGAAAGTTTTAAAAGGAAGATTAAAACCTAAACTCAGGCACATTCAGGAGTCTCTCTCTCTCTCTCTCTCTCTCTCTCTCTCTCTCTCTCTCTCTCTCTCTCTCTCTCTCTCTCTCTCTCTCTCTCTCTCTCTCTCTCTCTCTCTCTCTCCAATTTTGTTTAAACTGGCTCAAGGAAACTCTACATTTGTTGCAAGGATGCATACAGAAATGCCATATAGGAAAGACAAATCCTGTCCGTGGTCCACAAATAGGCCTGTACATTTGCATGTTTGTTGGCTTTTTAAAAAAATACTAGGGCAGTTGGGAAAATGATGAATGGAACGGCTGGCCTCCAGGCATTGTAGGAGTTCCACCACTGGAGGTTTTTAAGAAGAGACTGGACAACCATTTGTCCCAAATAATACAGTAGAGTGTCTCCTACTTGAGCAGCAGTTTGGACTAGAAGACCTCCAGGCTCCCTTCCAAATCTGTTATTCTGTAGTTTGTAAATTTCTCAGAGAGAACTGAAATGTACAGGTCGATTCATACTAAACTTCGTGCTCCAAAACAGTGCTTATCCCCTTTTTTCCTAGAGGTCTTCAGAGAAGAACTGGATGGCCAAGTGGATCCTACACTGAGCAGCGACTAAAGAGAAGAGACCTTGAAGTTTTTTTTACTTATTTTAAAAAGCTACTTTCCGAAGACGCATCCAGACCAAACACAAATTCCTTTCTCAGGTTCCTCTGCACCGAAACATGGATGGCCAGTTCCATTCAAATCCAGTTATGGCTGCTTTTGAGTTGCCTTCTCACTGATGCTTGTAGGATTCGTATCACCTTCGAATTTGGTAATATCTGGAGATGGGATGGGGTTCATAATCAGCAGTAATTGAACAGGGTGCACAGGAAAATTTATAGCTTTACTTCTACTTCTGACAGGACCTCAGAGTGAGCAATGGGGCAAGAGCAGGTAAGAGAGAGGGACAGAGGCTAATCTGAAGGCTGGGGGAGGGAGCTCGGAATGGGAAGAGGGGGCTTGGGGGTGAGCAGCAGAGATAAAACAGCTGTCGAAAAGTTTGAACTGCTGCCCTGGGTGTTAAGCTGCTTGGGAGAAATCCTTCACACCGAGGTGTCAACGGCTCCAAATGCATCCATTAATTGAAAGGTGGTTCAAGCTGAGTTTTGCAAAAGAGAGATCAGCTGGGGACTAGCGAGAAACCACCCATAATAATAATATTGAAAGAAATATCAAAACCCAATTGCGGAGGAGGTCAGAGGAGTGTGTGTGTGTGTCCCTTTTAATGTGCTTTTTTTTTTGCTTCGTTCTCTAGAAAGGCATGGAAGGGTTTACAAAACCAACGTTAAGAGTCACGCGATGGCGTGTTTTGATGATTCGTGCTTGCTCAGAATCACCAGGACCAGCAGTTTTGCTGGAGTTCAGAACGGTCTCGTAGGGGCAAAAACCTTTTGATTTCATGCCAGATTTGAGAAGCAGATCCCATTGGCCTTCACGTGATGGCAAGGCTGCAAGAAGCCAAAGGTTCTCCTGATTTGGCAGTTGGTTCCACGCAAGGGTTAATTTGAGGTCTTTCTGGGAAGGCCAAAAGTAGAGAAGGAAGACAAGAATTTGACACCTTCCATTCAGGGGGTTATTGTCTTTACATGTGGAGGCACCAGGTAACCATCTTGGCTCAATCCACCAGCACAGATTTGTGTCTCTCTTCTGTGATTTATTAAGGCATCTCTTCTACTTCAATAACTGTGGAGGGCTCTCTGTATCAAAGGGCAGGGGGTCATCTTAATTGGTCAAGAGGTTTTTGCCTCATAACAGAAGCTAGATCCACGCGGAGGGAAAGAAGTTTTATTGTAAGTCCAGTTCCCATTATCTGACCCTGCTTTCCAATTTACAGGGCAAACCATGTCCCATTAGGTGACAGGGGGGGGGGACCACACATGATGCATTTGTTTCTTGGTTCTTCAGGGTTTTTTTTCTTAACCTTTTGATTTCTTTTAGACTTGTTTATGAAGAAGAATCACTGTTGTAAATTCTCATTTTTTGGGGGGGGGGAAATTAACCATTAAAGATCTCACTCATCTGTACATAAAATCACACTCTTAAAATACTCTTAAACAATGTTGAAAAATATTATTGTGGGTCTCCCTTCTGCTGTAGATAGAGAGAAAAAAACCCATTGTGTTTTGATGATTCGTGTTTGCTCAGAATCACCAGGGCCTAGTAGACAGCAGTTTTGCTGGAATTCGGAATTGTCTCGCATGGGCAAAAACCTTTTGATTTCATGCCAGAATTGATAAGCATGTCCCATTGGCCTCCTCTTATCTGTTTGCTTTTTAGTAGCATCCTCTCTCATATTCTTCCAGTCATTTTCAAGAGAGCTTATCAGTTCAGAACACCTATATCCGTCCCCAAATTATACATTTATGGTAGGGCAACCTTTTCTCACACAAATGCCTCCTTTTCATCTTAGATGGCCATCACAAAAAAGCTTAGTTGTGAAGGTGGGACAGCTGAACCTCAGCGGAAAGTTGGATGGTGGTCTTGTAGGAGAAACATCCAACTACGGAACAGCATCTATGGAGATTCTCAGTCCTCCAGGTCATAGTTATCCCAAAGGTGCTTTTTTCATGAGGCAACTGGACTTTCTTGTCTTTTTCTTGGAAGACGTTTTGCTTCTCATCTGAGAAGCTTCTTCAGCTCTGAGCTGAAGAAGCTTCTCGGATGAGAAGCAAAACGTCTTCCAAGAAAAAAACAAAGAAGTCCAGTTGCCTCATGAAACACACAATTTAATATATAAATTTAATAAATTCAAAATTCAATTCAATTCTGGGCTATGGTAACAGTGCAAATGTTATTCACTAGGACAGTGTGTTGTTGTTAACACAGAAGATCTTAAAAATCTTGTCTCTTGGCTTCATCAGGTCTACAAAGCATCAAGTAGCAAGTAGTGAGATCTTGAGAGAATAACAATCCTAGGTAGCAAATCCTGGTGTAGAGTAAAATAAAATAGGGGATCTGACTGGACGAGGGAAGTTTTTCACAGTCATTACGGTCAAATAAGGAAACTCTTGTGATATAGATCATCATGACATAGGCTTTCAGTCATGGATTATCCCATTCAAAGTGCCTTCTCCTTGGATCTATTAAAGTCCAAGTCCAAGCCAGAAATAATATTAATAAGAGGCATGTTCCATGACCTCCATAGATGCTAGCTAGCTACAGTTGACTAAATCTGCAAGGACAGTCAGAGTAATCAGAGAGATCAGGTAGTCTCCCACAGTCTCCAATATACGGCTCATAATATTGGTCTACCTCTCTCCCAGCTTTATGTCCTCTGGTAGAAATTCTTCAAGATCTCTGGGGTAGGTCTTCTCAGGTTTGCTAAAACTGGAGAGTTGAACCTTTGACTTCCTGCATGTAAAACATGTGCCCTATCAGTGAGCTACCTGTAATTACAGCACCCTATCCATGTAATTCTCTTCAATTACCTGCCAGGATTTGGCATTTCTTAACAGAAGCTGTTTTTTCTGTAACACAAGTTGGTAACTGCTGTGTTGGAGAATTGCAAGCTAACTCAATAATGGCCTGTTTGTGGGAGTTGTTGAGATGGGAGCCAATATCACATTCCATGACTCTACAGCTTTAAAGGAAAAAAAATATATAAAAACCTAGGAGTTAAGATGAAGTGCAGATTTCTTCCTGATGAAATCCAGAAGCATGGTTGCAACCCTCATTCAAGGTGATCCGCCCTGCCCTGCTGCTACTAAACTGTCACTTTTTATTTCCACTGAGTTCATTTTTTAGCCACTTTAGTGTTCATGATTCCCCTCTTGCCTCAAGGTAACCTGGGAATTCTAGTGCTGAGATATGTTCTTGGAACCTGTCTGTTTCCTGAGGCAGGGGACCTGTTGCTTCTAGAACGGGTAGGCAACCTTGGCTCTTTTATGACTCAGGGACTTCAACTCCCAGAATTCCTGAGCCAGCCATGCTGAGGAGAAATGGAGAGGTTTCCATACGGAGCCATGCTGGCTCAGGAATTCTGGGAGTTGAAGTCCGCAAGTCATGACAGGGCCATAGTTCCCTCATGCTGTCTCAGCAATTCTGAGAGTTGAAGTCCACGAGTCATAAAAGAGTCAAGGTTGCCTACCCCTGTTCTAGAACATCTGATCTCCAACTCTGAACCAAAGTCATTCTCAGCTCAGTCTTCCAGAATCCACGGTGGAGATTCTTCTGCCTTTAAAGGCTGTGGTTGTTGCAAAGCATAGTGTGGTGCCACAGTTGTCCCTCACCTGTTCTTTTGTGCTCCTTTGGATGAAGTTTAGAAGTTGGGCTCATGGCAGAAATCAACCCCAAAGAAATAGCCCAACGTTTTTACATATATATATGACTTTGATCACCCAACATGCTTAGCCAGATTATGAATACTTGGGCGATTGGGTTCTTAGAGCATGCCAAACTTGATTTATTTTATTCTTAATCATTTCCCTGTGCTTGTGTATGTCTGTGTGTCTTGGTGTGTGTGTTGTACCAATCCAGCCTGTTTGATTCATTTATGGTTCATGTTGTTGGATTTACACTAGGAAGGAGGTGTCATTTGGTCACAACGCACAGTGCTTAACCTGATGACTAATCACTGTATTTGTGTCCCAGTTGCTTCCACAAAATCAACTTAGGATAATCTTGAGGGAGGGAGGGAGATATATATTTCTAATGCTCTGGGAGTTCATTGATTGAACTTAATGTCCACAGTAGAAATATAGACACTTTTATGTGTATATCAAATGCAGATTTCTTTCCCAAATATCCTTTTTTTGCTCTGGACTGCATCTGCAGAAAGCTTTGAAGCTTTCCTTAATTGCCAAGGGCTACGGTCCAAACAAGAATTCTCTTCCCGGTCTTGTTCCCCTCAAGATCCTCTGTCAACAGCTGCTCTTGGGCCTATTAATCTCCCCCATTGGCGGACTGAAGCCCTATATCCCAGGCTTCATCCAAGATGAGCCTTACCTTTCTCCTCAGCCCCTGACAACTGGAATGAGAGCCTCAGGTGACTTTTAAATAATGCCAGTTTGTCAGTAAGTGGATATAGGAAGCCAGTTCCCGGATTTCAACACCCAGGTCCTGATGGCTTTTGCATAACTTTCTCCAACTGGGGAAATGTCACTGTCTATGGAAGCTGAAGGTGAGACGTGTGTTTCAAATCCTCTGACAACAGGCCTTTAACATCTCAGGTTATCTAATGCATGCTTCCTTCATACTCAATCTACCTTGGAAGGGAGGGAAGAAGGAAGGAGAAAAGGAAGGGGAGAGAGAGAGGAAGGAAGGAAGGAAGGAAGGAAGGAAGGAAGGAAGGAAGGAAGGAAGGAAGTTCCTTTTATATTTTTCAATGGGTCCCTGACCATTTCTGCTTAGATGATGCATGGAATAAAGTTTTCTCATCACTAGTTAGAGTAGAGTAGAGTAGAGTAGAGTAGAATAATAACTTTATTGTCACTTTGAATGTACACGAATCAGCATACATTAATGTGACATTTCATTGCATTCAGCTCTCAAAGGGTCACCACTTTGATGTACACTACATAAATATTCTCCATAGTCACCAAAAATGTACCAATGCTGGTTGTGAAGGCCCTGACACCTGCTGCCTCAAATTCACTTTTTCAGTCCTGAACTTTTCTATGTTTTGGTGTGTGTGTGTGTGTGTGTGTGTGTGTTCAAAACCCTTCACAGTTTACCTAGAAGCCAATTAGAAAATTGCAAACAGATGGAACGTAGTTGTTGGGCGATGGGTCTCATCAGGCAACGTTTTAGACTAGATTGTGGTCCTCCTGCAGCTCTCCTGGGGCTGTCTGATGTGACCAGATATGACACAACCTTTGCTCCCCTCCTCCCCACGTCCAGCATCTTCATCTAAGCAAGGCCCACTTTTCACAGCTGGAGGGCTGTTCTTCAACTCGTACAGTACAGCTGGGTCAGGATTAACAGCTTTGTTGTTATGTTTGTGAGCTTTTATGGCAGCTTGGCTTCTGCAGGGGAAACCCAAGCTATTGCGTGAGGGCTTGTCAATCAGACTTCATCAGGCACCGAGAAAGGAAGTATTAAAAAGGCTGGGAATATCCTGTGTAGCCTTGTCTCTGGATCTCTGCTCAGGTAAGAGCCAAATATTGTTTAGCTTTCAAAGCATGGGGCTAACCGATAAACTGCCTTGCGGGAAATTATGGGAGGGAGGGAGGTTCCTATGGGACCAAAGCTCATCTACATGGGGGCAACGGTAGTTGACAACAGCTTCCCACCAATGCTGTTTGTTGCCCATGATGACCCAGGTCTCTGATTTCCTGTACAACACAATCACGGCGGTGATGAAGTTGATGCCCGACAAGTCTCTGATGTAGATCCAGGATTGGTTTGGAAGAAGGGGCCTCCCGTTCAGTTTGTTTTATCAACAAAGCCAATGTGCTGATTGTTCTAAGTCCTCTTTCTGCTTCTTCTTCTTTCTTTTTTTCCCCCCATTTCTTTTGTTTTTACACAGGCAGGCTCTGCTTTACTCTCTTGTTATACACCGGGGAAATCTCTTTTCTGCCTTGTGTCCACAACTTTTAAAAAGTGAGGGAGTTCTGATCTTCACTCAGGATTCCATTCATTTCAATCAACCTCATTCAATTCCTTTCCTTTGCGGAAAGGAAAGGAAAGGAAAGGAAAGGAGAGGAGAGGGGAGGGGAGGGGAGGGGAGAGGAGAGGAGAGGAGAGGAGAAAAAAGGGAAGGGAAGGGAAGGGAAAAGGGAAGAGGGAAGGAAAAGGAAGAGGAAGTAAATGCATGAGGAAGGGAAGGGAAGGGAAGATAATGTTATATCATTTAAATCATCATTCAAAACTCTTCCACTTGAATTGCCCTGATCTGGACTTGGACTGACCATCAGATAGTTTGAAATCCTTGCACTGGGAAAGAGCAGTTGAATTCACATGTTATGTTGGCTCTTTGTTTTCTCTCCGCTCTCCATCTCTTGCCTTCCATGTGACTGTTTATACAGCGGCTTGATTCCCTTGTCACAAAGTGCTGTGTTTGTGCAGTAGTAAATGAAATCTCTTTGTCAGGGACTGTTCTGAAGCCTGGGAAAAAGTAAACAGTAACCAGGAAAGTTACTTCTTAAGATACGGAGCCCGATGTGAATTAATATCAGATGTGTGGACCACGCAACTGTAACTGTAACACAGAAGGGTACACCTCCAACGGGAACGGTTCTGTGAGCACAAGACCAGCGACACAGAAAAGAAGGATAGATATCTGCTGGAGAGAAGCCAAGAAAAGTTGAACTGCTAAACCACTTCCACCAAAAACGAGAAAAATTCTCTAATTTGTGTGTTTAAAGTTCTAGAAATGAACACACACACACACACACACACACACACACACACACACTTCCCATCACATCTCTGTTCCTCTCAACCCGCAACAACTTGAAGATTCTCCCCCCAATTGGATTCTATCATTGCAATGAATTTAATTGCAGTTTCAGTGACATCCGGTTTCTCCTTGTAGCGCTCCAACACTGGAGGTTTTAAAAAGCGATTGGACAACCATTGGTCGGAAATGTTCCCAGCTTGTGCAGAAGGCTGGACTAGAAGACCTCCAAGGTCCCTTCCAACTCTGTTATTCTGTTATTCCTTCCATAACTGGACTTGCATTTATTATTTGGGCACTTGGTAAACCGCCCAACTAATTCGGGTTAAACTCGTGCGATGGCTTGAAGAAACTTCTGTTGCTATTTCCAAAATATTGCTCTACTCATCTTGGATCTGGTTGGGTGGTTTTTCTTGTCTTCCTTTTCTTGTTGTTTCCTAATTTGAACTAAGCAGCTGTCCAATTTTCACACAATTTTAATTCTGGGAAGTCTTTAGGCTACCGTAGTTATGAATTGCAGAGCTACTAGTTGTGTTTTGAAGCTTACATCTCAGCCACTTTAAGATATGTGGACGTCAACTCTCTATGCTGGCTGGGCAACTCTGGGAGTTGACGTCCCTATATCTTAAAGTTGCTGAGATTAAGAAATACTGCTGCAAAGCCAGAGAAATTGTGCTTTAATAGATATTCAGCAGGATGAAATTAAGAAAGCGGACCCTGGGGCTGCTTCTAGTAGAAAAGTGGGATCCTACTGGATCAGATTTAGTAGGCACATTTTTCTCTTTGCAATGAATGCTTTTAAAATGTGCTTTTTTTATCTTCTATTGCGAACGGATTGTATTAAACAAAGAATGTTTGGGGACAAATCATTGTATATTTTATATACATACCATTTGGACTAACTGGGATGCACATTTTCATTTGAACAGTTTTGCTGAGATCACCATACTGATCCAAAGGATTTCTAAAGATCTGGTGGGGGGGGGGGAAACCCAAGGAGTTGCAATAAAAACAATGAAAGCCTCAGAAAAGCTGACTTAGGAGAAAAAAGGAAACATCGCCAAAATCTGACGAAGACAGGATACGATGGCCATCTCTGTAAAAGTGGTAAAATGCCGTGGAAAAAGGAAGTGATGCCTTTGCAAAATAAAATGAACTAAAGAAATCCTAAATTATTGCTTCAAAGCTTTGTAATGCCTCCCCTGAGTTTTACTTCTTCCACAACTGCTAACAATCATCATGAAAACAGCATCAATTTATTTTTTTCCCAAACGGGAAAAGCTATATAAGAGAATTAGTGCAGTCAAACAATAGTAATAAAAAAGTCTGATAAAAATCAGCAGAATTAAAATTAGCCCAGGGGCCTGGAAAGATAAAGAAGAATATGAACATCTTTTTATTTTTTTTAAAGCGGAGGCAAACTATGCTTTAAAAGTCACTGCCAGATAAATCTCTTTAGAAATAGCAGTATATCTGTAGGGATCAATAACACCACAAGTCTCTTTACCTCTGGTCAAATCCTTCCCAACTCTGGGTCAACCCCAAGAATTTTTGAAGAGTGTTTTGGAATTTATACAGCCTCATAAAGGAGCTGTTTGGGTTTATTTGTTTTCAATTTAAAAAAAAGGCATACTACTCTTATGCTTTGGAAAACTTGATGTTCACTGTCAAATGTAAGTAAATATCAGATCTGGATCCATTCAAATAATTTGAAAGCGGTTACTGTAGTCATTGATAAGAAGCAAATATTTCATGTGCTCCATGAAATAAGAATTCTCAAATCAGAACTTTTGTTCAGATGAGGACAAATCTATTGATTTAGCCTACTAGAAAACAAAGCAATGGCTTTATAATGAGGTCCTTAGTGCTCTCTGAGCTTGGTTGTTTTCCTGCAGATGTTTCATTACCCAAAGTAGATAACATCATCAGTACTAGGGCTGTGTATTTTCCGCCCTCAGTGAGAGCAAGAGAAGCAGGTATTTTGTAGATTCAATTGCCTACCACATAAACTTTAGATTGCTAGGCTCAAAAACATAATTTTGAATCCCAGGGTTGGGGGAGATGAAAATAAAAGCATGACGAATCCTAGGAAAGTGTTTGTTTGTTTTAACTTTTGCTTTCTTGTAAAGTGGCGGACATGACCCAAAAAAAAAAGTTCCTGGAAAGGAATCCCTTGGCGATACTTTCTAGTCTTTGACAAGAGCCAACGTTTCTACAGAGAATTGGCAGGAAAAGAGCTTTTTCAGATATGTAGAGAGATATCCAAAAGTTCTTGATCAATCAAAATTTATATTCTGAGGTGATGTTTGTTTGGCTCTCGCTGTTACTGAAACCCTTCAAGGGAGACCTTGTTGACGTGTGTTGCTCTGTGGTAGTAAAGAAATATAAGAACACTTGGAATCCGTTTCACCAAGGTTAGAGACTGCTATTCAAGCATTTGCCAGGAAGTCCAGTGTCTGTTTTCCAAAAATGGCCAACCAGATGCCTTGAGAAACCAAAGCTTGCAACCCCCTCAGCTGTTGATCCGGGCAATTATAGTCAGTTGGCACACGGCCTTTGATCATAGAAGTCACAGCTGACCATGGCAACCTAAAGCCAGGTTTAGCACAAAACAAACATTGATTTATGAGACAAAGCATTACCTACATACCAGTCAACACGGGAACATAACATCTCCCAGATATATCTTCTAACAAAGCCAAATATTCATTCCTTCAATAAATCATTCATTCATTCATTCATTCATTCATTCATTCATTCATTCATTCATTCATTTTTAATTTCTCAACATGTGTGTTGCCTCAGTCACAAAATAGGTGGTCAGTATTCCTAGCATTTGTTACATTTCAGCTCTAGCGGGATATCTCCTACTTTTGGGAGGATAAGAACTGCTTCAAACCAGATTAATATGATACAAAAAAAAAAAGGATAGATGGCAACAGTTCCTATTGGGGAAATGAACAAAAAGTGGACAATGATTCTGATCTAAATAGGACTTTCATTTCAAGCAGCTGATGGAATTCCTTTGTATTAGTTGTCCTCTTTCTCACAGTTAATTTATTTTTCATAGAACTGGACCAGATCAAACTATGCAGTAGTCCAGTAATAGCGTTTTTCTTTCCGTTTTATGTTAGTCCAGCAGAAACCAAGAGCTAGTTGGATGGTCTAGACCAGGGGTAGGCAACCTTGGCTCTTTTATGACTCATGGACTTCAACTCCCAGAAGCCAGGCATTGAGTGCTTTGATGCGTTGTGTGAAAACATTTGCTTTTTGTGTTTAGCATCATGTGTCCAACCGTCAAACCAAAATCCTCCCCGGGATGCAGTGTGCAATACACAAAGTGTGCAGGGGCAAAATGCTTTTTTTTTTCTGATAAGGTTGATCAGGCTGTTTACTGGAGGTCAGTTCTATCACTCAACCTTCTGCCTTCAGCATCGCTTTTTTTTTTTTGAACAGCTGCTCTTCATAAACAACTGTACTGTAAGTCCTAATTATATCAATACATCTGTAATAACTTGCACTTCCTAGCACAGCTATCCCAGGGATATCCTTTGTTCCCAGTGTGTCCTTTGAAATCTGAGGTGCAAACAACTCTAGCCCTCTTAAAAAATATCAATAATAATCTTGTTTTCTCACTTTGACTCTTGGCTGGGCATTGTGACTGAAGAGTTTGATTGACCAGCGGGACAACAGAGCATAGCTGTGGAACCAGAATTTCCAAGAATACGTCTTTTAATTTAAGAAAGAATAAGGTGAGGCTGTACAAACCACAAATCTCAGAAGGCTACTCCATTGGCAAGTTGATGGGACTCTCTGGGGTGATAGCAGAAGGATTTCAAAGATGCTTTCTACAATTCAGGGGGTAGGAAAAGACATTATATCTTTTCCACGTGGTGTTCCATGTGTGTGGTTGGATTTGGCAAATGTTCAAGAGTGCTCAGCTTGAAAAGGGAGATCCGGTTCTCCTGGAATTGTGTATTGCTGCTCTTCCATCTGCAGCTGTTCTACTGACTGCATCTGATGGACAGGAGAAGATGGGAGGTCAATTCCATTCACCTGCCTTCAAGAAACAGGTCCTACAGCTTTTTGTCTCCAGAAATATCTCTGGTCCTTTTCTCACAAGAGGTGTGAAACGACTTGGCTCCAGCAGTTGAGGGTACTCCATCACTGGAGCTTTTTAAAAGAGATTGGACAATAATTTGTCTAAAATAGTATACGGTTTCCTGCCTCAGCAAGGGATTGGACAAGAAGACCTCCAAGGTCTCTTCCAAATCTGTTATTCTGCTATTCTGTTATGTACAGCATTTTTGAGGGACATGCAGCTATGTTTCAGCCAAAACAATGGTCATGATCTCATAAGGTGCCACATGACCTAGGGCCAGGCTATCTAGGGTGACCGTCTTTGTCCCATCACATTGGCCCATCCCACCTGATCAGGTAAGGAAGGTATGCTGCAAATCCCCTCAGTTAAAGAACTTCAACTGGCAGTGTCTTGGAAGAGAGCCTTCTCTGCCGTTGCCCCGGTGTTGGCTAGAATACAATAGAATAGAATAACAGAGTTGGAAGGGACCTTGGAGGTCTTCTAGTCCAACCCCCTGCTCAGGCAGGAAACCTTATACATTTCAGACAAATGGTTGCCCAGTCTTTTCTTTAAAACTTTGTGTTTGAACATTCACAACTTCTGGAGGCAGGTTGTTCCACTGGTTAATTGTTCTCACTGTCAGGAAATTCCTCCTTAATTCCAAGTTGCTTGACCCCCTTTTCTTTGGGGCATCCCCTGAGATATTGGAAGACTGCTATCATGTCACTCCTAGTCCTTCTTTTCATGAAACTAGACATAACCAATTCCAGCAACCATTCTGTATGTGTTTTAGCCTCCAGTCCCCTGCCTTTGAGTTCATTTCTGCAGTTTGAGAGGCCAAGAGATTTATAAATGAGAAACAACAATCAATTGAGGCTTAGCAGCTAAGGCTTAGCTGATGATGGCTTCTGCCTTTTTTGTGTTGTTTTGCTTTAATCAAGACACCTAAAGAAAATCATCCTTGGCCAGGATGAGATGTGCAAATAGGGTTAATTCCTGTTATAATAACTTTTTCCCCAAACTGTACTACATTGCAATGCAATTCAAATATAAACCATATACATTTTGTAAGTCGAAAATGGCACACAAGGAAACTTGGTTTATTCCTCTGTTTACCCCATTTTTGGCAGACCAATGATGCTGCATCGCCCCCCTAATCAGACTTGGATTAAAAACGAACACTTTTCCAAGCTTTGGGGCCGAGGGTGTGTATGTGTGTTTGTGTGTGTGAAACATTTTTCAAGCCTTCTTATGCATATTTTCAAACCCGGCTCTGAATTCCGGGGGAGAAGATCCAAAGTGGGTAATGGAAATGAGGGCAGGGCAATTCTTTAAAGTCCACACACAACCCCTGGTTTCACTTTGGATTTTATTTTTACATATCTGGCTAGGCCATCAGACCTCCGATAGGAACCGATGAGGTCTTATTGCTCCCGAGGGTGGTGGGGTCGAGTTGAAACCCCCCAGTTCAGAAAGCAAGAAAGGGTCAAAGGTTATCTTTGGTCAAGCAGTGTGGGATTGAAGCCTGACCCTCCCGTTGCACTCCTTAAACCATCTGCTGTAATTGTTAAAGTCTGTATTTTAACCCTCTGGAATTATTAGTGCCTTTTTAGCACTGGGATCGGGTTTCTGACCTCTGAGTTCCTAAATATACGTGAAGGATTTCAAGAACTTGGGAAGGAGGGGAGGGGGAACTAGACATGGAGAGGTTGAAGAAAGACAAAGTAGGGTCATGGGCTAGGCGTGGGGGAGAGAGAGGTTTTCCTGAGAAGCCCACGCATTAAAAAGGTATAAAAAGGCTGGCACTTCATAGATTTCGGCACCAACCTTGACTTGCTATGGAAATGATGCTATTCTCAAGCTTGACTCTCTTGTTTTTGCATGGAATAATTCTTCTTTGATGTTCCTACATGTGTGTTCATACAATGGACTCGGCGACAAAGGGCTTGAATATATTTTAACTGGTTTATGATTTAAGGCAGGGGTCCCCAACTCCTGGTCTGTGGATCGGTACCGGGCGGTGGTCCACGCAAACAAGGAAAGCCCATCCATGGCGTGCAGGCAGCACACAAAACCACACACCCTCCGGTCCGTGGAAAACCTCTCTCCAGTGCCCAAAAGGTTGGGGACCTGTGGTTTAAGGTGTTGAGTGTACAGGTAGTCCTCGACTTACGACGACAATTGAGTTCAAAATTCCCATTGCCGAATGAGAGAATTATTAAGTGAGTTTAGCTCCATTTTATGACTTTTCTTGCCATGGTGGTAAAGTAAACCACTCCGGTAAGTTAGTCACATGGCCGTTAAGTGAATCGGACTTCCCCCATTGACTTTATTTTATTTTATTTTTATTTTATTTTAATTCCATTTATATCCCGCCCTTCTCCGAAGACTCAGGGCGGCTTACAAGCTTAGCAGTAGCCTTCATTCTATGTATATGCCTTCTTATTAGGGCTTTCACACATACACCCCAAGCGGCATTATTACAAAGTCAGCTTATTGCCCCCAACAATCTGGGTCCTCATTTTACCTACCTCGGAAGGATGGAAGGCTGAGTCAACCTTGAGCCTGGTGGGATGCGAACCTGCACTAATTGCAGAAGGTCGCAAAAGGGGATCACCTGACCCCGGGATACTCAACCGTCATAAATATGAACCAGTTGCTCAGCGGCCGAATTCTGACCACATGACCATGGGGGATCCTGCAATGGGCTTAAGTCTGAAAAAATGGTCATAAGCCATCTTTTTTCAGTAATTTTGAATGGTCGCTAAATGAAGGGTTTTAAGTCGAGGATGACCTGTATCTAGAAAACCTATTTTAAATCAAACAATTGAAATGAAATGAAATGAAATAATTGCACTTTAATTTAATCCAACATTACTCCGGATTGGATTAAATTAAAAACCAGTGTGCAGGTTTTTCTTTGGTGTTCTGGTAAATGCTTAAAGGGCAGGAGATCTGAAGGTGCTTTTGCAGCTTAAATTAAGGATGTATTTGCCTGGAGTGCGATTTTGTGAGAGAAAACGTCTTTCCTTTGTGAGACAGGAAGGATTTCGTTGGAAAGAGAGCCTCCTCAAAATGTCTCATGACAAGTTGAAGACCTCAAAGGAACTTGAATCCTACATTCTGAGGGTGACAGAAAAGCTGTGCCAAATTCCTTCTTCCTTCTCCACCCTCCAAGCCAAAGGATCCAAAGGGGCACCCAGTGCCAATCTTTGGAAATGCCTTAAATGATGGGCACTTTTTCTTGCTTCTAAGGAGGAGGAGGAGAGAGGCAAGGGTGCCATGGGTGTCCCCTGCAAGGCAAACCTTTGCGACCTTCTTGGGTTACAGATCTGAGATTTATCTGAGGACATTGATCCATGCAAACCTTTTATGATCCAGTCTGGCGCCATTCCTTTACCCAAACCGATTTGTAACTGTGGGGCTCTTTATCATTCCTTGACAAGCCTTCCATCTGTTCAGGGCTGTCCAGTAGTTGAGGAGTCCCATTTCATTGGCCACAAAAAAAGAAAAGAAAAGAAAAAAGGGAAAAAAAGAAATCTCTTTAGCTCCATGATGGGTTATAGCGACGGGTTGTTGACTCTTTTTCTCTCCAGTTGAAGAACAAAAGAATTATTTTTTTCTAAACCAAAGGGACATTCATGACATTTGATTCATGATTTTGGCATCTTACTTGATCTGGGAGGTTAGTCTAGATGAGCTCCAGATACATTTCCCAGATGCCTCAAAGAGAGTAGCACTGATGCCATCCACGAAGCACAAAATGCTAACAAGGGAGGGATTTTTTTGGTGAGGACGGTGGCCCTGCCAGTATTCCAGGATTGTCATTATAAGCTGAACTAAATCTATTATGTTTCTTTTGGCTGTTGAACTCACATCTGCTATGGATTTAAGGAGAAATCCATTCAATAAGCTACTGCATTTTGAGATGACAGTAATTGGGGGGGGGGGGGAGGGAGGAAAATTCAAATCACCAATGTTGCACACTGGTATGCTTAGCAGGGTGCTGACTTTTCGAGGCTGTCCTATCTCCATGTCCTGGTAAAATAAATGGGAAAATCCCATTGAGGGACAAATCCACTTGGGGTTAGGGTTAGGTCTCCATGAATTTGGAGAGAAAAAATGGACATTGCCGGGCATGCTTAGGAACGTGCTGACTTTTCGAGGCCTCCCTATCTATGTGAAATATATGGAAAGATCCCACCGAGGGGCAAATCCACTGGAGGCTAGGCTTAGGTCTCCATGAATTCATTGAACACCACTGAAGGTAGGTAGTTTTTATATTGACTTACAGTTCGGGTGGGGGAAGAATTAAAGAATGTCTTGGAGCCAGGAAGAAAATGGATAGTTTAGCAAGGCATCCTAAATAAGTAAGCTTGGATCTTGAGATCATTTGAAAGTGAAGATTTTCAGGAAGGAATGCCTCCTGACCTTTTCCTTCTTTCTCAAATCCTTTGTACACATACACAAAATGCTTCTCCCTAGCGCTGGGACTTGCCTCTGAGCAAGGAGAAGAGGAGACATATTCTTAAAAAGAAAGAAGCTGCTCAAATAGGATGGAAAACTGTCTGTCTTGATAATCAAGAATGGGTTGGGAGAAGACACCAGCTGCCTCCTGTTTTGGGGGGCTCCTTCTATTGGCTGGTTGGAGGGATCTTTGAGGCACCCAAGGTGAGAAAGGTGGAACAGTTGTTGATCATTGAGTAGCATCCCAAAGACAATGAGGCTTTTTTGGTTTTCTTGCTCTGAAAACATTTCTCTTCTCATCCAAGAAGCTTCCTCAACCTGGATGATTGAGAATCCCATAGACAATGATCAAGAAAACACCTTTCCTGGTGTCCAAGCATGACTTTCCAACTGGGACACACTCCCTTCACCCCCACCCAACATTCTGGAGGAGTGAATGGTGATTTGGTGTTGAGATTCCTTCAATGGTTCTGTTGCAAAACTTGACAGGACCCTCCTAGAAAACAAACCTTGGTTCCCTTGTTAACTTAGTTGGAGGGCCTCCAAACTAGAAGATGGAAGGTTTG
This sequence comes from Vipera berus, assembly GCF_964194415.1. Taxonomy (NCBI): domain Eukaryota; kingdom Metazoa; phylum Chordata; class Lepidosauria; order Squamata; family Viperidae; genus Vipera; species Vipera berus. The sequence goes on along the minus strand of NC_138213.1, from coordinate 2,507,071 downwards.
TTCCTAGGCAAGGCCAACTTCCAAGTGGAATGTCCTTTCTTCTTTCAGTTCAAAGTATGGCTAGCATGATAAACCATCATAAGGGAAGAAAGGCAGGCTAGGACCCAGGGACAACTGGGAACAAAAGCAGGTTAGGACCTTTGTTGGTCAGATATTTCAAACTTGTGCTAGAACTGTGGGTGATCAATATCCTTTGAGACCAGATTGGAGCAAGCTGACTTATAGCGGCTTCTCCAGCATTGCAGACAAGAACCATTCCCAGCTTTTAAGTTAAGGTCCTTAGGACAAGTCCTCCTCCACCTTCCGTATACAAAACAGGTGCTCTGTTTTAAACCTTGCCTTCTGACAGAACCCCAAAGGAACTCAACCCTTGTCTTTTCCTTCTTTCTTTAAAAAAAAGGTAAATAAACAAACAAAGGAGGAGCCTCTTCTGGTTTCAAGAAGCCACCATCCAGTTAAATCAAATCTCTCCTTTTCTGAAGAAACATCTGAACATTTACACAGCTCGGTGACAGCTGCAGAGTTCTTACAACTTAGACCCGAAATAACCAGAGAGATCTCTTTCCCTTCTCGCTACTTTGGTGTGTATTTATGGCCAAACGGACTGTTAGTAGTCTCAAAGGACCTTCAGAAGGGAAAGCAAATGGACAGAATTAATCATATGGAATGATGCCTCTCTGGGTGGGACTGGAGTTTAGGTTCCCCCTTTCAACTTCTGACTTAGAGGAGTTTTCCCTCCCCCACACCTTCTGGGAACAAGTTCCAGGAATAACTCAGAAATGGAGACTTTTTGCTCTACCAGAGTGGCTTTATTTAAGCCCCTTTTAATGGGTTTGCTGGACTATGGAGATTTCTCCAGCTTCTCCTTTTTCAAGGGCAGAAAGCTAGGTGGTCCACTCCAAAGACTGCCAGTTCAATTTTGTGGGGGGTCTCTCTCTATTTGTTTCCATGTTATAGAAACATAGGAGGGGAGGAAAAGAGGTTAAATTGAGATCAAAAGAGAAGACAATGTGCCAGATTTTCACCTTGCCGGTGAATTCCTCAAAACCAGAAAGGAACACTGGTGATTTATGACTAACCATAATCTTGTCAGGTAGCAATGAATCTTCCCTTTTCATGGGAGGATGTGATGGGCAGGTGAGGTAGAAAAGGCCAGAGACATCCGTAGATGTACATCTTACTTAAGCTCACCTCCTTAGGGAATGTATGGTTTGTGAATATGACATCACTTGTCGAGGTTTTGAGTAAAAGCGCACGGGATTCCATATCAAGCTAAACCACGGTTGGCTTATCTCTTCACTGTTTCTCCTGTTGTCATTCTTGATAATGACATTGGTTTACTACAACAGATGTTATAATCTTGTAGATTGTATAAAGGGTTAGGGAGGCCATCACGTCCGGCTCTTTGCTCAGTGCAGGAAGTCAAATTCAAGCAACCTTGACAGCTACTTTCCCAGTCTTGACTTTACTTGAACTGGTTAAGGAGAGCTCAACAATGTCACAACCACCTTCTGCCATGATTCATTGGTTCCACTGTTGAATTTCTCTTAACATGCAGGAAGTTTTTTTCCTAAAGTTCTCCTGGCATCTACTACCCTGTACTTTAAATTCATTATTCATGCCCTGCACTCTAGGAAGACTAGGAAAGAGGTTTTGACCTCCTTCTTCAGATATATAAAAAGTGCCATAATAACCAACCACCCCTCCCCCAACTTTCCCCCTTTTTTTGAGGCGAAACATTTCCAGTTTCTTCAATGACTTTCTGCAGGACCTTGTTCAATCAGAATAGAACTGGAAGGGGCCTTCCAGCTCAAGCAGGAGACCTCATGTGTGGCTGTCCAATCTCTTCTTGAAATCTATCTTATGGTTTTTGATTGTATGTATACTTTATGCACCAGAGACAAATTCCTTGCGTGTCCAATCACACTTGGCCAATAAAGAATATTCTGTTCTAAAAATCTCTGGTGATGGAGCACCCATAACTTCTGAAGGCAAGCAGTTCCACTGATTAATTGTTCTCACTGTCAGGAAATTTCTCCTTAATTCTAAGTTGCTTCTCTCCTTGATTGATTTCCATCCGTTGCTTCTTGTTCTGAAAATAAGTTGACCTCCTCTTCTTTGTGGCAGCCCCTCAAATACTGGAAAACTGCTATCATGTCCCCCTCATTCTTCTTTTATTAGTTCCTCATCTACTGATCAGTCTCATGAATTGGATACCAGAAGGGTGGTTGATACAAAGCCACCTCTATTTTTGAGTTGGATTTTTGACCTGTGTCTCCCCAATTTCTCCCCAACATTTGATCCAAAACATTGTACTGGAATACTAATCTCACATCAGGACGTATAATTAGATAACTTGGGGAAGAAAATAAGGGTTGTCAACATTTGATCCTCAGATGTAAACCAAGTTGCCACCAGCTGCTCATACATAGCAAAGTGGAGAAATCCATCTAGTTCTTCTGTCTATCTGAGTTACGGAACCAAGACCATCCGAGTCTTCAATCCCAAGACTGGGTTTTTAAAAAATGTAGGAAGGGCTGTGTTTATAGACTCCATGCATTAATGCTTTCTACCGTTTATTTTTCAAGCCAAGAAAGAACATCAGCCGGTAGGCAGCGTAACCCAAACAATATCAGTTTAAAAGTTGAAGCTATGCACTTTGGAATATTTTCCTAGTGTGTTGAAGTGTCCACTTAGTGTGTGTATGTGTGTGTCTGTTTGTGTGTGGGTCTTTAGATGGAGGGGGGGCAGGTTAAGGGGGGAAAAGATTGAAATCCAGGGAAACAGGGAGATTGTTCTAAATTTCGCCTTGTTGGGTTAATTCGACCACTGGAGGGACCTCATCTGGTATGGATTAGAAGAGGCCAATCAACCTGGGTGTTCTACAAGCCAGCCTTTTTCTGCAGGGGTCCTCCTATTTGTGTGTGTGTGTGTGTGTGTGTGTGTGTGTTTCCTTTAAGGAAAAAAATTAGCAGGAAGTACCCCACACAGAGCACATGTGAAATATGTGGGGAAGCAGTTGGGAGAGATAAAAGTTCTCTCCACCATACCACACCATAGTGGTACGGAGGGGGAGAGAAAGAGAGAAAGAACACTTTTTAAAAGAGGATTTTTTTAAAAAAAAACATAGCCTTTGTAAACTGAAAGGATCTGGTGGGTGATTTTGACAGACGGCCACTTCTACTTTGCTTTAGAGCTTCACAAAGGAAAGGCATGGTGTAAGCAGCTGAAATATTTGTTAAAAAAAAATCAGAAAAAAATGTCTTAGCTGCAACCAGTCCATCTTTAAGGTGCCATAAGATTCACTGGGTATTTTTTTTTTCTTTCCTGCTGCAAAAAATGCAACATTTTGGAGTCAAAATACCTCCTCCTGCCTCAATATCTCAGCATCTTTTCTCAGGACTGGATGTCCCTGTCAACAGATCCTTGACTAATGAGGACCATGTGGGAAATCAGGACAGCCCCATCTCTAACCTCCGTGATCCTCTGCAGCTCTGAAGACCAGCTGTTTATTACAGCACTACCGACTTGGTGGGATGGGTCAGTCGAACAAAACCAACATTGTCTGTGGTGAAGCAACTGGATCCAGGGGCAAAATGGGGCAAAAAACATTCCCTTTGTCCTAAACCATAACTGGCACCTGCTGAGAGGCAAGCAAGTTGTTTTGGCCTGATGTTTTGCATCCAACCGTGCCCAGCAGTATAAACTGCTGCGTTTGTGTGTGTGTGTGTGTGTGTGTGTGTGTGTGTCTATGGGCAGGTGAGCGGGTTGGATGCACAGGTAGTCATATATATATATATATATATATATATATATATATATATATATATATATATATATATATATATATATATATATATATATATATATATATATATATATATATATATATATATATATATATATATATATATATATATATATATATATATATATATATATATATATATATATCAAGCATTTAACACATATCTCCCTTGCTTCTCAGCTAACAAAGTGAGATAGAGCTTGTGGCCTAGAGGTAAAAACAACTGCCTAATGTGCAATCAGCCCAGGTTCAAATCTCAGAAGGGTATGGCTGACTGATGAAAACAAATAAGTTTGAAATGCATATCAGTCTCCCTTTAATTCTTTGTTAGCAATCTAAAAAAAAATTACACAAATATGAGCTGTCACTGTTGTGGCTACTGCCTGTCGATGGCCTTCAGTTAGGCTGAAACAGGAAATAAAGATTTGTCCCATGTTTGTTCTCAATTCGTGGAAGCTGTTTGGACAAAAATGCACACAATTTATCTCCAATTTGCAGAACAGGTTTGCCTTCTTCCTAGGACTGAGAGTCTGGTCCCAAAATAGAAGCAGAACTCTCTCAGTTTCTAATCTGGTGCCTTAAAAACCCAAATTTTAGACTTTTCTGCTGATCGCTTCCATTTCAAGTGCTGTTTTTGCTGTTGTTGTTGTTTGTTTGTTTAAAGGTGGCCTGCAAATTGCTAGAAATTAGAACCAAGGTGAAAAATGGTTTTCTTTAAAGAGGGAAATAATAGTAGAATCCTTGTTTAAAGTTAACAGAAGTTAACAGAATAACAGAGTTGGGAGGGACCTTGGAGGTCTTCTAGTCCAACCCCCTGCGCAAGCAGGAAACCCTATATCATTTCATACAAATGATTGTCCAATCTCTTCTTAAAACCATCCAGCATTGGAGCACCCACAACTTCTGGTGGCAAGCAGTTCCACTGATTAATTGTTCTCACTGTTGGGAAATTCCTCCTTAGTTCCAGGTTGCTTCTCTCCTTGGTTAGTTTCCATCCGTTGCTTCTTCTCCTGCTTTCAGGTGCTTTGGAGAAGAGCTTGACTCCCTCTTCTTTGGGGCAGCCCCTCAAATACTGGAACACTGCTATCATGTCACTCCTAGCCCCCCCTTTTTTTACTAGACTAGCCATACCAAATTCCTGCAACCGTTTTTCGTTTTTCATGTTTCAGCCTCCTGTCTGCTAATCATCTTTGTCGTGCAGTGAGAATCCTGTTTGAGAAAGAGGAACACATTAGAGATTAGATTAGATTAGATTAGATTAGATTAGATTAGATTAGATTAGATTAGATTGGATTGGATTAAGATTTTCCTTTTACTAGCAATGAAAGAGAGAGAGAAAAAAAAATCATCTTTCTCAAAAAACGAATAAGGGGAATTGAGCCAGTGAAGAAAGTCACTTTTGTCTTGGAGAATGTTTATATTATAGAAAGGAAGATCCATTGTATATTTCCAATGACCTTTAAAAAATTGTAATCGCGTTTCAGGATCACCATTTTTACAGCTGCATCGCCTGATTTCACGCAGGTATTTCACTAGTATATTGGAGCCAAATACCTCTAAATGGACAATTGTTCCACCCACGGCACCTTCCAAAAATCCCAGTTGTTTTTATTTTTTCTCTCTCTCTATCCCTATATCGTGCTGTACATCAAAACCTGTTTAGTCACGTGTTTTTTTTTAAAAAGGACCTGGGGGAGGGTTTTTTTTTATAAGACTTCCTTTCCACTTGAAATGATTCAAGACCTCCAGCTTTACAACACAAAATGAAAGTTTGTTGGATATTCTGCCCAACATGCTGGGGGAATTCTGGGAGTTGAAGTCCACCATCTGAAAGTGGCTGAGGTTGAGAAACACTGCTTTAGAGTTTAAAAGGGGTGCTGGGGAAGAGATAAAAACGAAGGAAAGTAGGAAAATATGCAAATACTGGATGGATGGATGGATGGATGGATGGATGGATGGATGGATGGATGGATACTGAAAATATTATACATAATTAATATAGATAAGGATGGACAGACAGGTAGGTAGATGATAGATCACACAGGGCTGAGCATCTGAAAATGGATATTTCTCTCCATGACATTTTTCTTCCTTGATGCTAAAGTCCAAGATAAGCACCTGTGCTTGATCTTGGTTTCAAATCCTGGGATCATGTGATCTCCTTTTGTAGCCTTCTGACAAGGAAAACCAACAGGGAAGCCAGATTTGCTTAACAAATGTTAGTAACTTAACTGCAGTGAGTCTATGGAGATGTTCAATCATCCAGGTCAGGGTTGTCCCAAAGGTGCTTCTTCAGGAGGCAACTGGACTTTCTTATTTTTTGTTTGAAGACGTTTCACTTTTCATCCAAGAAGCTTCTTCAGCTCTGACTAGATGGTGGGGAGTGGAAGGATTTATACTCCTTGCAGACAGCTGGTCACTTGACTTCTTTTAGAGAGCCAGTGAGGCCACTTGGAGATTTACCTGGTCCTCGGGGGTCAGCTGAGTGGTGCAAATGAGTGTGGAGCCTTCTTGGATGCAGGCTATCACTTAATTGCAGTGATTTCCTTAACTGTGGCAAGAAAGGTCGTAAAATAGGGCAAAACTCACTTAACAACTGTCTCACTTAGCAACAAAAATTTGGGGCTCCATGGTGGCCGTTAAGTCAAGAACTACCTGTAATTAGGTTCTGCAGGTGGAAGAAATGTAGAAATTTTATGGGCGCTGTTTCTAGCAATAAAATGTCTTGTTGGTGATGGCAAAATTGTGTATGTGTTTTGATGTTTAGATTGGCGAGTTACAGAGGATGTAAACTTTATGGGAAGTTGGGGGGGGAGACAGAGAGAGAGACTCCATTTATTTCTTGAACCCGGCGGATCCAGGGATTTTTTATTTTATTAGGGCCCTGGTTTTGCAACACCTCCTCGCTCCTCCAAACCTTTTTATTGACTTTAACCAACCTCCATGGAGGCCGTTTGAAAGTTCGCCCTGCCAAGAATGTGCTTCACATTTATTTTGGAATCACAACACAAGGCTATTGAACCTTCTTCCTGCAGAGAAGGACTGCTTCACCGTGTATTTTAGGGTTAGGTGCTCAGGATATCTGTTAGGCAAGACGCTTTGATTGAGCTGCGGCAAAGAACTGCGGGATCATATGGTCTGAATAAACTCTGCACCGTTTGCAAGTCAGCAAAACGTTTGGGAGATATGAAGTTTGATGTGACTTTATATTTTAAGACAATGCTCTAATATCATTCCAAAATATAAACAGTGGCGGCCTTAAGCTGGACCCCCCAACTCTAGTCTGATCGTGAATCAAAGTTCAGCGGGAACTCAAAAGGCCCGCGAAGAATATTTATCAGTCCCACAGATAATTGACAAGTAGTTCAGCGATTAGATGAAAAAATAAAGTCTCCTTCAAGAAGAGCTGACAGTCAGTGACTGCGTGGACCAAGAGACTTCCTGTGGTTTTCTTGGCAATGTTAGGATGTGGCTTCCTATTGCTTTATTTTGTTTTTTTAACAACAACAACAAGAAAAAACCTCTTGAATCAATTAGTTGGATTTAAATGTGTAGCAAAGTCCTACATTTATGGACAGCTTCAGGATTGATCTGGACTCCACTGAGCTATAGGCTATTAAAAAATCTTTAAAATGTCAGGATAACATTTGCTCTTTGTTTCTCTAAATTTTAATCTTTTTGAGCAACACCAGGCTGCCGTTTGGCTGCAGAGATTCACACTTCCCATGTGGAGAGTTGAGAATTACATCACACGTGTGGATGGGGGGGGGAGAGAATTTGGGGGTGCTTATTTAGGAGTCTGCTTTGGGTTTTTGGTTTTTTTGCATTTACTACAAATTAGTTTGTTGTTGTTGTTTTTGTCTTCTACCGCAAGATGGAAAGAATCCGTCCTTTCTTTTTTTGTTTGTTTCAACAATCATGGTTACAGAAAGCTCAACTTGTTGTATACAATCCGTGAATTGGTAGAATTCTAACATTTTACATCTGCTGATATTTTTGGGGGATATTATCTATGATTTTAATAGGATAGGATTATGTAATTGGGAAAGGAGAAGGAAAGGGAGGGAAGGAAAGGGAAGGAAGAAGGACAGAGAAAGGAAAATAGTGGAGAAAAAGGGAAAGAGGAAAGGGGGAAAGAAGGAAAAGGGAAGGGAAGGAAGAGGGAGAGAGACAGGAAAATAATGGAGGAAAGGGAAGTTGGAGAAGGGAAGGGACCTTCCTGATTATTTTGAATAAAATTAATTAATTCCTTAATTTCTGGATTTTAGGCTCCATAAGGGATGTGAGTCAGCACAAAGCAGCTCGATCAAATTTTTTGTGCCCTTTTTTGTTTCTGATGTTTATTTATTTATTTTATTTATTTTAATTCCATTTATATCCCGCCCTTCTCCAAAGACTCAGGGCGGCTTACAATCTAAGCACAAATCAAATGTGCTTAGCAATAGCCTTCATAGGGCTTTCGCCCCCCCCCCCCAAGCAGCATTTTTACAAAGTCAGCTTAATTGCCCCCAACAATCTGGGTCCTCATTTTACCTACCTCGGAAGGATGGAAGGCTGAGTCAACCTTGAGCCTGGTGGGACTCGAACCTGCACTAATTGCAGGCAGCTGGTGTTACTTAAGGAGACATTAGCCCACTGCGCCACCAAGGCTCTTGTTGCTTTTAGGCACAGACCGGTGATCACCTGCACTTACCGTAAATGCCTGAGAGTTGCAGGAAAAAAAGGAAAGAAAATATTTCCTCTTCTGCCCATGAAACATTCCGTCTCCAGCACAACACTCGGATTGGTCAAGCCAAGGCCTGGCCTTTATCCATCCCATCCCACAACAGCCACCCTGGGACTTGATTTACCTCCTCCCCACCTTGCAAGCCTCCTTGGACCCCCGGTGTGTCCGCACACACACACACCCGCCCCAAAACCCACCCTTTTCTCCCCAGGTTCTGGTTGAGGTGACACAGCATATTATTCCGTATATTCAGCTGTGGGGTGACCCCGAATAAACCCTACCGGCGCCAGTGTTTTCCTTCCCCTTTGCAGTTGTCTCTGGATAGGGCTGGCCATCGGTCAGAGGGCGGTGGCAGCCTTTTCATGGAGCGAGCATGGCTAATTGCTGTATCAGCTCCATGCAGGAGGTTAGACAGAGGTGGGGGCCTTCCTTCATATGGGCAGCACCGGCAGCCAGGAGACCTCAGAGGCCTGAGATAAATTTAATCTCCTGGGCCAGGCCCTGAAATAGCTACCCAAAGATCAGTTTATGACCTATCTCCCCCCTCCTCCCTCCCCCCGCCTCCCCCCAAAAATGCAGGATTGGAAAAGCGTGCCGATGGATGTGCCAAATTGACCTGATTTGATTTTGCCTGTTCAGATCAGTTCAAACCGTTAATCCCGTTCAATAGAAGGGTTTGAACCCATCGGGAGCCTTGATTTGACATGTCCATCTAAGTTAATTTTCAGAACCGATTTCTCTAGGTTTGAAGGCACAGACGTGTGTGTGGAAAGCATGCAAACTGGTCAGCGAAACTCCTGAGCAAAAATGCAATTCAACGGGGACGAGTGAAGGAGAGAAGCAACCTAGAACTAAGGAGAAGTTTCCTGACGGGGTCAATCAATGGAGGAAGGAAAAAAATAGCATCGCCACCTTCTCTCATTATCTCCACGTTAAGCCACAGAAAACTCTCAGAAGGAGTAATCATCTTCCTCCTAAGGGGATCGCCTCTGTATTTCGAGCTTCTTCTTCCTTTTCCAGATGTTTTGAGAAACGCTTCTGTTGCACCCCCTTCTTAACTCCTCCACCCCCCCTTTCTCCAAGATGGCTTTTTTGCTGCCTCCTCCCAACTCATTCAGTCGAGCAGCCCAGGGGTGCCAACCAGAAGCTCCCTTGGAAATTATCGCCTCCTCCTGCCAGAGTCAGCAGGAGAAGCGGTTTCATCTTAAGCAATTCTAATTTCATTTGGCGGTTTGTTTTTCCTGCAAAATAGGACAAACAAGAAGGGTTGCTATGCCGCCAGCCGATTGCGCAATATTTGGGCCCACTTCTTTGACTGCATGCTCTGTTTGCAATTCAAACTGAAGCCGGGTTCCCCTCCCTCCCTCCCCCTTGCTGTCCAAGATGCAAATTGTCCCATCTAGGCACTTGGGATGTACAAGAAAACTTTTGACCAACGTCTTTCTGACTGAAGCCCACAGAAGGAACTTTAGGGCAATTAAGGAACTGGTCTTTCAGCTCAGTAGGTGAGACTTAGCTTATACTGCACAAAATCTCAGCCACAGGATGGGAGATAGACTTTGTCTTCCATGCCTTTACAATGTAGATTCACACAATTCATGTACATTCAATTCAGGGATTCACAGAAAATGAAAATTCCATCAGTGGCTTGCACACTCTTGAAGCATGAACGTGCTTTCTCCCCTGTCAAGTTATTCATTTACCAGTTACATCCTCAACTTACAACAGTTTGTTTAGCGACCGTTTGAAGTTACAAAAACACTGACAAAAGCAACTTATGACCCATTTTCACACTTGCAACGGTTACAGCATCCCTGTGGTCACGTCATCAAAAGTCAGATGCAACTTTCACGACTGATTCCTATTTGAGAGAGTTGCAATTGACTCATATATTTATGATGGTTGCAGCATCCCAGGGTTACATGGACTCCCAGAAGAGCAGTGGGAGTTGAATTCTGGGAGTTGAAGTCCACAGGTCTTAACAGTCACCAGGGTTAGACACCCCTGATCTAAATGTTAACTATCAGCTCCCAAAGTCCAGCCGAGTCCACTCACCACTGGCTGGATATAAACTTCTGTTTTCTCTCCTCTTGTGACTTACTCATTCCTCCTGTTACTTACTATTACATTTAATCCTCACCAAAGAGCTCTCCACCCCTACATCCCACGTGCTTCCTTGCACATTCCCAATTTATCTCAAAGCAAAGTCAGGAATGCTGTACGGTGTGTGTGGGGGGAAGCCCTCCTATAAAAATGGGGATTCACATGAACTTACACATGTGTGTTAGGGTTGCAGCTAAAAGCAGACAGTAGGTGTCAGGTTCTTGCCCTCGTGCTCATTAAAAAAAAACAAAACCCAAAAGCAACATTTATCAAAATAAGCAAAATATGTGAGGTATGGAATGTGCAGTGCATGGAAGGGCAGGCTGGGCTTGGTAGAACAGTAAATTAAAACACATGGCCAAGTGTTGCGGAGAAGACACTGAAGACTGTTTCACTCCTTCGTTTTATTGGTTGGTTCCCTAACAAGAACCAGCTGGTCATAAAGCCAGGGAGTTCATGGGAACCCATCCTTTGTTGAAAGTCGAATTGATGTCAGGACTGGAAACAGATGGGTGCAGGCAAGAAACCCACATGTAATTGCCTTCTAGGGGTCAGGTTATGTAAAGACCTTGGCCAACCGAGGTGAGATTTTGGCCACCAAGTGTGACAGGTTAAGAGGCAAGCTGGTCTTGGTGGGTTCAGGCCTTGGGAAGGAATGGTCAGCTGCTGTTGGAGAGCCTCACAGCTTGGGGTATAGAAGGCGGTGGGTCTTCATGGGAGGTTCCTACACGACGGCTCTTTTTCTGCAACTGAAGTTCTTACCTGATGGGACTCAGGGCAGTGGGCTCACAAAGGCCTGGTATCATGACACGGGAAGGAAAGAAAGTTGAAGAAGAAAGGGGATTGGAATTGCTAATGTTAAATTTAAAATGGCAGAATTTTCAACCCAATGCTTGAAACATACAGGGATTTTTCTTTATACGTGGAAGGGAAGTATCTGTAGTAACAATAGAAGAGAATATATTTGTAGCTCAGGGTTGAACTGCGAGCTCTTTGATGCTCTCTGAGCTTGGTGGTTTTCTAGCAGATGTTTCATGACCCAATTAGGTAACATCATCAGTGCTAGAAGGGAGTTGGGTTTGCAGAGAGGAGGAGGAGGAGGAGGAGGAGGAAGAGAAGGACTGTGGGATCCTTGGTGCTCTCTGAGCATGGTGGCTTTCTTGCAGACATTTCACTATCCAGCTAGGTAACATTGGTGCTAACACACCATGATGTTACCTGAGTTTAGTCTGCAAGAAAACAGCCAAGCTCAGAGAGCACCATGGGTCCCTCAAAAGTCTGTAGTTTGGCTATATTTGCGGCAGGAGTTCAGAGGAAGCTGTTTCATGTGGAGTCATAGACTGGTCCTACTTACTGAGGACCCAGATTGTTGGGGGCAATTAAGCTGACTTTGTAATAATGCCGCTTGGGGGGTGTATGAAAGCCCTAATAAGCAGGCATATACATAGAATGTAGGCTACTGCTAAGCTTGTAAGCCGCCCTGAGTCTTCGGAGAAGGGCGGGATATAAATGGAATTAAAATAAAAAAAATAAAATAAAAATAAAATACTGCTTGGGCTGACTGGTAGCAAAGTTTCAAGGTGGAATAGAGGTCAAAGATTAAACTGAAGCTCTTCTCCAAGCAAACCCCTTCTACCTCTGCAGATGCCAGCATGCCCACTTTCCATTGCAGGAGGCGTAAAACAGCTGCTTGCAATTCTCCGTCCACATTTTTGCTACATATATATTTTTCCTGTCTATTTGTTTTTCTTCTGCAAATGGCAATCCTGGGACAAGGAGATGAATTTTTTGGAAAGAGCTCCGTTTTCTTCTCTAGCTTCATCTTATGCCTTTCGAGACGCTGCGGTAACCCGAACAAGAAAGGAAAAGAAAGTCAGTAGGGAGCAAATTACTGGCAGTGGATTTAATAACATCTCTTTCGGCTCCTTGACTTCTCGGAGGCACTGGGTTAGAGCTTTTCCAAAAATGGGATTCTAATCCAAAAAGAATGCAGTTAATTCAGCTTGCAGGCTAGCAACTTTGGGATTTCCTAGATAATACGATCCACAGAGTAACGTTGATGGATGCAGAAAAACCCTTGCCTGTGTGGTGGTTATTTGACAGCTATCAAGAGAGTGAGGGATACATTTTTGCTTATTGAGCAGGGATCTCCAACAGGCTGGTCTGTTTGACCCTCATTTAGATCTCCACCCCAGTTACAGGAGGCTTCTTTACAAGTGTTCCCACGTGCTTTCCGCTTTTCTCAGTTCTGACTTTTTGCTATCGTGAGATATTTGTTAGTATCTTAGTAAGAAGAGAGGCTAGAACAACTACTCCGGTTTCCCCAGATCTGTAGCAGTGTAGAGAACCACCTTAGGATCGTTTGAGGATTTTGCTTCAAACTGAGAGCTCTTGACTTACAGTCAATTTAGTGACCATTCAAAGTTTTCCAACGGCATTGGAGAAAAAATGACTTATGACCATTTTCCACACTTGCAGTAGCCCCGTGGTACAGGACCAAAATTCAGACGCTTGGCAACTGACTCGCTTTTACGACGGTCGCAGCGTCCCGGGGGTGTGTGTCACGTGATCCCCTTTTGGGACCTTCTCACAAGCCAAGTCAGCGGGGGAGCCAGATTCACTTAACCACCCTGTTCCTAATTTAAGAACTGCAGCGACTGGCTTAACAAATGTGGGGAGAAAAGTCGTAAAATGGGACAAAACTCAGTGAAGAAATTTCTCACTTAGCAACATAAAATTTGCGCCCAGCTGAGGTCGTCACTTGATCCTGCTCCCCGTGGTTTCTGCCTGGCTTTTAAATAAAGAGGTGATAGACTTGTCATGGGTTGCCTCTTCCAGGACCTGCAATTTAATTTCAGACAGTGCTGGGATTGTTTCCTCTGCCTTAACTTAGGGCACCAGCTCGACTGCCTGCTGAGGAGGAATTATTGTCTTCCCTCCAATCCCTTCTCCATCTGGCCACAATTTCTCAGGTGCCGAAGGAGCCGCGCTTGAAAATCCCTGCCAATCTTAGCTTTGCTGTGTCTCTTTTTAATTCTCCCTGGACTTCCGGTTCGATTGATTCTGCGCACAGCTGTTTCTTAAAATCAGCAGGAAAATTTAGATGCCCTTTTTCTTTTCGTCTGTATACGTATGACTTTTCTGAACCTCTTTCCTTAATGTACACACGACTGGGTGCTTTTTTTCCCCTGGTACTGGCAAATTATATGGTTATAATTAGCCCAGCAGAGTGTTGAAGAATGTGAATTGGGTTAGCTGCTGAAGAGATATTTTTCCCTCCCAGGTTCACCAGCATTACACGTTATATACTCAGGTTTTACTTTTGTAATAACCACCTTCCCTCTCTAGTAATTATATCCTTGGCGTCTTAATTGTTAGGCTCACTGGGTTTAATTTAACAACTCTATTGCAGGCATGAAGCAGCAGAAGCTCCCTAGGTTAACGGTGCAGCCAAAAAAAATAATAATTAGGAAGGAAGACAGGAAGGAAGAGAAGGAAGATTCTTCAGTGGGGGAATAGCAAAGTGGAGATGGTGGATTGAGTAAGAACAGATCCCATTTCCTCCCCCCCCACACACACACACACTCTGCCCCCTGCCCTCCCCATGCGTTCTTAGGTTCTAATGTTGACTTTAATTATTTAATTAAAAACAGTTAACCTGTGGTCAGATGGGTGGCCAAAATGAAATATTTTTTAAAAAATAAAAAGGAAGGAAGGAAGGATGGAAGGAAGGAAGGAAGGAAGGAAGGAAGGAAGGAAGGAAGGAAGGAAGGAAGAAAAAGGAAGAAAGAGAGAAAAAGGAAGAAAGAGAGAAAGAAAGCAAGAATAAAAAGGAAGGAAGGAAGGAAGGAAGGAAGGAAGGAAGGAAGGAAGGAAGGAAGGAAGGAAGGAAGGAAGATATAAGAGAAAAAATCCAGTCTAAGACATCTTGCAAAGAGAGTTTTGAGGGCATGTAGTTTTGTAGATGTTCCATGGGTCTTCAGAAAATGTGCTTCTATGTCCTGCTACTGTCTGGACTGGAGGCCACATCACTTCCACCCGAACTCATCCAGGTGAAGGAGATGGAGTCATATGGCTCAAATTAGCAGCGTAAATACCTTTTGCCTTATTATCTCTAGTGGAATCAGACAAATGAAGGTTATGGGCAGTTTGCATTCCTCATCCATGTAGGCTTCCACAATCAAGAGGAGATAAATTTTCAGAAGCTTGAGCCAAAATTCTGTCCTACACCTCATAAATCTAAGCCGCTCCTTTAATCTTGACTGGACTTAGAGGAGCAGAAGGCAGATTTGACCTGTGATGGGATAGAATAATTGATTTAGACTTTCGTGTATTCTGTTTTAGAAACACTGAAAGGATTTGTCATGACACCTTTGTGGCTTGTTCATAAGGTATGTTCCTCCCATGTTTTTTCATCCCTCAACTTGTTCTCGCCATAATTTATCATTTTGACCTTGAAATGAGGAGAGGCAGACCCAAGTCTTAGAGGGCACTTATGGAGAAAGAAGCTCTCAAAAAACACAACTCATGTGTGTTCAGATGGAAGTGGGTACAGTGAAGAGTTGGGAACATTTTTCAGAACTGAATGTTCCCAATGATTGACGTGTTGAGGGCTCCTTGCTGCTCTCTGAGCTTGGATGTATTCTTGCTAGACTAGCACTATGTTACCTAGTTTGAGTAATGAAACGTCTGTAAGAAAACCACCAAGCTCAGAGAGCACCAAGGACCCCAAAGACCTCCTCTTCCTCCTCTTTCTCCTTTCTGCAAACCTCACTCCCTACTAGCATTGATGATGTTCCCTAGTTGTGTCATGAAACGGCTGCAGGAAAACCACCAAGCTCAGAGAGCGCCAAGGACCTCTCATGTCAACCCTCAGCTACAAATATTCTCCTTCATTAAAATGTTGCTTTGAAAATCTCCTGTTCGCACATCTCTGCCCCTCTTTTTTAGCAGACAGGCCCTTTGAATGTGGCCTGTTCCTGGTGGCACCAACCGAGGTGGCACCATGCTCACCAGCGATGGATGCCGATGAACTGCCTTGTCTGCCTCCTGCACCTCCAGCCTGGGCAGATCTCTCCAACTAAGCCACCTGTCAACATTTCAAATGGCCCTTTTATCTGAAAGCTCGCATGGAGGCCAGGCCAGCCCATGAATCAGGGAGGTGTGACAAGGCCTGGGTGCTCTCCCAGTTCACACACGCAGCTCTGCCAAATCTAGCCAGCCCTGAGTGGGGAAGCCATCCTGGCCTTCCGAGACTGTCAGGTCGAAAGTATGCTGCCGCGGCAGACTTTCTAGGGAAAAATCGCACGTTATCAGTCTGTCTCCCAGCCCTCTTCCCCTGCCAAAGGTTAACGAGAAGATGGTTGCTGCAGAAACTTTCGACAGCTCTTCATCTCTAATGATTAATTTAACAGATGTGATTCTGGCTGCTGTCCAGTTTGTAATGGGGGCTCGGCTGCTGCCTCCAAGTGCATTAGGGATGACCTGCTTACATCTGCTGGCCGAGATACTGTAAATTTTGTTTGCGGCTACAACAATGTCTGTGGGGTGAGAGGGAACTCTCTCTCTCTCTCTCTCTCTCTCTCTCTCTCTCTCTCTCTCTCTCTCTCTCTCTCTCTCTCTCTGTGTGTGTGTGTGTGTGTGTCTGCATAAGAGAGAGATCTATCAAAAATCAGAGCCTCTAGGCCAAGCACACTA
The DNA here is from genome assembly GCF_964194415.1 of Vipera berus. NCBI lineage: Eukaryota > Metazoa > Chordata > Lepidosauria > Squamata > Viperidae > Vipera > Vipera berus. The sequence goes on along the minus strand of NC_138213.1, from coordinate 2,490,737 downwards.
TATGTTATCTCTCTCTTTTTTCTTTTTTAGAGGCAAAATCTTACTAAGGAATATTCAAAGGTTCAAAAGCAAAAGAGTAAAGGAGGGTTTAGAGCAGGTATGTCCAACCTTGGCCACTGTAAGACTTGTGGACTTCGTGGCTGGCTGGGGAATTCTGGGAGTTGAAGTCCACAAATCTTACAGTGGCCAAGGTTGGAGACACACACACACACACACACACACACACACACACACACCAGGGTTTAGAAGAAAAGGGCAACCAATTTGAATATTTTCAATATTCAATATGATCTTGTTGCTTGTATGTACACTGAGAGCTTCTGCACTGGAGACAAATTACTTGTGTGTCCAATCTCACCTGGCCAATAAAGAAAATTCTATTCTATTCTATTCTATTCTATTCTATTCTATTCTATTCTATTCTATTCTATTCTATTCTATTCTATTCTATTCTATTCTATTCTATTCTATTCTATTCTATTCTATTCTATTCTATTCTATTCTTTAATGTATTCAGTAAATTATTTATAGGGCATGACGTCTGCTATATCATAGAGAAAAAGAGAAGAACATTTGATAGAACCAGGTTGGTTGCCTTCCTTAAAAAATAACTTGGGATACAGTAAAGGTCTCTTACTGGACAGTTCCAGTAACATCTGATGTGTACAAGCAAGGAGAAGGTAGTCCTGTCTGGATGCAAGCTGGCTGAGGAAATTGGGAAGTCCACCCATCTTAAAGCCTGCTGGTTGGGGAGTTCTGGGAGCTGAAGTCCACACCTCTTAAAGTTGGGGAGGTTGAGAAACCATGATCTACAGCAGGGGCTGTTCAACCATAGCAACCTTTAAGACCTGCAGACTTCAACTCCCCCTGGCTGGAGAAATTCTGGAAGCTGAAGTCCACAGCTCTTAAAGTTGCCATGGTTGGACACCCTTGATCTACATGATACAGGCAAGCATTTAGATCATACCATTGGGGCAGTTTATATCCAGCCAGTGGGGAGCAGACCTGGCTTGACTTTGGGAGCTGCTAATTAACATTTTTATCAGGGCTGTCCAACTTTGGCAAAGACAGAATTTGGTCCGGCATGCAACAAAGCAGCAGCCAGGAGAGCAATCAGATTCCTTCCCTCTTCCTCCCCAGCACCAAAGGCCTCAGGACGACTTAACAGGTGCCAGAATGAGGCAAGAAGGATTGTGACATCATATCTCTACTTTTGTCACATGCTCCCTCCTCCACCACCCAGCCCAGCAGCTGGAGTTTAAAATGTAAGCAATCCCAACCCTCAAGACTTAACTGTGGATACCTGATCCCTTCTAAATGTGCCCAGGCCTTTTTAAAACCCTGCTAAAGTGTCACCTGCGCTGGCAAACTAATTCCAGTGCTTCACAATGCCATTGTTTGTTTTCCTGGGCCAGGCAGGGAAGGGAATCTGCCTAGCTCATCCCCTTTAAAACCAGCTTACATTTGTTTTACAGATGTTGCCCAATGGGGGTTCCTGAAACTTGGGGTGATTTATCTGTCTTTAAAAGGGAGCAGACTGAAAGGGGGCAGCTCTCTGTGGACCCATCCCTTCATTATCCTTCAGATGGTGAAGTCTCTCTAAGCCGTGTCTGAAACTAAAATAATATTTTCTTCGCATTGTGCCTTTGCCAAATTCAAAGCAAGGGAGAAAGAAAGAAAGAAAGAAAGAAAGAAAGAAAGAAAGAAAGAAAGAAAGAAAGAAAGAAAGAAAGAAAGAAAGAAAGAAAGAAAGAAAGAATTTGCTTGGCTCCAGCTGGGGTCACGTATGCGGCTTGTGCATGTAAATCGAATAAATATTTCAAAGGGAAAAGAGAAAAATCATTAACCTTTTGTCGTTAATGTTCGCAACTCTCCCAAAGCTGCTCCGCTGTTTGAATTTGCTCACCTGCCAAAATAAGCACCAAGTTTTGTTACCCTCTTAGGGACAACCCTGTTCCATAAATCACTTGCTTTCTGTGACAGCTAAATGTGTTTTATATCACATAGAGAGCCTGTGTTTATGAATGTGAGATAAAAAGGCTTTAGCCAGCGCAAACAGAGGGACTACTGTGTAATTCCTGCCTTTCTCCTCCGACTTTCTCCCCTTCCAGGAAGAGGAATTGGCTGCTGTGCCTGAGCTTGCACAAGTAGGCCTTGGGTTACATCTTGGGGTCCTTGATTTGTTTTAGACCATCAATCCCCCTCCCCTGTCTTGCTGATCTGCACCTATTAGGAATAGATTGAGATATTGCACAATCTAAGGCCGCCGAGGACAAGAGGGATTTTCACATGAAGAGATCACAAGTGAGTTTCCCAGCCCGGGAGGGGTGCAATTGTGTCCCTGACACAATTCAATTCTGGGAATTGAAGTCCACAGGTCTTAAAGTTGCCACGGTTGTAGATCATTGCATCTCAACCTCAGCCTTGAAGAGGTGTGGACTTCAGCTCCCAAAACTCCCCACCAGCTTGCATCCAGACAAGAGTACCTTCTCCTTGCTTGCAAGCATCAAATATTACTGGAACTGTCCCCTCTCACAAAGCAAGGAGACGGTTACAGTAGAACCCTCTACTCAGAGCAGAACAAAAAGAAAGTTATCTAAGATGCATTTTCCAGCTTTACTGCAGTAAGATTTGGTTGATCATTTGACAGCGTTGGCCTTGGTCCTCGATGTTAGAGATGACCTAGCCTCCTTCCACCATGAGCTTAGTTGAATACGAAGACCCTTTTTAATCTCTTCTTCCCTCCTTTGCATCCATCAACAACTTTCAATCTGGGCTTATGCTTAGGCAAGCACATATAAAACAATGTTCAAGCCCTCTTTCATCTCTACCTGATTCTTTTTGAGCAGGATGGCCTGTTGGCATCTGTCCTTTGTTCTTGCACTCTTCAAATGTGGACTTGTTTGTTACTGACTATATAAGAACTAACCTATCACAACTGATAAAGGGATGTAGTAGACTCTTCTGGACCACAAAACCACTGCCAACATCTAGATCCTGTTGAAGATTCTTCAAAGTGTTGACTCCAACCTGAAGGCAGGCTGGTCTTATTTTATTCATGTTTGCATAAAAACGAGGGTTGCAAGTATCTGATGTGTGATGTTCAATGGAAAATGCTGCCTACATTCCTCCATAATGTTCTCCCTAGAAGTCAGGGAGATGACCTCCTGTTGTCTATTTAGAAGCTTAGATGCTGCCTCCTATTTCACGTTCATAGGAATGAGAGGCATTCTCCAACTAGTTCTCAAAAGAGCAATAATACTCCAGCTTCTTGCTTTGTCGTCTCTTGTTCTTTTGTTACTTCTAAATGCAGCAGCAACCCAACTGGCCACCTTGCCATTGTGGCCTACACCTAACCCTTCAGAAAAGCAATGTTGGTTTTGGGATATTTGCATTCAGAACACCAAGTCTGCTACTAAGCATTGGCCAATTTCTAGGCTGGTGGCATTTGAAAGCCAACCAGCTTGGTTGGCTCGGGTTCAAACCAACCAGAGTGGAAGTTTCTATCAGATTTGGCACAAAGAAAGAGACCCACACCTCCCACTGGGTCAACTTGTGCAGGGCCATGTTCTTCAAAGGCCTTTCATCCTAGCTAGTTCTTTTCTGGCCCGTGCCATCATAAATATTGATACCTATCAGTCCTCATCGCCAGCCTAGAATTCAGGCAGCCTGTATAATGGTGTGGATTTTGGAGCACCCTGGTCATTTTCTCTGCTGGAATCACTAAGGACGGAGTCCTGTGTAACTTCATTCTCCATTACAACACAATAACAGGAAACATTTCGGTGGCCTCTAAAGTACTTGGCATAGTATTTCACTTTAATGCTTACATTGTCCGAGCATCAATAAAACTGGAAACTGTGATATAATTAAATCCATTCTTCCTACAGAGAAGATGACTGGCTGAGATAACAATGAGAGCCGCTCATTACATATTACTCAAGAGAGAGCGTGCATAACTTCCAAAGTCCCCATTCTTCAGCCAAAAGCTCTGCTTTATTTATTTGTCACAAAAGAAAAGAGAGGAGAGAACTGATGAATACTTTTTTTTTGCCTCCCCCATCATCTTTGCGTTCAGAGTTCAAGCCCCACTTTCAGCAGAAACCTGAATTGCCTGCTTCGGGCTGCCATTCATTCAAACAAAGGCCTTCTCAGCATTAGCCAGATGAGGTGCCATGATAGCCATCTTAATCCCAAACAATGCTCCACTGCACAAAAGGTACATGAGTTGTGGGGTCCTTGATGCTCTCTGAGCTTGTTTCCTTGCAGATGTTTCATCACCCAGCTAGGCAACATCATCAGTGTTAGAAGGAAGTGTAGTTAGGGAGGAGGAGGAGGAGGAGGAGGAGGAGGAGGAGGAGAACTTTGGGGTCTTTGGTGCTCTCTCAACTTGGTTGTTTTCACCCAACTAGGTAACTTCACCAGTGTTAGAAGAGAGTGGAGTTTGTCATTCTATACAAGTGGTTGCCCTGTCAATACAGGTGGGAGTGTTGTTTTCTTCTTGGTGGTTCTTAGATTAGGTTGTTGTTGTTTGCTTGTTTGTCTGCGTTGGTAGTTTCTTGATTGGGCTATTGTTTCCTGCTTGATTATTGGTGTAATGTTAATCTTGATGTTCATCTCTGCTCATCTGAGTATTGATTTCTGGTGAAGAGGTGTTTTGGTCTACATGATTCCTTTGGGGCTTTTTCACTTCTCTTTTGAATAGTATGTAGTTGTGGTTTATGTCTATATGCCTGTTGATGGCTGATTTGTCTGAGGGCCATGCTTCTAAGAATTCCCTGGCGGAAGTCTCTCATTTTCTAATCAAATACTCCTCACCCAAAGTTAGCCTTTTAGAAATACAAGTTGGTGCTTGTCATTCTTTAGGGTCCACTCCCTCCCTAGGAAAGATCCACAGAAATTCTGCTCCCAATTATGGCTGTAAATCAAGGACTGCTTATCAGTTCTGACCTTTATTTTTAAAGCATAAACCCCTTAAGGTAAGATGGTATTTTGTTTAAAAAAAACCCTGACTAAAGCAGTCAAAATCTTGAGTAATATGGAGGAAAGGCACAGGGCATAACCAACAGTTAAAGATGCAGACAAACTTTATGTTTAAAGTTACATGAGTTGAAATCTTATTTTTTGGATGAGGGTAGGCCAAAGGAATCAGGCCAAGCAATTAAGCATCATGAAGTAGTATCATGAAGAAACGAATAGCAAAACAGGGACTTGTTGGCTTAACTGAACACAAAGAGTGTTTTCATTTGGCCTTAACTGGAGAGTTTTATTGCTAAAATAATATTTCATCAGTGGATCAGCTGAACACAGGGCACAGAAAAAGCCCCAAGTAGCTGCAAGAGAAATCATTCTTCTAATTCTGCAAGCTTTCTGTGACAAATTAACTGTGTGATACAATTTTCACTTCTGTAAAAAGAGATGAGAAGAACAGAAAAACATTCCTTCTCTAGGGAAGAATGCTGGGATTTACAGTTAGGCTGAAAGAGGAACACTGGGTAATTCTTCTATCGTAGATTACAGATCCAAAAACATCCTTCCCAGAAACTTTTTTTAAAAGAAAGAAAGAAAGAAAGAAAGAAAGAAAGAAAGAAAGAAATAAAGAAAGAAAGAACCATTAGGAATAGCCTAAAATGTCTTGATCTACAACCATTTGGCAGAATGCAACAATTCGTGGCGGCCAACTTGCCACCACCAACTTGCTGCAGGAGAACTCACCATGAGAAAATTCAACTGTTCAGTTTAATTATTTAAAATAATTTTTAAAATATTTTAATTTTTGTCATTCACATTTCGTTCTATCCCTCCTTTTGCATCCTTTCTTTAATGTTTCTATTCCACCATTTCTTTGATATTAGCGTAACTCTTGTTCTGCAATTAGTTGTTCCATGGCAAGTTGGCTGTGGTGAGTTGGCCATGGCAAGCTGGCCCTGGCAGATAGTCATAGACCCCCGTGTGGATAGGCTGTGATCTGATTCAGATTATTTATTCAATCTACAGCATCAATTTGATCTGAAGCCACAACTTGAATGGATTCTCCAAAGCACCTGAAGGCAGGACAAGAAGCCACAGATGGAAACTTATGAAGGAGAAAAACAACCTAGAACTAAGGAGAAACTTCCTGATAAGGGGAACAATTTATCAGTGGAATGACGTGTCTCTAGAAGTTGTGAATGCTACAACCCTGGAAGTTTTTAAGAAGAGATTGGACAACCATTTGTCTGAAATGGTATAGGCTTTCCTGCCTGAGCCAGGGGCTGGACTAGAAGACCTCCAAGGTCTCTTCCAACTGTATTATTCTGTTATTCTGGGATAGATTCAAATCTTTAACCTTAAGCAGGTCACAGCAATTCAATTCTCAGTTTTGGAAAACTCAAAAAGAGATGGATAACAGCTCACTCAAAAAGATATGTGATGGCTCCATGCAATTCTCAAAAGGGTTTTGATTTGGAGATTCAGTGAAAGGACCTTCCAACTAAGTCCAACTAGTGCATTAAAACATCCCCTCCTTTTTCTTCACCTTCAAACCAACATGTCTTTAGTTGGCCTCTGATTAAGGAGGGGAGGAGAACTCAGGAGTTCACAAATGGCTTTGGAAAATGCACTAATTTATAGACTCCTCCAGGAAAAGGGAAGGATCAGTCATCCATATGGATTATTTATTCGGTAAGAAGTTATCAAAATTTTGACAGAAGGATTGTAAAATTTAAAACATTTCAACATGACAAAATGCTTTTATGCTGGAAAATCAGACTAGGAATCTTATGCATTCAGACAAATTGAGGCTGCTCGGGGCCACCACATTTTTCTAAACCAATTCCTCAAATTTAACAGCTACAAAGCAGACAGTACAACATGGTTCTCTTCATGCTGGGGATAACAGTAGATATTTATCTTGGCTAGAGTCAATTGGGGAGACTTTCCTTCGGTTCATTACCCATACATTACTTCATAAGTAGAACATACACAAAAAAAAATAGTTCACTCAAAAAGAAAAAGTCAACTGTAGGAGAACACTAAAAGAAATGATGGATTTGTCCATTGCTGCACAGGTATGATGAGATCTCCAACAAGGTGGAAGGTTTAGTCTGATTAAATCATTTCAAAACACAATCTGTCCATATTTCCAAGTCCTGGAGAAGAGGGCCTGAGATAGATTTTCATTCAGTGGGAAAAGCAGTAGAGGACCCAGATGTTTTCCTGACGTCACTGTAAACTCCATATCGCCAGCAATCCTCAAACTTGGAACGGAGGAAAGAGCAAAGGTCAAAGAGTTCAGATTTCTTCATCTCGTGACCTTATCTGGGCAGAAGGTCAGTTCACACAATCTACTACTGTTTTCTCACACGGTAAGGATCCTAAAGCTACAGGAAGGTACTTCAGAAAGGACTGGGGGAAAAAAATGAGAGCCACACCAGGCTGTTTTTAACTTGGAAGGTTTGTCTGCTTTTAAGATTGAAGATATTGCATGCGAAAGCATCGAGTCGAGTCAGACTGCCTGACAGGAAAGAAAATTCCCAGGATAATCAGTGACCTGGCTTCCTCTGGGATGGTGTGATGCAGATGGAAATATGAAATATTGCAAGACCACCCAGAATTTGGATGGCTGAGACTTTAGGCAATGAAAAACTCAACTGCCACTCAATTAGGCTGACTTGACATCGTAACTGTGGGACACCTGGATCACCAGCAATGGCATTGATTGGTCATGGATGGGTTTGATCCAGAGGAGGAGGAGGAGGAGGGATGGAGAAAGAGAAGGAGAAGAGAAGGAGAAGGAGGAGAAGTGATGGAGAAGGAGTGATGGAGAAGGATGGCTTCATCCAGGAAACAGATTCTTCCACAAAAACCAACAACATCCATGTCCTTTGCAACTATTTTATTCTCGCTTATTTCCCTTAATTAGCATTAGTATTTTCAGATGTTCCTATCATGCTCTAATGGGGAATAAAAGGGAATGTTACAATGGCCTTGGAGGCCCAGATCTAAGTAATGGAAACACACTGGGGGATTAGGGGACCAACCGCTTGCTTTCAGCCCAACTTCCCTCATGGGGTTATGGTGGCGTGGCTAAGATGGATGGAAAGTGCCTTATCAGAAACTGGAGAAGAAGCCAGCTAAATCAATAAATCAAATATGCCTACGTAATGGCATGGGTCCGGATTATCTTAGGGAGCACCTGCTGCCAGCATCAACTTCCCATTGTCCTGTGCGCTCCCACAGGGAGGGCCTCCTCAGGGTCCCGCCGGTCAAGGAGTGCCGGCGGGTGATTCCCAAGGGGAGAGCATTCTCGGTGGGTGCGCCTGCCCTTTGGAATCAGCTGCCAGTGGAACTCCGGATCGCCTCCGACCTTCGTTTGTTTCGCCGGGACCTAAAAACCTGGTTATTTGAGCTGGCTGGCCTGGACTGAGGGGTTTTTAAGACTTTTAAATCAAATTTTATAGTGTTAGGGCTGCTAATTTAATTATTTTAATCTGTATATTGTATTTCTTTTTAATTTGCCCTGTAAACCGCCCTGAGTCCTTTGGGAAAAGGGGGGTATATAAATCGAATAAAATAAATAAATAAATAAATCATGTCATAAGCAAGTTGGCAGTAGCAATCTTTGTAAAAATGCCTGCATTGTGTTTAACAAGACCAACCACTTCTTGCATTTCTTACTTGGCATGATACCAAGGCTTAAATTGTGGCAGGACAGTCTACCAATCAACCCGTTAATGTCTTCTTCATTTTTTTCCCCTCCTTTTTTTATTTTCTCCCAAAAGGGAAAAAAAAATCCCCTCTTCCCCGGCTCCTGAAAAGTTCACCAAAACCCACCTGAAAGGATTATTTTCAAAAGAGATCCATGAGTTGCTACAAATGGTTTGAATTTGGGTTAGGTGCAAAGCTTAAAAGAGATTTCATTCGGGATGGAAGGGGGAACTTCAGATAACTTTGCACCTGGGAATGGAGCCTTTTTTGGCCACCAAAAATAAAAGCTTGCAAAACACACACACACACACACACCAACCCATCCCATTTCCATGTGATTACTTAGGAAGCCAGATGCAAGGGGTTGAGAAGTGTAAGGGAGCATTTGGTGGAAAGCAGAGTTCATAATTCCTTTTTATTGTTCCTCCAGCCTGGAATTGAAGAGCTCAACATTTTAAAAATGATTAAATAGGTGTTGACACAGGAGTGTATCAAGCTAAATCCAGAGTAAGTCTCTCTCCTTTTTGAAATGAATGAATCATGCATGATTAAAGTTTGAGCTCAAAAATTCAGTGTCCAATACACACCAACTGTGGGGAGAAAAATTCCCAGTGCCCATCAACGTCTAAAGATGGATAAAGCAATATTCACTCGTGATTCCTGATGACACGGTTCTAAGAAAACCTTCTGCTATTTACATTTGTGAACCAAATTCTTAGGTGCCATAATCAATTCGTATCGGTCAATCCCCATGCCTTATTTAATAAATATATCAATTGTCCATCTGAAGCATTTTCATGTCTTCCAATCAGCAACTGATGTGAACATAGGGAAGGGAAGAATGGAACAGAAGGGAAGGGAAAGCAAGGGAAGAAGAAAGGGAAGGAAAAAGGGAAGAGAGGGAAGAAGGGAAGGGAAATTTTCCCTTTTTTAAGTGTACTGAGTTAGGGTTCCCCCAATGAATTCTATGAATTAATTCTTGATTGTGACTCAGCTACTTAGTAGGCTAAATCAACTGCCTGTTGTGTGTGTGTTTGTGTCACCTGGCCATTCATTCCTGCATTTGGTGCTTCCCCCCCCCCACACACACACACCCCTCCATGCAACCACACCCAACTTTTTTAGAAATAGTTGATTGTTGCTGGCAACAGATTCTATTCTAGCATAACACTGGCTGTGAAAATGTCTGTCCCAAAGGGTGCTTTCCATAAATATAGTGTTCATAGCCATCCCTTGGGGGGGGGAGAGAATTCCTTTCTTTCTGAGACACCTTCACAGCCACCCCATTCAACACAGAGCAGTTCTGTCTAGCAGCACCCAATTTTTGGAGCAGATTGACATTTTAATAACTGCCTTGAAAGACAATGATATCTTAAAATGTCTAGCATGTCACGGTTCAGCTAGCTTTCCTTTCAGACCCAGCTCTAATACTGTATGTCTTGGTACCACCCAGGAGAGTTAATCCAGAAATTGACAGAGCCCATTCCTCACGAACTTTTACAGAAATGCTTCATTTCAGATCTACATACTCCTAATGGGATGTAACAAGTGAACCCACCCTATAATTTTCCACCCACAGGTTTCTCGCGTATAATTTTTCCATGCGTTCTAAATGCGGCTGGTAAACAGTGCATTATGCAGGAGAGTTGGGGCCGGGGGAAAAAATGGCCCTGAATCCCAGTCCTATCCTATACAGACCAGATTGGAATATGATGCTAGTGGTAGGGAACCCCTAAAACATCAGCTGAGCCGCAGCATGATAGCCTGGAAGGCCTGCTGGGATTTCAGTTTCTTGAAGAACAGAAATGGCAAACCTTCCCCCTAAGTAAATGAGGTGGAGGACACCAAAACTTTTGGCTGAGTTGAGAGAGGGTCTGGGATTAAGTGTAGATTTGTGGGAGATGAAATAAGAACCGGAGGAAATTGTCTTAAGAGGAAGGGAAAGAAATTGAGCACGTTATGGAGAAGAAGTGAGGAGAAGATGCGATGGACCAAAAACTGGGAATGTGTGGTGATCAAGAAAGAGAGTTAAACTGGACAAAATGGAATGTGGAAATCATTCTAGAAATCTTTGCAATCACTACCTCTTCAAATATGTCCAGTGGACTTAGAACACAGAACTTAGAACCTAGATAATAGAACATAGAATAACAGGGTGGAAAGGGGACCTTGGAGTCCAACCCTCTGCCAGTGGCAGGAGATCCTATACTATTCCAGAGTTTCTTTGGGCTTGATGGGATGGACACAGGCGATCATACAAAGGATAATGGAACAGAATAACAGAGTTGGAAGGGACCTTGGAGGTCTTCTAGTCCAACCCTTTGCTCAAGCGGGAAACCCTACATCATTTCAAACAAACGGCGGTCCAATCACTTCCTAAAAGTCTTTAGTGATGGAGCACCCATAACTTCTGGAGACAAACCATTGGTTAATTGCTCCCCCTGTCAGGACATTGGCTTGAATATCTTGATCACAATTTTTTTTCTTTCAGTTCCCAGGCAATCTAGAAATCTCTACTCCCCCACCTCATCTGACTTCTTTAAATCCTGCAAAAATCGAATCTTCTGCACGAAGAAAATAAATATTCAGAACATTTAAGACAGTGTTTCTCAACTTTGTCAGCTTGAAAGTAGGTAAGCATCAACTCCCATATTGGCTGGGGAACACTGGGAGTTGATGTCCACACATCTTCAAGTTGCCCAGGTTGAGAAAACACTGCTTTATGACGTTACAAAACCCAACCGAAAGTTATGTCTCTCCAAAGCAGGAACAATACAAGTTATCCCTCACTTTATGGCATTGTGAGTTTTATAAAGGCTGTTCTTGTTATTTATGGAATGATCCACTGGGCACAGTTAAAGCATTACAGATCATGAAAGAATTTTTCAAATTGTTTGGGAAAGATCCAGATGTTTCACCTTGTAAATAGACTAGACATTTACCAGGGGTTCTTTTGGCAGATATAAGAGCAAATCTATCATGATGGTGTTAGGGGGAGGAGAAGGGACCTAGCAAAGAGGAGAATTCTCCGGGGAGGATAAAAGCTCCATAAATCCTCTTCTGAATCAATGTGAACTATACAGCAGTTGTAAGGACTAGGGATATAAAAGAATTCCTTCATGGATTTATTTTCCAGAGAACTCCCTTAATCCACAAAACAGAATCCATTGTGACATGAATGGGTGTGTAATTCATATAGTTCATTAGTGTCTGTCTCGAAACATTACTTGGCTCAAGAAATATGTATAAGGAATACCGAACTTTGGAGAATTGGCACATTTTTTAAGGAGCTCGTGGGAGTGGCTGACAAAGGTGGCCCTTTGTAGGAAAATTGGATGGAGTTTTGCATATTGAGGAGGCTTCTGTGTGAAGAAGACATTTGAGAAATAAAGGTATAAGAACATTTTGGAGACATCACTCAACTCGGCTAAGCGGTGTCAAAAATGTAGTTGCGACTTCTACGCAACGTATGACCACAATTGAGACCAAAACTGAGGTTGCTAAGTGAGAATTTGTTAAGTGAGTTTTGCCTCATTTTACAACTTTTCTTGTCACCGTTGTTAAGTGAATCTTGGCAGTTGTTCAATTAATAACATGATTGTTAAATGAATCTGGATTCCCCATTGCCTTTGCTTGTCGGAAGATCACAAAAGCAGATCACCTGATCCCTGGACACCGCAATGGTCATAAGTATGAGTCAGATGCCAAGCATCTGAATTTTGATCACGTGACCGTGGGGATGCCCCAGGGTCGTAAGTGTGAAAAACGGTCCTAAGTCCCTATTCTCAGTGCTGTTGTAACTTTGAACGGTTACATAAACTGTTGTAAGTTGAGGACAAAAAGTGTCCTGTGATGACAATCTCACTGGGTCTTGAGGGACAGAAACCCCCAATACTCTTGACCACCCCAGATTTTTGAACTGCTGTTCCTTACAGCCCGAAATTCTTTGCAAGGTCCTTAAAAATTGCTCTGTTCAAAAGAAAAATAGCAATCCCTTCTTCTCTTGCCATTTCAAAGCAAAACCAAGTGATTTGGGTTCCACCTTCTTCAGACATTCTCTTCAGTTTTGGATTCAACCACCACATCTATCCATTTGTGGTCATTCCAGCCAAACAAGGAGCATCTACTCTTTGAATTATTACATCTCCCACCGCTGGTGCTAGTTAAAACCAACTCCTTTTGTTGTAGTAGTTTTACTACGCGTAGTTGCCAGTTTTTCTCCCTCGTGTTCTGAAATGATAACGGTGTACCTTAATTTCGATCAAGGGTAGCCAACTGGGCAACTTAAGACTTGTGGACTTCAACTCCCAAAATTCCCCATCCAGACCTGTTTGCTTGGGAATTCTGGGAGCTGAAGTCCACAAGCCTTAAAGTTGTCAAGGTTGGACACCCCTGACTTACATGGAGAGTGCTCTTGGTTTTAACTGGAGCAAAGCTGTAGAACTCAAGAAAAATAGAGCAGGCTTCAGGCTTGCAAGACTCTAGAGCAGACTTGCTGCATTAGGACAACTACTGGCACAATCCATACCGAAATCATTCTGCTTTACTGGCCTGTAGGTAAACACGACATATTTGTGCAGGATAACTGTCCAGCTGTCCCTTACCCCCTGTTGCTTTGCGTTATCACAGAGGAAACACGACACAGGCAGATGATATTTATTTTTTTCTAAAAACAAAAATTTAATCTATAAAAACCACACACAACACCCTCCCCTCTTTCCCCCAGCAGATTGCCTGATTTATCCAGCCTCAGTTACAGGGAACAGAGAGGCATTCTTGGCCAGCTGTCAACTTCTCATTGTGTCCCAAGCTTTTAGATGCTTGCAGATTGGTTCATGTACAGACATTAAATGGGGCCAGGACCGAAATTGGCATGAAAGTCCGTTAAAGTAACCTTCATTACAAATCAATCAATCAATCGGAATAGAACTGGAAGGGATCTTGGAGGTCTTCTAGTCCAACCCCCTGCTCAGGCAGGAAACCCTATACCATTTCAGACAAATGGCTGGCCAGTCGCTTCTTAAAAACTTCCAGTGTTGGAGCATTCACAGCTTCTGGAGGCAGGTTGTTCCACTGGTTAGTTGTTCTCACTGTCAGGAAATGTCTCCTTAGTTCTAGGTTGCTTTTCTCCTTGATGAGTTTCCATCCGTTGCTTCTTGTCCTGCCTACAGGTGCTTTGAAGAATAGCTTGACTCCCTTTTCTTTGGGGCAACCCCTGAGATATTGAAAGACTGCTATCATGTCACCCCTTGTCCTTCTTTTCATTAAACTAGACATACCCAATTCTGCAGCCTTTGTTCATATGTTTTAGCTTCCAGGCCCTGAAGTAGTTGTGTCTGGGGCAACTTCTATGCAGGATCCTTTTGTTTCTTTCCAACAAATCTAAAGGATGATCTTCTTAGAAAAACCAACACTTTCCAATGTGAAGTGAATTGTCTTCCCTGGGGATTTTATTATTATTATTTTCCTGAGCTGAATTGAGTTTCTGGGTGTAGTTAGGCATTTTGCCTTGAAATGCAAAACCCAGCACCGGGTCATACAGAATATGAATGGCTGTTGTGTTTTGGATTAAAATGTTTCTGTAGGGAACAGAGTGAGCACCTGTTACTCGTCCCAGCTTCTGCCAACCTAGCAGTTCGAAAGCACGTAAAAATGCAAGTAGAAAAATAGGGACCACTCCGGTGGGAAGGTAACAGCGTTCCGTGCGCCTTTGGCGTCTAGTCATGCCGGCCACATGACCACGGAGACGTCCTCGGACAAGCGCTGGCTCTTCGGCTTTGAAACGGAGATGACCACCGGCCCCTAGAGTTGGAAACGACTAGCACGCATGTGCGGGGGAACCTTTACCTTTTTACCTTAGGGAACTTTAGTTTTTTCTCTTGCTACTTGCATATAAAAGGTGTGGAGATTAGAGGTGGATTCTCTCTGAAATGACCCATAATTGACTGTCCTCTGTTCCTCAAAGATTTGAGAGGTTAATCTTGGGCTTCCTTTCTTGAGATAGGGTCGGTTCTGCTACCTTTACAATGCCTGTGAAGTTGGTTCTAGTAAGTGGAATCCTGTATGTGGAATTTTCCATTAATTAGCAAAAAGGAAGGTGAAGAAGTTGTTTTTTCACTGAATCAGCTACTTTTGAATCCATAACCACTCCAGTTCTCCATACTTACATCTAAGGGAGCGATATTACAGAGCACTAATGCAGGCTAGGGAATTCTGGGAACTGAAGCCCACAGATATTAAAGTTGCTACGATCGGGAAACATTAGTCTAGCAGAGTACCCCATGCTTTTATTTGGTTGTTTCTTAACCTTGGCAACTTTAAAATGGGGGAGACCTCTGCTCCCAGAATTCCCCAGTCAGCCATTTCTATGCTGACTGGAGAATTCTGTGAGTTGAGTCCAGCCACCTTAAAATTGCTAAGATTGAGAAATACTGATTTATAGATTAACCGACCATCTTTGTAGAGGCAATGATGGTGGCTAGCCATCACTTCAAGGAAGATCTGGTAGTATCTGGGAAAACTCCTCTTTCCTCACCCACATTTTAAAATTAAGACCTCCTGAAGACATATTTGGCTTCACTCTACAACCATCCTTTGCTAGATTTCAGTCTGTCTAATACATACAGCAGGGTTTGCCAACCTTGGCAACTTCAAGACTTGTGGACTTCAACTCCCAGAATTCCACAGCCAGCATAGCCTTAAAGTCTTAAAGTTATGAAGGTTGGAGACGATGCATTGATAAAAGAAGTTTTTAGCCAACAGCATAAAGCAATGAAATCTACAAACAAGGCCAACTGGATGAAACTGTGAGATCTGGGTTAGAGGCAGGTCTGTGACTATCCTGCAGCAAAAACATAAAAGAATTATGAAGAGTTCACATTTCTTGAAGACCGAAGCTACCAGAATATGTGTTTTCCTTGGTTAAATAATCCTTGGTTGAGGAGGAAAAAGATGGTGAGATTTCCTAAGAGAAATTAATGGTCGTGTCTCAAAGAACACCAGAAGCTGCAGGAAGCTTAGAATTAGGTTCTTCTGAGAAACAATAGCTTTATTAAATTGGATACTTTATCTATGATTTTAACAGTCTGGAGGTTTCCTTAGTATTTGCCTAAGGATAAACGGGATTTCAGAAGCAATGACCTCATTCAGGAACTGATGTTATCAGAACCCTGCTGTTAATCTTCAAACTAGGCTGATTTGGGGGTAACTACACCACCAGGTTGAGGCACTGGGAGAGGTTGAGGTTGTTTTTATCATCACAAGAGTAAAACTGCTTATCCTGGAGGAAGTTCAAGGCCACCCAAGGAGAAGAGATCCATAGAGCATACCAAGCAAGCGACGGAGCGATGGGAAGATCATCGGTGTGCATTGTTTCTTGAGATGGTTTTAACCAGATTTGGCACCAGATAACTTGCTACATTATTTACAGCAGGGGTGGCCAAACATTCATGGTGCCAGAATTCATGAATACAATATGGGGTTGCATTCCTCTAAAGATTCAGAAGCTTGACCAGACACTGCCATATTTCTTTTTTAGAGTTTCCTAAAGTAATGCCATACTGGGGGATTGTGGGAAATTAAAATGGTTTATTGCATCGCTTCTGCCAATGAATACCACCCAGAACAACTGAGTGGAACAATCAGTGGAGGACTTCTTCACTGGGTCCTTACTGAGAACTTGGTCATCATCCAAGCATAGTAGTCTCTCAAGAGCTGACTCAATCTCCTCCTTTTGCTGTCAGTCAAAGTTCAGTTAGTAAGTCTAACAGCAGCAGCTCAAACAAAGCTCTTCAGATTGGCAGTTTGTGGAGATCTCCAAATATTTATTAAATAAGGAGGGGGGAATATAATAACACAGCATCGGAGAATGAACCCATCTCTGGATCCCACTGTTCTTGAACCACACTGTTCATCAACTCTTACTTTAAAATTGGGGAGACAAAGCTATGATATATTGAAGATCGCCTCACCTTGAGTTTCTTTTCACTGAAGATATTACAGTGTGAACGTAGCTAGAACCTAGTTAGAAAAGACATCAGATTTTAAGAGAAGAAATCTGTCTTTATTTTAGCACCTAAATGTCATTGCCTGAATTTTTCTGCTTTTTTGAGATAACAAATTGAAGGAGAATTCAGTTGTTAGTATACTTGCCTGTTTGCACATAGAAAAAGTTTATTTTCCAGCAGCAAAATGTTTTTATCCAGCCTCTGGAAGCTGAAATTTTACCAAGAAATGCATGCATTCCAGCAAGGGCCTTGCCTACTCTATTAATATTCTCAGTGCCTGAAATGGATTGACTTGAAGTCACATTGCAACTTAATTAAGTTTCTGTTTTCTACACGCTCATTTCTGAGTTTCAGGCCACAATGAGTTTGTAAAATATATTTCTTGGATCAGCTTGCATCATCATCATCATTATTATTATTATTATTATTATTATTATTTTAAAAAAGTGTATCCCTGAGGCTAAAAGGTTTACAAGTCTGCATTTTAGGACCCCCCAAAAAGTTTAAATATTTATAGTGTTGTAGAAACAGGAGAGGATAAATAAAGTAGATATAAAGTGATTGTTCGGTTCTTCACCTCTTCAATCTGCAAGTCCTTCCAACAAGTTTCTAGAGTTTAGGCTTTAGTAGCTACAGAAGGAACTTGAGGTTCACCAGATAAAGTAGACAAGAATCAAAACAGATGTGGAAGGCCCTGGATACGTGGACTTTATAGACTGAAATCTGACCTACTCCCGGAATAGGGAAAAATTAAATTGCTCTGCAGTTCCAACTAGCTTGGCTAGGATCTTGACCAGTTTCAGACCCAGGTTGATGAGACAAATCAAGGCAAAAAGTCAAGAGTTTGCCCATCATTGGGTCCACCAGGGTTGGGTTTCAGGAATGTCACAGATATCAACAGCCGAGGCTTATGAAGATTAATGTCAAAAGGCACCGAGTCCTTGCCCTGTCACTCATTGGGGTTAACCATGTTTGCTCATATGAAATGGATCATGTGAGTTATTGACACAGAAAGAATTCATTAGCACATGAGTTCAACGGTGTTGAGTGACAAAAAAAATCACCTGGAAGATGGCGACTAGAACTTTGTTTTTCCTTTTCCTTTTTTTTTAAGCTGGGGATGATGGGCAGCCATTTTGCTGGATCAGGAAAAAATTGGAAGACAAGTTAAGGGTGGACTGATAACTTAAACAAATGCCTCTGAATTGGCTTCAGGGCTCGTGATTCCCTATGGAAAAGGTGACTTCTCAGTTGCACACAAGTCCACAACACAGTTCAAACTAATATCTTGATTTTTTATTTCAAGAGTCAAGGACAAGTAGTAAAAGTATCCCAGTTGCGTTCCAATATTTAGACCTAAAGTGATGCTCAAATATTGTATAGATCTCACATCTACCTTCATAAGGACTATGAACTTCAAAAAGCTGTCCCGTCAAAATTTATAAAAGTTGGCTCTGTTGTGTTTCAGACGCCTCCCCACATGTTAGATCAGAAACTGACTGAGGTTAGAATTTGGCTGCATTGTTTGCATTACTGGCTGAAATGACCTTTTCCCGATGCATCTCCAAAACTATTGCAAATGCTCCAAAACTATTGCAAATTACTCTGGGGGGAAAAAATAAAACAGAAGACAATAGATATAACTATAGTGTATGTTTTCCCATTGTATTTGATCTAAAGAGCAGGTCTTGGGCCTTGAATTCCTAAAAAATCAGAAGTGTCCTTTCTCTTCTCCTTAAAATGGTGATCGGCCAGCTAGAGATTTATCTTTCAGGACTGAAGAAAAGAAAACGCTACGGATTTTCAAATATGTTCTCCATCCTGTGAGCCAGCTCTTCAATTATTTTTTTTAAAACAACTCTTGTTTTGTTCTCTGACAGCTTTCCTAGATGGTTGCGTGTGATTATCCGAGCCTATATTCTTAAAACTTTCTTCTGCTTATCAAGTGAATGAGGTTGTATATTTGATTTCACGCATTGATTGGAGGGTTGGGTTACCACATTCCTGTTCCAGGAAAGAGATGTTTCCCCTCCCCACAACACCCCCCCCCCCAGATACAAGAGGCATGTGCTGCCATGGTGCTAATGGAAAGGTTTTTGCTACCTTCAAGCCACCCTTGAAAGTGTCATGGCTGCTAATTCTCTGCAGATCTGCAAGAAGATGATTGGCTTAACTCCCATATTGTGCCTTTTGCCCTCTGACATAGCAAACATACGATAACAAGCAGGAATGAGGTCCCTCTGGGACAGTGCTAAGGTCTGTGGTGGATTAATCGTTTCCAAGCATAACCTATCTCCCCGAGGGTACCGTGCAATGGAGAACGGAGTGGAATTAACCGCATAGCTCTTGGCCGATTAAGAAACCTGGAAGGAATTCCATTCTTCCTTCTTCTTGGCCACCTCTTCCATAGCACCTCAAATCTCTGCTCAGCTCTGGACACAGATCTGAGCTGGGCTGCTTCCTGCACAGGATGGAGCTGCTTTGCTTTCAGAGACAGGCAGGGAAGGAAGGAGCCTGGAAACAAATGCACAAGCTTTGCAGCAAATACAGGAACTTTGGAGGTCTTCTCTTCAGAAAGAGTTGAGTCGTTGTGAACTCATTCATGTCCTCTGGTTCAGTGGACTGGACTGGACTGGACTAGGATAGGATAGGATAGGATAGGATAGGATAGGATAGGATAGGATAGGATAGGATAGGATAGGATAGGATAGGATAGGACAGGACAGGACAGAATACTTTATTGGCTAAGTGTGATTACTCACACAAGGAATTTGTCTCTGGTGCAGAAACTCTCAGTGTACAAGCAAAGCAACAGAGTAATAATAATCATAATAATCACACAGAATAGAATAGAATAGAATAGAATAGAATAGAATAGAATAGAATAGAATAGAATAGAATAGAATAGAATAGAATAGAATAGAATAGAATAGAATAGGACAAATTGTAGAATAGAATAGAATAGAATAGAATAGAATAGAATAGAATAGAATAGAATAGAATAGAATAGAATAGAATAGAATAGAATAGAATAGAATAGAATAGAATAGAATAGAATAGAATAGAATAGAATAGAATAGAATAGAATAATTGGCCAATTGTGATTACATGCACAAGGAATTTGTCTCCAGAGCAGAAGCTCTCAGTGTACAAGCAAAGCAGCAGAGTAATAATAATCATACCAATGAGAGGTGGTAGTAAAAAAGATAAGGATAATACTACAGCCATACAACATGGGCAAATATCCTTAGGCATAAGACAGTACTGTGGGAATTAGGTGCTCTGCAGAGTGATGCCATGGGGGGAAAAACTGTCCTTGTGTCTAGTTGTTTTGGCCTGCCATGCCTTGTAGCTGCGTCCTGAGGGGAGGAGTTGAAACAGTTCAGGTCCAGGATGTGAGGGGTCTGTAGACATTTTCTCAGCTCCAGACTGGGACAGCCCTCAGGCAACATGCTTCACTTGGTGAATTAACCTCTTCTCTCACATTGTGTCAGCTTCAAAGACAAAGAAAAGGAAAAGCATGACTTATTTGCCTGACCTTGACCCCTCCATCCATCACCTGAGGAGTTTAAACTCCCTCATAGGCCTAAGATAAGGTTTCGCAATGCGGAATCAACACAACTGCCATCACTCCAAAACACCTTAGCCAAATTTAAACTATTTCTTAAGAGCTGAAATATTTGTAGGAATGCACACTCTCAAATGATTACTGTTTGTCTGAATGTTCGATTCCAGTGTGCAGACTTGCCAAATCTGATGAGAGTTATGCCTTACAGTTGTTGTTGTTGTTGTTGTTGTTCTGTATCTGAAGTTCACCAACAAACTCAGAGTGCTTGGGTATGGTTAGGAGGACACTGACTTTTCTAGCCTGCCCTATCTATCTTTCGTGGTAAAATACATGGGAAAATCCCATTAGAGGAAAATTCCACTGAGGGTTAGGGTTAGGTTACCATGAACTCATAGAGAAAAATGGACATCGCCAAAAAATTTGGAGTTCTTGGGTATGGTTAGGAGGGCACTGACTTTTCTATGCTGCCCTATCTATGTTTCCTGGTAAAATACATGGGAAAATCCCATTGGGGGAAAATTCCACTTAGGGTTAGGGTTAGGTCACCATGAACTAGGGGAGCAAAATGGACATCTTCAGTGGGTTTTTTTGTCATAGAATGCACCAGAACAGAGTTCTGGCACCTTTTTTCGACGGATTTTCCAAGTTTCAAAAGTAACTTTTGAAAATTTGATGTTTGGTCCACGTGGACTTGAATCACTCTGTCGAGCGTAGCAGGTCAGCGGCCAAATCATTAAAATGGTGCATGCAGGCTGCTTGTGTGTCAAGTCTGATACATGCATACTTTGTCCGCACTGGTTGTAATGGTGCTGCTCGGCTTGTGATTGGTCGTGTGGTCATGCGCTGAGTGCTTACTGTGGGTGGCGACCGTTATGTTTTATTACACAACTGATGTGTGTGGGTGTGTTCACAGTGATTGACTACGTGTGAAAGGTAAATTTATGTTAAGTACTGAATATATAAAATTTTTAATAAAAGATAAACAAGATGTGAGTTCAGGCACTTTTTTTCTTACAAAAAAAGCACTGATCTGAACCATCACACAAAAGGGGGTCTAGTGCCTGACAAGGTTGCCAGTCCATCACAACAGTTATCCTTCACCCCCCCATACACACACACACACACACACACACACACACACACCGATATTCTGTGCAGTAGAATTTCCTGATAGAAACATTATCCTTCTTTAAATACTGTATCACATCTTTTAGTCCCAAACATATGTGAGTAAATTACTGGCTACTTGAATTTTGCCCTTTGCATCAGCTGAAAAGCAACTTGTTTTATTTTATTTGTTTTTTTAAATTATTAAATTAAGTCAGCTTCCCTCTCTTTGCAGTACCTCCCAGTATTTTGATTCCTTCCAAATCAAAATACTGTCACTAGAAAGCCACATTTAGTATCTTCTCCAAATTCCTTAAATCTTAAAGGATTTGGGAGATATTTGAATTTGGTGAATTCTGAAGCCGAACGAACCCAACTCTGTTCTTGAATTACTGATTTTATCTTAATTTAATATTTGATCTTGTATGCTGTATTGTCTACATTCTCTCTCACGCACTTTCTGTCTCTGTATGTCTCTATCTCTTTCTGTCTCTATCTCTTTATCTCTGTCTATCTCTATCTATGTCACTGATGCTTTATTTAAACTTATATATGTATATCAGTGATTTTATGTAGATGCCATATGCTAAATAAATGAAATAAAATGGACTAATATCATAAGTGCTGTTCAGATTTTCTCTCTCTCTCTCTCTCTCTCTCTCTCTCTCTCTCTCTCTCTCTCTCTCTCTCTCTCTCTCTCTCTCTCTCTCTCTCTCTCTGTCTCTTGGCTGAAAAAGTGGTGAAAAAAATATAATCTGGGACCAAGAATAAAAAATATAAATTAATATAGAATAGGGAGGGTCATCTCACCCAACAGATGGTTTCAGCTTCATTGGTCACCAGGAGAGTGAAAAATGTGAATATTTTCTCTTCTTCAGTTCTTCCTTTCCAACAGCCTCATGGATGTCAATGATGAAACTAATTAGCCATGTTCTCCCTTTATTAAAATCATAAATTTCCCACTTTGGGCCTGACTAGAGTCCAGAAGGTCGAAGGGAGGCTGGGATAAAATTCCCTGACTGATTAAACTCTCTATAATACATGGCAATATTTCAGCCTTGTCAAGGGACTTATCAGCCTGTGACGTTCAGTGTATCTTCCTCCTCTGTTTTCTGGCTGTTATTTTACAGACAGTAGAGAAATGGAATGGAGACAAAGAAGATGAGTGGGAAGGACCATCCCTGGCATAAACAAGCATCCCATCCTTTGATTAACACATTGGCAGAGAAACTCAAGCGACAGGGAGTGATAATTCATCCCAGCCCTCTTGTTTCTCCATAGGGATCACCAACAAAGTCGACCTCTCCTATTTTAGCTTGAGCCAGAAGATGGATGGAAGAACATGCTGTGTTACCTTCGCCCTTTGTCTCTTTACCCATTTGTCCCCTCAGCCCCTCCTCTTTATTGTACCAAGAAAGAGAGAAAAAGGCTTGATAGTGTTCCTAGAACTTATCCGGCCATCAACCCACAGGCAGAATTCCATTTTGCAGAAAGGAATGGCCCAGTCCTTAGATTAGGAATAGACTGGACTATTAACTTGAAGGAGGAGGAGGAGGAGGAGGAGGAGGAGGAGGAGGAGGAGGAGGAGGGGGAAGGAGAAGGAGAAGGAGAAGGAGAAGGAGAAGGAGAAGGAGAAGGAGAAGGAGAAGGAGAAAGTTTGTAGGGCCCTAAAAATAAATAACCTTCAAGATATTCTGTAAGGCTTCTAATTAGAAAGACATATAATGACATGGCTGACATTACCAGATTTTATACCACATTGTGGGGTGGTCCAAAAGATCTAATACCCAGGATCCCCTTGGCAGCAACACACACACACACACACTGCCAAATAGGGCGCCATTCTTATTGTTTCAATTTGCTGATAGAAAGACTGAGGGTACAATAGCAAAATCAACCTGTCCTGAACGGGATTATAACAGAATAAGAGAGTTGGAAGGGACCTTGGAGGTCTTCTAGTCCAAACCCTCTCCTCAGGCAGGAGAACCTATACCGTTCTGGACAAATGATTGTCCAATCCTCTTCTTCAAAAACCTCCCGTGATGGAGCACCCACAACTTCTGGAGGCCAGTGGTTCCACTGATTAATTGTCCTCACTGTCCATTTTAGAGATAAGAACTGTGTCAGGAGAAAAGTTGGCTGTCTCTGTGGGAATGGCCCACCTCAATTGTTGGCTTCCCCAATTATTCCATCGCTTATCAAGATCTTTGGGATGACCTTCTGCTCTGCAGAAGGAGCCCTAAAGCCTGGTTAATTCCACAGGGGGGGGGATGCCTGGGTCATGGGCTGTGGGATATGGAGGGAGGACTGGCTGCAAGGCAATCTGGTATTCATTGTCTAGTAATGGCTTAATTATCTCAAGGGGGATGGGACAGCAGAGTGGCGGTGTGCGCAATGAACCTTGAAATTGTCACGATTGGAAGGAGCCGTTGATCGCGGAGCCTCTGGGGCGAGAGAGGACAGGGCCAACGTGGGAGAGGAGGAGCCAGGAATTTGATTTTGTCCCCTCCAGAATGTTTCCTGCTTCTTGGGCTTTTCCACCAGCCAGTGAACCCTGGGAGAGAAGGGACATGGCGGGGGAGAGATTTCAAGGCATCAGAAGTTCACAGAAAGAAATGGCCCAGGATAGAATCTTAGATTAGGGTTGCATGGAAATATTATCCGGGGGGGGGGGGAAGGGGGGAGGGGAGGGGGAGAAGGATGTTCCTCAAACACAATTTGTTTTAAACCAGGGGAGCTCAACATAAGTCTCCTAGCCATGCACAACCAAAGTTATTATTTATTGTTTATTTGTGACAGAATAGAAAGGAACAGACAGACAGACACTAACACAAAGAATTGGTGTACCACCAAAAGATTACTTTGGCCTAAGGAGATGGAGAAAATTAGATATTCCTGCTGAAAACCAAGAGAATCAGAATAAAAATCAATAATTATTTAAATCGTGGTGGAGGGTTTTCCATTTTTTTTCCAGAGAGGATTGGTTCACCTTCAAATCCATAATTTGAAAGCATCTGTTTTTCTCTTGCTCATTCTGGTCGAGTTTTTATTAGCATTAGAATGATATTATTTTATCTGTACTGATCACTAAAAAGTCCCCGTCTTTAGGCAGCCTCTTGTGATTTGCTGACTCATGAATCAAATCTAACATGCAGTTATGCAAATAGTTATTGCATTACTTAGTTTTATTTATAGTCAAAAACCAAACCGGTAAGATGCAATTACATAAAACCAAAATAAAAACACAGTAAGAACCAAATGATTAATAAAATGAATAATGAACCATATCCAGACAGGAATAAATCAACTAGTAAAATTCCAGTCTTAAGCCTAGAGCCCTTTTATAGCAATTATTATTGCATAAAATTTGGCAACGGTCCTAGATAGTTTCTGCAGACCCAGTCAACTAGTAAAAAGAAAGTGTTCACTTATTTTGGCCAGCCTAAACAATTAGTTATAAATGGGGTTATTAATTCAGAATGCCAGGTTTGATCCAAAGGCCAGCAAGACAGCCTCAGCAGTACTGTCTCAGTCACCACACAGTCCAGATCTTGGAAAGGAATTAGATTAAACTTTCTTTGCAGAATTGTGAAAGGAAGAACTCTGAAGCCCAGCCAGTGAGAATGCTTTAAATATGATATGTGTTTTTGCAAGCTCGCTTGGAAGAGTTCTGTGTGAATGTTGTCAGAAAAAAAGATGCACCAATTTTTAATTTACTGATCAGGCCATTCCATATTCAGTCAGCTTTCATAGAATAGAATAGAATAGAATAGAATAGAATAGAATAGAATAGAATAGAATAGAATAGAATAGAATAGAATAGAATAGAATAGAATAGACAGAGAATAGAATAGAATAGAATAGAATAGAATAGAATAGAATAGAATAGAATAGAATAGAATAGAGTAGAATAGAGTAGAGTAGAGTAGAGTAGAGTAGAGTAGAGTAGAGTAGAGTAGAGTAGAGTAGAGTAAAGTAGAATAGAATAGAATAGAATAGAATAGAATAGAATAGAATAGAATAGAATAGAATAGAATAGAATAGAATAGAATAGAATAGAATAGAATAGAATATTCTTTATTGTCAGGTGTGATTGAACACACAAGGAATTTGTCTCCATTGCATAAACTTTCAGTGTACATGCCAAAACAAAGTGATAAGTAATAGATCATAAATCATAGGATACAATCATAATCATAAGATACAAACAATGAATGATAATCATAAAAATAGGAGAAGATAGTGGTAAAGATGAGAAGGTGAAAAAGACGAGAAGATGACAAGCAAAATAGCAATACCGCTTACTACATGCGTATCTTCAGGCTTTAGTGTTGAACGCTGAGCTGAAGTCTACAAAAAGAACCCTTGCATAGTCTTTTTCATTTCATGCAAAGCAAAGGAAGCAGAAATCAGCCTGCCCCACAGATGCCGTGGAACATTTAAAGCCATTAAACTAGGATTTGAGCCTTATTTGTAATATGAACCCAGCCTCCCAAATCCCAACACACTGACCTTAAAAACAAACAAACTCTTCTAAGCTAACACAAAGGAGCTGGTCACACTTATGGTTTTCATCTCGACAACGCTCTAGCTGCCTGAAAGAAAAAAGGAACCTTGCTTGCATCGGATTTGGAAGCTAAAGCTTGAAGGGTCCCCCACGTTAACACACACACCTATCAAAGTTTACAGAAGAGTAAACAAGCCACGACAACCGCAAACTTTCTAAACAAACATCTTTTGCGAGAGGCGTGTCAAATCTTCAGCCAACAGCCCAAATTGTTGGCAAGCTGGCTGGGCTGGTGCTGAACTAACAGGTAGACACATGTTTCCAGGACGGAATTCTTCCTTCCATACGGTCATCGGCAGTGAAACTAAAATGAAAGAATCAGAGAATTGTTCCTTGTCCTCAAACTGTTTTGGCCACCACAGTATAAAAAAGGATGTTGAGACTCTGGAAAGAGTACAGAGAAGGGCAACAAAGATGATTAGGGGGCTGGAGGCTAAAATATATGAAGAACGGCTGCAGGATTTGGATAGGTCTAGTTTAATGAAAAGAAGGAGTCTGGGTGACATGATAGCAGCCTTCCAGTATTTGAGGGGCTGCCCCAAAGAAGAGGGGGTCAACCTATTCCCCAAAGCGCCTGAAGGCAGGACAAGAAGAAATGGATGGAAACTAATCAAGGAGAGAAGCAACCTGGAACTAAGGAGGAATTTCCTGACAATGAGAACAATTAATCAGTGGAACTGCTTGCCTTCAGAAGTTGTGGATACTCCATCACTGGAGGTTTTTAAGAAGAGACTGGACAAGTCACTTGTCTGAAATGGTACAGGGTTTCCTCCTTGAGCAGGGGGTTGGACTAGAAGACCTCCAAGGTCCCTTCCAACTCTGTTATTCTGTTATGAAACATCATTGCCTGTGTTTTTCAGGAAAAGCCCATTCCAGTGCATTAAAAACCCCAGGCCATATTTGGCAAAGCTTCCCGTCACATCAGTGGGAAAATAAACCTCCTGGATTATGTTTTGCAGAATTGTTTTCCTTGATAAATGGAGAATGTTTTCTATGCATTCCTTTTCACGTTGGAAGCAGCTCATCCTGTTTCAAAAGGAAAAAGGCTGCCAATTCTTCAGGTGCCAAAGCGGGGCGGGTGGGGGGGTGGGGGGGTGGGGGGGAGTATTAATAAAGTTTTCCCCAGGCTCAGGAAATGAAGCTTTCACCTCTTCAAGTTCCTTTGGAGAGGAGACATTCCATAGTGGTAAAATTCAAAGGGAAATGCTGAGCTAATTTCTCCTGTCCTGCCTCAGCTCTTCATTGGCAGGGTCTGCCTTCTCGTAGAAGATGATCCTAAGACCCAGAGATACACAGAGCTAGAGAATGGAAGGAAGGAAGGAAGGAAGGAAGGAAGGAAGGAAGGAAGGAAGGAAGGAAGGAAGGAAGGAAGGAAGGAAGGAAGGAAGGAGGGGAAGGAGGGAGGGTCTACTAATCCTGTTAAAAAAAATAAAATTATTTTATCCCTTGTTTTTTTCAAGGAAGAGGGAGAGAGGGAGGGAGGGAGGGTGAAAGGAAGGAAGAAGGGAGGGAGGGAGGAAGGAAGGAAAGAGGGAGGGAGGGAGGGAGGAAGGAGGGAGGGAGGGTCTACTAATCCTGTGAAAAAAATAAAATTATTTTATCCCTTGTTTTTTCAAGCAAGATGTTATAGTCATTTGTCATATATTTCTTTACTTGGCTTTGCAATAAACAACAACAACAAAATCCATTGCAGGATTCTTTCAACACAACTGGTCTTTAAAGAATGATGCCTTCAGTGCAGGATGTGCAGACTGTCTTGAAAACTAGTAGCCACTGAAAACATCACCCTCCATAAATCCGTAAACACTGTGACTGCAATGCTCCTCCGGGCGGGGGCTCCAGCCTGAAAGCCTGCTGATATTTCAAGGAGATCCAGGAGATAATTCAGCGTGTTAAAGGGACGTACAGTATGATCTCAAATAAGAGTAGGCGGTAGTGGCAGTGATGGTGCTGGTGTTAGTGGGGGCAGTAGTTAATCTAGGGGAGAGGGCATTAATTAGGGCAATCAAAATAGCAATCACCAAGATCACATAGACACAAACACCTCACAAAGACAAATCCTTGAGACACGCACAAGATGGAGAAGGTTTTCCTAGATTAATTGTAAACTTTTTGGAGATGGAATCAAGTTGAACCAAGTGCAACAGCTTGGAAAGAGCAGTAGATCAGAACCTCTTCATTATCCTTGTTTCTCTGCACTAGGAGAACCCTTCCTATCAGAGGTAAACTATGTCACGTTGAATGCAATAGAGTTTATACCTGCAGGTAAGAGCAGTTAAGATGGCGATCCGTACTGGAATGTGAGAAGGGCCTTAGGAGGTAGGATGAAGAGATGCTACTTTGGGAAGGTCAGATAAGAGACAGTTGAGCCCACAGCTGTATAATGGACAGGGCGAGGGGCTGAGAAGAGACCCTCTCCATTTTCTCAGGCTGTAAATAAGATGGTGGGAGAATTGTACCTTCAGATTTACAAGATTCGGTTAATGAAGCTTTACAATAGAAGTAGAAGGAGCTCCTCCAGCCACATTTCCTGTCTGGTCTACGCGGTAAGACTGACACACTGATGCACTGATAACTTTACCTAGTTTTAAACTTTTAACCTTACGATCCTTATTTATTCTTTCAATGTTGCAGGCTGTATTCTATCCAATGTCTGTAAGCTGCCCCAAAATGAAACAGAAAACACCTGAACCCTGAGCTACAGATGTTCTCCTTTGTTGATAAGACTGACACAGTCCCGGATTACTTGTGAGCAGATCATGCAGAGATTTGTGCTATTGTTCCATGACTGCAAAGCCGACCTGACAAGCTTGTGCAACATATATCATATACGCACATATTATGGATACTCATATTACGCTAACAGATTAAGAACATCAGATTTGTTCAAGATCATCTGTCCTCCGGTATTTCCGGTTATGCCGAAGGAGGTCAGATTTTAATTAATTGAAAACAATTGAGTATTTCCCCACCACCACCAATTCAGTAAAGAAAAGAGACATGACTTTCTACCACTTCTATCCTCTTGGTTCTGAACCAGACACTCATCTGCAATTTCTTTCTATTTACCGGTAACCTTCTCTTCCTAGGAAATTCCAGATTTCACCACACGGTGGGGCACAGAAAGGAAATGCTTACTCTGCAGAAAAAGAAAAGATAAAAATATCACCCAGGAGCATTTTTATCACATCAGGACTGACACAGATGGAAATGTATTGTTTGATCAGTTTTCTACTCCCCCGTAGAATGTGTATGTTTCTGTTTAATAGAAAGGCAGGCTGTGCATTTTAGAAAAAAGCCATAACCACCCCCCACCCACCCCCGAACTAGCCGATCCATCCTCCCTCTGTTCCTTCTTACACATAGCCACTGGCAGCAAGAACCACAAACTAGACAAAGTTGTAGAAAATGAAGAAGCTAAATACACGGCAGTTGCCACGCGGCTAAATTTCGAACACATGACCCGGGAGACGATGTGATGGTTGTAAGTGACCGATTGCACCTCGCTTTTCTCGATGCCATTTGTACAGTCACTTAATGAATGGTTGTAAGTCAAGGGCAGCCTGTGTTGCAATCCAGAAGTCAGAGCCAGACTCTTTGATCCCAGTTTGTATATGCAAAGAAACATCTGTAAAACTGACTTGCTTTGGCACAGCAAATGAACATCAGGAGCTTTTGTCTATGGAGATGCTCAGTCATCCAGGTCATAGTTATCCGACTCACTAAAAAGAATGCAAATGGCCAGCTCTCTGCAAGGAAGCTAAATCCTTCCACTCCCCACCATCCAGTCAGAGCTGAAGAAGCTTCTTGGCTGAGAAGTGAAATGTCTTCAAAGGCAAAACAAGAAAGCCTAGTTGCCTCCTGAAAAAGCATCTTTGAGATCAGTTTTTGACATTGTGAGAACACAGTCCCGAGGGTGCAAGGCTTGGGCATTCACAAAAGAGCGGGTGGGTGTTTGCCTGGATCCGACTGTGTTCCCAGGTCAGTCTGGCGTTCTGCAGCATGAAGGTGGAAACCTCGTCTGTCATTTTTGGCAGGAAACGATATTGTAGCTCGCAAAAAGAGCCAGCATCTTTCAGACAGGAAGAATCTTATCGCAACTGCAGGAGTCTCCTGGGTGTTCTGTCTCTCCCAGAGTCTGCACTTCACGTTGCTGTGCGCTGCCCTGCGTTTTTCTTTCCTTGAATTTGCAACTTGCAATAGACATGAGCGTTTCTCATTCTATCATTTTTTTTCTTCCAAACAGGACTGACCAATCCCCCCGAAAAAGCCCTCTTTTCAGAATAACAGAATAAACATCAAAAGATAACTGGAGTTAAACCCAGAACGATCCAACTTTCATTTCATGAAAGTTCAGAGAATACGTGGCTGCTGGGGTTAGGACTGATCTTCCCAATTCTTCAGGAAAACCCCAGTTTACAAAGAGAACTAGTTATTGGAAGCAAAACCTAGCTAGAAATAGAATTTGTGGACATCTCCTTCCTAGCCCAGGATACTTTAAAAAGCAGATTAAAAAAAACAGGTTAGCCCCCATCTCTTCTTAGGAAGGCCCCCATCTTTATTTTCTCCAGCAGTTATTTCACAAATTTTGGCTCAGGAACAGCAACTGCACCGTTGCCATTTCAACTCAGTGGCCTTCAGCTGCTTTCGTGTGGCTTCCAATCTTTCTTTTCCTTCAAAGGCTTTCCGTCTATGGGCCACCTCAAACCTGTAGCAGTCAAGCAGAACATAAATGGTGGGAATAAAGGAAACACAGACAGAACTGTGTTTATTTTTTGAGCCGAGTGCTATTAAAAAGTAGCGGGCTGTCTCCTCCTCACGTGGGTGGGAATCTGTGAAGGAACAGACATTACCAAGAAATTGTAATTTTTTTTTCTTCTTCCCTCTTCCTCTGAAGTCACCCTGTTGCAACAGTGGTGTCTGTGTAGTAGGCTGTAAGGGAGATACATTTTCTACCATGCAGCCTTACCACCAAAGAGAAGAAAAGGACACACAATGGACCATAATTTTTTTCCCAATGGGATTGTGAAACCAATCACTCCAAGGATCGTCCCAAAGGTGCTTTTTTCAGGAGGCAACTGGACTTTCTTAGTTTTTCTTTGAAGACGTTTCGCTTCTCATCCAAGAAGCTTCTTCAGCTCTGACTAGATGGTGGGGAGTGGAAGGATTTACCATCCAGTCAGAGCTGAAGAAGCTTCTTGGATGAGAAGCGAAATGTCATCAAAGAAAAACAAGAAAGTCCAGTTGCCTCCTGAAAAAGCACCTTTGGGACAACCATGACCTGGAGGATGGAGCATCTCCATAGATCAGGGGTCTTCAAACTTGGCCCTTTAATGACTTGTGGACTTCAACCTGGCTGAGTAATTCTGGGAGTTGAAGTCCACAAGTCATTAAAGGGCCAAGTTTGAAGACCCCTGCCATAGATACTCCAAGGATCCCAACTTAGGCACATCAGGTCCCTCAGGCAGACATGATGTCACACCTTTTACCACACCCAGTTGTACTTAACCTTCTATTGAAATGGTGAAAGTGAAGCAACCCCGCCCCCATGTGCACCATAAAAACTGAGGATAGAAAGCACAGTTTCTCTAAGTCCACAGCTAAGAATTTGTAGTAATTTTATTGGGTTTGTTTGGAGTAAAGAACTTGCCCAGATGTGCATTTTTTTCATAAATGGGACCAAAGAAAAGGTGATGTAGTCTATACCAGGGGTCTCCAACCTTGGCAACTTTATGACTTGTGGGCTTCAATTCCCAGAATTCCTCAGCCAGCATGGAATTCTGGGAGTTGAAGTCCATAAGTCTTAAAGTTGCCAGGTTTAGAGAGCCCTGGTCCACAGATTCAGATGGGGGGAAATAATTGATTTAAGCTTTGGATGCTTCGATAACCAGATCTGAGTTTGTATGTGCTGTAGTACTAAGAAAGCAAACTGTCTTGTGGTGTCTTCCTACCATTTCTCATTCGGTTAGATGAACTTCAATCATTTCAAAGGAGGAGGAGAAGTTGGGGAAATTCTTGAACTCATTTAGTGATGAAGTGTCAAAGAAGGAGGTACAAATATCTCATTTTTCACTGCAGGATTCTTTCTCCAATCATCTGCTGTCTCCAAGTTCTTGATTAACTGATTATGTGGCTTCAGATCATTTTCAACTCCTAGCCATCTCACAGATAAATCTTCTCCATGGTGATGGAGAAAGACCAAATGACCTGATCTTTCAGGTCTTCCAACAGTGCCCCACCACCACTGTAACTCAGTCCATCCATCTTGATGGTCCTGGTCCTCTTCTTCTCTTTCCTTCCCCCTTTCCCAGCATCAAGACCTTCTCCAGAGAGCTGGGACTTTACATAACACATCCAAAGTAGGATAATTTGAGCCTGGATATTTGTGCCTCAAGTGAGAAGTCTGGGCTAACCCAAGTTCATACTTTTCCATTAAATTGCAAGGGAAAAATATCAAGAGGAAGCTACAGATATTGTTGGTCTTACTGTCTCTACTAAGAGGAAGTCCTGCCTTTGAGAAACTCGCTTTCCTTTGCCTGAAGACATTCAGAGTAACTTGTTTATGTAATTTCTGCCAGAGAAATCAGTGGGATCGTATTGAAAGGTCACCTGTGCCCTTCATAACTCCTCTCTCGAACTGAGCTGAGACCTGAATTAAGATCCTCTTTTGTTCTTGAATCAAAATCGGGCGCCCTCAAATTTATGCGGACAGTTTGCAAACTTTACTCGCTTGCTTTTTTTCTATGTTGAATGGGAGGATCAATTCTCCAAAGCAATCAGAGGGTCAAAACGAATCGGGCTGATGTGCCAAATCAAAATTAACGGTTCCAAGCTGGATTTTCCACGATTTGTGCCAGCTTACTAAATACAGCATGTCGCCACATCTAACTTGCCAGATTTTCAAAATAATTGGTAAAGCAGGCATAAAGGCAGGAGGTACTTTTTACAATTTTATTATTATTATTAATTGGGGAAGAGACTTTGGCTCAGGAGTCAGATCAAAGACGTGATTTTTTTATTTTTTATTTTCATGTGTAATGCACAATGCACATTTTAAATAGGTGGGATTTCATGGGATCGCGGCCACCCGTATTACTTTACACACACACACACACACACACACACACACACACACCGCCTCCTTGCACCTCCTGAAAACTGTCCGTTCTTGGTGTAGTTGGTCTTGACCTTAGCAGTCTCCTTGGTTGACAGGTGATCCTGGACTTTCGATCACAGCTGAGCCCAAAATTTCTGTTGCTTAAAGAGACGGTCGTTAAGTGAATTTCAGGCCCCGTTTAATGACCTTTCTTGCCACAGTTGTTAAGTGAGTTTCACAGTCATGAATTGAATCTGGTTTTCCCCCTTGACTTTGCTTGTCAGAAGGTTGCAAAAGGGGATCACGTGACCCCTCCACACACCCCACCACACCCCCGGGATATTGCAAGTGTCATAAATATGAGTCGGTTGCCAAGCGACTGAATACTGGTCACGTACCACAGTGATACTGCAAATGGTTGTTAAGTGTGAAAAATGGTCATAAGTCACTTTTTTCAGCGCGGTTGTAACTGAACGGTCCCTAAACAAACTGATGTAAGTCAGGGACCACCTTATTTGGAATTCTTTCACCTCAGATTATTGCGGATAGGAATACTATCTTGGCCATCTTGGTCTAGCCCAATTTCCAAAGTTGTGGCTGAAATAGGAGAAGGAAAGAGCATTTGATACGAGTGCTGCCTTGACTTATTTATAAATATAATAAAGGCGGGATACAAAGAAATAATAATTCTGCCTATGATCTTAGAGGTAATATTAGCCACCATGATTCATACCTCTGGATGGGGGTCCTTTTCTAAAGCTGTGAGAATGGAGAATTCTGGGAGTTGAAGTCCACATCTCTCAGTGTTGCTCAGGTTGAGGAACACCATCATGGACTCACGTCCATGCATTTTAAATGGACCCTACGTAGCTGACCCTCACCTTGCCTTGTGGAATCCAATCCCGGATGTCCACTCTGCTTTGCTTCTTGACGGCAAACACCGATGTTCCCTCTTCCTGAGGCAGACCCTCCTGGCTGCAGCTCCCACATCCCCAAATTCCACTGCTGCAGGTCTTGAAAAGCGCCCTGAACACTCACCTGTTTATTTTGCCCCATAATTAAGTTAGGGCTTAGGAGACACCATTATCTCGATCGCATTAACGGGTGTTCTTTGTTAATTCAATGTTATGATTGCTGCTATTGGTTTGTTGTATTTTGCTGAGCACCTTAAGGCGGTGTGTGTGTGTGTGTGTAAGTGGTTCCTTCAAAGGTGGCCTGTCAGCCAGGAGCTAATTAAGCAAAATAAACCAAAATAACCAAACCCGGTTTTTTAGTGTGGGGTGTGTGTGTGTGTGTCTCAGAATCCTCCTTAGTTCTGCAAAGTTGCATGCAACCCATGAGTTAACCGTCTTGCAAAGCTGGGTTTGAGGATCATCCTAGCATGCCACAAGCATGCTGCAAGCATGTGTGGTGAGCACACGCTTGGCTTATCCCAATACACAAACACATATACGCACATACATCAGGGAAACCGTGAGCATTCAAGGCCACCATTTCATTAAAAGCTGCAGGGCACCCAGGAAAGACCCCCAGCCTGAAAAACCTGCTTTTCAGCAAACATGCCCACGCTCAATTGTGATTGTTTGTAACCAATAAAATCATATTACACGCTGATTGCCGTGACCCGCCTTGTGTTTCGGCAGACCTCCGATGCGAGCCGGTACAGTACACAAATGAAAACCATTAGCCTTCCTGCCGACCATATGTGCTGTACGTGTGCCAGTGGGAAATGACGGAGAAGGCAAGAGGTCAGGGTTTACTAAAAATATAAAAGTCTTAACATGTGGTGCTAATAGAACACACAACGGGGGTCAGCCGGGGAACGGAAAATCATCCTTCTCCCAAAGTTGGAGCAAGGCGTACTGCGTGGAAAAGACGAACGGACACTTTGTGCTCCACGGGGTTGGCCATGGGAGTCCTCTGGAGTCTGAGATGGTTGGAAGAGCTTCTGGAGAAGAACGTACATGGACAGGATCCAAGGATCCAAGTCCCAAGTTTGAATCCTTGCTGTGAGCCTCAGCTTGAGCCAGGCAGAACTTCTCCAGAAGTCTGTCCAACTTTTTGCAAGACGAGGACCAGTCCTTCAAAAGTAGGCCAAGCCAAGACAATGGGGATTGCACACTGGGGAAATTAAAATTAAATATGGTAGACTGAATATCACGGTCCAAATTTCATATTTCCCCCTTTGGTCTCATTCAGAAGACACAATCCAACAATTGGAGGTTGCACTCAGCTTCCAGGTCCATTCCCCCCCCCATTATAAAATATTGTTGCATGCAAGGGGTGAGCCTGTGTGAGCAACCTAAAGGGTCAAGATGAGAGTCATTACCCTGTGATCAACATCTGCATGTTGACTTAACAGAATAGCATAGTTGTAAGGGACCTTGGAGGTCTTCTAGTCCAATTCCCTGCTTCAAACTTACTTCCTTACTTTCTTCCTATACCATTTCAGACAAATGGTTGCCAATGTCTTCTTAAAAACTTCCAGTAATGGCGCACCCACAACATCTTAAGGCAAGCTGTTCCACTGATTAATTGTTCTGTCAGGAAATTTCTCCTTAGTTCCAGGTTGCTTCTCTCCTTGATTAGTTTCCATTTGTTGCTTCTTCAGGTACTTTGGAGAATAGCTTGACTCCCTCCCTCCCTCAGGGGCAGCCCCTGAGATACTGGAAGACTGCTATCATGTCCCCCCTCATCCTTCTCTTCATTAAACTAGACATCCCCAATTCCAGCAACCTTTCCTTGTATGTTTTAGCCTCCAATCCCCTGATCATCTTTGTTGCTCTTCTCTGTACTCTTTCTAGAGTCTCAACATCTTTTTTTATGATGGTTAGACTCCTAAGAGCCCTTCATAGGTTGACCCAGGGTTTTAGACAACCGGTGAAAGAAACTTGCTGAGGTGCCAGTGGTGGTGCTAATAAGTGAGAACTGCAGTCAAAAGTTGCACCATCGACTGGTGTTGAAAAGGCTTGTGCTCATTTTGTTCCTTTCCTGTTTGTTTCAAAGTCCTGTCTGCCATTAGCCAATCAACTTTCCAACAATAGTAGTCATCATTTGCCTGCTCTGCAAATGTCCCGAGATGTTTGCCTTGAAGCACTGAATTTTGAATTTTGTATTTCACAGCAGGTTTGACCGGGTTAACCTTAATGGAGTCAGAAACTAAGCAGAGTTGAACCTTGATTATTCCTGGCTTAGATTCCATTTGGAGTCCAGCCCATGTGTCTAACCAGAAAATGGATTAATTCAGTAAGCAGATCTAATGGTCTGTGGGAATGACCTTGGGAGACAGAAGGAAGAGCCACAGACTAGACAACGCTCAGATAAAAGGCAGCTGAACCCACAGAAGGAAAAGATGTGTAGCAAACGATACAGAAGGGTTTCTGTCTTTGGTTTCTTGAGCTGTAAAGGTGAGGGGGAAGAGACGTACTTTCAGACTTGCAAAACTCCCTTTTATGACCCTGTAATCCCTGAATTCTGGGTAGAATCGAGGTGACCTGAGTATTTGCTGCCTGGATGCCCTTCCTGATGCCTACATGGAGTTCACAGCAGATATTTTTTTTCTTTGCTTTCAGATTCTGTTAATGTAACCTTACCATAACGTTAGATCTAGTATTGTTGGGTGTGTTTCTCGTCTTGGACTACCTCACAAGGCTTACATCAGTCTTGCGATTCTGAAAAACACAGGTCTATTATTATCACCAAGAAACTGTGTAAAACGGTGTTTGTTGATGCTAAAAAAACCCTGGATGTGTCTATGTTGCCACCAGCAGTTCAACATGGCCCCAAAACCCCTTTTCAGTTCTCTAGAGTGGACACTTCTGTGAAACTGACTTTTTGGCATATTTTGTGATCCACGGGAATAGCATTCATGGATGTTCAGTAATCAGCATTTAAATAACATTCCCCCCTTCCCCGCCCCCCCCCCCCCCCCGTTCTTCTGACTGGGCTGGACAGGACTGGAAGGAAGACGGGGTGAAAAAGGAATAAATTATATGCAAATGACAGGACTGTCTTGTTGGGTCTTTGGAAGCCTGGAGGGACCAATTCCTCCCCACTTCACACACAAACACACACAGAAATCCGGTCTATTTAACTTTGCTTTGGTTGACTGCCTTTCACAATTCCCTGCCTAATTTTCCCTTGTTTTGACTAAAACCCCTGGTGCTTACTCTCAGCATTTTCCCCTGGCAGGGCAAGGAGAGAAATTCACCAGAAATTCACGTCAAAATGCAAATCCTAACATCTACGAGGAAACACTGTCTTATTCCGTAATGCTGGATCCTTCTGGAAGAGGTGGAGGTCATCTAGTCTAACCCCCCCCCCTTTATAGAAATGCTGTCCTGAAATTTGCTTTGAGGTTTCCTCTAAGAAAAAAGGTGCTTCTAATGTTTCTTTCCGGCTTTTCCAAAGGTTTGATTTTTCTATTTTTCCAAATTTTAAAAATCTCAGTTTCTTTTCTTTCTTTCCCCAAATTTGAAGGACCCCCATTTCTTTTCTTTTCTTCTTTCTTTCTTTCTTTCTTTCTTTTTAATCTTAAGGAGTTCGGCTTCTTATTGGAGGAATGTTTTTCTCTGAACAGGAGAATTCTTTTTTCCAGTACAGGTTGCAGACACGGGATGGGGATGTCCCCACCTGACTGAGACCAAGCAAAATATTTTCTTGATCAATCCAGCTAAAAACTCTAACAAAAGTTTGCTCAGAAATGCATGCACGCTTGTCACGCTCTGCCCTGATATTCTGCCCTCAGGTAGGATTCCTATTTTTGCATTTATGGAAATTCACTCAGGGGTAGATAAGCTCAGCTGGTAAAAAGAAAAAATCCAAAGCGCAGAAACTCCATGTATTTGAAGAAAAGCAATTTCACAGAGAATGTGCCAGGTTCAACACCAGTTTACTTTCCCACACATTGTCCCCTCTGTTTCCAGAGACAGACCCGTCTGGTGGGATCTAAATTTAACTAGACCAGAAACAGAGTCTGATCTCTCTCTCTCTCTCTCTCTCTCTCTCTCTCTCTCTCTCTCTCTCTCTCTCTCTCTCTCTCTCTCTCTCTCTCTCTCTCTCTCTCCTTCTCTCTCTCTCTCTCTCTCTCTCTCTCCTTCTCTCTCTCTCTCTCTCTCTCTCTCTCTCCTTCTCTCTCTCTCTCCTTCTCTCTCTCTCTCTCTCTCTCTCTCTCTCTCTCCTCTCTCTCTCTCTCTCTCTCTCTCTCTCTCTCTCTCTCTCTCTCTCTCTCTCTCTCTCTCTCTCTCTCTCTCTCTCTCTCTCTCTCTCTCTCTCTCTCTCTCTCTCTCTCTCTCTCTCTCTCTCTCTCTCTCTCTCTCATCCTCTTGGACCACATACACACACATACACCCATGCAAACACACACATAATGAGTGATCAACCTGGCATCTCAATTACATAATTAAGTGCTTTCCTGTTAGAGCAATTAGAGCAGACAGCCAAGGATTTATTGGCCACTAACCACACCAAACCAGGCCTCTCGTCTCCTTATCTGCTCTGCTTCACCCAGAAGGATGCTAAATTTATGTGGGGAGGAAGGAAGGAAGGAAGGAAGGGAGGAAGGAAGGGAGGAAGGAAGGAAGGAGTAGGAGAATAGAGAGAAATAGAAGGAAGGGAGGGAGGGAGGGAGGAAGGAAGGCGGAGTAAGAGAATAGAGAGAAATAGAAGGAAGGAAGGAAGGAAGGAAGGAAGGAAGGAAGGAAGGAAGGAAGGAAGGAAGGAAGGAAGGAAGGAAGGAAGGAAGGAAGGAAATCCCTGGAGGCCTAGTTTTATCATGGCCCCTCCTCCTGAGGGAGAGATGCTGTGACCTGCCTTTGCATTACAGCATCAGATGACAAAACCAGCCTCTCCTGGCCCTGTCAGTCTCACTCATCTGCTCGTTGACCTCCCAGCCAGGCTAAAGAACCAAGGCAATGGTGGACTAGCACATCCACTGACCTGGCTGCCTTCCCCTCTTGAGCAAAGACATTCCTTCCAAAAAACGCAGTTTCGGCATTCCTCCTCCAGCATTCCAGCAGAAGGTGGTTATAAATGGCAGAGAGGGAGGGAGAGGCTCCATCCTAACCCCTGATCCCCAACTCTCCCTTTCCCAGTCCATACGCATCCCTTGCAATAAAGCATTTGGCTCTTTTGCCGGTGGAGATTTTGGAGCACCTTTGCTACCGAAGCCTCTAAGGTCTTCCGGGACGTGGTGCCCTCCCGCAGACAGGACACAACAGTTGGGAAGAAGCAACTCTCCAAAAGCTCAGGATGGGTGTGGCAAACAGGCCAGGGGAGAGGGAAAGCCGTTGCTCTGGAACTTGCCTGCTTTGGTGCAGAATTTTGTGCAACTGCAAGCGCAGAAAGAGAAGAGTTTCCTTGGTGGTCTCTGAGCTGGGTGGTTTTCTTGCAGATGTTTCATTACCCCAAAATCAGTGCTAGCCACACTAGCACTGATGATGTTGCCTAGTTGGTTAATGAAACATCTGCAAGAAAACCACCCAGCTCAGAGAGCACCAAGGTCACCACAGTCCTCCTCCTCCTCCTCCTCCTCCTCCTCTCTGCAAACCCAACTCCCTTCTAGCACTGATGATGTTACCCTGTTTGGTAATGAAACATCTGGAAGAAAAACACCCAGCTCAGAGAGCACCAAAGACCCCTCATTTCAACCCGGAGCTACAAATATTCTCCTTTGTTGGTACCCAAGAGTTTTCTACTCTCCCCAACCCGAGTTGCATTGATTTGGGTTTTGAGACCCCTTTCCCCCCTTCCTCATTTACTTCTCCAGCCTGCCAAATGATTGAAATCTCTTTACTCGGCAATCTCCACATCGGGACCAAAATCGTCAGCTTGTGCCAAGGAGTTCCTGGAACCCCGCTGTTCAGGGAGGAAAAAGTCCTCTTGGCAGAGGCAAGAGACTTGCAGTTTGGTTAAAAATAGGAAGGGTGAAACGGGTGGAGGCTTTCCAGCACAAGCGTTTTCAGGTTTGAGTTTCACGATTTGCATTCTTTTGTAAAATGGAGATAAAGCGCTTGGAAAGTTGCCTCCCATCACTCAGCCGATTTTCTTTTCCACATTTCTTTGCTGGTTAGGGGGATTTTGTAAAATCCAGATTTCCCCCCCCTTCCCACTCTGAGAATAAAACTCAGAAAAGGAGCTTTGCTTGAGATGACCCACCCTGACTCCAGTTCACTTGCCGTCAACATGACAGCCCAGCCAGCTAAAAATACCTTTACCTCTAACCCTTGCAGGTGTACTGTACAGGTGATCCAAAGGCTGGGAACTACAGATCGTTCTTGACTTACAAACAGTTTGCTTAGCGACCGTTCAAAATTACATCAGGACTGGAAAAAGGGACTTGCGACCGTTTTTCACACTTACGACTTACGTTGCTGCATCTCCGTGGCCGTGCCATCCAAACTCAGACCCCTGGCAACTGACTCATAGTTATGATGGTTTGCAGTGTCCCCGGGGAGGGGGGGTCACATGGTCCGCTGCTGTGACCTTCTGAGAAGCTAACTTAAAACAACCGCAAGGATGCATTTAATAGTTGTGACAAGAAAGGTCGTAAAGGGGGAAAAATCTCAGTGAACAATTGTCTTGCTTAGCAGCAGAAATGTTGGGCTCCACTGTGGTCGTAAATCAAGGACCACCTGTATAAGACAGGGGCCTTCCAAGGAGTAGGAAATGCAATAAAATAGAGAGAGAGAGAGAGAAGGTCTTTCTTCTTATTCCTGCCAGCTTCTGCTGATGTTCTTCTCCTTTGGCCAAGAGGCCCAAAGAAGGATTGCTGTGGGTTGAAACCCTACAGTGATTGCACGTGAGCATCCGGTCACCCTTGGAATCAGGGTGATGCTTGAAGCCAACATCTAAATTACATTTAGCCCGATGCTCACGTTTTGAGGGCACCCTTGTGTGTGTCCACTGAATCAGTTGGCACTTTCCCGCTGCTTGGAATGCCATAAGCAGCCATGATGCCTTCAAGCCTCATTTGTTTTCGGATCTACCAGCTGCCTGGGCTTCCCCACTCCTCTTTGAAGTAGGGCTAAGTTCCCGGTAGCTGGAAGGTGACGCTCTTATCTCCGTCAGCGATCTTTGAGCAGGTGAGACTTTGGCAGCCTGATGGCCCTTCTGCCAGGAGACTGTCCCCGCGGTGACCTTTGGGCTTTCTGAAGAGGACACCTGACACCTGCCAGGGACGGGATGAGAAGATGGAGGAGTGCCACCCTTTCCCATCAGCTGCCAAAGAGCCATTTCTCATTTGAAAAGAGGAGTCATCTGTTCCTTCTCCCCTCCTTTCCCTTCCCTCCTTTCTCACAGTCCTTCTCTGTAGTTCTCCTTCCTTCCTTCCTTCCTTCCTTCCTTCCTTCCTTCCTTCCTTCCTTCTCCCCCTTTTTTCTTTCCTCTTCCCTTTCCTCCTTTCTGATCTTCCTTCTTTCTCTCTTGTCCTCCTTCCTTCCTTCCTTCCTTCCTTCCTTCCTTCATTCATTCATTCATTCATTCTCCCCCTTTTCTCTTCTCTTCCCTTTCCTCCTTTCTGATCTTCCTTCTTTCTCTCTTGTCCTCCTTCCTTCCTTCCTTCCTTCCTTCCTTCCTTCTCCCCCTTTTTTTCTTTCCTCTTCCCTTTCCTCCTTTCTGATCTTCCTTCTTTCTCTCTTGTCCTCCTTCCTTCCTTCCTTCCTTCCTTCCTTCATTCATTCATTCATTCATTCATTCATTCTCCCCCTTTTCTCTTCTCTTCCCTTTCCTCCTTTCTGATCTTCCTTCTTTCTCTCTTGTCCTCCTTCCTTCCTTCCTTCCTTCCTTCCTTCCTTCCTTCCTTCCTTCCTTCCTTCCTTCCTTCCTTCCCTTCCCTTCCCTTCCCTTCCCTTCCCTTCCCTTCCCTTCCCTTCCCTTCCCACGAACCCTCCGTTCTCTTCCTGAAAGCTCTCTGCCTTTCTCTGGGCAAGGATTCAGTTACTCTTTTATCATCCGGCATCATCTGTTTGCTTCGTTTTCAGCTCAACTCAAAGCTGCGTGTTCAAAACCTTGATTGGCCCTTAATTACAACTTATCCATTTACTCTTCTCCTTTTAAAAATGTTTTGAATTTCCTGTCAAGATTAACCCCTGAACCAGGTTTTTTTTTTCCTTGTACCAATTCTTGCTCCGTGGCTCTGGCAATCTGACAAAATGGAGACATATTTTTTTTAACGTATCTCACAAAGCGCTCACCGGCTTTGTGCTGAATGCTTCACTGTGTCATCATGAACTTGACTGTCAGATTTTAATCAAACTCACACACCGGCTTAGTGTGCACTCGACTCTTGCTGTGTCTGCAAGGATTAAAACCTTTTTTCTCTCCCCCCCACCTCAAAGTAAATGCTTGGATCAGCTGTCAGAAACTGCTTTTTCTTTTGATGCTCCATTCTTGTTCCTTTTCTTCATCTCCTGCCAAATCAAGAAAATATTTAATGTAAAGGAATGGCTGAAAGATTCCATGTCTTTTTTAAAAAAAAATGTGTATAAGGTAGTACAGAGAAGTTTTGGTTATATTTCCTAAGCCTCTCCATCAAATCCAGGAAGCCAGAAATGCAAATGAGTCATTCAGACAGAAACATCCAATGACTTCTTATATTCTGCCAGCTCTCAGGAACTGCTGAAGACCGCCAAGATTTTCAAAGGACCGTCCTGCAGCAAAACTTTGCCCCGGAAAAAAAATGGGGAGGGGAGTGCAGGTCCCACAGCTGAAATCAATGAACTTGCTTTGAACGCTTCATGCTGTTCTTCCCAGATTCCAGTTGTTGCTGCTTTGATTTTCCTTCTCAGGATCTCTTCTGGGCATGCTCACTGAATGCCCCTTTTATCTGGGGGGGGCAGGGTGGGGGGGGACTCTCTTGCTCCCTGTTGCTCGAAGGGGATTGAAACCCCAGTCAGGGAGAGAGGCTGATCGTTCACCACCTTGGCCAATTGCCTCTGGCTTGAAGTGTAACTTTGATATTCCCTCTGGAATAAATGGTTTGGTTCAAGAGAAGACAAGAGGGGAGGGGAGGGGAGGGGAGGAGAAAAGGAAGGGGAAGGGGAAGGGGAA
Source organism: Vipera berus (assembly GCF_964194415.1). Classification (NCBI taxonomy): domain Eukaryota; kingdom Metazoa; phylum Chordata; class Lepidosauria; order Squamata; family Viperidae; genus Vipera; species Vipera berus. The sequence continues at coordinate 2,447,658 of NC_138213.1, read as the reverse complement.
AGAGACAGAGAAAAGAAAGAGAAGGAGAAGGAGAAAGAGAAGGGGAAAGATAAAGAGAAGAGGAAAGAGAGAGAAAGGGAAGGGGGAAGGAGAAGGAGAAAAGGAAGGGGGAGGGAAGGAAAGGGAAAGGAAGGGAATTGGTTTCTGGGAGGTGAAGTCCACCCATCTTCAGGTCTCCAAAGTTGAAAAACAGTGCCTTAGAGGAACAATAGCGAGAAATGTTGGGGTTGGGCCCATCTAATACAGCGTGACCTGGAGAGGAGCTCATTTTAGAAGGCGTTATGGCAATCCTTTCCCTCCGAATTCAGAAAACCTTGAATGGCGAGTCGTTTGGGATTGATAAAAGATGGTTTTGTTTTTTTTTGCAATCCCAACTCTTGGTGTTTGCAATTCTGCCTTGCTCTCGTCTGGGAAAGGAAGAACAAGCCGCTGTTTCCATGAGCTCTGCCAGGTGTCTCTGACCTTAGGCACCTTCAGACGTTGCATTATATTTCAAAGGTGACCTTACAATATGAATCAGAAAAGTCAAGGTGGAAGCAAGCATGGCGTCATCCCCACCAATTGTTGTCAGCACTGAGCACAACCCCTGTTTCCATTGATTACTATAATAAATTATTGCTGTAGCCCGAATTAAGGGATTACAAGGTCGTAAAAAGGGACTTTTGCTGTCATCAATTATTGTTGTTGAATAGAACAACAGAGCTGGAAGGGACCTTCTGGGTCATCTAGTCCAACCCCCTGCTTAAGCAGGAGACCCTGTACCATTTCTGACAGATGGCTGTCCAGTCTCTTCTTGAAAGTTTCTAGTGATGACGCACACCCACAACATCTGAAGGCAAACTGGTCCATTGCTTGACTGTCGGAAGGCTGCTGTTGCTGCTGCTGTGACTGTTATTATTTTGTTCCTGGTTGCCCGAACAGTCCCCAGACCTTGTTCCATGCAAGGAGAACCCCACCGCCTGGCCCCTCAACTTTGGACCTGCTGCTCTGAGACACCCCCCCAAAAAGAAACTCATTTTGCTTAGGTTTCATCTGAGCATTGCCCTCTGATGCTGCTCTGAAGTTCCTTGGCATATGAAAAGCCTTTCCACCTCTCCTAAGGACCTGCCCTGGTTTGGGAATACATCCACCTCCATTTGGGATTTCTCCAGTGGTGAGATTCAGCCGGTTTGGCTACCGGTACCTAATTTTTTTGTTGCCCAGGCCCACAATGGACTTCCAGAAATGGCATCCACACAGAGAACCGTCTGTTCACCTATTTGAATCCCACCCCTGGATTTCTCCACTTGCAAGAATAACCCTGGGAGGAAGGGAGGGTGGCCTGCAGGACATCAAAAGCCCCCCCCTCCTTCCGAAACAGGAGAGAGAAGAATGGAAAGCCCTCTGCCTCTGGAGTGCTTCCTTTAATGGCTTTGAGGTACCCAATTCCCAGCCTTGCCTTCATCCATCACAGCCAAGGTGTCACCACGGCTCCTTCATCTTCCCAGCTGTCCCATCCTGGTCCTTTTCACAGCAATCAGGGGTGACTCAGAGCCTTCCACACTGCCCAATTCAGACAGCCAGGGGGGGGGGAATGTGCCAGTACCTGAATAAACTCTTTAAATCCTCCAGCAAAAAACGCCACCTGAACGAGAGAGGCTATGAAAGGTTTCTTTTCATAGCCCCTTTTCCATTCATCTGGCTCCTGGGTTTCTGGGGGGGGGTTGAGGGGGGGGCGGTGGTGAAGACTGACTTCCTGCATTAATGGTTTCTGAAGACATTCCCACTTGTGGTTTGGTGGGGAGGGAGGCTGGGCTGGAAGCTCCCCAGGCCGGAGAAGGGATGGAGTGAAATGGAGAGGAAGGGCAGGGAGGCGGGAGGAATCCCAAAGCAGTCCTGAGCCTGGGAAACTGCCTTACCAAGCCCACCTCCCCAATCATAAGGAGAAGAAACAGGAAAATGCAACTCCCGTCTGCTTCTTTAATAAGGCAAACTATTCCTATCCTGTTAATCAATGATTTTTCCTCTTTCTTTCTTTCTTTCTTTCTTTCTTTCTTTCTTTCTTTCTTTCTTTCTTTCTTTCTTTCTTTCTTTCTTTCATTCATTCATTCATTCTTTCTTTCTTTCTTTCTTTCCTTTCTTTCTTTCTTTCTTTCTTTCTTTCTTTCTTTCTTTCTTTTTTCCTTCCTTCTTGTTCTCTTTCTTTCCTTTTTCTATCTCTATTTATTTATCTATTTGTTTCTCTTTTTCTCTCTTTCTGTTTCTTTCTGTTTCTCTCTCTCTCTCTCTCTCTCTCTCTCTCTCTCTCTCTCTCTCTCTCTCTCTCTCTCTCTCTCTCTCTCTCTCTCTCTCTCTCTCTCTCTCTCTCTCTCTCTCTCCTAGTAGGGAATAGGGTTTGCTCTCATTTTATCTACTAGAGGCTTGTCCTGTCAGCATTGGTAGAAGTACACTTGGTGCTTCCTTGATTGGGTTGCTGCACACCCCTCTCCTTGATGATGTTACCTAGTTTGGTCGTGAAACATCTGCAAGAAAACAACCAAGCCCAGGCAGCACAAAGGACCCCATAGTTCAACCCTGAGCTACAAATATCCTCTTATGTTGGAGGTGATGAACTGTCTTACCTTTCTCTGCCACAGAGGTTCTTGTTCTCACTTAATAAGACTGCCTTGTTTATGGGCAATAAATTCCGTTTGGCAGCTGTAGCTTCAAAGAAGCTGGAGAAGCTACCTAAGCTAAATAAAATGGCCTTTTCTTTATCATCACAGGTCTTGATAACTCCCCATAAGTGGGATGCTTGCTAAATTTTGGAACTGAGGAATTAACAGCCCCGTGTTGGCCAAGAGCCCAAAGCTCAGCTTATCACTCAAGCGAAGCTGTCTGTCAACACCAGCAGTTTCCATTATGGTGGCTGTCCAGCAGGAAATGAATCTTGGACATGACTTCCTCTTTGCTCTACTGCTGCAGGATGGAGAGGATGTGGAATCTGAGGCGCCATGTGTTTGCAGAGAGATAGATCAACTCTGACCATTGACTAATGGAAATGCCCTCCTCAACAAACACACACAAAAGGCGATCGTGGAGACCGAGCCAACTCTGAAAAATACTTGGGAAAGAAAATGAAACAGCCTCCCCACCATCCTCTTTGATACTATTGCTCTAAGACCCGTAGAGTTTTCCTGAGTGGGTCTGTCTATAATTCGAGGAAAATGGGACACCTTTTAAGATGCACAGAACATGCGTGTCAGAATGAAGAGTAGATATGAAGAGAACCATCACTAATGTGACCATTAGTGTAGAGTTGGCCCTGGAAACTGGACAGTACAACTTTTTGCCTTTGTTTGGCTTATCGCACCCCACGCTGTTCACGGAGCTTCAGCCTTCAACTTATTATCTCCAATTCTTTAAGATGCTGCATTTTCCTTCACCACCTTTTTGCCCGATAATATGGCCCCGATTCAGAAAAATTGGAGATTCTTGATTCAGTCCTGGAACTCAAGATGGTTGACATGAAATGCAAAGGCCTTGATTTCACAGGCTGAATGGAAACGTTGAACTTGATGGAAAATATAGGTCAACGCATCTATCTTGCATACCATTCCATGGTTGGATCTGGAGAGCTTTTATTCAAAACAGATAATGTGAGGATGTTGTTTTCTTCTGAGGAGAATGTTTGCAGCTCAGGGTTGAAATGATGGGGTCCTTGGTGCTCTCTGAGCTTGGTTGTTTTGTCATAGATGCTTCATTACCCAACTAGGTAACGTCATCGGTGCTGGTTGGGAGATAGGATTATCAGATCAGATAATAAACGGTCTTAAGTCGAATATGTAGGAGAAAGAAGGGTTACGGAGACTGCTGACTCTCATTAATTTGGCATCTTGCTTTCTGAAAAAGTTGCTTCAACCTACATAATAGCAGGACTATTTCTGCAGTCACTGAAGCACCAGTGTAGTTCTGCAACAACGTCTTCCCATCCAGTCATGGCCCAGCATTTATTCCTCCTGCCATTGGATTGCCAGCCAAGTCCTTTAGAAACATCAACTTAACGTTCCGTGTTGGACATGGTCATTGGCCTGTTAAGAAAACAGTAACAGGAAATTTTTGAAGCTGTCTCCCTGTGGCTCAGTGGGAAGGTGTTTTCACTCGGACATCCAAGAGATGAAGGGAAAGACAAATAAGTGATGCTGTCCAAAATGAATCACATAATGACTCGAGATGACACAGTGCTGGGGTGGTAGTAAACCATGTGATTTACTATTTTTTTTTCCAGGGAAGATTTGGCAGACAGCAAACCAAAAAAACAACAAAAACCAGAAGAGTAAAAGCAAAAATCTGGTTAAAGCGTTTGGTAGATTTAACCTCTGTGAAGGTAGATGGCTGGATCCTTTGAGGAAAAACAAAAAAAAACCTGGATCAAAGAAATAAACCTTGATGGGTTCCCAAAGATTCCTGCAGTTGATCACCTACGAGCTGCTATCTTTTTCAAGTTCATTATTTGAAGGTTGGCATTTAGATGTAAGTCCATGGGAAACAGGCCCTGAGAAGGCTCTATCTCTTTACTGAATTTAAATCCAGCTAACACACCAAATTCTTTCAACTTTTTAATTAGTTTATCTAGTCCATCTAAGGGATTTTCAGCTATTAAAACCAAATAATCTGGAAATGCAGCTCCAAGGTGAATAGAATAGAATAGAATAGAATAGAATAGAATAGAATAGAATAGAATAGAGTAGAGTAGAGTAGAGTAGAGTAGAGTAGAGTAGAGTAGAGTAGAGTAGAGTAGAGTAGAGTAGAGTAGAGTAGAGTAGAGTAGAATAGAATAGAAAGAGACCTTGGAGGTCTTCTAGTCCAGCCCCATGCTCGAGCAGGAGAACCTATGCCATTTCAGACAAGTGACTGTCTAGTCTCTTCTAATCTCATCTGATAGACTCTCCTGTTTCTCAGCCGTCAACTAAGGTCAAGATTCTGCTATAAACAAGAGTTGGACAGGCCTGTTGCAATTTCAAAGATTCTGTATTTATCCCGAATGAGCCCTTGAAGACCCCCTTGCTGAACATCTCTGGTTGCCAACACATTCTTCTGGAAGGTTGATCATTTTGACTGGATGTCGTGATGCAAAAGTCCGATGAACCCTGGAGGGCCAATGTTACACAGGTCATTGTAGGATGGCCTTTTCTTCTCACAGAAGCTTCTCCCCAATTTTCACCTCACCCTGAGTCAGCCTGTCCTTCTTCTCAACCGAGATGATTCAGCATTTCTTTCCCCTTGACACAAATTCTTCTTCCTCGGTTCACAGCTGGGAAGTTCAAACCACAGCCGTTGAGTCTGTCCACTAGCCATAACACTGGAGGAGTTCCAAGAAGGGGATAAAATACAGCAGAGCACGGATGCCCATGCTAGCTGGGGAATTCTGGGTGCCGAAGTCCACAAGTCTTAAAGTGGCCAAGGTTGTAGTAGAGCAAGTAGCTATATTAGAGAAGACGTAGGCTTGGTGGAACTCAAGGAGGGCTGGATTTAGATCTCTTGCAGGCATGAAGGGACTTGAGACTGATAATGCATTTGATCCCTCCTTCAGGGTCAGCCTGGTCATCTCCTACAATTCCCAACAGAGTAAAAGATTACAACTTTAGTCTGGCAAGATTCTGTCCATTAGGTGTAGGCAAAAAAGAACTGGGTTCAAGTGGATCTCATTATGTCATCTTCAGATTTAGACTTGACACCAAGCCAATGCATTTAGCCATTATATAAGCCTCTTTTTTTCCTTTGTTGAACAAAACCTTTTATTCAAATCTGGCATAATATTCTCTTACAGGTTGTGCGAACGCAAAAATTGCATTTCAAAGTGGACTTTTTCATCCAGTTCTCTCCCATTTTTACAGACACCTATTGTTCCTTTATTGAGTAGCAACCCAGGGCTGTCTCAACCAGGGTTGTATGTGCTGATCTCTTGAAGAGAAAGAAGTCAGAAGCCCTGGTTGGCTTCAGGGACAAAATTAAAAAGTGGTTTTTCTTAACAGAAGTTCATTGTTGTTTATTTTCATTTTTACACTATTGGAAAATGCTCCCCTACGCCGCAGAGGAATAGATCAAATTGCTCTGTCTTTTTTTTAAAAAAATTAAAAAATGGAGAGGGGGAATGAGAGGAAATGGAGTTTTGGCAAGGAACAGTCCAGCCATTTTTTTAAAAAAAGGGGGGGGGGACTCATTGTAATTGTTGTGGAGACAGAAAGCAAAACAAACCGTACTTAAGTACATTGTAAGAAAATGTCAGCAATTTGAGAGAAAGGGTCATTAGCATACAAAATCACTTATCTCCCAGGACTAAGATTGCTGGAAGAAAAACCCGTGTAATTTTCTGCATTTTTGCCTTTTTGTGTGTGGGATTTCTTGGAATGTCAAAACTACTACATCTCTTGGAAAGGGGGAAAAATGGGTCCTTTCTTGCAAACATTAAAAAAAAGCATGCTCAAAAAAGATGGACAAGAAAAATGGTTTTTGAAGCGATGCTGAAATGTCCTGACACTCTTGCACATTTGCATGTCTCTGGAAAGAAGCCGGTTGTCCCCAAATGAACATTGTTGGAAAGTCCAAGCTGAAGCACATGAGCATCGCTGGCTTCAAAGGGATGGAAGACCCACCATATATCTGGTGGACTACATGGTTCTTTTCCAGCTAAATGGTGGCCTCTTTTGAACAATTTGTAACCGTCAAGAAAACTCTTCACTTCCTTACACAGTAGGTGGATTCGGACCACATGTCAATGAATAACAGAGTAGAAGGGACCTTGGAGGTCTTCTAGTCCAACCTCCCTGCTCAAACAGGAAACCCTATTCCATTCCAGATAAATGGCTGTTGAGCCTTTTCTTAAACATCTCCACTGATGGAGAACCCACAACTTCTGGAGGCAAGCTGTTCCACTGATTAATTTCAGGAAGTTTCTCCTTAGTTCCAGGTTGCTTCTCTCCTTGATTAGTTTCCATCCATTGCTTCTTGTCAAGCCTTCAGGTGCTTTGGAGAGTAGCTTGACCCCCCTCATCTTTGTGGCAGCCCCTCAGATATTGGAAGACTGCTGCCATGTCCCTCCTAGTCCTTCTTTTCATTAAGCTTGTTGTTGTTAGTTGCGAAGTCGTGTCCGACCCATCGCGACCCCACAGACAACGTTCCTCCAGGCCTTCCTGTCCTCTACCATCTTCTGGAGTCCATTTAAGCTCACGCCCACTGCTTCAGTGACTCCATCCAGCCACCTCATTCTCTGTCGTCCCCTTCTTCTCTTGCCCTCAATCTTTCCCAGCATGAGGCTCTTCTCCAGTGAGTCCTTCCTTCTCATTAGGTGGCCAAAGTATTTGAGTTTTAGCTTCAGGATCTGGCCTTCTAAAGAGCAGTCAGGGTTGATCTCCTCTAGGACTGACCGGTTTGATCGCCTTGCAGTCCAAGGGACTCGCAGGAGTCTTCTCCAGCACCATAGTTCAAAGGCTTCAATTCTTTGGCGCTCAGCCTTTCTTATGGTCCAGCTTTCACCGCCATACATTGCAACTGGGAAGACCATAGCCTTGACTATACGCACTTTTGTTGACAGGGTGATGTCTCTGCTTTTTAGTGTGCTGTCTAGATTTGCCATGGCTTTCCTCCCAAGGAGCAAGCGTCTTTTAATTTCATTAAGCTAGACATGCCCAATTCCTGCTTCGAATTTCACAAGCTCAGCGTTATCCTTGGTGAGATTCCTTTTTGAGTTAAGGCCAGGTACTCACCCCCAAAATGGGTGAATTCAATAATCAAGTAAGGCATCTTGAGCATGAACTTGGAAGGTGCCATTTGAAGGGCACAGGTGACAGGATCAATTTGAAATGACGGCTGAATCACTGGGAGATATTGTGGTTTCTCTCCCCCCCCTGCCCATCATTTAAATCGTGAACGCTTCTCTCCTCGGAAGGGAGGGGAAAGGTTGAGTTAAAACAGGCTGGCATTAATGTGAGCAATTGGGAACCGAATCTAGGAGGAAAAACCAAACGTTCCTCTTTCCCGGGGTCCAGACTTAATTAACTGTTTTTCTTACAGGAGCCTGAAATGATACCACATATGTTTCCTATCTGGGCCTGTCCCAACTTTTCATGAATACGTTTGATTCTTTTAATTATAATACAGGAAAACCCTGTTTTAACTCCCTGGTAAGACCAGGCCTATCAAGGAGATATGAAATGCAAGCTTTCTCTTTTCAGAAACCGAGTGGTCAAAAGTTCTGGAGGAAGAAGGGGATTTGGGAAGTATGCCTTAAGTCAACACGACCACTAGCAAAGGGATAGCTGCGTTTCACAGCTCGGCTTTGATCAGCGTTTCAGCCAAGCGGGGCCCTGGGTGCTGCCTGTCTTTGGAAGGGGAACTGAGGCGGCCTTTGTCTCCTACCTGAAGTAGCGGGCGAGGAAATCAGATGGCCTGCATAAGCTTTCCTTCCCCCCCCCCGCACAACACACACACACACACACCATTTCCACCCATGCGGTTTCATAATGATGGTTAAGAGTGGAAAAGTACACCGACTTTTCAAGTTGATTTAGGAGGATCTGCTAAATGTTTAAGGGAAAGTGACAGGTGGACTTTAATGACCAGACCAAAGCCTGTTACCCATTGAGGAAAACAAGACTTGGCTTTAGGTAGCGTGAACGGCTCTCCTTCTCTGGTCCTTAATGCTGCCACGAACAAATCCTAGCAACTTCTTTGTTCCGCCATGTCCATATGGCCAATTCCTCCTACTCAGCCCTGTCAGAGTATGCCTAAAATAGCTATTTTAGCTTTCAAGTTGCATTAATTCTTCTTCCAACCTAATTTTGGCTGAGTCTGTTTTATGGACAATGGAGGTCTTCATTGGATCAGAGGTGGGATCTACCCAGGTGCTATGGAACACTTGAGGACAGTGTTTCTCAACCGTGGCTGCTTGAAGATGGAGGACCTCAACGCCCAGAATTCCCCTCAGCAAGCACAAATGCCATGATCATCAACAGGCCTATTTTGAATGAAGTGTTTCTGTCTTTCAGTAGGGATGCAATGCAAGTAGATAGAGAGGTACCATCTAGGTGGGAAAATCAGGGAGTTAAAAAGAGCCTCTTTGGGCATCCCCTGGGTAACAGTGATGTCATCCTTTCAACCCAGAAGTGCCTTAAGGTGCTTCTGACATGAATGTAGCAGTAGTAGTAGTAATGGTGATATGCCAGCATTAGACAGGGACAAAAGAATGTTTAAAGAATGAGTTAGACACCCTCTCATCCATGTTTCTCAGTCTTGGTTCTTTAAGATAGGTGGATTTCAACTCTAGTGGCCACAATTAATAAATATTGCTTTAGGCCAGACATTTCAAACTCACGATATCACGTGACATCGTGTGATGTATCGGAACTTTTTCCCCATTGCCGGCAATTGGATGGGCACGGTTTCCTCATGACATGTCTGGCCCACAGGCAGGCAGTTTGACATCCCTGCAGTTGCAGCTACATTTTCATATTTGTTTTAATCACCATTTGTTCAATAAGCCACCATGACCAAGTTCACACAGTCTCTTAAGTCAGCATGAACTCATAGAACAAAATGGACATTGCCAACAAACTTGGAGTGCTTGGGTATGGTTAGGAGGGCACTGACTCTTCTAGGCTGCCCTATCTATGTTTCCTGGTAAAATACATGGGAAAATCCCATTGGAGGAAAATTCAACTTAGGGTTAGGGTTAGGTCACCATGAATTCATAGAGCAAAATGGACATCTTCAGTGCTTTCTTCTTGATAGAATGCACCGGAACAGAGTTCTGGCACCCTTTTTTGATGGATTTTCTCAGTTTTAAAAGTAACTTTTGAAAATTTGATGTTTGGTCCACGTGGACTTGAATCACTCTGTCGAGCGTAGCAGGTCAGCGGCCAAATCATTAAAATGGTCTGTGTGGGCTGCTTGTGTGTTGAGTCCGATACTTGTGTATTTCGTCCGCACTGGTTGTGATGACGCTGCTCGGCTTGTGGCACTGCTCGGCTTGTGATTGGTCGTGTGGTCATGCGCTGAGTGGTTACAGCGGGTGGCAACCCTTATGTTTCGTTACCCAACTTATGTGTGTGCATGTGTGTACAGTGATTGACTACGTGTGAAAGGTAAATTTACGTTAAGGACTGAATATATAATTTTTAAAATAAATGATAAACCAGATGTCAGTTCCGGCACCTTTTTTCTTACAAAAAAAGCACTGATTCATCTTATAAAGAACCTACATATGATCCTGGGCTTTCTGTACATGTTTAAGAACTGGGATGTGTGGGTTATCCACTCCCACATATGACTTCACATGTTCTGGAGACTTGTGCACTAAAAATTGCTTCCAGGTGGGTGGAAACATGGTACAAATTAAGCTGGAAAGTTGCCCAAGTCAGAGGATCCTTATGTCATTGGGTTTGGGGGTTTTGCTTTTGTTTTTTACATAAGAAGGAACACGAGGGGAGAATTCTTCAACGGTTGGAAGTGTTCCTTCCCCTGTTTCCAATATTGTCACACCAAAGTCTTTTCATTTTTAAAAATAAACAGGTGTTTGTTGATTTGTGCTCCTTGCTTTGTTTACAAGATCCCACAGGGTGATATTTACCAGATCCGGGCAAAGATAGGTTGCAAAATATCTCTCGTTATTTCTACATCGCATCCACCCAGCCGCGCAAAATGTTTAATGGTCAGTTCAGAGGGGTTTTCATACCTTTGGAAAAACCCAGCTCTTGATGTGTTTAAATTCTAAACCTTCAGCTGTTGCAACTAATTAGAGAGCCTCTTTTTTTTCTTTACAAAATAAAGCAATTTAATGAAGTCAAGGTTTGTTTATGTTAAACTGCCAAGAAGTTTAGCAATTGAACAAGTGTGATTTGGAGAGCATCTGATTACAAACCACGTAGAATTCCATATGTCAGAAAAGCTGGAAAGCATTTCTCCCCAGCAATTGTCTCAAAAACCTGCACTGATTTCCTCTTTACCTCCAAAAGGGGTTTTGAGCTGACAAAGGATTTATCATAATTATTGTTCTGGTCAAGTTCGTGATTAAACACAAGCTTTCTTCTGTTTTGTTTATAAAGTTTCCAACTCACAATTAAAACATTCTGCAGCTCAGCCCTCTTTCTTCCGACTCTTCCTTCTTGGGCTTTTCACTGCTTTAAAAAGTTTTTGCAAGCCCACCATTTGTTTTCAGAATTAATGCCTGTCAAAAGGTCCCTTCAGGGTTATGGAGTTAGGAGAGTTAGGGCAAGAGATGTTTGCAAGGGAAAATGTGTATGTCGTAGATGTTTGGGGCACAACCCTTAAAAGGACAAATGTCACAATTGACCAGAAGCTTTTTCACGCCAGCATTTCGTTTATGCGTCAACATGGAGAACCCATAGACGTGCTTTGTGCAATTCTTTACAAGCCAAAGTTGTGTTCAACCCTCAGCCATGGATCTAACTAGGCTACCCATCTCTACTTCGGTGAAGGCAAGTGCCCTAAAGTTATTTTAAAAAGACCTGATATTTGGACAACATTTGTGTCCAAGACAAAATAATTTATATCATGGATTTTCAGCCCCAATACATGTCTAGACATGATGCTTACTGGAGAAAAATTATGGACTTCAAGAATCTTCTAACAATGATCTAGCTTAACCCAATCATTTTATATCTGTTCTGGAGAGGTGCAGAAGGGAACCTTACAATACAGGTAACTTACAACCTATTTGTTTAGTAAGTTGTTCAAAGATACAGAGACTCTGAAAACAGTGGCTTACGGAACATGGATTGCAGTTGCGATTTTTCCCAGCCATAACAATTGCCTTCCTTGGCAATGCAAATCCTGGTTCCAGCTGCGGTCATAACTCAAGGGATGCCTATATTTACAAAGTGAATAATGAAATCAAACATGGAATACTGTAGGCCAATATCTTCTTTCTAAATCTTGCTCATTCACACAAGAAAACTTGCCATTACCCCATTCTGCTCTTTTCAAAAAAAAATATTTTATTTTTTTGCTTCAGAAAATGCACCACCTTGGATGGAATCTAAACAACCCTAACTTTTCATTATTATTACTGGATATTTCTTCCTTCAGATATGCAAATTCCCAGCCCTTTGGGATTGCGCAACAGAAGTCAAGGAGGACTAAGAGAGGAAGTCCAATCAGATAAAAAGAGAAGGGCTAACTTCAAAGGCTGCCCATATAAAACTATTTCAAGTTTTATCTTGGTGTGGGGGAGCAGATTGAGGGGGGTAGGGGGATGGAAACCATTGAGACTGCCAAATTCAGTGGTGCTTCTTGCAGGAGAAAGAGGGTTATTGTCATGGGTGTGAATAGATACCTACAAAGGATCGCCTTCCTTCTTTGAGCAGAATCAAGATTTCTAAAATATACAGTGAAAGGTTGTGTGTGTGTGTGGGGGGGGGCTTTTAAAAATAAAATGGATTTAAAATCATACCTGGGGTTTAATACATCTGTTTTCCTTTGTCCAAGAAAATAAGTGCTGAATTTGACCTGGGGGATTTTCTACAGCCAAAAGGTTATGGATTACCTACTTCTATTATACAGGTTTCTATAAATCTAATTTCCCTGGAGAAAGTAATGAATTGTGCATAAATATACATCAAGCTAGCTGATCACTGAGCATGCATTATAAACCCCACATATAGCCTAGCTTACCCTATATCAAAAACTGAACGTACAAAACGAGCGGCCTTTTAAAAGTTTGCAAAAAGATTGTGGATACTGATCCGTACATGAACCTTCCCCCCCCCCTTTCTTTTTCTAGGAGTATCGGAGGATGCTGGGAAAAATTTGTTTAAAATGAAAAAACAGAAACAAAAGGCCCTCTTATCAGTGCCAAATATCAGGCTGGCCCTTGAGAGAAATCTAGGGCAATACGAGGAATCCATTTAACAGCTTCTTAAAGTCAAAATCACTTTATAACAGGCAGCCTTTGGCTTTGGTAATCACTTTGTCACACATGACCTTGCTGTAAAATTGCTCAGACGAATTAACGCCGTCCAAGTCAGCCGCTTGCAAACAATCTCTAAAGTGAACCATTTGTCTTCCCTTAATGAGCTAGTCAGAACTGATGAGGGGTTTGGGGAATCTTACGTTTCTGGAAGGCAAATAAAACAGTCCTGTTCGGTTTGCTGCGCTGAGACCTTTTGCTTCCGAGACTGCTGATTTGAAAGCTACAGTACAGTACTCCTGTAACTTCTCTTTCAATTCCCCTTGCTAGCCATCCAGGGAATAAGGAGTTGCATAATGCAAGGATTCGTACCGTGGTGGCCCTTACCCACTGAAACATTAACATTTGATGGATTTTTAACTTCTGCCTTGGAATTTTGCACTGTGTCCTCAAACGTACCATCACAATTTGAGCCCAAAACCTATGCGGATATGGAGAAAGGTGTTAAGTGAGTTTTGCCCCATTTTGTTATTTTTTTCTTGCCACGCTTGTTAAGTGAATCACTGCAGTTGTTAAGATAGGAACCCGGTTGTAAAGTGAATCTGGATTCCCCATTGACTTTGTTTGTCAGAAGGTCACAAAAGGGGAATCACGCAGGGCCCCCCGGGACACTGCAACCGTCATAAATATGAGTCAGTTGTATTAATGGCTTTATTTAGTATCCTAGTATGATTTATGTGGATTGCTTATTTAGTATCCTATCCTTGAGTGTTGTGTCTTATGATCTACGATGTTTTTATGATTACAATCGTGATTTATCACTTGTGGCTTGTATGTACACTGAGAGCTTATGAACCGGAGACAAATTCCTTGTGTGTCCAATACACACTTGGCCAATAAAGAATTCTATTCTGTTCTGTTGCCAAGCATCCAAATGTAAATCACATGGCTTTGGAGACGCAGCATCAGTCGTCAGTCTGAAAATGGTCATAAGTTACTTTTCTCCGTGCTGTTGTAACTTCAAATAGTCACTAAGCGAACTGTTGTAAGTTAAGGACTATCTGTTCTCCAGGGTCCGTCAGCTCATATTCTTCACTCTGTTGTTGGCTTGTCAAATTAATGAGCAGACAGCACTGGGGCATATGGGGCTGTAGAGGTAGCCGAAGTTTAGTTTCTCCCATTTCTCAATATTATGTCCCGTGAGAATCTTCTCCAAACCCCAATTGTTTAACATCAGCCAACAGGTGCCCTGCCATTTCAAAAGTAGAGCAAGCCTTAAAATAGCTGAATATGTTTTTTTTATTTAAAAATAACAACAACAACACATCACCACCATAAAACCCAGGAGCAAACAGAAAATCAGAAGGTTGACCTAAAGCCATCTCTGGTGGCCTTCGTAACATCATCCTTCAGTCAGCTTCCATCTTTGCATTTGGGTTCAAAAAAATTTAGCCATCCAGCTCACCCTGTCTCTGATCCCAACATCAGAAATTTTCTTCCCAAGACACCCGATAGGGTGGTTTTTTAAAAACAGCAACCAGCACCATTTTTAAGCATGAAATTCCATCTTTTTGCATTCGGATTAAAAAAAATATTGGCTATCCTGCCCCGAAAAGAACGTCCACCATGTTTTTATGGCAACAATATTTTTAATTGACTGAATATTTATTCAGTATTTAGTAATACAATAAATACTAATTACCAAGCTCTGTTCTTCTAAGGGGTTTTTGAAATCCATTCTTGTTCCCATATAATTCAGAAATTCCACTTTGGGAATATGACTAATATCATTCTGGCAGTTCCCTAAAATCAATATTCTGTGGTTTTTAAAAGGGGGGGGAAAGGCACAGTGCTAACTGGACAGAAGAAAGTTTGCCAGGCTTGGATTTACATTAAATGTTAAAGAAAATATTGACATAATAGCTTCCTTTCCTGTATTTAGTCAAAAAAAGATTTAGAGTTTTTGCCCAAATACGTTTTAAGGGAAAGGTCATCTTAAATTCTCCAAAAATATGGTAACTGAAACTAAACAAGGTTTTTTTCCTTTCCATAATATTCTGTCATCTGAAATTCCGACTGCCTTTCTTTTTCGGTAAATACAGTATTTCTTCTTTGTCTTCCTCTTCCTTTGCAAATTGTTCTGTAATAAAATGAGGCTTCTGCATAACGCCACAGATATATATATATATATAGATAGATAGATAGATAGATAGATAGATAGATAGATAGATAGATAGATAGATAGATAGATAGATAGATAGATATAGATAGATATAGATAGATATAGATATATAGATATATAGATATATAGATATAGATATATAGATATAGATATATAGATATAGATATAGATAGATGGAGAAATCATGAAGGAAAAGTAAATTAATCATTTCTGAAAATCGTGTTTTCCAAACTTTCTAAATTCAGCTTTCCCCAGAAAAGGGATCCCAACAAGCCTCTATGGATACCTAATCAATAGAGTAGTATGGTCAATAAAGGTCTAAATTCCTGAGAATCTGATCCAGTTTTGACAACACCCACCTTTGAACATAGTTAAGGAAAGATGGGAGTCTATTTTTCCATGTCACTGGAATGCTGTTGGGATCAACTTGACAGTGAGAACACTGCCTTCAGAAGTTGTGGCTGGTCAAGGAGGTCTTCCAGACGAGATTGGACACCCATTTGTTTAGAATGATATAGGATAAGAATGTCCAACCTTGGAACTTTAAGACTTGTGGACTTCAACTCCCAGAATTCCCCAGCCAGCTATGCTGGGTAGGAAATTCTGGGAGTTGAAGTCCACAAGTCTTAAAGTTCTAAGGTTGGACACCCCTAGTATGAGTCTCCTACTTGATTAAACATGGCGTTGGACTAGAAGATCTCCAAGGACCCTTCCAACTCAAGGGATGGCCCTGAACTCGAATGTCTTAAGAAGCCTCCTGTTCTAGGACTACCAACATTCTCCCAGCATTCCCTGGGATATTAACCTGGTAGCTAACTTTGCATTTGATGCCCCACCTAAGGATCACATCCACCCAATAGCTACATCTGGCCAAGCACCTCCTCAAGTTCGAAGCAACAGCACCAGATAACCCCAATTTGGGTTCAGATTGGGTTAATTCGCTGCAGATCTCTGTTCCTTTCTCAGAAATGCATTCCAGACGAACTCTGCAATAAATTAATCCTCTGATCTTACTCTTTTCCTGGGGTGGAGCCAAGCATCTTTCTGCAAGAAAGTTGTGGTTGTTATCACGGCATTCCCAGCACTCAAAAAACCTTGCTTGCTCCGCCAGCTACAATTCTTTACAGATAAGCTTGAGTCGGTTGCATTCATCCATCTCTTAATAATGTCCAGATTAGGTTATTGCAAGGAGTGGTGCAAAGGATGACCTTTGACCCTGTCCACAATGTTCAGCTAAACTATCTACCCAAGCTCTTGTGTGAGCAAATATATTGGCTAATTTTATTTTATTTTTTTAAATTATGGTAATATTAATACTTCCATGCTGCCTTTCCAGGAGCTTAAGCGAGAAGAAGAAATATTAGAAAACCATCTGTGATATTTCCCAATCCTCCATCTACCGAGCAGCTTGACTATGAGGTCATCTAACCAGGGAATCTGGGAAGTTGTATTCGCCATGTTGAATTTCCCACAGTGCCACAGGGAGCAAGTTGCAATGGACATTGTGGGTAATTTGATGTCCTGCAGGATGAGTGGGTCTCCAACAAGGCATCTTCCTTGTCCTGAAGCCATTAACATTTGTCATTCTTGAATTCAACGATCTTGAGCAGAGGTCTTCAAACTTGGTCCTTTTATGACTTGGGCACTTCAACTCCCAGAATTCCTCAGCCAGGCACACGTGCCTGGCTGAGGAATTCTGGGAGTTGAAGTGCCCAAGTCATAAAAGGACCAAGTTTGAAGACCCCTGATCTTGAGTCTTTGGTAGAGGCAATGACATGTCCTTGCGGAAAGAGACACATTGTCAAGGGTTCCGACTGACGAACCCAACCAACCAAACACCTTCAAGACATTCCAATCTTTTAACGCAAAACTTTATTGCATACATCACTTCTGCATGGATGAAAGCAAAAGAAAAATTTGCATTAAGAGATTGGAATGTCTCAAAGATGTTTGCTTGGTTGGGTTCGTCAGTCGGAACCTTGACATCAAACCAGCTCCCCCCACGTTTCCCCGCCCCAAGTTCATTGGCAAGTTGAGAAGCAAACATTGTTGCACCAGCAAAACCATGCTTCAAAGCTTGACAGACATTGCAGGAAAGCTCTAGGATAGGGATGTCCAATCTTGGCAACTTTAAGACTTGTGGAATTCAACTCCCAGAATTCCCCAGCCAGAATTCTGGGACTTGAAGTCTGCTGCTCTTCAAATTGCTAAGATTGGACAGCCCTGTTGTAGAATGAAGGAAAAGCCACAGGAAGAGGCTTCATTTTCTTTCAGGGTAGGGTTTCCTCCACTGAGACATTTTTGGAGCTTGTAAGAAGGTCTCCAAAGGATGGAGAATGGACCAGTGTAATGTAGAATTTCTGCTTTTAAGGAGGCCCATTTCTGTCTTGGCAATTTTAAAGAGCGTCTCACTGCAGCTGTGAAACAGACATGTCAACTTGGGAAGGGGGTCCCATGAAGCTGAAGGAGAACTAGCTTCAGCCTCTTCCGAAAGGTCTTCCTGTAACTTTCACAGTCAGTAATTCCACAGGTATAGTACAAAGCCCGGGATGAGCTATCCTGAAAAGCTTTGCCAGCTACGTTTTGATTCCTCCCAATAGCCCTGTGAAATAGGATTGTGTCCGGCTTTCACAACTTTAAGCCCTTTGGACTTCAACTCCCAGAATTCCCCAGCCAGCCAGCAGATGGAATTCTGGGAGTGGAAGTCCACAGGTCTTAAAACTGGCGAAGTTGGACACTCCTGCCCTAAAACATGGGAGCTTTTTCTTCTGAGCACATCCTTCAGGGGCAGGATGGATTCCTGCCAATGGAAATGTTCTAAAGAGCAGATCAGGGAAGATTAGAAGCCAAACAGAGGCCCGTATTTTCCTTCTCATGTGTGTGTTTTGAGCTTTCAAACCTTTAAGTGACCTCCTGGGTGACTTCAGCTAAGCCCAGCAAATGTTTAACTTGCGGTTTGATCACCAGCAGCAAAACAGGAGATCCATTATGGAAATCTTGCCTAACCAGCAGTTTGCCTTAAAGAAAAAAAGAAGAAATGTACAAAGTAGAGAGAAAATAAATGTTTTATCCAGTTTGACACAGATTGGCTGAGAAAAATGAAAGATTTATACTTAGTTCCTATCCCAATAGTCAAAGGCTGGGCTCTAATATTTCAGATTCTGCTCATAGTGATTCAGATGACATGGGTGGGTGTATCTCTGTCACAAGGATGGAAATCTCTAGGGCATGATAAAAAGATTTATCCCTGCACCTAGAAAGCTAGCATATCAGGGATTAAGCTGTTCGACAGCTTACCTGCATGTCTAGCTTTCTGCATTCAGGGAACTGTTTTGTAAGAGGGAAACATCAATCACACAAACCTCTACCTACCATCTCCAATTTACTAACTTAATTCCTTAAATTTAATTGCTGTCTTCATTGTCACCTCCACCTCTTTGTGACATATGTCGCAGTATATTTGTAGAAACTGTGGTGTAGTGAAAAAGGAAAACCATTTACAGGGGCTCCTTCTCTGTTTCCATTTAAGCTTTGGCCTGATGAACAGAGCACTCTATGTCATCTGTAAGACCTCACAAGGCTAGCATTTATTATAATGTTGTCTCCTCTTCCTTTGTCTGCCTGAAATGTAAGCTTCCAGTCCTCAGGATTTGTAAAGAAAACTGAAGACTTCAACTCTTGAACATTTGCTTGGTTGCTTCATTGGTTGGTTAGAATCATACTATGCCTATTACAGTGTTTATCAACCTCACCCTCTTTAAGCAGTGCGGACTTCAACTCCCAGAATTCCCCAACCAACCACACTGACTGGGGAATTCTGGGAGTTCCACACAGCTTAAGTGGCCAAGGTTGAGAAATACTAGTCTACTCAGTGGATTTATATTCTCAGATAAGTCCTACGGAGCTCAAAGGTGCCTCTTCTTGGGAAAACATGCCCACTGCTCCGTGCACAGGCCCCAAGGATTGAAGAGCACTTGTGTGTGCAATTAAAAGGACAAAACAGCTCTTGTCACAGAAAGTTCTCAGTGTCTCATAATGTGCTGGCTTGTCTGGACTCAGAAGGGAACTCAAGAGGCTACGGAAAACCACCAGAGTGAGTCCTGGAGAACCTGGGAAGTCAAAACAGCCTCCAGAAGCAGGGATCAGCAAACCGCTTCCAGACTGACCTCAAGTAAATTAGGTGGACAAGCCCACAACTCCAACCGGGCAGCACTGGAAGGAACCTTGGTTTGACTTAGAAGGATGCAAATGTGTGGTTTGGTTGGGCTCCATGAGGACCAAATTTATGCATGCTTGGGAAGAGGCTTCCGTTGCAGGCTTCAGCCTGGCTTCCTCCCTTCCAAGTGAGCTGAGAAAGAAGGAGAACATTGTAGGAACACCCCTACACCTTTCCCATCCCACCTGTCAAGGTCTCAGATGGGGGACGGACATTTGCCCCTGTAGCGTGGCTGCATTGCTACTCATCATTTCTAGCAGTGCCTTCTCTTTTGATGGCGGGTAGTCCTCAACTTACAAAGTTTACTTAAGTGACCGTTCAAAGTTACAACAGCCCTGGGAAAAGTGGCTTTATGGTCGTTTTTCATATTTACGGCCGTTGCAAGCATCCCCGTGGTCACGTGATCAAAGGGCAGACACTTAGCCACTGGCTCACACTTATGATGCTTGCAGTGTCCCGAGTGGTCATGTGATCACTTTTTGCAGACTTCTGACCAGCAAAGTCAGAATGGGGAAGCCAGATTCACTTAACAGCCGTGTCCCTAACTTTAAAACTGCAGGGGTTCACTTAACAACGGTGGCAAGAAAGGTCATAAAGTGGGTCAAAGCTCACTTTTAAAACTGTCTCATTTAGCAACAGAAATTTGGGGCTCAATTGTGGTTGTAAATTGAGGAGTCCCGGTTTATTACTTTGTTGTTTGTATGTACACTGTGAGCTTCTGCGCTGGAGAGAAATTATTGTGTGTCCAATCAAACCTGCCTATAAAGAATATTCCGTTCCATTCCGTTCCATATTTTCTATTCTATTCTATTCTATTCTATTCTATTCTATTCTATTCTATTCTATTCTATTCTATTCTCCATACAGTATTCTATTCTATTTTGTATTCTATTCTATATTCTATATTCTATATTCTATGTTCTATGTTCTATGTTCTATGTTCTATATTCCATATTCCATATTCCATATTCTATTCTATTCTATTCTATTCTATTCTATTCTATTCTATTCTATTCTATTCTATTCTATTCTATTCTATTCTATTCTATTCCATTCCATTCCATTCCTACTCCTACTCCTACTCCTACTCCTACTCCTACTCCTACTCCTATTCTTATTTCTATTCCATTCCATTCTATCCATTGGGGGCCAGAATAATACCTAGGTTTAACAGTTTACTCTATCTCTCCAATGGGAATGGAATTACTCAGCTCCATTCATGTTGCCAGTTCCCTTCTCTCTCCCCCATCCACCCCTCCCCCTCCCTTCATGGAAATCAGCATTTTTCAAAACGAAACATCGTGTGCTTTCTCTCTTTCTCCTTTCACTTCTTTCAAAGCAAATCTCCACACTCGTTTTCTTTGGCTCTCTCTCCACAAAGGGCAAAGTGATTTTCCTTTTGAAGTTTTTATTGACGAAGGATTTCGTATAAATACGTCTCCGGAGTAGCTGCTTGATCTCCATGCAAGTTCTGGAGCATTTGTGGTGACATAAAAAAAAAAGGAGGGGGGGAGCTTTGAAACCTATGGTTGCCTGACATGAAATCAGTTGAAAGTCTTTGTCTTTTTCTCCTTAATCTCAACAGATGGAAATGTTAAAAAAAAATGAGAGGGCTCCAGCCTTGCTGATTGCACACAGTAGGGGTGAACGGTTGGGAGCTGGGACTCTGGAAACTCTGTTGCTCGGATTTTGAAGGACTTGGGTGGAATCTCTCTTGGATTCACAAAAGCCATCCGATGGAGTCACCCGTTTTTCCAGATTGGGATACAGCCTGAGGAGTGGAACTCAGACATGACAGAACCAGGCATCTGTGTGAGTTTAAAATCTGGAAATATGGAACTGAACACAATATTTTTTGTTATGCAAAATTCAAGACTTCTTTTTTTAAAAAAGGAAAGTGCTTATTCTATAAAATAGAATAAGGTGCTGTAAAGTTGAAGCCCACACAGTGCTATACCTGTATATTTTACCTGCATAGACCTGTATATTTTACCTGTATAGACTTGTACCTTTCATCTGTCTAGACCTGTATTTTTCACCTCCACACACCTGTACACTTCACCTGTATATATTGTACACTTCAACCATTTGTCTGAAATGGTATAGGGTTTCCTGCCTGAGCAGGGGGTTGGACTAGATGACCTCCAAGGTACCTTCCAACTTATTATTATTATTATTATTATTATTATTATTATTATTATTATTATTATTATTATTATTATTATTATTATTATTTCACCTGCATAGACCTATCTATTTTATCTGCATATATCTGTAATTTCACCTGTATGTACCTGTATACTTTACATGCATACACCTGTATATTTCACCTGCACATACCTGTATATTCCACCTGTACAGACCTGTATATTTCACCTGTATAGATCTGTTCATTTCACCTCCACATACCTGTATATTTTACCTGTACCTTTCATCTGTATAGACATACACATTTCACTTCTACATACCTATACATTTCACCTGTATACTTCATCTGTATAGACTTGCATATTTGACCTGCATTTACCTACATATTTCACCTGTATAGACCTGTATATTGCACTTGTCTGAATAAATGCAGACTTACAGACCAACAATATAGATTTAGAAATTAAACAAGCATAGTACTTTGCTTAACCACGAAATTACTAGTAAGCTATATAATTGCTTCATGTGTTTTAATGTTCAGAACATTAAAATGCCATTTTCATATTATTGAATCTTTCAGACTTGGTTCTGCCAATCTGAGGCCAACTTTCTCCACCATCTTTCCTGGTGTATGCAAAAAAAATATAATTTAAAGTATCTTGCACAAAACAAAAAAAGAATATATATATTTTTTGACCTGGTTTCCAGAAATGTGGGAAAGTTTATTTATTTCTCCATGCATTCCTGATTTGCAATGTGCACTCTAAAAATGTCGTTTAGATTTAGGCTGAGTGAGCTCATGCTAAATTTAGCAATGATCTTTTAAACAAACATTCTTTCTGCTTTGCTGAATGGGCATTGAAGCTGGATTAAAAGTCAACTGTGTCTGCCTGGATGTTATTCACAACGTTTCTTTATTCCTTGCACTTGCCTCAATGGTCTGTAATCGGATGGGAAGGACAGAATATATGCCAGAAAAATCCACAGGACTTTAATCTTATCCCGGTGAAAGGAAAGGATTCTCTCTATCAAATTTTGCTGTCAAGCTTAGATAGCTGGCTGGGGAATTCTGGGAGCTGAAGCCCACAAGTCTTAAACTTGCCGTGTTTGAAGACCCATTCTCTAGATAATAACTCTGCTTCCCTATTATGATGGTCTTAAAGACCAATAAGGGACTGGACCATTTTCATTCTCCAATCCTTTCCTAATCCAATGATCACAGATACAAATTATTGAAGTCTCTGCTCAGCCTTGTTCATTTCCTAACTTTCATATTCCACCTCTCTTCCACTTCACTCTGAGTTCATTCTCTTTACCCAGTTTTATCCTCAGGAAAATTCTGGAGATGATTGGGATGGTTGCGATTAACCAAGGAGCCAATGCAATTAACCAAGTCAACCGAAGACTTCCATGGTCAGATGGAAACCAGGATCTCCACAATTCTAGACCCAACTCTAACCTTCTGATACATCAGGAGTCTTCAAACTTGGCCCTTTTATGACTTGTGGACTTCAGCTCCCAGAATTCCTCAGCCAGCGTCCCTTGCTGAGGAATTCTGGGAGTTGAAGTCCACAAGTCATAAAAGGGCCAAGTTTGAAGACTCCTGGGATACATCAATTCACCTTCTTTGTAGGCTGATAGGTTACCCCAGTGTGGGAACTCATAATCAGGCAAAATCCACCCCAATCAGCACCCAACACTTCACATCTGACAAGCAAAGATGCCATTGTGGTGGTGAGACACACACATACACACATCTTGTCTTTCTTGCTTCTGTTGCACATGTCTAAAGCTTCTCCACTGCCGACTGTCCTTTGTCTTCAGTGGGGGTGCAGCTGCTCCATTTGAAAAGTGGAGCACATTCATAGACCAAAGAAACAGCTGAGATTTTATTTTTAAAAAGATCCCAGCATGTGTCTAGGAGTGCTTATTGTGGGAAAGCCAGAATTAAAACACTTTAAGGTAGCATTCGACCTGTACATTTTTAATTCTTTATGTGCATTAAGGTATAAAAGTATAAATAAAGAACATGCCGTTTTTCTTCTTCTCAAGACAAAACTCATTTTTTGCAGAGGAAAAGGGAAGGGAGGGAGGGAGGGAGGGAGGGAGGGAGGGAAGGAAGGAAGGAAGGAAGGAAGGAAGGAAGGAAGGAAGGAAGGAAGGAAGGAAGGAAGGAAGGAAGGAAGGAAGGAAGGAAAGGATACTAACCATAAGAATATGCAATTTTGCAAACATATTCCAGTGATGTAAATAAAATAGTACATCCTCATTTTGAGTTCCGGCAACATCACACATTACCCAGTATTCTAATCCAAGGAAGGCAGAAAACCTAAGAGGTAGCAAATTATATTTTAAATTACATTTAAAGTAGATCTGTAATTCCCCAAGTCTCAGAGCACAGACTTTTTCCAACCTCTCCGCAACACACACACACACACCCCACGCCTTGAGGTCCATGGAAGGATCTGGTTGATGGCAAAGCATTGAGCAATATCCCTGGATGAAGCCCTGGAGACGAGGGAACAATGTTGACTAGCAGGAAGAGTCGAGACCACAGGCGGAGGGAAAACAAGCTGCAATGTGATTTTCCTTTAGGCAACGTTTGTTACTCACCGGTTATCTCTTTTGCTCTTTAGAATGAGATCAAACGACTTGCCTGACTAACAACCAGTAGGTTCTCAAGGGGAAGGTGGGTTTGTGTCTCATTCCTGGCTTATTTGCACAAATCTGATACTATAGTCTTAAACATTCTCTGCTAAAAAAAGATTGGAAGGGGGGGAGAGAAAACCCCATGCCTGGAGAAAGAAACGATGGGATGGTCCTTTTCTTTGGAGAGGAAGACAGTTTCTTTCATTTACATTTTTCATCTGCTCAGAGAAAGGAGAAGAGTTAAGGCTACAGATTTTCACTCTAAAGAGGGAGGCGTGTTTTTTTCTCTCCCCACAAAGGAAACAAATTCAATTCTGGGGGAGATACTTGTCAAATCTTACATTGTCAAAGTATGCGTGGTACCTTTTCACGGGACTTAACTTTAACAGTTAACTTTTAACTTTAACATAGCAAGACTTGGAAGGAACCTTGGGAGGTCTTCTAGTCCATCCCCTTGCTCAAGCAGGAGACCCTTTCCCGTTGCAGACAAATGACTGTCCAGTACTGCAACACCCAGAACCTCTTGACTCTGCCCCTCTGTTAATGCAACCGCGGATTGCACTGGCTTTTTTTGGCTGCTGCCATAACTTTTAAGAACGAAGCTAAGGGACTCCTTGAACCTACTAAGCTGTTCTCCCCCATGACACTAGAATCACTCATAAGAAGGTCCTCTAGAAATGAGACAAGGGTGATCTTGGTTGAATAAAAGATCATCTGAAGAAGGTCTGTCTGTCTGGTTGCTAAGAGTCAACAGCCACTTGACGGCACCTAATCCACCAGGGGCTTGGAGAAGACATTTAGAAAATGGACATGTGGAGTCCTTAGAGTCTTGTAGTCTCCTAAGCTTCAGCTGGGCTAGCCCAGCTTTGCTTCTGATCAGCTCAATCTGCATATTAGTAAATAAACAGAAATATCACCAAGACAAATATCCAACAACAATAAACTTCCAGTGGCCTTGTGACCACAGAAACCAAACCAAACATTATAACACAGAGAGAGAGAGAGAGAGAGAGAGAGAAAACACACACACAGAGAGAGAGAGAGAGAGAGACAGACAGACAGACAGACAGACAGACAGACAGACAGACAGACAGACAGACAGACAGAGACAGAGACAGAGAGAGACAGAGAGAGCAAGTTTCCACTGCTTAGAGTTGTGGGTAACCCATCTATATTTTCTTCTGCTTTTTTTTAGAGTGTGTACAACTTTCTGGCAACTCCAGCTATTGCATGCATCCCCAATAAATGTCCCACCCTCCCATTTCTCTCTGAAAATGCCACCTCAGTCTCTACTCAAAGATCAGCTATCAGTCAACTGTCTTCTAGAAATTGGACTGGATCCAACACTCCCACCTGGCCATATTTCTTTGCTGTGAGTGCCAAATGTCCAGGAAGAAAGTGCTCCTACTCACCTGTAATATGGGGGAAAGTAGCAGAAGCAGATGGGCTCTGTTGCTAAGGCGGGAGGTCTATATACAGAGAATGGCAGGAAGGAAAGGTGAGATTGGGTTGCAAATCCAGCTGTTCCATACACAGATGTGTCCCCCGGGATCTCCCCTTTGCCTGCATGGTGGGTGGGCAAGCAGGACGCAGGCTCAACCTCTGACTCATGCCCTTCACCGTAGGCTATGGAAGGAGTGATGGATGATCCTTGAAGTAGCATCATTTTTTTCAGGACTGCCCTATCATCAGGCAGCAGATGGGAAAACTTCATAAAAGACAGCCTACGGTTAGGCTGCTCCCTTCCTAGCAATTCACAACAACTTTTAATGTCATCAGACCGTGGCCAACTGTCAAAAGGACAGAGAAGGGGCTGGATGGCCCAGGAAGAAGCCATGAGTGCGGGAGCACCTCACATCTTAACGTGCTCTTTTGAGCTTTCTTGTTCTCTGCTAATCAGAGGTAGTGGAGCCATGGACCTCCAAAAGGGGAGGTCCAGAGATGGAGGCAGAGGAAGTGAGGAAGAGGAGGAGGAGGAGGAGGAGGAGGAGGAGGAGGAGGAGGAGGAGGAGGAGGAGGAGGAGGAGGAGAAAGAAGGAGGAGGAGGAATATTTAGATGTTGGCAGTTTCTCTTTTTGGAGATAAATATGGCCAGTATAGGATTAGGTTGTGAGCTTAATAAATTCACATCACAGGAGTTCTCCAGTCGTTCATGAAAACTACTTTGAAGGTCTGAGCTAGGAGTTACAAGACTACATTGGATGTGGAAGCCTCTGGAACTGAAAAAAAAGAGCCAAACTGGGCCTAGGCATATGTATATGAAGTTGAGCACTTTAAGCAAATGGATGGATGGATGGATGGATGGATGGATGGATGGATGGATGGGACTGAGTTTTGGTTAGGAGGCCATCTTCAGATTAAGTTTATTTATCCAACCTATTTATATGCCCATCCATCTGCCAGAAGGAACTCTGAGTGCATTTTAGCTGTTGTGTGTTTGTGGCTTTCACACTTCGTGGCAAACCAAACTTTCACAGGACTCTTCCAGGAGGAGGGCAAAGCTAGATGGTCAAGACAAACTAGGTTCTCGTTGCCGCCCGTGGGTTGACTAAGAAGGAGAGTGAAAATGCCATCCGGAGGGAGTTTTGCAAATCCTGCCATGAAACATTGGTTGGTCCATACAGACCGTATGGAAAGACAGCCAAGGTTAAACTGAAACGTTGAGAAAAATGTCCTGGAAAAAGTTGGCAGTGGACCGACAAACTTCCACTTTGTTGCCAAGAAAACGGAAGAGCTGGTCACCTAAGCTAATCAAGACTAATTTGCAAAAGACTTTGCCTTTCAATATGGAATACATTGCTCCCTGAGTGGCTGTGAGTCCTCCAGGAGCCAAGTGACCAAGCCCTCCTAAAACCATGAGGACTATCAGCCTGAAGCAGTGCAAGGTGGCATCCTGAAAACAGAGCTGGCTAGCTCCTTGCTGCCTGTGTGTGGGGACCCACATTTGCATTATCCCAGCATTATCCTTGCCTAATTTTGCCCTTTGTTATTCCCTACCCATCCCCATTTTCTCCAGTGGACCTTTGTCTCTATCCCCCTCCCATTTCCCGATTCAAGAAATTATCTAAAATGGCAAAAGATAAGCAAAAGAGTTTATTGGTGTAGGTTTTTCTTGCAAACCAAACCTTTGTGAAAATAGGTCTTTATTGTATTGTTTTTAAAGGTAAAAGACATAGGTCAACTCATATACAAAAAAGCCTCTTTTTAGAGCAAGAATAAAATATTGCTTTTTTATGTAGGTTAAGATAAAATATATTTTTTTTAAAAAAAAGAGCATGGCTTGCTCGCTATTATTGTAAAGCTACCCTCCGAACTGCAAGTCCATTAATGTGGTCAGTGGCTTAATTAATGGGTATAACAAGGGACATAAACCAGGAGGGACATAATAAAGAGCAGAGACAGCTTTTGCAAAAATGCACGTGGGGGGTGGGGGTGCAGATGTTTTCTCTCTAAGCAAAAGCACATTGTTGATCCGGATTGCAAATCAAAAGCTGTTGGGGGAAGGGAGAAATGGTGTGAAAAGTTCACCCCCAGGAGTCCCAAACTTTGAGCTTCTGCAGAAAAAAAATGTCCTTCCTCACGATTTGTACTATATGTAAAATAGGGACTGCTTCCACATCTGTAAAAGGTTTCCATTGCGAACAAACCGCCCTCCTTTCCAGAGCCGTAGCATTTAAGCGCAATTTTTTTTATTTATTCCAGAGATCATCCAGTCGGGCCCGTTCCAAATGTCAGAGGCCGCAGGCAAAGATAAAAAAGCAATGCATAGATAGGACGGCGAAAAATGGGGAAAGCTGTAGCTGCTCCAAACGTCCTAGAAAATTCGGGATCGTTCTCCCACGGTTTATAATTTACTCGTGGAAACTGTCTTCCCGCCTCCCGCGGCAAAGCCAGAAGCCTGGAAGCTGCTTATTTGGCGGCGCCATCCGCAAAGCCGTTGAGCACGCCTTGGGTCGCCTCCTTCGAACCCAAGCAGAGTCACTACGAAATTCAGGGCCGACTGGACGGTGCTTCAAGCCTCGAAGATCAAGGGGTGGGGGGAACTTGGGAAGTGACGGGTTGGGCTTGCACGTGGGAACCCCACCACTTCCAGCCGACTCCCGGGAAGACGGACCTTCGCTAGGCGGGCCGGGTGTCTCACGCGGCCGAGGCGAGGCGCGTCCGGAGCTGCAGCCGCTCTAGAAGGGGAAGACCGTCTCCGAGAAGCGGAGCGGCAGGTAGGAAAGGAAGGGGATGCCCAGCTGATAGAAGCGGCCGGGGAAGTGGGAATCCAGCATCAGCGAGGCGTTGAAAGCCGGGCGCGCTTCGCTGCTCTCGCCAGGCCCGCCGCTGCCCACCAGCTGGTCCAGTTTGGAGACGGCCGCGCTGGGCTCGCCTTTGGCCGGCGCCGCCAGGACCTTCCGCGCCAGGATGCTCTCGATGCTGAAGCTGCGGGGCTTGGCCGAGCCCCGCAGGGGTCTGAGCGGGTCGGCCCGGTTGGCAGCCAGCGCCGCAGCCCTCGGGGCCGCCTCGGGGTTCTGGAGAAGCCTGGCGGCCGAGGGCGCCCAGAAGCGCGCCGCGGGACCTTCTCCAAAGCTGGGCGCTCGCTCCTCGGGGCGCGGCGGGGAGAGGCCAGCTGGGGACCCCCGGAGGGGCGGTTCGCCCGGGCCCGGCTTGGGGGCCGGCCCTCCCGCCGCCGTGACCGCCAGCCGGCTCTCTTCTCCGCCTTCCTCCTCCTCCTCTTCCTCCTCCTCCCCCTGCTCCGGGCCGCGCGGGCTCGGCTTCAGCTCCTCCTCTGCGCCGGGGAGGCGGGGGCGCTGCTGCTGGCCGCCGGGGGGGTTCGAGAGGCGCTTCTTGGGGGCTTCCCCGGGGGCGCCCTCCTGGTCGAGCCCGGCCTCCTCCGCTGCCTGGGGGTCGCCGCGGACTTTTCTCTTCCTCCGCCGGTAATTGCCGTGCTCGAACATGTCGGTGCAGCGGGGATCCAGCGTCCAGTAGCTGCCCTTGCCCGGGCGGCCCTTCTCCCGGGGCACCTTGACGAAGCACTCGTTGAGCGAGAGGTTGTGGCGGATGGAGTTCTGCCAGCCCTGCTTGTTGTCGTGGTAGAAGGGGAAGCGCTCCATGATGAACTGGTAGATGCCGTTGAGCGTCACCTTCTGCTCCGGCGCCTGCTGGATGGCCATGGCGATCAGGGCGATGTAGCTGTAGGGCGGCTTCTGCGGGGACTCCTGCCTGGGCAGCACCCTCGCCGCCGGGGCGAAGCCCAGCGCGCCCGACAAGGCTCCCCGCTCGGCCCCGTAGAGGTAAACCATCGGGGCGGGCAGCTGGCCGGGGTAAAGCTGGCTCATGGCAGATCCGGAGTCACTCCGGCGCGCGGGAGCGAGGGCCGAGGAAAGGGGGGATCTCCCCAGGCCTGGCCGGAGCTGCCTGCGCTGGGCCCGCTGGCGACGGCGCGTCCTGGCCTCTGGCGCGCCTGCTCTCCTTCTGCCCCAGCTGCATAGCGCGCTTTTTTTCCCCAGAAGTGGGGAGGGAAAAAAAACGAAGGAGAAAAAAAAAGAGGAGGAAGAAGAAGAAGAAGAAGAGGAGGAAGGGGGGGAGGAAACGTGCGACGCTTGTTGTAAGTTTGCGATGCTGTGTTGACTTAGGGCTGGAAAAGAAACGGGCTGCGATAAACAGCCGCGGAGCGCGCCGCAGCCCACCCACATTAATTAACGTTTCCCTGCGAAGGCTGCAGCCCTTCCACGTGGCTCGGCCGAGGGGGGCCCTCCCCCGCTTGCGCCCCTTCATTTGTTTATAGCATTAGTCTGTTGATAAGTCTGACCACCCAAGTCGAATCAAGCTGTGTTTATTTGGAAAAATTTCCGGGCACCCAATATATAAACGCACCGATCTGATGTTTGTCTCACGTCCAACCCGCCTCCTCGGCCGGGTCCTCCCCCCGACCCTTCCGCGCGCCCCGCCCCCTGGCTGGGTCCTTCCAGCGCCCCGCCGCCCTGCGAGGCTGGAAGGGAACGAGGGAGTCGAGGGCGCGGCTGAGCGCCGGGAGGCCGCGGGGAGAAGGTCCTCCCTCCCTCCATCCTCTTTCTCCTCCCTCCCTCCCTCCCTCCCCATTTCCTTCTTCCCTCCCTCCCTCCTGCCTTTTCCTTCCTTCCTTCCTTCCTTCCCATTTCCTTCCTTCTTCTCTCCCTCCCTCCCTCCCTCCTGCCTTCTCCTTCCTTCCTTCCTTCCTTCCTTCCTTCCTTCCTTCCTTCCTTCCTTCCTTCCCATTTCCTTCCTTCTTCTCTCCCTCCCTCCATCCTGCTCTTTCCCCTTCCTCCCTCCCTCCCTCCCAGCAACAAAGTTTTGGTCAATCTACACACACACACACACACACACACACACACACACACACACACACCCGGACCCTGATGGTAAAGGGCAGGAGAAGCTGGTACCGCAAACCAAACCTCTTGAAGACACCCAAGGCAATCTCGGAATCTTCCATTCCAAGCATCACCCAACAGCCCTGCGCTGTCTGAAAAGCCTTCCCTTGCAACCCCTCCCCAAAGAATACCTGCCTCAGCGCCAGGTGCTTCCATTCTCCGTCAGGCCACAGTGGTACCTTCTTCGGCCATCTGTCTTGGCCGGTGGAAGTCCTCGTGGGTGCCACAGCTGTATCCCAAGGATGCCCAGTTTCCTTGTTTGGAAGGATTTTTTGCCCAACTGCCCTACGGTCTCAGTCCGTTCATTTCAGGGGATGGTGGCTAGATCCAACCCACCCTCTCTCCCATTTCCTATTCCCCTCCCTGACCAGGATAAACTGGGTTAATTGCTAACACATCTCGCTTATTGAATTAGCAGTTGGATGGATGCCTTTAAACTGGAATGAAATTGTGATTGGCTTATTCTGATGTAGCTTTTGGTCATTTGCTTGTTTGTCGTCCCCCCAAGGCTTGCAGTTAGT
This sequence comes from Vipera berus, assembly GCF_964194415.1. Taxonomy (NCBI): domain Eukaryota; kingdom Metazoa; phylum Chordata; class Lepidosauria; order Squamata; family Viperidae; genus Vipera; species Vipera berus. The sequence goes on along the minus strand of NC_138213.1, from coordinate 2,416,661 downwards.
TCATTACTTAGCTTTGTTTATTTCTATGAGGGGGGAGAAACCCCACCAAATGTTTTCACTGGTACCCACTCCAGAGGCGTCAGCACTCATTCACACAAAGGCACTGTCTGCTCTGGGTCCAGTTCCAAGCAAGTCAATTTCCACCTTTCCTGTTTGCCAACTTTGCTTCTAAATTTGCCAATGGGATATTCTCATTTTGGTCTTATTCTTGGATCTCCCCTTCTCACTGTTTTAGATTACTATATAATTAGAATTTTATTGCACCTTTATTACTGTATAAGTAACTCAAGGCAGCAAATATACCTAATACTCCTTCCTTCTCCTATTTTCGCTAAAACAACAACCCAATGAGGTGGAACGAGAGGGAGGGAGGGAGGGAACCAAAGTCACTCAGTTAATTTTCATGGCTAAGGCAGGACTAGAATTCACCATCTCCTGGTGATTGCCCAAAGTACTCATGGCGTCTCACTTTCCAGCCTGGTGCCTTAACCACTAGACCAAACTCTCTCTCTCTCTCTCTCTCTCTCTCTCTCTCTCTCTCTCTCTCTCTCTCTCTCTCTCTCTCTCTCTCTCTCTCTCTCTCTCTCTCCACACACACACACACACACACACACACAGAGTCACCCAGCTGGCGTCTGGAGTGTATCAGTTGCAAACACCATGGGAAGTGTCCTGTTTTGAACAGGCAATTCTTTCTAGTAGCCAAAGGCAGGTTTATATTCAAGCCACACAGATGGAAATTTGCAAAATTCCTGCAAAAATTAACCTGTTTTGTTACTTTTCGTGGGTCACCACTTCATCGGGTGTATGGACTAATCCAAAATGGTGATTCTACGGCGCAGTTCTGTTTTGGGGTTCAAATGGAGCTGAGTCTGATTTCCCCCCCAAAAAATCATTTTTTTCCCCAGACAGGTGCACTCCCTGGCTTTGGAGAAACAAAACCAAAATTTACTAGCTCCAAAACTAGTAAAGAATCGAATGAGCAGCATTAAAAACAACCTGAATATAAGGTCATGTTTGTTTAATTTTTGCATTTAATACCATCACTGTCCCAAAAGTGAATTGTTTTCACGTTCAATGGCTGCAAGAGAAAAGACACAGCAACAGCAAATTTTAGAGATCTTTCTGGGAAAGGCTCCCCATATCCCTACCTTCATGAACGCCAAAGTCCTCAGGGGAAGGCAATGTTTCTCAAGCTTGGCCACTTTCAGATGTGTGGACTTCAACTCCCAGAATTCCCCAGCCCATCCATTTTTCATTTTGGGAGAAAGCATGTTAGGACCATATTCCTCCTCCTCCTCCTCCTCTCAATTTGGCCAGCTCGTGAGATTGTAAACTCAGGTTTAACCTCTATCACAAGTTCCACTGAAGAACGAGGGACAATTCTGAAAACGTTGCACTCAGCTGGGAAAGTCAGCTTCAGCTTGGGCGTCAAGTGAGAATCCATTGGCATTAACGGGTGGTGGGCCTTGTGGTCGACAACATTTCAAGGCAACCAGCGGATGGGCAATGAAAGATCTCCATCTTCATATTCTCACCCAGCTTCGAGGGAGTCCTCAGTCTAACGGCCTCCTCAGGTTGTTGAAAAGCTAAATTTGGTCTAGTGCAGGGGTGTTCCAACCTGAAAACCTGTGGACTTCAACTCCCGGAATTCTCCAGCCAGCGTTGCTGGGAGTTGAAGTCCACAGGTCTTCAAGTTGCCAAGGGTGGACACCCCTGGTCTGGTGAGAAAAAAACCCTTGGTTTGAACACAACATTAAAATCCAATCAGTAAGTTTTCTTCAAGGGGAGTCTTGATAGCTATCGGTGCTGAAGGCAAACAAAGAGGAGGGGGACAACTCATTCTCCAAAACACCAGGACAAGAAACAATGGATGGAAAATAATCAAGGAGCGAAGCAACCTGGAACTAAGGAGAAACTTCCTAACAGGGAGGGCAGTTAAGCAGTGGAACAGCTTTGCCTTTGGACGTTGTGAGTGCTTCATCACTGGGGTTTAAGAGACTGGACAGTCACTTGTCTGAAATGGTCTAGGATCTCCTGCTTGAGCAGGGGGCTGGACTAGAAGACCTCCAAGGTCCCTTCCAGCTCAGTTCTGATTCTGATTCTGAATAGCCTCTCCTAACCAGAAGAAGCCACGTGGCCTTGTCTGGTTCCATCTTGGCCACCCAGCAGGCAGTTTTTTTCCTACCCAGCCTCCTCTTCTCCTTGCAAAGCAAACTCAGGCAAAGTGTTCTGGTATGTGTTTGACATTCAGCCTCTTGCTATAATCCAAACCTTTTGTGTGGGGAAAAGGGGAAGGTATCCTTTGATGGCATCTGAGGACAGATTATTTTTAATTTTTTTTAATTACCTCCATTCCGGGGTTATTCAGGGATGGGGAGGCCCCCCCCAAATGTCATTAGAAAGGGAACAATTAGCAACGCCTTTTCCGCTGCCGCCCCCCCTTCAAGAGCCTGAGTATTTGTGATCTCCAGCCTGTTGCTTTACATTATGTACTTTCCTGTTTACAAGAAAAAAAAGGGGGATTTACAACAACTTTACAAGAGCACACAGCTGGATGGTGATTATATAAAGCTTCGGGGATGGTTAGCTTTTGTATAAACGTTTGGTGGGTCTGATATTTATCTCTGTTTTTGTTTACTGGCGTCATAGGTTACTTCAAAGATGGTTGGAGTTCAGAAAAAAAGGTGTGTGCACACGTGTGTGTGTGTGTGTGTGTGTGACTGTGACTGTGTGTCTGTGTGAGTTTGATGGTCAGGGAGGGACAAAGGATTTGACGCAGGCCTCCATTCGCTTTGTGCTCCTTTCTGCCTTCCCCTTCTCTGTCACCTCCTCTCAAACCCTACCCTAACTTGAGAAAGGTGTAAAATAGGACATCCCAAACTCCCCTCTACTGAAATCATCAAGTTACTAGTCCCTTTGAAACTCCAAAAACATTCTCCTCTTTGGTCTGAAAGCCCCTGAGCTAAATCTACAGAAAATTCCCAGGCACTTTGCTAAAAGGGGCTGAAATCCAAAACAATGTTTCCCCTTAGAGGAGCTAGGCAAAATACATTCGTTATCTGATCAAGCTTGCATGCCACTACAATTAAGAGACTCTTGGTAGGCTCACCGAGCAAAGCACCGCAACACCTTACATTTTCTGGCTTCCTTAAATGGAAATGACATTTCATGTCCCTTGCATCAAGAGCCAGAGTTAAGAAAGCTGGTCTGTTGGGCTCGGAGGCAAAGAATTCGCTGGGAGTGATAAAAGTGCAATCATAAATTAAATAACGGCAGATATCTGCCCTCAGATGTTTGGTCTGGCCTAGTGGGCAAAGTGGCTTCTCTCTTTCCTTGGCAAGAATCCGCACCCAGCACTTTCCTCTCAGCCCTTCCCTAAAGTGCCACATTTGAAAGAGAGGCCCATCAGCTGCAACTGTTGAATGAAACTTCCACACACGCTTTGCTTAGTGGCCGTTCAAAGTGACAAGGGCACCGGAAAAAATGACTTATGACGGCTGCTTGACAACTGACTCACATTTGTGACGGTTGCAGTGGCCTGGGGTTTCAGGTGATCCCCCTTTTGCAACCTTCTGACCAGCAAAGTCCACAGGGAAATCAGACTCACTTACTAATTACTACTAATTAGTAATTAATGCTAATTATTAATTTAACCGCTGCAGTGATTCACTTAACACAAGTCGTGTTAATCAATCCATCCCTCAATCAGTCAAGTCACGTCCTTAAGTAACACCAGCTGCCTGCAATTAGTGCGGGTTCGAGTCCCACCAGGCTCAAGGTTGACTCAGCCTTCCATCCTTCCCAGGTAGGTAAAATGAGGACCCAGATTGTTGGGGGCAATTAAGCTGACTTTGTAATAATGCCGCTTGGGGTGTGTGTGAAAGCCCTAATAAGCAGGCATATACATAGAATGAAGGCTACTGCTAAGCTTGTAAGCCGCCCTGAGTCTTCGGAGAAGGGCGGGATATAAATGGAATTAAAAAAAAGTTTGCTAAGTGAGTTTTGCCCCATTGTACGACTTTTCCTGCCCCGTTTGTCAAGCGGATCCATGCCCTGGTTAAATTAGTCACACCGTTGTTAAGTGAATCCGGCTTCCCCCATTGACTTTGCTTGTCAGGAGGTCACAAAAGGGGATCACGTGACACACACACACACACCCCGGCGCTGCAAACCATCATAAGTATGAACCAATTGCCCAGCATCCAAAGTTTGATCACGTGACCATGGGGAGGCTGCAACCATTGTAACTGTTAAAAAAAACCGGTCATAAGTTGCTTTTTTCATGCCTTTGTAACTTTGAACAGTCACTAAATGAATCATTGTAAGCTCTCTGCAGTCCCTTAGCAATTCAGTGTGCTGAGGGGGTCTGCAGAGGTATGGTAAATAAATCAGCATGCCCAACACAAGCTCCATTGAATCAGGTGGGCCTTCTCACTGTGTCCTGTAGAGGTTTTTTTGAAGCACACCTGTCCATCATTAATAGAGTAGAGCAGAGTAGAATAGAGAAGAGTGGAGTGGAATGGAATGGAATGGAATAGAATAGGACCCTGGAGGTCTTCTAGTCCAGCCCCCTGCTCAAGCAGGAGAACCTACACAGTCAGCTGATTGTCTAGTCTCTTTTTAAAAATCTCCAGTGATGGAGCACCCAGATTTCTGCGGATAAGCTGTTCCACTGGTTGGTTGTCCTCACTGTCAGGAGGTTTCTCCTTAATTCCTCAGTCGGGCTGGCCAAAGATGCACAGTGGGGTGGATGGAGCCAACCAGCATCAATCCTGGCTAAGCCAGCTGACTGCTAGCCAGCATCGGTCTACCCAGCCAGCCCAGGGGAGATCTGTGGGAATCGCAAGCCAGAAAGTGTAGGAGGATTGCAAGAGGTTAAGCCCGGCCTTTTTGACTAAGCCTATTTAGGGACGCCATCCACCCCCCCCCCCCCGAACTTCACATGTGTCTCTTTAGAAGCTGCAGTAGAAGGGAAATACGTGGGTTATCACTAAGTGTTGTGTCTTATTATTTATGATGAATGTATTTTTATGATGATCATGATCATGATTTATCACCTGCTGCTTGTATGTATACTGAGAGCTTCTGCACCGGAGACAAATTCTTTATGTGTCCAACCACACCTGGCCAATAAAGAATTCTATTCCATTCTATTCCATTCTATTCCATTCCATTCCATTCCATTCCATTCTATTCCATTCCATTCCATTCCATTCTATTCTATTCTATTCTATTCTATTCTATTCTATTCTATTATTCTATTCTGCACTACACTACACTACACTACACTACTCTATTCTATTCTATTCCATATTTTCTATTCTATTCCATTTCATTCCATATATTCTATTCCATTCCATTCCATTCCATTCCATTCCATATATTCTATTCTATTCTATTCTATTCTATTCTATTCTATTCTATTCTATTCTATTCTATTCTATTCTATTCTATTCTATCTATTCCATTCCATTCCATTCCATTCCATTCCATTCCATATTTTCTATTCTATTCCATCCCATCCCATCCCATCCCATCCCATCCCTTCTCTTCTCTTCTTCTCTTCTCTTCTCTTCTCTTCTCTTCTCTTCTCTTCTCTTCTCTTCTCTTCTCTTCTCTTCTCTTCTCTTCTCTTCCATTCCATTCCATTCTATCCCATATTCCATTCCCATTCCATTCCATTCCATATTTTCTATTCCATTCCATTCCATTCCATTCCATTCCATTCCATTCCATTCTATTCTATTCTATTCTATTCTATTCTATTCTATTCTATTCTATTCTATTCCATTCCATTCCATTCCATTCCATTCCATTCTATTCTATTCTATCCCATATCCATTCCCATTCCATTCCATTCTCTATTCTACACTGTGTTCTCTACGCTCTACTCTCCACTCCATCCCATCCCATCCTATTCTACTCTGGGGAGGCAAGAGAAAGGAAGCCTTACCGAGCCTTTGAAAACACGTTTCTCTCGGGGAAAAAAGGGAGATCGTCCCCCCCCCCCAGTGAAAAACCAAGCGCGGCGGATCCCATTCCGCTCTTTCTGACCCGCGTCTTCGAATTAAACGGTGGGGATCCCCTTTTGGGGTGAAGACTCCCCGGTATTGAGCTGAAGCCGCGGCCGAGGCAGGAGGCAGCAGAAAACGGGATGGAAAGAGGCTCCGCTAGGCAGCCGGTGGTCCGAGTGCCCCCCCGCCGCCGCCTCCAACGTCAATTCGGCGCCTCAAGACCAATTCGGATTTTGAAAAGGAGAGCGGGGCGGCAGGATTCGGAGCGGTGAAAGGGAAGGACCGACCCCGCTCTTTCTCCTATCCTTTCGCGAGAGGAACCTTGGACTGGAAATCGGCCCGCTCTCCTTCCTTCTTGGAAACGATTCAACCAAAGCAACAAGCAACAAGAGACGTCCAGACCCAACAGGTTGAAATCATAATCCGCATTATCAGAGGCAAAAAGAATCGCATTCCGACTCCGGAACCAGCCAAGGAAAGCAGCCACGTTGGAAGGAAAGGAGAGGTCTCAAACCCCCAACGCGCGACGGCCCCGCGCTTCAGAGATATACGGTATTTTTAGAAGCACCAATCAGAAGCCTGCGAGCTCTTGATTGGCCCCTGGGGAGAATCTTCTTCTCCATCTCCGAAATTTCGTCCTATGGGCCGGATCGTTTCGTGGCTGAAAAGAGAGTCCGGAGCTGCTTCGCTGTCCCCCGCTTCCCCCTCCCCCCCCCGCCTATACTTCAATGACAATCAGAATAGAGCCGAAAGGGACCTTGGAGGTCCTCTAGTCCAACCCCCTGCTCACTTTTAACATCTTGATTAAGTCGTGGTTTGCTTGACCGCCTCCTTACGTCCAGTCCTTGATCTCCGCTCCTTTAGGATCAAGGAATAAGGTGGTTTTGGGGGGGGGCGGGGGTAAGGAGAACAGCTCCCCGGGAGAAATCTGCTCCTACGCGCGAGACTCTGGCTAGAGAATCGAGGCGAGTGAGTCGTGTGAACCCAGCCTTAACTGTTTGCCTGCCCTGCTTAAAAGCGGGTTTGGAGGTGGGCTGAGATCGGAATTTCAGCCTCTCCTGATCCTGTTCTTAACTGCTGCTTCTCCTCCTCCTCCTGCTGGGGTCTAAGATTAAGAAGGAAATTTCGTTTAAAATTAAGCCCATCCTTGGGTGTCTTAAGAGCCTGCGACAAAAGATCAGCCAAGGTCTGAATTATCCACCAACTACCTAGCAGCTCAAAGCCGCAGAAAGGGACCCCCGTTTTCTGACTCTTTCACATTGGCAGAAAGACCCGGAAGACTTTAAGAGGGATAAAGGGGCCTTCGTATTTTGCAAATATCCCCCAATGTCGCCAACCCTGATTTTCAAAAGTGGCGTCAGGTAATGTTGTGCCTGTCACCTGGGCTCAGATTGCTCTGCCCATCTCAGGGGTTCTACAGTTTACAATGGAAGCCGATGCGAAAATGTCTTTGGGTCTAACGCTATACCAATGCTTAAATGATGATCAGTCGTGGCTTAATAGTTCTTCTAACAGAGCAGTGCTTCTCAAGCTCAGCAGCTTTAAGATGGGTGGACTTCAACTTCCAGGTGCACTTAGGCGACTGAAGAAAGATTTGTGCTCTCATGTGATAAATGTACAAATATTCTGTGTGTGTGTGTGTGTGTGTGTGTGTGTGAGAGAGAGAGAGAGAGAGAGAGAGAGAGAGAGAGAGAGAGAGAGAGAGAGAGAGAGAGAGAGAGAGAGAGAGAGAGAGAGAGAGAGAGAGAGAGAGAGAGAGATCATGATTCTCTTCTTTAAAGCGCTTGGGCTGCAATTTTATTTACTATTTTATTTATCTTGCCTATATTATTTTTATAAATAACTCAAGGTAGCGAACATACCTAATACTCCTTCCTTCTCCTCCTATTTTCCCCAGAACAACAACCCTGTGAGGTGGGTTGGGCTGATTGGACATATTAGCTAATTTGGGTCAGAGGTGGCTTGTTTAGGAATGAGACACCACCAGGAAATTCCAGGGCTGTTGCCTTGATCGGAAAGGGTGTGTGTGTGTGTGTGTGTGTGTGTGTGTGTTTTAAGCAAGCAATGAGAACTTTTCCACTGCCAAAAAAATGGCATGGATGTGACCAACTCAAAAGAGACATACCTTAATCATTGTCATTAATGGTCAGTTACATTTCTATGGGGTTTTTTAGTGGATATGAATAGATATTATTACTGTATCCTGCAAACCATCCAGAGCTGTTGGAGTGGGTGGCATATAGGTTTTCTAAATTAACAAATAAACAGATTTGAGGTCTAGTCAGTGACTGGGTAAGCCACAGACCACACACAAGTGGTGTTGGATGGCATCCTTCTGTGGTCTCCAGGATGTTCTTTCCTTGTGCCATTTCCAAACCCACCTTTCGAAACAGGGCTGCGCTTGAGAAAAGGGCGCAGACCAGGATTGCGTGCCTGGACACAACTGTGCATTTTACACAAGTGCACGTGTGGCCGCCAAGCCACCAACTGGCACTGCCTATCTCTGGTTTGGTCCAAGTCTCCTTCCAACAGATCAGAGTCCCTTTGCAGCCGTCCCCACATCTGCCTTTCACACACGCTCATTTATCAAACCAGAATCGCCTGGACACCAGATCACAGGGCCAAGGGCAGTTAACAAACAAGGTATCTACAAAGATTCCCTAAGTCTGATACCAAGCAGCAAGATCCAAAGCCAGAAGAAGAAGGAAAGGAGAATGGAGAGAGAAGAAGGTTATTAAACCAAGGAAAGACCAAACAGCCTCATTTCCACAGGGGGCTAAATTTGGTAAGTTGCCACCTCTGCCGTTTTGTGTGCATTGCTTGGGACGTTGGTTAATTTCTGATCCTCTGGGCAGTGTGAATCCAGGAAATAAAGGGTAGCTCCTGACTTCCAACCATCCATTTAGCAATCACTCAAAGTTACAACAGCACTGAAAAAGGTGACTTATGGTCAATCCTCACACTTACGACCATCGCAGCATCCTTGGGGGGGCGGGTCAGGTGATAAAAATGTGGGCCCTTGGCAACCAACGTGTACTGATGGAGTGAGTTGCAAGATCCTGGGGTCCTGTGTTTGTCATTTTGAGAGCTTCCCAGCCAGCTTCGGACAAGCAAAATCAATGCAGGAAGTTGGATTCTCTTAACAATCCTAGCAAACAAGGTTGTAAAATTGGGTTCAATTCGCTTAATAGCCATCTTGCTTAGTGATGGAAATTGTGATCCCTGTTGTGGTCATAAGTTCAGGTTTACGCCTATTGGGCTAAGCATGATGTGTGAATTTCTTCTTGGTGATCAGAGGTTAGCTGAACACTTTCAGGAAAGAATTTGACTCATGAAAAAAAAGCCAGCAGAGAGGAAAAAAGAGTGAAATTCACCAGTAAGCTCCAGTGTTTGTTTCCTTCGGGGAATGCTTGTGAATCAGGGTTCACAAAATGATGAAAAAGGCCATTCTGCAATTTTAAAATCAAGCCACCTCAAGGCAGGTCACTCCTAAAGGGTAGCACGATCCTATGAACCAAACGAAAGGCCATTGAGATAGATGGGCTTTATAGGTGATACTGTGATGCCAGCGCCTGCAAAAATGGGACGGTTAAAAGAAAAGGCAGGACACGTCTTTGGAAAACCCGAATAACATGAAATTAGTGTGAGATTTTGGTCTAAACTTTTTTTCTGACCACAATGACTTTCTGATCGTTAACCTGGACCCTCCAAAATATGGAATTTAAGAGTTAACTGAAAATTATTTCCAAAAAAGCAGAATGCCCAAAATACTGTTTGGTATTAAAAAAACTAATCAAGGCTGGATTCCTTTTTCCTTTCTCCTTCTCTTCCTTCCTACTTTCCTTAATTCCTCTCCTCCTTTCTTTCTCTCTGCTTTACTTCACACACCAAATGAGTAGATAACTTGAAGCCAGCTTGTTTAACTTATCAATTCCACCAGAAGATCTGTCCAACCTCGGCCAGCCTAAGTCCCAATCAAAGCTAAGGCAGCACAACCTAGTGGTGTCATACCCCAGAATCCAAAGGGGCTTCTAAAAGAGAGGCAGTAATGTGTATTGGTTAGTGGATAATCCACATTCAGCTTTCTGGTTGACTTTGAATTAGTTCCTTTGTCAAAGACCAACCTACTTTGCAGAGTCCTGGGTCTTGGAGAAGCGGGGGATAAGAAGCCAAGTTATGCCTGCCCCCTTGAACTATTTTATGAAAGGTGGGATTTTCATCTCATAAATAAGTGGATGCATTCAGTGACCCCAAAGCATTCTCCCCTCAAATCCACTGGCATTCAGACACACACACACACCCTACGCCAGCTCAAAATTATTGTCCATGAATGCACATTTGCTTTGCAGTCCATGCACATTCTTTTCAACATCAAAAGAACGAGAGAAATTAAAAGCACCAGTCCTGCCATACACACACACATACCCTACACACACACACACACTCTCCCAAGGAGAAGGGGGGGGGAATGAGTGGAAGAATTAAAGAAGAAAGATTTAGCTTAACTCTGGGCACCAAGACCAGCACTGCCTCCTCTAACTTAAGTCCATCCTTACGTCCAGGGATCCACAGCCCATAAACCCAGCAAGCCAGCCATGAGGCCAGTCTTGACTTGAATTCCAGGCCCTCCAAAACTCTCTAGAGTAAGTTTGTGTTTATACAGGTCGTCCTTGACTTAGGACTACAGTTGAGCCCACACTTCATGTTGCTAAGTGAAACGTTTCTTAAGTGAGTTTGCCCCATGTTATGACTTTTCTTGTCACAGTGGTTAAGTTGATGTTAAGTTAGTAACACATTTGTTAAATGAATCTGGATTCCCCATTGACTTTGAGGGTCAGAAGGTCACAAAACGGGGATCACGTGACACCCTCTCCCCCCACACACTGTGACCGTCATAAATATAGACCATTTGCCAAGTGGCTGGATTTTGATCATGTGACCCTGGGGATGCGGCAAGGGTCGTAAGTGTGAAAAATGGTCATAAGTCACTTTTTCTGGTGCCATTGTAATTATAAATGATCACTAAATGAGCTATTGTAAATTGACGACTACCTGTAATTAAAAATACACCAAGGGGAGCCGCTCAGAATAGGCCAGGTGGATGGAAATCTGCTTTCTTTCTCCAGCAGTTCAAGGCTGCTGAAACGCAAAGGCTTCTGTTAGGAGAGTTCCCAGCTATGGTGAGTTTGCTACAGTCCTGTCCTATCAAACAGCCAGAAATCCGGTTTTCTACCTGTGCCGATGGAGGTTATTCTGGGATGTTTTGAAGAGGCCGCTTGTTTTTTTCCCCAGGCACTTTAACTGCACCTGGACACAAAAGAGCAGCCGTCGCGGCGAAGAGGACCTCAAGAGACTTTAGATGCTATCTGAGAAAGCGCATCTTCTTCCAGAGAATTTCCCCCCCCCCCAAAAAATGAAAAGGTCATGAGATCGTGCTTTGATGGAAGAAAGCAAGCCAAGCAGAGCAACAGGTTAACTGATTTGCTTTGGCTCAGTTGGTGTTCAATTTACCTACACTGCTGAAAACCAAAAGCAAAAATAAAGGCAGGCATCGTTTCTCCAAAGCACCGAAAGGCAGGGCAAGAAGCAACAGATGGAAGCTTATAAAGGAGAGATCCAGCGCAGAACTAAGGATAAATTTCCTGAGGGTTAGAAGAACAATTAATCAATGGATCGACTTTTTCTCCCGGAGTTCTGGGTGCTCCATCCACGGAGGATTTTAAGAAGAAATTGGGCAGCCCCTTGTCCCAACCGGTATAAAAGTCTCCCTCCTTGGGCAGGGGGGTGGACTTGAAGACCTCCAGGGTCCCTACCAGCCCTTTTATTCTGTCTTCTATGTTCATTTTCAAACCATATCTTTTGTATAAAGAGCCATATTAAATGGGTCGTTTCATTGCTTGTTATAGTATCAGAAACAAAAGAAATATTTTTTTCAAGGAAAATAAATGTCTCTTTTATTTGGATGTTCACCCATTAAACATTCGCCTTCCTGCAGAACAGGAGACCCAAATTGTCATCCAGTTTACCTTCTTAGTTAAAACAAAAAAAAAAAACTGCAGTTGTCCATTTAATTAAGTGGAGGGCAATTTACTTTTGAGTGATAGCTCTAAGATCTTGGTGACAGATCTAAGATTGGTCTGAAGGCGACTCAGGAAAGTTATGACAGTTCCTGCCCTCCCCTATCTTTTCCAGTTTGTAGATCTTTCTTTTTTTCTTTCTTTCTTTCTTTCTTTCTTTCTTTCTTTCTTTCTTTCTTTCTTTCTTTCTTTCTTTCTTTCTTTCTTTCCCTTTCTTCCTTTTTCTTTTACTTTCTTCCTTTCCACCTGTCTACCTTCCTTCCTTCCTTCTCTACCTCCCAGACTGTCCTGGAAAGTTCAAAGTAAATCCCAGCCTGCTTGCTGCTGGCTTCCCTGGCCATGGGGAGGGGGCTTCTAAGATTTAGGAGAAGACATTTTTAAAGGACGCAGGAAAATAAGGATGACTGGAAGAACCCGAAATTGTGAAGTATTTATTTTTATTGCTATTGTCCGCAAGCTCTCCAACGTCAGGCTACTTTAAGGTAGCTGGTTAGATGCATCCTTTAAATAAACGAACGAACGAAGGAATGAAATAGCCCTAAAGAAAGTAGGGAACGCCTCGGGTTTGGAATAAGCTTAGCTCAAAGTAAGAAGGGAAGAGGGAAGCCCTGACGGTCTGGGGTGAGGTCAGAGTGGCGGCTTAAAGGGAGATATGCCAGAATTAGCCCTGGACCTGAAGGCAGAATTCACAGAGCTGTTTGGGGACAGTTCCTCACGGGCTATCTATCCTACCTTGCAGGCTTGTCATTGCTGGGATAAAAAACAAGCGAAGGTCAAAGAGCATAGCAAAGATAGAACTTATTAATTTAATATATATTTTTATCCCAGAAGTAAAGCAGCAAACTTACTTAAAACTCCCTCTTCTTTGGGTTTTCCCCACAACAACCACCCTGTGAGGTGAGTTGGGCTGAGGGAGAGAGGGGGGGCACTGACCCAAAGCCCCTTCAGAGGTGCCAAGATGCCCCGAATCTCCCTATAGTCTTTTCTTTCTGGTTAGTGACCGCAAAAACGTTATTTTATTTGTGTGTTTTATTTCTCTCTTTCTTCCAACCAAAAATCCGAGATCCACCGAGACTTAACCTGGATTCGTGACCCCAAAACTGTGGCTGTTCCTCAGCCCCACCACCACCACTACCACCCCGACTTCCTGGGGGCTGAGAATCCCCCCCCACACACACACACTCAGGAGGACCACGGTGAAGGGGCCAAGCTCTTTCTCCGGTGGGGTAGAATTAAACGCTCTGTTTCCAAGTGGTTTCGAAGATGGGGCCTGGGGGCGGGGGTGGGGGGGCACGAGAGAGAGGGAGAAGTCTTCCCTGGAGTTAGCTTTGATTTGGCTGAGATTGGGAAAAGAAAGAAAGAAAGAAAGAAAGAAAGAAAGAAAGAAAGAAAGAAAGAAAGAAAGAAAGAAAGAAAGAAAGAAAGAGAAAAAAGGAAAGGAAAGGAAAGGAAAGGAAGGCTTATTTACGAACCGAGTCTCTGGCCAAAAGTCAAACCGCCCGCAGGAATTGCAAATAGGCAAGGATCCGAAGCGAAATCGGTTTTGACCTGGGACGGTTCCGAGGACCTGCCTGGGCGAGTTTTCTGGAACTAAAGAGCCCGCGCTTCGGTCCGCCCGCCCGCCGGGCCTTTTTCTCTTTCTCTCCAATTCTTTGCTAATTTCTCCCCCCCCCCCCGCGTAAAAAAAAAGCAAAAACCGGCTATCTTGAGCCTTGTTCCCCGGGCGGGGCTGGGAGTCGAGCGGACGCGGAGAAAAGACCGGGGACCCTTCCGTTTCCACCAGCTCCGAATTCCTTTCCCAAACCCCGGCTTAATTCACACTCCGAAACACTTCGAAAAAAAATCCTGGTTAAAGGGATAAATTAAACCTTTACAATCCCGAGGCCCGTAGACTGAGGAGGGGCAGCTAAGCAGCGCCTGTATGTATGTATGTATGTATGTATGTATGTATGTATGTATGTATGTATGTATGTATGTATGTGTGTATGTATGTTGTTTTTAAAGACTAATCTAGTCTAACTTCTCCCCAGATTCGGAGCGGCTCTGGTCCCGCGTCCTCCCAGCTTCCCGGCATAGCGGATTATGGACCCTCCCGGCTGGGCCTTATTGGCAGAGAAGTCCTCCAACCGGGACAGGTCTTCTCAGCCGCGGCTGCCGCGGGGAAGGCGAGATTTCCGATCCACGCGCGAAAGGGGTTCCCCACGGAGGTTGGAAGCGGCTGCCTGGCGCTTCTCCCTTACTCTAAGCCCGCGGCAGGCCCAGATACCCTTCTCGGGGCCGGGGACCCCTTCCCTAAATCTCCGCGGCGTCATCTGGCCTGGCTCTGTCGAGATGAAACTTTTGTATGTTTAACGGAGGTCCCTAACACCGAATCGAGCCCCTACAGAGGAAGCGGCTTGTTTGAGATTCAGAACGGCAGCCTAGATTAGAAGGTCGGGTTTAAATATTTCGGTGGGCCCGGCCTAAGCCTAACCTAAAACTCTGAAAGTCCACTGACACCCAGCCAGCCAGACACCACCACCCCCATCCCCCGCGAACCCGATAACAGAGATTTCTTCCCCACACAGGATCTGGTCTGCAATGCCCCCAAACTGCAGCTTTCCAGACTGGAGAGTAGAAATTTATCAGGAAATGGCAAAAATTGACACAAGATGCGCTTTTGTTTCAAAGGAGAAATAAACAGCACGGGTTTATTATTCTTATTTGTCCAAAGGAATGAATACAACAATTGAAGACCACATAAAATTAAAGCGATGTGAGGAAAGGTTCAAAAACAAAAAATAAAATAAAATGGAAACGGGACTCTATTTTACAAGAAAAATAAAATAAAGCTCACCTCTGTTCTTTCTTTCCCCACTTTTTTTAAAAAAAGTATTTGGTTCGCCCACCCTCCTCTTTTTATTATTCCACTTTTGGGGGGCAGGAAATATTCAACAAGGGAAAAATAAATTATTCATATAAAAAAGACTAACTTTAAAAAGAAGGGGATTTTTTTAAAATGCAAGTTTGTACATAAAACTAAAGAAATAAGAAAAGTATAATTCATTTGGCAGCTGTAGGGGAGGTGGGGGGCTGAGAGACGAATAATCCAGTGACCTCAACTTTAAATATTATATTAATGGCCCTGCATGGAAGCCCAATTCAAACACCACACATATTTACAACATTATAAATGGACTAATCCCCTCGTTAAAACAAAACCAACCATACCGAGACATATACATTTTATATTTATATAGCGTATCCATTATTATTTTCTCCTTTTCAAAACTGTATAAGCTGTCCTTGTGGAATCGATTTTATATTGCCCCCTCATCGCCAACATATTTAATATCCATTTTGACTCATCTATTATTATTATTGTTAGTATTTCTGCTCAAGAAAACCCCCAGCCCACGTCACGCTGTCCTTTTTCGTTTCTAGCGTTGGCTGTTTTGCTTTGCTTTGCTTTTATTTTATTTTTTCCTCCCCCGGACTGGAAAGATGAGTTGGGAAAAAAAAATATCGAATTTTCGGGTCCTTTATTGACTTCGGACGGGAAAGGGGAGGGGGCGATTTCTCTTTTCTTTTCTTTTCGTTTTGTCCTTTCTTTCTTTTTGCCCAAGTCTGTAAATCTGTTTTTAAAAACAAAACAACAGCAAAAAAAACAACAACAAAAAACCAAAACCACCAGAGTCAATTTGGTTGCCTTTCTCCAACTACTTTTTTTTAAAATAGAGGCCTAGTTTTCCTTCTAGTCCGCCTGCCGTGTGGGGGGGGGGCAGGCCCCCACTTTCCCGGCTCTCCTCTGCCTCTCTCTCTCTCTCTCTCTCTCTGTCTCTCTCTCTCTCTCTCTGTCTGCTTAACCCGGAGGCAGCTCAGTACTTAGCGCAGTCGTAGGAATAAGGGGCGGAGTGGCGGTAAATGGAGGGCGGAGCCCGGTAGGAAAGTTCGCAGGTGGAGTTGGGGCTCACCTGTTGCTCGTTCAGCGCCGTCGAGGTCTCTAATCCCAGCCGGTGAGTGTTGAACATTTCCCGCACGTTGGGGAAGCTCTGCTGCTGGGCGCCGAAGGCGTGGCTGGGGAGCGGCTGGTTGATCTCCGAGGCGTGATTCAGATACCAGGAGGCGGCGGCGGCGGCGGCGGCGGCGGCTGCGGCGGCTTGGCCCGGGGCCTGGTGGTGCGGGAGCGGATGATGGTGGTGGTGGTGTCCAGGCTGATGGTGATGGTGGCCGGGAGGTAGGGAGGTCTCGGGCGGCTGCGGCTGCTGCTGGCCCCCTGGCGCCAGGTTCAGGCCGGCCAGGGGCGAGGGGGCGCCGTTGGCCACTTGCGGCGGGGGCTCGGACAGCGAAGCCGCGGCCTCTTCCAGCGCCCCGGCGCCGCAGAGATGTGCGTTGCGCTCGCCCGTGTAGAGGCTCATGGCGCGCATGCTGCATTGGTAGCTGCCCCCCCCGGCCTCGCCCAAGCCCCCCTGGCTGCAGGCCTGGCTGTAGAGGGACGAGGCGGGCGCCGGGCCGTAGCCCAGAGGCAAGGAGGAGGAGGAGGAGGAGGAGGAGGAGGAGGCGCAGAGGCCAGGCGGCGCCCTGCCCACGGGGCTCAAGTCGTCGCCGGGCGAAGTCCGCAGAGTCATGATGTTCTCCACGCTGAAGCCCGGCAACCCGTTGGCGGCGGCGTGGTGGTGGTGCGGGTGCGCGTGGGGCTGGTGGGGCTCGCCGGGCAAGGAGCCCTCGGTGGAGAGCGAGCGCGTGGAGGCCACGCTGCGCGGGCTGTCCTGCAGGGCGCTGCCGCTGGCCGGGCTGAGCGTCTCCACCTTGGTGATGACGGGCAGCTCGGGCGAGGAGGCCTCGCTCTTGATGACCACCTTCTTCTCGGAGGGGGCCACGGCCGAGGCCGGGACGGGCGGCGGCGGCGGCGGCGGCTCCTTGGCCAGCTCGGCAGCGGCCTTGACCGGCTCCTTGAGGTGTTTCTCCCGCAGGGTCTCCTCCTTGTCCTTCGAGACGTCTTTCTTCTTGAAGCGCCTCCGGCGGCGCAGGAAGGAGCCGTTCTCGAACATGTTGTAGGAATCGGGGTCCAGCGTCCAGTAGCTGCCCTTGCCGGGCTTCTTGTCGTCGCGCGGCACCTTGACGAAGCACTCGTTGAGCGAGAGGTTGTGGCGGATGGAGTTCTGCCAGCCCTGCTTGTTCTCCCGGTAGAAGGGGAAGCGCTCCATGATGAACTGGTAGATGCCGTTCAAGGTGATCTTCTTCTCCGGCGCGTTCTGGATGGCCATGGTGATCAGCGCGATGTAGCTGTAGGGCGGCTTAACCAGGTCCTTCGGGGCCTGGACCGGCTGGTGACCCGAGTAGGGCCCGTAGGAGCGTCCCAGGCCGGCCGCGTACTGCTCCGGGTGGCCGGCGTAGACCCCCAGCGAGCTGGCCATGCCCCCATAGGTGCCCGCCGTCCGGTAGTAATTCTGCTCGCTCAAATAGGGTACCACTCCCAGAGCGTTGGGATCCGAGACGGAGTAGCGAGCCTGCATGGCTGTCCCAGCTCTGGGAGGGCGAGGAGGTCTCCCGCCGCCGCCCTCCCCCCCAAAAAAAGGAAAGGCGTAGAGAGGGAGCCGGCCCCTGGGCCAACGGGGCGCCCTGCTCCGGAGACCCCCGGGCCTTTCCACAGACTCCTCCGCCGAAGCCTCTCCTCAGCCGGTCCTCCTCGGCTCGCGGTTAAGAGGCCCGCCGAGCTGAGCCCGCTTGCTTCATCTTTCGATCTTCTGCGAAGGGGTCGGAAAGCTCCGATCTCTGCTCCTCGCTCGCTCGCTCGCCTCCTCCCACCCTCCACCCGTCGTCCAAGTGCAGCAGGAGGAGGGCGAATGTGTTCCTGAAGAAAATGATGGAGGGAATGAGGGGGGGGGGTGTAAATAGAAACCCCACTGCAGGTCCGAAATACCTAATCTGCTCGCGCTGCCGTCAAGACGAGGGGGAAAGAAGACAAGAAGGGGAAAAAAAAATCTTGCAGAGAAATAAAACTTAAAATAGCAGACCGAGGAGAAGGAAGACGGAGGCAGCGCGCTGGCTGCGCCGTCTCGGTGCCCGACGCTTTGACTTGGCCGTCCCCGTCCCCTTCCGGGCGAAAAGTGAAGCGCGTGTAAACAAAAACAAGCGGCCCGAATCAAAATAAACGGGCGCGCGCGCCTCTCCGGAGCCTGGGCAGCGCGAAGCCCGCGCGAAGCGAAGTCCGGCGTCCAGAGGCCGGGGAAAAGTTTTCCAAAGTTCTCTTGGGCCAGGCCAGTTTTGACTCCTCGCTGGCCCCTCCCTCCGCCGCCGTCCAATGGCAGCCGGCTGCTGGCCCCTCCCTCCGCCGCCGTCCAATGGCAGCCGGCTCGGGGTCCGGCTCGGCCAATGGGCGAGGCGGAGGAAGGCGCCGTGAGGACACCGGGATTCCGGGGAGCACCCCGGGGTTAGGCGCGGGGCTTGGGCAGGCCTGGCCGGACCCCTCGGCGCTCTTACGGGGGAGAAAGAGGCGAAGGACGGGCGAGAAGGCAGCGGCCGGCTGAGTCTGGGGAGGGGAGGGGGGGGGTCGAGGGGCGATCCTTCCCCCTCCCTGCCCCAAAGTGTCACCCTTCTTAAACCACCATCACCCTCCTTAACCACCGTAACGATTAACCATGCCCGATCGTGGGTGGAATCTCAGCCGCGAGGCGCCAGGCGGAGGGGAATCGGCAGAATTTAAGAAGAGATCGGACCGTCCCTGGTCTGAAATGGGATAGGTTCTCCTGCTCGAGCGGGGGGGGGGGCTGGACTAGAAGACCTCCAAGGTCCCTTCCATTCTAGTCTCTTCTATTCCTGCCACCGGCCATCCGAGTTCTGGTAGCGCGAAAGTTTTCCTGAAAGCGCCGGTTGTTTTTGTTTTGTTTTGTTTTTTTGAAGCAGATTCGGTTTCAAAGACCAGCCCGCCGGTTCTCCATCCGGACCCCGACCGTCCTCCGCAGGCAGCCCCGGTTCTGAAAGGTGCGGGAGAGAAGCGAGCGGCTAGGGCCGCCCCCCCCCGTTCCCCCCCCCGCGGGGAACCTCGCTCCGCCGAATCAGCTCGGTGGGGTGAAGAATTCCGAAAGAAGCTTATTTAGCACTTCGGTTCTAAACTCAATTAACACCTCCCTCCTAAATACCTGGAATTAAGGGATTGGGGAGGGCTCCTCAGAAAAGAGTGGGAGGGGGAGACAAAGAATTCTGCGCAAAGGATCGCGCCTGGAATGAAATGCGCTGATTTTTCTTCCCAAGGAGGCAAACAGGCTTAATCCAGCCTTGCACAGATAACGGAGTTGAATATTATTTGCTAAATTTGGCCTCCATCTCCTCCTCGTCGCCTTTTCCCCACCTTCCTTCCCTGGATTCCCCCCCACCCCGGGGCGGCCCTCCACCCCTTGATTATTCCATTAAAGACTCTCAGGGCCGGATAATTAACCCGGTGTGATTTTTGTGCCTTTTTCGAGTTGGCAAGAATTCCGTTCGTTTGGGTAGCAAACGGAATCGGTGGTAGGGGAAAGCGACGACGGCTAAAAAGGTGTTTACCATCTCTTGCGCGTCCTTTTTTTTAAAAAGGGCGAAGTCAGGAGAAATTGGACCAAATCTTTTTTTGGGGAGGGGAACGTATTCCAAATTCTTTCCTATAGTTTTGCAAACTTTTTTTCTCCCCAGAACTTTTCCTGACTCTTTTAGCAACGACCTTAGCTCGGCAGGACGTTCCTAAGCAGCTAGGTAGATTTGGAAGTAATTGCTTCTGTGATTGTGTGGACTTTTCTCGCACGGATTGTGTCCCATTGCAAAATTTTCAAAGGACGACAGGATGAAACGGGTGGAGGCGATGCCCGCTTGTTTTCTGAGGGGTTTCCCAATTTTAGAAGCGGTGGTTTTAATCCACGCTAAGCACAAGCTTCTAAAATGAAAACAAATTTAAAGTGGTCTGTGCCTTTTTAAAAAATGTATTTATTTCTAATAAAAGGAAGGATTTTTTTTTACTCAGGACTTCAGAGTCGTTTGTATTTGGGGAAGTGAAGCTGGGAAACTACAGCACTTCAGTATGAAAGTTACAAAGAAAAAAAACCAGCTTCGGAAAAAGTGACTTCTTTAGAGGAAGAACTCAGAGGAATATTTGTATTTTCAAATGCAGGAAACTTGAGGGCCAATTATTTAAACTAAAAGGAAGCTTGCTAAAATGATTGGAAAATCCCTTTACAAAATCGAAATCCCTTTTTCGATTTTTCTCCCTTGATTTTTTCCGGGGGGGGGCCAAGGAGGCGTCTTTCTGTGAAAAGACAGAGCAAAGAGATGAAAAAAGTTAAATAAATTAGTAATGTTAAATTAAGTCAAGAAAAGGTTATGTTTGCAGTATTCTTAAAAGCTTTCCTTTGTTCTGCTCTGCTTAATGATGCTAAGGATTAATCCAGCCTTCCAATGTCTAATTAAATATTGGTCAAAAATATGAAGGAAATAATTGGGAAATGAACTAGAAAGGACAGGCAGAAATGAGGGGGGGGATCTAATTATGCATTAATCGTTATCATAATCACGTCCTGTAAAAGACCTTATGGAATTTTTCAAAAAACAAAGTAAGTTTTCTTCTCTTGGAGAATAAATGATCTTACATGCTCTACTACCTGCATTCCTGATGGCTAATTTTTTGGAAAGGACATTTGTATTAAATTACCTAAAATAAAAGAAAGATATTTATTGCTTTCTTAAATTACACGAATTTTTTTTTAAAAAAAATCCCAACCTTTGTCTTTTAAAATAAAATTCCTACAGTCACATGCGCTCACATAATTATTGATCCTAAATGACACCACTTGTCTTGTGCATTAAAAATATTTGGCCCTTTCCACGCGCGAGCGAGTTTGCCAAAGGGCAGGCGCAAACTTTCCGCTCCTTCCAGGATCAAAAAAACGTTGCTGTTGGTCAACGCCATTTAGCATCTTCACGCACCTCGCTTCCTTTCCATCCACTGCCCTGTGGAATTGTTTCAAGAATGCAGAGACCTCAAGGGTTTTTATGGGCGAGGACAACCGCGCCGCTTTGCCCACAAAAACCCTGAAAATAGGTAATTCAGAGTAATAGTTAATACTGCCAGCGGAGCCGCCGCGATTGTCAGCAATCATCACTCCCTGGCGTTTACTGCCCTCTAGAGGTCAAAAGAATGAATTGTACGCCTTTTTGGGGGGGGGGAAGTTTAGTCTCTTTGAAGACGGCGACACCTCGTGTACGGACTGTGACAGTACACACACACACACAGAGAGAGAGAGAGAGAGAGAGAGAGAGAGAGAGAGAGAGAGAGAGAGAGAGAGAGAGAGAGAGAGAGAGAGAGGGAGGGAGGGAGGGAGGGAGGGAGGGAGGGAGGGAGGGAGAGAGAGAGAGAGAGAGAGAGAGAGAGAGAGAGAGAGAGAGAGAGAGAGAGAGAGAGAGAGAGAGAGAGAGAGAGTATACAAATAGCAAACAGCTATGAGGCGTGTTGGCGTCTGTACGGAGCAAAGCTTCCGACAGACACGCGTTGAGAGTTGCCCAAGATGGACATTCCAAAATGTTACAAAAGAGGACTCCGCTTTCCCGAACTCTTAGCCAAGCAAGATGTTAGGAAGAGAGGAGGGAGAAGTCGGAGTAATTTGTCCCCCCTCACCCAAAAAATAAAAGTATTCGGGGCTAACTTTGAAATGGGGAAGATCCCCTACTCCCAGAGAGGAAGGAAGGAAGGAAGGAAGGAAGGAAGGAAGGAAGGAAGGAAGGAAGGAAGGAAGGAAGGAAGGAAGGAAGGAAGGAAGGAAGGAAGGAAGGTAGGAAGGAAGGAAGGAGAGAAGAGAAGAGAAGAGAAGAGAAGAGAAGAGAAGAGAAGAGAAGAGAAGAGAAGAGAAGAGAAGAGAAGAGAAGAGAGGAAGGAAGTTGAAATAGGAAGGAAGGAAGGAAGGAAGGAAGGAAGGAAGGAAGGAAGGAAGGAAGGAAGGAAGGAAGGAAGGAAGGAAGGAAGGAAGG
This sequence comes from Vipera berus, assembly GCF_964194415.1. Classification (NCBI taxonomy): domain Eukaryota; kingdom Metazoa; phylum Chordata; class Lepidosauria; order Squamata; family Viperidae; genus Vipera; species Vipera berus. The sequence goes on along the minus strand of NC_138213.1, from coordinate 2,394,595 downwards.
AAGGAAGGATTTAAACTTTGCAGTATCTCCTTTCCCGAAAATCTAGCGGTTCGCAGGCGGAAAGGATGCTGATCCTACAGCGAGGCGACTCTTCGATCCTGCCCAGCCGTCCTGGGGGGAGACTGACCGGCAGGAGACGCTCGATGGCTTGTCCCCTCTCGGCTGCCATAGTCAGAGCAAACACGTGGCCGTGGGAGCTCAGGGGCGGCGCTACAATGTAACTGACGGATGAAGCGCTCGGCTACAATGTAACTGGCTTCCGAGGCTTTGATCTCGCCCTGGAGGTTGCCCCCGACAAGGAACATGGAGCGAGGGGGGAGCTCCGGTAAGAGGAAGGATGTTATAGGAAGAGAAGGGAGGCAAAGGAGAGGAGCCGACCTTTAGCTCGGCTGGCAGAAGACTCGGGGACTGAGCCTCCTCTCTGCCCGCATCTGGGCGCATTCTCACGAGCTAGCCTGCTATCGCGTCAGAAATGTGCGGCCCCTGTACTTAGCTGATGGGTCCCTGCGTGAGGTGGCTCCCATTAATTCAGAATCAGAATCGAGCTGGAAGGGACTTGGAGGTCTTCTAGTCCAGCCCCCTGCTCGTATCATTTGAGACAAGCGATTGTCCAGTCTCTTCTTAAAAACCTTGGCAAATAGAAAACGTCTGGACTTCAACTCCCAGAATTCCCCAGCCAGCATGGGGCAGAAGGTGACCTGTGGAATTCTGGGAGTTGAAGTCCACACATCTCCAAGCGGCCAAGGTTGAGAAACAATGCATTAATTGCTGCATCATGGAAGGAGTTGGCCATCCTTTACTAAAGTGGTGCCTTCCTAAGAAAGGTGGATTATATGTCCCATCATCCCCAGCCACAGGGAAAAAAAACCTTGACATTCCTGGGAGAAAAAAAATATTTGTAAGGTGCAATAGATTAATATGGATAAATAACATAACATAATGTGATGTGATGTAATGTAACATAAGTAAAATAGATAAATATAAATAAATATAGATAAATATGCAATTTACAGCTTAGCTTAGCCTGAAAGCTAAAGGACTGGAAAAACTTAGGGGGCTCTCTTCTTCTTCTTCCCCCCATGAGGAGTTTCCAAATGGGACATCCGAAACAAAATCTGGGATTACATGGAAGCCCATAACCTGGCTGATTTTCCAAGACCGGTCCACAACCGGATTCCCAATTTCAAGGTATTTCTCTCCTTCCCCACTTCTGCATCCACAAGAACATTTAATGATTCATATTAAATAATATATTTAAAGGCATAAAGTTAAATTCCAGAATACTCTTTTAGTTCTTATAATCAAGACACACAGAGTGCTTCCAGTTATTAGAGGACCCAAATACTTTGCACTCAAAAGGTTCTCATTCTCAAAGCTGCCCAAACTGTACTTTTTAATCTCAGAAATTACTAAAATCACGGGTGCAGCCATGGTAACAATGAATGGATTTTCATATTGCAATTCATTAATTCAAGCAATTCAATTGTTACATTCAAAGTGGCATTACAGTAAGCCCTACTTGGTCTTTGTGTTACTTACACAGACAAACGAACACAATAGAGAATAGAATAGAATAGAATAGAATAGAATAGAATAGAATAGAATAGAATAGAATAGAATAGAATAGAATAGAATAGAATAGAATAGAATAGAATAGAATAGAATAGAATAGAATAGAATAGAATAGAATAGAATGAAAATATGGAATGGAATGGAATAGAATAGAATAGAATAGAATAGAATAGAATAGAATAGAATAGAATAGAATAGAATAGAATAGAATAGAAGGGACCTTGGAGGTCTTCTAGTCCAACCCCCCGCTCAGGCAGGAAACCCTGTACCATTTCAGACAAAGGGTTGTCCAGTCTCTTCTAGAAAGAAACTAGACAGAAGACAGTTGCCATAGTTGGACCACTCACTGATGTCTTACTCAACAGGGTGCCTCTCTTGCCTCAGTGCAAATTCCAGATTTGGGGGAATTCCAAAGTGCCAGGACAGTTAAAGCCAACCCTGACTCTCCCCAGAAGGACATCCGCTTTTTAGCCCTGGAAGTGAGTAGGTCATGTTTTCCTTTGCAGGGATCTTTCCAAACAGGTCTGTCTATCAAAAGCTGGGATGGATTTGATCAAGCCAGGGAAGTGAAGGTGGATCCGGACAAACCTCTCGAGGGGATCCGCTTGTCGGTGGTCCAGGTAAACAGGTTTTCATGGCTCTTCAAGGAAACCCAACCAGAGATAGTCTGCACTCAAAGATCCCTAAAAGCCATCCCTACCTTACAAAGCTCTAATAGAATAGAATAGTCATCGTCATCACTACCTCCAATGAATATTCTCCTTTTCCATAAATTCTGCTTGTGCCTTTCTTCTGGTCTTCAAAATTGCCCTCACCTTCCCATTTTGTGCTAATGTCTTCCATAAGTCCATCATGAATGATGTCAGCAAACGCTTCCATTTGACTTGTTTTATCATTTTCGGTGTGTGTGTGTGTGTGTGTGTGTTGAGTCTTAAGTGGGGGAGAGTAAGTCAGGGTTAAACTGCAGGGTCCAGGGTGTTCTTTGAGCTTGCTTGTTTTCTTGCAGACGTCTCATGACCCAACTAGGGAATATCGTCAGTGCTAGAAGGGAATGGGGTGGGAGGAGGAGGAGGAGGAGGAGGAGGAGGAGGAGGAGGAGGAGGAGGAGGAGGAGGAGAACTCTGGGCTTTTGGTGCTGTCTGTTTTGTTGTTTTTTTGTGGATGTTTCACTACCTAACTAGGGAACATCATCAGTGCTAGTAGGGAGTGGAGTTTGCACAAAGGAGGAGGAGGATGACGACAACGACAATGACTGTGGGCCTTTGGCGCTGTCTGTTTTGTTGTTTTCTTGCAGATGTTTCATTCCCTAACTAGGCATCATTATCAGTGTTAGGACTGGTGATGTTACCTAGCTGGGCAACGAAACGTCTGTAAGAAATTCAAACAATTCAGTTTAGAAAGCAACGCACAATTATACTTGGAAGGCTGGTCCATGGACTTATTTCCTCTTCTTGCAGGCCAGGAAAACCCTCCTGGTGCCCACCCCCCGTTTGCGTACAGGGCTGTTCAACAGAATCGTGCCTCCTCCTGGGGCCACTAAGGAGACCCTAAGAAAATGTGCCACCTCCCAAGTAAGTATCACAAAGAAGTGAGGCCGGATTGCGTCATGTGGCTGAGTTAGAAGGTCCCCTGTTTGATCTGTCCACTTCAACGCTGCACTTTGGCGCCCTCTCGTGTTGAAATGACAAATCAAACACATTTATTGCAGTCTGCCCACTTTAGAAATAATAATAATAATAATAATAATAATAATAATAATAATAATAATAATAATAATAATAATAATAATAATAATAATAATAATAATAATAATAAAAGATAGTTTGACTCAATTCGTTCTTGGGAAAGAAAGAAAAAAAAAGGACAATAAGATGACGTATCTGATTAAAAGTTTTGCACAGTTGTATAACTTGGTGGAAGTACTTGGACACCTGACATGTGAGCCTGGGCTTGGTATCCCTTAAAAATAACGAGGGTAAAATGTATAAGTATCACCCTCAAATTTAGAGACGTTTGAGGAGATCAGAGCATGTCTTGGAGCATCATTTTTTTTAAAAAGGACACTGTAGGAGGACATGAGGAAGAGTTTCTACTTCCCTGGATCTACAAGGAAAAAAGTCTCTGGAAATACAGAGTCCCGTGAAATCTTCCCAATTGTAGAACTGATGAGAGGACATCAGAGCAGCTTCTGGAAAAGGCCCATCTACTGTACATTTGCTTGGAGTTAGATTGCACTGATACCCTTCAAGGAGAGGGCTGCTGTTGAAATGACAGCCTAGATCTGTCTTCTGCCTAATCAATCGTAGCCAAAAATTAACCTAGACAATCCGAGCGTCTTAGTTGCTGACAGATGTTTTCAAGTGATGTGAAGTCTAGGCATGGTCCCTACCTATTCGAATGCATGAATGGTTAATGTCCATGTAGAGCAGGGGTGTCCAACCTTAGCAACGTTAAGACTTGTGGACTTCAACTCCCAGAATTCCGCTGGCCAGCAGGTCTGTGGAAGTCCACAGGTCTTAACTTTGCCAAGGCTGGACACACCTGATGTAGATGTAGGAAGGGGAGATTTCAGAAGTACATTCCTCCTGATTATCCTGTCTTGTCTTTGTTTCCCCCACCCCTCTCTTTTTTTTTAGGGTGTCAGAGATTACAGTGTCCCAGTAGGGCTAGATGCAAAAGTCCAGGTGGACCTGATTGTGGTGGGATCTGTGGCTGTCTCTGAGAAAGGTTGGTGGCTGTCAAGCCTTCTCATTTCCGTGCAGGCTTAGTTTCTTTAGCTTGGTTCCTGCTAACGTTTGAGACTCTTCTGGCCTCTCCCAGCAAAATGATGGGCTCTCCCAGATCCTCGGAGAACAATTTCAGCGGGGGTTTCATGAGATTCAGTGACCTCTTTGCATCTCAGGAGGGCTTCAGCCCAGCTGGGGGAAAAGGGACCGCTCCTTCCTTTTGGCCCTGCTGTAACTGGGCGTTCGAATTCCTGCTTTAGACGGGTGCTCCCTTTTCTTGCTGTAGGCTGGCGGATCGGGAAAGGAGAAGGCTTTGCGGACATGGAATATGCCATGATGGTTTCTATGGGAGCAATTGGGCAGAGGACAGTGGTCATCACAACGGTCCATGACTGCCAGGTAATGGTTAGGGCCAGGGAGCTAAAAACTTTTTTGAGGAGGGAGAGAGAGATTTAAGGCAAAGTTGCCCTACCTCAGAAACTTCTGACGGATGGGTTTCAACTGCCGAATTCTGGGAGTTGAAGTCTTCCCTTTTTAAAGCTGCCGAGGTTGAGAAACACGGATCCAAGATGTCTATGGAGATTCTCAGTCATCCAGGTCGTAGTTATCCCAAAGATGCTTTTTCACGAGGCAACTGGACTTCCTTGTTTTTCTCTGAAGAGCTTTCGCTTCTCATCCAAGAAACGTAGACATTTAGCAATGCCATCAGAGCTGAAGAAGCTTCTTGGCTGAGAAGCGAAACGTCTTCAGAGGAAAAACAAGAAAGTCCAGTTGCCTCATGAAAAAGCATCTTTGAGACGGATCTAGGATAAACGTTACTCATGAAAAGAAGTGGTGATCCAGCTCACCTTGATCATTGACAGAGAACAGTCCTGAGACCCACTTCTCAAGGGCTTCCAGAATACCACCGACACACTAATTTTACGCAATATAAAGAGTAATCTGAGCTCAGGATTCCAGTACTATGTCAAGCTTCACCAGCTCTAGTAAAGGAATGGTGCTCATTTAAGTAGAAGATGCCACACGGTTTGTTTCAGAAGATCCCATGTTCTTTGCTTGCCATGCCAGAGAACTTTCTCCTAATCAAGGTAAATCATTCTGAGGCAAACTGGACTCTAGTCTGGTTCTGCCTAGGACAGCTTCATCTACTGTCCAAAATTCCTGGGCCCAAGTCAAGGTTCTGGTGCTGATCATTAGGACTTCATATCAGCCTTCTCCAACTTGGACACCTTCTCAGGCTGACCCATAAAAATTAACTTCCAGAGTTTTGGAAATGGCCAGACTGGCTGAGAAACTCCAGGACTGAAGTTCATATTTCTGGAGAGACCCCAGTTTGCAGAAATGGGGTGAGGGAAATGTTTTGATTAAGTGAAAAATTGTCCTTTGAAGGTACTAAGGGACCCCCGTGTGATTATCCTACACTTTGGCATCTCTACTAGGTAGTGGATATTCCAGAAGAGCTTCTAGATGACCATGATCTAACTGTGGATTATATCCTTACCCCAACAAGGATCATCAAGACAGAATGCAAGCGGCCGAAACCCTGGGGAATCATATGGCATAAGGTAGGTTTCCTGTGCAACTCTATGGCTGGCTGAAGAATTCTGGGAGTTGAAGTCCACTCCTCTTCAAGTTGTCAGGGTTGACAAACACCAACCTAGCTAAATTTTCTAAGTGACTTTAATTCCTTCTTTCCTGTTTCTATCAAGGATGGCCTTGGGTGCTACTGTGCTCAGCCATGGACATTCCTGTCTCCCTTCCATCTCCCCCTCCTCCTCCTCCTCTTCCTCTTCCTCTTCTTCTTGTTCTTCTTCTTCCTTCCTTCTTCTTTCTTTCTTCTCTCTCTCTCTCTCTCTCTCTCTCTCACACACACACACACACACCTCTCTAGTGTTGGAATTCAATCTCCATAAACCTTTCCTTGGCTGTTTTGGGCTCCCTGGCTTCTGCAAGAGAAATCTGCCAGCTTCTGGCCGAGGCTCCAGAGACACTTTCATCTTGGTGCCGATTTTGACACCCTGGCAGACAAGATTGGTCTGCAGCCTGAGCCTGCTTATCTGACCGATCTTCACTTATCAGGGAAAAGGAGATGAAAGCTTCCATTCTGCTGGAGGGCAAAGATCTCCCTCCAGGCGCTCCCATCTGTTTCCTTGATTGAAGAAGTCCTTTTTGATCCCAGCACTGCTACCCCTTTAGTAGGGATCTGGACCAGGACGAGAGTCTCTTGTGAAGCTCCACCACCACCCCAGCAGAGAAGACAGGAAGGAGGAAAAAGGAGGGGGGAAAATACAGGGGCTTTGATTGTGATGGCAAATACTACAGGAAGAAGAATACTACATCAGAAGAATTGTCAACATACGCAGCCCTGGGAGGGCTTACATTTTTCGAAAAGGACCGTTCCCTTCTTTGTTTTTATTACCCAGTGTAGGGTTTCACAGCTGCAGAGGTGCTTAACTTCTTCACATTCAGAGGTACTTAACTTCTTCACATGCTAGTTGGGTTTAAGGATTAGGATAAATTAGTCCCCTTTAGGAGAGACAAGACAGCTTCAGTAGGTACATTTGATTGGTAGATAGAGAGAGAAAGAGAGAGAGAGGTGAGCACAGAGAGAGAGGCAGACAAATAGAGACAGATAGAGATAGAGAGATAGGGATGATGATGGATGATGGATGGATGGATGGAAATAGATGATAGATAGATAGATAGATAGATAGACAGACAGACAGACAGACAGACAGACAGACAGACAGACAGACAGACAGACAGACAGACAGACATGTTGCTCCATTCTATGTAAGGATGCTGGAGTTTCAACAGGGCAATTGGTCAAGCTCACACACATACATACAACACTTCCTGGCAGCATCTTGTTCTTCAGATTAATTGGTCTTATCTTAAGCCTCTTTTGATGCCCTCATGATGCTCCTGGAAAAATCAGGTGGTAGCTATAGTCGTTACCCGGTAATTTTCTTAATTTTTGTTTCTATTCGTTTTAGATCAGCCAGGAAACTCTGAGGAAAATCCCAGTCCTCAGGATTCTTCATGGCAGAGAGAAGCTGGAAGGCAAAACTGTTCTCCTCAAAGATGAAGGGCCTGATACTTTGACCACTAGAAAGACACCGAGAGTAGCCAATAAGAATTTTCCCGAAGGCAGTTGGTCACAGGCGGAGGCCAGCTTGGACCAGCCAAGGCGAGAAGAAGAGGCTTTATCAGATGAAAGAGGCCACCTCAGTGTTCCTGCCACCGTCTACGTGGGGAACATCTCCTCTGGAACCAGAGCGAGTGACTTAAAGGAGGCCCTCCAAAAGCACCATGTGACTCCAGCAAGGCTCTCCTGGCAAGGCGCACATCACCAAGCGTTCCTCAGCTACGGTGATCAATCCAAGGCTGAAGAGGCCATCACAGCTTTGCAAGGCTTGACTCTCCAAGGGCGTTTGCTGCGGGTGGAATGGGCCAGGAGCCAGCCGGGCAAAATGGCACCTAGACCCCGTTAGTGGAGAAGGACCTGCTGAAACAGATGCCAGTTGGATAGCAAAATGGCAGCCATCCAAGAGTTGAGCTTTCGGTGGGGCGGTTTACCAGAGATGAGGCTGGACGGTTTGATTATTTATATGACGGCGGTTTTCTTGGTCTTTTGACTTTTTCACACCATTCGGTGGAGAAGGTGGGGTGAAGTTGTAGAGCAGATTAGGGCAACACCTGTAATCTTCTGGATAGAGTTCAACTGAAGCTCCCAACCTCCTTCACGAGGGGACACGTTTGCTGGAGAAAGGCATGCAGCAAAATTTAAAGGGCTGTAATTTGTATTTGTCCTCACACACACACGCATCACAAAGCAATCCTGATTCGATGTTTTGTTATCCGTGGTCTTCATAATGTGAGAAGGTACCCAACCTGGGTTTGCATCAAGACTCGGAGATGTTAATACGCTCTGTTGGGTTGCAGAAGGAAAGATCCTCTTTGACCTTTGGCTGGTCTCTCCTTGCTACAACTCTGAGTAATGCCTATCAACTCTTGTGGTGGCACTCTCCACCTCGGATCCCTACTATAGCCTATCGAAAGGCAAGAGCTACTGAGTTGATATTTACCAAGCAAAGAGTTCTTTGTTTGCCAACAGAAGAGAATATTTATAGCTCAGGGTTGAACTGTGGAATCCTTGATGCTCTCTGAGCTTGGTGGTTTTCTTGGAGATGTTTCATGACCCAACTAGGTATCATCTTCAAGATATTACCTATTTGGGTAATGAAATGTCTGCAAGAAAACCACCCAGCTCAGAAAGTACCAAGGATTCCACAGTCTTTATCCTCCTCCCCCTCTTCCTCCTTGTCCCTCCTCCTCCTCCCCCCTTCCTCCTCTTCCTCCTCCTCCTCCTCCACTCCATACCCTCCATTCCTTTCTAGCACTGATGACGTTACCTAGTTGGGTCATGAAATGTCTGCAAGAAAACAACCAAGTTCAGAGAGCACCAAGCACCCCACCAAAAAAAACTTTGCCTACATCTTTGTTCACTACAGAATAGTTTGGAAAATCAGAAGGAAGGGCGAGTCTTACAGAGAATGTTTTTTTTTTCTCCTCCCGGTAAACATGACCTTGCCCTTCTTCAATCAGGTGCCCTTCAGGTGGTTAGGTCTCTAGTCCCGCAGTTTGTTCCCGGAGGGCATCCGAACTGGAGTGGGCTGTTGGATACTCCACTGCCCTCTTGACCAGTGAGTCTCAAGCCTCAGTGGCTACTTTCTCTCCAGGAGATTGTTGACAGAAAGACTAAATTTAGAAAGTACTGACAAATGCTTATTGCAAAACAAAAGCAAAGCACTTTTAGAGAGTGTGTGTGTGTGTGTGTGTGTGTGTGTGTGTTTGCTTTGTTGGAACAAAAAGTTGAGTTTGGCTGCCCTTCTTTCTCAACAGAAGCTCTTTCGCAGCTGATCTCAGGCAGGAAGTCAAAATAAGCAATGAAATGTTTCTTTACTTTAAAATCGGAGAGAGTTGGAAATCTTTTTCATACCTCCAGGGTGTGCTACTAAGTGTATTTTAAGTATATTATTGTGCCTCAAGAGAGGTGGGCCTTTCAGAAAGCATTAAAATAAACCTTCCCAAGGTTGTAGAATGTTACTGTTTAAAAAGAAAGAAAAAAAGAAAATTGGCAGATTGTTCTACTCTGTTCTTTCCTCCGCTGATTTCTTTCCTTTCCTTACCAAAAGAAAGCCAGAATTTGAGGCAATGATGGTAGCACCTTGCCAGGATTGAAAAGCCATCAACACAATAGGAAAAACAGGGAAAAACCTATTTCCTTCCCTCTCTTAGATTATGCCTGCCAGATAGAATAAGGTGTCATTCACAAACAAGACTTATCAAGATTTGCAACTGAGAAGGGCTGTAGAGACTTTGTGGCCTTGAGCTATAGTTTGTAAGCTTCTTGCACAAGCTACAAGTGCCTGCATTCACACAGCATTCACGAGCTGTGTAGCACAAACCGCAGTTCTGAGTCTTATTAACACACACACGTGTGTGTGTGTTAATTTACTTTACTTTATAAAGTAAAACCAAGGCAACCATGTGAAGGCTTAATGCAGTATCTAACCCCAGTCAATGGTTTGACTACCCAACATTTTAAGAAGTGGACCTGCACCAGCTGCCTGGTGTGCTCCCAAAGCAGAGGGAGGAAAATCAGTGTAGGTGGATGGATGGAGGGACAGAGAGAGGGAAGAAGAAGGAAGGAAAATGAGAAAAGGGGAGGAAGGAAGGAAGGGGAAGGGAGGGAGGGGGGGAGGAAGGAAGGAGCCTCCTTCAGAATTAATTTAACTATTAGAATCTCTAAAGGTGATTTGCTTTCCAGACTTCTATCATTTTGGACCGTTTTAAGCCAAGCAAAATTTATCAGCTCCAAAAGGAAACTACAATTCAGGCTATTGAGCTATGGGGCTATTCTTTGCTGCTGCATATAAACAAGGGATGAGAGTCCTATTGTACATACTAAACTGCTGGTTCCTTGCAAATCTCTGGGGAAGCATTATTAGATCCTGTTCACCCAGGTGTCCCTTGCATTCTGATCCTTAGATTCCCAGCCTGCCTTTCCACTGTCATGTTTCAAGAGCCAGGAGCTATTTTCAACATTTCCTTTTCCAAGTGCGACTCGGAATATTAAGTGCCCGGAAATCAGCCCAGATCTTCACTTACTCGAATGATGTGGCTGAGAAACAGATCCAGCATCTGCTGTTCTAAAACTTCAGATTACTCAACCTAAATAGGATTTTCTCTCCCTAAAAGCTCCACTTAGTAGAAACAAAACTTCCCATAAAACTGGGTTGGAGATCGCTTGTCCAGCAGGTGGCACAATGGGTGCATGAAACACCACCTACAGGAAAGCAGATGCCACTAACCAGATGTGATATCATTGAATGGCCTTCCCACAAGGGTTACCATTGTCTTCCCATTCTTACAAGTTATCTCTTTTTGGCCTTGGTTATTTTTCTCGACACTGAGTAATTAAGGTGAGAATATATCCCTGGTGTACAATCATCTGGAGAACTTCCTGAAGAAAAAGTTGGATCATAGACATCCCTACTTTTTGACCAGAATACAGAATAGCAGAGCGGGAAGGGACTTTGTAGGTCTTCTAGTCCAACCCCCAGCTCAAGCAGGAGACCTTATATCAGTCTGACTTCCTTATGACCCTGATGCTCAACATTTCCAAGGTCAGCTGGGCCTGAGAAGACCAAACGGAGAAGGCCAAGCAGAGACTGAATGGGGCTGATCCCGTTTTCTAGGGGAATGTTAGAATTCTCTTGCTAATGCTGAAGGGGCCCTGGGATAATCTCTAGGGTGCCAACAGATACATTCACAAGCCTACAAAAATCATCACGGTTGAATTTGGGTTGAAGGGGGGGGGGGAAATGAAGCCAGCAATTCTTTGGGTGTTTGCAGATTCTTTGCAGAAGAACACAGTGGCTGCCTATTTATGAGATTGTTTCAGTGTTAAATACTCTCCTGACACAGAGATGGGGACTCTCGCTACCGCAGAAATAAAGTTGCAGGTGGGATGGGATTGCATTTTTTTAGAAGTTCCAAAAGTGATTATATGAAATATTTCTCCACTGTTGCTTTTGGCCTTCGGCTGACTGAGCTATGGATAAATCTGAGCGATGGAGTTGAAGTCAAGGGAAAAAGGCTTAGTGGCTGCAGCTCAGAAGCCATTAATTTTGATGGTTCATTGAATCTCGGCGTTTGGAGGACATGTTCACAGGAAAAAAAAACATCTCTGGTATTAAATTATGTTTATACGCTTCCTGCAGATAAACGGCTTGCCACTGTGGATTTTTGGTGCTGTTGAACCTATGCAGAACAGCACCAAAACATTACATGATGAAAGCCAAAAAAAAAAAGGTATATGAAAAGCAATCAGTTTGAAAGTATTATAAAGCCACTGGGGAATTTTATCGTAATACTGTAGAGCTTAATCAGGATTTTGATTGCATAGAAGCTGCTTTTCTTTTTCTTTTTTCCATTTTGTCTTTCTTTGCTGCTGTTAGCCTTCTCGATGGATTGAGGTAGATCTCCAGTAATCAATTGAATTAATTAATTGGTCTAGTGTTTTCTGTATATTACAGAAAAGGATCTCTCCTACCCTCTTTGAGACATCCCTTAAATACAGTTTATATACAAATTCTTCAGGCCTCAATTTGAATTTCTTCTTGAAAGGGGCACAAAATGGGCAAGAAGAAACTGCCTTTTTAGACTAAGTTTTAAGATTAGGGTCAGGCCTGTTTAGAGTTTGGACGGAACAGCACAAAACAAATCCCGAAACTTTTGGCTAGGCTGGTACATTTAAGGGGGTAAAAAAATATCCCATTAACTGACAAAATGACAAACATTTTCCATCAAGATGGCAAGATGGCATGGACGTGCCCCTGTGTGGTTACCCTACTAACGTTGAGTAGGAAACCCTACTCAACGTTACCTCCTTGGCTTTCAGATTCGGTTTGAAGAAATCCAGACAACCACTAGATAGCAGCAAAGAGTTGGGAATTTTCCATGCATCTTGGCTCCCTGTTGGATTTTTGAAATTCACTTCTTGGGTTTACCATTTTATGAAAAGAGCCTTTACACCAAAGAGAAATTAGGAAGACAATTTTAACATCACAAAGGAATGCACATTACTAGAAAGACTCTTCCGTTTTTTAGATATTTAAGAAAGGCATTAAAAAGGTCTGGCAGCCCGAATGTAGTTTCAATCTCTTGTTTGAAAGGAAGAATTGAGAGTTGAATTTTTCCACATTGGAAGATGCGGAGGTGGGTATTTCAGTTGGAGAGGCGACAGACACAAACAATTTAACACCAATTTCTTGCAAGCGCAGAAGGGGATTTATAACCTCATTGCTCTGCAAATAGGCACCTCTCCTGCTTTTAGCACCAGCTTTTTTTCCCCTGTAGTTTGATTGACAAGCCTTATTTTGGGAAGGGAGAGAGAAGAATATTTTTTTAAAATAAAATAAAATAAAAGTGTCTGCTACTCTGTGACCCCCAAAAAAGACTTAGAAACATTCACACTGCTCTGCATCATTGCCAGCTCACTTTGAGGAAAAACGTTTTTATTTTATTAGTATTTGCTTTTCAGCTTGATAACACTGGAGATATTAAAAATCAAGAATCTAGAATCCACATTATCCCCAAATGCAGCAAGTCCAGACAGGCTCACATTGAGGAATTTGAGCTACTACTTGCTTCAGTGGATTCATTCTATTGATTTTTGCTCTGTAAACTGAGCAGAAAAAAAAATTCTCCATGGTCTAGAATAATCAGCTTGAGGGGGGGAAATGAGTTGATCTCTAGAGATATTCAGAGTGTGGTGGGTCCAGAAATCAGGAAAAGAAAAAAGAAAAAAAAAGAAAAAAAATGAATCAGAAAAAAAGTAATTGTTACTAATTTTATGCTAGCAAATTACAGCTTTAATGCAAAAGTCTATTCAAAATATTTCCTAAAAATTACTGAAATGTATTATATAAACCAGGGATAATATTAGAAAGATGCAAACCGTGCCAAATAAGAAGCAAGGGGAATTATATTCTTTTTGGTGTTTCAGTGGCAATTTAATTTCTTTTTACTTGCCATGTTTTGGAAGCTTCTGCAGTTGTAAAAACAAAGGGATAATCTTAGCAGCAAATGTGTAAAAATTTGAAAATCCTTACAGTGTATCAGTATATAATTAGCATCTTCTGCATCTCGGTAATATTGCAAACCACAATTATGTGAATATTGAGGCCTGGGAAGAACGTGAAGTAGGCGACATAAGTAGAAAGAATATTATAAACAATTTCTTTTAAATGAATAAGAACTGCACAAAAATGTCAAGTTGTTTCTATGTTCTGGCATTATTTCTACCCATTGATTTATTTCTTAGATAAGAAAAAAAAGTTATTTCTAGCCAAACAAATAGCTGTTACTTGTTTCAGCTACACTTAATAGCTTTTTAACATAGTTATTAGTTTACTCTGTAAAGAAGTCTTCCAGCGTCACTAAGTTTCCTTCATAGCTATTTTGGCATTTTAAAAAAATCCTATGTTTTAGGGAAAGAAGGAAATAATACTGAATTAGAATCAACTCTAGCTATATTTAATCCCTTTTGGAATAACTTTTTCCCAAAAAACAGATCTTTGAGAATCTTGACTTTATAAATATTACTTCCTGCTTTTGCATCATTAAAAAAAAACAACTGGAGAAGGCTAAATAGAAGCAAATGAGCAGTCTTTTTTTTAAACAAAAATAGTCATTTCACTGCTGTAATTCTAGCTGATTTTCAACACCATGTCTAAAATTCAAATAGTCCCAGATTTGGGGAACTAGTCATGACCCCAGTTTTTTGGTGCTGGGAAAAACAAAAATTCTGAAATAGCCCTAGAAGTTGAACAACAGGGGAGATCCTTTCAGCACCCTATCCTGGCTCAGTAATTAAAGCTTAATGTGTCATTCAAAGCTAGAGAAGTTCTCAATTTTGTTTGTGGAAGCCAGTATTTAGAATCATGGTTTGTGGTAAGTTCAAAGCAAGCTGGCTGGGGAATTCTGGAAACTGAGGTCTATACATGTTGAAGGAGTCCAGTTTGAAAAACACCACCTTGAAATCTAGTTGCTGTGAACTGCATGTTTTAGCTTGCTCTGAAATTGGAAGGCACAATCAACCTTCCATTAATTAAAGAACCACACACCACTCAGAGATGCAAAGATATTGGGAGCCAGTTGATTTGGTGAAGACAGGCCAGGAATGTAATAAATTGCCAGTAGATACAATCCAAAAACAGATAAATAAATGCAAGGCTACCTGAGAGGCAAATGAGACTCTTAACTTCTCCTTTTACGTATCTGTCCTGTTCAGACGTGTCCACAGGATGGGGTCAAAATAGGTTGAGGTGGCCACCACAGTTGAAGCTCTGTCTGTTTTTTATGGACATCACAAAGCCCGTAAAAATGGCCAGAGCGTCCATCACACACTTGTGGGCGCCATCTTGAGTTTCTTAACTACATATCCTTAGGACACACCTGGACGACTTGATTCTTCCTGGCCAAGAGGATTGAGGACTGATCAATTACTTCCACTCAATTCAAAGAAAAAGAGTTACTTTCTTCAAAGAACAAGCTGTCCGGCTAGAGAAACAGGCGTCCCTGGAAATAAACCACTGGTTTGTCTTTAGAGCCCTCTTTCATGTTTACCTCAGCCAAGTGGTCATTTCCTGTCTTTTATCAGTTGGGCATCACACATCTGGGCTAAAATAGCACACCAAATCCCCGCATTTGAGCTAACCTGAACCTGGTTTATGCTTGCTTGCGTTCAAGAAGAAAGACACAGGCGTCAAAGGCATAATGAAATCTGGTGAAAGTTTGTTTGCAGACTGAATTCAAGGGGATGAATTGTTTGCAGACTGAATTCAGGGCAACTGGCATTAGAGCTTACTCTTCAGCAAGCCCTAACGCAAAGCTTATCTTTGGTCAGTGAAAGTGACTCAAATCAGTGAGGCGGGGTTAATTGGAATGCAAACAACCCCCCCCCTCCCCGCTGCCCCTGGGCTCCAGGCTTTCATGAAAGCAAAACCCGACTCCTGTCAAAAGAACACATCAGCCATTTTAAAACATGTGTGGTCCATGTTTTAAAATATGTTCATCTGCTTTTTAAATAAGGATTGACCGTGCCCGTATCTTTACATTTGGAGACTTATATCATATATATGTGCACCAGACTCTGCTCTTTTCCAAAATGTTGCCATGCGGTTCCCATGCAGGTGGTTCTCGACTTAGGACCAACCTGATAAACAGCTGCATTTACAGCTGTTTGCAACATCCCAAGGTCACATGACTGTTTCACGACAGTTTTGCTGAAAAGTGCCACGTCTGATGTTTTCTGCAACACCACGCCCAAAGCAAACCAGGGGTTCCCTAATGACTTAAACAGCTGCCACAACAACCATTGTAAAATACATACATTCTAAATTGAGACACTAAATTAGCCACTTAATTTTCTTTATAAATGTACCTCTTGCTAGACTTCTGGAAATAAAGTATCACAGTTAATTTTTCTCCCTGGTTTAGGTAGAATAAAATTAAAACATTTCTCTTACCAGAGACAGCAACCAACATTCAGTGCTATTAGGTAAAAAAAGCTGAAAATTCAAGTCAGGGTCTAAAAATTACCCGGGAAATTATAATCACATTCCCTGGAGTGATTACAATTTTGCATGAAACATTTTCCAGATGACCCAGCTGTTAGTTTGTTAGTTTTGATGTCTGTGCTGGACACCGAGAAATTGGTTATTAAGGCAGCAGACAATTTCTTACTTATAGCATTTTTTTTTAACATGAAAAACACCAAGGAGACATTTTCCACCCGGATCCTTCATTTCAAGACACCAATATGGTCTGATCAACCACCAGTCCTAACCCCAATTGCAAAGTGCAGCACACACTGGTTGTGTTGACGTTTAACAATTCTCGGTCTACGTGGCCCTTCTTACTATCATCCTAGGAAGAACGAATTACAGGTGCTGAAATATGACATACTTCAAGGCTAAAGATGGTAGTTGTGATGGACACAGAGCAAACACAATATGATAATATTCTGGACTGTACCACTTTTTCGGAACAACTGAGAAAGGACATAAAATAATTATTCCGTCCTGCAAGATAATTCTACTCAGAAAGCGTTCTGCTGCATTATCTACAGAAGGGTAGGGTTTGTGGGTTTTTCCCCCTCCTTCCCTCCCACCCAACCCACCCCAATTCCTTCCTGAAGTTATTCTATCCATCCTTCCACCTCAGCCCTTGCATTTATAGGTGAAACTCAACCCGTTGTCACTCTGAATGAGGCAATGAGTCAAAACTGCTTCCAGAACAGCTTATCTCCAAAGGCCCTTAGATAGACGTTCTAGTTTTCATACCCTCTCCACTTTAAAATGTATAGATCCACTTATTGATGGGGGGAAAAGGGGAAATCCAGGAAAGAAGCTTTGAAAGGGTTGGCTGAGGAATTCTGGGAGTTGAAGTCCACAAGTCTTAAAATTGCCAAGTTTGAAGACCTTTGCGTTAACCTAATCTAGGGGGGGAAAATAGCAACTTCATTCACCTAACAGCCTTTTTTTACTCTTTAGCTTGGTTTAAGTCTTCCCTTAGTTAGTCTTACAATGGACAAAGCACACAAGATAGAATTAGACTGGATTCCTGTGAAAGACCTTGGATGGAGAATGGATCTCTCCCCCCCCCCCCGTGAATGAAGGCCGATATAGAAAATATGATGTCCCAGGAGAATGTCCCAGGATAAAGGACTTCTTCTCCTTTGACCTTTATTCTTAACATGCCATTACGCAGATGACTATGTCACACTGATTTATTTACAGTTTATACAATTTGGGTCCGAGGGGTACGAATACTACACATTTAAAAAAAATATTTGCATTCCATTTTTTTAAAAAAAGAATGTACACAAAAATAGGGGGTCTAGGCCCCTTCTGCCATAATTACATTTTTTTATACAGTGCAGAATAAAATTTAAAATCGGTGTATCTTCTAAGCTCTATTCTCAGGCAAAAAACCCCCCAACAAACTGACCTTTCCCCCCCCCCCCAAAAAAAAGCATCCTTCATGTCTATAAAACACAGGGGCAATGGTGCCCTACAGCTGTTGGATATTTGCCATGATTACTTTAAACATACATACCCACTGACAGTCACACAGTCTTTCTCATCCATACCATTTCTACAGCAAATATTGTCGACATGTTAACCCTTCTAATACTGCTCGGTCAAGGCTGCGGTTGGGGTTTATTAAAAAAAAAGTTTGAATAAATAAGCGTCTGAGCCTTGTTAATCTTTTTTATTCCCATTTTTCAACCTTTATTTTCTCAAAGTGCTTTTCTTTTGTAATTTTGTACTGAATATTTAAGATAGGCTGGGTATAGCCAGAAGGAAAGTGAGTCTTGGAAACATCAGGCCATTGTCCAAGGCGGTCCCCGACCATTCCTTTGTGAGGCTGTGGTCTGTCTGAGGGCTTGTGTGTCTGGCTCAGAGCTCACCAACCCTTCAGATAGAGAAAAAACCATTGGAAACAACACACAATTTTGGAAGGAAGGCCTCAAGAGTTATTTGGGGATTCATTTCTCCATTGCTCTGAATGAGGGCTTCAAAGACATGGCAAGGGCATATATTTTCTCCTTAGTGCCAAGCAGGGGGGTGGGGGGAGCCGCAAAGACAGGCCAACATTTGCCAAATGAAGAACTCCGGAAAGAAGCCTTGTCAGTTGCTCTCATGGAGATTGTTCCTTTTTCATAAGGTGGATTTGTGTCCCTCCACATCTAAAATCCGTTCTCATCCAGGCTCATTAAAATGGAACATTACATGCTGGAGTGGGGAGGGGGCAGGATATATCTTTGGAAAGAGATTGGATTTGGACCCTGGAAGAAGGAATCTGAAAGTGGTTGTCGGAAATGAGTGTAGGTCTCATGGCTGGGGGGCCTTCGGGTCCTCCCGAGATGAAAGAAGGGATGCTGCGCATTTTGGGGGCCCACCCCAAAAGGCACACAAAATACATCACTTTTCCACCTTTGCCGAAAGACGGACAGTTCCTTCCATTGGCGTCTTGAATATTTATATACCTCATGAACAGCTAACAGACTAACTTCTGGGGAGGTCTTAGGGCTCCCGATGAAGAAGGGCAACAGGAAGTCCTACGCAGTTTTCATGAGGAGATCCCTCGGGATTCTCTCTTCCCCCAGGTAAGCTGGACTCCCCGGCCTCATTGTCACATCACACAAGGTTTGATGTCTTGATACGTGACTTGCTGGTGGTAGTAGGAGCCGCTGCCTCCAGAATGCATGGAAGAGGATGCCATGGCGTTGATGGAGAAGACGAATTCTTTCCGATCACACATACTGGGGGACTGGGAATGGTACCGGATTCCTGAAAGCAAAGCAGAGAAAAGGTTGAAATAGCTGTGGGGAGAGAAAGAGAAAAATGGCATCACCCTGGGGGCTTCCTGGTTCAGCATAAAAAAGAAGGAAGGAAGGAAGGAAGGAAGGAAGGAAGGAAGGAAGGAAGGAAGGAAGGAAGGAAGGAAGGAAGGAAGAATAAAAAGCGCCCAACAGTTTTGGCCTATGGTTAGAAAAAATACAGATGGAAAAGATCATTGAATGTAACCATTAAATTATAGTTACTCCTAATAAAAGGCTTTATCCAATTATTAATGTCAACTGAATGCATCAGATATATGGTTTTCTGGCTATAATACATGGAACTATAAAATACTACCCACATTTTGACCCAACCGGGTTGTTGATTAGTTAGTGATTGCAAACCCAACAAAGACCTTTGAGTCAACCACGCTTAAACCAGCTATGGCAACACAATCCCAGGGCCACCAGAGGTTTCATCGCCTCAAATGGTTGCATTCTCTTTGGGGAATGCCCAAATGTTCCCTTTCCTTGGACAGTAGAATTTAATACCCTATCGCAAACTGCTCATAAACTCACAGTCCATTTGGGAAAGAAAGAAAAAAAAGCAAACCAAATCTCTTTTGGTTCCCCACAAAAATGCAGGTGGAAGCATGAAAACAGAATTTTTTTTTGCAAGTCTCTTAGGTGAAAAACTATAAGACTGGTTTCATTGGGAATCAAAAGACAGAAGGTAAATGAACTAAATTAATTAATCAACTCTGGATCTCTGGCAAGATCATTATTCATTTTATCTTCCCATGTCAACTGATCCCACTTCTGTTCCTGGATGGAAAATTGTTCCAACTACTAAACCCAATTAGATTAAATTATTGAGTTTGGCTCTCTCTCTCCCTCCCTCCCTCCCTCCCTCCCCCCCTCTCTCTCTGTGTGTATCTGCATTTGGCTTAAGGAAATTCCCACTTGTTCAGAATAGGAATTTTGTCCAATTGCAAATTGCAGGATGGGATGGGACTGTCTGTTTCCTGACTGGCCAAGGAAAGAGAAAATTTGGAGGGGGTGGGGTGCTAACTTGTGTGCATCGCTTTAGCTTTCTTGACGAACGGGGGGGGGGGGAACTCTCTTCCCTCCAGCTCGCTGAAAAAACAACCCCGATTTTTTTTAAAAAAAACTTGTTCTAATGGCTATATGATTTCTGTGCCCTACCAAAGAGCTGCAATGAATGTAAACAAAGCTTTGCCAATCTTGGATCGCAAACAGACATTTTATTAAAAGCAGAGATCAATCTTGCCCCTTGTTCTCTGGAGGACAGGAGATCTACACCCTTCCCAACCTTTGCATGGTTGAGGCTGCAAAATCAGCGTAAGCCATAAAATAATTTCTAGCCCAGTTGTTTACAGATCCGCAGCTGTTGGCAGTTTTTGGAAATATTTAAACCCCAGTAGAAATCAAGCTGGAACATTGGTGTTCCAAGTAATTCTTCCCACTCGGAACTTTTTCTAGACTATTTTTCATGTTGAAGGAGGAATGAGATATTAGTTTGTTAGGGAGTTTGTCCCACCCAATTTAGTGGGGCTTCGTTCTAAGTAGACATGTACAAGATAGGCCTGCTCATTATCCGTCCTACACCTTGCCCTTTCCAAAGAAACAAATCCCGTCTTGTTTTAACTAAAGAAGCACCTCCAGGTCTGCCTGCCTGCCAAAAGAATTGAAGCATGCGAGCCAGCAACTTGACAAATTAAATTATTTTAAATAATATTTCAAGGTAGCACTTTGCAGGGTGCCTTATAGGAACAGAGCGAGTATGCAGCCGGCTTCAGAGGGAGTCTCTGAGATAGTAGCAGAGCTTTAACTGGGTTTATTTATTTGCTTTTTAGAGTTATTTGATAAGGTAAAACTATGCCCAATCACACATTACTGCCAAAGTGCTTTTTTTTAAAGTAGCAACAGTAGTTTTTTTTTTTTTTGCATCCATTCCCATTTCTGTTTGGAAAAGTGTTTCTCCATTTTCTTAAAAAAAATCATTGAAGAAAGAATCTAGTAGAGCTTTTTCCAAACTAGAAAATTGTATTGATTTTTTTTTATTTGGTAAGTGAAAATGTTACACGCATTTATTCTATGCTCTTTGACATTTCCAAGAGCCTCCTACGCCCAAAGTGGATTTATTTTTTTTTAAATCAAACTCCAGTTTCCTTTCACACCTCTTTAGAGTATCCTCACCAATACATTGCTAAGATGGCGGAGAGATACCGAAGCCTTAAGAAATTGTAGTGCCGGCGATCATTTTTCCCCCCCACCCCAAAATATATATTTTTAAGTTTCTCTTTTTCTCTCCTCAGTTTTCCCCCCTTTAAGCCATTCTGCTTGATTGGTGTCCTTTTGTTAATAGCCTGGACGAAATCCCAAGATTGGTGGGATTAACTGATCGCTCCACTTAAGGGCGCGCAAAGACCCACCACACCTTCATCCTGACAGACAGACGGGAGAGCAGAGTGGGGGGGGGGCTACCTGGAATAATTGCCCCTCAGTAACGCTGAGGCGTGTTTTTTTAACTTCTTCCATCCCTCATTAAGGCGCCTTTCCCTTCCCACCGGTGTTTGTTGGTCGGCTGGTTCATGTCAGAAGTATCACAATTAAAATAAGGGGTACTATACAGCATAAAATTGAAAATGTAAAAAAAACAAAAAACGAAATGCAAAACAAACTGTGCACAAATTAAACTGATCACGCCCAGAAACTAGCAACCTTCCGTCTGCTGCCATGAGATCCTCAAGCGTGCACTGATCAGGACAAGACCCAAAGGGCAGGGATCCATGTGTGTTGTTGTCTGCAGGTCAGCACAAAAGCAGAAGCCACCGGGATAGCCCCATTTGTCCTGGATCTTCTTGTACCCCTGCGCAATCTACCCACACTTTCCAATTTATAATTACATAACTGCAGCCCATTTCTTCCAACTGGGTAAACCAGCTCGACGGAGTTGGAGATCCTTTCGCGCCGGGTTCTGACTTCGGCAAGGCAAGATTCCGCGCAAGGTTGGCACGCGCATGCAACGCGCTGGATTCTCTCTTGTCTGAAATCCCAGGTCCGGTTTAAGAAGCGGAGGATGCTGCGCTGGCTGCGGGAGGGGGAGAGCCCTCTTTGCGCACCCAGCGCTCCCCGAGGCGGCCGTTGCGGCCCCCCAGTCGCAAAACGGTTTCCTTTCGACTTTGCGCGCTTCTCCCACTCGCGTTCCGCCGCGATTCTAAAGAGATACGCGAAGCGAGCCTCGCGTGCTCCAAGCGGGCGAGGCGAGTTTTCAATGCCCCCTTGTCTCGTGTGTGTGTGTGTGTGTGTGTGTGTGTGTGTGTGTGTGTGTGTGTTGGGCTGCCCCACCCACGAGGAATTGAAAGGGGGTTGGGAATCAAAACCACGCCAGGCTCCGCGCCTTTTTAGGCCTCGCGGCTTTTCCCCAAACGCTTGTCAGTTTCAGGCTGGAAGGCCTGGTCAGTTTCAAAGCGCCCTTCTCACCACTTGAGCTGTATTGAGGTCTTACCTGGATTATCTCTCTCTCCCCCACCCAGGGATGGAAGAGAAGGCATTTCACTTTCTTTCTTGGAAAACGGCTCTAATCTTCACCAGCCCACCAATTCTTGGACCTTGTGAAGTTCCTGGTGTCTCTCTGCTCAGAAATTGAGTGAATTTCCCCACACACACACCCATAATAGTAGAAATCCCCCCACCCACCCACCTACTCTTAATCTCCATCCTTTCTGGAACCAGCCAAGTTTGCAGGAACACAGGGGCTGATTAATCCAGATTCAGTCAGAGTGGGGGATAAGGAAGGTTTGAGGATGCTTCAGTTGGAAAAAAAGGAAAAAGTCACAACTCCCACGGCACCCCTGGCCAACAAACAAACTTGTCAGGGGGAAAGCAAGACTTTCCGTCTACCCAAGAGAGATCAAGAGTCTCCAGATTTCTCAGAGGGGGCATGCCTCAGGAGAGACCCACCTTGAAACAGCCGATTTCTACAGCTATTTTTCAAGGTCGCTCTAACAATGATCGCCAGCTGGGAAGGGATTATTATTATTATTATTATTATTATTATTATTATTATTATTATTATTATTATTATTATTATTATTATTATTATTATTATTATTATTATTATTTGAACACCACACATTTAACGGGGCGAGCGCATTTGTAAAAAGCTCAGCTCGATTTCATGAGGAGGAAAATTAAAGACGCGGGTCGGAAAAGTTCATTTCAGCCATCGATAAGCAGAGAAAGACCGGCACCTTGGTCGATAGGCTTGGTCAGCCTTAATTGTGACTTTGCAAAGGAGAGGAATATTATTAACGTCATTTTTGCTCTGCAAGTCAAGAAAACGGCTGGCGACAAAATGAAGAGTTTTGATGTTCCTGAATCTTTTAAAATAGGTGCCCAAAGCGGAATGGCACATTCCCCCCTCCCTCCCCCCAAAAAAGTTCTGATCGCCAGCTCAAAAAACGGGGCCTATTTCAGGCGTCCCAACTCTGCTCAGTTGCATTCATAAGACAGGCTTAACCTGGCTAGGGAAAAACTGAGCAGCTGCCTTCAGATGACATAATACATTTTGCTGACCTTCAATAGGTTATTCTGGTTTTGTTCCGCGGAGCTTCCTGTGTTGTGTGAATCCAGAAAACAAGTTAATCCTGCAAGTAGGTTAATTGTGTTGGGAAAATGCAACAGCACATATTCCCAGCAAACTGTGCATGTATATTTCACACACAAAATTATGAAGCATGATAGGGAAATGATGAAAAAAAATAAAAAAAAATAAAAAGGATTTACAGTGTCATTTTGTACCTACAGAGTCTTCTCTCCATCAATAACCTCCCAATAGATAAAATCAGCATAAGAAGATAGATCACCAGTTTAAGCAAAAACAAGAAAGTTAGTCATGCTTTCTTAGCATCTGGGATAGTGATTGCTAAAACTGGTTGTCTTCCCAAAACTTTAAGGAGAGTTAAAATGTAAGTTCCCATCCTATTTCTAAAGGAACTTATTTTCACCTTTTAAACCGCTCTTGTTTATTTGACCATCAGAACAAGATAATGAAGGGGAAAGAATGAATTCTCAATTATTAATCCCCAAGGCCTTCATTTTGCAGTGGATTGATCTGGGATAATAAGCATAATAATAAGCATCTGGCTGACTGCAACCAACCGTAATAATAATAATAATGCTCAATAGATGCATAAAAATGCCAGGCATAATAATCAAACTACATAGGTGGATAAGAATAATAACAACAATAACAACAACAGCTCTTGGTTCCTTGATTAGGACTTAAACTGTTAAGTTTTTACCTGTCCCAGGCTGTGAATTGAATTGATTAAATCTTTAATAATAAAAATAACAATAATATCATCAGTAATAGGAGCCTTTAGAACAGTACCCAAAGAGCTGCCTAGATATATGGAAATTTTGAACTTATCAGACCTGAATATTCTGACTTTGCAAAAAAACACAACAACACCCTACCCTACTCAGAATTGCCTATATACTCAGACGCTACCTTAATAGCTCTTTGGTCTTTTGATTAGAATTCCAGCTGTTGAGTTTTTACCATTTCTCCCAGACTGTGGATCGAATTGAAAATAATAATAATAATAATAATAATAATAATAATAATAATAATAATAATAATAATAATAATAATAATAATAATAATAATAATAATAATATGACATCCATATGGTAACAATGCTAGATACACAATACGTGGATAAATCCAGTCTAAACATCTGGCTGAATCAAAATAATCATTTCTGTCCAAATTACATTTGCATAAAATTTAGGTGGCAGAAAATATTAAAACCAAATGGAAGCCTGTCGGGATTTCAGTCTTTCTTTCTTTCTACCAGGACGCCCCACACAATTACCCTCCCGTATCTACGGTTTCTAAGAAATATTGCAGCGAACCCCAGTTGCCAGGACGGAGAAAGAGGCGATTAAATTCTTTTCCATCTTCATCTCCCTAGATTTTAGCCCCTTAAATGGGAGGGGAGCGGGTCAGTTCTAAGGTTAAGGAATTGGGGGAGGGGGGGCAAAAGGGATTCCTATCCTACATATTTGCGCTTTGCTGCGGCAGATTCTCGTGTTTCGCGGCTCCCTTTGCGTTTGGTGCCGGATTTCTTCGAGAGAAAAACAGCATTAATTGAGCAATTTCGGGAAAGCCGGGGAATTCAGGACGCTGCAGGCAGGGAGCTGACAGCCCTTCCCTTCCTGGCGCCGTCGGATTGACCCGCACCTCAGTTGACTGAAGACCACCTCACCGATTTCCCCTCTCCCCCCCCCGCGACCCTTTTTCTTCTCCCCCCTTCAACTTCGTTTCTAAAGAGTCGCTTTTTCATGAGGCCCCTCCGAGACGAGGCGTCCTTCTAGGAATCCCCCCATCCCGTCACCCTCTCGCGGAGGCCTCACTGGCCATTTTTTCCCTCTTCCCACGCGGAAGAGACGGCAACCTTTTGGCCCACGGCTGGGGAAAGACAGGGAAGGGATCCGCGCCAGCAGTAATTAAGGTTGCTGCCCCGCGGCCAGAGCTATTCCCTAAGAGAGGCACAACCCGGAATTGCTCGGAGCGGTTCTGCCTTCCTAGCCTCGCGCCCCCCCCCAACCTCCTCGGGCCTGCGAGACTCCTCGCACGACCACCCGCGTCCCTTCTCTTTTTCTTTCTCCCACCTTCTCAAAGCCGCCCGCTCGCTAGACCCCCCACCCCCCACCCCACGACTCGCTTTGCCTTCAGCCCGGCGGTGAAATCGCCTCGCTCTTCGGGCCGCTGGCTTCCAACTTTCCCGGAGCTTGAACCCGCTTTCCCCCCCCCCCTCCAAAGCTTGGGCCCGCCCGCCCGTCTCAAGAAAGGAAAGAAAAAGGAAAGGAAAGGAAAGAAGGAAAGGAAAGGAAAGGAAAGGAAAGGAAAGGAAAGGAAGAAAGAAAGAAAGAAAGAAAGAAAGAAAGAAAGAAAGAAAGAAAGAAAGAAAGAAAGAAAGAAAGAAAGAAAGAAAGAAAGAAAGAAAGAAAGAAAGAAAGAAAGAAAGAAAGAAAGAAAGAAAGAAAGAAAGAAAGAAAGATTCTGAGCACGCCTCTGCGTGGAAAAGCAGCAAGATCCGGGCAGCCGCTCTTAGTACGAATCCTAAGGAATAAATCCGGTCCGGAGGCCCCCCCCCCCCCATGCCTGTCCCGGACCCTTACCTTGCAGTTCGGCGGGGTTGTGGCTGTTCTGGTGCAGGTAGGGCTGGTCCAAGGAGTGCGGGGAAAGGCCGGAGGAGAGCGGGTTCCCCGCCGGGTTGCAAGGCGAGAGGGGCTGCTGCTTGATGTAGGGGGCGCCGCCGTTCAAGCCGGGGGCGGGCGAGGGCGCCCAAGCCGCGGGCCCCGTGCCGGAGTAAACCGAGTGGGGCTCCATCACCCCTCCGCCGGGCAGCAGCGGGGAAGCGGGCACCGAGCCGTCGTGGTGGCCGTAGTCCCCTCCCGCCGAGGCGGGCCCGGCCCCGCCGCCGCCGCAGCTGCCCATGTAGGCGTGGGGATGGCCGCCGTTGGCGGGCAAGTGGGGCACGGAGTGGCCGGCCAGGGCCATGCCGTCCACGTTCACCATGCCCAGGGCGCCCCCGTCCAAGGGCAGGCTGCTGGGCGGGCAGGAGGGCCCCTGGAAGCCGTAGCTGTCGGGGAGGTGGTTGAAATTCAGGTTCATCATGCTGTACATGGGCTTCAAGGCCTGGCACTTCCTCCTGAAGCCGCGGGGCCGCCGTCGGAAGGAGCCCTCCTCGAACATGAACTCGCTGGCCGGGTCGATGGTCCAGTAGTGGCCCTTGCCCGGCCGGCCCAGCCCTTTGGGCAGCTTGATGAAGCACTCGTTGAGCGAGAGGTTGTGGCGCACCGAGTTTTTCCAGCCCTGGTAGGAGCCGCGGAAGAAGGGGAAGCGCGCCTGCAGGAACTGGTAGATCTCGCTCAGCGTCAGCCGCTTGGAGGGCGAGCTCTGGATGGCCATCACGATGAGCGCGATGTAGGAGTAGGGCGGCTTCTCCGGGCGGCGGATGCCCGCGTTGCTCTTCTTGGTTTTGGGGCCGCCGCCGCCGCTGCTGGGCGTCGAGGAGCTGGTGGACGAGGCGGCCTCCATGGCGGCGGCGGCGGCGGCGGCGGCGGCGGCTGGTCCGAGCGGTGGCGGCGGCTGGGGCTTGTCGGAGGCTGCGGACATAGCAAGCGCCCCGGCCTCGGGCAACGGCGGCGGCGGCGGAGGCAGCGGCGGGCGAGAGGCAGGAGCGCGCAGCAGGAGCCCTGCGGTCATCGACGGCTACCGGGCGCCCCCACCCCTCCCTAAGGACAGGCGCCGGGGCGGGGAGGGAGGGAGGGAGGGAGGGGGGGCGGCCTCCCCAGGCGCGCGCGCGCCCGGCTCGCTGCTCCGCGCGCTCGACCGCCCGAGCCTGCCCGCCTGCCTTCCGCGGCGGGGGCCTGCGATCCGCCGGCAGCTCTTCTTCAAGCGCCGATGGCGGCGGGCGGCTACTGCGGAGGAACCCCGGAAAAGAGGGAGCAGTGACGCGAAGGCGCGCCCCTCTTGGCGAGGGAGGTGTCCAACTCCCGCCCCCACCCCGGGACTTATTCCCTAGGATCCGAACTAAGAGCGGCTGCCCGGATCTTGCTGCTTTTCGGCGCAGAGACGTGCTCAGAATCCTTTCTTTCTTCTTTCTTTCTTTCTTTCTTTCTTTCTTTCTTTCTTTCTTTCTTTCTTTCTTTCTTTCTTTCTTTCTTTCTTTCTTTCTTTCTTTCTTTCTTTCTTTCTTTCTTTCTTTCTCCTCTGCCTCCTCCTCCTTTTAATTTACAATCTCTTTCCTCCTCTTCCTCCTCCTCCTCCTCGCCCTTCCCCCTCCCGGTTCTTCAGGCTCCGCGGAGGATCCGGCCTTCTCCTCTTCGCTCCCCACCCCCACCCCGCCTGCCCCGCGCTTCCTCTTCCTTCCAGCCCCCCGGGTCTCTGCCAGTAGGGAGCCGCCGCCGCCGCCGCCGCCGGTACTGCTGCTCTGCCTGTGGAATCGCCGGTCTGCCCCCAGCCGAAGCGGCTGCCTTTCACTTTATCGCGAGTCAGCGGGCGCCTGGCGGCTCTTGACAGCGCGACGTAAGAGGCAGAGGGAGCAGACCCCGCCCCCGCGCCCCTTGCCCTCGCCCCCCCTCGCCGCCGCCGCTCAACTCAACTCAACATTGGTGGGCGAGGGAAGCCGCTCCTCCTCTGCTCCAACCGGAGCTGGTCTGAGGCGGCTCGCCCTCCCCGCGGCCCCCCCCGTCCCCTCCCCACCCCCGCCGCCCGCCTTGGCCTGTTGGAAAAGAAGGACCTCGCCGCTGCCCCGCGCGCGCGCGCGCGCCCTCCCGGGAAGGCCTTCACACAAACCCGGAACACGCGTTCGCCCTTGGGAGACGCTCCGCTCTTTCGGACAGACAGTGAGAAGCCAAAGGGCGCCTCGAACTTTTTTCTCCCCGCGGAAAACGGGGAGAACATTTCTCCTCCTACCTCTGCTAAACCGCCCCCCCCCCATCTACGGGAATGCTGCAGAGTTACTGCGAGGCCGATTCTAGGCCTCTGCTCGGCGGCCCCCTCCGTGGAAAACTCCCGCTGGGGGAAGGCGCAGCCCGGCCAGCGGAGACCTTTCTGGATTTACTGCAGCAAAGAACGCATCTTTTGGCTTAGTGCCCGGAAGATCCGGCTTAAGATGTTACTGAATCCCCATTCAACATCTAGCAGACCCTTCCCTCCTCTTTCCCCCCCCCCGCCCCCACGACCACTACTTTTTTGAAGATTTGAAGAGGGGAAGTGGGAAGGAGATATGCCCACGCAAAATACTGTATCTTCTCCTTGGTCCGTTTACGGTCCGTTTTTTTTAAATGCCACCCTTTCGTTGGGCAGATGTGACGTTTATGATGTTTATTTGTGGCGGAAAAGCTGCTCCTTACGATGGGTTAGATTACCGCCCAACGCCCCCCCACCCCCACCCCAGGAACCTCAGCCGCCGCGGGAGACACGAACCGAAGGAGGGAAAGACTCTCGCATCTCTTCCTTTCCCCCCCCCCCAAAAAAAAAATTCACAACCGTTGCCAACGTAGGCGGGTGTACTTGTGACGCTCACCTTCGAGGTGTTCCATCTTTAAATGCATGAAATGAAAACAAACAAACAACAAAAAAACGTTTCCGAGATGCTGATTCGAATCAGCCCCTCAGGAAAAGAAAAGGAAAAAAAAATAACCAAATTAGCCAACAACGTTGATTATACAACATTGTTTACACATACACACACCGCCGAAAAGGGAGAAAACGATCGAATAGATCAACTTAAGACTCCCTTTCTCTCTCGCTCTCTCTCCCTCCCTGTCTCTCTTTTAAGCGGCGAGTTTAGAACTCAGCTCACCGCCCCCCCCTTCCTCCCCCCCCCAAAAAAAAATGAAAGAAGGAAAGAAAAAAGGCCGATGTTTCTGATTCCTTCGCGAGATACAGAAAGACAAGAAGGGCAGGATGTTTATACAAAGCAACGTAAACACGTCCCCGGGCCTTCTTTAATAAAAGTCCAGAGGCTTTCCCCCCTTTCCCTCCCCCTCCCCCCTGGCGGGGCTCAAAATGGCCCACACAGTTTAAATTGCTGTTTCTTAGAGCTTTCTCTCTTCCCCCTCCTTCTCCGACACCGGCTTAAACATTTTCTTCTGGGGAGAGAAAAAAAACAGTCCCGAAGACGTCGGGATTGTTGCATTCTCCCGAGCACCGGGTGTCACACACACACACGCGCGCAGGCACGCAGGGCTGTGTTTGTTCAGCGCGTCCACACAAACAACCCCAGAACGAAGGGGGGGCGGCGGGGGGGGGATGGAAAAGCCAAGCCAGGATTTTCTTGGTTTCCTTCATCCTCCCTCCCTCCTTTTTTTTGGGTTTAACGAAACCCCCGGGAGATTCTTTTCATCAACTCTCCGGCCTGCAAGACACCCATCAAGGTAAGCCACTGACGCACCTCTCATCCTCTCTGCAGGCGCGCGGGGTAAATTTGGCACAATTAAGTTGTTCAAGGGGGTCGAGGCTGGAGGGCGGAGGCGGAGAGTTTAGTTTCTTCAGCACCTAATGGTTGTGTGTGGCGGGAGGGGGGGAGTAGGAGGTGGAAGGAGAAAGATCAACAGGTCTTCCCCGCGCCCCCCCCCCTCCATGGTTTTCCCTCCAGTTTCTTTATAGTGTAAAAATGCTGAAGGCCCCGTGTGTTGAAACTTAAGGGCCGTCACCAGAGGCAGCCCAAAAGACCAAGGGATTTTTCTCCCCTAGGGACGCGAATTCCTGCCGGGGGTGGGGGTGGGGGTAGAGGGTGGGGGCTGGGGAGGGACTGAGGGAGAGACACGCTTTTCCCAAGGCCTTCCTCTAAAAAGAAAACTCTTGATTTCGGGCCGGTGTTGGGATCCCGCTGCGAACGAGGCATTGCCCGTCTGCGGGGCGCCTCGCACGTCTGTGAGATCACCCAGAGCCATTTCACTTCAGAAACCGATTTATCTGCCCCCACGACCGCCTTTCTTCTCTCGCTGATAAAAAAGAGGGGGGGAGGCGAGGAGGGGGCTGTGGGGCGAAAAGAAATGGCTGCCCCCCCCCCGCCCAGTCTCTTTGCAACCCGAGGCCGGCCCGCGCAACCGACAGGCTCCCCGCTGCGGGGCTGTCCTTGCACAAGACTCGCTGCGAAAAGTAGGGAGGGGGCGAGGTGTATTGCAAGACTGAGCCTTCCTGGCAGGGTCGTTTTTGGTGTGGGGTCTAAAGGGAAGCGGTGGGGGGGGACAGGGGGAGACTTTTTCTGCTCAGGTAGTCAGTTCACGGTCTGGTTTAAGGTTAGAAAACATGACTTGGATTGCCTGATTTGAGTAACCAAGCTGCGTCTGTGTGTGTGTGTGTGTGTGTGAGAGAGAGAGAGAGAGTTTAGGGATCGATACACCAAGGCGCAAAGACATCCCCCCCCCGCCTGTGAGGATCCCGCCGCAACTTGCTCTTGCGGCTTAGAGCAAAGACGGCGCCTGTTCTGCAGCTGGCTGGGGCAAGGCTTCGCTAGGAAGCCCCGTGAAGGAAGCCAGGTGTTGGGGGGGGGAGGAAAAAAGTGGGGTAAAGCAAAGGAAAGGTCCCGTGAAACCGCCGCCTTGGCGTGCAGAGGGCTCGCTTCTCCAAACCTCCTAGGCAGAGCCGGGAGAGGCCTGCATCCTCCCGGCTGCACGCCGTTCGGGGCAGAGGCCTCACCCCGAGCGTGGCTTCCTCTCCCTGCAAAACGCCAGCAGTGGATGGATGGCTAAGCTTCCTTCTCCGAGTTTCAGAGCTGCAGGACTTCTCACGACCGAGCAGGTGGGCTTGTCTAGGAGCCTTTTGGGTGTCAGAACTCAGCCCGACCCATCTCCCCCCTTCCGTCGCTGGGACTGTTTTTCCCTTCTTCCGCTTGCCTTTCTTTTCCTTTCCTGCTGCGCCAGTTTGGGAAACGCACCGGCGGGGCCAAAACGACCAATCCCCCCCGCCGTTCTCTTTCCTTCTTCGGTTGCGAGGGTGTCAGAAACAGCTCCGGTAAGGCCGCTTCTTCCCTTGAAAAAGGCCGGAGCATTTGGACGCAGGGAAAGCTATCTCAGCCTTTCACGGGACTTGAGTTAGGCCTTCTTGGCAGGAATTGGAGCCGCCGCCGCCGCCGCCGCCGCCGCGCCCTGGCTGACCTTCCTCTTCCTCTCCTTCATCCCCCAAATCTCGGCACCTCGCTCGGGGGCGTCCCAGCAAGAAGAGCTCTGCGGCGGCGTCTCTCCCGGCGCTGGGTTTGTTGGCGGGTTTTGTGGCAGAAGGGTGGTTTGAGCCAGTTAGAATAGAGTTCTTTATTGGCCAGGTGTGGTTGGACACACACAAGGAATTTCTCTCCGGTGCTTAAGCTTGCGGTGATACAAGTAATAGTAGACCCTTGCAAATAAATTCACCCCAACCCCGCCCCACGCCGCGCTTTTGCCTGGCCAAGAGATTCGGGCGAGGTCCAGGCAGGCAGGGGACTTAAAATGTTTCTAGCTGGATGCACTGGGAGGCTGAGATCCTACAGCCTTGCATCTGGATAAAGTTGAATAAGGTGGGGGCGATTAAAATCTGTGCTGTGAAATGCCCCCATCTCTCTAATATTCGCTTTCCTTTGGCGATCAAGCCTGGTGGGCTTCCTTCTGAGTAGGCCCATTTAGGACTGATTTTCTCCCAAGGAAAACTTAAGGATCGTGTTTGGGGATCGAAAGGGATGGGTGGGGTGGGGGATAAAGTGCAATAACCACCCCTCCGCCTTCCCTGATCTCACTCGTTATTTAATGCTAAGCTCATTGTTTCGCTGCAAAGAAAGGAATGCAAAATAATCACTGGTTAGAAGCTGCCTTCCTTATTTTAAAAGTCCACTGAAGTCGGGCGGCTAATACACGCAAATCCATCCATCAATAAATCAAATTGCCTCTTTTAAAGCCGCAATCCCGTAGATCCTCTAGGGGGTCGATACATTCAGACAACCCTTTAAGCGGAGGCAGAAGTTGCTGTGTTCTCTTTTTTGTTTTTCTTCTCTCATTTTGATCGGGTGTCAGGCGCTGTACAGTGATCCAAGAGGAGACAGATTGGATGGAGATGTAGGAGACTCCGGATTGGAGAAAAAAGACGCTTTTCAACATTTCCCCCCCCCCCCGCCCTTGTCGGAAAACCGAGCGCTCCTCCTGGCAGTTCCTTATCAAGACTTTGCCGTTCTAAGGAGCTTTCCTAAGGAGGAAACCCCAGCGGCTTTATTGGGAACGGTGGAACAAACTGGGCCGTCAAAGTGGGAGAGGACAAGGTGGCCAGGATTACACGTTATCCCTCCAGTTCTCTGAAAACGGAAAGCGTTTCTCGTGATTTTTCCAGCAGCGGCTTGGGAGAAGGTGATCCGCAGGAGGAATTTTGTTCGTGTGTTTCTTATACATGGATGCAAAACCTCCGAAGCACCTGAGTGTTTCTTTTCCTGCAGAGTCTCTATTTTCTCTCTTCCTCCCCCTCCCTCCCTCCCTATCTCCCTCACTCCTCCCTCTCCCTCCCCCCTCTCTCTCTCTCTCTCTCTCTCTCTCTCTCTCTCTCTCTCTCTCTCTCTCTCTCTCTCTCTCTCTCTCTCTCTCTCTCCCTTTCTTATCCAAATTGTTTGCATAACAAGCGGAGGGAGGCAGAACATAAACCTATTTCTTTTCATTTTTAATCCGCGGGCGTTCTCGCGCTCTGGAGCGATAACTATTCGCCCGTCAAATCTTTGCAACCTCGCCCTGTCATATTTTGGCCTAAAAAGAGCCCAAACGCAATTCCCTCTCTCTCTCTCTCTCTCTCTCTCTCTCTCTCTCTCTCTCTCTCTCTCTCTCTCTCTCTCTCTCTCTCTCTCTCTCTCTCTCTCTCTCTCTCTCTCTCTCTCTCTCTCTCTCTCTCTCTCTCTCTCTCTCTCTCTCTCTCTCTCTCTCTCTCTCTCTCTCTCTCTCTCTCTCTCTCCCTCCCTCCTCCTCCTCCTCCTCCCGCGTCCCCTACAGGTATTTTTACTGGCTAATTGTTTAAGCGAAAGAGTCTCGGCCGGAGAGATCTGGGTGGGGCGGGAGGGTAATTCGAGGCTGGAAATGTATCTGGCTACTATTCTTTTTTTTTTAAAAAAAAGGACTTCGCAGGCGTAGGAAGGCCTGGGTTGGCGAGGGGGGGGTCTTCTCTCTGGAAAGGGTCTTGTTTATCAAAGGTCAGACCACCCACGGGGAGGACGCAGTCGGACGCGCGTCGGCGCTCACCCGAGCCTTTGGCCCTGGTTTTCATTAACACTAGGGAGCCAGGCAAGGAAAGAGGCGGCCAGCCTCCTCGTACACACACACACACACACACACACACACACAGAGAGAGAGAGAGAGAGAGAGAGAGAGAGAGAGAGAGAGAGAGAGAGAGAGAGAGAGAGAGAGAGAGAGAGAGAGAGAGAGATCCTCCACCGTTTATTCCAGCCAAAGGCGAAAAGGGTGACAAAACCAGGTTGGCCGGTTGTTCGTGTGTATCCCAGCCCCAAGGTGTTGACAAGACCTTGCGAGGGAGCATGTGCGGGAAGGGGGGGGGGGGTAAGAGGAGAAGCAGATTTTCGGGCGACTTCCAATTATTAGCAGTAGTGGCACCGCTATGATTTGCACACCATTTGCCAGGTCGCGCTGGATTGAAGACTCTCCAATCAACTTTTTGTCTGTTTGTTTGTTTTCCTTGAAGACGGTTTGCTTCTCACCAAAGAAACTTCTTCAGCTTCTTCAGAACCGAAAAAGCTTCTTGGATGAGAAGCGAAACTGGAAAAAACCCCAAAGTCCAATTGCCTCTTGAAAAAAAGCACATTTGGGACAACCAAGACCTGGATGAGTGAGAATCTCCATAGACAAGACTTTTCCAATCGTTCCAAGAATTGTAATTTGTGCCCACCCACCCAAAAAACCCAACAATCCTTGGTTCCCCTTCTTCCCCCCCCAAAAAAAAAATAAATTACCGGTGTATTGAGATGTCCATTCCTGTGTCCACAAGTACTTTTCCAGATTTATTTACTTACTTACTTATTTGTTTATTTATTGAAAAGGCACCAAGTGCGCCAACCACTATATTGGCACCGTGGCAAGTGGCAAGTTTCCTTTTTGCCTCCCGCCTCCCCCTCCTCTTCCTCCTATACCATTGTTGTTGGGTTGGTTTTGTTGTTCCCCCAGATCTTTAGACTGGATTTGGCCTTTCTCTCCACCTATTGCATTTTTTAAAGAATTTCCGCAGTGACATTGTTCACCTCCTTTCTTGTGATTCCTTCTGGCTTCTCAAAACACTAGCCGCCCTTGTAAATCCACCCTGACAGAGGAGTTAATCCGAATCAATAGCGCTGCTTGACTAAAACTAAAGTCTTCCTGAAGCCAAATCTGACTCTGGAGACAAATATCGCAACAGTTTTCTTGAAACCAGGTGAAATCAATTTGCTATTTTCTTCCTGGGCAGCCCACCCGCCAACCGCCAGCCCCGCTTCTCAATTTGGCTTCCTTTTCAGATTTCCTAGAAGTCTGCAAACTAGGCAAACACCATCAGGCTCACATTTCCGAGGCTAGCCAAAGTTGGGTAAGTGCTCAACCCTCATCTGTTCTCTTTAGGATTGAGGGTGGTGTGTAGCTGTACCCACCCACCCACCCACACACACACACACACACATTCATGCACATCTCTGTGGCTGATAATCTTTAAAACGGATTCAGCTTTATTATTAAAACTGATTTCAGTCCTGGACACATGGCTTGGAAAGCACAGAGGGGGCTGTTATAGAAGGAACAATTTATTTTGAAAATCTCAGGAAAAGATGTTGGAGGTCCTGAAGTGTCCAGGGTGGGGAGGGGTTTGAAGATGGTTGCAGAGTCCAGGCCTTCAGTCCTAACCCCCCCCCCCTCCCCTCCCCTTTCTGAAGTTGCTGCTAAAAATCAGCAATCTCTCAGTCAAAACTTTGACGTGGAAAAAAATGGCTAAAAGTTGTGTCCCATTCTTCATCCTTGTGGCCTCTTTTGCCCCTTCCCAGAAACCCCTCTGCCAGTTACGAGCATCATTCTTTCACTGCAATTTCTCTATAACTTGATTTGAAACCAAGTAGATGCCAACAATATTGCAAAACCCCTTCTCCGAAAAACAGCTCATTTCAGGAAACTGTTGGTGATGTTGGCTGGGCATGATAGGAAGTGCTATCCAGTTTGTCTGGATGGGTGTGCATTAGGGGCTATCAAGTCCTGTGGTGTCCTGTGGTCCTCTCTGAGCTTGATTGTTGACTGTTGACAAGGAAGCTCAAATCTTGAGCTACAAAGATTGTCTTCTATCACTGTCAAGTCCAGTTGGTCTTCTGGTGGACCCTTGGCCAAGGCTCTTGATCCTGCAATGGTCATCTCAAGTAATAAGGTGGAGTTCTTCCAAAGACGTTCCTATTATGACCCCCGTTATCTAATTTTTATGCTGCTACTCCCTTCCCTCTTTCTCGTCCACTGTCCACTCACATCACTGGCTCAGGGTAGGTCAATCTGTGCATGTAGCCCTTTACATCAAGGACCTGGTCAGCCTCACTTTATCTAGGACTGACAGTCTGGAGGTCTTCTACCTTTGCTTTTAAGAACTATCTCAAACCATCATCTGAAGATACCTCTCTTCTTATTTTTCCACACACGTGTTTTTAAGGAAGACAATGATATTTCCTTAGTTTTCAAGGAACAAACAAGAAAATCGGGCAGCTTTTAGAAAAAATCACCTTTGGGATAACCATGACCTGGATGATGGAGAGTCTCCATAGGCGTCCGTGTTTTCAGTTATCTGATCTTTGTCATATAATATGTCTATAAAACCTTCTCAATCTTACCAGCTGCTTTTCTGCCAGGAATTTGTGGATGTCCTATTGTTGGAAGTAAGGTGATCCACCACAAAAACTGGACTTTAAACCTGTCTTTTGAGCTGGCCTTATATACATTTGAAGATATTTTTTTTGAAGTCCACACAATTTTTGCATTTTGCATTACAGTTGGGTTCCCAGCTCTCTTCCTCTGCCAGGAGTGACTGTGACGGAACCCAACTTTTTATCTGGGTACATTCAAAAGCAACAAAGACATTTGTGGGCCTAAAGAACACACCAATTTCATGCACAAAATTACATGGGTGTGAAAGGGGGGAAAAAGGGAGGGGAAAGTGAAACTAAACGCCCAGTTAATGAAAAAAGTAGAGCCGGTTAACCACTGACTAATCAGTCCTTAATTTGTTTGATTCAGGGCACCTCATCCTGACGCTTCAGGATAGCATTTATCAGTTCTCCCCAACTTTAGGCCCACGAGATGCATGGGAACTATGATAACCCAGAATCCCTTGCTGGCATAGTCCTTGAAGTAAGCTGAGGAAGTCCTTCAGACCATCCCAAGAACTGATGTAACTCTGCGCAAAAGGCAAAGGTATTTTGCAGAATAGATCCAGATTGATGAGAAATCCCATCGCTGGATGCCAGCCAAGCCGAACGGCCAGGTTCAGGCAGAGAAATGGAGAGGTTTCCAAAGTCTGGAAGCCAGCATTATCTGGGGCTTGCACAAACACAGAGCATCAACTGAACCCCCCCCTACACACACACACACACACACACACACACACACACTTACAACAACCCCTCATCCCCAAATCCGAAGTAAGCCCTTCTCTTTTCTGGCCAAAACTGGGGTGCCAGGACTCCTGGGGGCCCCTTCCCATTTCTTCTTCCTCCAGCCCATTCCAGGAATCCTGTCCTAGGTGACCGCGGGAAGGGATCCAAATGAAATCAATCAAGAAGTAACTGAGAATCCACTTTCCCAAAATCTACTTCCGACCGTCCTTCCAATCAAGGCAACTGCCCAACGTCAAACTGGACAAGCCTTTCCACACTTTTCAGACCGGACCAAAACCGGATTGATAAACTGATGGCTTTCCCCCCCCCCTTCCCGAGTGTTTTGTTGCCTGTAGCAGTTTGCTTTTGACATTGATTGTGTGTCTGTTTGCGTGTGTGTCTCTGTGTGTGTCTCTGAGGGTTGTTAGCGGGCATTTCATATACTTGCTTCTAGCCCAATTGAGGGGTCTTAAAAACTGAGGTTTTTTTTAAAAAAGTATTTAGTTATTTATTTATCCTATTTAAGAACAGCCCATCTCCCTTACAGAGGGTGGCTACAATAAAATATGAAAAGCATCAAAACCAGCATGTAAAATTTAAAGAGGCCAGGCATGTTTTTTAAAAAAAAAATCAGTGAAAAGGCGCGCACGCGGGGGGGGGGATTTCCTTCGTCCTTCTCAAATCAGCTCCTCCGAAAGCAAATCTCTCCACCGACCCCCACCCAGGCTCTTCCTTTCTCTCACCCACCCACCCACCCCCGCACCCACTCTGGCAGGTAGTTCTACCCCTGATTAAGGGGTTATCAGACCTGGAATGCTTCGCCGGGCTGTTGGCTGAATCCCAAACCTCTGTTTAATCCCAGGGAAGGGGGGTGGGTGAGAGCGCGGCGGAGGGG
This sequence comes from Vipera berus, assembly GCF_964194415.1. Taxonomy (NCBI): domain Eukaryota; kingdom Metazoa; phylum Chordata; class Lepidosauria; order Squamata; family Viperidae; genus Vipera; species Vipera berus. The sequence continues at coordinate 2,356,828 of NC_138213.1, read as the reverse complement.
GGAGGGCGAGAGGGGCGAGGCGAGGGGGTTCTCTGGACCGATCGCTCCCCCACTTTCCCCCTCCCTCTCCGTGTGTGTGGGCTGGTCGGCTTTATCTGCTTCCAGCTCCCGGGGCTTACATTGGAATCTGGCTTCGGAGGGGGGGGGGAGGGTAGGCGGCGGCGGGGGGGGGCTGTTTTTGTGCCAGAGGTCCTTCCAAGCAGCCCTCCAGCAAGCCAGCGGGCCAAAGATCACTGAAGCCTTTGGAGGGGCCAAAGGTTGCATTAAACCGGCGGGGGGGAGGGGGCCCGCAATCCTGACGGGTCCCTCACGCACTTCTTTGGCCACGAGTGTTCCCAGGTGGGCAAGAGGCCTGCCCACCCGGCCTTCTGGAAGATCTTTCGGCTGTGTGGGGGGAGCATTTTTAGAGGGGATGGAAATCGGCCGGGGGGGGGGGGTTGGCGTTCCTGAAAGCAAAGCCGCGTTGCGCTCGATGGGAGAGCTTGCAAGGAGGCCGAGAGAGGCTCGGCTGAGCTGGGGCTGAATTCAGGGGCCGGGACGAGATAACTGACACTCCGGGGAAGTGTGTGTGTGGGGGGGGGGGGGCTCACACAGTCAGACGGGCTTCCCTGAATTGGTAGGGGCTCAGCTTCCCCGAAACCGGCCCGATTCCTGCTTCTTCCCCTCGCCCCCCAATTTCTCCAGTCTGGGCTGGGAATGAAGCTCTCGGGCCGGGCAAACGAAGCAGCCTACTGTGACCGCCGCGGGTGGAAAGGCGGAAAGGCTGAGAGGGGGGTCGAGCTGCCTTTTCTGCCGCCGCTTGAATCGTCCCTTAAGGCGAGGGTTAACGGCACACTCGGAGGCAAGATTCGGTTAGAAAAACCAATAAGGGCAGGTTGGTTCACGTGGTGTGGTGGGATGGAGGGTTTGTTGCCACTGTGTGTTGGGGGGAGAGAGCAGGGAGGGGGAGGCTCAGCTAATCTCAGTGGACACATGTTGTACTTTGACAATAAAGGTTTATTATTCTTATTTTTATTCAGCCTGGGGGAGAGAAAGGACCCCAGCTAGGAACAGATCGACAGTCTCTTAGGCGCGGAAGAAAAGCCGCTTTTTAAAAACCAGGAAAAAAAAGGAAAGGAAATAAAAAAGGAAGGGGAAATAAAAGGGAAAAGGAAGGAAAGAAAGAAAGAAAGAAAGAAAGAAAGAAAGAAAGAAAGAAAGAGAAAGAAAGAAAGAAAGAAAGAAAGAAAGAAAGAAAGAAAGAAAGAAAGAAAGAAAGAAAGAAAGAAAGAAAGAAAGAAAGAAAGAAAGAAAGAAAGAAAGAAAGAAAGAAAGAAAGAAAGAAAGAAAGAGAAAGAAAGATGGAGAAGGGAAGAAGGAAGGAAGAAGAAAAAGGGAAGAGAGAAGGGAAGGAAAGGAAAGGAAGAGGCTGCAATATTCTGTGTGACAATTAAGAAAAAGAAGCTAAGCTTCTCCCTTAGTTTACCCAGTTTGCTTTGGCCAAGTCTGACAGACCCTTGAAATTGGCCACCTAAGAAACGTGTGAACTTCTGGAGAAGTTCGGAGAACGCAGCATCTCTTCAAGAATGAGAAAAGCGGATTATAAATAAAACGCACCCACCTGGTGCCCACAGCTAAAGGAATCCAAGGCGTTCCCCCCTGTCCCCTCCGCCCTCGCTTTCCACACCTTCTAACGCCCGTCAATGGGTGGGAAATACTAGCAATGAAAGAAACGGGGCTGGGACCTTGGGGGACGCCAGAAATCTCTAGGGAGGGATTTGGACTCAACGGGTCTTGGGTCAGAATAGAGCCCAGTTAATTCTATTCTCCTCTGTAGGAGCAACTACAAAAAGGGTGTGTGTGTGTGTGTGTGTGTGTGTGTTTATGAGGGTGTTTATTAGTCCAATTGGTGTCTATGAGCTATTCCAAGACAACCCAAACATGTTTTCTTTGGGCTGTTTGGGGCACCATTAATCTTTGCAGAATTTCTTTTTGAAGATAAATGTGCAACGGGGGATGGCACAGCCCCCCTCCAACTGCTCCCCCCCCCGCCGTCACTGTTAGCACTCTGGGCAAGACGAGAGTCACCTCGCTTTATTCCTTGTTATCCGGGGAATCCATATATCTATATTTATATCTCCCTCCCCCCCCCTCTCTCTCTATCTATCTGATATAGAGATAGAGATATATAGTTATATTGTTATCCCTATTATATTCCTTGTTATCCAAAATGGACCGTTGGATTAATTTTAAGAACAATAATACGAAAATCACATTTCCGCGCATCCTTTCCAACTCGATTTCCGCCTCCCTGGAGAAAGTTGGAGCTTTCCCAGCCACGTGCAAATTTACTTCTCAAATCAAAACATCAGCTCTTCTCAATGAAATTTAGGGGAGTTCCGTTCAAAAGGAAGGCCATATTTTTTTTACCCGATATATTATAAAGATGCTCAAAGAATGAAACAAAAAAGGAGCAGCAGATAACCAAGGCAACAAAAGATGAAGACAGCGAGCCTGGGGGGGGGGGTTGTTTTTTGTTTGTTTTTGTTTTGGGGGGGTGAATTGTTTCCTCTATAGCCTCTTTTAACAGGGTTACATGAAAGAATTGGGCTGTCCTGAAGAAACTCAGGAATTGGAGAAAGGGGGGGGGGAGAGAGAGGCAAGGCTGAAAGAGACACCTATTTCTTTAAAGGCTTTCTAAATAATTTCATTTCTTTGCATCTAACAGTGTTGCTCACCTATTTGAAGTGGTGGCCCTTTGGCTAATTAAAGACTATAAGCCTATTCACTTGGAAATGTATTTGCTAAAGGGGAAATTGATATGAAAGGATCAATTGGTGCGCAAGGGAGAGGATATTATTAACCTTGTTACTGGTTTTTTTTTTCTTCACGTTTGGTATTGTGACTTCAGTTCAAACCTTCCTGAATTTAGAGCCTCAGGAATATTGGCAAAACAATTCTAATTTCCTTTTCCTAAACCCATGTAATTGGAATATCCAGGATAGCCGTCCTAAAAAAGGGCGCTTTATTTTTGCAATGAGCATATGTCAATATATTTTATAATATTTAAAAATCGTTGAAGACATACTGCTAAGCTTGTAAGCCGCCCTGAGTCTTCGGAGAAGGGCGGGATATAAATGGAATAAAATAAAATAAATAAATAAATATATAACACCCACGTTATATATCTCACGTTTGGAAAATACGCGTGATTTTTTACAATAATATTAAACGGAGATAAGCTGCAATCCTATGATGCTGCTGCTATTTTATCTGGATATAAATCTCCATTTAGAATTCATTGGGGAGGTTGGCAGGTCAGGTAAGTGAATGAACCCATAGCTAAGTTTAAAGAATTTGGAGTTTTTACGAGCAAAGGGAGAGAGGGGTGGGGGTGGGGTTAGAAACCCAGCATCCATTGTTATTTTATTTTATTTTATTTTATTTTATTTTATTTTTCGATGAACTATTTACTGCACAAGGCAGAAAGAATCAGCCCTTTCGAATTATCTCCCAAATTGGTTTCCGCCTCTCATTTTCTTCTTAAAACTGGGGGGAAGAAACGGGGAAAGGAGCTATTCTACCCATACTATTATGAATGGATGGATGGACTGATGGATGGAGAGATGAATAGATGGAGGGAAGGAAGGAAGGGACTTTTAGCCCGCTCAGTAACAGCCTTACTGTCTGAGCCCTTTTTCCGAGTCTCTTAAAAGGATGTCCAGCCAGGTAAACTTGCTAAAATGCCAGGTGTCCAGGACAGATCCTGGTTGGGCGGATGATTCAAAGACGGATTGGAGGCGATTCTTCGCCCCACTCGTCGCCTTCCATGGGGTGCCCCCTCCCAAGCGTAATATTTCCAGAGGCATCCAAGCCTTCTAAATATGCTTCCAATGATGGCGGGGGGGGGGCAGTGGGAGGTGGGGGTGGGGGAGAGAGAGACAAGCTGGAAAAGAAGCTGAGAGAATCAGCCGCTCGTCCTTAAAACGAATCCGTTGATTCCTCAGCCAAAAATTAAAGGTGAGAGGGGGGGGGGGTCCGACGCTGCTGGAGAAAAAACTACCCACCCACCTCCGATTGGATCCATCCTCGATCTAATAACAGGAAGTACCAGAACGGGTTTTGAAAGCCTTTAAATTCTTTCCTGAAACCCCTGGAGATATTTAAAAGGAGGGAATGGTAAAAACGTCTACAGCACTGGGACTTTAGAGGTCATGTAACCCAAAATGACCGAGGCCTCGCCACTCGCCCCTACCCCTCTGAAAACCTCAAGCCGAGGCAAGAGAATTCTTGAGCTTAGGCAGAGTGCGCCAGAATTATAAACGGATCGGTGTTGAAAAAGTTGCCGAAATAGGTCAAACCTTCTGGGATTACATGACTTGGTGGGGAACGAAAGTGTGTGTGTTGTGTGTGGGGGGGGAGGGGGCAGACTGTAGGTTTTGCATTAGAATTCCTTCTTGGGAGGGGAAGCCCCCCCCCCCCGGGGGGAGCTTTCCTTAGGGAAAGGAAAACGAGCTTGGGATGGGAGAGGGGGAAAAATGCCGGGCTTCCAAGCTTTAGGAAAAGTCGCAATTGTTTCTCCTGCTTCCCCCCCCTCCTTTTTCTCTCTCTTCATTTTGGCGAAAAGGGAAAGGAGAAAGGCTTAAAACGTCTTGGGACAAGCAGGGGGTTGATAAAACGAGCCGCTTTGCGGTGGCGATGGTGGGGGGGGAGTGCTTAAAGCGTATTTGTGTGATTGTATGTGTGTGTGTGTATACACAGTGTATATTTGTGTGTGCGCGCGTATATGTGTATGTATGCATGCATGTATAGATAGATAGAAAGATAGAAACACACACGCTGTGGGTGTATATATGGGGGAGTTTTGCTTTTTTTTTTTGAAGAAAGAAATAGGAACTTACGCTCACCATCTTTTTACATAATAAGGCTGACAATGCATATAATCGGGGAGGGAAACGCTGCAACTTTTGTGGCAGGCGGGCAGATGTCAGAAGCCCAGGTTCAGGCCCGCCACGGGGTGCAACCGAGGCCGTTCAGCTTGAAAGCTGCCTTGAGCAAATCAGTCCGGGTCCATAAAATGGGTATATCGGGGCGATCGTCCTTCCAAAGCGTACTGTCGCAGGGGTGCGCCTTAGTCGGAAACCCCGGTCTTCAAATGAGTGGAAGTTTTGTCCCGACGGATTTCTAAAAGAGTGGACTGGTTTGCCGTGGGACTGGTAAATTGGCGCATTTGCCTTCACTGTTTGAAAGGGAGAGAGAGGGGGGGGGTCCTTTTTGTCCCTTAAAAGCTACTGGAAGAAGAAAGAAGGAAGAAAGGGAGGGAGGGAGGGAGGGAGGAAGGAAATAAGAACGGGGTCGAAAAAATGATTAAAACAAAAATATGTGGTACACTTAGATAATTTGTTACTTTGGTATTAAAGTCCCCACCACCACCACCACATAGACCTAAAGAATGTGATCTTTAATGGGGGGCGGTAGCAGTAAGTCCCAGGAAAGTAAGCCCAGCTGCATTTGCCGTCTCTCCCTCCTTCCCTCCTCCCCCCCCCCGCAGCTCCCTCCTCTGAGTAAGGCTCTGGGCGGGCCCCACTGGACGGAGAAGGCCGCTTTTCAGCAGCAAAATATTGACCCATTTCTCGTTTTAGAAACTGCAATTATATTAAGGACTGGGACTTTTTCGGAGGCGGAGATGACTTTCTCCGGTTTTCAGGCTAATGACAGCATTCTGCCCCTGTTTACCTTCTTTTGAAAGGGGGGGGGGGAAGGCAGGAAGCAGGCGAAGGGCAGAGGCAGAGAGAGAGAAATAGATTGAAAACTGGCACCGTAAGGTAAAGAAGATATAATGATGGGTCCCGCTTTCTGCCTTCTCCTGTCCCAGCTTCTAAGCCCTCCCCCCCTTTATATTAGAATAGAATAAAATAGGATATTCTTTACTGGCCAAGCGTGAAGGAATGTGTCTCCCTCGTTATCAAACTGCCTTCATGGTTTGAACGAGAGAGAGAGAGAGAGAGAGAGAGAGAGAGAGAGAGAGAGAGAGAGAGAGAGAGAGAGAGAGAGAGAGAGAGAGAGAGAGAGAGAGAGAGAGAGAGAGAGAGAGAGAGAGAGTTTGTCTCCCTCATTATCATTGCTTCCTCAAACCAGGATAGTTCTCCATTTGCCCCAGGACCTCTGTTAGCCAAGTTCAGATCCAGAAGGCTAAACCCAAATTGAATGGAATGGAACGGAACGGAATGGAATTGAGTACTTCATTTGGCCAAGTGTGATTAGGCACACAAGGAAATAAATCTCCGGGAAATCTCTGAGAATCGGGCAAGGCGTGAAGAAAAGTGTCTTTAGAGTGCTTAAGGGCAAGACAGCAGTCTTAGCCCACTGGCCCATCAAGTTTAGCAGTAGCTCCGTTCACACTATGCTTTTCCCAGGATGAACTACATCTTGGTTTACTTCCCTTAATTCAGTCTTGTGCTAGACAGGAAAACACAGCCTGGCCCTAGTCATCATAGCGGAGTTCCCCTGCAGCGCCAGAGCCTGACGGGAAAGGACTGGGTTGGGAGTCATTGTGTTGTGTGAACGCAGCTCTTGTTATATACCACCTACTCTGTCACTTGTGAAGGGACACCAGCCACGTCTCTGCTACAACAGGATGAGGTTCCTTTCCCATTTCAAAGCCGGCTTTGCTCTCTCAAATATGTCTTGCCCCGGGAAGTAGATTTTTTTTCTTCCCAATCCAGCGTTTAGCCAAATGCGTTTCACTACAAGGCCCATTCTTCCCAGCCACCCTCGGCCTGGCTTTGCAGTTGATGAAGATCTGGAAGGCGCCAGGGTTGGGGAAGTCATTAAATATTTGGGTCCTTTAATTAGGGACGGAAAGCTTCGACTTTGCAAGCCCACTTTTGTTCAGCTTCCTGCTTTCTGGGGCAGGGGTCCAAGAGAAAGACGACCCCCCCCCTCCCGCCCTCTCAGGAGGAAATCTCCCGTGGGAAATTTCCTCTTCTGGGAAGCGAGAATGAAACAGACAGGAATCCCTCGAGAGATTTCCATCATCCACCTGCCCCAAAGTCTGGCGCCTCTTCCTGGAGGTTCAAAGTGAAAATTTGATTCAAAAGAATGGGAAGTTAATTTCGGATTTCTAAAAAATGAATAACCAACTGGGTTCATACGTGCCTGGCTTTTGCCTACATTTCCAACAATTGCTAGACATGTTTTTAAACATTTTTGCTAATCTTGCAGGTGGTAAATGCCATCTCTAAAACATTTTGTACAAGTTTTCTTTGTAGGTAACTGCCCTTGTTACTTTATAGTTTCTTTCCTACAAGTTTCGCCATTTTTCTAACTTTACATTGTGCCCAAAGCTTTTTGCCCAAGTTATCATTGTTTCTTTGACTTGTTCATCTTCCATCTTTAAGTTTAACAACAACAACAAGCTATACAGTTTCTTAACCAATTTTTCATTTGATAACAATAGTATCGGGTCTAACACTGATCTTTATAAAAACCATATGTTTTAACCTACATTGTCCCAAATCCCCAGATCACTGAATTCCGACAGGTTAGGGGACATCCTTGTGTTTACTGATATATAGAGATGTTTATGTATAATTTATAAACCGTTTCGACCAACCCCCCTCTCTATTTGGTTATTCAGAAGTAACTCCTTTTCCCTGAAGATTATCCCCAAGAAAAGTAAGTGTGTGTGTGTGTGTGTGTGTGTGTGCGCGCTAAATTGGGAGCTGGCCCCAGTTAAATCAATGGAATTTACATTGGAGTAAACAGGTTATTATTACAAGACTACACTATTAAAATTCGGATCCGTCATATAATCCCCTGGGATCAGTGGCCCGGAGTCCATCTGCCATCATAAACCGAATTAGTCCTCTTGCGTTAATCCAGAACCATTGATTATAATTAACTCCTAATTAATCGGGAGTCCCCTTTCTTTAATTCGGAGTCACTCGCTGGCCTACTTCAGGTATCTTGTTTTAGATTTGGGCTGGCTTAGCAGGCATAAGAACCTGCTGCGGTTCTTGCGTCGGCTTCTTTAACAAACCATGGTTAACTATAATCCCGGCTATACTAGTCAGTAGGCTTGATCCCAGACTTGATCTATTCATCCACACCGCCAAGATAGAAACGGTGTTTGGAAGGACCACTTCGGAGGGTGGGGCCGCTCTGATTTCCAACCCTGAATTAAATGGAGCCAGGCGGCCTATAAGCCACGGGTGGGCACGATTTGGACAGCTTCGTGCACGTGTGAAAGCGAAATCGATCGCTGACAGAAGCGGAAAAAGCATTTCACGGCTTCCGCGGGGCCAAGAAACTTTCCAGGGCGCAGCTAAAAGCTCCGCATCCTGTGACCCGCGCGCATTCTCGGATCGCAAGTTGAGAATCGCGCTCAGCTATCCAAAGGCGGTAAGTGGGCGGGTAGGAATGGCTTTTTCCCAAAAAAACACACCAAAAAACAAAAATCACGCCCGTGTTTTCCATTCCCCCACCCACCCTTCTCCCCCTCCCCCTCTAACAACAGAAGGGGAAAAGACTTTTGCCGCGCGGAAGGCAGTCTCCAATCCAATGGCAACCTCTGTCGCCCGGTCTGGATGTGGGGCGGTGGGGGCCGCGGAGAAGAACGCGTGTCGGATCGGCAGCCACCCAAGTCTCGCCATGAGAGGGGAGAGAATCAGAAAACAAACCCACGCGCCAGTCCGGACTTGGGCGGGTGTTGTGCGGCGCGAAAGTGCTGTAGAAGTGGCGGCGTGTGTGTGTGTGTGTCACGCGGGAGCATGGATCGAGCGAGGATCCGCAGGGATTGAGATCCCGAACTCACTGGTGGGGGGGCCGCAATGGTTATTTTTTTCCCCCCTCCGTTTCCGCAGGAGCGGATGGGTACCCGGGAGCTTGGCAGCGCTGGGTTAACTTCGTCTCCCGATTCATTCCCTAAAAACAAACAACCCCCAAACTTGAATTTCATCCCTCGAGATAGTACTGTGGAGGGGGGGGGGCATCGCCGCCCGCCAGGAAACCGCGAGCAAGTTCTCGTTAACTCGGGGAATCAGTGACCGCCGTTAGGAATTTGTTCCTCCCCGCTCCACCCCCGGGTGTGTGTTTGTGTAGGATTAGCGAGACCCCGAGCGCGCAAGGCTTCAGGATAGCGTTTTCCTCCATAAACCAATCCCCACCACCACCACCCCCGGATCTCTCGCAGAGTTTAGGAAATGTCTGGGTTCATAAAGAGAAGAGGAATTTGAGGTTCGCGCGGCTGCGGGTCTGTGAAATGGCCCGTCAAAAAGATGGGGAATGATGCTGGCTGGGGGATTCTGGGAAGTCTTAAAAGTCGTTAGGTTTGCACACCCCTGGTTTATTTCGTTCACCCCTTTTCTGGGTCAAGGTCGTACAGCGGAGCAGCACAACGCCGCCGGCCACAAAACACTCCATTGAAGTTAGACCCAACTCCTCCACCCGGGGTTGTGTGAACGCCGACGGCTCCTTAACCCTTCGGCTTTGCTTCCCGGGGTTAGGAGAGCCCAAACTCGCAAAGAGCCTGGCTGCCCCTTTCCAGACGAATGCCTTTTAGTGAAAGGTGCAAGCTTTTGTGGGCTACAGCTCACTTCGTCAGGTGCGAATTTTATTAAAAGGGGCAAACCGGGGTGTTCATGTGGAAAGGTCCTCACTTCGCTCCTCTTTACGGGGAAGGAAAGTAACAGCGAACGCAAAAACGTAGATTGTGAATGGGGATTTTCTTGGGGTGGGGGAGACCATTGGGAGGGGGGGGCAGAGGTTGAAGGAACCCGCCTAGGGCACCCTGACCGTGAGCCGAGTCGGTTGGAAGAAAAATTCGCTTACCGGCCGTAAAAATTCCAGCCGCGTTTCTGGTTTTACTGATTTAAGCTTTTATAAATATTGCTTTATCCTGTCCTAAGCCGCCCAGAGACGCTTGACAGCCAGACGGGAGGGATATAAATTTAATAAATAAATACATTTCATAAATAAAATAAATTTCATAAATACATTTCATAAATAAATAAGTCAGTCAGCCTGTCTGTCTGTGGGCGGGGTCGCGCACACCCGCACGCCACACACACACACACACACACAACCCTGTGTTCCAACGCACAGAGGACGGACGCTGTGAAGACAATATTCCTGCAGTTATTGGCCCGGAGGGTTTGATCGCCAGATGGGGTCGGCCCGGGAGGCCTTTAAAAAACGATTCGAGGTTCCTTGGCCCAAACAACAAACAAACAAAAGGACCAACTGATGGGGAGGGTTCTTCAGTGGCTCTTGGCCTGCTAGAACCTCCCTATCCAGGGAGAGTCTACCTGGGAATAACGCTAATCGCATATTTGGTTGTAGGGAGCCGGGTCTGACCGCTTTGGGCAACCTAGCCTGGATTGCAAGTCTACCCGGGTCAGCTAAGATGCTTCCTTTCGTAGACGGACGCCTTAGCTGCCAGGCGGATCTGAGACTTCTTTTTTCTCACGAGTGGAAGCATTTTTGTTTTCTTTTTCTCATTAAACACCCACCCCGTGTTTAGCTTCTAAAGGGAGGCCAAGCGAAGCCACCCCTGAGCCTCTCCTTCTAAGCGTCGGCGTGTTGGGTCACAGAGCTCAGGAGAAGCTTTTGAAGCGGCCTTCCACGTCGCGCGGCTGGGCGTCGCCGGGGCGTTCCGGGAGCGCAAATCGGCCTCGGTCGGCTGCCCCTGAGCTCCCGGCGGCTGATCTGCCCTTCGTCTCAAGGGATCCCTCCAGCAAGGGGCCAAGAGTGGTTCGCCACCGCCTGCCGGGTCCACAGGCCACGTCCCGGGGCTTCCTGGCTGCTTGGGAAGGTGGCAGATCTTGGCTCTCAATTGGGGGTCCAAAGCGGAGAGGCAAGCGCCCTCCTTGCCCAGCCCTCTTCTCTCTTTGCCGGTGTAACACCGGCGCTTTCTCGCCAGCAACCCCTTCCCCCCCCCCACCTTTATCCCTGTTTCCCTACCATCTCTCCCTCTTCCCCCCCCCTTCCCTCCCCCGCGCGCGCCCGGGCTCCAGGCGATCAGCACGCCAGGCCCGGGACGGGGTTTCCTCTCCCTTCGTTCCCCGGGCGAACTTGGTAGGTGGCCCTGTATATTTGGGTTAAAGCCGTGTTTATGTTAATGAAAAGGGGGATGAGATTACAAACAGACCACGAAATGTCCTGATTTCTGTTGCTGCTGGATTCGTCTAAACTGTGTATTTCCAGACTAATCAGTTTCGGAGGGCGAGAACGGCGGTTGCCTCAAAGACCCCACCCGAACCTCGGAGAAAGAAAGAAAGAAAGAAAGAAAGAAAGAAAGAAAGAAAGAAAGAAAGAAAGAAAGAAAGAAAGAAAGAAAGAAAGAAAGAAAGAAAGAAAGAAAGAAAGAAAGAAAGAAAGAAAGAAAGAAAGAAAGAAAGAAAGAAAGAGGAAGAAGGGAGGGGAAGGGAAGGGAGGAGAGGGGAGGAAGGAAGAAAATGGAAGGAAAAAAGGGAAGGGAAGGGAAGGAGAGAAGGGGGAGGGGAGGGAAAGGGAAGGAGGGAGGGAAGGAAGGAAGGAAGGAAAAAAGACATGGAAATATTAATCATACTGGAGCTTGCTAAAGAGATTATCTGAGACGTTTTAGGGGGGAAAACAGGGGCACCGACTTGTGAACAGGAGGCTGGAGAATCGCTGCTGCAGTTGAAGGCAGTGGAAGCCCCCCAGGGGACCCTCAAATCCTGCAGAACAAGACCCCTTAGGAAATGCCACAAACCACTCTGGAAGGACAACAGCTTCAGGGGCAGCTGTACCTGCCCCTTTTCAAAACTAGGTGCACAACCCTCTGTTCTCTTCCTGGGCTAAGTCCAATTTAAATCTGGGGTCCTTGCTTCTAGGGCTGCGCACGTTAAATGCCAATTCTTTTCAGAGGGGCTGTGAACCCCACCTGGGATTTCCTCCCTTCTCAACCAGTGGGGTGTCAGAGAAGCCAGCAACTCTCAAAAGGGATCCTTAACTGCTTCAAGCCACTGCTTCTGGATGGTATTCTAAAGTGCCCCAAATATAGTTTTCATGCCGTATCCTAGTCTAGTCTGGTGAAAAGAAAGACTAAGAGTGGCGTGGTAGCAGCGTTCCAATATCTGAGGGGCTGCCACAAAGAAGAGGGGGTTCAACCTCTTGTTCTGCACCCGGAGGCAGGAGAAGAAGCAACGGATGGAAACTAACCAAGGAGAGAAGCAACCTGGAACTAAGGAGAAACTTCCTGACAGTGAGAACAACTAAGCAGTGAAACAGGTTGCTTTGTGGGTGCTCCATCACTGGAGGTTTTCAAGAAGAGATTGGGCAACCACGTGTCTGGAATGGCAGAGGGTCTCCTGCTTGAGGAGGGGGTTGGGCTAGAAGACCTCCAAGGCCCCTTCCAGCTCTGTTATTCTGATATCCCCTTGAAGATTTCTTTTTCTTTTTTCTTAAAGAGAACCCGAATCCCCCCACCCCATTTTGTCTGATGGGGGCAAAAAATAGAGAAGGAAAAAGCCTTTCAAAGGCCACCTGTGTATTTCCTGTATGCAAAACGGGATAGAAATCAGTCAGTCAAACAAAATAAAACCTGAACTTCCTTAATCGGATTTTTTGAGTGTCTTGTTCTTGGTCATATCTGCTGGCAAGAAGACCGAGACACATACATATGAAGTCTTGAAACAGAGAAAGACTTCTGGCAGTCATTTCTGACCTCCCTGCCAGAAAAATTAGCCCACTTAGCATAATGTCACCACTCCGTCCTGGTTGATCTGGTCGGTTGGGCATTTAGTAAATACCCACATGAATTTTTTGTGCCAGATTAGTCATTTCTCACTTGCTCGCTTGCAATGACTCCAGGGGACAGGGTGGTTTTCGTGTGTGTGTGTGTGTGTGTGTGTGTGTGTGTGTGTGTGTGTAAGAGAGAGAGAGAAAGAGAGAGAGAGAGAGAGAAACTTTTTGGGAGATGTTTTTCCACCTCCCCAGTTTAGGCCCCAGATCAGGGATTTCCTAGTGGTGTTCCATCCAAAGATTATTCTGCCAGCCTCACTCTGCTTACCTTTGTGATGTCGTGCATAACACACCATACAGGCTTGCTCTTCTGCCTTGTGGCGGCTTGAAAATAATGATGGGCTTTGATGATATGCCAGTTTCTCTAATTGTCCCGGAACTTCTCCAGCTCTGAAAGAACCAGCAGGTGACACATTATGGTGTGTTCTTCAACAGGATTTCTTGATTAGAGCTATTTCTGCCTTGGCATCCCTAATTATGATGCCCAGTTGATCACAACTAATTCAAACTTCCAGTATTGAGTGGGGACTTCAGTCCTGATCCACATGGGGCAACCTCCTTATGGTGTGGGCCATAATACCCATTATCCTCTGCTAGGCTACAGATGAGAGATCTTTACCAGATCTGAAGGACACCAGCCCAAAGAAGCTGGTCACCAAGATGAACCTTTTGCACTTGGAGCTACACTTTGGTGGAGTTTCTTGTCAAGTCACCCAACTGGTGAATCCTTCTGATGTAATGCAGAAATTGGTGGGCTGGTATTAGGCTGGGATTTTAAGCTGAGTTTGCAATCGATGAACGGGTGAAAGTGACAACTGGATATACAGTATTTTCTGGATGTATCAAAGAGAGAGGGAGATGTGCAGAGACCTTTCTATGAGGTTCCTGATGCTCTCTGAGCTTGGTTGTTTTCTTGCAGACATTTCATGACCCAACCAGTAACATCATTAGTGATGGAGCCGATGATGTTACCTAATTGGTTCATGAACCATCTGCAAGAAAACAACCAAGCTCAGAGGTGATGGTGTTACCTAGTTTGGGTCATGAAATGTCTGCAAGAAAACAACCAAGCTCAGAGGTGATGAGATTATCTAGTTGGGTCATGAAAAACATCTGCAAGAAAACAACCAAGCTCAGAGAGCACCAAGGACCCACAGTTCAACTCGGAGCTACAAAGAATACTATTCTCTTGATCTCTCTCTCTCTCTTTCTACTCCAGTACCTTCAAGGACTCAGCCACCAGCCTCAAACACGATGGTGTCTCAGGATGCTGAAGATGAAAGCAAGGTTGCACACCCGCCGGCCCGACAACAGTGTCCACACACCATTTGAGAAGCTCCATTTCCCCATACGTCTGTCAGCACTTGGGTGATCAAGCAAGAGCCCTCAACAGGTGCTTCATGCATTCGCCGCCTCTTCCTGGCTCTCTGGTTTTATCAACTTTTTTCACATCACTGCTGCATTTTTTTTCTTTCTTCCAGCCTGGGTTCTTCTGCACTTTTTCCTTTGGGTGGGTGGGTCCATGGGTGGGTGGAGGGCATAAGAGAGAGACTAGAGAAGAGAGATAAATTATTCTTTGTCAAATGCCTTACTGAAATCCAAGTGTACATGTCCACGGCATTTCGGTCTTCCACTAATTTAGTTACCCTGTCAAAGAATGAAATAAGATTTAACATGATCTTTTTTTTGACAAACTCAGGTTGGCTTCCGATTATAACTTTGCTTGCTTCTAGGTGTTTGCAGATCTGTTGCTTGATTATATTTTCCAGGGTCTTTCCAGTAATGATGTCAGACGGATTGATCTGTAGTTTCCTGGGTCTGGTTTTTTTTCTTTTTTGAAGATAGGATTCTTGTTCGCCCACACAAAAACGAAGTCTCTTCTTTATAGTGTATGGAGGCTTTGCAACATGTGCCTTTCACCTCAAAGAAAGGAGTATCTCTTGGGATCCATCAATATCTTACAATCAAAACCTGATCTTGTAAACCCACTTGTGTGTGTGTGTAGGGGGGAGGAAAGTCCTCTTTACCTAAAACACTCCATCTTGGCAACCACATGCTAAACCTTAAACAGTTCTATCCTACAATTAAAGCCAGTGTTGAACATTTCTTTGGCTACGCTATCAGAGAAGTCCACCATTACATTCCTAAATTTAGCCATAAAGTACCAGTTGGGTTGAGAGGAAGATTAAAATTGTTGGGTTGAGCAAGCCCATCTTCGTTGCATTGTTATTTAGTGCTGTAAGGTTTGGCATGGTTTTTTAAAAAATCAGCCCAAGCAAACATGTTAACTCTTCAGGCTT
The DNA here is from genome assembly GCF_964194415.1 of Vipera berus. Taxonomy (NCBI): domain Eukaryota; kingdom Metazoa; phylum Chordata; class Lepidosauria; order Squamata; family Viperidae; genus Vipera; species Vipera berus. The sequence goes on along the minus strand of NC_138213.1, from coordinate 2,341,784 downwards.
CATCTTTGGAACACAAAGCTTTATAACCAAGAATAGGAGGAACTCAAATCCTCCTTATTGGTCATCCAGCTATGGGTAGACCTTCAAAAACAGCCCTCTGAAAGGGGAAAAGAAGATGTTAAAAGCCATGGTTTGGGGGTTGATCCATGGAAAAGAGCACAACACTGGATTCCAGAAATAACAACTAAATAGTACAACACGGCATGCAGGCTTTCAGCTTTGCACATAACAATTCCTGAAGAAAAAAAAGATGCAAGCAGAGGATAGTACCTGTTCCAATATCTAAGGGGCTGCCACAAAGACGAGGGGGACAACCTATTCTCCAAATCACCAGAAGGCAGGACAAGAAGCAATGAATGGAGAGAACCAACCGAGAACTAAGGAGAAATTTCCTAATGGTGAGAACAATTAACCAGTGAATGGCTTGCTGTCAGAAGTTGTGGGTGCTCCATCCCTGGAGGTTTTCAAGAAGAGATTGGACAGCTATTTGTACAGAATGGTATAGGGTCTCCTGCCTGAGCAGGGGGTTGGACTAGAAGACCTCCAAAGTCCTTTCCAACTCTGCTGTTCTGTTCTGTTCTCTTCTGGATGGTGAAGAGACAAGCTTAGAGTTCAAAGTCAACGCTTACGGATGAATATGGTAGACCAGATGCAAGGCAAAGAGCATAGTTGATCTCTGAATGTTGAAAAGGAGAACTGCCTGGGTTGCAAATGTCAAAAATGGGATGTATTTATGGGACACACCAATGGTGTATTAGATGCAGCCCTTCAGATACTGCAAACTCTCAACTGCCCAAGGCAGGATGGACCTCAGTGAAAGATGCTGCAAGTTGAAAACAGGATGGAGAACTGGATCTTCTACAAGAGAACCTTTTATTTACCAATGACCACTCATGATTCTACCCATGGAGAGGAACAAAGAAGATCCCTCACATGTGAGAAGATATCAGGGAAGAGACGTCCTTTAAGGCTGGCAAATGTTGACACCATTATTCACAGCTGGGCCTTAGATTCCTTTCCTAATTTAGCATAAAACATTCAGAGATGTACTGCAATCCTGTAAATTTTTAGAATGGGTCCTCAGAATCCTTGGATGCCTTTGATTTTTCCTTCTAGGTTTGGAGATAGGATTCTGATGTCAGGAGGGGAATCTACTGATGGAACCCTATCTTCGTTCCTCAGACAGACCATCCAGATGTTTCCCCTGGGAGGTCCTTGGTGCTCTCTGAGGTTGGTTGTTTTCTTACAGATGTTTCATTATCCAAGCTACAGTAGGTAACATCGTCAACGCTAGCTCTATCACTGATAATGTGATCTAGTTGGGTCATGAAACATCTGCAAGAAAACAAATGAGTTCAGAGAACAACAAGGTCTCCTCGTTTCAACTCTGGGCTACAAATGTTTCTCCTGAGATTGGGTTTCTCTCAAGTTGGTGGAAAGGAGAAATGGAAAGGGAATATAAGGAAGAAGGTTCTAGGTATTAATAATATCCCCATCTTGAGTCGGGGATTTCAGCTTTCTGAACTTTATTTATTTCTATATCAAGTTTAGAGACAGCCCATCTCATTTGTACGGTTAAAATTCCTGGGCGCTGTACGATTAAGCATTTTTAAAAGCCTTTCAATTAAGGGTTTCTCAGCTTCTAAAAGCTTCACTCTAAAATGATTGGCTTTGTAAAGCATGTCGAACTGACTTGTACAACCCCCCCCCCCATTTTTGGAGTTGCTGTAATCATGAAACAGGGACTATCTGGCTTAGAAATAAATTGAAGAGAAAATAAACAAGAAAGGGAGCTTTGAGGCAGGTCAGTGTATATTCTCCTGCTTGGCTTGCAATGGAAAATAGTTAATTAAAACCAAAGGCATCCAGAAGGATGGCAGAGTCCTCACATCTGCCAGCTACCAAGGGGAGAATGTTTTGGACTATTCCAACTCCAGACACCCCCAAATAGAACAGCTTCCTTCCCACCATCCAGACTAGAGAATTATCTACTGCGATGCAGAGCAATTCTGATTTTTCCCTCCCCCACCTACTGGTTCTGGTTTAATTAAAATAATTTGCTTGCCGAATTTTGGTGAAATTCTCATGGGCTAGAGATGGGTTTTGTTGCGCTCGTTTAGTGACGTGTAAGCAAGGGAATGCGTATAAATATCTCGTCTTTCATTGTGTGCTTAATTCTCCATCCATCCGCAGCCTCTTGCCTTCCACTTTTCCTTTAAATCCCATGAAAGGAAGCAGACGGAGAGGTTTCACAGCTGGGGAGACTCCCGAGTGGCAAAAATATTATCAGTAGTAGCTCAATCTGCCCCCAGTGCAATAATTTTTAAACACTCCCAAGAGAAATGCAAAAGAAACCCCAGCTTTCTTCTTCTTCTTTCTGGCTTTCTGAAAGAAAAGAAATAAAATATTTTCAGAATAAGGCAGAAAAGCAGAGGCTTCTTTCGCAGAGGATTAACATTTCTTAGGAATTATAGGTAGTTCTTGAAATTTTGAGCCCAAAATGTCCATTGCTAAGCGAGACAGTTGTTAGGTGACTTTTGCCTCGTTTTACGACCTTACTTGCCATAGTTAAGTGACACCCTGCAGTTGTTAGCTAGTTACACGGTTGTTAAAGTGAACCTGGCTTTCCCCATTAACTTTGCTTGCCAGGAGGTCGCAAAAGAGGATCACATGACCCCGGAACACTGCATCCGTCATAAATGTGAGTCAGTTACCAAGCATCAGAGTTTTGATCAGGTGACCGTGGGTCGTATGAAAAATGTCATATCACTTTTTTGAGTGTAAGTTCAAACAGTCACTGAACAAACCATTGTAAGGCAAGGACCACCTGTACAAGGTAAATTTCAACACAACAACGATGACACTGTGCAATTATTTTGCTTCTTTCCCAGCATTTTAAGGATGGCTCAGATATTCTGCTGGCTTGCTTCAGGTCAGATTTCCGTGCCTTAAACCAGGTCAGCAAACCACCTGATAATCTTCTGGGAGCTGATAAAAGGCAAATCCTTACAGAGAGAATAACCTCAGTGGTTATAGAGTGTTACTGCATTTATGAGTTTAAATATAATATATAAATATATATATATTCATTTTTAACCACCGGTGTCCAAAACAAATAAAGGGCCATCTTCCATTACTAAAGATCTCAATTTGCATGAGGATGAGTTTCTAGTTCAGAAGCACTGACTGCCTTCAAAATAGGTGTGCCACATGGCAGGAAACTATGGGGAACAAAGGAAGTTTTGTCTACAAAGAATGAAATTATACTCCTATAGAAATTGGGCCTCTGTGCAATTACCCCAAAAAACCAGCATTCACTTTCCGCACGGAACAGATAGGAAAAATGCAGGAAAAATTTGCTTTATTTCTTTTTCTTTTTCTTCTCAAGGAATTCCATCTGGGACAACACCACCATCGTTACCTGCATGGACAAGATGATGGCATTTTAAAGCATGTATTTAAAATGTATTGGCAGTGTTCCAATATCTCAGGGGCTACCCCAAAGAAGAGGGGGTCAGCCTATTCTCCAAAGACCCTGAGGGCAGGACAAGAAGCAACGGATGGAAACTAATCAAGGAGAGAAGCAACCTGGAACTAAGGAGGAATTTCTTGACAGAACAATTAACCAGTGGAACGACTTGCCTCTAGAAGTTGTGGGTGCTCCCTTACTGGAAGTTTTTTAAGAAGAGACTGGACAGCCATTTGTCTTGAATTGTATAGGGTCTCCTGCCTGAGCAGGGGGTTGGACTAGATGACCTCCAAGGTCCCTTCCCACTCTGTTATTCTGTTATTAACAGATTACGTTTCTCCCACATGTATTGATCTATGTGAAGATAACACTCAACATACCTTGTTGGATCACAGTGAAACTAAACTAAAGATGACTATTTATTTTTATTATATTTTTTATCACATTTTTATTATTCTGATAAGTAACTCAAGGTGGCAGACTTACCTACCGATCCTTCCTCCTCCTATTTTCCCTACAACAACAATTCTGTGAGGTGAGTTGGGCTGAGAGAGGATGACTGGCCCAAAGTCACCTAGCTGGCTTTCATGGCTAAGAGAAACCTAGAATTCGCAGTCTCCTGGTGATTGGCCCAAAGTCACTCAGCGGCTTTCCTGCTTAAAGTAGGACTAGAACTCACCGTCTTCTGGTTTCTAGACACCTTAACTACTACAGAAGCCTGGCTGTCCATCAATCTCCTTCTCCAAGTTATCTCTTTCCATACTACAGATGTTTTACCCTGTGGCTTCTCAGGATTTTCTACAATTTATTTAAATTTATAGCCCTAATATTCTCTCTCTTTTCTCTCTGTAGTTCTAGGTGGCCCAACTTTGTTGCCCGTTTTATTGCTCAAGGTTGACTCAGCCTTCTGAGGTTAGTAAAATGAGGATCCAGATTGTTGGGGACAATATGCTGACTCTGTAAACCGCTTAGAGAGGGCTGTAAAAGCACTGCGAAGAGGTATATAAGTCTAAGGGCTATGGCTATTTATTGCCAATGAACAAGGAGGACCAGGAAGCTGTTGTTTCAATGCTAATGAAAATACCCAGGATGCGTTAAACTATAGGAAGCAGAAGACACCCTATATAATGGGGGCTCTCCTAGAGGGATGTTTTTCACAAAGTGAATTCTCACGTCCTCCGGGTGTGCTTGCCCAACAGAGGTCAATCTGGTTTGAATTTGGTTTAAGCTACCCAAGTTACCAAGTAAAATCCAAATCATACAATTTGTGGCCAGCCTGCTCTTTGATAATGTCTTCTCTTGCCTTTGTTTATCTCAAATAACCGAGCTTTGTTCTAAGCAGACCTCAGACGAAAGCGGAAAGAGAAAGAGAGAAGGGGAAAAAAATAATCTTTCGACTCTGATGTTTCCCTGACTTGTTGCAGATGTAATGAAATAAATCTTATGGAAGAGCTAACCTTCCACTCCTCTCTCTCCCCATCACAAACCTCAGGAAAGAAAAATAAACCAAAGTCTCCACTCAGCAAGTCTTGGATGATCAGTCCTGTATCCTGCAATGGTCCACCTACATGAAACGGTCATGCCAATTCTCCTAGCTCCTCTTGTGAGATCAGAAGAAAGAGGAATGGCGGAGAACATTTCAATAGAATAGAATGGAATGGAAGAGAAAATGGAAACGAATAGAAAATAATAAAAAATAGTAAAATAGAATGGAATGGAATGCTAGACTGGACTGGACTGGACTAGACTAGACTAGACTGGACTGGACTGGACTGGACTGGACTGGACTGGACTGGACTGGAACAGGAATACTGTAGATTAGAATATTCTTTATTGGCCAAGTATGATTAGACACACAAGGAGTTTGTCTCCTGTGCAAAAGCTCTCAGTATATACAAGCAACAAGTGATAAATCAGGAAGGAAGGAAGGAAGGAAGGAAGGAAGGAAGGAAGGAAGGAAGGAAGGAAGGAAGGAAGGAAGGAAGGAAGGAAGGAAGGAAGGAAGGCAGGCAGGCACAGAGGTAGAGTGTGAGGGAAAAAGAGAAAGAACTTGATGCTCACATAGGGAAGCTGGTGGATTAATCCAGGCTATATGCCACAGTATTCACATCTATGTGTCTCTTTATGCACCTAGCCTTCTGCCTAAATTCAGACAGACTTGCCATATTATTGCAGGATTTTGGCAGTGTGATTGCAGCAGACCAGCCACAAGGCTGAAGCCTTCAGCTGCTGTGGCCTGCTGCCTGTCCCACTCCACCCACCCATCCTTACTGTAGGAATGTATAAATTCAGAGGTTGAAAATGGGAAGGTCTTCCAGCTGAGGAGAAAGCCCTTGTTTTCACCCGCAGAAAGTCCTCAACTCCATTTCAGGCAGTTTAAAAAGGAACAGGTCATCTGTGGTTGGAAAATGTTCTGGAGGCACCACCCATTGGTGTAGACAATACCGAATTAGAGGGACAATGTCTGACCTGGAACAAAACATATGGGTTTCCACCTCTAGACTTGTATGACCCCAGAGCAACATTTCTCAAGTTTGACCACTTGATGATGTTTGGACTTCAATGCATGCTGAAGTCCACAGTTCAAGTCAATCCCAAGTTGCCAAGGTTGAGGAACGCTGCCCTTAGAGCAGGGGTCTCCAAACTTGGCAACTTCTGGACCTCAACTCCCAGAATTCCTCAGCCAGCTATGTTGACTGTGGGATTCTAGCAGTTGAGGCCCACAACTCTTAAAGTTGCCAAGTTTGGAGAGCCATCCCCTAAAGCATTCCCATTGACCAGAGTATCAGATGACAATCCTACAAAGGGAGTAGCATTCTGTTCTGTTAAAGTTGACTTTTGACATATGAGCTAGACGCCCTACTGCCCAAAGGACCCCACCTATGACTTGTCACAGCAAATGGTGTGGAGCCTGCATTTGGGCAGCCTTCTAAATGGTGTTCCATAAAGGCTCTAAACAAACAAACGAGCAAACAAACTAACAACTACGTTGACAAATAAATTTTGCCCACCTCAGTTTATGCTTAATTAAAAACACATTTTTCCTCTTTCCTCAGGCTTCCAAGACAGGGTGGGAATCGGAGGTTAAATTTCAGGACCCACAAAAAGGACGTTGGTAGAGAGAAAGAGAGAGCAAGTGAATGAGAGAGTTCAAGAAGTGATAGCTCTCCATCCTTCTCTTCCGTGCTCAGAACAGGCAGAAATTATTTGAACTCCAGAAGTTCTCTGGGGGGAAAAATGCTTTGTTTGCATAATTTGTACAAACCACTTCATTTAGTTACTTCCAGCACAGAGTCTCCTTTTTCCTCTTCTCTTTTTCATGGCATGGCTTTGGAGATCACCTTGCATGGAGCTGCAGGCAGAGAACGGCTCCAACTTTGCTTGAACTTAAGGGAGGGGCAAATTAAAGAGGAAGAAAAAAAAATAACCCCACACATTTCCGTACCATGGAAACAAAAATGAACAAAAGTTCTTTCTTGAAATATTAATTCGGAATTGGTCGGTTGGGGTGGTTATGGAATAAGCCCGAGGTCCTGCGTCTCTTGTTGGTTCTTTGGGGAGAGGGAGAAATGGGCTGGAAATTAGCTGGTCTGAGGAGCAAAGTCTTGGTTGCATGAGATCTTCAAATATGCCAAATAAACCACTAAGAAATTGCTGCTTTCCTTCTCGTGTAGCACCAGAGCAGCTTGTTGACTCCCAAGTAAGTGATAGCTTGGCAAACTGAGAAGGGGGTGATTGTAGTCCCTGCCTCTTTACTACAAAGGAGGCCATTCATCTGGGCTAATTTTGAAGGCAAGGCAAGGGCGAATTGGGATTGGGATGCCAACCGCAGTTTAGAAGACTAGCAGGCCTTTTCCACCAAGGTTGCGGAGTGGTTCCTCCACACCTTTGCCCCTATTGAGTGAAATTGTTTACTTGAGTCTGAACAGGGGTAACATTTCTAGAGACGATGCACTTAAGAGGTTTGCATAAATGGGCTGTGGAAAGTCTTCACGAGGGAAGAAAAGAACTCTTCATAACATTGAGCCACAACCTGGGAGACACCTGGGATTAGTCTCACTTTGGTTGAGAAGATGGGGAGTTACCTTGTATTGAAACCAAGAACTGAGTCATCCAATCTAGTTCTTCGAAATGACCACGCTCCCTGAGGAGATGTTCTACAACCCAACCAGTATCTCTCTCACTGAGATACTGATTCACCTCCATAGTATTTGAAGGTATCTCTCCTAAGGTTCTTCTCGGTGGCTCAGCCCGCCTCCTGTAGGGATGTCCCTGCCTTCTATCTTCCGGAAGCCCTGACTGAAAGCATCTTGTGTACAGCACTGCAGGAGAACCAAGTCAGGTCATGCTGGCTGGGGAATTCTGGGAGTTGAAGTCCACAAGTCTTAAAGTTGCCAAGTTTAGAGACCCCTGCCTTAGTTCCTATGGATCCTCTTTTCCCTTTGCCATTTTTCTATCCAACCCCTTCCAAAAGATACCAGCCCATCTTCTCTGACTTTGTCCAAACCCAGATTCATGATTGCAAAAGGCTCCTTGATTTAACTCTCTCTCTCTGATGTACCAGTGGGTGCAGGCTGTGTGTGGGAAGGACGAAAGAATGACAGTGTAATTGCTTCCCGCAGCATGGGGTTGCGCCGTGTAATTAAAAGAGAAGACGCTGCCAGTTTTCAAAATTTTTAAGTGATTTCATCTGCCTTGGGGTCACGATGTCCCTCGGCACTGCTTATTCCTAAAGCCTGCTTCTATTTTCAGTTTGCAGAACGATTCCCAGGAACAGCCAAGGAACTGTCTCACTTTGCAGTCACCTGCACTCCGGGTTTGGATGGAAAAACTCCATTTCTGTTGGAAGCTGTCTTGATTGGGAGATATCTTTTAAGAACCTGTCTTCTGTCACCTCTCTTGTGGGAGCTTCATTGCTTGTTGATTTGCTTCTGGTCTGATTTAAGGTGCTGCTTGGCACTTTTAAAGCCCTACATGGCTTGGGGCCAGGTTGCTTGAAGGACCATCTTTTCCATCTACGCACCAGAGCCCAGTGGGACTTCTGTCCAACTCATTCCAGCCAACTCGCCATGGGACAACTCACCACAGGGCAATTCACCCCTTCAATTTAATTATTTAAAATAATTTTTAAAATATTTTAATTTTTGTCATTCCTGTTTCATTAAGTCCCTCCTTTTGCATCCTGTCTTTAATTATTCCGTTCCACCATTTCTTTGATATTAGTGTAACTCTAGTCCCAGGGAGAGTTGTCCCGTGATGAGTTGGCCATGGTGAATTGTCCCTCAGCAAGTAGGCCATGGTGAGTTGTCCTAGACCCCACTGGAGTGGGGAAGCAGCAGATGTTATGGAAACCAAGGCAGTCTACTTCTGTTTCTCTAGGAACGAAGATGGCTTTTTCCCTTCCCACTGTCTGAAAATGTTGTCACTGCTGACTATCCAAAACAACACCTACTTACTAATAAAGGAGAACATTTGTAGCTCAGAGTTGTAATGAGGAGTCCTTGATGCTCTCTGAGCTTGATTATTTTCTTGCAGACATTTCATTACCCAAATTAGGTAACATCATCAGGGTTAGTGATGTTAGCACTGACTAGCTCTGATGATGTTTCCTAGTTGGGGTAATGAAATGTCTCCAAGAAAACAACCAAGCTCAGACAGCACCAAGAACCCTTCACAACCCATAGTGCCTGAAAAAATTGCTCACCAGGAGGAAGCTTTAGTCAATGAGGTTGGCTTCAAAATCCTCTCAATCTTAATGGTATGTGACATTTTTCAGGGCAAATAATAGCTAATTAGGTTTTAATAGCTTTTTCCTCTTACCCTGGAACTGGCTCAGATGCACTCAATCATGATTAATTTCTTAGCTCTGATGAGCTTAGTCTGAACAGGTATTCAGGTTCCACACACATTGTTTGCTCCTCTTTCAGAAGGATCCATGCTCAGAAACAGATCCTCTGCCAGTAGCAGGTGGCCTAGAACCCCTCCTTGCTTGAGATCTGTTAGAAAAACATCTCTGCCAAATCGCACCAAAGCAAACACAGGCTCCCCACATTTGCTACGACAAGGATCTTCTCACAAAGAGCCAGCTGAATATGTTTTATGTCTGATTTCTTTCTCACAGAAAAGGGCTGGTATTGAAAAGCATGTTTAGAAGTTGGGACAGAGTGGAACTAACCAAAATATCCAATCCTTGATAAATTATTGTGACAATTTCCACACAGTGTTTACACGCCCGGATAAAAACAAATGGCCTGAAACTGATTATGCTTCCTAAATGTCACTTCTGATTCAGGCGGGTTGCTTCGATTGCACGAAGGGAGACATCCCAGAATTCAAATTCCTGCTACGGTGGGAAGGCAGGCCCATGATTTGTCCATGGAAAGTTTGATTAAGAAGAACGGAGGAAGGAGGACCATGGGAAAAGGAGCATTGATGCTATTTTTCCCCCCAAATGCCTGTTGTCCTTCTCCTAAGTACATACAATCTGGATTTCATTGGCTTCTGAACTCCAAAGTTCTCCTCCATTTTCCCCAAGGGAGCTTCTACAGCGCTCCCTTTGCCATGGAGCTATGAAGCAGCAAAGTCTTGGTAGACCTTTCAAAAGTCACAACCAGAGTTTTACTGAGCCAGGTTGGTGGAGAAGAGAAGTGGAGCAACGGATGGAAACTAATTAAGAAGCAACCAAGAACTAAGGAGAAATTCCCCAATAGCAAAAACAATTAACCGGTGGAATGGCTTGCCTTCAGAAGTTGTGGGTGTTCCGTTACTGGAGGTTTTAAAGAAGAGATTGGACAGCCATTTGTCTGGAATGGCGTAGGGTCACCTGCTTAAGCAAGGGGTTGGAATAGAAGACCTCCAAGGTCCCTTCCAACTCTGTTATTCTGTATTCTGATATTCTGTATGACAGAAGGAAAAAAATCAGAATGCAGAAAGACATTTACCTCCTCTGCAAACGGCAAGGATTAAGAGCATGGTGTTCCCAGCAAGTTGTTGTGTTCTTCACAGAATGCATTGTGCACAGCCCACCCAGCTCCCAAATAAGCAAAAGTCAACGTTGTGGGGTATGTGTGTGTGTGTGGCTTTGGAAACTCAGTCCGGGAGCTTGGAGTGGCTTCCGTCAGGCTGTGTTTTGATCAAACTGGGCCACGTTACATCACGGCAACGATGAGAGCATCGCTGTCAAAAAGATAATGAGTTTCAAATGCTATTTTGATGGTTCCTTTTGAAAGAAATACACAAAGCCCAGCCAAATTAATTAAAGATCTCCGAGGCTTTGTAATCAGGGCAGCCACAAACAAGGGCTACCTCCCCCCAACCCCCAGCTTTCATGTGGTGGGAGAATGTAGCCACCACTGGAATGGCATTCCCAGGAGGAAAAGCAAATATTTGAAAAATCATACTCACATGAGTTCAATCCACGTTCAAAAGATGTCTTACTCAGAATAAACTGCCAAGCAAGTGCATTACCCATAGTTGAGATGCATTTTCACACACACATACACACACACACACACAAACATTAGGATTGAGTTAATCAACCTGCTTGAATAATGAAAAACAAGATCGCCAAAAAATCTTTCTATATTCACACGTATCTTTCTTTTTGCAAGGTTCCATCTCAGTTTTGACCTCCTGGATCGTGGCATTTCATTTCTTCAGTTGCTAACCTGAGCCAACCAGTCAGGGACCATTCAGGCAGATTCATAAGTTCATGCTAATATACAACTCGTTCAGTTGTATGGGGATTTTGTGCAGCTCCCTACCTCCAATTCCATGAGTTATTTGTCAAACCATCATCTCCTCATTCTTTGTGGCTTTTCCTCCAGCAGAACAAAAGTTTCTTCTTTATTTCCTATCTATCTATCTATCTATCTATCTATCTATCTATCTATCTATCTATCTATCTATCTATCTAGGTTTAGGTTTAGGTTTTATTGTATTTGTATACCGCCCTTCTCCCAAAGGACTCAGGGCGGTGAACAGGGCATACATAAAAATACAAGATACAAAAATTAAAAAAGAATTAAATAATAGCCCAGTTAAAACAGTCGGTAACAATATACAATATAAAAATCCCCATTAAAAATCCTATTAAGACCCCAACATATCCCCATCAGGCCAGGCCAGCTTGTACAAATAGATGGGTCTTCAGACCGCATCGGAAGGAGCGAAGGTCAGGTGCCGTCCGGAGCTCCACCGGCAGCTGATTCCATAAAGCCGGAGCGCCCACAGAGAAGGCCCTCCCCCTGGGGGTCACCAGCCGACATTCTCTATCTATCTATCTATCTATCTATCTATCTATCTATCTATCTATCTATCTATCGATCTATCTCGATCTATTTGTTTTCTATCCAATTTCTACAGCTGGCCATCTCAAACAACTGACTCTATGCAGCAAGCAATAATAAAATCAATTAAAGCCAAATACAAATGGAAAACAAAAAATAAATATATATAGCAGTCAAGTAAAATCATAACAATAAATGTTAACAACCGAGAAAAGAGGGTGCTCAACATGCTCAGCACATAACCAAGTATGTTGTCTTATGAATGTCCTTGCTGAATCATAGAATCTGGGACACGGATTCTCAAGGTGCATCTTTCTCATCAGAGCCCAACAAATCCCACATGACTTGAGTTCACCTCCCATCTCACAGACTGAACCCCTTTAGGACATGAATTTTCCCAAAGTGTCCTTTCTCCAGGTTCCCCCCATTAAACCACCCATTTCCCACCCTGTCTGAGAAAAAGGGGAATCTGTAGGACAGGACAGGACAATAATTTGCCTCCAGACCTAAGCCAATCATAAGCTTATCCCTACTTTGAAAGTACGCTCTGACATTTCACAGAAAACAAAATGAGTCAATGGAGGTTTTTAGCTTTGTTGGCCAGAATATAATTTCTCCGTAAAGTAGGAAAATCCTTGATAAGGGAAGGAGAACAGCATCGAAATCATTGAGAAGAGGAGACTTATTTCAGATTTGCTGTTCTCCAACTTGTTTGGAACAATGTTGTTGTTTTGAGTTTTAATGCTGGGCCTGATTACGCATAGGCTGTCTTGTATATTTAAAATTGCTATGTTCTATATAATTCTCTGGAAAAACAACCTCCGGTAGATTGCATCTACCAAAAAGGCTGTTTCAAGACAAGAAAGAAACTTTTCTCTCTCCTCCTTTTGCCTCTCTCCACCCCCCCTCCCAAATTTTACCTACATCTGCTCTGTATTTGCAATTCAGAAATTAGAGAACTTAGTTATGTGGAATTACATAGCAACTGGGCAGAGGGCTGAGGTATGGAACTGATTGCGTCTTCAGCCTAAATAAGAAGGTTTGTCAAGATTTCTTCAGGAAATTGAGTGGAACACCCAAACTGACATTTCGTATTAAATATTATATTTGTACTGCTGCTCTCTCTAGCTATTGGCCTCGAACATCTGGGAGCCCATTTGTAAGTGTAGAAACTGAATACCTGTTCAGAATTAAGCTCATCAGAGCTAAGAAATTAAAATATTATTGAGCTCACTCCGAGCCAGTTCAAGGGGAAGAGGAAGAGCTATTAGAACATGATTAGCTGAGCAGTATTTGCCCTGAAAAATGTCATACACCATTAAGACTGAGAAGACTTTGAAGCTAACCCCATTGGCCAAAACGTCTGCTTGGTCAGCAATTTCACCAGACAGTAGGTGTTGTTTTGGAGAGTTAACACTGAGGAGCTTCTCCGAGGGTGGGAAGAGGAACAGGTCGTCTTTATTCCTAGTGAAAGACATGTCAAGTGATTTTGTTTCATCATAGAACCCCAGGTATCACCTTGCTTGCTTTCAATGACTTTGGAAAACTCCCACAATCCCTCATGTTAGGATGCTGTTGATTATGGTAGCATCAGAGAACAACCTGCCAGTTGAATGGACCTTGCTGGCAGATCTTTCCTCTCTTCTGAGGTCATTCTCCAGAAGACAGGCATGACTTCTTGTGTATGATGGGAAGAAAGGATCTAATGCCACAGATCAAGTTATCAATGGAAGCCAATCTTTTTAATGCTCCTGGTCAGCTGGGTGGCAATGGATAATATTCTGGAGTGATTGCTAAAAGCCAGCAGACTACCAATGTCCATCACTAAATCTATTCCTGAATTCCTCATTATTTATATCTATTGTGCCTAAAGATCAATTTCCTCATAATCAACAAACCCTGGATCAGGCTTGCTCCAATTTACTCTGGGAACCTAAGACCCCAATTTTTGATCATCCTATTTCAGAGCTCCTCGAGCATTGGTTATCTCTGCTACTGCGATCACACAAACTCAGAGGACTGGACGGTACCTTTCAGCTGTACCATCACCCTCAACTATGTTGAGTGGAGCTGTAGGGAGGCGTAGTTCATCCATCCCGAGAGTACTACAACTCTCCTCATCTGTGTCTAAAGGTACTCGTACTTAATGCCAAGAAGGAACATGCCTTTTCCTAAAAAGACCAGCTCCACAGAAAATGCTGTCTGGTTTGGACCACACATATTTACAAAACACGTTTTGGATCTCCAACTGGGCCTGCAACCTTGGATGGGTGTGTGCCTGTGTTTATTGGTTGTACATGACGTGTCCTTCCTGCCTAGACTTGGTGAGGAGATGGAATTATTCCTGCTGGATGGCTACCTTTTCCTCAGAATCTTAAGGTCATGCCCCAGTTCTTACCACAGTGATGTCATGTTTGGACTTTTCCAAAACCACCCCGGTTGTTCCTTCTCCTGGTCTTGTTTGCAGCTTGTTTTCCACAACCTGAAATCCCTCTTCTTTCCAGGAGGTATCTCTCAGAAATAATCTTCCCTTTTTATCTCCTAGCCCCCCCTCCCCCCATGATCCTTTCTAATTGTATACTGCAACCCAATCGATAACCCCACTTCCAAGGAAAACCTCCTTCAGAAAGACACCGTGTCTCCGATTACACAGTTCTGTAATCCAACTTAGCTTTCCTTGTAAGCCTGATTGCTTTTAAAGTACAGTAAAGAAACGTTGGTGTGTGTGTGTGTGTGTGTCTGTGTGTGTGGTTTTGTGTTCTTTTTTTTTAAAAAAAATGATATCCACCTCCCTAAGAAAAGGCTGGAAAGAGAGAAGGCCCAGCTTTGCTGCTGGTGGAAATGCTGCGTAAATGAGATATCAACAAAAAAACTTTTGCAGAGTTTCCCCCCAAATCATCCGTGTCACATTTCAGGGCTCTTCATGGGTGGTCACTGCTGGCATGTGCATCTATGTGTTGTCTCTCTGGCTGGCTTTCTGGGATATAGTAACACTTCCTCCTTCCCTCCTGAAGCCATGTCTTTTTCTGCTTAAATTGCCATATCTGATTCTCTTCCTTAACGAGGTAGATTGGACTAATCAGTCTGGGATTGATGAGCGTTAATTACTTCTAAACATTTTTTATGATGAAAACTCTGCAAGGGCAAATTATTTCATCAACGAGTGAGTCACGGGTGGAGGTGCCTTTAATGATGAGTAGCTGAATTTGGGGAAAACCACAAAGGCTCGCCAGAACCCTTGTTGTGGTTGTCCGAATCTTCTGCATTGCAACCAGTGCTTGCTTGAAGGAGGGGAGGAGGAGGAGGAGGAGGAGGAGGAGGAGGAAGAGGAGGAGGAGGAGGAGGAGAAAAAGAGAAAGTAGTAGTAGTAATAGTAGTAGTAGTAATAGTAGTAGTAGTAGCGGTATGCCATTAAGACTTCTGATGTGACTGGGCTTTCTTCAGAGTTATTTTTCATGGCAGCCATAATAATGCAATCAAACCATTGCCTCTTTCTATGTGCGTTGCAAACAGGCAGTTTACACTGAACACATCTTTTAAAAAAGAAAATAAAGTAGAGGCGGAGACCAGTGGACACCAAGGGAGCTGTCCGCAGATGTCACAAACCCCCAGGAACAAGCAACAATTCACAATTTCCAAATGGCTGCCTTCTCACAGCATGCTAAGCAGAAAGCCAACAAACCACCATGACATCTCAATGCAATTTCTGCACCAGATCAGTGAGCGCCTCCCGAGACATTCCCCCCATTAACATGGACTCAACCTTGGTGAGAAGAATGAATGGCAGAGGTTCCCCTTTGTTCAAATCATCCCCCTCTCTTTCGTCTATTTTTTTTTAATTTGGAAAAGTCAAAAGAAGTTTTTGGCCTCTACCTGCAATAAATCTGTTGCAGCTGAATTTCTCACCCAGCGAGAAAGACTGAAACATCTGCAAGCTGCCCTCCCTCCTCACAATTTATAGCAACTTGCTTTCAAGCTGAGGTTTGTTTATAGAAAATAACACCTGCTTTCCTGGTTCCTTAAAAAAGTGACGGTAATACCGATTTTTTTTCCTTTCCTTTCCTTGGCACCTCAGCTCCTTAATAGCTTGTTCAAAGCCAGCTGGTGGTTCGTAGGATGACCCATGTGTGAATGCACTTTATTAAGGGAAAAAAGGGAGGCTTGTGTCAGTTTTTCTGCATTGTTGCTTCCTTAGCCAACCTTTTATACACCCCTGCTTTATGTAGGGAGGCTGCAGCTGGCCACGTTGAGACACCTAGAGAAGAATATTGTTGAATCAGGAACCATTGAAGCATAAACATTCGGGTCTCCAGATTCGATGTTGGGTGTGATTTATTCCATGCCACCATCAACTTTGGGCAGGTTCAAATGTTTTTAAACTAAGTCATTCCAGTTGGATGGCAGAAATAACATCTAAGCCAGCACAGGTTCTCCCAAGTTTTGCTGTCTTCTCCCCCCTGCTTGTGATTTGAGAGCAAAGGACTATATGGTTGACTATGGAACCTAAGTAGATACATATAGATCGCTCATCCATTTGTTGGCCCTACTTAGTAAATGATGCTTTATGGGGATGAAAAGGTTCAATGTTGTCCCCAGTGATAAATTCTGCATGGCCCACAACCAGGGCTAACATGTCAGGATATTAAATTTAGCAGCTGGAACAATGGACAATAGGCCAGAAATCACAGTTGTATTTGATTGATTGGAGAGTGCTGGCTCATGCAAGAGGCAATCTGCACTATGATTGGTTGCTGAAGGATGGAGGGGGAGTTTCCCCTTTTCCCGCCTTTTTCTTCTCTGTGTGCTCTCTATGCTGTCCGATTTACCTCAGGATGTTCCTGTGTTCTTGACTATCTTGTCCATTGTAAATATAAATGTTAAATATATTTATTTATATAAAACTACAAGTTTGTGTCAGCGTCTCTGACTTCATTTGGACAGTTGCTGCTAACTGATGTCAGGACATAACATCCAGTGCTCCACAAGCAAGGAGGCTGCATTGCAAAACAACTTCTCCATCCATCCTCCATGGATGCCTTGCCCACCTTTGAAGACCCCACTCACTTCTACAGTGCTTCATGCATTCCTGTCTTTCTTTACACATCAAGTGTACTCACTATAGCTCTTTTTCTTGCTCCAATGCCACACACACACACACACACACACACACACACACACACACACACACACA
The DNA here is from genome assembly GCF_964194415.1 of Vipera berus. NCBI lineage: Eukaryota > Metazoa > Chordata > Lepidosauria > Squamata > Viperidae > Vipera > Vipera berus. The sequence continues at coordinate 2,324,836 of NC_138213.1, read as the reverse complement.
CACAAAAGGAGAGGCAGGGAGGGAGAAAGAGGGAAACCACACCTTACATTTTGCCCTTTTCATATCAATTTTGAGTTTTGTAGTTGTAAGGATAAAAAATTGGCTTTCCCAGATCAGCCTTCCCCTCATGACTGATTGTAAAAAATAAAGGTTGAAAAAGAAAGAAAAATAGAAAGAAAGAAAGGAAAGAAGGAAGGAAGAAGGGAGAGAGAGAGGGTAGAGTTATTATGGAAGGAAAAAAGAAAGAAAGAAAGAAAGAAAGAAAGAAAGAAAGAAAGAAAAAGAAAGAAAGAAAGAAGGGAGGGAGGGAGGGAGGGAGGGAGGGAAGGAAGGAAGGAAGGAAGGAAGGAAGGAAGGAGTAGAGAGAGAAGAGGTATAGGGTCTCCTGCTCAAGCAGGGAGTTGGACTAGAAGACCTCCAAGATCGCTTCCAACTTTGTTATTCTGTTGAGGGGAAGGAAAGAAAGAAAGAAAGAAAGAAAGAAAGAAAGAAAGAAAGAAAGAAAGAAAGAAAGAAAGAAAGAAAGAAAGAAAGAAAGAAAGAAAGAAAGAAAGAAAGAAAGAAAGAAAGAAAGAAAGAGAAAAAGAAAAAGAAAAAGAAAAAGAAAGAAAAATTTTGGCAAAGAGCACCAGATACAAACCTGGATGTTATTCCAAGCTCATGTTTGTAAAGTGATACAGCGAGACCTCATGTTGCGTCAAAGGACCCCACACGTTGCAGGCATGGTTTGCACGACAGCTTGAATCTCCAGCTTGGAAGCAGGTTTTGCCCCCACTTTCAGTACCATGAAGGTCATCGGTGCAACATGCACAGCCCAACACACTCACAGCACAAGCCAGGGTAAACCAAGAATGTCTCTTTGTTGGCTTCCTCAAAGAGGCAGGAGGCAGGAGCGTATGACTAACCAGTAACCTTTTTTTTTCCTGTTTAACAGAACCAAAGTCTGTTTACAATAAAACCGAGTGATATTTTTCATTCTTCCAAATGGACCAAGGGTTATATCAACAACATAAGCTCAGACACAGCAGACACCTGTTCAGCAAAACTGCCTTTGACTTTGACCAACTTTTAAATGGGAAGGAACTGTGATTTTTTAAAAAAAATAAATAAATTGTCAAGTCAAAGTGTACACAAGCTTTCTCCAACTGGGTGCCCTCCTGATTTCTTTACAATGGCTCACTTAGCAAGGAAACTGCTAGCTTGGAGAAGAGAAATGTGGTATGCTGCTAATCAAGAAAACCAATCCAAGAAAGTTGTGCAGAAAGCTGGTTTAGTTTTGGGTTGATTATACCAAAGCGCCATGTTTAATTTTGCATCTTCTTTTTACAGATGGAACCCCTTTTAGCATCTTTTCAGGGCCTTTCCTTCTCCAGAGCAATGATTGAATTAGGGCCAACCAAAAAGGAAGAGAAGCAGAGAAAGTTCTTATTTAAATACCATTGGTCAATCAGTCACCATTGATACTTCTGATCTGATCAAAAAGGAATCATTCTAAGAGATACGCGGCTTCTGCACTTCTTTCTCTGGAATATAGAAGCTGCTTTTGAGACCATCCTTCATGCATACTTCCCTCCATTATTTATTTATTTTAAGAATGCATCCTCTTATTTTGGTTTATTTTGGGTGTTTCTGAGTCTTTTTTGCAGGGTAAGGCAATCCACTAACATAGTTGTTGGTAAAAAGGTCAATAATTGGAGACTCTGTAGTGGAGATACTGTGGTGAAATGAAGTCTGGATTCCCAGGAAGGAGAAGCTGTATTCCAGAGGGCAAAGAGGCAGTGAAGCTTAGATAGTTTGATTGGAAGAAAGTTAAAATGGCCCCTCCCTAGTAATTCCTAAAATATCTTTGTAGCGATCCAAACAGTTGTTTTAGTCTGGCAAGATTCTGTCCATAGGTGAAGAATAATGAAGAATACTGTTTAGAAGTAACCCCATGTCCCGTTCTTGGCTCTTGGGACCTGTCAAGCAGAAGGAATCAGAACCACTATTTAGGTTGCAGCATAGAAGTTTTATTCAAGCTTACATGCAAGAATTGGGTCATCTAAAGTTCAACACTGAGCAGAGGCAGGCAATCCTCCAATGTCCAAGGGCTATGCTTATCATAATGGAGGATTAAAGTAAGTAGGGTCACATCACACTTGAGGGTCAAGTCAGAAGAGTTGTTTTGGGGAGTAACTAACTTGGGAGACTTTGTTTTCTAAATCCCCATTTTAGGGTATGAACTATAGATTTCATCTACCATAAAATGTTGGGGAATTCCAAGGGCCATGTCTGAATTTGGGACTCCAGATTGACCCCTCCTGCTCTACAGCTGATTTTATTCCTTTGTAAACCTCTACTTTGTGAAATCTACCAGTTACATTCTGCTGTAAAATAAAAATGCTACACCCCATAACTTTATTATAATAAATCATGTTCCATATCTGAGCCTGCACCAGCTGGACTCTCCATAGTGTTTCTTTCAGGACACTAGTTAGAACTTTAAAGCAAATTGGATGGTCTTAGTGGAGATAGTCTCATCCAGCAGTTCTCAGCCTCGGCAATTTTAAGTTATATGGACTTCAATTCCCAGAATTCCCCAACCAGCCATGCAAAGGTCAGTTTCCCTGGAATTAAGTTCAAACAGAACTTTCCATGATTCCATGATAAGTAGACTCTACAGAGCAAGGAAAAAAAATATTCCTGGTACTAAAATGTGTGTTAAGAACAAGAAAATTTTATTAGCAAAATATTTTAGGTTAAAACAACTCATCCACATGTTAATTTGAGCTCAGCAAATGCTACTGGCAGTAATTTATTAAGTTCAGAAACAGGCTGTTGCTACATCTGGTTCATAACTTGGTTGTGAGAATTCAAAATCCTTTCCAGATTTTACTTCTTAGTTATTACCCTGGATCATGTTCACACTGGAGTTAGGAAATCAAATACTGTATGCCATTTGGGCTGTTCATCGACCTACTCAGAAATAGCCTGTTTCTGCTGTGTGAATGTAGAGAAAAACATTCACTTGTGAATAATTAGTGAATTGCTCATAACTGAGGTCATTTCTCTTTCAAGTCAGAGCTAAAGGTTCACAGGAAAAGCTGGAACACAATGTCTTCAAGTTTTCCAGATCTGTAGGCTTTTTTAATTTTTTTAAAGTATGTTCTGGATAAGGAACTGAACTGAACACAAAGTTGTCCCTCGGCCATGCTTGTGGAGGTCTGCTCCAGACCAAAAGGCTTATCAGGTCCAACATCCACCATGTGCCAAGTTTTCTTCAAGTGATTTGAAACAAAGACAGAATGGAAACAGTCTTCTCTCACCATTTCTCTTCAGTAATTAAGGAATTAAGTTCTGTATATGTATTAAACCAAAATAATAGAATAACAGAGTTGGAAGGGACCTTGGAGGTCTTCTAGTCTACCCCCTGATCAAACAGGAGACCCTATGCCATTGCAGACAAATGGTTGTCTAATCTCTGTTTATAAACTTCCAGAGTTGGAGCACCCACAACCTCTGGTGGCAAATTGTTCCACTGATTAATTATTCTCACTGTTAGGACATTTCTCCTTAGTTCTAGGTGCATTCTCTCCTTGATTAGTTTCCATCCGTTGCTTCTTGCCCTACCTTCAGGTGCTTTGGAGAATAGGTTGACCCCCTCTTCTTTGGGGCAGCCCCTCAAATACAGGGGCTTAATACAATACAATACAGTCTGTATGATATTGCTTATTGTATGAACTCCACCGTTATGGTTTTCTGGTTGATGAAGCTTTGGATTGTGGCTTAGTGTGCTGCATTTAACTAACCATAATTAAGCAACTATCAATTAATATATCTGATCCTAATACTTTTATTTCATTATTGATGAAAGCTGTTGGGGTTAGATATATTAAATGATGGTTACTTAATCTCAATGGTTAATCTGGATCACATGTCAAGTTCCAGTTAAGCTGATTTATTGCTGGTGTCTATACACAAGAATCTAGTCAGCTAATGGTCAGCACCAAATTGGCACTAAGGAGAGTTAACGGAATTCAAGAGGGGTTAGATGTACACCCTTTGTAGGAATGCAATGACTCCAGGCTGCTTCCTCTCTTGACTCCATCTCTACCCTCCACCCTCACACTCTGGATGGTATCTCTTTACTCTCCTACCATTGGGTAGGAGATATAGGAGTATAGCCAGCTGTACCAACAGGCTGAAGAACAGCTTTTATCCACGGGCTGTTAGACTTTTGAACAGGATGTAATTTTATAAACTTTATGCATGATTGACTTGCGAGGCTGGTGTGTTGTGCAATTAGTGCAGGTTCGAGTCCCACCAGGCTCAAGGTTGACTCAGCCTTCCATCCTTCCGAGGTAGGTAAAATGAGGACCCAGATTGTTGGGGGCAATTAAGCTGACTTTGTAATAATGCCGCTTGGGCTGTGTGTTGTTGTGATTCAGGGTCAGCCTGTGGGTTCGGCAGCTGGGTCGGATGACTCAGACGAGGGGGAGGAGGACGGTGTTGAAGAAGAACTTGCTGATGATGGCTTGGAGGCTCCGCAGAGCCCCCAGCCAGGCCCCTCTTACTTGGTGGAGACCCAGCTGTGTGAGCCCGACAGTGTGGATGAAGATGACCCACAGCTGGTCCTGTTCAAGGATGCCCGACGCAGGAGGCAGTCAAGTAGGAGCAAGCAGAGAAAGGCTGTGGGACTTCTCGGAAGGAGGCAAAGAGAGGCCACGCCCTGAACTCTAATAAAGGGAGTGTTTGGGGGAGGGCTGGTTTGCTGAAAGCAACCGCTCCGATAGAGGATCAAAGCTCCGGTATCTTGTTTCATGTTTTGTTGTTTGTTTGTGTAATAAATTTGGCAGATGAATTCCAGCCTCTGCCATTTGTACAGGGGTTGCCTTTCTGCAAGGCCGGTAGCAGGCTGGTACAGAACATGTGTGAAAGCCCTAATAAGCAGGCATAGACATAGAATGAAGGCTACTGCTAAGCTTGTAAGCCGCCCTGAGTCTTCGGAGAAGGGCGGGATATAAATGGGATTAAAATAAAATAAATAATAAATAAATTAGCGCTCATGGTGTAATAAGATGGAGGGTTTGTGTCACTGTAAGTTGGGGGTGGGGGCACAAAGGGAGGCTCAGCCAATCTCAATGTATACATGGTTGTACTTTGACAATAAAGGTTCATTCATTCATTCAGGCTCTGCTTGTCCTTCCCCTACAAGTGTAGAGACATGGTGGAAACAAGGAAGATTTGTAAAGATCCAAAGATATATAGAGGTTTGATGCAGGTCAAAAAATTACAACATGGTTTAGAACAAGCTCTGAATCAAGCTAATCCAAAAAAAAAATTGCCTCTAGCATTTTATATGGTGTTCAAATTAGATAAATCTGGGTTACATTTACCCTATTCTCCATCCAATTTCACGTTCTAGTTAATGGGATTGCAAAAACTCTGGGAAAAACTATTATTTTAACATGGGGGGGGGGAGAGAAATCAACGCTACTGCTGTGTTCCTGGAACAAAATTCTTACCCGTCTTGTTTGTTTTTTTAACAAAAGAAATTATAACTATTGCATTATTAGCAGTTATTCTTTGACCTCTTTAGCCCTTTTATTTGATAGCTGTTAAAACAACTTTGGTTGCATGCAAAGGGATTATTGGAACAGTCACTTAATATTTATAACCATAGAGTTATTAGCTGTTAAAGTGCACGCAAGGGCCATTGTGTTTTTTTGTTTTTAATTTAAAAAAGGAAGGTTAAAGAGGGATGTCTGTTTTTCATAATTGCACTGGGTTCCCAAGACAGCTGTTCAGCCATCTTGAAAATCAATGTTTTTATGACCTTTGATCTCTCTCTTCCTGTTGAGTGTCTCTCCTACAGGTTGTTCTTTGGATGGAAACAAAGCAAATATATAACAGTAAAGAGGCCAGGGTTAATGTCTTTAACAAGATAATGTTACTTAAGGGAACTGTAAAGCAAATCATTTCAAAATTCCAGTTGGTCCTTGAAAATCTAAAGGATATGATGATACCATATGTGTGCTCCTTGCCCCCCCCACCCCCCAAGTTCCTGACAAGCAATTGAAGGGCGGGGGGAGGGGGCTAATTTGGACCTACACATCAAGCTGACAGTTACAGAGAAACTGTTCAAGGTCATTACTCAACACACAGAGCGTTGTTTGATGCTTTGGTTAGGAGGACCACATGTTGCAAGGTGGGGTTTTCCAAAGCAGCCTTTTGCTATCAAAAGCAAGGATCTGGGATGCAGAAAGGGTTGAAGCGAGCTCCTTGCCGACAAACCAGTTCTGATGACACATCTGAGGAAGGCAGGAATCGCAGGAGAACCCAAAAGAGCTACTGCGAGCAGATCCTCAGGGTCCCATCTCAAGACCTAAGAGGAGATAAAGCAGTAGGGTCCGTTGGGGTCTCCAACAGCTTAGTCCCATCTGCTGCACTCTCAACTACACTTTCAAAGCTGGCTGGGGATTTCTGGGAGTTGAAGTCCACTCGTTGCCAAAGCTGGATAGTCCTGATCTAGCCTCGCTAATCTTACCACCACGGCCTGGCCTTCATTTGGGAAGTTGCAGATTATTTCCCCTTAACTACCCCCCCCTAAACTGCTCACACAACGCTTTCATTTTTCCTTCCTGGGCAGCTCTGCTTTTCTCTTTTCCATGCCTTATAAGGTCTGATCATAACCAGCTCAGAACAGGTTTCCTACTGAACTGGCAGGAAGTTGCTAACCCCACCAGTCTCAAGAATGCTTGTGACATGAGCCACCTGTGGAATGCCACCACATTCCATGCTTTCCCCCCCCCCCCACACACACACACTGCAATGAAGTTTTACACTGTCTTTAGAAGAGCCATAAAACTCTCAAGCCGCGATAAGCCTGCATTTATCTAACGCTAACGCTAACTCGAGGTTTGAGTAGCCTTGTTCCACAGAAGAACTTTAATAACAGCATGCCCAAGTGAACAATTCGGGCCTAGATCATTCTTTGCGTCTCAGTTATTGGAAGCATATTGGGACGCTGTAACGGTCGTAAGTATGAAAAACAATCATAAGTCTCGCCGTTACAACTTTGAACGGTCACTATTTGAACTATTGTAAGCCGAGGATGACGTGTATATTTTTTATGACTGAACGCTGCCCAGAGTTGCCATCTGGTTACATGGATGGACGATAATTTTTTACAAATAAATAAATAGACAGTCCATAGCGAACATAAGTTTTATGGTGGAACCATTAAGGTAGAAAGTTGATTCCTAGATAAAAGTCTTTGAAGAATTAGTTGATCAGGGAGAAGAATAAGTTGACTAAAATTGGGTTCCTGGGAAGCTGGACAACTGGCAACTTGGCTCTCTGTGTGTATCACAGAATGAGACTTATCATACACTTGCTCACTGCAGAGTTCAATTTGTGAAATAGTCTGGCCTGTGCCCTTTTTGTGTGTCTCCACCCACTTTTTTCCATCCATTCCCACTGTTTTACTAGCGACACCCACAACATGTGTCTTCCTTGTCTCCCCAAATATTGTACTGCTGAAATGACGAAAACCTGAGATGACCAAGAATGGATATTTGTGTAGAAGAATTATGGCTTAACTCAGTGCTGATGCTCAAAATAAACTTTGAAATTGAATTCTTTAATCTGAGATCTGTGTTTTTTTACGCATTGCAGGGAATTTTGTCTTCTAGCAACAAGCTTGAAATTTGCACAGTTTTGATTTAAAGGCTCCACCTTTCAAACAGCTCAGATTTCAAGGCTAATGCAAAGTCTATGCTTAACCTGGAATATTAGATGGGAAGACTGCTAGAGGTATTATGAGATATCTCTCTTAACTGCAAAGAGGAAATAGAGATTCTCATGATAATAATACATAATCTGAAACGGACATGATATCACCTACAGCAACTACTCAGATTCTTTTTTTTTAAGAAGCAGAAATCTAAAAACAGAAAATAAAATAAAGCTAATCTTAGATATTTTGTTCCCTTAATGCCTTGGGGATAAAAAAAAATAATTTCCAACAGGAAGCCTTTGATTTCTATATTTTCAGAAAGTTTGTCACAGTTCCAGCTCCTTATAATTAATGTAAAAGAGACCTGGATCGTTAGAAACCCCTCTGATTTCAGAGACCCCGAACAGTTCCCACCATGTATTAGATTGGATCTTGATCTGACCTGATCAAGCGAATAATCATTTCTATCATAATTCAAGAATAAGATGGAGTTTATATTTCTATTAGTTTTTATTTTCTCATTTAAAGGTTTCAATAAAAATGGATGGATGGATGGATGGAGATAGATATAGATAATGATGATTGACAGACAGACAGATATATGTTATATGGATAGATGACAAGTTAATTAACTTTCAAAGGAGGGGAGCTTGGTGATAAAGTGCTGATTAAATGGCAAAAGCAACTAGAACAAAATAGATTGTTTGGATGCTACAGAATCAGCCCTTAAAAAGCCGTAATGGAAAATTTTGCCCAAGCCAACACACACTCAAACAAAAGTGAAGTCAGCAAAGAAAGAAATTGGAGATTTGCTGTCCATTTTGCCCAGTTGGCAAGTGTAGGAGACAGCTTCTCGCTTGTCCTCTGGGTTGAGCAGGTCTCCGGTGGAGGCAAAGTTGTGTACAATTCATAGAACATAGATTTTAAATTGGAGGGGAAGGCTTTGCATTCCTGCTTCCTTAAAGCCATGAAGCTAACTGGGTGGCCTCAGAGCATCCAGTACAGGGAAGCTCTGAAAGGAATGGAGGGACTATCACGTATAAACATTAAAATAAGGAGGAGGAGAAGGAGAAAAAAAAATTTCAGAGTGAAAGAGAAGGCGGGGAGGAGATGGTGGTGGTGGTGATGGTGGAGGAGGAGGAGGAGAGAGAGAGATGAGGAGGAAAAGAGGAGGGGGAGGGGAGGAGGAGGAAGGGAAGGAGAAGGAGAAGGAGAAGGAGAAGGAGAAGGAGAAGGAGAAGGAGAAGGAGGATACTGTGTGTGAACTGTATTTTGGAGAACATCAAGTGTGTGCTCAATATTGTATATAATGAAATGCATTTTTTTCCCTCTGCTTTTCCCCAAGCAGGACTGTGTTTATTTCCACATGATCAAGTTTTTTTCTTTTTCTTTTTCTACTTCACGCATTCATGAATGGGAACATTTTTCTCTCCCTGCAAAAGCATCATGAATGGCTCTGGGCACAAATTCCCTTGGAAAACTAGCATGACAGACTTTCTGCTTTTTTGCACATTCCCTGCGAGGGTTGAGAAAACCTGAACTAAGCAGAGCAACCAGGCAATCCAACCCCCTTTTTCTTCTTTTTTAAACCTGCATGCAATGTCTGTAGTGCATTGAAAAAGGGCTGGGCTCTGCCCACCCAGCCACAACCGTCATTCTGAAGTGAGCGATCACCCCTGCAGACACCCTTGTTTGGGGAGTTATGGCCTGTGTACCCTAATATAACTATGATATATATGGTTAAGTCCAAGACTGATAATAATCACCTACAAATAGAAACAAAATACAAAGACCTGCAAGTAGAAATAGAACGACTGTGGCAAAAGCAAGCAAAGGTAGAACCGACAGTCAGAGGCGCCTTGGGTGCAAGTCCCAAGTCACACGACACGAGGGAATCTACCCCTCCCTAAAAAAAAAATTGAGATGTGCGAAGGACATTCCCAAATAACAGGCAACTCTGAATTCCCCCTTATTCCACAAGGATTCAGCACACCAAGAGATCAAATAATGTTAATACTTGTTAGTAATAAAAGCTGGGATAAGGCATGGACCTGCTTAAATTGTTTGGGGACCACATTGTATTGAAATTGGGGCGGGGGTAATGAACTCAGCTTTGTTTCCCTTGCATGAATAGTGCATTGGACCCCTTTAAAAATCCAGGAAAATGTGTGTGTGTGCATGTTTGTGTATATATATATATATCTCCAAACTAGTGATACTAAAGATAGCTGCCACTGTAACTTGATATATAGCATTGATTGAACCTTGGCAAATACCTAGAAAACTATTGTATGCACTAACAAAATGCATCTGTTTCTTTTCACCTTCAATTATTTCAGTTGCTCAGTGACCCACCCACCCCCACCCCCAAAAGTAATTTGGCTAGAAATTCCCAAAGAGGTCACACAAAAGATAAGCTTAAACTGAAAAGAATTTTTTTTATTCTACCAGCAAAGAGGAGAGGACCGCTGATTACTACTATGGTAAAATAATAATAATCAGTCTGGATGGCTCACAACCACCAAAGAAAGAGATTAGAATAAAAACCTGTAGAACTTTAAAAAAAAATAAAGATAAAAGATGGCAAGCAGAAGATTGAGTGATAGATCTCCTTCTCCTTGGCTAAGAATTTGGTGAATCCATTGTGGTCGTAAGTTGAGCACTACCTGTATTTTTATCTTTGTCTAAAAAGTGATTCTGCCTGGAGGAACCTTTCCCCCCCCCTTTTTTTTTCTTTTTTCCTTTTTTTTTTGCACTATACATAACCTTGAGAGTTCCATGTTGCCTTTGGTGGGGGATAGGAAAGGTCTATGCAATCTTCCAGCACTGTCATCCTTAACTCTGATGAGCACTTAAACATAAATAAAAACAGCTTTTCTCTCCTGACTCGTCCTAACAAGGCCTAGCTGGGCCTCCTCTTAATCCGAGGGATTTCTGAAGCTTTTAGTTTAACTAAGTAATTTGTAAGACTGTCTGTGATGCTGCCAACTCCGTGGTGACTGGAGTTTTTTGGTGGGTTCCCAGCCAGCTAATTAAAACCATGGGTTGGAAGGAACCATTCAAATGGAGGTGTGTGTGTGTGTGTGTGTGTGTTTGTGTGTGCACGCACACACACGTGCAAGCATCATGAAAAGAAATCTCTTTGAATTGCACGTTGACGAAATTGTTTCCAAAACTGCTTTTTGGAAGGACTTAACGTTGGCACACGTATCCTGAGAAACACGGCTCAGAATAACACAAAACTTAGCCGTGCCAAAAACAGACACCCTACCTTTGTAAAGGACAGGGGATCTGCTCCCCAGCCAGCAGTGTTCAGAACAGAAATGTCAGCCTTTTCAAATTCTCCGAGGCAGTTAAAATGAGCAAAATGCAAATGTTCTGTTTTACTGGCAAATCTATTAATTGTTTGTCACAGGAAACCCAAGATTAGGCACAGAAAGAAAAGATTAAGGATGGATTCAGGTCGTATGATTAATTCAAATTCCAAAATTAAGCAATCCTGAAAAGTTTGTGGGAATTCACACTAATTCAGATGGCAAGGTTGCTGGGTTTGATCCCAACAAATAGACCTTATATGATAATTGCAACAAAGTTGGCAGAGGTTGTATAAATCAAATTATGAAAATGAAGGAATGATCCTGCCCAACTTGTCAAATATGTATATATATATATATATATATATATATATATATATATATATATATATATATATATATATATATATATATATATATATATATACCAGTGTCTTTCTCTTCCTCCTCCCACCTTCCAATCATAACCCACCCAGTTGTGGTAGATATCTGAAGATGGTTACTTGAAGGCACAGATGCCTCTCAGATCATTTTCAGATTGTCACTGTGATCAAAACAAAGGACTGGACCAGTCCTTCACTCACCCATGGACAATCATCCATGTGTGGAGAAGAGCAACTAAGATGATTAAAGACCTGGAGGCTAAAACATATGAAAAACAGTTGCAGGAATTAGGTATGGCTAGTCTATAGAAAAAACGGGCTAGGGGTGACATGATAGTCTTCCAATATTTGAGTGGTTGACACAAAGAAGAGGAGGGGGTCAACCTATTCTCTAAAGCAGGGGTCAGCAACCTGAAACAGTGAAAGAGCCACTCGGAACCGGTTCCCTCACAAAAGGAAAATCTGGGAGCCGCAAAAAATGTGTGCACATGCGCGTACATGCGCACATGCGCAGAACAGGGTTTGACTGAAGAGTGGAGCCAAGGCGAGATATGCACCTACCCTGCATATTTGAATTGATTGAACTTTTTTAGTCCCACTTTTTTTTTTTTTTGGACTGCACATGGCAGAGGACCGGGAGCCGCAGGAGACGGTTGAAAGAGCCACATGCGGCTCCGGAGCTGCGGGTTGCAGACCTGTGCTCTAAAGCAACTGAAGGCAGGAGAAGAAGCAATGGATGGAAATTAATCAAAGAGGGAAACAACCTAGAACTAAGGAGAAACTTCCTAACAGTGAGAACAATAAACCAGTAGAACAGCTTGCTTCAAGAAGTTGTGGGTGCTTCATCACTGGAGACTTTTAAGAAGAAACTGGACAGCCCTTTGTCTGAATTGGTATAGGGCGGGGGTGTCAAACTGCCGGCCCATGGGCCGGATGCATCACATGGAAGCTGTGCCCACCCCATTGCCGGCAGTCCTGATATGTCGTGCGACGTCACATGATGTCACAAGTTTGACATGTCTGGTATAGGGTCTACTGCTTGAGCAGAAGGTTGGACTAGAAGACTTCCAAGGTCCCTCCCAACTCTATTCCTCATTCTGTATTCTACTCTGCATTCTGCATTCTGTTCTGTATTCTTCCAACTTAAGGGATCTTTAACTCATCTGCATGGTCGTGGACAGGAAGAAGTAAAGAGACTGGAGGAAGACACCAACTTAGACTATGGGTTGAAATATGATCAGCAGCAGCTTTCCAGATTAAATGGTAGAAGTTTCTCCAACCACCAATGCAGAAGCTGGAGTCCACATTTAGGACTTTTTGCATACAAATCAGATATTCTATCACTGAGTTAAGCTGTTACTTCTCCTTAGTAAGCCAACCCAATTTTTTCTACATAACAGACACAGGATCCACAGAGGGGAACAGCAACAGGGGTGTTGTTAAATAGCTGTGCAAACTTTTGTTGCCTTTAAAACTAATGTGGGCCAATGACGAAATGAAACACAAATATATAATCTATGCAACGTGATTCATTCCCATCCCGGAGAACACATGTTTAAACAGATGTCTGCTAAATGGAAAATACAACATAGTTTAAGGGATTATTTAAAGCAGCAGCATTGGAAAGGTGGGGAGCGAAACATTTGGGATGGAGGGCTGTGAAAAATTGAAGGGAAGATTTATTGGCATTCTGCTTAGATTGGTGTCTTCCCTCTGTCTTTGTGGTTGACAAAATGGTGTCTCCTCCTCAGCATGCCTTAGTTTTTGATGAGGATCAGTTGAGATGTTCTGCTCCTTCTTCCTCCATGCAGAAACATAAGAAAGATGCAAAGAACCTCTCAACAGGTTTTGAGGGAGCAAGGTAGATCATTGGCTCCTCTCCAAGATCAGAGAAAAAACTCTGAATTCTGCAGGAGAGATTTGATCCTCATATCCTTATGGAAAGTCCAATCACTTCCATAACTGAATCCTTTCATGTGACTTTCTGGACAGGGCAGAACTGAATTCTCTAGACTGCTAAAGAACATCTGAGCAGCCCAATTCTTCTGGCCATTGTTTTTTATTAAAAAAAAACCCCACACCATTAAAACAACCCTCTTATGCCAGAGTTTGAACCCAAATTGATAGCTTAATAGCATCGATTTAGAATGGGTTGCTTAATCCGATATGTTGCTTTTTTATCCAGGATATTTACAATCTGTTGTGTGTTGTGGCAACATGGAAGATATACTCCATCTTAACTGTAGGGTGATCAGGTAAACAAAAGGGATCACAACTTACTACTACAACACCTTCATTATGGGAGGGTATTTAGATTATTGTAAAAGGCCAGCAAAAGATCTGTAGTGGCGCAGTGTTTAGAATGCAGTACTGCAGGCTAACTCACTGCTCATTGCCAGCAGTTCGATCCTGACCAGCTCAAGGCTGACTCTGCCTTCCAGCCTTCCACAGATGGTAAAATGAAGACCCAGATTGTTGGGGGCAATGTGCTGACTACTTAGAGAGGGCTGTAAAGCACTGTGAAGCAGTATATAAGTCTAAGTGCTATTGCTAATGCTATTCAATGATATCTATACTTCCCAGCTATATAGAGAACTGTGGTGGCACAGTGGTTAGAATGCAGTATTGCAGGCTACTTCTGCTGACTGCCAGCAGTGTGATTCTCACTGGCTCAAGGTTGACTTCCATCCTTCTGAGGTCAGTAAAATGAGGACCCAGATTGTTGGGGGCAATATACTGACTCTGTAAACCACTTAGAGAGGGCTGTAAAGCGCTGTGAAGTGATATATAAGTCTAAGTGCTATTGCTATTGCTAGAAATGAGAGGGAGGGAGGGAGGGAGGGGGAACAGAGGAGAAAAGAAAGAAAGAAAGAAAGAAAGAAAGAAAGAAAGAAAGAAAGAAAGAAAGAAAGAAAGAAAGAAAGAAAGAAAGAAAGAAAGAATTTAGGGATAGCACGTTGACCAAATGTATAGTGACCAAAGTCAGCCAAGTCATTTTGGCAGCCAAGGCAGAATTGCCCTTCCTTTTCCCCAGCAATAACAATGCAGCTCCCGCCAACTGAGTCACAAACAATTTGCTGCCCTTTCATGACATCGGAGACCACATTTTGCTCAGAGATAAGTCGACTCAGTGTCCCTCCTGAATAAGAACGCGGAGAAATATTTTAAATAGCCGTTCGCTCCTTTGATTTCCCACATCTACATGAGCTCTTGGAGATCATTCATTTTTACGAACCATCTTTACTTCAGAAGGAGTCAGTAAGCTTCCTCTTCAGCTGAACATCTCATCTCTGTCCATATAATCAAGAAGACCCTCACCATCAAGAAGCGGGACTCCAAAAGTGTGTATCGGCCTTTCATATGGACTTGGCTGATTGATTGATTGATTGATTGATTGATTAGTGGCTGTTATTGCTGGAGGCAAACTCCAAGCAAACCTTCCCTCCCCGTCCCAAGGTGCATGCAAGCAAAACAATCCCTTGCACACAAACCTTAGTTCCATTGCCTAAAATAATAACTCAACCTTCTGCCAGGGGGAAACAGCACTTCCTGCGAGTGTTTCAACTCACAGGCTCCCAAAAATAGCCCAGAGACTCTTCGCACCTGCAGCGTTCCACATTTCCTCGCTCTCAACAAGGAGATTAATGGATCCCATTCAGAGCGGACCTTTCATGACCCTATTTGTGAAGTGGGGGATCCTCGGGAAATAGTTTGCTAATTCAGATCTTGATCAACGCTTGCTTCTTTGCAATATATTCGAAATTTAGGATTGTAACAAAACAAAACAAAAAATGAAGGGGCTTTCCCTGTTTCTCAAAGGTGCAAGTGCTGAGTGGGGTCTACAACATCTCGCCACAGCCAACTCACTTTTGTCGCTGCGGGATAAAAGTTAACTCATATCGAAGAAATAGTGGAACAGAATCATTAAAGAAAGGATGCCAAAGGAGGGACAAAATGAAATGTGAATGATAAAAATTAAAATAACGTTTTGATTATTTTAAATAAGTAAATTAATGTCTTGCAGCAAGTTATCCTGTGGTGAGTTGTCCACAGCGAGTTGTCCATGGCGAATTGACCATGGTGACTTGGCCATGGCGACTTGACTGCGGCAAGTTGTCCCATTCCATTCTGAGTGGGAACAATGGATTGTAGAAGAGTCCGAAGATCAGAAAAGAAAGGGATGACATTGGTTGAGTTTTTCGACACAAAACAAGTCCTAGGATCCTTAATGCTGCTCTGTAGGATCACCGAGTCAGTTTGAGGACTACCACAGGTAGTTCTCAACTTATGATGGCTATGGAGCCTGCCCATCACCATCATAAGTTGAGACAGTCATAAAATTGTTTGGTCACGTGATAGACCTGATTTTATGACTTTTTTTGCAGTGGTCACTGAGCAAATCATCATGGCCATTAAGCAAAACAGGGGTTTGGACTAGAAGACCTTCAAGGCCCATTCTAACTCTGTTATTCTGTATTCTGCCATCACCAGAATCATTAAAGTGAACCAGAATAGGTCTGTCCTAACTTCAATGGTTGCTAAGCAATCAATCATACATCGAGGACTATTTGCAAAGGTGGTACTCAGGGGTATCTGTGCAAGAAACCACAGGTGATGCATGCAAAAGGAATCATGGGTTTTAGCACTGCTGATGTTACCAAGTTGGATAATAAAACATCTGCAAGAAAACAACCAAGCTCAGAAAGCATCAAGGACCCTACAATCATGGGTTATGTAGTCACCATGTTGACCTTTCTGAGTCCTCCTGCAAATGCCCCAGCCAAACGTGTGTCAGAATTGTGAGGATCGATGTTTGGTGATATCAATCTAGATGTCCTTCACCTGAGACATTGGTCCCCCAAGGGGAAAGGACATTATCCTGTTTCTGCCTCTGCTCCTCTCCTTTCTACATATATTTCTTGGGACAACCAAGCTCTTACATCTTCTTCTACTGCTATGATTTTAAATGTTCCTTCTCTGTCTGGTATACATGCATTTATTCAACTGTACGTCTCTGTTAATGTGGTACTTTATTAGCTTATGGTTTTGTTTCACCAACCTGTTAACCGCTCAGTGGAAACATAGAGGTGGACTTTTAAAAAAATGTACAAAATAACACTCAAAAAACAAACTAAAAGGAGCTTGGGCAAAGCCCCCGTTGATGTGGTTATAAATAAAAAAAGAAGGCTTTTGAGGCCATTGGCAAGACTCCCTTGCCCCCAAAAATGCTTGTTTTGGAAAGTGTGGCTGAGGTCCACCACCAATCTTGAGGGCTGATGGGCTGGGAATTAACTCTGCCCCCAATGGAAACTATTTTGGAAACAGCCACATCTGGAGCTAAAAAGGAGAACTTCTGGCTCTGGATCACAGCTGTCTTGACTAAAGAAGCTCAAAGCACCTTCTGGGACAATGGACATTTTAGATCATCCTTCAACCATCCAAGCTGGCTGTTGGGCTTTTCCAAATGGGAAAATCTATCAGGATTTCTGACAAAATCCCTCCTCTCTTGGATATGTTTCTCTGTGTGATTTCACAGAGGGAAGTATGCACAGCAATCAACACGGGAGGCCGCTTTTCATTTAAATTTAATTTAAGGAGCAAGTCAGCTGTTGTTTGGAAGATACAGACCAGAGGTCCACAAGAGTCAGCAATGTATTTGGAGATAGAACCATCTTAGGGCACTTAGGTTTCTTAACCCCCCACACTTAACTAGGTTTTTTTTTAATCTTTGGATTGAAAAATAACATAGATGGGAAGTTGAAAGCCTTCCTCAAGCTTGATCTTTGTTTCCAAGAATTCCTCAGGGATCCATGTTGGCATTCTTGGAAAATAACAAGGGTTGAGTAAAACATTGGCCAGCCCTTTGTCTGGCAGTGTGTCCATCCAGTCAAGAAAACAAAATCTAAATGTAAGCTGAGATATTAAAATACATCCTGGGAAACAAGAGTGTACATTTATTTATTTAGCTTATGGAGTAAAGTATGTGAATGATAGTAGTAAAAAGGTATAAAAGGAGCACACAATACTATGGTACATGTATGATAGAAATATGTAGGCAGTTTTGTAAGGTATGAGAATCTGAACTGGTCTTCTGGAACATCAGTGTTGTGTTTTGTGGTAACCCACATCCACGGAGAAATAAATCTGTAAACAAGTAAATCCTTCCCATAGCAGCCAATTCTAACATAGTGTCTGTGACAGAGGTTCAAAACTGACCAAGCCCATAAACGCATATGTCTTTGAAGATTCTCAATCATCCAGATCGTGGGTGTCCCATGGGTGCTTTTCAGAAGGCAACTGAACTTTGCTTTTTCTTAAAAACAACTGAACAACTGGATGAGAAGTGAAATGTTTTCCAAGAAAAAACAAAATCCAATTGCTTTTTGGAACGCACCACTGGAACATCAGTGAAAATGTTTCTCTTCTCTGGTTCAAACAGGTCTTACCTCCAAAGTTCTCCAGTCTTCCATCATAAACAGAACTCTACCGTTGGGTTGTCTGGTGCCATATTGGATATGTAAAATGGCTTGAAGTTTCCAAAAAGCTCCACTTAATTCACCACTATTCTTGAATCATCACATAAAACTTAAAAAAAGGGCCTCCATCTCCCCAAATAAGTCCGTCCAACTTCTGAAAAAGTTTGCATCATTGTTTAGAAGTGGAAAGATTTGTACCGTAATGGGGCAATCAGGACAACAACAAGCTCTCCACCCCTCAAAGACCTAACTAAAGATTTCCCAGTCATTATAAAGTCTAAAGGAGATGGAATTAAAGAATGTTTTGCAGTGGAAAGCATCATTTACAAAAGATAAACTAGCTTCTCCTAACAGGGTGCCTGGTTTGTTCCTCTTCATGCCAAGCTAAATATGTATAATTAGGTTTGGGAGGCAGGGCCCTATTTAAAAAATAATAATAAAAGCACTCTTGAGTTTCAGATCAATAGAACTGTTTCTCAATAGATTAAAAACAAGTGGCAATTAAGGAACTCATAAAGTCACGTCAAATTACACTAAGCATAGCTGATAACCAAGGAATTTGTTTATGTTTTGAAAATTGATTTATGAATATGATACAAGCTGGAACAGGTACATTCAAGATAAAGAGGAAGGAAGGAAGGAAGGAAGGAAGGAAGGAAGGAAGGAAGGAAGGAAGGAAGGAAGGAAGGAAGGAAGGAAGGAAGGAAGGAAGGAAGGAACAAGGGAGGGAAGGAGGGAGCCACTGTTTGGGCAGAAATTATTGTAATTTTTTCTGTTTTTAAAGAATTGATATTAGGCTGTTTGTGGCAGTTGATATTTTTGTATGACTCGGATGCACTGTAGTCTTTACAATGCTACAGCATACTCAGATATATCAAATGAAGTAATGGAATATTCAGAATTGCTACCAGAGTGCAATCAGACGGTGCTTTTAATGTGTGTTTTGCATTTTTGATCATGTTCTGCTTATGCAGAATCCTAAAAATGTCGAATTGCTTTCATTTGAAAGCCTACAGAGTCCCACTAACTGTCCTATTGATTGTTAAATTATAGCTACCCTTCCAGGTAAACCCAACAGGGAACATGGCTACCTGAGCAAATTCTACTTTATTGTAAGGCTACATTAACAGAATCTTCCAAATCTGAAGTTTCAAACTTCCCACTTTTACTCATCTGACCCATCAGGTTGGATCCTTCTTAAGTTTCTCTCTTTGACCACTAAGCCACTAGGAGCTCCTACCTCACTTTTCCAATTGTTTCCTAGACATCATCTCTTTCCCTGGTCCCCCAAGATCATTCTCACATTCAATCACAATAGAGCTGGAGGGACCTTGGAGGTCTTCTAGTCAACCCCCTGCTCAAGCAGGAGATCCTATACAATTTGAGACAAGTGGCTGTCCAGTTTCTTCTTCAGAACCTCCAGTGATGAAGCAGCACCCACCACAAGGTTAATTGTTCTGACTGTTTGGAAGTTTCTCCTTACTTCTAGGTTGCTTCTCTCCTTGATGAGTGTGCATCTGTTGCTTCTTGTCCTGCCTTCAGGTGTTTTGGTGAATAGGTTGACCCCGCCTTCTTTGTGGCAGCCCCTCAAATACTGGAATACTGCTATCATGTCACCCGTTACAGTCAAATCTACTCCTCGGGGCCACAACTGTCATTCCATAATCATGGGTCATAATCACGGGTGGCAGACCACCTAATGGTCTCGGCGCAGAGGAGATCTTATACAAAAGTTCAATGTCACTCTGATTTTCCAGTTGTATAATTTCAAAGTTTGATTTCAAGACATACAAGGAGGCAAGGAAGGCCCACAGAAGCAATCTTGGGGTGACTTCAACCAAAGGATTGTTTGGAAGAGAATGGAATGGCCGCAGAATGGGCGCGGCAACCTTGAACAAGAGCACCCTTTTTAAGGATGGAGGACAAAGCGCAACCCTTTGTTCTGCACTTGCTATGATTAATAGCCGTTTATAATAGTCCAATGCCAATTATTCACGAATTTGTCTTAATTCCTTTCAAAGCAAGCAACCACATGTGTTCCACCTCTGATGAGCTGGGATGGAACACACATGTTTCTCTTTGGGGGGAAAAAAATGAAACTGGGCTCAGTTCGATAACTAAGCAAAGATCTAAACTTTATCGGCCTTTTGTACCATAAGCCACATTTTGTATTACTTTGTCTTCTCTATTCTTGGGATTAAGGAGTTGTCTCCTTCAAGGTAAACAATAACCCTCTCCAGTCAAAACGATGATTATTGTACAACACAGATGAATGGGCTGTGATGCTAAGAGGGAGGGAGGTAAAAACCTACCAGATGCTTTGACCTTCCTCAACTGTCATGCTGAAGGACAACGTATTAAATAAGACAGAACTAAGATGTGTTGGCTGGGATCTACCTTTCGGTTGGGTTTGATGGGAAGTGTACCCCAATATATCTGTAAAATACCAGTTAGAGGGAGGTGTCTCTGTTGGATGAAAAAGATAAGTGATACCTCTAGATATATCCAGGTAGTCCTCAAGTAGCAACACTTTGTTTAGCGACCAATTGAAGTTACAACGGCCCTGGAAAATGTGATTTGTGACCGTTTTTCACACGTATGACTGTTGCGGCATCCTCATGGTGGTGGGATCCAAATTCAGGTGCTTGGCGACTGGCTTTTATTTATGACGGTTGGAGGGTGCCAGGGTCACATGATCCCCTTTTGTGACCTTCTGACAAGCAAAGTTAATGGAGAGGTCAGCTTCGCTTAACAACCGTAACTCAATAGCTGCAGTGATTCCCGTGACAACTGTGGATGGGCAAGAAAGGTTGTAAAATGGGGCAGAAATCACTTTAACAACTGTCTCGCTTAGCAACAGAAATTTTGGGCTCAACTGCAGTCATAAATTGAGGACTCCCTGTAATAGGGGTTTTTTTTAGGGGGGGGGACTCCGGAAATTAATGGCTTGTGCCTGTCCCATGACATCTAGCTAGGGAGTGAAAAAAAGATGAAATTCTAAAAGAAGCATGATTGGGTCAACAGAGGTAGCCTGGATGGTCAAAAATATGCAAAGATCAACGGAAACAAGGATGTTCTTTTTGGAAAAAAAAGACTTTGAAAGATTCCATGATGGGCCTTTTTTCTCAACTCGATCCATATTTCCGAACTTGAAAACAAAATAGATTTGGCTGGAAGCTGGTCACATTTTTCTCCTCGACAGCTGAAGGAAGTGTGCTCACCACCAGTCAGGATATCTGAAAATTGGCAGATCCTTTCCCTTCCTTGATTTCCCCCCACCGAAAGTCAGTTGTTTACTCTACAAAAGCCGATTCCTCCTTGACAAGTATCCTAAACTAGAGAAATGATTGGCTAGGCTGACCGGAGATATTCTTGCAGAGACAAATCTTTGGCTTTCTTCTAGGGAAATGTTTGAGTTGTACCTTCACTGCCGGAATTGAGCAGTGATGGCGATATTAATTCTGTGCTGAGCTACTCACGTGTGTGCTTAGAAAAAGAACAATTGGCAGGTCATGCAACGCGCAGACGAGAAATCAGTATTGTTGGAGAGAAATTCTAAGGTAAGCATGGGGTTATATGCTCCTAATAGTAGCAGTGTTGCAAGCAACTTAATTGCATCAGGAATAAGATTGCTCCTCTGACAAAAACGTATGTCTGAATACTGAACCCAGTTCTCTGTACATTTATGAGATACAATCAGTTACTCTGTGGTGCCTAAAAAATTAAATCCGGTTAAATCTCAGAAGCTGTCCTTGAACCATTTACCCACCTCCAACCTTTTCTACTAGCTTTGACAATAATTTAACTTCAATGGGGTCAAACATCTGACTGGCTGCAGCCTATAGAATCTGGTGGCACCCACGTCAGTGTGGAAAAACTCGCTCGATAAAAACTCAAAGCAGCAGTCAGCAGTTGCTTCCTTGTGCTAATTGCAATTACACAGTGTCTTTCAGCAGCTCAGTGTAAACACAGCAGGGTGACTGGCTTGTATCTCTTGCTCCACTAACGGAACTCATCTCCTGCCCAGAACTGATTATCTGACAATGGTCAACCGCTTTCCGTATCCTTGACTCTCTTAGAGAGTTATCACCCTGGGCTTTCAAGACATTCAGGAAAGAGGAGAGGGAGAGGAAAGCCAAGCCAAAAGTTTGAGATATTCCAAAGGGTCTTTAGTCCCAGGCTGATTAAATCACTACAAGAAACAAGGGACTGCGTACACCATAGAAATGGATCACCCACTTTCAACAGCTTGAGTGTGACTCAGCTCATCCATGGGTTTCTTGACTGATCTGCTTTCACACCTAAATCACGGAAACTATCTAGGTTATCAATTTTCAGGGTTAGGTTTCTATTTGCACAAAGGCATTTATGACAATTTGAGAAAATGCAACAAATAAATATCATCTGTATTTATGAAAGGGTGCTGAGAAACCCTTCTGAACATATTGGAGCAGTCATACAAAGATCCCTCAACTTACAACTTTAACTAAACCTGGAATCCTGGTCGTAAGTCCGTGTGGTTGCAAGTCAAGGCATCATGTGACTGAACCGGATTTGTTTTTTTGGGATTATTTTTTTCCCCCGTGATTAAGCGAATGCCAGGGTCACTAAGCAAACAGTGCAATTCTCCCTTCAGTGGAGATCTTGTCTAGCTTCATTCCTCTTATGAATTGGGTGCTGATATAAATTGTCTATTTGGGCTGCCTCACGTGACGTCCCCATTGGGCTCTTGTGCATCAAAGGATTGGATTTAATTTTGGAATCAGAAGACCTTAGAACAATATCAACCACTCAGACATACACACCCCTACACACATCTTATCCAAGAACTCTGTTCCATGAAGACTCTTAACGTGTGTTTGCTTTTAAAATGACTGTTCTTCTCCCTCACGCCCTAAAATGCATTCTTTTATATGTCTTTTTTTCAGCCACTGGTGACCTAAGAATTCACTTCCGGTTCATACACACCAGGCTGTTAATTTTGCAGGAGAGGAAAATCACAAAGCACGTGCAGCAGCATCGTTTTAGGAATGTGTCCATCTGCTTTTAGAATTTGCAATTGCATTCAAGTGTTTTCTTTTGTTTTGCTTTTTAAAAACAGTTCGTCCAATTATCAGAGACTACTTGGATAGTTCTCTTGGCCTAGGTTTTCAGAAGTGGCTGGCCACTGCTAGTTTCCTAGGGCTGAGTGAATGAACCTTTATTGTCAAAGTACAACCATGTGTACATTGAGATTGGCTGAGCCTCCCTTCGTGCCCTCCCCACCACAACTCACAGTGGCAACAAATCCACCATCTTATTACACCATGTGAGCTAATTGCACACAAGAGGGGGGGACTGGCCATCTGCCTTTGTGCCTAAGGTAGAACTACAACTCACAGTCTCCTGGTTCCTAGCCTGGTGCCTTCACCACTCCATCAGGCTGGCTCTCTATCCAAATGTTCCACGCAATCAAGTGGAGATTTTTCAACCTCCTCTTTTCTCCTGCTCCCACCTACTCCTTGGAGGAAACTCCCAGTTCCCCCACTCCAAAGCCAGAAAAACCCCTCCTGACATTGTCCAACACATCTTGAGGGAAAGTAAACGGCTCCATCAAAAACTCTCCTCCACCCAAGACCCCACTCGAAAGCCTGGAGAAACTTTTCCTGACCTTGTCCAACCCATGTGGAGGAAAGCTAAATGGCTCCGTCAAAAACTCTCCTCCACTAAAGACAAGGGATCCACTGCTAGGCTTCCTCTTCCGAGCAGATGCTTCACCTTTTAATTACCATCTTCACTGCAGCTAGGACTACAAAGGGAGGGAGTTCGCTGGGTGACCCCCTCGTTGGCCTACGAGCGGGGCCAAGAAAGCCGCTCGAAAGCCTTCTTGCTTTCCAACTGCAAGTTTATGAATCCCAGAACGTTCATCTGCTCAGGTCAGACCAGAGCTTGGCTGAAGTTGCCGTCCAACATTTTTCTCTGTCAGGCAACAGAAAGCAGTACAAAGGATCCAGCTGTTCGCCCTCAGCCGGCAGGCCCCTTAATTAAAACAGTGGAAAATTAGATAACTTCACAGATTCATCACTGCCACCACGAGCTGTCAGAAGGGAAAGAAAGAAAGAAGGGGGGAAAAACAGAAAGAAAGGAAAAGGCAAACCTTGAGAGTTACCACCCAGGTTCTTGTTTATATTGGTAAGTAGTTGTCTCCACTTCGTGGGTATGAGAAGTTTTATCTTTTCGGGTATGAGAAGTTTTATCTTTTCATTAGCGTTTGAACCTCAATCATGCCTTTTTTTTAAAAAAAAACTATCTGGGCCTAAAAAAAGGAAAGGAGAGGAGAGGAGAGGAGAGGAGAGGAGAGGAGAGGGGAGGGGATAATAATTTAAATTAAATTATTAAGGGAAGGGAAGGGGTGGAAAAGCCCTTTTCCTAGGCTATTTGAAGAAGGAAGTCTTTATTTGCTAGCGTGACTTTCTCTGTTAAGAGAATACAGGTGCAATTTGTCCTTCCAGACCAATGACGTGAATATTGCCTTCGGAGGTCTTCATGTCCCCCCAAACTGCAAACTGCAAAAAAGAAAAAAGAAAAACCCCCACCAAGGAAGCCGTTCAGTGTTACACTTCTGATCTATTCCAGGATCCACAGGTTTGGGTTGGTTGTTTGGTTTTTCTTTCCCATTTTTAATTCATTGAAGGCTGGAAAACTTCCTTTCATAACTCAACTTTAGGGGTTCTGCAGAATCTTAAATCAATATCGTGTCACTGGGAGGATGACGATGACTTGGGAAGTGTGCAAAATTCTGAAAGAGTGAAATGATTCTCGTGTGTGTGTGTGTGTGTGTGTGTATTTGTTTGCTGGCACATCTCTTCACACCTGGCTATGCATGAATGAAATGGAGGGAAGTGTAGGTACTCCTTGACTTACAACAGTTCGTTTAGTGACCATTCAAAGTTACAACAGCACTGAAAAAGGTGACTTATGACCGTTTTTCACACTTATGACCGTTGCAGCCTCCCTGTGGTCACATGATCAAAATTCAGATGCTGGGCAACTGACTCGTATTTATGACGGTCGCAGTGTCCCGGGGTCACGTGATCCCCTTTTATGACTTTCAGACAAATTAAGTCATTGGGGGAAGCCAGATTCACTTACAAATCAACCTGAAGGGCTGATAGACCACTTCACTTGACTTGAACTGATGACAACCCAGAAGACAAACATCTGGATGGGCCCAGGGGAGCTTTGAGCCTTGATAAACAGCCTCAAACCAAGCACGTAATGTTGATGCATTTGGGCCACCACAACATTTGGGGTACAACAGCAGCTTTTCAAAGGTGGCATCCATGAGGATCCTGCACTATTTAGGTGGTTTTCCAACATCTACATGTTCCAATATCAGAGGGCCTGCCACAAAGAAGAGGGGGTCAACCTCCTCTCCGAAGCACCTGGAGGCAGGACAAGAAGCAAGCGATGGAAATTAATTAAGGAAAGAAGCAACCTGGAACTAAGGAGAAACGTCCTGACAGTGAGAACAACTAACCAGTGGAACAGCTTGCCTCCAGAAGTTGTGGATGCTGCATCACTGGAGGCTTTTAAGAAGAGACTGGCCAGCCACTTGTCTGAAATGGTGTAGGTTCTCCTGCTTGAGCAGGGGGTTGGACTGGAAGATCTCCAAGGTCCCCTCCAACTCTGTTATTCTGTTAGTCTTCCAGTAAACAGGACCCAATCCTACCCTTTGTTCTTTGATATGCAAATGATAAGATTTCCTCTACATACGCACCATTTTTGACCAGAGACCCAAAAGGTAAAGGCATTAAGCGCTTCTGACCTACATTGCCTTCTAAATCTTAGCTATTCCTTTGTACTTTTGACAGTCATTTTTACATGCCAAGCGTGTTTCTTTGAAGTCCCTTCCTGCCTTTGTAATGTTGCTTCCGTGGGGTGGGGGGGGTGGGAAGGAGAGCAATGGAAGTCTTTCTAGATCTGGAAAAGATACTTGCTGGCATCCAACACACATTAGATATATTCTGTGGACCTTCAAGTTTCACTCGGGTTTCTTTTCTTGTCTGTGTGTCATTGTTGTTTTCAAACGATTGTTTTCTGAAGCCTTTGAAGGCTTCTGAAGGCTTCATCTGAACCACCTTTGGGATTGCCCATTTGGAAAATTGCTAATTTAAACCAAAACGAAATGCAGATGGAAAAACAAGCAATGACTGTGTCTCCTTCACAGTTAACCTTTGATACTTAGAGATACCTTATCTCACAAAAATCTGTTCCAATATTTTAATAATGGAAGCTCTCCTGATCAAGCCAGATCCTGTAGACCAGCAGCCAGGAGCAGGACTTTCTTTGGTGTGGCCCCTACAGTCTATACAGAACAAGTTCTACCTGGAGATAAAGCAAGAGTATTCTCCCGATAATTTTTTTTTATTTACCTTGTTGTTTGAGACTTCACACAGGTATATCACTGCCGCTATTCATACCCGCTGATTTATTTCTTCAGTCTGATACACTTCTATTTTTTTTTATTGAAAAGTTTTAACATACAATTTTCCTTTAAAACCCCCCCTCCCCCTCCCTTCTCCCTCCCCCCCTACCTCTCCCCCCTCCCCCCCTCCCCCCCAACTTCCCAGAGCTAAATACAAGGTATATAAAAAAAACAATCATAAACAACCATATACTAACAACTATAAACTCTAAAATCCATCACTCTCTAGCTTATATAGGATAAAACAAACCTTAGTAATATTGAATATATATAAAAAAAACTAAAAGAAAAAAAGAAAAAAAGAAAGAAGACTCATTCAAATGCTACATAAAACTTCTTAACCCTATACTTGTTCTGGATAAACTCAATCCATTTTCTCCATTCCATAATATAACGTTCTTGCGAGTGATCTTTCAAATAGGCCGAAATCTTCGCCATCTCTGCCAGGTCGGAAACCTTTAAAGTCCACTCTTCTATAGTCGGCAGTTCCTCTTTCTTCCAATACTGACCTATCAAAAGTCTTGCTGCCGTAATAAAATTCAACATCAACTTAGTGTCCACAACTGTGGCATCTGTAATTATTCCCAACAAGAAAAGTTACACTTCTATTTTTAAACCAAACGTAAGATGTGTAAATAGGGCACTCTGTCTGGCCATGTGTGAACAGACGAAGAAGCAAACCACAGGCCACATTTGCCAAATATAAAAGGCCAAGTTTTCAGCAAACGACTGCGCTTTGCTTTGCTTTCTTTCTTTCTAATCTTCATTGTCTTCCCCAAGGTTTGTTGGCTTTGCAGCCAGGCAAGTCGCATTGCAGGGAAATGATTCGGCAAGACTTTGACTGGCTTTGCTTTATTTTATCTCATTCAACAAGTGCGTGTTTTGTTTTGTTTTTGTAAAAACACCCACAAAGGATTAATGTAGAGATTAGAATAAAATGGAATTATAAGTTAGGTGCCAATCCCTTTCTTTCTTTTCTCTCTCTCTCTCTCTCTCTCTCTTAAATCAACTTTCACTGTGCAACAACCTGACAAGACAGGATAACTAGCCAGCTGGGACACCGTATCATGTTGCAGAATACTGAGAAAAAAATGAATCACAAAAAAGGACACATTTAACATCCCTATTCCCAACGTCCTGGAAAAGAAATATAGTGTTTTAGTATTCATATGCATATATACTCATTCTCTCTTCTCTCTTCTCTCTTCTCTCTTCTCTCTCTCTCCCTCCCTCCCTCCCTTCCTCACATACACAACACACACACACACACACACACACACACAGAGTATCTGGGAATATTTAGAGTATTCATCCTCAACTAGCCACCTTAGAGTAATTGAACAGACAAATTGCATGCAAAAAATAGCAGAACTCAACCTCATCCTAAAAGCTTTCTCTTTTTTTCAATTCAGACAGTATCTTTCTGAAGGGTTTATCCATTACCATGAAGAATTTAGAAGGGTCTGGCAGTTATGTGGAGCCCAAAAAAAATCTTTGGTGTTTTATCAGGTTTTGAAGACAAATAAAGTATCTCCAGAATTAAGAATGCAGAAAAACTAGAATCTCACTTTCCACCATTATTTAATTCACAAATATTCATCCAGAATGAGAAAAAGACTTAAAGCGTACTCCTATCTGGATAATTCATGACTCGGAGTGTACTCATATCAGGACAATTTTTGATGCATTACATGGAAATCTAGATAAACTAGGATCAGGATTTCACAAAGTGGTGCCCTCCGGTTGCATAACAAAGCCATTTCCACAGCACCTAAGCAACACAGCGGAAGGAATTGTTGTCTCCAGATATATGGACAACATCAACTTGAGAGATAGTGAAGGACAGTCTCCCTCTCCCTCTCTTCCAAGCAAGCTGAGAGCCTGGGAGATTTTAGACATTGAGTGTTTCTCCACTTTGGTCCCTGAAAGAACTGCAGACTTCATTTCCCAGAACTCAGGCTGACTAGGGAATTCTGGGAGTTGAAGTCTACACATCTCCAAGCTGCCAAGGTTGAGAAACACCAGTCTGGAAAGAGCTGGCAAATACTCCTGAATAGGGGGGAGCAGGATTTCTGCAGCACCATGGAGAGCTCCTAATGGATGCTATTGAAACCAGATTGACACCCAATACAAGGGATCCCTTTTATGCCCAGCAGGCCCCTAGGGAACCCCCAGAACAGCCCTGTCCCTTAAGTGGAGCTCAGATGAAGGCCAATAAACCCCACAATTACAATAGAGAGAGCTAGAATGTGCAAGAGGTAGGTGATGGATCCAGCAAGCTCTTGCAGGATCAGGTGGTTTAAGGACCAGACACCAGGCTTCTGCATCTGCATTTATAGGAGACCAAGCCATACTGAGTGAGAGAATAAATCTGCAGGGTCCAAGAATCAAACTGAAGTCAGAATAGCGATAGAGGCATTTTAACTTGTAACCCCAGCAAGGCTAGGTGGGGAGGCTACATATGTCACGTATGACGGCATACAACAGCCCGCCCAGCATCCCTACAGGCCTGCCTGCTTGAAAGAATGTCATGCTTTTGGGCTGCAATAAGACAGTAATCCTTTCTGGCTGGTTGCCCTGACCACCACACCCATCGTTATGAACCCTGATATGATCCAAAGGCTGAGCAACCAGATTAAGTTCAGGAGGTGAGACTGTGCAGAGAGAACAACCCCTCCCCCCACAAACAGGCAGTAAGGCCATGGGGGTGAAGATCAGGTAGGACCACTTTCTCCGATCTAGTCTCTTCCCAGTATTCTGGGTCCTCAAATGTCAGAAAGCCACAATGGAAAACCAATGCCTCTCTTCCTGGCTGATTTGGCAGGAAAGGGAGGGAGGGAGGGAAGGGGGATAGAAGGGAGGGAGGAAGGAAAGAAGGAATGAAGGGAGGATGGAAGTAAGGGAGAGAGGGAGGGAGGATGGAAGGGAGGGAGGGAGGAAGGGAGGAAGGATAGAAGGAATGGAGGGAGGATAGAAGGGAAGGAAGGAAGGAAGGAAGGAAGGAAGGAAGGAAGGAAGGAAGGAAGGAAGGAAGGAAGGAAGGAAGGAAAGACCAAATTATGGGGAAGGAAGGAAGGAAGGAAGGAAGGAAGGAAGGAAGGAAGGAAGGAAGGAAGGAAGGACCAAATTATGGGGAAGGAAGGAAGGAAGGAAGGAAAGAAGGAAGGAAGGAAGGAAGGAAGGAAGAAAGGAAGGAAGGAAGGAAGGAAGGAAGGAAGGAAGGAAGGAAGGAAGGAAGGAAGGCAGTTCACAGCCAGCCAGTGAAATCTGGGGAAACTAATATAGGAAGTTAGAGGTGGAGTAAAACAGTCAAGGAACGATCTCCTAAAGGGCAAAAGAGCAAAGCAAAAAATTGAGAATCCTGTTCCTCCCTCAAGACATTCCCAGTCATAAACAAACAAACAAAGAAAGAAAGAAAAAAATATCAGCCCTGAGCTCCATGTTCCAGCCCAAACCTTCCTTATCACAACACCTTCACACATGACGCTGGCATCCCGGCCCTTCCCTGAATTAATCCAGGGATTAATTCTAAGCGGTCTCCAGGGGTAAAAAAAACAACAACTCCCAAACAACCCCCAATTTGCTTTTCTCAAAGTTAGCCCCCCATCCAACCTCTGAAAGATATTTGCTTCATCCCTCCAAGTCGAAGCTGAGCGACTGTACTGTTGTTGACCTGGGGGAAAAAAAATAACAGAGCAGTTCAACCAGGATGTTTTTCCCCTTTTCCTAGGCGGCCCCTAATCTAGGCATTGACAGGAGCCTTCCCCGGGGCAGCTGTTTGTCCTCTTTGCGTCAGACGTTTGATCGATGCTCCGGCATGGATCCTGCCGCATTTGACAACCGAAAAGCTGCCTGCTGATTGACAAACGAGGTGGTGGCTGACAAATTGAAGTGTAGCCCTGACATTTAGTGTCAACCTTCCGAGCCCAGCAGATAAAAATAGAAACTCCTGGGGGGCTAGTGGATGCAAAATGTCTGTGCCTGCAATTTGCAAAGGGTGCCCCCCCTTTCCCCCCTTTTCAACCAAGCCTCAGGGCAAGACGGAGATGCTCTACAGGTTGAATCATCTCCCTGGGACCCAGAAAGAATCAACCCATGGAGATGTCTTCATTTGCTGCTGGGACAATAGAACTAGAGTCTCGGTTTTGGAAAATGGGGGCAAGATGCAAAACTCTACGAAAGAGGTATGATAACCAAAATCCACCCACTTTTTCAAAGCAAAAGAAATTCTGCACAGCAGCGTTGAAGCCGCAGCCCCGAAAATAGGGTCACAGGTAATTCTCAACTTTCAAGCCTCGGTTTAGTGACCAAAGTTATAACGGCGTTGAAATAGGGGACTTACAACCGGTCCTTGCCCTTACGACATCACAGCATCCCCATGGTCATGTGATCAAAATTTGGGTGCTTGGCAACTGGCACGCATTTACCATGGTTGCAGGACCCAGGGGTCACGTGATCTCCATTTGCAACTTTCCCAGCCAACTTCCAACAAGCAAAATCAATGGAGGTTGACTGCCGTTCTGTCTGCCTTACCTTTTGGGGAAAAAAATTGGCGCGATGGGAGTCGACTTTAACGTGTCTTTCACTTGGGTTGCCTTTACTGTGTCTTTAATATGTCTGGCAACATTTGGACCATTAAGAATAGTTCTGTTGGATTAGTTCAAGGCACATCCTATACTTCAGGGGTCTCCAAACCTGACAACTTTCAGACTGGTGGACTTCAACTCCCAGAATTCCCCAGCCACAATTCTTAAAGTTGCCAAGTTTGAAGACCCCTGCTCTAGTCCAAGACCGGCTGTGGAATTCTGGGAAGTGAAGTCCACCCTTCTTAAAGCTGCCAAGGTTGGAAAATACTGCTCTAGCCAATCAGGTGCCTCTCCATGTTTGCAAATAGGAGACAGACCTACCCCACACCTATCCCTACCCAAAAGGTATTTGGGGCAGGCATTGCCACCCTGGATACCACCCCATGTTTTCTAAATCAGTAGCCCTTCACAAATTTGCCTTTTGTGAATTTATCCGTCTCCCTTTTTGAGCCATTCTGGTTTTTGGTTGTCCCAAAGCAACGAGCATCTGAGCATCCATTTCTTCAGAAGATGTGAGGTCTCCTTGCAGCAGGGTTTATCTATGGAACTCCCTGCCTCTAGAAACTCTGGCAAACCGAACCGAGGCAGCTGTTTGCCGGTATTTCTCTTGGCCATCTGTAAAAATAAATCAATCAATAAAAAATCCTGGGGTTTTCTTGCGTTTCTGAATGGAATCAAAGGGAGATCAAATCTTATCTGGAACCAGAGGGCTAGTTAAGCATTTTGTTCAGCAAAAATATACTTAATTCCTCTTGCCCTGGTGGGAAGGAAAGTGAAGAGTGGCAGAGAGTGGTGCCAATAGCTCTGGCAACATTCATGCCCTTTTCAGCAATTGGCCTTTAATTGTGAATGCGCTGGAAAAATACCATCAACATGTGGGCCTGGTTTAGAAAGATGCTGAGATTAGGAAAAAAGCTATTAGACTGATGGGATAGCCCGTTTCAGATTTCATCAGGCAGCCGAATTTTGTGTTTAGCTGCTGCAATCAACATACCAGATAAAGGCCCAAACAAATCTAAGACAGACCAGATCCAAGGACCTCACATGGAAAGCCCATATCAGAAGCCATCCCTGGTAACTTAAGGGCTAGAAACTTGCTTTGATTTAAATAAAAAAAATGGCACTGATGGGAATACGGCCTCGGGCAAGAGACCCGTGTCACCGTGTCCTGTGTGAACACGAAGTGGCTTCTCCAGAACGGTGGGTTTGAAACCTCAGCTTTTCTCCAGGGACAGAGCCGCTGCTGAGATTTTGGGAGGTGAAAGCCTTGACTTCTGGAGGACATCCAGGTTTGGAAGAGTGTACTGTACAGGTAGTCCTCGACTTAGCAATCGTTCATTTAGCGACTGTTCAAAATTATAATGTTCCTGAAAAATGTGACATAACATTGGTCTTTCCCCTTAATGACTGTGGCAGTATCCCCAAGGCAGGGGTAGGCAATCTTGGCTCTTTGATGCTGGCTCAGGAATTCTGGGAGTTGAAGTCCACGAGTCATAAAAGAGCCAAGGTTGCCTACCCCTGCCCCATGGTCATGTGATCAAAATTCAGATGCTTAGCAACTGGCATGTACTTATGACGGTTGCAGAGTCCCAGGGTCATGTGATCGCTATTCATAAGCTTCCCAGCTGGCTTCCGAACAAGCAAAGACAATGAGGGAAGTCAGACTCAGTTATTGTGCAAACAATTCCCTTAACCACTCTGGCCAGGTGGTAAAATGGGCAAAACCCACTTAAACAACTGTCTTGCTTAACAATGGAAATTTGGGGTTACATTGTGGTCATGGGTCAAGGACTATCTGTCCTCATGATATAGGAGATAAATGATTGTGATTGTGAATCCTGCCCCACTCCTCCTATCGCAGGAACCCTTCCAATCCCAGCGACCACTTGCTCAACCCTGTTGTGGGAATCTGGGCGTCGGGGGCAGCCCTGAACTAAAATGGGAGCCTCAAAGGAAATTTTGCAGTGCCCTGAAACTGAACCCGTGGTGAATTCCTCTAAACAGGCTAACCCGCATGATGCCAGACAGGCAAGCATCATCAAGATGGGTTGATGCCCAGGCAAAAAAAAAAAATTAAGCCCAGCCTTTGTTTTCATGCTTCAAGAGTCGATTGTTCAACAGTCCCTGTCCTGGCCCTTTTTCACCTCTGCTGTCTGGCAAGTAAGCACAGGTTGACGCCAAGATCACGGAGGATGATCCTCTTCCTGGACAAAGTTCACGGTGCTTGACCACTGGCTGTGATGAAACACGCACCATCACTTTTTTTAAAAGAAAAGACTGGACAGTCATTTGTCTGAAACGGTATAGGGTTTCCTGCCTGAGCAGGGGGTTGGACTAGATGACCTCCAAGGTCCCTTCCAACTTTGTTAGTGTTGTTGTTATTATTGTTATTTCTAAGCCAAGTTATATTTGGGAGCTCTGCTCTACGGGTGATCCTTGAGTTACAACCATCGTAAGTCATAAAGGTTGCTAAACAGATTGGTCACATGACCAACCCAATTTTACAGCAGTTGTTAAGCCAACTGGGGCTGTCGTAAAAAAAAACACGGAGGTTTACTGAACACCGCAGTCATTAAGCGAACCCATTGTTCAGTTATGGCACAGTTTTGCCATAGACTGGAAGTAAGGGCCAGTTGTGGCAAAACCCTTGTAAAACATGGACACCTGACTTCAGGACATTGCAAACAATCATAAATGTTGAGTGTCAGAAGTGCTGGCGGCTTGTCAACCTTCAGAACTTCGATCCAGCTTATAAATCCCCTTTTTGGGGTCTGTCATAACTTTGAATAGTTGCTAAGCAACTGGTCATAAGTCAAAGATTACCTGTACTCCAAATAAATAAATAAATAATCAGGATTAGTCGGGTGGGACCACATATATATTTCTTTTAGTAAAGTTTGATAGCCCTTGTTTAAGTAATGGTGCTCTGATTCAGCGCTGGGGCAGGGCTATGTTTTGGGTAGCAAATGAAATCAACTGAAATAAAATAGGCGGGCTAACCATTCACTAGGCTTAATATGTTTGTAAAATATTGACCAATAGGGAGGAAGAGAGGAAGGCAGGGGTGATGAAACAAGGCTTGATTTTTTTATATATATATTTTTTTTAGCATTCAGGACATTTTCATATTCCAGTATGCGATCCTGTGAGCTTTACCCAATCAAAACATATCTTTCAACATGCCAGCACTCATGTTCTTAAGCATGGATTTTAAGGCCAGTTAAGCTAGTACTTTGTGACTGCCAATAGGTGGGTGCTAAGGAAAATTAAGAGAGTGGGTTGACCAATGAGGAAATTGCAACAGCTCCATCCATGATTTGAGGCTGGAAATCTTAGATTTAATCCCTGGTCGTCTCTGTTTCTGGAGCCCTTGATTTTTAAGCACAGTCACTCCTGGAAACTGCAAACTAAACCCTTCTTGTCAGAAGATATGAAGTCAGAGTTGTTATAAACAAGAGCTGTCTATTTTAAGCATCCGGCAATGGCTCCATAAAGCAGTAACACTTCAATATTGCATTATTGTAGTAACAATCTCCACAGGCAGATGTTTTTCATTTATTTATCATACCCGCCCCTAAAAAAGGCTGGTTGATTAGGCATTGACAGAACAATGTAAAAACATGTTCAGATTATTGTTGTCAAATCTGGAGCTGGGTGCAATCAATTGATTAGCTCGACAATAACCAAGGATGCCTTTTAAAATGAAATGGAATGATGAGAGGGTAATTCTTTCATAAAAAGCCGGTATGTCACCGAGTGACAGTTTTTCCTCCGAGCTGAGCTCGCTGTGGTTGGATAGACATAGCTGAGATTTTTTAATATCTGTGGATGATCAAATAAGCTTAACGCCCAGCCCAGAAATGTGACACTCTATGGGTTTTTGAAAGACCTACTCAACTTCAAAGCAAAGAAGAATGCTAATTCTGTTGTGGTTTCATGGAAATTCTGCCAGTTGTGTATGTATTTGAGATCTCAAAGAAGATTTACTAAAATCTGGAAGCTAAACTAAAGAACCAAAGTCACTGGGAAGAGCAATCTCTGAGAGAAAGGGGAAGATGCTAAGAGCACCGTTGGCTACCAGCTTAAACCTAATGAGCCCTGAGATTGGAGTGATATTAAAATTGCGGGGTTTTTTTAGATAAAATAAATGATAAATTTCTTACTTGCTCTGTGACTAGCCCTGGAAGAGTGGCCTTTTTGTAACTTCCTTTGAATTCTACATGAAGGCCAGACTGAAAAAACACAGGTAATCGAGTTCTCCTGTTTAACAGTGCATTGCCAAAACAGTCCAGTTTGCATCACTGCTGACAATAACAGCTGGCAGGCTCCGCAGAATGGATAGCCAAGATTTGTTAAGTAGCTGCTGGGTTACAATCCAGAACCCTGGGCTGGAATCTCTTGGCAATCGGACTTCTCCACAGCCTCTTCCTGGCCCGGTGCCTGCTTTCTGCAAATGTTCTCAATCGCTTGCTTTCACGGCCATTAAAGAAATCAAGAACTTTTTTTCCTTCTTCTTCTTTTTTTTAAAAAATCAGAACTCAAAAGGAAATGCAAATTTAGATCAGGGTCAGAGGCATACAAGGGCTCTGTAACTCCAGCTTCCTTTGATGGAAAGTCTTGAGAATTTTCCAAGGAACTGAAGAGCAGAAACTTGAAGCTGACTGCTAGGAGGATGGAGAGTCTCTCTCCCCCCTTGGGAAGAGGGCAAAACAAGTCACAGAGGCCACCATGAACTTGATCACACACAGAGAGAATCGCTTCATCCCCCTCGTTATTTCTCGAGGGTTGATGAGGGCACCCAGGAGGACAGGCATCTGCCAATATCCTAATTTAGAGGCATGGAGTACCTACTAAAATCACCAGGAGTTGGGCAACTTAAATACCTACTTTTTCTTCTTCTCACCTTAGATAACCTTTGTCTTCAAACTGGAATTGGACAGATCTGTGGGACATAGCTAGAAGTTTGAAACCATGTTGTAATTCTGCCAATTAACAAGAAGGAAAACATTCCACCCTGCCCATATTTATACACTACATATTCCATGCAGTCAAACACAAAAACCAACATTTCATTTCATTTTCTAAGTGGGTGGAAACTAAGCTTCATATCCTGGAGGAGGAGGAGGAGGAGGAGGCAAAAATATGTGGGGGAGGCAGGGGGATGTCACAACAATGCCTGAACGCACCAAGTTGTCACTTTAAGAGAGGACATCTTGAAAGAGAGCGTAGCCCTGAACAGTCAAAACAAATTGAGTTGATTATGTGAATAATACAATGTCAAGGATAAGATAGATAGATAGATAGATAGATAGATAGATAGATAGATAGATAGATAGATAGATAGATAGATAGATAGATAGATAGATAGATAGATAGATAGATAGATAGATAGATAGATAGATAGATAGAGTGCTTGGGTATGGTTAGGAGGGCACTGACTTTCCTAGCCTGCCCTATCTATCTTTCCTGGTAAAATACATGGGAAAATCCCATTGGAGGAAAATTCCACTTAGGGTTAGGGTTAGGTCACCATGAACCCGGAGAGCAAAATGGATGGATGGATGGATGGATAGATAGATAGATAGATAGATAGATAGATAGATAGATAGATAGATAGATAGATAGATAGATAGATAGATAGATAGATAGGCAGGCAGACAAGAGAGAGAAGAGGATGTTGATCCTGGAAAGGAAAACCTTTCCTCCTGAAATCCTTCTATTTCTGCATCAAAAAGTAAAGATTCCAGAAATCATCTTAAACACTAGATAAATATATAATTTCAAGTTGGTTTTCCCCATCCATGTACCTCCAGTTGCCTTAAAAGTGGGCTAAATGGTAGCAGAAACTGACTTCCTTGGTAAACTCCCCTCAGCCACAAGCAAGCCCGATCCCTTTTCGCTTAGTATTGCGCATGAGGCAGGCAAGTCTTTCCGAAGGGTAGAAGGCTACTTCCCCTGAAATGTACCCCCCACCTCTGGAATTTTGTCTCCTCCTTTCCGAGGGCCCGTTTCACAAAACATTAAGATAGCAGAAGACCAGAATCGCCTTTGACTGTCTTTACAATCTCTTGGTGACTTTTAACTTCAGAGCAGTCAAGCTGGGTTTCCGAGCCACCCCAAACCACAAACCATAGCTAATAAATCACAATGGTTGACCTTAGACAACATGCTAAGCCAAAACAAGCAAACCACATCACGTGGAACAAATGGTCCCCACAGCACACAACAACATAATGTGGTTTGGTTGGCTTTCAAGTTGTTGGCACAAGGTTGTTCTGAGTTTTGCATTCCTAGGATCACGTTTATCGTTCTGAATTATTTTCGCAATCGCTTTTAACTTGAGTATCTGCCTTTCACCTAGACTCTGCCTAGAGATGGAGGACACCAGACAAGCTGCATAATGCAATAAAAATAAACCCTGACTCATACAGCCTGACTATCCCATTTTAAGGAGAACAACAGCAACAACACAAAAGCAGCCTGCATATCTTCTCCCTTCCCTTTCTCTCAAATGTGCAACAAACTACCATAAAGGTGCACGCATACTTGCTTGCTAACTAACTAACTAACATTCCCAGTCGCCACCACTCTTGTGGAAATTCTTCCATGGTTTCCATCGCAGCCTTTTATCGGCTTTAGGCTTCTTCTCTCAACTGCAACATCCTCAGAGGAGATTAAATCTTCCCGATACAGCTGTCCCTCTTTTTCACTCTTTCCACCCAAAATTAGCAATAGTACCATTTTGCTGTTATGGAGCCAACTCGTAGCATGTTCTTTTATAAGGAAAGGGGCTATAGCAACTTCAGTCCAAAGGCATGCATTTAAGAGATGGGTAGTAAAGAGTGAAAGGATCTGGTCAAACCAACTGGGGGGTCAGTGGTTGTTGCAAATACTGCACTACTGTAAATTTTCAAGAGGGGGGATGTCACTAAAATAGAAAATTTGCTACGAATGGAAAAAGACCTAACACAATTATGCTTTAAAATGGAATAAACGTTGGAGAACTCCCTCGGGGGCTGTTTACAGTGCCTTGAAAATTTAAATTCCCAACTCCAGAAACAATATATCTTTAATAGAAGAAGCATGGCTTTAATGTGTTTATTGCACAAATTTATTTTTATTCCCAATGGTTAGGAAGCAAAGCCTCCATGAGTGAAAAACATCTATCTCTGAGGTGCCAGAAATAAGGGCCTTGGGAGAAGACCCGCGAGCTAGCAGGGATTTCCTTCTGTCTTCATTCTTTCCAACTCACTTTAATCAAGCTTCTATTTTCTCTTCTTTCTTTCTTTCTTTTTTTATTAATTTCTTTTCCTTTTATTTTCGCCAGAAGGACCCCCGGGGTGGTTTCAGTTTTATTTTTCTTTTAGACAGCATTTAGAAAAGAAAAGAAAAAAGAGAAAGGAGCAAGAAGAAAAGAAAGCAATAGCTTTCTTTCATGCGTGCATCTGTGACAATTTGTTGAGCGGGTATCAAAAAGAATAAAAAAATAAAAAGCACTTCGGCGCTCCAGGGGCTGCTCTGTAGCTTGCCAAGTTCATGCCATGAACTGGATATTTTGAGCCAAAGCCTTACACATCGTGTCATCAAGGGATCACATTTACAAATAAGATTAAGAAGTGATATAAAATCACTCTAAAGGGAGATAACTCACTTGCTGGCGCAGAGCTAAAGACCGAATTGATCTCTTGGCATCAGTGAGCAATTTGCCATCTGCCAATAACACCCAGCAATTAGTCAGAATTCTGGTACACGATGTTTCCCTGCCAGCGTCATCGCAAAATCAGGCTCTCCTCCTCCTCCTCCTCTTACAAAGCCGACTTAACCCCTGCGAGGGCGGGCAGTGCTTTCAGAGGCTGGGTGGGGAAAACGTGTAATGGGGAAAAAACAACAACCACTTGAATTAAGGGTAGGAGCTTTGGGTATAAAACGCTGTAGAAGAATGAAGAATGAAGAATCCAGCTTTTTATCATTTTCCTAGCAGAAAAGGCCATGCCACCTGTTCTCATACACAATTCCACATAGCTACTGTAGGAGAAGAGTCTGCCACAGCTGGGGGAGGAGTTAAGCATGTCATCAGCTTAGAGTCATTACATTCCCACAAATGCTACAATGCTTGAATTCTGTTGACCCTTATCTGGCACCATCTTAGGACTGAACTTTAGTTGAACAGATTCTTGTCTATAGGCTTGAGCAATAAATCTTCTGAAATTGAAACTTAATGTACGGTTCCAATCCTTTGCACCTGACATCAAAAGGATATGGCTTGTGAAGTCAGTGTGTTGAGTTGGAATTCCGAAAAATGGAAGTTAGCCTCATTTAATTAGATTGCTGTTATTTGCAATCATGGAATAAAGTTCCCTCTCTTTCTCTCTCTCTCTCTCTAACACACACACACACCTGTCTGTCTGTCCATTAACTATCTATCTATCTATCTATCTATCTATCTATCTATCTATCTATCTATCTATCTATCTATCTATCTATCTATCTATCTATCTATCTATCAACTGAAAATGACTTCACAATTTCCACTTAGAAAATGCTTCCTAAGAGACAAATTTAAACTGCAAGACCTCAGAAGTTAGTCTATTTCTTCTTTCGTTTTCTCTCTTCCTTCTAAAACACCCCCCCCCCAAAAAAAACCCCACCATTACATTTTAGTTAGCCACAGTGCCACCTGCTGTTTGGATTGTCTTTCAAATGGTCCCGGATTACTGCCATCCAACTCCTTGTATAGTTAAAGACAGCCTCCCTGGTGTGTACAAATGCCATGGTGTTTTGACTGGAGTTTCTTTTTCAGAATTCAAAACTCCTGGGGGTTTGGGACAGTTTGGCATAAGATGGACAGGAGGGTGAGAGGATGCTAATTTTTTTCTATCCTCTTTTCTTCTGTCGGCCATTATCATGTTCATCCTTTCACCACTTCAAACTCTGCAAGTGAAAAAAAAATCAGTTGGAGATGATGAACTGAAGCCAAATGAACAGGAGGGAAAGGATTTGCTCACAGGCCGACACACATTCATGCATGCCCTTTGCCAATTTCTGCCCAGATTATCTGCAGCTTTCCAAAGAAGACAAACCTGAAATAGAGATTGCCACCTTGTTGTGACTGATATCGATTGTTGTTTCTCTCGCTGGTTACCAAACTATTACCTTCCCTGTCTTTAGGGCCGTTTAATCCCCAAGTCATACAATTCTGTTCCTATTCCATCATGTTTTACAGTACAAGGACACCTCCCAAAATTTTATCGAGTTTTGATGAGTAATTTAGTTCTTTATGATTTTTTTTATTGCAGAAGATGGAGGAGCACGGGAGGATCTAAGTCTAAGCAAGTAAGTAAGAAGATGAAGAACTTCCTAAAAAAAATTCTTAATCCAGAATCTTTTGTGATTTTTATTTCTTCTGAGTTTGAAAGAAAAAGACGAGGCAGGTGTCAGAATGAGCTAATAAATGTGTTTTTTCTTTAAAAGAGAGAGAGAGAGAGAGAGAGGAGAATATCTGTACCCTGCCAATGAGATTTTTCAAAGCATTGCAAAACCTTCCCATTGTCAGCTTGCAGAACTGGCCTGCAAGAATTTCTTCTTTGTCCTTTGACTCCAAGGCGGTAGAGATTCCCTATGAATAATGACGTGGGAAGGTCAAGAGAGGGGTGGCAAATGAAAGGTGGGACATAAAAGACAGCAAGCAATGACCTCACTCTTGCAGCACTGTAGAAACGAGGGCTTGGCAGGGCCCTAAAGTGAGGGAGAAGCTGGCTAGAGCAAAGATTGTCTCAGACTTGGCTTTCTTCTTCAAAGAATCAGATGATTGGTGATTTGGCTCTTCGGAGCCAAATGCGAAGCTGTGAGGTCAAAGAAGACAACTGGTAGGGAAGAAAGAGAACAGGGACTCCACAAACCGAGAAGTCCACAGATGGTAGAACTTCAGGGTTATCTCCTAGAACAGGTGTCTTCAAACTTGGTTCTTTTATGTCTTGTGGACTTCAACTCCCAGAATTCTGGAAGTTGAAGTCCACAAGTCACAGAAGGGCCAAGTTTGAAGACCCCTGTCCTAGAAGAATCCCATTCCTTATCCAGTAGTATGAATGATGACAACAAGCTTTTCTTTATTTCTTAATGATTCCCATGTCCATTCAGATTAAGCAGAAGAACAAAGATCTTGTCCCAAAGGGGCTTTTTCAAAAGGCCACTGGACTTTCTTTGTTTTTCCCTGAAGACATTTTGTTTCTCGTCCCAGAAGCTTCTTCCATTTTGACTGAATGGTGGAGAATGGAAGGATTTATACTGATTTAGATTCCTTGATGACTGCAAGGAATATAAATCCTTCTGTTCTCCACCATTTAGTCAGAACCGAAGAAGCTTCTAGGTAGGATGAGAAGCAAAACATCATCAAGGAAAAACCAAGAAAGTCCAGTGGCCTTTTGAAAAAGCCGCTTTGGCACAACCAGGACCTGGATGACTGAGAGTCTCCATAGACATGAACTCAACCATTAGCACTCTGTGCATGGAGAATTTTGAAAGTCCAAGCATTTAATCATGCATGATACCCCAACCAGGTCCCACCTACCCTAATATTACTACCTGGTCTGCAATAGAGGAGACTTGGATTTCAGTTAATCGGAAAAAAAATTCAGGGGTTTTTCTTTTTGTCTGACACACAAGTTAAGATTTCTGTTGTTGGTTCAACATGTCACCAAAGTCTTCTCCTTTGAGTTCACTTGGTTCTTGATGGACTTAGCCAATGCATTTGAGAAGGGAAAGACGGTCTCGGTCTATCCAGGGCATCAGCTTCAGCTTGGCATCACTATTTCTGCCACCGAAAACCCTTTTCCAAGCTTCAGTAAACTGTTTTCATCTCGCAATCATCTCGCAATTATACCCCAACCTCATTAGGTTTGCCTTCCTTCAGTTCAACACGCATAAACATTCTGCAAATTAGCAATCAGTCTAAAGCTGGCTTTGGGGAGTGATCATCTGATATAGTGCAGACACAGATGGACATGCATCCTTCAAAACAAACATACCTGTGGACCATCACACGTGAATTTCTTCCATACTTTTCTTCCATAGTTGGAAAGACTCAAATAACCCCAGAGGGCTGCAAACTGGGCACTTTTGGAACAGGGGTGATATTATAAGATGCTTTCCATGAAAATAAGATACTTCCTTCTGGAAATATATATATATATATACATACATACATACAAACACACACAGAGAGACACACACACCATCAAATTGCAGTTTAAGAATATTCAAATAAAACAGAATGAGGGAACTAAAAGGAAAAATAAGAACAGATCGTTTTGCTGGGAACCTTATCTTTCTTTCAAAAGGTCAGATTCAGTAACTTAACTCTCTTCTAATGTTACCTTCTTCTTCCTCCTGTCATTGTTCCTGTGCTATGGCAGGGTCCGCTTAATAATATTCTAATACCCATGTCAGTCTTCTAATATTACCTAAATATATTATTTTCGCTGTGACTGTCCTGGAAATACGGTATGTGGGAAAGCACTGTGAATAAGTGACGTGGTTTGGTTCATAAAAGCGAATATTTTAATTCAGATGGCAATTCCTGAAAGGCAAGTACAATTTGGGGTTTTGCAATCTATTCTTTTACCAGAACGTGGGACTGGAAACAATCCCCAAACATGCATAAACAGATTCCCCTGGAGATGACCCTAGGATCTGTTTACCTGGCTTTTCTGTTTCCTACAGTGACCAGCATGCTGTGACTTTCAAAGCTACCCTTCACAGAACAGAAAAATTTCACTGCAGTGTTGTGTGCTACAACTGCTATGAACAATCTTATCCTTTGTGACTTACCGAAATCACCCTCCTGAAATCATCGGAGAATGAACTGAAGCACTGGTGGAGGAAACTGAGTCAGCAAATTCTACAT
Source organism: Vipera berus (assembly GCF_964194415.1). Taxonomy (NCBI): domain Eukaryota; kingdom Metazoa; phylum Chordata; class Lepidosauria; order Squamata; family Viperidae; genus Vipera; species Vipera berus. The sequence goes on along the minus strand of NC_138213.1, from coordinate 2,281,991 downwards.
TTTTTACATATTAGTACTGTAAAAAAGTATTTCTCGAAGCGCCCAGCCTATAGTTTACAGGTGATTCTCAACTCACGACCGTTCATTTCTAGTGACCACTTAAAGCTACAAAAGCAACTTTTGACCATTTTTCACACTTTGTGACCAGTGCAGCATCCCCACAGTCAGGTGATCAAAATTCAGATGCTTGGCAACTGACTCATATTTGTGACGGTGGCAGTAATCCCCTTTTGTGACCTTCTGACAAGCAAAGTCAACGGGGAAGACAGCTTCACTTCACATCTGGGTTACTAACTTACCAACCGCAATGATTCTATGGCATGAAAGGTTGTAAAATGGGGGGAAACCCACGTAACAAATGTCTTACTTAACAACAGAAATTTGTTGTGGTTAGAAGGCGAGGACTTCCTGTGTTGGGAAGAACTCAAAGGGGACCCTTGTAGTTTTTCCATTTTAATACACATTAAAATATGTATTAAAGCTGATCTTCTTGTTCAAGGGTAGAGGAACTTTTTGTCTCCATGCAATGCAACTCTTAAGGTGACAAGGGACCTTATTAGGTCCAGCAATGATGTCTCAGCAAGTTGCTTATGAGACAATAAATCTGTAGGTCTTTTTGGTGTCACAACCTTGTGGCTGCTGAAGCTTTGGGTTACAAACCAAACCAGCTTTGACCTTGAGCATCTCTGCAATGCTTGGGAATTTTAGCTGGTTAGGAGAATAAACTATCCTGCTGAATATTGGTGATCTTTACTTGGGGTTAAAAATGACCTTTTTCCATTTGTTACCATCACAGCTTCACCATATGGGACCTGGAATCCTATTCTCCTCAAAAAAAAAACCCCTAGATACAGCAGTCTCCAAGGCAACTCCTCAAACTGTGGTCTGTTTCAGGACTTTGTAGTTGTAAATCACCCTTGGCAGATGTTTATCCAGGCTCCTCTCTCCCTCCCATCCCCTCCACCAGTCCACGGTGAAAAATATCACAGCTTCCCAGCTAGTTATGGATCCTTACATTTCAATCCTCATAACGGCCTAGATTTCAAAAGAGGGAGAGGGAGAGGGAGAGAGGGAGAGAGAGAGGGAGAAAGAGAGAGATTTTCTTGGAAAAAGAGGTCCCTGGGCAAATATTATCACATGCCTGTGCAACACACAACTTCTTCATCTCACATTGTCACTGAGGTCCTTAAGAAGTTTCCTCCACAAGCTGGGCCACCCCTCAAAGATGAAGACGCCCACCCTGTCCAAAGAACAGAGCAGTCCGGATGTTTGCAAAGCGTCCTTTGGATGTTGATCAGCTCTCTGGGCGTGCTAATCATGGTGATGCCAGCATGCTTGGATTCGGCACCTCTCGGCATGCTGTTTTGAGTAGCCTTCGGATGCCTCCAGCTCTTTAATCCCATCTATTTGTCCAAAGTTTCCCATCTTGCGGGGAAGTTTTGATCCTTTAGGATCCTTTTTTTTGCCTCGGGAGGAAATGACTGTCCTTTATGGAAACTTTTCTTACAGAAGACAATAAAAACTGACTGAGAGCAGGGGGAGAGTGTGTTTGTGTGTGTGCTGCAGATGCAACTTTACAAAATGGTTTAAAGCCCCCCTTCTCCTGGCACTCCGGTTTTGGAGGATTGGGGCTTATTCTTTTTTTTCCTTTTTGCGTGAAAGGATTGCGAGATTGAAAAGAAGGAAAAGGCAACGGGCTGTTGTGATTGTGTTCAAAACTGCTTGCAAACTTCCATTCCAAACCCTGGATGTTAAAACACAGGGAGTCCTTGACTTATGACCACAATTGAGCCCAACATTTTCTGTTGTTAAGTGAGACATTTGTTAGGTGAGTTTCGCCCCATTTTATGACCTTTCTGGCTACGGCTGTTAAGTGAATCCCTGCAGTTGTTAGGTTAGTAACAAGGTTGTTAAAGGAATCTTTGTCTAAAATGGGATAGGGCTTCCTGCCTGAGCAGGGGGTTGGACTAGATGACCTCCAAGGTACTTTCCAACTTTATTATTGTTGTTGTTGTTGTTGGTTTTTCATTGTTGTTTTGTTTTTGTTGTTGTTGTTGTTGTTGTTGTTATTATTATTATTATTATTATTATTATTATTATTATTATTATTATTATTATTGCTTTGCTTGTCAGAAAGTCGCAAAAGGGGACGGCATGACCACAGGACGCTGCAAACCATTATAAATATGAACCAGTTGCCCAGCACCTGAATTTTGATCATGTGACCACAGGGATGCTGCCACGGTTGTAATTGTGAAAAATGGTCGTAAGTTGGTTTTTTCAGTGCTCTTGTAACTTCAAACGGTCAGTAAATAAACTGTGGTAAGTCGAGGACCATTAATATATGCCGAAGAATGAAGCTCCTCAGATTTTCAAAGAGAGACAAATGCTGATTGTCACATAGTACCTAAATGGATCTGAAATTAAATTGACACTGCAATTCCAAAAGCAAACAATAACGAGACAGGCCAGACTTCAACCGTCTTGATCGTGAAGCTCCACCTGCCTTCTTTATATTCTGGGAAGAGGTTGAAAGTGGAAACTCAGCCAACCTCTGGGCCAGATTCACGAATGGCGTCTCTGAATCAGGCTGCATTCAGTTCTGAGCCCCCCACACGTCGCACAAAGCCCTGGTTGGTTTAACCATAGTTGCCTGGTTCTGCACAGCGTAATGAACAATAAAGCACGATTTCACAAGACAGAAGCTTGGCTCCAGCCAAGATGCCAGACCAATTCTAAGCCAGCCACAGGGCCCAAATGTAGCGCGTGATTTCCCTTCTGTTGACCCATCTTTACACCATTTCCAATCTATTTCGAAGCTCTGGGATTGGATGAACAAACCAAGATTTATTGTTTTAAGTCATTCCCTAATCTTTTTTTTTCCTAATTCAAAGAACCCTTCCTATTTAAACTTTAGTTACTCTCCTTCGAACCTGCCAGTTTTGAGAACAAATCTATTTTTCCCTTATTAATGAAAGGAAGCAAAGTTATTCCCTGCTCGTTTTATACAAATCTATTCTGGCATGTCCTGCAATCCAGCTTGTATTTTGGAAAGGCAGATCCTGTTATAGGGACTTCCTTCGGCTGATGGGCAAAAGCCTGGTGATCTTTCAGTTGTGGTATGCAAAGCCAAACACAAACCAGTATTTTCCACCATGGTCGTAATTTTGGCCTGTAATTTTATCACTCAAATCTAAATCCACTTCAGAAACACCATAAACTAATTGTCACTGTATAAACTTAAACTTTGTGAGCGGTTTTGAAGAGTGATTTAATAAAAGGAAAATAAAAAACAAATGTGAGCTGCTTTGGTTTTTTTTGGCAGAACAGAAAATAGCCAAATATTCCTTACAGCGCTGTTCTCTCCTCTGTTTGATTGCAGATATCCAGCATTTTAAACTCTGTAAAACCTAGCAGGATTCACTTATTTTTGGACACAGAGTTCGCTTATTCAACAATAAGCCACCATTACTTTCTTTCTTTCTTTCTTTCTTTCTTTCTTTCTTTCTTTCTTTCTTTCTTTCTTTCTTTCTTTCTTTCTTTCTTTCTTTCTTTCTTTCTTTCTTTCTTTCTTTCTTTCTTTCTCTTTCTTTCTTTCTCTTTCTTTCTTTCTTTCTTTCTTTCTTTTCTTTCTCTTTCTTTTTCTTTCTTTCCTTCCTTCCTTCCTTCCTTTCTTTCCTTCCTTCCTTCTTTCCTCCCTCCCTCCCTCCCTCCCTCCCTCCCTTTCTCTTTTTCCTTGACACAGCAATGTGTCAGTTCAAATTTGCATGTCACAGAGATATGAATTTGTTAATGCTGGTTGAATATTTATCGCTCCACATTAACACTCGGGATTGTTGTTTTGGTTATTCAGCTCTGTTTTCAGCTTGCAAAGCTTCAACCCTTCAAAGCCCATTCGAAGTTTACGTTAGACAATAATCTGAACAACTACCAGTTAGCCTGCTTCGCTTCATTCATATTAAGAAACAATATACAGAGGATATAGAGCGATTAGTTCTGTTTACGCTGGAGAAAAAGGGTTTGAATAGGCGGTATAAAGACTAGCTGTGCAGAAGCACCAGCCAGCTTCTGATAATTCACTTATGAATGAAAATCGTTTTTATTATTTTTCTTTCTTCCTTCCTTCCTTTTTGCAAAACTTCTAAGCTCCAGCAAATCTAGGCATGTCAAACCATTGCCATTTCTTACTAACAGTCTGTTCAGCAGTAAATAACAAGAACAAAAGGCCTGAACAAACTCTTTCTTGCAGCGGGTGGTTGGGTTTTTTTTAGATCTACTCATAAAAATTCATAGGGGATATAAAGGGAAGCCGGTTCGAGCTTTCCCTAAGGATAAATATTGGACAAAGACCATGAGCTAATCGACAACAGCGCTTATGAAACCAAAATCCTTCTCTTAACCCAGTTTTCTTCTTTAACCTCCAAGCATGGAAGAAGACCACAATGGTTTCCTGCAGACTTGTGTCCAGGAGGTAAGCAGCAATGACTTTGGTTTTTAATCAATGCTAAGGTCTCCCGTCCAGGGGCAGGTGCATCAGGATGACTGTGGGTGGAGCTAAATATAAGAGGTGGAGCCAATTATTCATTTCCTTCACTAGCCCACAGCTGCTAGAAGAGTAAGGGATGGACCATCACCGTAGGGGCCACCCACGTAATAAAATAGCTTTTCTTTCTTGCCGATTCTCAGAAATCTCCCATTGGAAGCTTATTGTGAGTGCAAAAATAGGGATTTGCCCCGTATATTTGCAATTTCAAAGAAAGTACTAAAAAAGATTAGAAGGATTTTTTTAATAAAAAAAGCTGGGTTTGGTATCAAGGCGCTTCTTCAGTTTATCATTCAGTGGTCAATAGACAAACAGCCCTTCACACATTTTATATCTATTCAATCTCTTGTCTTCTTCCGGCTGCCAAAAACCTTCAGAGAAAGACAAGCATTAGCAACATTTGAAGAAGAACTATCACTTTTTTCTTGTTATGGTTCTTCCATGTCAAAAGAAACTTTTTCCCCAGGTTCTCACGACGTGCAGCCCCCATTCCTGGTTCGTTTCATTTGTCTTGGGCAGAAGATAACAAAATAACAGAGTTGGAAGGGACCTTAGAGGTCTTTTAGTCCAACCCCTTACCCAAGCAAGAGACCCTATACCATTTCAGACAAATGGCTGTCCAATCTCTTCTCTAGTGTTGGAGCATCCACAACTTCTGAAGGTGACTTCTGCTCCACTGGTTAATTGTTCTCACTGTTAGGAAGTTTCTCCTTAGTTCCAGGTTGCTTCTCTCCTTGATTAGTTTCCATCCCTTTCTTCTTGTTCTGCCTTCTGGTGCTTTGCAGAATAGTTTAACCCCCTCTTCTTTGTGGCAGCCGCTTAGATATTGAAACATTGGTATCATCTCAAGATATTCCTACTGGATTGTATTCCCCCCCCTCCCCGCCCTGCATCTCCTAGGTGGTGTTCTTAACTCAGCAGCTGAGAACCATCGCTTTAGTGCTCCTTGCAGCAAGAAAGCACATACCAGGTGGTCTCTGTCAGACACCCCTGATTTATGCTCCCTCGCTCTCTCTTGCACTGCTTTTATTTAGTTAGCGAGAGTTTAGCAGTGCAAAGGTCATGGACCCCTCAAGTCACCAGTGATTTTGCTGCTGAAAGGGAACAATGTCTTTATAAGGAAAAGCAGGAAGCGCTAAGGGAGAGCTGGGAGACATTGAAGACACTATAGGCAGGCAGCTAATGCTTGTCTCCAGAAAGTGGGGGTGTCACTCTTGGGTTCAGAAAATTAGTGGCACTTTTCCCATCCTTACCTCTTGGGAGCCCTAAGCTGTTGTCCTCTATGGTTGCGTCTGTTCTTATGGCCATCCTTTATTCCATCCATGCGCCGCTTCCACGGGGCATTGTCTATCTCAAGTAGCTTTTTGGCATCTTCCCTCCCTACCTTGACCTTCGGATCTCATCCCAGGGGACCAACCTCAGCAGGGAGATCCAGGGCAATGGGCAGATAACAAATATATATGGAAGAAAGGGGACCTTCTAAAATGGACAAGATCAAAAAAATAATTAAAAAAGAGAGTTTGCATTGGAAAACTGCAACTTACATCTGACTCGCATCTGTAAAATAGCTAATAATATTCTCTGCCAATGTTCAGAAGAGAGGAAGAACTTTGAAGCAATTTACTCATATTTCCTGGTGTTATTTAGGTTAAGTTAATCGGTCTCCATCTGATTTCCTCCCCCAATCCTTTACTTTATTTTTTCCACATTACACATTGCTGTTTTTAACTTGAAGAATTGGATATTGTGTTCAGGTAATACTTCAAAAGCTCCTGGAATTAGTTTAGCTCTAGTGGTTGAGTTCAATAAAGGAAAAACAGAGAAGGTAAGAAGGAGGAGGAAGATAAAACTCTACATATTCTTGCTCCTATAACATCCCAAGATAAATTGTCCTATAAATTGATGGCCTTCAGGTCACAAAAAAGTCAATTCCCCACCACTGAGAAGGTCTTCCATATATATATATTTCACAATTATGACCATTGCGGCATCTCTGTGGTCACATGATTAAAATTCAAACACTTGACAACTGACTCATATTTATGATGGTTCAGTGTCCTGGGGGTGTGTGTCACGTGATCCCCTTTTTGGGGACCTTCTGACAAGCAAAGTCAATGAGAAGTTAGATTCAGCCATTTTACTTACCTAAGCACTGCAGGGATCGACTTAACAATTACGGCAAAAAAAATGGTAAAATGGGGCAAAACTCATTTAACTAATGTCTCACTTAGCAACAGAAATTTGGTTGTTTGTGGTCGTACGTTCAGGACCACTTGTACGTGTGTGAGTGTCCCTTCCCCTCTCACTTGGATTTTGATGCATTTTTTCCTGCCTCCAAATACAGCAGAAGAGAGGAAAACTATGAAATAGCCCATGACGTAAATTTCGTCACATGCATAATAAGGGCCCTGTAGGTTCTGCCAGATGTTTGTGATGACTACTGTGAGCTACAGACCACTAGAATTCTGCTGCCATTTCACAATTTCTAGATTATAACTGAGGTCTCCCCCAGCCCAAACTACGGTGGCTAACATTTGACAAATAAGTTACACCAGGAAATACACCCAAATCCTTACTTTAGAGCTTAATTCCATCTCCTCTGGCAGAGGCCACTGGCGTCCACCGTCCAGCGATTATGCCTTGAGTGTTTTTCTTTCCTTGCAGGATTAAATTAGAGGCTCCCTGGTCTTGGCTGAGAAGAGAAGCTTTCTTTGGGTGACCTCACTGGAATTGTTTCTAGCTCAAATGACAGAGCAATGCAGCAATTAAGTCTATTTAGTAAGAAGAGGTGAAAGGTCAAATGGTCCAGCAAACCGTCTCTGATGCTTACCTGGGTCACCAAGTCTGCAGATTTGTAAAAAGGAAAGGAAAGAATTTGGGATCAGGGAGATGTTTTTAATGTGACAGAGCCTGGTCTGCAGTTCTATTCTGTGGCAACCGGAAAGGACTCTGGGGTGTTACCTTCCAACAGTTGCATGCGATCTGTTGGATTGATCCTTTCTTAGAACACTGATTTATTATCATTTACACTGCTTGCCGGCTATTTCAGATGGATTTTTTTTCTTCCTGGAAGGTGAGAGAGAAGTAATTGCAGCCAATCAATTTATAAATAAATAAACACACCTCCCCTCGTTAATCTCCAAGAACAAGCACACTTGTCATTTCAACTTAATTATTATTTGTCAACCTTGTCAACTTGAAGATGTCCGGACTTCAACTCCCAGAATTCTGGCTGCCAGATGAATTCTGGGAGTTGAAGTCCAGACATCGTCAAGTTGCCAAGATTGAAAAACACTTCATTAAAAGTGTTTGTTTGACAACTGAAATTGCAATGGGAACTGATTTGGATAGGAACATTTGACTTTCCAGAGTCTCAGCCTCTGTGCTTGAACCTTCCAAACAGTAGCTAGTCCTGTCTTTCAAGCATCGGGCTTCAGTAAAGCAGCAAATCCTGTATGCATAAAAATTTTTGAGTCCTGGAGAGTCCATGCTGGCAATGCACTAAAGTCCCTTTTTTGAGCAGATATGATGCTGACGTCTGGGGCCATTGGGGCCAAGTGTCAGTGAGCTCCTGAAAGGAGGCAGGACTTGAATTCAGAATAACAGAAAAGAATAACAGAGTTGGAAGGGGCCTTGGAGATCTTCCAGTCCAACCCCCTGCTCAAGCAGGAGAACCTACAACATTTCAGACAAGTGGCTGGCCAGTCTCTTCTTAAAAGCCTCCAGTGATGCAGCATCCACAACTTCTGGAGGCAAGTAGTTCCACTGGTTGATTGCTCTCGCCGTTAGGAAATTCCTTCTTAGTTCTAGGTTGCTTCTCTCCTTGATGAGTTTCCATCTGTTGCTCCTTGTCCTGCCTTCAGCTGATTCCATGGTTCTGGCTTCCATCTTGATGTTTTTGCCCTCAGGATACAAAGAATGAAGAAGGTTTGTGCATTGAGCAAAGTGTAGGCCTTACACTCATAAAAATAGCTGTACAATTTTAATAATTTCACCTGTTTAGTGTTCTCTTCCTCTCTGTTGCTTCTCTTCACTTAACGTCTTTGTAACCCAGTGGCAAGATCTGCCTTGTTTTGCTTCAACAGTCTTTATTTAAAGTAAACACTACTGGCATTATTACAAGAGAATATTGATGACAGTAATATTGTGGCTTTTCCTCCAATACATAAGAAAATTCCCCGTAAGATTTCTTAGGAAACCAGAAGCAGGATATATCAGAATTTGACTCAGCCTTATATACACCGTATATCTTTACATATTCTGGAGGGGTCCCTAGTTATGGCGCCCTTAAAAGCTGTTAAAAGGAAACACACCCACAGGAGTTTATCCAAACATTCACTGTGAATTCTATCAATAGCCATTTTCTATGCCTCTCCTGGCCACGTTAAGCTGCAAGGATTGGTTTGGATCAAACGATGGAGATTAAAAGATAAATCTATTACACAGAGTTCCGCCTTTTCAGCCTTCGGGAACTGAAACCAATTAATAATGGCTCTCTTCCCCCTCCTCCCCCCCCTACTTCGGCCTTAATGCTCTGCTGGGATTCCTGTCAGTTTTCTTCATCATCTGAGTTGGAACCTCCATCAGCAATCTGATAAATGGAATATACCGGCAAAAGATTCCTGAGCCACCAGAGCTAATCGGATTGATCTTCCCAGGTCCAGCGAGTGCTTTTTTTTCTGTAAAAAAGAAAAAAAAGAACAGAAATTCAGCAGAGTTTTCAGAGCAAAGAATCAAACCCCAGATCAGAAGGAGTAGAGAGATAGGAGAAGGATGACAGAGAGACCAATACCAGATGCGGGCTCAATTTACTGGGAAGTTGTTCTTAAATCAAATTTAAAGCGATGACCTGATGTCTGGGGTTGTAGCTGAGCTGTGAGAAATATACATATATATTTTTCTTCTTCCTCTTTTCCCCTGTGCAGCAACTTGGTGAAGATGGGATAGTCCATTTTGGATGAAACAGTGATCAATATGATATGTCACACTTTGAATCCAGATCTTTCAAAGTAGTTGCGATGTTCTTCAGCCAGCATATTTGAAGTACAGTCACTTAAGAGTTGTTGTTGTTGTTTTAAACCAACAACTGGAAAATCCATGGCTCTGTTACTGAAGATTATAGCTCTGCCACCTCCCTAGAATTTGATTCATCACTTTTAAAAGGATTCTAAACTGGTGGTCATCACTGCAACGATTCTTGGATTGTGAACAAAAATGGGCTTAGCCAAAGAGATGGAGATCTCGTCTGTATATTGTAGGTGAATTTTCAGTTTTTCCATTTTTCTAGCAGCCATGAGTTACAAAAAAAATAAAAATAAAAATAAAAATGGGGATCCCGCAGCAAAATGTTTGGGGAAGACACAGTTGCCCTTTTTTAAATAATAGGGGGAAGGGAAATAATTAATATAATGTTTCTGGGATGAGGACTAACATATCAAATGTTTCTTGTTCTTCTATACACCAGCTATGTACTGTTTTTCACGAAAAAGGGAGGGGAGGGGAGGGGGAAGGGAGGGATAGGATAGGGAAGAAGAAGAGGAAGAGGAAGAGGAAGAGGAAGAGGAAGAGGAAGAGGAAGAGGAAGAGGAAGAGGAAGAGGAAGAGAAGAGAAGAGAAGAGAAGAGAAGAGAAGAGAAGAGAAGAGAAGAGAAGAGAAGAGAAGAGAAGAGAAGAGAAGAGAAGAGAAGAGAAGAGAAGAGAAGAGAAGAGAAGAGGCTGATACAGAGGGAAGACAACAGGAATTTTTCTGGCATTAGCAGCCTTCTCTTGCTTAGACGCAAAACTTGTGACTTCAAACTCTTAGTGGGCAGACCACAGATCTAAATTTAAATCTTCATTTACTCGAGTTTCTTTTCTTCCCTTTTAAAATAGGGATGGGAACCATTCCATTTCATATTGTTTCAGCAAACGTGGAGAATTTTGCCTCAGGAAAAAATATCAGGGAAAAAGCCAATTGTACTGTTTCCTTTCAAATTGCAAACGGAGCCAAAATCCCAGCCGGATTGGAAGTGTCCAGCAACCCCGTTGCATAGGGGAGGAAGCTGACAAAGACGTTGCTCGGATCCTGCTCTTAATTCAGTCCAAATGCTAGAAGCTCCTACATTCCAGGTTCTCGATTTTAAGGAAACATGAGGGGGAGGGGAGACGGGGGGAAAAATGAAGGAAAACCTTCAAACATCTTCCGAGAATTGGGTATCATTTCAGATCAGTCCTTTGGAGACGTTGTCCAGGAGTCGAACCAAGTATGGCCACAGGAAGTGAAGCAATGAGGTGGGTGGGCCGCCATTTTAGTGGTATTAAAACCATCTTAAGATAAAAACTGTCCCATGCAGCACTGAATCACTTTTAGTGAGTTATGGGAACCAACCCTTGAAAACTTTGGCTGATGGCTTAACATCTACTACAGAGCTTCTACCTAACTAACTGAAGAAGCTTCTTGGATGAGAAGTGAAACTTCTTAAAGAAAAATCAGAAATCCCAGTTGCCTTTTTTTAAAAAAGCATCTTTGGGATAATCATGACCCAGGTGACTGAGAACCTGCGTAAACACCCAAGGAGAGGGATATAGCCCTGTGTTCCGGTGATGCTCTGATGATAACATTAATATCCTGTGACGATATCTATAATACCATCAAACATCCACATCTGCCTCTTCCAGGTCCTTGGTAAGGACTCGATAGGTAGACAAAAATGCCAAATCCAGTCTGAACATCTGGCTGACTGTGCGATGATCAATAATAATAATAATAATAATAATAATAATAATAAAAAGTTGGAAGAGACCTTGGAGGTCATCTAGTCCAACCCCCTACTCAGGCAGGAAACCCTATACCATTTCAGACAAATGGCTGTCCAGTCTCTTCTTAAAAACGTCCAGTGTTGGAGCATCCACAGCTTCTGGAGGCAGGTTGTTCCACTGATTAATTGTTCTCACTGTCAGGAAATTCCTCCTTAGTTCTAAGTTGTTTCTCTCCTTGGTTAGTTTCCATCCGTTGCTTCTTGTCCTGCCTTCAGGTGCTTTGGACAATAGCTTGATGCTCATCTTAGCCCAACATGTCCATTTTTTAAAACACAGGGAGGAAACAAATCACAACGAACTTTTTCTACCATGTTGTTGGAGAAGAAGTTGCTGAATTTAAGCCCAGGGTCTGTAAGGCACTTCCAGCTGCAGAGATCAGACGCCGAGGGTCCCTTGGTGGCGGTGGGCTGCTTTAAGGCCACTCTTCTGCATGCCCGAAGCGTAGGAGGAAGTTGTGGCCGCTGGCTGGAGGACCAAGGCATTGTGAAGCTCTGCTGTCAGTGGTTGGCAATGAGTTTATGAAAGGGCCATTTCCTTTCCTAGCTGACCTTTGGTTTCCTCTGGAACCTGGAACTGACCTGCCCCAGAGGCAGCACTCTGCTCAGGGAAGCCCCCTCGTCCAAGTCGCTCCTCTTTCCATAAACCCTGGAAGTCTTTGGGGAGGAAAGGCATCCTTGGGGCTGAGCCAAAAGGAAGAGTCGCGGAAGCCGAAGGAAGGTCAAGAAGCAACCAGAGAGAGAGTCACACAGGAGAGTAATTTGAGGTGGATTACAGCAAAAGAGCTATAACATGTTTAGGAAATCAGGGCTGGGCCCTGTCATCTCACAAAGCCACAATTGCTTTAACCCTGATAGATTGGAGAAATCTTAAGTGGCCGGATTCAAATATCACACGAAACCATAAAGCAGAGGCTGCCAACTCCAAGGACTAGATCTGACCAATCAAAAACAAGCCAAAAGCCAGATAGTTTATGATCCTAACCATTATATTTAACAAGCTCGTTTGTCTTCCTAGTTCATGGAATCATATGACTATTCTATGCTGAGTTTTGTTTTTCCCTCAGTGATGTCACCCATAGATGTGACATCTGATTGGTTATGGCTTTGGTGAGATCAACATGTCCATTAGAGTCCATTAGATCTCTAATCACTTGGAATTCCTCCTTTGGAAAATAGGAACCCTAACCAGAGACAGGAGAATATTATCGAAATATTGATAGTATTTTGAGAGCAGAGTGGGAGAGAGCAGACGGTGGCTCTCGCATAATGTTGTGTGAACATATGAATATTGTGTGACTATTGTAGAATATGTGCATCCATAACATTGTGTAGCCTAAAGTGTCTACTGGCCACACATATTGTAAGCCACACAGAATATTGTGCGGCCTAGAACAGATCTCAGAGTTCTTGATGGGTGAACTTTAGATCCGGCATTATTGATTATGACTTGGATCTACATTATTGTATCGAATGCAACATGACTTGGATCTTTGTGATAATGGAGTAAGAATTGGAGACCAATAATTCTCTCTCTCTCTCTCTCTCTCTCTCTCTCCCCCCCGTGTGTGTGTGTGTGTGTGTGTGTGAGAGAGAGAGAGAGAGAGAGAGAGAGAGAGAGAGAGAGAGAGAGAGAGAGAGAGAGAGAGAGAGAGAGAGAGAGAGAGAGACAGAGAGAGAGAGAGACAGAGAGACAGAGACAGAGACAGAGACAGAGAGAGACAGAGAGAGAGAGAGTTAAAGACAGAAGATAAAGAGAGAAGGGGATAGGTAGGTAGGTAGGTAGGTAGGTAGGTAGATAGATAGATAGATAGATAGATAGATAGATAGATAGATAGATAGATAGATAGATAGATAGATGATAGATAGATAGATAGATAGATAGATAGATAGATAGATAGATAGATAGATAGATAGATAGACAGACAGACAGACAGACAGACAGACAGACAGACAGACAGACAGAGACAGAGAGAGGCCATAGAAGATTGTCTTCCATCTTAAGCACCACCCATCTCCTTTCTGGTCTTTTGCAAGACCGAGATCTTTGGCCAGATTAACTGATTCGTCATGAGGTTCTGTGCCAGAAAGCCCACAACAGTGGAAAATCCCCCCCTCGCTGCAAGTGACCTTATCAAGCAGCATCCAGGCTCTTTCCAGGCCCTTGAAGGACTGCAGATGGGGGAGGCTGGGGCTGGAATTCGGCCTGGCGTTGCCCCCAGAGCAGCAGTTGAGGCACCCGTGTTAGGATGATGGAAAGCTCGCTCCTTTGCTTGCCCTGAAGGGTCACTCCCCAAACACCCTCCTGCCCTTTAAGGCTGGGTGGCTTTCCTGGCTCAGCTACGCCCTGATCTGCATGCCCAAATTTGCTTCCATCGCCCTCACTGCCCACCCCCCACCCCAAACGGGGCAGTTTCATCAAGCTGCCACAAGGAAGTGGGGCTATCCTCCAAAGCACCCGAAGGCAGGACAAGAAGCAACGGATGGAAACTGGTCAAGGAGAGAAGCAACCTGGAACTAAGGAGGAATTTCCTGACAATTAAATCAGTAGAATGACTTGCCTCCAGAAGTTGTCCAGAATGATATAGGGTTTCTGCTTGAGCAGGGAGTTGGACTAGAAGACCTCCAAGGTCCCTTCCAGCAACTATGTTCTTTTGTTACCCTGTTATTCTGTTCTAAGGGCAGAATACCAATAGGTCTACCTCTTTAACCGTTTGAATCACGATCATTGATAGCAATAAATCATTGTTAATTCTTTACCCTCCAGCCTGAACCAATTTCCATTTAGGAGTAAGTAGTGCTTAAGTCAAGACCTATTGGGAAAGTGTTTATTGATTGAATTGGTACTTGGGCCATCTCGCTTTCTAAGCAATTCTGGACAGTTTGCAAATTAAAAAAACTAAAAACTAAAAACCAACAGCCCTGTTAGGCAATTTTGTTGTTGTTGTTGTTGTTGTTAGGAAGATCATTTCTGCAACTTTTTCTCAGTCCAGGAAAAAAAAAGAAAAAAGAAACCTGTATTCTTAGCGGGCAGCAGAAGTGTCGTTCGTGCGGGAGCGTGTGTGTGTCTGTGTGTGTGTGTGTTGCATGCAATGTCAGGGCAGTCTGGCCCCTGTGTGGTCTGGGGAGGGGGTTGCGTGTGTGGTCTTCCTTCAGCCCTGCTCATCTGTCCAAAGGCTGCTAACTGCCTGCTGAATGATCACAACTGTTTACTTTAGCTCTGTCTACACCAGACTTTGCATCGCTCTGTCGTCCACCAGCTGGGCTGACTCAGGACCCAAAGTAGGACAGGGAAGGCCAGAGAGAGGCGGGAGAGAGGCTGTGTGTGTGTGTGTGTGTGTGTCCTTGCATATGTATGTGTAAGTGTGTGTGAGAGAGTGAGCCAGAGAAACAGACAGAGATTCAGAAGTTCCTAAACCGAAATGCACAAGGAGGAACATCTAGATCTTACCAACCAGGCTAGGTTAGCCCATAAATCAAGGGCCAACAGTTTATAGGTCTTTTGCCTTCCATCACTCTTGCTTTCCCCCCCCCCAGCCACCCCACTTCTCTCTGGCAGCCCCTCGCTCCAGCAGAGCTGGCCCATAAATTTCCAGTGCTGAGTGCTGGCAGAGAGAGTTTTCGTGTTCTTGACAGTGGCAATAAAAATATGCAGATGGATCCAGGCAGGGGAGGGAAGGGAGAGGGGAAAGGTGCATCTGGGGATCATCTTGTTCTATGGGTGGGCAGTTGGGGGCAGGAACACGGCTCCTCTGCCTGCCTGCGTGCCTGCGTGCCTGCGTGCGTGTGTGCACGAGACCTGAGAGAGGAGGTCTTTGGTGATAACGGACATGCCCATCGGGGTAATCTATAAAACCTGGGGTGCCTACTCGCATATCCCCATGCAAACTGGGGACGGGTACCTCATTTAGCTCGTCTGGATCTGTTTTTGTGCCTTGATAACACTTTTTTAAATGACTTTAAAACATATTTTGCGGCTCTGACTGGGTGTCCTTTCACCCTTCTGTCTAACTCAACTCAATCCGAATAGAGCTGGAAGGGACCCTGGAGGTCTTCTAGTCCAACCCCCTGCTCAAGCTGGAGACCCTTTATAATTTGACACAAGTGGCTGTCCAATCGGTGCTTTAAACACCTTACACAACTTCTGAAGGCAAAGCTGTTCCACTGTTTAATTGTCCTCACTGTTAGGAAGTTTCTCCTTAATTCCAGGTTGCTTCTCTGCTTGATGTTACTTTCCATCCATTGTTTCTTGTCCTGCCTTCTGGTGCTTTTGGAGAATAAGTTCAACCCAGGGTGCTCAATAGTTAATGAAATAAAATAAAGCTCAACCATTGTCAAGGAATCTTATAAGAAATAGAGTTGATTCAATGAAAAAGAGGATTAAAAACATACTCTTGGTCACAAGAGCAAAAATAATTACAAAGTTTATAATTCAATTTGAATTTTGGACAGCCTGTCCCAATCTATTTTGCAGGTGAGCCAGGTAGAATGCAAGAGTCAGGTGACCCATTCCTCGATCTCATTTCAATATCCTGGAACACCTTAAAGATTAGCAGATCTATTGCGGTTTCCCAACGGCTTAAATCATTGGAATTAATAAGAAGAAATTCCTCCCAAAATGAAGGAAGGAAGGAAGGAAGGAAGGAAAAGAAAGAAGGGAGGGAGGGAGGGAGGGAAGAAAGAAGGGAGGGAGGGAGGGAGGGAAGAAAGAAGGGAGGGAGGGAGGGAGGGAGGGAAGGAAGGAAGGAAGGATAGATTGGGGGGGGAAAGTCTTCAGTTAGCAGAATATTCATTTTGGAGCAACACTTGGGCACTATGTAACATTCAGAAGTGAAGGAAAACGCAAAATAGCAACCCACCCCTTGAAAATAGATGATCTTGAGTGCCCATCTCAAAGAACGGACAATTTCCTTTCCAAATGTCTTCCATGTCACCAGCGTAGTATTTTGCCCCCCCCCACGTTCCCCGGGTAAGTAAACCCTCTGAAATGTGGTAAGCAAGACCAACGTCAGAGTCTCCGAGGGCATTATGTCTGTCCCAAGGTTATCTAATTTGCCTGCAGAAAAGGAAATAGACGGGGAGGGTCCAGGTCTCTTTGCAAATTGGGGTAATGCTCTCGCGGGCGCCAGCCTCTATACCTCGAAATAATTCTCCTGACCTTTAAAATTAACCTCTAACGGCCGAGGTCGAACTAGGTTAAAAGTACACCACACAGTCCTGGCTTGTTCACCATCAGTTCATCTCACGTCGAGCAGGACTGCTCTTGGGACCCGCTTGAGGACTGCAGCGATTTGCCCTTGTTTTAATTTTAATTTTGTCTCCCCTTTTCCACCCCACTGTGCCCCCCCTCCCTCCCACCACCCCACGTCTCAGATCTGGGCAATCTGGCTTTGTCAAGATGAAAAACTAAATTCTGGATGATTTAAAAACAAAGCAAAAAAGAACCCCTAAGCATCAAACCAGAATTTTGGCAGGGCTAGGGATGGGGGTAATATTTCCCACGTTTATTTGATTTGCGTTGACCTTAAAATTTGTTCTTTATCACTTTCGGGATACCGAAAGAAACCAGCTAGCCTCTGAGTCAATCCAGAGTGTTTTCTCTGCCTTTCTAAGATCTAAAGAGTTTATTTATTTATTTATTTATTTGTTTGTTTGTTTGTTTGTTTATTTATTTATTTATTTATTTATTTATTTGTATACCTCCCTTCTCCCGAAGGACTCAGGGCGGTGAACAGGGCCATAAGTACAAAATACCCAAAATACGAAAATTAAAAACAAATTAAACCCTTGTGCCCAAATGCAAAAATAAATTACATTAAAACAATAATTAAAACCAAAACCCATCAGACCAGGCCGGTTTGTTCAAACAAATAGGTTTTTAGATCACGTCGGAAGGAGCGAAGGTCAGCACTTCATCCCCTAAACCTTAAGGAAAAATTGGATGCAGCCCCACCTCTTACAAATTAACTCAGGGACAATGGGGAGGATTCTCGAAACTTTATTTGCAGCATAATATAAAGTGGGAGGGGTAAAACCCCAGCCCCATAACTCTTAATCCGAGTAAGGAACTGATGGTAGAAATCACTCTGCAATGAAGCAAAGGTAAGATTGATGTCTAAATGTTAAATCTCAATTAAACCAGTGAACTGTTTCTGACCTGAGTCATTATATACAAGTGTCAGTAACTTTTTTTAAAAGAGAAATGCAACTGATGAACAATAGCTGTTAAGATGCTGCCTGTGAATCTACAGAGGTCCAGCTTCCATAAGCTGGATTTTGAAATTTTTTTCCCTCCTCTATTTTGTTCCCTGCTTTCTCCCTCCCTTCCCTTCCCTTCCCTTCCCTTCCCTTCCCTTCCCCTTTCTTTCTTTCTTTCTTTCTTTCTTTCTTTCTTTCTTTCTTTCTTTCTTTCTTTCTTTCTTTCTTTCTTTCTTTCTTTCTTTCTTTCTTTCTTTCTTCCTTCCTTCCTTCCTTCCTTCCTTCCTTCCTTCCTCCATCCCACCCTCCCTCCTCCTCTTTATTTCTCTCTTTCTTTCTCCCTCAATCCCTCCTCCCTCCCTCCCTCCCTCCCTCCCTTCCTTCCTATTGCAGTGACAATGGTTTGAAAACTTCTCTTAACTCTTCCCAACAACTCCAAAGGACCTTTTTCTCCAACAAAACCTGGGAGTATTTCTTTTCCAAAGGACCTGTGGTCCCCCCCACCACCACCCGATGTTCTGGGTTTCTCTTTCAGCCTATTTATGAAGCAATCCTTCTTCGCCACACATTGCCTCTTTCTTCTGAGATGTATTTAAATCTGAGGTCAATAATGGGAATAAAGAACCATAAAGTAGTTCATAAAGGGAAACATTATCCACAAACCGTAGTTCATAATACATTATGCATAACAGGAATTTGCACTGCAATGGGGAGGGGGGGCAGCTTAAAAGAAAGGGGGTGTTTTGGCTCCTGCGTAGGATACTACATCAGTGTTCAGCTGCCGCAACAATAAATACTGGCCTAAACTTCGGCTTTGAGTTCCCTTGCAGTCAATCTGCCTCTCAGCCAGCATTCAATCAAACCATCCATAGAATGTTTTCAAGCAATAACTGAGCGGATTTGAAATGATTACCTCGATTCATAGGAAGAGGATGTAGAATTAGCAAAATTCTCCCAGTCCAAGCCAAACGCAGTTGTATTTCGTTTTTAACAAACCAGTGGAATTATCTGAATCCAGGTTGGCTTGAAAAGTGAATGAAAACTAATCAAGAAGAGAAGCAAGTTAGAACTAAGGAGGACTTTCCTAACAGTGAGAACAATTAACCAGAGAGACAGCTTTGCCTCCAGAAGTCGTGGGTGCTCCGTCACTGGAGGTTTTTAAGAAAGGACTGGACCACCATTTATCTGAAATGGTATTGGGGTTCCTGCCTGAGCAGGGGGTTGGACTAGAAGACCTCCAAGGTCCCTTCCAACTCTGTTATACTTTTCTGTTATTCTGAAAAGAGGGTGAAAACAACCAGCTTAGGCTATTTTATCCCCAGGCTTTGCTAACTTCATAGGCCAAACTTCACGACTTTCATATTGCCATAAAGATGATTAGTTGATGCTGAAGAGAACATTCAGATGTGCAAGAGTGTATTAGTATAACCTTATAATAAATGCAATATTAGTTTGGGTGTCTTTGGCTGCCTAGCCTGGTCTACATTGCTGGGTTAACCAGCTGTGATTCTGACCATAATCTAGTGGGGGGAAAACTATCTCTAATTGGTCCTTTCACCACATTTTACCAAGATCCATTGAGTAATCGACTACCAGCTTTCTTGCATCACATTAGCCTGTGGTGTCCAAAATTGGCAACTTTAAGAACTTTGTGGACTTCTGGCTGGGGAATTCTGGGAGTTGAAATCCACAAGTCTTAAAGTTGCCAAATCTGGAGAGCCCTGCACTAAACCATGGACTTTTGGATAAATCATCCTTCACTCAGTTCTTGCATCGTCATGCTAGGTTATCAGTTGGATTTGTTTTTTGTTTTTAATAAGACTTAAGCTAGAAAGGCCAACCTGGGGGATCAGAATTATTATCCACCCAAGCCTGACCTGTAGAGATACATGCAATTCCTGAATCTGTGGCCCCAAACCAGCAGGGGGACAGAGAAGAGTAAGGTTGTGGTTGTGGAGTCCTTGTTGCTCTCCGAGCTTGGTTGTTTTCTCACAAACGTTTCATTACTCAGCAGTGCACTGATGATGTTCCCTAGTTGGGTGATGAAACTCTGCAAGAAAACCACCAAGCTGAGAGAGCACCAAGAATCCCATAGTCATCGTTATCCTCCTCCTCTTCCTCCTCTTCCTCCTCCTCCTCTTCCTCCTTCTCCATTCCTTACATCCCTCTTCCTTCTAGTACTGATGATATTGCCTAGTCGAGTCATGAAACATCTGCAAGAAAACCACCAAGCTCTGAGAGCACCAAGGATCCCAAAGTCATCGTCCTCCTCCTCCTCTTCCTCCTCCTCCATTCCTCACATCCCTCTTCCTTCCAGCACTGATGATGTTTCCTAGATGGGTCATGAAACATCTGCAAGAAAACCAGCAAGCTCTGAGAGCACCAAGGTCCCCACAGTTCAACCCAGAGCTACCAAGATTCTCTTTTATTGGTACAGTGATTGTCCAATTTGCACCCCACACCACTGGAGCAACAGACTGTGTGAAACATTTCTGGTCAAGCTCCATGTTCTGGGGGGGGGTGTTACTGGATAGTGGTGGCTGGCCCAGAACATGAGGGGGGGAGGAGAGAGAGACATTCTCCCTTTAGCATTACACCCCTGGCACTTGGGGTCAACCCAGGTGGTTAGAGAAGTGACAAAGTAGCCTTGAGGACAAGAAGTTTCCTTCTGGTGCTTTGAGAACTCTCTCCAATTGGTTTAATGGTACAACTATAATAATAGATCACATAAAGTTGTCGTTGTTCATTGCCCCCCAGGCTGGTTCCCAACCAAACTAAAACCAGATGTTTACGATGACTTAATGTGCCCAGTGTCTCACCCCCGAGGACTGAATCTCTTCAATCCAAGAAACTCAGATGGAGAAAATGGATACCTTAAAAAGAAAAAGAAAAAAAATCTTCAAAACAACTCTGTGAAGTAAACGAGGGAATGAGAGGCCCGTTTTGTGTTTTACACTAAGCTGTGATTTGCTTAAACTGCAGTTTGTTGAATTAACCCCCTCTGCAGACATGAAGCTGCCATCAACCATGGCTTCTCAACTTTTATGGCCAGATTAACCCAACATGCTCCATCAACACCACCCTAACTGTTTTTATAACTTAGGACCAGGTCCCAAGCCAGCCATGTCCTAGAGTCATTAATCAAGGTCTATCTTCATCAATCAAGATCTAGCACACAATCCATTATGCTGGATTCAGGCACACCTGCTTTTATTGTGCTTTGCAGAGATTGTGAGGGGTTTTTTAACAAGACCTTCCACCAGCAAAAGAGATTAGGACTCACGGAAAGCTCAGATGACGATTAGCAATTTTTTTAGCCATCCAAAATTGCTACCGTTTTTCAACTAAGGTATGTACATTTTAAAAAAAAAAAAACCTAATGCTGTTGCACACTTAATAGACTACAATAAACAAAGCTTTTATATGTCGTGGAATTTATATGACTTGCTCTATGGCAATATTCATTTTATTGTGTTAGTCTGGAAATGCACCCATAGTATCTCTGATAATGCCTGTATTATTGTGCCAATCTGGAACAGCATTTGCACCCAAAGGAAAGACTGGGATAATATACATTCATATTTACTCTTTTAAAAAATTGAATTTATCTTCAACCTACTGTCTGTGCTTTGGAAAATGTGAAGCTTCTGTTTCAGGTCTGTATCTTTACAAATATAGAAAGCCTGCTTTAAAATACATGGCCGAATCCTTCCCTTTAGAAGTTAAGTTTCCATCTGATTTCAGTTCCTTGTCTAGAGTTTTGTCCTACTTTTTTTTTTAAAAAAGGAGGAAAAATCTGTGCCGGTTTCATCGACACTCAGACTATTTAAGTTGCTCGTACGGATAATATTTTTTTTTATACAGGCGTACAGGAGAGTTTAGTTTCTCTCCTTCTTATGGGCTCAATCTAGGGTATTAACCTTTATGGAGGGATGGCTAAACTCGAGGATTATCGATAATCCAATTATACTAAACAGTGCATGTTATAAAAGGAGGTTAAGAGGAACTCACCCTGAAGTTGAAGATTGAGTTACATAGGCAGGTTTCAGGACCTCTTTGGGTGTTGGAGTTAAGAAACAGCATCTTAAACTAGGATCCAACGTGTGTGGGTCTCAGAGTGTTCTGCGAAATCCTCCCCTGTCGTCCATCTTTCCTAGCAAGTGGTTTTGTTTTTTTTCTTTCGTCTTGTTTTTGCACGTAGGAAATCCAGGGAGAAGCTAGATCAGGGTAAGGAGGAGAAATCAATGTGGAAATAATCTAAAAGAAAAATCAAAGAGGATGAAGGATGCTATGCATTTTCTTTACCTGGAAGTAGATGAAAGATCTGCATCTTTTCACGAATGGAGAGTGGCACAATGAGGGGTGCAAGGCTTAGAGTGGCCATCTTGACTTTTTTGACCAGACCCTGCTGTCACCCCTGATGTTCCATGAGGAATATCCATTTTTAGCTTTGCAACAATCCTGTTCTGGAGTGATTGCCAGCCTAAGGTTAACAGGCTGGGTTTATTTATTATTAATCATTATATTAATTAATTATGCTATTAAATTGTACACTGGCTGACTCCCACAGGGCTATAATAATAAGTAAGAATAACAATTCATTAAACTTGTATGCTGTGCCATTAAATGTATAGCTCTGTAGTTGTAATGTTCTCTCTAAGGTCTCAGCAATGGATGGATTTCAATTGTCTCAATGAATCAGGTTGAACTCCTCCTCCTCCTGCTGCTCCTCTTCTTCCTCCTCTTCCTCCTGCTCCTCTTCCTCCTCCTCCTCCTCCTCCTCTTCTTCTTCCTCCTCTTCTTCTTCCTCCTCCTCCTCTTCTTCCTCCTCCTCCTCCTCCTCCTCCCCTTCCTCCTCCTCCCCCCTTCCTCCTCCTCCTCCTTTTGCCTGAGAAATAACCCCTCCTTCATCATCCTGTTCTCTCTAATCCTTTCAATTTCTGCAGAAAGGGACCAGAGAAAGCCACCCTGTGATGAATGATCTCTCCTGCCGGCTGCAAGACGCCAGGTGCCCCCCAATGCCAAGCTGGCAACCGCGACTTTCTCACAATGTTTGTGCACTTATATGGTGAGAATATGCCCACGGTTCTTGACGTGATCTCAGCTTCCATGCATGAACGTGCATTGGCTGAGACAGACCAGTCCTCCCAAGCTTACAAGGGAATGGGAGCTCTGGCTGGAATTGTTTAAAGGGCATGTGACTTTCGTCCGATCCATGTCCTCAGACGTTACCACCTCCTTCTTGGACATAAGGACAGCCCCATTCATGCAGATATCAGTAAAGGGAGAGATCCAGTTGGATTCTGCCCACATTCCTCCAGCAACGGAACGGAAGGCATGCCTCAGATGCCTACAGAATGTGAAAGAAGGAATCTGATTTCTGTTGAACTGGGGAGCAGGGGAGGGAGACCTGTCCTTTCCAAGGATCAACAAAGAGGCTGAGTAACTGTGATGTGTCCCACTTGACCTCAAGCCACACAGTCTCTTGCGTGGAAAGAATCAGACGCAACGCTGCTGCTCTCATTAAACTTACATTGGGGAATCTGTCTAAACTGGGCCCTCAATCAAGACAGTATATACCAATAGCTAAAAGACCCTCCAGAATTAAGCAACAGTTCAACACAGCATGAAGTGATTAATTTCTCTGATCACAGACTCTGGGAAACCTTGGATCAGCTTTGACTGAGTCATGGCTCTTAGCTCCGTTGCCAATTGGAACCCCGGGTTCAAACCACATTTAAACTTTTGTCATGTTTCCGCTTCCTCCGGGCAAGATGTGTCAGGTTTTTTATCCAGATCCAGATAGCTGGTTTGTTCAATCCCACCAGGATGAGGATCGGTCAATGTCCAGGCAGAATGTTTCCACCCATTTTTATTTATTTATTTACATACATGCATACATTGACTTAACCTCCCCTGCCTTTTGACTCAAGCAAACTGAAAATGTGTCTCAATGGTTTGTAACTGCGATCGTTCAGTCTAAAATGTAAAATCAAACCCTATTGCCCCTGTAGGCTTGGCGGGGACAATTTGCATAGCTTCCTAGGATGTTCTGTTGGTTTTATTTCGCTTTATTTTATTTTATTTTAACTTTCCAACCTAGAGCACTGATGAAGTTACCTAGTTGGGTAATGAAATGTCTGTAAGCCAACAACCAAGCCCAGAGATCATTAAGGACCCCACAGTTCTCTTCCACTCTGCAAACCCCACTTCCTTCTAGTACTGATAATGTTGCCTAGTTGGGAATGAAATGTCTGCAACAAAACCACCAAGCTCAGAGAGCACCATGGACCCCACAATCCTCCTCCTCCCCTCCTCCTCTTCAAAATCCCCTCTCCCTTCTAGCACTGACGATGCTACTTAGCCAGGTAATGAAATATCTGCAAACCAACAATCAAGCTAAGAAAGCACCAAAGACTCCCCAAATAAATGTATAAATAAATCACTTCTAATTTCCTTTGGGCCTTGCCCACTTTTTCTGGAGACAGCGCTGTCTGTCGGCACCCCCACGCCTGCCCTTCCAAGCCTTATGGGGCTCTCC
Source organism: Vipera berus (assembly GCF_964194415.1). Classification (NCBI taxonomy): domain Eukaryota; kingdom Metazoa; phylum Chordata; class Lepidosauria; order Squamata; family Viperidae; genus Vipera; species Vipera berus. The sequence goes on along the minus strand of NC_138213.1, from coordinate 2,257,915 downwards.
AGCTGATTTTTTCAAGGTCTCTAAAATCATTTTGTCTGCTGCCCATGCAGCTTAGAAGACAGGGTTTGAGGCATCCAAATATGCAGAACTGAAATGCTTTTTAAGACATTCCAGTTTTTCTTTTAAAAAAAACACAAAGAAAACTTCAGTAGATAAAACGCAATGTTTACTTTAAAGAGCTGAAGTACAAAGAAGCTCATCAAGACTCATCAAAGCTGGGAGAACAGCTGATTAAAAACCAAGTCTGGCCACATAAAATTTCATTCTCTTTGGGAATTTACCAGATATATTCCATTTGGTAGATCCAAAGCCTATCAAAGCAGAACACTTTCTGTTATACGTACAAAAATCCCCAAGTTCGATCTTCAAACCAGAAGGTCCAGGAACTTGTGATTCTCCAAATGTATTAGCACCAAAACTCCCAGTTACCATCTAGAACAGCTCTGAGAACTACAGTATCCCTGCACAAATGGGATCTGGAGTTCTGTGCAGCCCCAGACAAGGTTCTCAAGAGAAGACGATGGGGAAGGAAAAGGTTCTATACTGAGTCACATTTTTTCAACCTGGCAAGTGGCAAAGCCATTTTCGTGAACCACAACAAAACCCTAAGCTTTGTTAGATGAGGACTAGAGCCATAAACAGACTGAAATGCTTTTAATTTACAGCCTTAGGGGGAAGATATTTGTGGCAAAGGAAGAATCAGCCACCCACCGTCCTTGCTGCGGTGTAAGAATCCTGCGGTTGCTTCTAAGAGAGAGACAAGCGAGCAAATTAAAAGATTCCACGGTCCACAAACGAAATCCCCCATGGTTGCTTCATTTTGAGCGGAACATTTTACTGGAGTTTCCTTTTCAACCAGCTGCCTGAAATGGGGTTTTAAGTTAACATCCCCAAGCAGTTTTTCTGCCCTTCAGTCTTCTCGCTTTCAGATAATTAGCTGGGAGTTCTTGATTTTTATTTTTCCAGGCTGGCTATTTTTATATACCTGGGGACCTATAATTCAGTTGGAAATTTCCCTGCCCACTCCCCAATGAAATGCATCGGACTTGGCAAAGCCCCCACACATTCCAGCAGGGTTCAGCAGGAATTGGGGCGGGTGTGGGGGGGGAGAGGAAGGTGGCCAACTCACACCAGGCTAGTGGCTGTCACTTATTAATCTCCCAGGGACCAATAATTACAGCGTTGGCTGCCAACCAGCCATCTCTGGGTCCACCGTTACTGGGAGCGATGATCCATCTTGTCAAGGCAGACAAATATTTGGCATTCCCTCTTTGGCAGCTGAAACACTGAAACACCAATCTGTGCCCGAGGAGGATAGGAATCCTGTGATAGACATATCCAGACAGATGCTAGAAGAACTTGGGGGTCTTCACGATGTTCAAATTACATGGGATTTGAAGACTCTGTTGCCTTCCCACCTTTTGTGCCGTCCTTCCAATAATGATGGAAGGCTTGTGAGTTGTGTGGGGGGGGGGGGTTGTTGGCCACCCAGCATCCGTTCAAGGGGTCAAAGCCCTCCTGGTTGAATCTCTCTACTGTAGGTTGGTGATTGGATGCCCGATACACTAAAGTCTCCAAGCCTGCATTGGTCTGTTTATTCCAGATGTTTGGGGGAAATGTGTTTGAGTTCAGAGATAGAAACAGGGCTGGTCTCTGTCTCTTCGGGACAAGCTGTCGGAGGAGAAGGGGAAGGGGAAGGGAAAGGAGGAGAAGGAGAATTAGCCAAACCTGGTTAGCTACTGACCTATTTAGGTATTCCCATAGGTATTGATAATCAAGCTGGTAAGATTTGCTTTGAAAAAATGCCCCGATAAGTATGAGTAACAAAGAACCAGTAAGCACCCTGTTCCCCAATTGCCCCCTGCAGGTTTTTGAGAAGAAACCCCAGTTTCAAACAAAATTGCATTATAATTGGCTTTCTTATGCCCAGGTGTGCATGCACATTTTGAGGCAAAGCAGGGGTATCCAACCTTAAAAATTGCCAAGTTTGGAGAGCCCTGATGTAAAGTGATAGCTATAACCACACGATCAAATTCATCCTCTTGACTTTGGTCCATGCATGCCCCCAGGCCTCCCTTCGCCCCAAACTGCATGTGTACAAAACCCAAAAATTACACACGCACACGCACACACACACACACACACACACACACACAAAAGAATGAAGAGTGGATTCTTGGGCAGGAAGGGACTCAGAACCCAAAGCAAGGGAGATAATTTTTGGAAATGTTTCCTCTGTCTTCTTCATTGCATCAGTTTAGTGACGTATGGTAGCTGAAACATGCCTGCAACTTTTAGTGTTCTTCTCTGTTCCGGAAGACACACACACACACCCTCTTTTTTATGGTTTTTGGTTTTTTTGCATGGTTTCCCAACAGTTTTAAAGCCACTTATGCAGTCCAGTAGGGATTTACAAGAGGCAAACAAATTAAATCCCCCCAAAAAGTCCCTTGCAGAGATTAAATTAACCGTAATGATGGCTTCCTTTTACATTCATTCTGTCTGTCTGTCTGTCTGTCTGTCTGTCTGTCTCTCTCTCTCTCTCTCTCACACACACACACACACACACACACTGCTCTCCCAAATCTGCAGAAGCAGGAACACTAATCTGATAAACAAGCTTAAAGGCAACACTTATCAATCCATCTCCTTCCAGATTTATGTGATAGCCTGACTGCATCACTGGCTGAGATGAATATGAGTCGGTTTACCACAAAATTGTTCAGGAATGATGTGAAGAATGTCGTTTCTCAAGAAAAGGAATGACTGCCTTTTGCACCATGACACCATCAGGAGAATTAGTAACTTGAGAAATCTCAGCTTCGTAAAGATACCGTGGTCAGACAGAGGACGCCATCTCGGCAAAAGGGGCCCAGCCCGTGTTGGGGCAGCCTCTGCTCGTTACAATTAAGGAGCTAATTAAAGGGCAGGATAGGTTGCAGGTGGGAGGGCAGAGGGTTTCTTTCTGAGCATGGATGTTGCCTGTTTCTCCCTATTTCTTTGCTCTGGATTTGATAAATCCCGACATCTACTCTTTCTCAAATGCTGAGCCAAGCAACTTGCACCATTTGGGTCCATGTGCAGCCTTCATTCTAATTTCTGAATTCAGTTTTAATAGGATTCCAATTTCTAGAAAGAGCTGTCTTTTCCAAAAGAAGAGAATATTTGTAGCTCAGTTGAACTCTGGGGTCCTTGGTGCTCTCTGAACTTGATGGCTTTCTTGCAGACATTTCATGACCCAACTAGGTAGCATCATCACTGCTAGAAGGGGAGGAGGAGGAGGAGGAGGAGGAGGAGGAGGAGGAGGAGGAGGAGGAGGAGGAGGAGGAGAATGCTGGGGTCCTTGGTGCTCTCTGAGCTTGGTGGCTTTCTTAGGACTCTAATTTAGTCACATTTGATGAGTTTTTCCCCAGTTTGAGGCAGCTCAGATGGTCTTCAGCTCTACCTCTCCATGCCGCTGGGGTGTGTGTGAAAGCCCTAATAAGCAGGCATATACATAGAATGAAGGCTACTGCTAAGCACATTGGTTTGTGCTTAAATTGTAAGCCGCCCTGAGTCTTCGGAGAAGGGCGGGATATAAATGGGATTAAAATAAAAATAAAAAAATAAAAAATGTTGTTTCCATCAATCAGTAAAATGTCTCAGGGTCTTGCTATTTGAAAGTTTGGACTTCTCCAGCCTGTGTCAGCTACACTTAAATATTGAAGTCCCACACTTCTAGAAGGTTCCAGGTTGGGGGAGGCTCGTGTAGCTAGTCATTAATGGCTGAACCAGTCCTTTTCTATTGCCCATCTTTATGATACAACTTGACGTTCTTTCCAACTATCCCCATAACTTTGTGAATTAACGTCATAGATTCCATCAGAATTTCAAGGAAAAGAGAGGATTTTTTGGGGGATGTGTGGGCGATCCTCAAGAAGCCACTTTCCAGAAACGAAATGACTAATTGCACCCATCTTTTCTCATGTGTCATGCAAGGACGGATCTTTGCTTTGTTTTGCAGGTTGTTTGTTCTTGAACAGGATGTTAATTCGGTTGCTAAGTTCAGGAAGTCACTGTGAGGTGAAACAGCCCCTGCGCCAGTGTTTCCCAACTCTGAGTAAATGACCCCAAAATTAGGTAAATGTGGCTTTTCTTTGGATAACGACGCACGAACCCATGACCCAATCACAACAGGGACCTTTAAATAAGGACTTTCTGATTAAGTGGTTTTGAGTCATGAAAGAAACCGTTTGAGGAACTTAGTCCTACAGCTTCAAGCAGTTTTAGCATTATACTAGATTATACTTTACAGCTTAATAGAAAGCTAGTTCTCATGTCATATTATGCTTTCATTTCCCCCCCCCTTTATTTCACTGAGAAGGCCGCTTCCTTACAAAGCGCTCAAGACACTAGGGACAAAGGATTTAAAACAATAAAACAAGAATGTCTAAGGCGGAACTAGAACTCACTGTCTCCTGGTGATGGGGCCAAAGTCACCCAGGTGGCTTTCATGTCTAAGGCGAAACTAGAACTCTTGCCTGCTGCTTTCACCACTAGACCAAATATTTAAAATATTCGAAACTATACGATCTATGTATGTATACGCATCTAGCAATCAAAAGCGGCAGAATTTTTGGCTTAGCCCCTCCAGATATACTTTGCCCCCCCTCCCTAATTCTTCCTAAAAAGAGTTTCTGGAGATCCATAAAAGTAAGAAACTCCACTCTCCATCCAGCCTTATTCAGGGATAGACTGCTCTAAAACCCGGAAGCTTTGAAGTCATGGAGAGGCAGCAAATTCCACGGGTTTACTATTTTTTTGTGAAAAGCCGGGGGTGGGGGGGAACCCTCTCTTATCTTTCTTGAACCTTTTGAGGGTCAGTTATGGTGCCTGGCTAAAAATCTTATAGGAGGGGAGGGGGGACCTAAATAGATTAGTTAGATGACCCATGCGTCCATGGGAAGGAGGGTAGATAATCTCACGGACACCATAACATCTTTGTTCAAATGCAGGAATTACAGGACCTGTATTGATCCCATGCGTGATATGGGTGTGGCTTCTGCTTCTGCAAATGTGGCTTGCAGAAGAGACACAGGTAATTAGATGGAGAGAGATGGAGAGACAGACAGAAGAACAGAGCCAGTCTCAACCTCTCTCACCTGCCAGAGTTTTACAAGGCTTACTTAGGTCTCCTTGTTCCTCTCCATTGTTCTCCAAACTAAAAAAAAAACAAAACAACAGGTAGCTCTCAACTTGCAAGCGTTCGGTTAGTGACCATTCCAAGTTACAACAGCACTTCAAAAAGTGACTTGCGACCGTTTTTCACACTTCCAACCGTTGCAGCATCCCCAGGGTCACGTGATCGTAAATCAGATGCTGGCAACTGGTTCCCATTTATGAGGGTTGCACAGTGTCCCCAGGTCAAGTGATCCCCTTCGGTGACCTTCCGACAAGCAGAGTCTACGGGGAAGCTGGATTCATTTAACAACCGTGTGAATCGCCTAACATCTGCAATGATTTACTTAACAACCTTGCCAAGCAAGGTGGCAAAATGAGGCGAAAGTCACTTAGCCAATGTCCTGCTTAGCAACAGAAATTTTGGGCTCAATCAAGGAGTATCTGTACGACCAATTTTCTTCATTATTTTTCAAGCGGTGTCCGGTTCTCAGACTGGAGCAAGCAGCCTTTTTGTACACCTTTCCAATACCCTAAAAAAAAAGCCTCTCCTTGGGAAATGAAATATTCCTCTTTCTTAACCAAATATTGCCTTATCTTTAAGGCCAGCCTAAGCTCAGAGGCATGCTAAAACCAGAAGCAGATTTATTATCATAATGAATGTGGGAATCCGGCAACCAGATGACACCCACAATTACATTAGATTACCCCTAACATTAACTGGCAGCCTATATATTTAAAAAGTAAATATTTAAAGTTTCCTGCCTCTAATCTTATATATTACGTATCTTAAAACTCGCCAAGTTCGCGATCAGAACAATAGATTGACACCTGAAAGCAAGAGGGGATGGCAATTCTTGGGGACTGTCTCAGGGCGAACGCAAAGGCTTCCGTCTGATGAAGGGACAGCCGAGAGACCTTGGCTGTTTGGAACAGGGGGGGGCACATCTGGAAATCACAAATAGCCCTAGGTACCCAAGGCAAGCTGCAAAGTTCTCCTGTGCATCCCAAGCTCATTGTGCACATGTCAGAAACGTTCTCTCCTATTCCGTGTGCCCTTTTTAGGCAGGCTTGCCATCCTGAGTTACTTGTAAAATATAATAAAGGGACTTTATTAATAATAAAGAACAACTAGTGTTGACGATGGTATCTCGTTTGGGCCGTGAAACCTCTGCAAGAAAACCCCCAAGCTCAGAGAGCACCAAGGAGCCATCATGTTAACCCTGAGCTGCAAATATTCTCCTTTTTTGATAATCCCTTTGAGGGCTGTATGCAACGAAATTTCATTTTAATGTAGGTCGATTAGTGTACATTTAAAGCGACAATAAAGTTATTCTAAGTCTAAGGCATGAACCAACAACCAAAATATCACCTCCTGTTGTTCTTGGTGGCCATTCCAACATTAGAATTCTACACAGGGTGTCCTCAGCTTATGTCAAAATTGCACACCTTACAAAGACAAGGCTTGGCAGTCCCAGCCTCATAAGCCACAACCAACTCGAATTGTTTCAGCTTGATCGAGTGTGCTTTGTGAACACAATAGCCACCGTGAGTCTCTGCCTGGTCTCCTTTTCTCAACTCAAACCTTCTCAACTTCAATCTCCTCCAGCTGACTTCATGCAATCTCCAAGTTTCCCCCTTCTGCACAGCAACAATGAGGAGGGGGGTGTCTTTGTTTCTTTCCTCCTTTTTTGGAGGGGGGAGTTCAAAATAAAAGCACTAATTAATTTGTCAGAATATTTGTAGAAAATAAAAATAGGTTTTCTTTAAAAAAAAAATCACAACTCAGGGAAGGACTGCTTAGGAGCATCTGTAGGAAGAGAGGAGTTGACTATTGATTGAAAGTATCTTTGGGGTGCGTGGGGTAGGGAGGGCCACGAAAGCAGAAAGACATCCCTCGTTCCTAACATTTAGCCTCAGAAGTTTCCAAAGCTTAGCAGAAATAATTCCAGGAAGAACAGAGGGAAGGAGCACTAGGAAGGCCATTCTGAACCGCTCCAGAAAAAGCAGAAAATAAAGCTAGCAAACAAATAAGTAAAAAAATTAAGGGGAAAACGGTAAGAACGCTAAAAGGGAAAGACTTCCAAAATTAAGAGGAATGGAGCTCCTCTCTGCAACAATATCTTGTTCAAAGTCCTACATGGTTTCCCACCCCACACTGATTCTTAAAGTGTGAAGCGTGTAACAACCTGGCCTCTCCCTTGCTTGTGAGTGTTTTAAAAGAATCCCTTGAATTCATTTGGAGTCTTAATCAAAATCTGACTTTAGAATGTGGTCTCTTTGACCCTGATATCAGCTTTCTTGGGTAGGAAAGAGTAAAAGTTTCGTCTCCTCGCACAGAGAATATCTCCTTTTCATTAGGAGAACTGTTTATTAGTCTACAGTTTGCCGTCTGATTTATCGATTTAAGCTTCTCCTGAATGATCGACCGCATCGCACAACACACCAGTGTTTCTGTCATGGGTTTCCCTCTGAAGTGTTTACAATATTTTTGATTTACACCTTCCAGGTGTTCATTTGAAAAATATCACCCGCATTTCGTTTGCCCATATATATATATATATTTTACAATATATTTGTGGATGCCATTAAACTTCCACGTTGGTAGAACTTTGACATTCCAAAGCCTGCTGGTCAAGGAGAGAAGAAATGGATGGGTGGGAAGTGTCATCCCTTGACTTTTAAAAATGCAAGCTAATTGATTGGTTGTATTAGTTAAATCCTTAAACTGCATATTTTAGATTACAAGAAGTTGCACAGAGCTTCCAAGAAACAGGCTGAGCTTTGGGGAAAAGATCTGTGGCTGATAACTTAAAGATTTTTAAAAGAAAGAAGCATTTGTCAGCTTGAGGCATTATTTTATTGTCTTTTTACAATCAGTTTTAAAAAAACAAAACCCACCATCACTCTCCAGTTTAGTTCATCTACAAATCTGGGTATATTCCTTTTAAAAAAAAAAAGACACAAAATTTTGTCACATTGATACTGGCCAAATTTGTTGTTATTGGCTAGCTATTATTTGGTGTTTGCTGGTTTGTTTGTTTTTTTTTATTGAAAAGTTTTAAAATACATTTTTGAATACAAAAAAAAAAAACCTCCTCCCCCCCTCTCCCCAACCCCTCCCTACCCTACCCTCCCCCTCCCCGACTTCCCAGAGCTGAATACAGGGTATAAAAATACAAATAGACATAATCTAAAATACGCTAACAACAATAAAACATTAAATTCTATCGCACTTTAACTCTCCATCGTCAAAATAATAATAAAATAACTACAAACTAATTATACATCATATAGATCCTCTACTTATTCAAATGCTAAATGAAACCTTTTAGTCCCATATTTGTTCTGGATATAATCAATCCATCTCCTCCATTCCACAATATATCTCTGTGGCTGGTTTGTTTTTGTCACTACTAGACAAACTTGTTAGGATAAGATGAAAGATTGGAGGGAAAAAAACCCCACACCCCAAGGCTAGAGATAGTGTCTATCCCCTGAAAAATTCAAAGAAACCAACAATATGTTGTAAATGTAAACACTATATAAATATATCAATAAAAATTATCTTCTTGAACTGCACTTGAAACAGACTACATGCTGCTAATTTTGGACACAAACCAGGAAAGGAAAGGAAAGGAAAGGAAAGGAAAGGAAAGGAAAGGAAAGGAAAGGAAAGGAAAGGAAAGGAAAGGAAAGGAAAGGAAGAGAGAAGAAAGGAAAGGAAAGGAAAGGAAAGGAAAGGAAAGGAAAGGAAAGGAAAGGAAAGGAAAGGAAAGGAAAGGAAAGGAAAGGAAAGGAAAGGAAAGGAAAGGAAGAGAGAAGAAAGGAAAGGAAAGGAAAGGAAAGGAAAGGAAAGGAAAGGAAAGGAAGAGAGAAGAAAGGAAAGGAAAGGAAAGGAAAGGAAAGGAAAGGAAAGGAAAGGAAAGGAAAGGAAAGGAAGAGAGAAGAAAGGAAAGGAAAGGAAAGGAAAGGAAAGGAAAGGAAAGGAAAGGAAAGGAAAGGAAGAGAGAAGAAAGGAAAGGAAAGGAAAGGAAAGGAAAGGAAAGGAAAGGAAAGGAAAGGAAAGGAAAGGAAAGGAAAGGAAAGGGAAGGGAAGGGAAGGGAAGGGAAGGAAAGGAAAGGAAAGGAAAGGAAAGGAAAGGAAAGGAAGAGAGAAGAAAGGAAAGGAAAGGAAAGGAAAGGAAAGGAAAGGAAAGGAAAGGAAAGGAAAGGAAAGGAAAGGAAAGGAAAGGGAAGGGAAGGGAAGGGAAGGAAAGGAAAGGAAAAGGATTTATTTAAGATCAGCAATTTAGTCATAAAAGTTTTCCTATTTTTTTTCCCTTTTTAATCTGAATCCTGAGTTTATAGCTTGGCTAACTCCAATCAGTCCCAAAAGGAAACGGGGGTTATCCAATATTTTGGATCAGAGACTCTTATTGAGTGAACATGTAATTTGAACGGAAAAGCTATTAATATCATGGAAGGGGCAGGAAAGGGGGGGGAACTTTGCCAGTTGCCAATGCCTGTTAAATGGGTAGATTAGCCGTCTTACATTTTCTTTTCCTTTTTCTTTTTTTTTCAACATATAAACATCTGAAAGCCGTTTCCTGTTTGGAGGTGGCGGGGGGGGGGGGAGAACTAGGTGGATGACCTCAGGGAAACTTTTTACAAAAAGCAACAAATGTGAATTGAATGTTGTGGGTTGGAGAGACAGAAGCACGCTTGGTGGTCTTGTTACATTATATAGATGGGAGAGAGAAACAGAGAATGAGCCGGTCCAGGAATGGGTGGAAATACAAAAATAAACGTTTACCTTCTAAGATTCCAAAAGGGCACTGCCAATTTTTCTTCGGCTCTGGAAACCGTTAGCGGCTGTCACTGCAGACACAACCTGGGCTTGAGGTAGCCACTTTGACCTAGTCCGAAATGAAGGCTCCTGAATCCAGCAGCTCCCTTTCCTGACTTCAGCCCGCCAGTTGACCTCAGCACCATGGCATCCGAGCAACAAAGCCAGCCCACGACGCTAGGCTAGATCTCCACGGCCACACCGTGCAACCTTGTGCCGAGGGGGAATTGCTAGCAAAGCAAATGTGTTCCCGTTTGTAGAAGGAAGGTCAACAGCCAGCCTGAGTGCGCCAGAGGGAGTAAGACTAATAATAACCCCAAACAACAGCTGTGACACATTGTTGATTATAGCTTTTCACAATCAGGCCCATATTTTGGCACGGGACCTTCGCGAGAACGGTTTGAATCATTGCAACAGGACGCAGTTGTTACCCAGTTCAGAAAAAGCGAGTGGCATCCCCCTTGGTTCGGAGAGGTGACTGTGACAAATGGTCCCTAAATGTTGGGTTTACAGCAGGCTGGGTTAGGAAGAGTAGGAAACAGCATCGGTGCTGTTTGATTACAGAGGTGAGTCCAGTAGGAAGATGATAATCTGGTGTCATCACTAACTCTGTATTGTCTGCTGTCCAAAACTATCACACCAAGCTCTTTGCAAGGATATTCCATTCATATATGTTATTAATTTGCAGGGGTAGGCCTTTTGGCAGCACTGGTCAGGGAACAAGAACAGGACCTGAGACTTTTAAGCTTCCTTATTTCACAACTGAGTGAGCACTTGGAGAATATTTATTTATTGGTTGAACATGGACCGGTTTATCGGGTGCTTGCACTGCATTTCCACAAGTAGCAATGTCAAGACCAGGGTGGAAGGCAGCCTCCCAGGGTCTCACTCAACAGTATAAGCAAAGAGACCCATAAATGAAGCCGCTTCTTGCTTTGGGAATAGGTGAAGTAAGGTGTTTTCATGGGAAGAATCCTTAAGACCATAACGTCGGGAGTCTGGGGACCCATAGGCACTGTTGTACATGCAACGTTGTGTTTTGAGATCCACCTTTGAAGCCAACACATCCCTCTGATAAGCAACTAAATGTCTAACCTTGCTTTTCATCTCCGTTTTCTTTGAGGTTGTGCAAACTAGAAGCTTCTGTATGGAAACAGTGGGTGTGAGGACCGAAACAGAAGCAATTCACCATATCTGACATGGGTTGTAAGACAGTGCCATTGTAGAAAGCACACTCGGTCCTCCCCACTTCTGAGCTGCTGTTAATCAGTCACAATGTGGGGGCTGGGGAGGGATGGCAATTCTACATGAGCAGATCCTGGTACAAAACTATTGTGTTACTTTATGCCACCCGACAGAGGAACGATGGAAGGTTTGCTATTTGTATTCTGCAAGATTTATCCTAGGATTTGTGTGGCATTCCCAAAGAGGGCAGGGCCAAAGCTTTAGGGAGTAGGTATCAAAAAATATAAAACTGTTAGGCACCACACAAAAATGCATGAAAATTATGTAGAGCAGCCTATTTGTTGTAAAAAAAAAACAATGTTTACAGATTTAGGCCGAATTGCTAAGAAAAATGTTTATGTCTGAGAAATGCATACAAGAAGACAGATTACACTTTAATTCTGCCTTTAAAAACTAGCCTAGGAATGGACAAATTAGGAACATAGGAATAAATAAACTGTAGGAACCTGAAGCTGCCAGATGGATGGATCATTTATCTGAGTTTCGTAAACTCAACTATGCCCGCATAGATTTAAGGATAGAATTGGTTGCAGTCAAAAATGTTGGCAGGATGTTTTTCATAGAATTGTGGGTTGTTAATGGTTCTCATGCTTCATCTTTTGGCATTTTGGAAGAGGCTACCTAGCTGGGGAGAAGAGTTAATTTTGTCCCTCAAAAATCTGCCTTCTTTTCTTCTCCTCCAGGTTCCGTTTTTGTGACACTAAGTAAATCCATTATTCTCTTCTGCATTCCTTAGTGAGAAGCCACGGATTACAGATACTTGCTGCTAATGGGCTGGCTTTAGTAAATGCCAGCTGCGCTCTCAATTCTTGTCATTACTATGAGGTGGAGCAACGGGATGCAAAAAGGAAAAAAAACAAGGGTAATTAATAAAATTAAGTGACTTGGTGTTTAGCATTTGTTTGCTTTGTAGTACGGGGGTCTCCCATCCTCTCAAAGTTTGGACCAACTTATCACAGGATGTTTGACATGACAGGTTAATGCGAACACCCCTAAAGCTGGATTTTTGCTAGTAGTCATCTGTGCTCCTTACATCGGCCTGCTTTGTCCAAGAAATCTGAGCTCTGGGAGAATAAAAAGGCCTTTTTTTTCCCAAAGGCCCCCCATTGTAACTCAAGAAAGAGCCAGCAGTTCTCCCTTCCAAAGTTCATCTGGACTTGAGTTGTAGAAAAGCTTGGAGTGATATCAAGAGATGAAGACAAATCTGGGAAGCTTTTTGCAAATTGTAAGCACTAAAGCTCCTTTTTATGTTTGGCATCGGTTGCTCCATTCTAAACAAACAAATAAAAGCCTCTGCCAAAATGACTCAGATTCTGTGGCAAGGAAACCTGGATTGTGCAACCTGCCTAAAGGATGCAAAAGGCCCCACATTATGCACAGACTCTCTGAAGTGGCAAATGTTCAGCCTGTAGTTTGGTCTTTGCCGTTTCTGTTCTGGATTTGCACCTTGCTAATCGTGGAAAGGAACAGGACGCTGCAGCCAATTGTTGGATTTTGATGTGGGCACCCTAAGCACATTTTATATAGCAAGGCAACTTGGCAATTTTAAGACGTGTAGACTTCAACTCCCAGAATTCCTCAGCCAGCCATACTCTCGTGCTTCAGCAGGGGATTCGACTAGAAGACCTCCAAGGTCCCTCCCAACTCTGTTATTCTGTGATTCCAGGAGTTGAGGTCCACGAGCCTTAAAAGTTCTCAAGTTTGGAGGCCCCCGTTGTATAACATCATTCTTTTTGCAAAATTATGTCTCTGCTATTCCATTAGGGGTTGTATATTTTTGGGGTTCCTTTTCGAGAAAGTCAACAGATCTTTCAGTCGGTGTCATTCCTTGTTGATGGAATCAGCCGCTGACAAATTTTGCAAATGTTACTTTGCTCCAGGGGCAGTGCCTCGGTTTAAGTAAGTTTAAAATACGAAGGTGTATAAAGTGTGAGTATTTTCTTCGGGAGGTCAGGCAAACGGGTTTTCACCAGGCCTTTTTTTTTGTACAGTTATGTTCATTGTTGCTATTTATCTTTTAGCAGTTCAAAGTGATGGACAACTGAAGCTCCCATCAATCCACCCCAGCACCAGCCTTAAAAGTGGGTTTTAGCTAAGTCAAGGAAGTAAAGTAACAGAGTTGGAAGGGATCTTGGAGGTCTTCTAGTCCAACCCTCTGCTCTCGCAGGAGACCTATGCTATTTCTGATAAATGACTCTCCAGTCTCTTCTTAAAAGCCTCCAGTGATGGGTCACCCACAACTTCTGGAGGCAAGCCGTTCCATTGGTTAATTGTTCTCACTGTCAGGAATTTTCTCCTTAGTTCTAGGTTGCTTCTCTCCTTGATGAGTTTCCATTCATTGTTTCTTGTCCTGCCTACATTAACTCCATGGTTAATGGAGAGATCTGATTTTGGACTTGATAGTCCTAGCTCATCATTTTAACCGCTATGCCACAGAAGCTGTGGAACATATTAGGAAGACAGAAGCAGTTTTGGGGTGCAGATTGATAAAGGGGAAAAAGTAGAACCATCACTGCTCCAGGCTCCACAAGTAAAATAATATACAAAGTCGCCCAAACAGATTTTCGGATTCAGATTCTGAAATTAGCCAGTTGCGTGGAAGGACCGTTAATAGATTTTTCCTTCCTGCATTTGCAGAGTTTTAGCTCCTTTCTATGTGCCAGCAACTTCTCCTAATTTATTGAAACCAGTGGTCCTTGTTGAGATCTTAGAAGTAATAAAACATAAGCTTCGGTTAAAAGAAAATTAAAAGCAGGAGTTTCTTTTCTTTTCTTTTTACTTTAAGAAAAGGGTGTTCCCTCCATTTGTTAGCCTGCCATATGAAAATTCCCAGGTTCTTTCTTTTCTCCTTGAACTGGAAGAAAAATAAAGCAAGCGATGGATGACCTGTAGCCCCAAATCTTTACTCAGAAAACTGTAGCAGAAAATCTGAGATCCAAAATCTCACCAGAATCGGAACAGATTGTTCTTGATTGTGAGACACTTCACAAAGTCACAATGACCTAGCACTGAAGGTTCACGACAAGAGAATGCTATTTCATCTAGAAGCGTGTCTGATTCCCAGCCTGCAATTGGAGACAATCTTCCCAAAAGTCATTGCAAAACTAGCAAAGGATTCTGGTGCACAGCTGTCCAGATGTGAGTGAAGTAACAGAAAAACAAGGCTCCGATTTCCTGGGTTGGCCTAGGGAAACCACATGAAGAGCTAGTCAACTCCAGGTATTTCCCCTAAGTAATTTACACCATGACATCGCACTGACAATCACAAAAAATGAACATGGGATCAAATTTGGCAAACATTAAGTTTTCCAGTAGAGCAGCCAACTATTTGATGACCTTAAATTCCATCCCATCATCTTAAACCCAACTTCTCTTCTTGTATGACCACCCACGGTCAGAAGCAAGAGAACAGCTCCACTTTGGTGGCCCTTTTCATAAACTCCAGCGGCAACGTCAGTGTTGTTCTTTTTGATCCTGACATCCCAAGACAGACCTTGAGCTGAAATGGATCAAACGCCCATCTCCACATGCCAGCGTTGTCATCCGCATTTTCCTGCACAACGTGCTTATCTTCTAAGAAATAAAGAGCTACTAATTTTAACTGACCCACAAAAATGGACATCTGCTTGCCTTGGGTAAATGTTGGGAAAGATAAGGAGGGCACCAATTATGTAATCTAATTATGGCATCCTACGAGATCAAAGAGAGAACTGTATACATATGCCAAGTTTGATTGAAACGTTATTGGTGTTCGCTTCCGCTCGGCTAAGTATGTGTTCCATTGATAGGAGGAACTTGCCCGGGCCGTGAAAGAGACGTCAACGTCATCTGTTTGTGCCAGTTGATTTCAATGGTCTCAGAAGTTTTTTTTCCAAATAGATGAACCCCTGTCTCCTGCACATTTTGGTTCTTGCCAAGAGAAGATGGCAGGAGTTCAAAAAGCGTTTTGTACAAAAAGAAAAAAAAGTGCAATGGAAATTAGATGGTGGTCGATAATCATCTTTGCGTTCCCATGACTAAGCACCGCCATTTCAATGTTTAGAACAGAGTCAAAAATGATGCATTGCAACCCCACCTGAAATGGTTTTTCATTGTCTTTACTTCCACCTTTTGGTCCTCTAGACGAAGAAGCAAACATCCTAAAGGTTGTGACGCAATTGTCTTCTGTTATGTTTTGGAAGTAGTTATTTCCAGAACATCTAAAGGAACTCCAACAGAAGAATGCAATTTGCCAGCCAGCGAGTCACGTGGCCCCAAGGATTGGCCTTAGTGCTACAATATTCAAGAAGGCCCAAACTCTACAACTTTGAGGGTTGAGAACCATTTCTTTAGGCCTAGTAACACATTCAGAGGAATCTACTCTGGCTTCCACAAATGTTATTGAGAACCCCATGGTGTCCTTTTCAGAGGACCTCACCCTCCCTTCCAACATGAAGATCTCTGATAGAGGAAAAGCTAGGCACGCCGGGTCTGGGATGAGAAAGAATGGGAGATATCTCGGAAGAAGAAATGGTGAGGTTTCAGCTTCTTGAGATGTAGTTTAGTTTTTTAATGGATTGTCCAAGACTCAGCCACAGCCTAACACAAAAGCCACGTAGAAAGAAAAGACTCTCAGTTGAGGAATTTGTGGTGTCCCAATGCTTCTCTGCCAGTGACCTTCAAATGTCCTTCAGAAATTTAAGAAGTTAGGGACCCCCCCCACAAAGAACCTTCATATCTAGAAGAAATTCTACATGGCAAGTCCTAGCCTGCTGCGCGGGTAGATTCATCTCCACCCTTCTTGCCTCCAAGACGTACCCAATTTAAAAACAGCCAAAGAAGGTAGTATGGAAATGCAGCCTTCACTGAAATTCAAAGTAGGATCAACTGTACCAGCCCCTCCTCTAAACTTTGCCGTTTTGATATATGGTTGTATGTTCATATGTACAATGATAAATATTATATAAATTATGCATATTCATTATGCAACCCGTTTCTCGGTTTTCAAAGAAGACCGAGGCTATGGTAACTAGTAAAAGTCAAACATTTTGCAAGTGAGTTTGTTTCTAACATGAAAACTAATTTGAGGCAGCAGTCGGCAAGAGGCAGCTCTTTATTCTCTCTCTCTCTCTCTCTCTCTCTCTCTCTCTCTCTCTCTCTCTCTCTCTCTCTCTCTCTCTCTCTCTCTCTCTGTGTGTGTGTGTGTGTGTGTGTGTGTGCGTGCGTGTGTCTGTGTGTGTGTGTGTGTGTGTAGGGAAGTGGAATAATTGGAAGGAACTCGCCATGAAACTGTTCTTTTCTGCAACACTTGTAAGGTTAAAAGGATAAAGATCCATCAATTTGTACAGCCTGACCTTGTCATTCTGCTTTTCATCTGGATTCAGATGTGCGGGATTAACCTAGCGGGGGTTTGCGCTGACACTGATTTAAAAGCTGTGTTGTGGGCACCTCCCAGCAAATTACATTAATTGGGATCTTTAATCTGAGAAGGAAGAAGGAGGGGAAGGTCCCTTATCGGGGGCATGTAGCATATGATAAACAGATGTCTCTTAATACAGATAAATATGAAAAGCAGCGTTTATGCTCCCAGCTCTGCAAGTCAAGCATTTTATTAGCTAGCAAGGCCAAGGGGATTTTGTCCCATCCCAGCCAGCCCTGCAGAGCACAGTCTTGTGGGGAAAATTTGGGAAGACGCTGAGCTGTCAAATAAGTCCAGTGGACTCAGGGCTGCTCAGATAAAAATGCAGTCATGCCGAAGGGTCAGGAGTGGTTAGAGGTTGTGAAGTTTCCATTACAATGTTTAGAAAAGTAGGGCAATCCTCGTGGACTTTGTTTCGTTTCAAAAGAAAGGTTTTAAAAATTGTAGAGGGTGCTCATTTCCCCTTTATAAGGAAAGGCCTACGAGATAACTTTTCTGATCAGCAATTAAATGTTTTGGGAAGAGAAGATGGATAAGGCAGGAGAAGTACCGGTAAAAACAGATAAATTATTTTGGAATGGAGAATATAAGGCCTGGGTAGATGGGCAAGATCCAGAGATTGTGGTCTCTGGAGGTTCAAACCCCAGGGCTGCTATGCAGAGATTTTGTAGGAAGACAACAGTATTAGTCTCTGCTAGTTTTAAAAAAAAATAAAAAAACAACAGGAATTTGGGAGAGTCTTTTCCAACTAACCCATTTTATTAAAAAGCAGAAGTTGTCCCTAGATTCCTTCTGATTTAACATCACCATGATAAATACCTTCCACTTGAGTGGATTGATTTGTCTCTCCTGGCCCAGTCCATGATGAAAGTGCAAAAGAAAAATAATAAACAAGAAGCATTTTTCTCAAGTGAAAATCCTGAGCTGAGAGAAGATTGACAGACATTTGTACTAAACAGAATTCCAAAGCTGACACTTTGCATTATTCACTGCACCAATTTGTAAATTTCCTGATTGCAGAATACAGGACAGATTACAACACAACCCTATCAAAAACTCTAAAACTCAATCCATCCTTTTAATCTCCCCCATAGCCTCCATTATCCAGTTAACCTAACATGAGAGCCACTGTTAAAATCAAGCAGCAATTAAAAAATCCACTTCTGCCAATCCCAAGCAAATGTCACCATTAATGCCCCCAACCCATCTTCAAATAACAGAATAAAGTTGGAAGGTACCTTGGAGGTCTTCTAGTCCAACCCCCTGCTCAAACATGAAACAAATGGTTGTCCAATTTCTTCTTAAAAACCTCCAGTGATGAAGCACCTACAACATCTGAAGGCAAGCTGTTCTACTGGTTGATTGCTCTCACTGAAGTTTCTCCTTAATTCCAGGTTGCTTCTCTCCTTGATTAGTTTCCACCTGGTGCTTCTTGTCTTGCCTTCTGGTGCTTTGGAAAATAAGTTAACCCCCTCTTCTTTGTGGCAGCCCCTCAAATATTGGAACATTTTTATGTTGATATGTAATGAGAAACCAGCTAGATGAGGACCACATTAACCTTGGGGAGATCAGTTCCTTCATAATGTTGAGTCTGCCATGTGAAGACACGTCTCTTCTTCATTTCTTGTGGGATGGTCACACGAAACCTCATGTCCACTTTACAAACTGCCACGTGCATGTCTGCAGTGGATTTCATGAGTGAAAGTAAAACATGAGTAAAACAGTAACCCAGAACTTATAGCAGCAACCTACCGTCAACAGCCTTCCATCACTTTTACAAAATTTCAATAGAATGGCCTCAATTATTGGAGTCAGAAAAAGTGCAGGCTGGGGAAAAAAGAGGAATGGAGAACTGGAGAAAATATTTGTGGCCCTGATATCAGTTTCAAAAAAAGAGCAAGCTTAAGAATGTGTTGGCTAGGGATTATGGGGTTGCTATCCAGTGTATGTGAAAATTGAAGGAGATTGAACACAGAATGTGAAAAGCAGAGTACGGTTAAGACACAATGCAGTGTATTTTTAATCTTGCTCTTTTTTTTAACAATTTCCCTGATACTTCCTTAATTTGTGGTAAGTTTTCTCCTATTCCTTTTTGCCGAGTTGTTCTGCTCGAAAGACAGCCTGTTAGAAATAAATCTGGGTGGTTTATTTCCAACTCAACTCAAACTTTTGATTATACCATTTAAACGGAGAGACTACCAGGTATGTGTATAAACTCTGGCCCCTGCTATCCATCCCTATTTGGGGTTTTGCGTGTCTCTCAATCTTTAAGTTCATTCCCCACCCACCCCCAAAGCCTCCCAAGAGATTTGCAGATAAAAAAGCATCTTTTTTTCTCAAGGCAACGCTAAAATAGATTGCATTATCTTGCAGATGAAAGCAAGCTGGACGTGGGAAGGAGGAAAGTGATGGGATGTTCAGTTTTTTTTAAAAAAAATGAGGGGGGCTATTAAGTGGGTATAAGGAAAGAAGAAAAATGATTGCATCGTAAGAAATCTCTTGACCTTTTCTTGCAGTTACTGAGAGGAAATATCTTTGGGTCAGGAATACTAGGCAGCTGAGTTCCTGACCAAAATAAACTCGTTTCTCTC
Organism: Vipera berus; assembly: GCF_964194415.1. Taxonomy (NCBI): domain Eukaryota; kingdom Metazoa; phylum Chordata; class Lepidosauria; order Squamata; family Viperidae; genus Vipera; species Vipera berus. The sequence goes on along the minus strand of NC_138213.1, from coordinate 2,238,696 downwards.
CCCCCTCAATGTTAAGCAATAGGATTTTAACATTAAAACAGCTTCCTGATAAAACAAACGTAGCAAAATTCGTAGGTTTTTTTTTTAAAAAAAACTATTTGTACTTCGCATACATTGAAAATACCTATAAGATTTTTTTTGGGGGGGGGGGAGAGAACAAGAAAGATGTCCATGAAAAAGGAAGAATAAAAAATAAACCAGCATGCTCTCCAGCTTATTGCAAAAGGCTTTTGGCCCTGCAAAATCTAGATTGCCTCAGAAGAAAATCAAAGATTCTTTGTACAGGTCCCCTCAAAATTATCTAGGCTACAAATAAAGATGCTTTTGATTGTATGCAATGAACTGAGATCTTGATTTGTTTCAGTTTACTGGGCAAACCAACATTCATTCAGTTCTATTTTCCACCAATGGGGTAAAGCTGTTCCTAGGCTTTGAGGGTATGGTTAACAAAATCTAAATTAATTTTATTTGCTCCTAGTGTTTCATGTCATGGTTGCAGAGATCTTTTCCCTAAAACAAAAAACAAAAAACAAAAAAAAACCCTTCAGTTTTGACTGCTTTAGATTAAGGCGAACGTTTCAAACAAGGTTGAATTGTGCAAATGAAGGTGAATTTTGTGTATAATTTTATTTTCCCCACTTCCACAACATTTAACTAAATCTGGGATGGAGTGGAGAAATCTAAATACAAACTTACACTCACAATTGGGAGCAGAATTTCTGATGCTAAGCAAAGCCATTTTGAAGTGGCTGCTGATCCTTCTAGCAGAATATAATCCATGATCTAATTTCCCAACCTTTCGTTTTCTGTTTATCAGCCCTTGGCTGGATTTATTCAAGACGGGATCGGGCAAACGTCTCCCAGCGTCACTTTAAAGTAAATTCTCGTGCTGAGCCAGGATTGTACCGGGTGGCTTTAATGGAGAGCTGGGATGGCCCTGCCCAGCTCCTGTGACTCTACCATGGACGAATTCATCTCGCGAGGAGCATTTGACAGAAGAACGTTCCTCCAGGGAAGCCTCCATTTGGAGTCTCAACTGTTAGGGCCGAGGTACGTATGAATTAGATTTAATTTAGCCCACTATAAAAGCTGGATAATATAACCAGCCCTCTTGGAGTGGTTCCAAACAATGTTTTTGGACATCCTGCCTTGTTCCCAGAGGTTTATGGCAAGATCCAACTGATGTGCGCCATTTGTAATTCTCCTGAACACAACCTCATTATTACAACTCCTCTTCTTCCTCCTTCTCCTTCTCCTCTTCCTCTTCCTCTTCTTCCTCCTCCCTCCCTCTCTCCCTTCTCATTTTCCTTCTCCTCCTCCTCCTCCTCCTCCCTCGTCTCTTCCTCTACCATCTCCTCCTCCACCACCACCTCCTCCTCCTCCTCTTCCTCCTCCTCCTCTTCCTCCTCCTCCCTCCTACTACCAAGACTTCTGCTGTACAGTACTGTAGCTCTGAGATCTACTGCACTTCCACCACACGATTCTTTTTGTGGTGCTGAAGAACGGTTAAGCCCGATGGAAAAGCATCACCCCAGTCTTCTTTCTGGGTTCTGGAATCCTTCTCATTCCTCTTCCTTTTCATGACTCTGGGTGTCCGAGCTGAGTCTGCTTTTCATTAGAGAGCAGCTATGTTATTTTGGGATCCCCTATTCGATGCGAGGCTTTTCCCAAGCGAGACTTAAGAGGAAAAGAGGCTATTTTGGGATGCTTCAGAAGTCGACCCCTCTTCCCACAATTGCCAGCAGTGACCAAGTCAAAGTCTACGTTGGCCAGGATGGATCAGCCAAATCAATTAATTTCGTTATCTTGATGCGCATTTCATTGGAGCTTCTTCAAGGCGGAACAGGGATGAAAAGCCCTTGACAGCTGGATTTGGCAGCTGGAATACAAGTTTGACTGGACTCCAAATTTTTCAGCAAGTGATACAACCTTCTCCAGATCCTCAATCGGAGGTATTTTTGCCCCCACAAACCACAGCTCTTCCTTCTCTCCCCCACCCCAACACAAATCCAAAAAGGTCATTTGTTTGATATCCTATTATCCCAAGCTTAGGAGAGCCCAAACAACCATTTATAAACTCTAAGCTCCATTCTTGCCGCAAGAAGAAGGACTTTCACGCTGAAGCCAAGCTAAATCTTTAAATGGCGTAAGAGGCTTTGGTTGGGGAGTTGAAGGGGAGGGGGTGTCCCTTTTTCCTTCTGCCCAGCTGACAGTAGGTTTACAGTTTATAATCTGGCCTTTGTAAAAGCATTTGTCAGCCTGTATATTTCATTTTAAACCTCGACCACCCATGAGCACACCAATGGGCAAGATGTCTCTCTTTCCCTCGCACCAACAGCCCATTTGCTGGCTGCAAAAGAGCAGGATTTAGTCACAACGGCAAAATTTCTTGGCACTATCTCACTCACATCTTCTGCAAGAAAGGGGGGGGTCAGCGGGCCTTTGTTTATGCCAAGCTGGTCCTCCACTCTAAATTTGGAAATTTGGGTAGGATAGCCCTTGGCTCCTAGCAAAGATGCTGTTGGCAAGACAACCTCTGTGCCCACCCACTGTGGGCTACAACTGTCCTAAATATGAGCCACCTGCCAAGCATCCAGATTTTGATCATGTGACCATGGGCATGCTGCAATGGTCATTAAGTGTGAAAAAACTCCCACAAGTCACTTTTTTCCAGTGCCGCCGTACCTTCGAGCAGTCACTAAGCAAATTGTTGTAAGTTAAGGACTACTTATACTTCAACTACCTTTCCAGATGAAGAGAAATGGTAGCACTGAGCTATCCATGCATCTGAAGTCAACGTGCATAATTTGCACTCACCTGGACTTGTGCAAAGAAAGAAAAACTGGCTGGGGGAAAACCCGGGAATGGTGTTCTGGCCTGCTCATGTTCCGTTATGGTCTCCTTTCAAAACCTTCTCTTCCTTCTTCTCTGTATTTATGGAAATATTTTCTTTAGGTTGAGGTTGAGGTTGTGCCCATCTCTCCTATCAAGACTGAGCCTGTTCAGCTTGTTGTCTATGGAGATTCTCCGTGGTCCAGGTCCTGGTTGTTCCAAAAGTGCTTTTTCAAGAGGCACCTGGACTTCCTTGTTTTTCTTTGAAGATGTTTCGTTTCTCCTCCAAGAAGCTTCTTCAGCAATGATCTGAAGAAGCTTCTTGGATCAGAAGTGAAAGGTCTTCAAATAAAAATAAGGAAGTCCAGTTGCATCTTGAAAAAGCACCTTTGGGATGTTCAGCTTGTTGGTTGCTTGAAGTCTTGAGCAAAGTCCCTTCTTATTTCCCAACTTTCCAAAGCTTTACTGGGCAAAAGCTGCCCACAAGAATTGTCTCATTTTACCCAATGATAGGTCTATCTCCCACAGAGGGCTACAGTCTTGCTTTGACAGGATATGGTAGGACATATGATGGGTAGGTCTCCAGTAAGTATTCCAGCGGTATCTCCAACAGCTCTTACCATGGAAGAGATGTGAAGCTAGCAAGCAAGGGGTGAATGAACCAACATGTGTATATGTGTGATAGGCCTGCTGAAATCTACACTGCGGTTTAGCTGTCCCTTTGTCTACTTGCACAATCTTCATGACAAACCATGACCTTCTGGAAGAAGGCAAGTAGATGAGACAAGATCTAATCCAACCAGATTCCAGGACAAATGGTGACTTCTGACTGTACTTTCCTATGTCTAACTGGTCAGGCAATCATTGGAAGTGAGGTCAAAATTTGCATGTATAATATTTTCCACAAATTTGCAAGCTGATCGTTGTTGTTTTCAAGCTGGACAGGAAAACATTCAGGACCTATTTTAGTTTCACTTCCCTAGGAATGTTGGATCCCTAGCAGGCCATGAAAAGTACATGGGAAAAAGGGGGGAAAGTGTTAAAATGGGAAAGATTCTTTGGAATGAGGGTAGACACAGTTTTGCAAATACTTTTTTTCCTCTTGTCTCCCATTACAATGTTATCTCTTTCGCTCCAACATTTAAAAGGGAGGAAATTGCATAGTTTGTAACTTTTAAAGCTAGCAATAAACCCACAGGGTCTCTCTAGCTAGCCCCTTTTTGCTTCGTTGCTTCAAAATTTATTAACTGGGAAGTCCATCTTGAAGATAAAGCTGAGACCATACAGCTTTTTCCACATCAAAAACAGATCATGAACCAAATAATATTTTTAAGTTACTGCTGGCACAGGAGTGTCTTTTGAAGGAACTTTCTCTTAAGCAGAGATGGACAGAAAGTTGGGCAAGGAGCTAACATGATTTAATTCTTGCAATTTTTTTAAAAAAATCTCTGAATATCAATAATATATTTGCTTTAAGGCCATTTCTTACCACCGTTGTGGGGAATTGTCCTGTAGGAGTTGCTAAATGATAACTCTCAGTAGAACTGAGAAAGGAAGAGAAATACTTGATGAATCTTTACCTAGTCTGTTCATGGAATAAGAGATTGAGTTAAAGATGGGGAGGGAGAGAGGGAGGGAGGGAGGGAGGGAGGGAGGGAGGGAGGGAGGGAACATATGAATCATTGCAAGGAAAGATGGCAGTGCTCCAAAATATATAAGGGCATATATTATCTCCTATTCCATAAATGTTTTGTAAAATTCCAGGTCTTAACAGCTTTGCAGAAGATCTGCAGAGGGAGCCTAGCACACAGTCAGGGAATCAAATTCCAATGAACAGGGAAGGATCAGAGAAGATCTGTCTCCAAGATCCCAGCAAATGACATCCGGAAGTGATGAAAACTGGAAAGAACTGCTCCTTCTAGATCTAGCCAGCTCCAGATCTTCTACTGACTCTGAACAATCAATATCTCTACCATTAAAAGGAACAACAATACAGTACCTTGAGCTGTATCTGCAAACTCATTGCTTCCTTTTTTGTGCTCCATCAGAATAACAGAGTTGGAAGGGACTTTGGAGGTCTTCTAGTCCAACCGCCTGCACAAGCAGGAGACCCTATAACATTTCGGACAATTCGTTGCCCAATCTCTTCTTGAAAACCTCCAGTGATGGAGCACCCACAACTTCTGCCAGCAAGCCATTTCCCTGATTCATTGTTCTCACTGTCGGGAAATTTCTCCTTAGTGGTCTTTCTCTCCTAGAGGTGCAGGATAGGGTCCACCGAGGCAGATTATTCTTGCAACTGATCCCACAAAACCTCATTTTTGCCTGTTATCACTGACCACCCAGCCTGGCCATGTCCTCACTAGTTTGTAAAGAGGGTGAGGATTAGCTACGGAAAGCCCAGAAAACAGGACATTATCCAGAAACACAGCAGGCTTTTCAACCACACTTCATCCTGACAATGGACTCATTGTCAGCTCAATTTCTGAAACATTCCTTGAGCCCCTTCAGAATGAGGCTACTGGTCAGAAGCCTCCAGATTTGGAGACCGGAGTGATGAAAACAAAAGTCATGGATGCCGTCCACCTTTTCTGCAAAAACTCATCCACAAGACCCTCCCAATGCTAATCACCACACAAGCCTAACAGTGAGGATAAGATTTCATGGGAAGGGGGGGGAGGGTGGCTTCCCTTTCATTTCCTTGTGAATTAAATTAATTGGCAGAGAAAACAGCAAGGAAAAGAGACGCAGCAAGGGTGGGAGAGAGACCAGATAAAGGAGCATTGACTCAGATGTTCTGGTGAGGTCTGTCCAGATTGCAACTTATTCTTTCTCTGCTAATTTTTCTTTTTTTTTTATGGAGAGCCATGCAATCACATTGGTCCCTGCTAAAAAAACAACTCCCCTTTTAAAAATAAAACCGGACCGCGTCCATTTTTAACTTTGCTGGATGGGCCACAGATTCCAACAGATGCTGTTTAGACAGCCTGATTTGGTGGGTGGTCAAGTCAAGGAGACCATCCTGGTAGAGTTTATAATAAAGCCAGCAGCCTAAATGGCCTGTTTAAGGCAAGGGGAAGCTTGACTGAAATGATAACATGTGAATTATGGAAGAGGGGAAGGGTAGGGGGGGTCCTTCTCCCTACAGAAGGGGGCATTTCTTTCTTCTTCCCTCTCCCCCCCACCCCCATCCAATTCTCAAGAGATTGCAAATCACAATACGTTGCTCAGGCAGAAATCAGCGTTCAGGGCGGACGGATCAAAACGCGACGCCCTCCAGATAATGTCAACATGCAAAGAGAAAAACCAAGATTTAACCCGAATATTTAAAGAGCGGGCCTGCATCGCAGGCAAGAAACAGGCCTGCTTTTGATGGCATTCCCGCCTCATCTTGTTAGGTGGAAAGATAATATTTTGAAGGTTTGTGCTTCGCTGCAAGAAAGGCCTGGTGTGTGAAAAGGAGCACCCCACGAAGTGGGCCAGACAGCCTGGGGCTGGGGAGGGCTAAGAGCGACTCTGCTTTAAGCAGTGTCAGGTTATAGGGTGGGTGTGTGGGCTGGGTTTCCCAGGCTGAAATAGGGGCCACGGAGGAAGTGCTGTGCTTCAGACCTCCTAGGATTTGTTATGGGGGCTTTGATATGTAAGAGCCATACCAGCGCATCTTCACTCTCAAAGGTGGAGCGAAAGACCACGCATATATATGGGTTTGATTAAAAACCCCTCTCTCCTTTCAGCCTGGCAAAACGTTTTACTCAAATTAAAAAGAGAGAAAGAAAACGGGGGGGGGGAAGAGGCAATAAGATTCTCTGGAGGAAATGTCTTTGAACAAGAGTGGAAGAGTTGGGTAAGAACGAGAGATGAAGCAGATTATAGATAAGTCTGCAAAAACAAGGACGGGCTCCAGAAATGGTCCTTTATGGATCGGTTCAAAAGCTGAAGGAGGAGTCATGTTAATTTTTTTTAAAAAAAAAAAACCTGTACCTTGGAAGGATTGTCCCTTAATTTGCTTTTTGAATGTTTTTTTTTTACTGCAGTCCTCCAGAAGCAGCTTTCTGAAAAGGTGCAAGGAAAGGGCTGTGCTGGAAAGGAGCAAATAAGGAAGCTCCCAGTAGGGAACCATGGGTCCTCCAGTTGTTCTGGGACTACCACCCCCCTCGGTTCAACTCAGCATGTTTGGGAATTTACGGTGACTTTGTCAATTCACAGATGCCCTTTTCCTACAGTTCCTGAACCTCCACTTGCTCTGTTATTTTATTCTGCATTTTTCCACATGTGTACCTCTCTAGAATTAAATAAAATTTGGAAGAAATGTTAGGCATGGATCTTGTATCTCCGGAGGATTTACCGATTGAGTTTCTAGTGCTAATATCTCACAACTGCGATAGGGAATCAACACCATACAGTAAAATGCAGCCTCCAAATATACTTTGTCCACCCAGAAAGTTGGGTCTCGTGTAGGAGAAGAGAGCTGAAGAAACTTCTTGGATGAGAAGCCAAACGTCTTCAAAGAAAAACTAGGAAGTCCAGTTGCCTCCTGAAAAATGCACCTTTGGGACGACCATGACCTGGAGGACAGAGAATCTCCATAGACCTGTAGGAGAACAATTTTTCACTTATCCAGGCTGCCCAGAAGGCAATTTCTTCCATCCTCATTAAGAACTGGAGGTTCTTTCTACTAATTAGCTGACTGCAGCAGAAATTATTATCCAGTTATTCACACAGACCCCACAGGACAAGCTTCTTCCATTAAACATATCAGCAAATATTGGGACTTAGCTTGATATGGAATTATCTTTCTGTCTGGGGCCGGAGCTTTGCAGTTCAAATGTCATCCTGGGCTAATTGGATTATTCTGCCTTTCACTGGGTCCCCCTGTCCCCAAAGGAGCTGCTCTCCTTTGCCCTCACTGGAGCCCCCAAAATTCCTGGGGTGCTTTTCCCCAAGAGAAGAAGGAGCCCTTCTCCCCTTCCCCCCACCTTGGAGGTAAAGCTCTCTTTTCTTCCCTTTCACGAAAAGGAGCACTATCATAATCGCCATTTTTCTTCTGTCTGGTTCTTGCTTCTGCTATGATAAGGACGGGGTCTCTCCTTTTTGCTGGTGACTCCACTTTTAATTAGCTCCAGATGCAGCCTAATTAGGCCGTCTGCAGCACAAGCATTGCTCCATTGTCACTTGTGTGTTTCTCCCCACTGCTCCCATCCTCTAGGCAAACAGAGAAGGACGGAGGTGTAGCCTTTCAGATGCCAAAGGGGTGCTGGTTCCTCTCATAGCTGGAGGCTCCTTCTGGGCCACGGAGCTCAGCATTTGTAGACCTTCAAGGAATTATGAAATGGGTGGCCGAGGGGGCACAATTTGTAGATATACGGGCAGTGTTCAAAGACCCAGTAGGCTGCTAGAGAAGAAGAGGGCTTCAATGTCCTTATTCATAAACCAGGATGGTCTATAGGTCAGCTGATGTTAGGAAGCACACATAAGTCCCCTCTCCTTCCACACATCTACTTTCATAGGCTTCATATGTAAGACTTCACCCGATAGAAAGGAAAATGTTTTCCTAAGTCCAAAAAATTGGATTAGTTGGGCTAACCAAGAACAGGAGCAGTTACCTATTCAACGTTTGGAGAAGTGAATCTTGGTGAGATATCTCTTTTAATCCTCCATCTTCAGCTGATAGAGAATTCTGGTTTGCCCAAATAATCCACACATACCCCAGCGAGGGGGGGGGGGAATGGAATTTCAGAGCAAAGCAGAGAGGAAGGTCTCCAATAAATTTTCAGTTTTGATTCTCATCAGACACAAGAGCCAAATATATATCTCAATGGATACGGATGAATTGAAATCAATTTTGGGAGAAGGAGCAAGAGAGTCTACAGACAGGCATCTGGTTCTCATTAAAGGTGGACCACAAATCCAAGCATTAGGAATAATTGGGGGTCTCCCAGAAGCTGTGATTGTGCAGCAAAATCCTGGAAAGCAACATAAGTAAAAGTGGAGTGGAATTACACCAACTCATTTCCAATGACAAATTTCCCAAAGGTATGCGTAAGTAATAGGGTAAAAGGATCCTACAGGAACCATGTTTCTTCAGAAGCCAAGAACAATTCCATAGTCTTGTTCATTTTTCATCACGTCCTGTGCTAAGCATACAAAGTTGAGGGGGTCAACCTATTCTCCAAAGGACCTGAAGGCAGGACAAGAAGCAAGGGATGGAAACTCATCAAGGAGAGAAGCAACCTGGAACTAAGGGGAAACTTCCTGATAGAACAATTAATCAGTGGAGTGCGTTGCCTCCAGAAGTTGTGGATGCTCCAACACTGGAGGTTTTTAAGAAGAGATTGGACAACCATTTGTTTGAAATGGTACAGGGTTTCCTGCTTTTGCAGGAGGTTGGACTAGAAGACCTCCAAGCTCCCTTCCAACTTTGTCACTCTGTTATTCTGTACTCCACAGTTTTCAGTCTGCAGTTACACTCTCGGTCTCATTTGTGGTTGTAAGTCAAGGACTACCTGTACGGGGATGCTGCGATGGTAGTGGGGGCGAAGACCAGTGGCTTTTTTCGGTGCCGTCTTCAGTCACTAAACAAAACAGTTGTAAGTCAAGAACTACCTGGAGGTTCTGCAAACGTGGGGATACTTATGTCTTTGCCAGAATTATATGCTCCCTCCTCTTTCGGTTCTTCTATTCCCTCCGTTATTGTTGTTTTTGTGAATGCTGCTGTTGTTGCTTTTTGTTGTCCAAGGTGGCAGGATGAAAATGGGAATGTAAACATGCTGTGGTGAAAAAAACAAAAAGGGGGGGGGGAAATAACTTCGGAGGCCGAAATATTTATACCTGCTTCTCTCTCTCTCTCTCTCTCTCTCTACACACACACACACACACACACACACACACACACAAACACACACCACACCTTTGAAGCTACTTTGTCAACGGGGTAAATAGAATTCTTGCTGCCCCCAGCTGGACTAATGTGGAACGGATCCGTGTTTTCAACTGCCAGATTCCCGTCAAGAAAAAGCTATTCGGCCGAAAAGTCTGTTATTGTTGGCGGCCAAAACCGGGCGGGATGTAACTAAGCTTCTTGCAGTCACCAACCAAGATGATAAAAGATCTGACCCGTTTCCAAAAGCATGGCCTTCCCCCCCCCGCACCCCACAACCAGGTGCTATGAACTGCCCAAAAATGTAAACTGAACAAAAAACAGAGCTGTGTCCTTCCAGATTCAATTTATTACCCAGACGTTCGATCCCTTAGAAACAAGACATATGCAAGCAACTTTGCAAGATCTGTAAGGACAAGGATAAGCCAGCTATGTATCACTTCATGGCAGGCTTAACCAGGATTAAGGTGATGTGCGAATGAGCCCCTGCCGAGCGATCATTCGGGCAGAACTGTGCTCAAGAGCCTCTGCAGGCAATTTGTTTTCCTTAAAAAACATAAATGCATTGGAAAGGGCGTTGCGTCCAACCTTTGGGTCTAGCTAGGATGGTCAACCTGGCCAGCCAAAGCTTTGAAGGTCTAGCCAGGACTTGAACCTGGGATTTTTGGTGTGATTCTTTGTTAATGAGCTACCCAAGTCCCCTCACCCAACACCCACACATATACACACATGTACAAACTTGAGGCAATGAGTCTTAATCCTTCATTCGGCTAGGTAGGACATTTACAAATGTGGATGTTGATTTCAGAGATGGGGAGAAGAAAGGATGAGGTGTGATCTTCTCTGCAAATATCCTTTGTGTATGTCAGAATTTCCGTTTCTGGGGGAGTTAACAGGCCCAGGTTGGCCCAACCTGATGACCGCCATGTGGCAAACTGCAAGGGGAGAGTGGATTTCACCTGGAAAACCTTTGAATCAAGACCGGTGATGATTAAGGTCTTTCTCTCTGCTTCAAGACCCTAGGGATCCTGTGTTTCTATTGGCAGGCATGAGTTTGGCAACCGAATCCACTCATGCTACTCATTAGCAAACCGGCTTGTCTTGGAAGGAGAAGAGAAGAGACCAAACACCATAGAGCAGAATTTAGACTTGCCTGAAAGGTTGAAGTGATGTATAGAGAGAAGGGGGAAGAAATGGTCTCAATGGATGCACAGAGCATTGGTGGGAAAGCCATTTGAAGGCAGACTGGAGGTGATCCATGTCACAGGGGCTTTTGCTGATGGACAACCTTTGGCCTTTGACCCTCCCCTCCCATAAGCCTGTACTGGCCTGATCAGAGGAAACTCTAATGCTCCTTACTCTGAGGTTGCTCAGCTGGTTTCAATTCCAGCTCTATACTTCTTTCCAATAAAGGAGAATGTTTTGGCTCAGGGTTGAACTGTGGGGTCCTTGGTGATCTCTGAGCTTCGCTGTTTTCTTGCAGAAGCTTCATGACCCAACTTGGTAACATCATCAGTGCTAGAAGGGAGTGAGGGGGGGAGGAGGAGGAGGAGGAAGAGGGGGAGGAGGAAGAGGAATCAGTACTCTTGATGTTACCTAGTTTGGGTAATGAAACATCTGCAAGAAAACAGCCAAGCTCAAAGAGCATTAAGGACACACACACACCCATTGTTGTTTATCCAGCAAGATGCTACAGATACAAGAAGAGAGAATGAGAAGCAGTCTGATGGGGGAGGGTGGCTTGGTGGGGAGGGAATGGTAACACATCTGAATGTGTTTCTTGGAGTTCCTAGGTTGTGGTCCTTCAGCTCCATCAACATCTGGCTATAAGTCTCAGGGGTTCCAAAGACCTATAGAAATGCTGGGGAGCTCTCTATTTGGCCACCATAGTTTCGCAAAAGCTTTTGAGCTTTCAACTAGTGACGGTGAGAAAACTTTTTGGGGTGCCCACCATCCCGTGATTCCCTTTCAAGGCAAAAGTTCCCCAAAGAGACCAGGATGATCTCAGCCTTCTTACCATCATCACCCAAGCAGAAGACCAATTATTTTATTTGACTTGGGGTCGGGGGTGGGCGGGAGGCAATATTTCCCCATTTTTGTATTTATTTGATTTGCTATCCGTGCTGTTTTTGTTCCGTGCAGGGATCCTGAGGCTGGCAAAGCTTGACTGCCATCCAGAGAGGTGGGCTGACTTCAGCCCCGATAGGAGGGTGGTCCTATCTCCCAGGGGTCAGGTTTGAGGTCATGGGGAGGGCAGTGGGGGGGGGAAAGGTTGTCTTTGGGCAGCGGCTGTCATACCTGCTGGTAATCAAAGACAGAAGGCAGCTGGATCAAGAGCCGTCACTTTTTAACTTTTCAGAGCACTTATTTGTCCATCCAGACGGGCCGGCCTGATGGAGATAATCCCGGACACATTATCCAAAGATCAGGCCAGGCCTGCAAAGCTTCCCACAATGAGGAATTCTGGAGGGGGGGTGCAGAAAAATAAAGACAGAAATTCATTTAATTTGAAGATCCGGTGTTTCTGGAACGGACCAGGTCCAGCTTCCTATGGAGCCGCTTCAAGTTGGCTAGCAAAGTGCAGGTAGTCCTCAGCCTACAACCACAACCGAGCACAAAATGTCTGTCACTAAGTGAGACAGTTATTAATTTTGCCCCATTTTACCACCTTTCTTGCCACCGTTGTTAAGTGAATCACTGCAGTTACTAACAGGGTTGTTAAGTGAATCCGGCTTTCCCACTGACTTTGCTTGTCAGAAGGTCACAAAAGGGGATCACATTACACACACACACACACACCCCAGGACACTGACCGTCATAAAGATGAGTCAGTTGCCGAGCATCTGAATTTTGATCACGTGACCCTGGGGATGCTGCAACGGTCGTACATGTGAAAAACGGTTGCAAGTCACTTTTCCCAGTGCTGTTGAACGGTCGCAAAATGAACCGTTGTAAGGCGAGGACTGCCTGTACAGCTGAGAACCTGAATGCCATCTTATATATCCGGGCAACGGTTCTCTTCGTTCCCATGAGCGGCCCGCTGTCTTCAAACACCATGGGAGATGCTGTCTTGTCACCATTATCACCATCATCCTGTTTGATTCAGAGAAGAGGCAGCTCTTCATAAGAGAAAAAACACACCTCACAAACTTTCAGCCGGCCCAACTAACCCACATCAGGCCCATAAAAATAGAGTGGTCAAACTCCTCATTTGGAGACGTGGCAGAGGGACCCGAGCAAAGATCTTCGACCTGGTCCTACAGCCTAAACCGCCAGAGCTGCCTTTCAGATTCCTTCCTGCAACCGTAAATCTACGGTTGTGTCACCCCACAACCATCTGTCAGCCTGAGAGGAAGGGAGGAGGAGTGTAGCTTTCGGTAGTAAATTTGGGGCAGAACAAGCACTAATGGCCTAAAATTACGAAAGAAAAACATTGGGCTAAATAGTAGGAAGTACTTTATAACGGCCGGGTCAGGAAGACAATGGGGATTGCCAAGCTGGAGAAGACACGTGACTTGGCTACAGTCAAGGCAAGGCTGCAGAGGGAAGAGGAACACCCCGACAGATTTTCTTTCCCTTGGGGCGGCTTTGAAGGAAGAAGCGGACTGGGGTGGAGGGTGGACGCCTCGGGCACCTGCAAGGATCGAAGGACTTGGGGATCTGCAGCTTTTTCAGGTCAAGAGCTACCCTCCAACTTTGGGTCACCTTCTTGGTTGAGACAGGAGAAGAACAACAGTGCCATTATACAAACACAACTACAGGGAGTTGCATCCAACTTTGTGACCATTTTTGCCACTGTTGAGGAGAAAGGGAGGGAGGGAGGGAGGGAGGGAGGGAGGGAGGGAGGGAGGGAAGGAAGGAAGGAAGGAAGGAAGGAAGGAAGGAAGGAAGGAAGGAAGGAAGGAAGGAAGGGTGAGAGCTTCAGGTTGTTAAAAGAGAAGGCAAGGAAACACATGATGACATCTCCACTGTTAGGGGCTGCCACAAAGAGGGGGGTCCATTTTATTTTTATTTATTTATTTTTATTTTATTAAACTTATATACCGCCCTTCTCCCGTAGGACTCAGGGCAGTTCACAAGGTTTTTAAAAACAGTCCAACAAATTACATAAGTTAAAACAATTAAAATGATTAAACTAACCTTGAAACTAAAAACCCCAATAACAATTAAAATACAATTAAATTATTTTCCAGAGCGCCAGAAGGCAAGACAAAAAGCAATAGAGAGAAGAAACCTGGAACTAAGGAGAAATTTCCTACAGTTAGAACAATTAATCAGTGGAGCAACTTGCCTCCCGAACTTGTGGGTGCTTGGACATGGTCTAGGGTTGGACTAGAAGACCTCCAAGGTCCCTTTCAACTCTGTAGTTCTTTTCTTCAAGTTCAAAGAAGCCTAATCTGAAGATGCAAACTGGTGGGCTATGGCTAGGGTGTAGATGCTACCAAGCCAACAGATCACCCATGTTCAGAGGTAGCCTACCTCCGAGATCCAGCCTGGAGAACAAACAGTTAAACCTCACATTCTGCTTCAGGAATGTACCCCCCACCCCCAAGGTATCTGGTTGGCCATGCTTGGGAACAGGATGCTGGGTTAGTTCCAAGCAGGACCTTCCTGCTGGTGTTCTGGAGCCCATCCGTCTTGTCCACAGGCAGCCGCAGCAGGCAGCAGCGGTAGTGCTAACCTGGGGCCTGGCTTGGGCTGAAAAATACATTTCGCTGCAGAAATGAAAGCGTTTTAAGTAGCTCTGGCGTTTGTCTACCCCCAGTGCTTGACAAGCGTCCCCAGGGAGAGGGCTTTTGAGAAGTTTGACATTGGGATATGTTGCTGGGGAAGAGGTGTTTATCGCTTGTACAGTAATTCACTTAGCTTTGAAAGCCACAAGTGGTGTTTTGAATGGCAAGCAGCAAAGCCGAGGTTGCGAATAAATGGCCTTGATTTATCAAGGCTCAGCGAACATGGGAAATTGCCCAAGCGGCAGGCCAAAATGTGGTTCTTGGGTCAGGCCAGATTTTGAAACTTTTTTTCCCTTTTTTAATGACCAAAAAAAAAAAAGACAAAAAACCCCCCAAAACAAAACGGATTCGTAAATGCCACGATGGGGAAACCAAGGAAGGGAAGTTGGGAAGAGAGGTAGGTGAAGTGATTTTATTTAATCGATGACATTTGTCTGCCGCCTAGCTCACTGTGATTGCAGGCAGTCCTCGTCTTATGAACACAACGGGGACTAGAATTTTGGCGGCTAAGGAAGAGAGTCGTTACGTGGGTCTCACCCACCTTTTTTTGCAACAGTTGTTAAGCAAATCAGCAAAGCTGTTAAGGGAATTGCATGTTTGTTAAGCCGATCTGGCTTCCCCCCCCCCATTGACTTTGCTTGCCAGAAGCCGTCTGGAAGGTGGCAAATGGTGATCCCACCTGACCCTAGGAGGCTGCAACCATTGTAAATACAGCCGGTTCTGAGTGCCTGGATTTTGATCACATGACCATGAGGATGCTGCCATGGTCAGAAGTGTGAGGACGGCTCATAAGTCGCTTTTTTCCCCACCCCATTTTAACTTCAAATGGTCACTAAACAAATAATTGTAAGTTGAAGGCTACCTTGGAACTCTGATGAAGGAGGAAACCGATGATCCTTCAACAAAGGCTGAGCAAAATAATTTCATTCTGGACCAGCAAGATGTTTAGGAGCTACTTGAAAAAGTGGGGCATTTCTGTAAAAAAAAAAAGAATGAAAGAATATTAACAATATTTCTCACTGTGTTGCGGCAAGCGATAGATAAGCCTACAGTTCTTCCCAGCTACTATGTTGGGTTTCTAGTCTTCCCAGGAAGCTTAGGAGCTTGCAACTTGATGGACTCCAGATGATTTGAATTATAAATCCCATAATACATTGTCGTTGTGTACACTGGTGCAGGAGATCATGGGAGTCGCGTCTAAATCAGGGCATCTGGTTGCCTACTGCTGATGAAAGAGCTTTGGATTATGTTTTGGGGGATAAGAGGAGAACTTCTGTAAGGTGACCGCTGCTTGTGTGAATGGATGGTGCTAGAAAAATGCCAGAAATTGCTTTTGATGTGGAAAAAGTCTCGGTGTACACGAGCAATTTAGTGGGTCCTTTTCGCTCGCTCCTAAGCATGCTCTTAATCAACAACCTCTATTTTTTTCTCTCTCTCTCTTCTGCCTAATGGAGTCTTCTCTTTCACTCCCAAGCCCGCAAAATCTTCTACTAGTGAAGCTCTTCTGGCAGATGAGGTCACTTCATGAAACAGTTGTCATTGTGCATTTGCAAACTTGTCTCTACCAAAGGAAACAAACTTCAACTTTTAAGAGGCGGGGGGGGGGGTAGAACTCTTCACAATAGCTTTTGAAATGGCTGAAAATCCTGAAGCTTCAAAGAAACCGGGATCCTTGGCCTGGCTTGCAGGGCTGTCCCCAATCCTAGGAGAGAAAGAGGAAGCCAGAAGACATGTGTTTGAGCCATTTTATTTTTCTGCTAGGAAGCACAGCTTTACGACCACAGCTGAGCCCCAAATTTCTGTTGCTAAGCAAAACAGTTTCAAGTGAGGCTTGCCCCATTTTACAACTTTTCTTGCCACCGCTGTTAAGTGAATCACTGAAGTTGTTAAGTTAGTAACACGGTTGTTAAGTGAATCTGGCTTCCCCATTGACTTCATTGTCAGAAGGTCACAAAAGGGGGAATCCCGTGAGCCCGGGATACTCAGCCGTCATAAATATGAGCCAGTTGCAAAGCGTCTGAATTTTGATCACATGACCCTGGGGATGCTCCAATGGTTATAAGGGTGAAAAAGGTCAAAAGTCAATGTTTTCAGGGCTGTTGTAACTTCGAACAAACATTAAACGAATGCTTGTAAGTCGAAGATTAAGTGCAATTAATGTAATTAATTACAGATAGTAGTAGCTGCAATCCCTGCAACATTTGAGTTGCCAGCAAGATGAAGTTCTCCTCTTGCTGTGTTCGTAGTAGCCACTTTGACCAAAGGCACAACCATGGATTGCATTTCTTCAGAAGCCTAGAAATGGAAGAACATTCCTGCCTTCTCCAGACCCAGGACAAACAGAGGCCCCAACACCGAGACTGCCTTTATCCTGTTTCCTAACAGCAGGAGTGACTAGGAAGCCAAACCTCTCTTGAGCAGGAAAGTCAAAGAAAGATTTGTCCATAAGAAGCGTGCTTAAAACAGATGGGACTTTAGGAATTGCAGTGCTCACCTTCTTCTCCAGATCTTTGTTAGTTCCTCAAAAGTAACAGGATGAGCTCAAAACGTAAACTCTGCCGACTGAGCAATCGTTCCTCCGGGCATGGCACACCCTTCTGGATTCTTCATGGCTGTTACAATGGTTTTCTGTCCTCTCCTCTTCTTCACCCCTCTGGTGCACCCCAACGCCCCTTAGAGCAAAGAGTCAGAAGAAGAAGCCAGATAAGCCTTAGATGAATGATTCCAGCCCAATGTTTACATATTCCATTGAGCTGCGTGGTCTTGCCAGACCAAACCAGTTTCCACACCCAAGCTTGGAGGAATCTCAGCTCAACCTGGGGAGGGTGGGGGTGGGGGAGAAGCAGAGCAAGACGAATTCCACGTGAAGGTGGTTTCTTTCTAGTCCAGGGTGGGTAACTATGTGACAAGAGAAGCACTAAGATCCATCTCATCTCCTCCTTCTCCAGTGACGTCATCAACTGAGTTTGGATGAAGCTTGGATGGGGTGAAATCTCACCCTATCCATTGCTAAATTCCTCCCCTTTGCTTCAGGCAGGGTCTTCCAGTTTCAACAGAAATCTGCTAAGAAGGCCCTGCTATGACTGTTGGCTAGAGGCAGACAAGCCACCAAGGCTGGCTTCTTAGTTCAGATTCAACCATCATTTGAAAGACGGTTGACTAAACTGCCATGACTAAATAAACAGTACACCTACTGCCACCAAATGAATAACTCCACGTTGGGTGTTACACTAATTATATTTTTCACTGTTGTTCCTCTTCCAAAGAACTGCAGTGAAATACAGTATAGGAGAAGACTTGACCAGGAGATGCTTCTTTTTCTCTCCTGCGATACTCACCGGAGTCATCCAGTTAAGCAAAGTTGTACGCCACAGCAGAGGTTGTACAAAATGGGACACTAGACCCCACTCCCCACTTGCAGTGATGATGTTCCCTAGTTGGGTAGTGAAACGTCTGCAAGAAAACCATCAAGCTCAGAGACCCCTCATTTCAACCCTGAGCTACACATAATCTCCCTTATTGGTACCAAGGAGGATTATTATACCTCTTTACCTCCTCCTCCTTTCTGCAAACCCCACTCCCTACTAGCACTGACGAAGTTATCTAGTTTGTGTCATGAAATCTCTGCAAGAGAGCAACCAAGCTCAGAGAGCACCAAGGACCCCCCATTTCAACCTTGAGCTTCAAATGTTCTCCTTTATAGTTCTTAAAGCAGTTAGATAAAGTTAATGAAGATAAAGCTAAGGGTGGCTACCAAACAGGATGGCTCTCCAGTACAATAACTAGCCCACCTTCCTGTAACTAGACCAGCAATTGGGGGAGGGGTGTAAAGGATTGTCAGTCTGAACCCAACACTCCTTTCAGTATACCAGACTGCCTGCAAGTAAGATGACTCACAAAATACAATTAAGAATTGAGTCAAGCTGTATTTCTTGCTAATCTCAGCAATCATACCAGGGATAATACTCCCCGTTGGGAGAAATATTAGTGCAATTTCACATAGTTTGAAAGTAATGAGATACAAATGAGGGAGAGCTTAAACAGTAGCTAAAAACACAAAGACCAGTTTTGTTAGTAGGAGAGCGAGAAACCAGCAGCTACCAAAGACAGAGATGCAAAATTGCCATCTATATAGCAATGGGCTAAAAGCTCGAGACGTGGTTTGTCAGGTTGTGCACACCAAAACATTGTGATCTGCAAACCAGCACAGATGCCCTGAATGACACGTGAATACATCCAATGTGGTCTACTAAACAAGTCACAATTAAAACAAACCCAGGCATAGCCCATTGACTGGGATCACAGGAAACGGCGATGAGAACTTTTTTAGCCAGTGCAGCACGATAATAAAGCATATTTTGCAATTTGAGCGCATTGTAAAGTCAATTACGGTTCACTCAGTGAGATCTAATGAGATTTAATGAAACCTCAACTAACCTAGCCCTTGTCTGGGAAGCTAATTTGTAATTTCCCAAAGGAATCGATTCAAGATGTATAGCGAAGGTTCTAAGAAGCCAGTACAAATCCTTTCTAAACAATGCAATATACCCAAAGCTGCCTTAGGAGCCCTTAAGAGGACGGACCTTACAAGCAGACTTTAAAGACGCAACCTTGGACCAGGACCTGGTTGACCTCTTCAGAAAAACAATTCCTAGCTGTCTCCTCCGAGCCATCTGTCATCATGTTAAGCTGGCACCTCCCTTTACCCAGCATAATCCACATCTCTTGGCAAAAACCCATGACACTGATCATAATTTATTATTTCAATTACATGCCCTTTTTTTTGTTTTTTTGTTTCCACACTGCCTCGGGGAGCCATTTTTCATCAGACAGACAGTTGCCCTGGGAAGGAGAAAGGACCAATGAAAGTTTTCAATTTGGCAAACACCCGGCTGATCTCATGGGGATCCAAGGCTGCGGGCATGATCAACGTAGCGTATCGCTAGAGCTCCTGTGATCTTTCCGTGCAGATGATAAAAAAAATATTTTGTTTTGCAGGCACTTTACCTAGACATTTTTCCAATCTGACCTTGTGGTGTTTTTTTTAAACTGTTCACAAGATGTGCCAGAAGAGAACGAGCCTCTTCGTGAAAGAGTCTTGTGTGATGGGCCCCTGCGGCGTGTTTTTGAGAAGACAACCCATTCTGAAGAAAACCTCACCACTTTGTAGTGTTCGAATGATCGCATTCAAATCTTATCCGGTCCATCAAAGGAGAAATCCAACATGGGCCAAACGTTTGTGATTAGTGTTCCTCTGGCCACTGGTAAGAACAAAACACTGAAATTCACTCACAACAATGTGTGCGTGTATGTATGTATCTGTGATGCTGTAAGTCTGTGGCAGCAATCACAGATACGACTTGAGACCCTCTATAACTTTCCAAAAACATCCTAGGTGCTTCACACCTCTTTAAAAGCCAACAAATATGGAGACTGCCATTGACAGACACCCCAATTCAGTTGTGCATATTGCACCTCTATTTTGGGGACACCAAGAATCCATCCATTGCATTCTTCCATCTGCTTGCAAGTTCTAGGACCGTTGTGCGTTTCTGTCCCCATTCGGGTTGAAAAACACATCCATCTTGAAGACCACACTCTACACACAAAAAAAAAAATTAGCTCAAGGGTCTGGCTTTGGGGAGACTTATTTACAGGAGAGATCTCTGCAACTCCCTGAAGCAGGAAGCCCATAACATCCTGCAAACTTCCTCCTGGATCAGGGAAGGGACAACAAATGAAAATTGCCACTTGGTGGAAGATACATAAGAGCGTTCAGCGGTTCTTCAATTTCTCCCTTGGGATTTCCTCTTGATTGGCACTGCCACTCTGGACTCCTTTTCAAGGCAGCTGCTGGCGAAAGCAAGGAAAGGAGAACAATGAGAGCTGAGCTGTTGACTCGCCTTTCGTGATCCAGATGGACTTCCACTCAGAGGGCACCCAACGACGGGGCCTTTTTGCAGACATGTCTCTGGCCATTTCCGTGGGCGTCATGGGAAGTGGTCGAGTTCCATAAAGCCTCAGCTGCGGAAGCCATGGGGAAAGCCGGGATCGCTTTGAAATGTTGAAAAACGCATGCAGCCATTGTAAAATGTTAGGTCAAAAAGATAGGCAGGGGCTGAAAATATTATTTTATAGTTCCTGGAAAAGAGACGGAGATTAGGTTCTACGCATGCAGTTCCTGATCTATCTTAAAGTAACCTTCTCTCTTAAAACCTGCATGGCAAGCTTAGGCTTTTTCCACATTATGTTTATTTAATAAGAACAGGTTATTCTTTTAGGTGAGATCCATTGGATTTTTGCTCACCCTACCTGACTTTCACCTTCTTGCAAAAACAAGCTTCAAGGGGCATAACTGCTTATCGTCACCCCTGCACTTTGCTGTGTTTTTTTTCTTCGTACCTTTATTTTTGCAGGTCCTCAGAGTAGGTGTGCAGAGAAAAGAAGCCAGGTCCTCCTTCAAAAATGTACACAAAGTCTCCAGGGGTAATTGGCACAATTCAAGAACACATTTATGGCACTGCTTAAGCACAGAAGTGAGTGATCGACACACACAGTCTGAAATGTTTAATTTTTTGGTTTTTTGTTTTAAAGCCATATCTTCGACAAAAAATGTTTTAGGTATCATAACAATCACAACTAGTCCTTTGAGTCCTTGGTGTTTTCTGAGTTTCATTACCCAACTAGGTAACATCATCAGGGCACTTCAGAGTTCAGTGCTGAACTACACATATTCTCTTCTGTTGAAACAGAAGAGTTTTCATCCACAAGTTCACAAAAGGAAGATGTTATTATTCCTGACAACAAATAATACTAAGTAAAATATACTGTACTTCCTCAGAATCTGATTATATCTCCTCCTCCTCCTCCTCCTCCTCCTCCTCCTCCTCCTCCTCCTCCTCCTCCTCCTCCTTGCCTGAGAAGGGACTTGCTAGATTTCAAAGAAAACTTACCAGATGTGCCAAGAAGTGGCCAGCCCTTACATCACATACTGGCTCCACCATCATCTGTCACCAGAATGGCATGACAGTTTACATCAAGTATTTGTGCCCTCCAAATGGTAAGTAAATAAAGACCCAGCCGAACTTTTAACACATCTCCTCTTATGAATCTCTCTGGGAATTGCTCTTCCCTCAACTGTTTCTTTTGGCTTGGCCTCCAAATACTTTCGTCTGAACTTCAACAGTGAAGTCCTGTCCTTTCCTCTCTGACTGGCAAGTGCAGAGGCTTCTCCAACTTCTCCTGAACATTCAATATGTTAAAGTAGAGCAGAAAATAAACAAGATGCCCCAATATGCATGTTCCTCCTATGGAACCAATTATGGTGGGATGTCTAAACATTGGGGATGAAACACCAAAATGAGGCATAGATAATGTTGGGGTAGGGAGCTGGGAAATTTGTTTGCTTGAGGAAGTAGACTTGCCATGATTAGAATCTACAACATCACTGTTTTTATAGCTTTCAACCTCCCTTCTCCTCCACTGGTCCGCAAGGAGACACATTGGATGGAGTCCTTGGTGCTCTCTGAGCTTGGTTGCTTTCTTGCAGACATTTCATGACCCAACTTGGGAGCATCATCAGTCCTAGAAGGAAGTGGGGTTTGTGGAGAGGAGGAGGAGGACTGTGGGGTACTTGGTGTTCTCTGAGCTTAGTTGTTTTCTTGTAGACTTTTCATGGCCCAACTAGGTAACCTCATCAGTACTAGAAGAGGGAGTAGGAGGAAGAAGAGGAGAAAAACTGTGGGGTCCTTGGTGGTCTCTGAGCTTGGTTGTTTTCTTGCAGACATTTCATGTCCCAAGTAGATAACATCTTTAGTGATGCAGAGATGAGGATGTAATGAGCATTGAAAATAAACTCAAAATCAACCTGGTTGATCCCTTCAAATTCCCCACCCCACCCCCAGTAATGGCATGTGGGAAAGAACTTAAGGAACTGGGATAAGAGATGCTGCCAAGGAAACGGTCAGATAAGAAACTGCATAGCCTGAAGTTGCAAAACTGGTGGAAAAAGAGGCTAAGAGACCCTGCGTGGTTCCTTGGAATGTAAAGGAGACAGCAGGAAAATTAGGATTTCAGTCTTGGAAGATTCAGTTAATGTAGCTTCGCAGTATAAAGTAGAAATAGCTTATCCGATTGTGTTTCCTGTCTGGTCTACCTGGAGAGGCTGAAACGCTCTCCCCACAAGTAAACTTAGAGTTTGGCTGCCTCTGGATGCAGGTGCAAGTTACAGAACATGAAGTTAGGCTTACAGCTTCTACTTTGACTATAGTCAAGGAGTATCAAAGGAAACAGAGATGGGTCCAAAGGATAGTGAACAAGACATAGCATCCATGTCCAAAAATAGTCTATCTGGAAACACGATACAAGAGGTAGCTGTTTGTGAACTCTCTGAAGGCATCTTGTTGGCTATTGTGGGATGGAAAACTTAAATTTAACTGTGGTACAACCCAACCAAGCTCCTCTAATGGATTTATCTCAGTCTGCAAATAGAATGCAAAGTTTTTTGCATTCTGCAACCAAAACACAACGGAGAGTTTGTTATCCTGGTCCATCAGTTGGACCCGTTTGTCCTTTTTAAATTTAGATTCAAAGACCCAACAATTTAGAGCATAAGAAAAGGAAGAAAAAGCTTTCAGTCTGGGATTGGCAAACTTCAAAGGCGGGAATCTCAGCCCCTGTGCTCTTATCTGGAAAGTCGGAGAAGCCAAATAAGTAATCCGCTTCCTTTAGATCTAATGCCGAGTTGTGCCAGATCTCAGCTTCAGAATATACATTTTCCTTCCCATCCGGAAAATACGTTTCGTTCTGCTTTTCACTGCCATTACTCCTTAATGTTTTCTTGGTGCATTATAGAAATTGAGTTCCCCAGAACCTTGGGCGTTTAGAATTTCAAACCTCAACACACACTAGTGACTGGTGGGTTTGGCAGGAAAAGCTATAGAGAAGTACGGCCTAAAATGCAGTTTTAGCAGGGGGGGGGGGAATCAGCGCATTTGGAGAACTCGATGCTCCGGCACAAAACATCGAAGAGAGAAAGAGCAGCCCAAAGAAAAACATACACGCTCCTTTCCCGATAAACAGGTAGAGTTGAGCAGTTGGCCTCATGGAATATAGAAAGTCTCAATTCCATTTTGCCTTTCACAACTGAGTTCTGGAGCCGTTCCAGTTCCTTATTAGAGAAGGGTATTTCGGCCAAACAAATGAACAGAAGCCGCTTTCTGAGGGAGGCTTGTCCTAGCGCTTTGGGCCAGCTGAAGAATTCTATCCTTCTCCAATTACCCCCGGAGAAAGGAACTCTTTAAAGAAATCCAGCCCGTCGCTGGGCAATGTTTCGGAAACCCTGGACAAGCTGCAAATACCTACCAAGAATGGGCTTTTTCAGCTCCTGCCTTAAATTTGTTCCCTCCGCCCTCGTCCCCCCAAAATGTAGTTTATGGGGAGATAGGGAACAAGCCATCCACACAAGAGAGGGAGAGAGGAAATATCGTATGCTACAGAGAGGTATGTAATATTTGCATTATAAACATCTTACGGGATGGGTTCCTTCAACGGGACGACAAACTTTGAGTCTTTATATTTGTGGAGGTTTGTGGGGGGGTGTTTCCCCCTCCTTTGCAAAATGTTGACATGTGGTTCAGTCATAACACTGAGCCGTAATGTGGTTTATGTGTACTGGGGCTTCAGGTGGTGGATGAACTCACCATGATGGCTTAGCTTGAAGTGGGAGTTGACAACTGTGGTTTCCACAAACAGTGATTTAAGCAAAAAAAGACCCTGGGGTTGGTTTAAGAGTGAACTCAACCTTGGAACAGAGCTTCAGTGGAGATGTTGACACATCGCCCAGTCTGTAGAAGGTTTTGGTGCTCAAGCCTTTATGTGTCTAACTTGGCCACATAAACTAACTTCCATATTAGTGATGGTCAGTCTCTGGATCAGAGCTAGATGCATCCTTCAGATTCTCTGTACACATTGATATGGCACAAGTTTAATGCTGTAAAAAAGGGAAAGGATGAAACACCTGGGGTCTAGTTGTAATACCATTATTTAATTCACTAAGTAGAATATTCTGTTTAATGAATTGTGTTCCTGGTGTTCTGTTTAAATCAAAGCTGCTCCACTGGTTAATTGTCCTCACTGTTAGGAAGTTTCTCCTTAATTCCAGGTTGCTTCTCTCTTTGGTCAGTTTCCAACTGGTTGTTTCTCGTCCTGCCCTCTGGTGCTTTGGAGAATAACATCACCAATAACATTTTTCCTAAGCTGGAAGCTCATACTAGATCAGAGAGGTCTCCTGGCATCCCCCTCTCCAACCATTTTGTAAATCAAGTCTCTGATCTTGATCTACGTCTTGAAGAACTTGGCCGTTGGTGAGAGACTCTAGCTCTGGAACAGTCAGCAGCACCCTGTTCTAGATCAAAACCTACTGTTGAATGGAGGCTGGAAATAATTCTTCAAAACAGATCTGCTTGGCCCCAAATCTCATCCTAATCAAAATCAGGGTCCTATCACTGGTTTGAGCATTCTTTTTTGGCCCTGCCATATTTGCAAAGTCCTTCATCTGAGCATTCCTTGTTAGGCTGAGCCTGTCTGGAAAAGTAAGGACTCTCTCCTCCGTGGCTTCTCTGGGGCCTGTTTGTGAAAGCAACCTGCAGAATCTCCGGGAGACTGAAGGAAAGCAGATCCTTGGATCCGACCCAAACTCAAGGCATCAAAGGGCCCAGAGTAGTTTTCCTCTAACAAGCCAACCTTGGTGTGTTTTGAAGGGAAACAAGGCAGCCTTTTGCTTCTCTCCACTTCCTTCTCTCTTCACATTGAGGCCCTGATGCAACGTGTGCACACTGGGGGTGGGAAGGAAAGAGACGATCCTCTTGTAAAGGATGCAGTTGGTCAAATGTATTCATGGTGCTTTTGAGGAACAGCCAGCACCAAGTCGGAAGCTGTGAACTCCCAGATTCTGGTGGGACTCCAGTTTTTGCAGCAAAGGCCATTTTTACAACTCCATGACCTTTCCCCTCTCATGCAGAACTGTTCATCTTATCTCTACCATGGATTTTCTGGCTTCCTGTTAGAGGACCACAATTAGTGCCATAGTAGCAAATAATGGGATTCTGCTTTCTCCAGCTGTGCAAAGGGGGGCATGTGGGTGCTCCATTTTTTTTAGTTTTTAGGATCCTGGGGAGCCATTCATGTTCTGTTCACAACCCAAAGCTTTCTTAAGCGAAGCTTTCAATGAACAGGACCCAAAGAACAGGTCTTCTCCTATATGAATTGTCTTCCTATTTATCTTCATTGTTAGAATTACAGGGCTAGTTCCCGTAGCATAACCACACTTTACAACGAAGCATAAGGAAAACAAGAAGGAGAAGCATAAGGAGAACCATTAGGAGTCTAACTCAGATTTTATCCATGTGTGTTAGCAGGACAGGCCAATAGTAGTCATAAATGAAGCAGTTGAGGTTCTTCAAGGCAGACGTCATTCTTAACTATCATCTTGTTATCATCCTCATCATCCTTCTTGAAATCCATGCCTTTGCTGTCTTCCTGCTTTGTTCCTCTGAAATGGAGGGAGAGGAACTTTGAGCTTCATTTTAAAGAGCTGCAGGGCCACAACCCACTGTTTCTCAGGGCCATCCCTTGTGAGCCTCATTCCTTTCCTTGGAACGGGCTGGCATTCTTCTCTTAATAGCTTGAACCAAGACTGCCCTTTCCTCCTAGCCTGCAAAGTCCACCATGATCTTTTCCTCTAGAGACCATGGTGCACATTCCCCAGGAAATGGACAGTCGTAAAACCTCCCTGTCTTCATCAGTTGAAAGAAGAGGCTGGGGCAATCTCAGTGGAATCAAAGGGCCTCCACTAATCTGTCAGCTCTGCTGTGTGTCAAAGCACCTTCTTGCAGCCACACAGGACTCAAACTTATCATATTTGTTCACTCTGCAAAGTAAGGTCTACATGTAATGGGGGGAGAGGAAGAGGAGAAGGAGGAGGAGGGGGAGGGGGAGGAGAAGGAGAAGGAGAAGGAAAAGGAGAAAGAGGAGAAGGAGAAGGAAGAGATTTCTCAGGATGCTAACATAATCAATGTGAGATAGAACATAAAGTCAATTCTTTCCGCTACGAATTTCTTTTGCTTGCTCCCTTCTTCTCCTAACCCCATATTTTGTGTGTCTCCCACTTTACTTTAAACGCTGGAGGCACCATGAGCAAAGCAAACACTTCCCGCCAGTAGTTTCAGTTCTGCTCACCAGAGGGAGGCAGATCCTTGGAAATTAACCTGGGTGGTATTGTCTTTCAGAGCTACAAAGATAAATAGAGATAATTCTGCTCTAAAGTCACGTTCTCTGGGATGCCTTACAAATGTCTCTATATCTTCCGAGAGGCCATTCAAGGGCAAGATTGGCTGAATATCTTCATTTTGAGCAGCCGCTCAAGTTCTTCAGTCTGTCGACTACTCGCCTTACAAACCAATTCTAGCAGGTGGTGCACCAGCCAAGAATTAGAGGTTACAACAGCAGGATTTCAAAGCAGGATTGTTCACAGTTGTAAAATTGTACATATCTTTCAGTTGAGGCAGAAGGCTTTAATATAGTCCATGGATGGATGGATGGATGGATGGAGGGAGGGATGGATGGATGATATGCTATCAAGACATTTTTTACTCCTATTGACCATACAGATTTTCTCCATGACATTTTATTCCTAACCTGATCCATTGAGCTGAGATGATGCATTTAGTTTCTCTCCCATTTTTCCTCCAGAAGAGTTCCATAGCATTTAATCCTCCAACAATCCTGTGGTGTAGGGCTAAGAGAGATGATTGGTCAAAGTCCTTCCTGAGGTTCTATGACTGAAGCTGGATTTGAGTTGGGCTCACATGGTCCAAAAATCACAAAATTGTGTCTCACTTACTTTGACCACATCATGCAAGGGGATTCACTGGAGAAAGCAATTGTGTTAGGAAGAGTTAGCGGTAAAAGGAAGTCAGGTCATCAAAGAACACAGTGGCTGGACACCATCAAAGCTGACACCGGCCAGAGCATTGAACAACTCAATGAAGTAGCCCAAGGTTGGAAGATTTGGAGACACCTGGCCTATAGAATCGCCAAAAGTTGGATATGACTTAATTGGTGACATCGTCATCATCATATGTGGTCCAGCTCCTGAACCACTACCCCACACTGCCTCTACTTTTGAGCTAACATTTCTAGAAGTGTGTGTATCTACAAGATTAGCTCTGCCCTTATTCCTGCTTGGAGCAGTCTCATCTTGATACATTATCACTCATTAAAATTATCAGTGAATTCAAATGCACGGAGAACTAATCAAAGCATGCAATAGAAGGCTGACCAAGGCATAACAGAATGGAACTATTACTTGTGCAATTTGGAAATACATTAGGAAAGGACACAGCACAAATACTAAGCAAATACAAACTCACTGGGTTGGATTGCTAAAGACCTCCAAGCTGTGGATTTAAACACATATTTGCACGCCAAGACGATAGCGCCATCTAGTGAACAGCCTGCTACATCGACTCTTGCTGGCAATGTTTCTAGGGACCAGTTAGAAATTTTCTTACTTCACAGTTGAGGGTAGATTTTTCACTAACTGCACTTTCAAATTGTTGCTGAAGTTGTCATTTCATTACTTAGCGCTTAAAGTTTGCAGTTTAATACTGAAATGCATCGCATCATGTAATACTATGTGCAGTTTGGTTTACTAATGATGACCTTTGCAAAAAAAAAAAAACAAACACATGTGTTTGGACGAACATACAGCAAAATATATTTAAAAAATAGTGCATGTGTTTAAAAAAAATATTCTCAACTTTACCAAATGGAAAACCCTGATGTACTAGCAGGAGAGAGAGAGAGAGAGAGAGAGAGAGAGAGAGAGAGAGAGAGAGAGAGAGAGAGAGAGAGAGAGAGAGAGAGAGAGATACTCACGAAGAGCTGTACCATAACATAACATTACCTAATGTAACATCATAACACACTTAACTCATATCTCTTTCCCTGAATCACACACACCCCCCAAAAAAAAAAACCAAACAAAACCAATATTTTCCCTTTTTTTTCTCAGTTAAATGTTTTTGTTACATTTTTAGGCAGCTGAATGGTTGGATTTCCCCAGTCCAATGCTGGGGGAAGAGGGGAGTTCATTTGTGTGAACTAAAGAATTTAACTGAATATTTAAGGAAGCTAAAAAAACACACAAAAAACCCAGAAGATTTAAAACCGCACCGTCAGTACAATAGACTGATTTACAGGAAAAAGCTGTGTTTTTCTTTTCAATTGCCAATCCGCTTGTGCCCCAATCCTAAAACACGTCATTATGGTGGGATAGGATATAACTGAGATCAATGGAATTTAATTTCATGTAAATATTGAGAAACAAAGCAGTTGATGTAATGTCAGAATCAACTTTGCTCTTGAGCGACAGCTAGCAAAGATTTCTACTCTCTAATTCAAAGATTCTTCTTCTTTCTCTCCTCTTCCGCCCCTCCCCCTCCCCTCTTCCTCCTCTCTTTAAATCAATTTGTAGGATTCCAAACATTAGTCTCCCTCCTGAATTGTATGTGACGCTGCACTACTTAAAACTATGAGTCATTTGCTAAACTTTCTTTGCAGATTAAATAAGTATGCGAACAGATCAGGTCTAATTTTTATTTAGAAATTCCTGCCATGTTCTAGTTTCAAGGCACATTTCTCAGAAACGAGGAACAAACTCGGGGACCTGTTTTTGATTTGATGTTGTTGCTGTTGGTTGGTTTTTGCAGCGGGGGTGGAGGGTTGTTCCTTAGGATCTCAAAATACTAAAGAAAGATGCCCAAGTTGTTACCCAGGTGATAAAACTGCTCTCTTGCCTGCATTATTTTGTGTATTTATTGGCAAGAGAGATTGCTGTTCTCCAAATAACTTATCCTCAAAGTAGAAAGGGTGTCTGAGAATAGTTCAGAACATAAAAACTGAGACAATAAGGAGACTTTTTTTTCTAATTCTCCAGAAACCATCATCCTTAATAACAGAATCACAGAGTTGGAAGGGACCTTGGAGGTCTTCTAGTCCAACCCCCTGCTCAAGCAGAAGACCCTATGCCATTTCATACAAATGGTTGTCCGATCTCTTCTTTAAAAGCCCCAGTGTTGGAGCACCCACAACTTCCGAAGGAAAGCTGTTCCACTGGTTGATTGTTCTCACTACCAGGAAGTTTCTCCTTAGTTCCAGGTTGCTTCTTTCCTTGGTTAGTTTCCATCCGTTGCTTCTTGTCCTGCCTTCAGGTGCTTTGGAGAATAGGTTGACCTCCCTCTTCGTTGTGGCAGATCCTGAGATATTGGGACACTGCTATCATGTCACCCCTGGTCCTTTTTAAAAAAAAAAAAACTAGAGTAAACATATTCAATTCCTGCAACTGTTTTTGCAGAAGTATATGATCCAAGAAAAATAGGAAAGCTTCCTAATTTACTCCTTTTGTACATTTCTGGGGAGAATATTTGTATTTTTGTACATTTTTTTCTTTCTGTCACTCTTTCTCTACAACACACACACACACACACACACACACACACACATTTTAAAACTAGCAACCTGCAGCCCAAAATTCAAGCGCTTGAAAGAATAGCTAAATTTCATTTTGGGAATCAGATCAGAGCCTCAACTGATCTTGTGATGGTCCAAATCCAATCCAACTTTAGACAACCAGTTCAGTGGCCAACACAGCTAAAGCAAGGCAGAACTTTGAAAAGAAGCTACCAGCTCTTCAACATCCCATTTTTCCTTTGTCTGGTTGAGGCCCATCAGAGAAGACCAATGGAATCTGCCCAGAAGACTCTTCATAACCACAAACGTTTTCTTCCCAGGCGACACAAAATGTGCTGCGTTCAGCATCCGATGGTGCTCCAGCTTCTTCCTTTGCCAATGTTTGAAAACACTGGAAAGGATGACTCACACTAGCCTCCACTAAAGGCTTTCCTTTGTTTTGGTGTAACTGCATAGGCAAAAAAACCATACATGTTAAAATAAATGTTCTCTAACCCATGTTTGCAGAGGTAATATGCCCCCATTTGTTATATTTACCAATTAGATGTTCTTGACTAAGTAACAAGACATTACTACCGCTATTATGACACTTTGGGAGCTGAGCTTGTTCCAGCTGTGAACTAATCCAAGGTTGTTGTTTTTTTTCTCTCCCCCACATAAAACCATCTTTGGATTTCATTGTCCAAACAGCTTGTTCTCCAAAAGTTGCTCTACTCAAGAACTGGCTGACTTTGGGAAGCCGTAATAAGACCTTGAAAATCCTTTCATTGGCGGCTGTGGTGAAATTGTTCAGAATGTGGACCCTATGATAAGATTGCAAAATGTGTTCCTTGGAACTTAGGTAAGAAATTCAGCTTTCCTGTTTGGGACCATGTGCCTGAAAAAGTTGTGCAAAACCAGATCAGAATGTTGTGGGATTTCAAACTTCATCCTGATTAGGCCCTTTGAATAGAGTGCACCAGGCATTAGTGTGGTGGGTTGATGTGGCAATACCTGAAGACAGTTGACTTCAAGAAACACAACTGGAGATGGTAACAAAATGTCATGATTTACGAACTGAGGTTGAGGATTTTCAAGGAAAACGTTGACTGTCATATTGGTTGTACTGAAGCTCTTGGTGCAATACCAAAAGGACTCACCAAATATTTAGAAATTTTCAACTTACTGGACTTGATATCACTAATCTTGCAAAAGACCACTCCATTTGGAACAGGATACATTTTGTAGTGATATCTCCATGATTCTTATTAGATCCTGGTTAGACTCCAGGTCATTGGAGTCAAAATCCAGTCTTTGTTATTGAAACTAAGCACGGATTGGCATTTGGCCATCTTTAGGTTTGTTATATGTAATTTTGTCACTTTTAATTGCTTTGTTATTCCCATTTCCTTTTTTTATGTTACTTGGTATTTTAAGGTATCATGTAGAAACTTAAGACACTGTTTTAAAAAAGAGAGAAACACTGTTTTAGAGAGAAAGTATAAAAGAAGAGTTTTAAAAGTTGATACTAGGAGTTTGAATTGTGGCCAGAAATGGACTCGCAATCAAATTCTGTATAATTAATTGCTTCCACAGTTTCCAATCAGCCATCATGTATTGACTTGACTTTCCAAACCATTTTCAAAGCCAGCCCTAGATCTTCTTCTTAGCATGGAGGACCTCTTGATGACAAGGTTGTCCATTCAGTTGTGTCCGACGACTCTTGGCGATTCTACAGGCCAGGTCTTTCCGCTTAGAAGACATCTTGGATCCAAATAAAACTGGAGCTCCTGTTTTCACCCCAGCCCAAATTATACGGAAAGGTCGCATTCAAAGTAACGTGTGGTGGGATGCCCAGGAAAAGCCAAAATGGAAACTTCTGTGGAGGAGAGAGGAGAGAGAGAAGGCAGAAGGAGCTGGCCCAGTTCATCCAACTGCTTTAATGGCTTTCTTGTAAAGTATATTCTGAATCTCATATAGTGTGTGTGTGTGTGTGTGTGTGTGTGTGTGTGTGTGTGGTTTCATTACATTTCCTTTCCAGGGAGGGAAGGCACAGACCTAAGGGTGGTACGCTAATTGCACAATCTCAGAATAATGCACACACAAACAGCATTGGGTTTTCACTTGCTCCTCTCCTCTCTTCTCCCTTGTGTCTTCTTTCCTCTTCTCTCTTCCAACCGTCAAAGATCTGGGGCAGGAACTCTAAAAATTGGGGGGGGGGGGCGGGCATATGTTTTGTGGCCTAGGCCCCGTTTTATTTCTTTTAGGGAAGTTGGTCATATTCCAAGTTCCTCTCCCACAGATTGTTCCTGTTGTTGTCATTGCATCTGAGCTTTGCTTGTCATGTGGCTACCCACCAGGGTGTGTGCGTGTGGGTGAGACCTGATCTCAGTTCAGCTCATCCCACACTCTGCCAGCTCCAAGCAGTCATGGCTTCTTTGCTGGATGGATGGATGAAAAGCCATCTCGTCCAGTGCGAGTGCTCTCCTTCTGCTCTCCTGATGATCAGAGATGTTCACCTACTAATTCTCCTTCAGGTTCATACAGAGTTAATATAACGGCATCTACTTTCAAGGTGGAAACTTCTGGTGACTGAAGAAGCCTGTTTAGCTGGAACCAATCATAGTCCAAAATATTTTGGCAGTACCAGATTAGAGAAGGGTGCTCTTGATCCTGGTTTCAATCCAGAATAGTCATCAGTCTCAAAAGTCCATTATCATAGACTAACACTTGAATTCTTAAGCAGCTTCTAGAACTGGGTATGTCTAGTTTAATGAAGAGAAGGACAAGGGGGGACATGATAGCAGTATTCCAATATCTCAGGGGCTGCCCCAAAGAAGCGGGAGTCAAGCTCTTCTCCAAAGCCCCTGAAGGCAGGAGAAGAAGCAACAGATGGAAACTAATGAAAGAGAGAAGCAACCTAGAACTAAGGAGAAACTTCCTGACAGTTAGAACAATTAACCAGTAGAACAACCTGCCTCCAGAACTTGTGAATGTTCCAACACTGGACGTTTTTAAGAAGAGACTGGACAGCCATTTATCTGAAATGATATAAGGTTTCCTGCCTGAGCAGGGGGTTGGACTAGATGACTTCCAAGGTCCCTTCCAACTTTATTATTATTATTATTATTATTATTATTATTATTATTATTATTATTATTATTATTATTATTATTATTATCATCATCATCATCATCATCATCATCATCATTAATCGTACAGTAGATGATGGGAAACACCACTCCAAGTATCCTAAGAGGCATAACTTATAAAGTAACAATAATTATTCTATGGGTCAGTAAATAATTAACATAAAGAAATAATAATTAAGTATAGTGTAGTAAATGCAAATGTAAAAGTTTCCCTGTCCAGTGGTGTCTGTTTCTAAGGCACGGTGTTCATCTCCATTTCTTAGCCAAGCATCGTCCAAAGACATTTCTGTGATCATGTCACCAGCATGTGGCCAGCTCCAAAGGCGCACTGAATGCTGTTACCTTCCCAGTGAAGTGGTACCTATTTATCTACTCTCGTTTGCCTGCTTTTGAACTGCTCAGTGGGCAGGAGCTGGAGCAGGGAACAGGAGCTCAAACCTGAGCTGTCAGCTCTCCAGCTGAGAAGCTCAGCATATTCAAGGGTATGGCATGGCATGGCACGGCATTGTATAACTAGACAATCTGCATAGTTAAGCAACTACACTATCAAAGAAGCCCCCCCCCCAAAAAAAAAACCAAGAGGGCTTAAATAACACATTACTCAATTTTGGAATTTTGGAAAATGATTCAGACTAGAATGAAGCAAATTTAGAAGATAAAATAAATAAAATTTCATCCTACAATATCCGTACTATACTTCACCAACTCAGTATCTAAAATATCCCTTCAAGGTCTACTGAATTAGCTTTACACAGTGCATACTTATTGCTACAAGGATACAACGCCCAGGATCACTTTGGATTGTGAGATGGGCAGCATATAACTTTAATAATTTTTTAATAAATAAATGTGCTTTTATTCTATCATTTTCTTTGCTGCTTTTATCAGTGTGGTTTTTTTTAAAGTATTCAACGGAAAAAGAGGAGTAGGAGAACTGTGACTTGAATTCTGCATTATACAAGAACGTCACTTTTTATATGATCAATTAAAATGCAGAAACAGGTCTATCAAAAAGTGTCATTTTCCAAGACGGAGATTCTGAAATTGTGATTCTATGATACAAATAACTTACCCAGAGAAAGAGTGTGTGTGTGTGTAGCTCTTTGTTACCCTCTCTGACTAAGATACCTTCTTTCATAATATCCCCACAAACTGTCAGAAAGTATTTTAAGGCCTTCATTTCAAAGAGTGCATAACTTAAAAAAAAATAAGACCATCCTTCCTTTTTTTCTTCTTCAGAATATGACACACAGGCTGATCATATTAATCACTTTCAGAACTAAGCAATTCAGGCGATAAATCGTGTTGGGGTCAAAAAAGAAAAAAAAGAGTCTTTGCTAACAACTTTCCAAGAAACATCCTTGTGAAACTACATCATCATCATCATCATCATCATCATCATCATTATTATTATTATTATTATTATTATTATTATTATTATTATTATTATTATTATTATTATTATTATTATTATTCATAGAGTAGATGATGGGAAACACCACTCCAAGTATCCTAAGAGGCATAACTTATAAAGTAATAGTAATTATTCTATGGGTCAGTAAATAATTAACATAAAGAGATAATAATTAACTATAGTGTAGTAAATCTTAAGCTCTTCTATGCCAAAACAGAGGTCCACCGATATACCATAATATTCCTCTCCACAAGAAAGCCTGCAGAGGTATTTTCTTGATTGGCCTCCTTCTATAAAAGTGTGCCTGTACAAGGACTCCTCGACTCACTACCACAAATGGGCCCAAAATTTCTGTTGCTAAGAAAGACAGCTGTTAAGTGAGTTTTGCCCCATTTTACGACCTTGATTGCCATTGTTGTTAAGTAAATCAGTGCCGTTGTCGAGTTAGCCACCTGGTTGTTAATCTGGCTTCCCCGTTGACTTTGCTTGTCAGAAGGTCGCAAAAGGGGATCACATCACACACACACACACACACACAAAAACACACAGGACACTGCAACCATTATAAATAGGAGCTAGTTGCCAAGTGTTTGAATTTTAATCACATGACCACGGGGGATGCCGCAGCGGTTGTAAGGTATGAAAAACGGTGTTTTCACTGCAGTTGTAACTCTGAACGGCCATGAAGTGAATGGCTGAAGTGTAGGTCGAGAGCCACTGGTATCTCCCATCACCTCCCACCAGCATTTCTGAAAGCAGCCCTCCAGCCCATCTGAGAACATGGGATGAAGGCGACAACCGTCCTGGGGCTACAAGAAAAGCAAGTTGCCAATCTAGGCAGTCTGTGCTGTCAAGCGGAATTCCGTCTGGTTGTCCCCACCTTAAAACAGTCACACTGTCACGCTTTCATCTGCCAGTTCCTCCCTCTCTTTGCTTTAATGAGACCCATTTATTTCCCAGGGGGTAAGTTGTTCTCAATTCTGCAACTCCAAAAAAAAAAAGAAAAAGAGAGAGAGAGACATCTGCAAAAATACTCGTGGGTGTTATGTTGTGTTTACTTTTCAAAATCTCAGCTTTCTCACCTCTGGCATGCTCAAGCAGAGCTCAGACTCTGCAAAAGTAAGTACTGCCACACCTGGAATTCTGCATCCGGTTTGGGTCACCACCTTACAAAAAAGATGCTGAGAGTTTGGGGAAAGTGCAGAGAAGAGCCACTAAGATGATTAAGGGCCTGGAGAATGAAGAACAGTTGCAGGATTTGGGTTTGGGTAGTCTGGAGAAAAGAAGGACTAGGGGAGACATGATAGCAGTCTTCCAATATCTCAGGGGTTGCCCCAAAGAAGAGGGAGTCAAACTCTTCTCCAAAGCACCCGAAGGTAGGACGAGAAACAACGGATGGAAACTAATCAAGGAGAGAAGCAACCTGGAACTAAGGAGAAATTTCCTGACAGTGAGAACAATTAACCATTGGAGCAGCTTGCCTCCAGAAGTTGTGGGTGCTCCATCATTGGCGGCTTTTAAGAAGAGACTAGACAGCCACTTGCCTGGAATGGTGTAGGGTCTCCCGGTTGAGCAGGGGGTTGGACTAGAAGACCTCCCAGGTCCCTCCCAGCTCTATTTTGAATTGAATTAAATTGGAAATATGCATGGCTTCTTGACTTCTAAAGGGATAGGCAACTGCAAAACAGTGCAATATTATGAATGGAGAGTGTGGGAGACAGAGATCCCTAATACAAAAAAGATGGTATCCCTTATTTTTCTTTATCAAATATTGGAAACCACCAAATTTTCAGATTTGTAGATTTAAATGTTGGCTGGACCAAGCTCTTACTCTGAGCTTGCAAGTTTTTTTATATTTCCTTAATTAGATTTAAGTGTGTGTTCTAGTTTTTTCAGGACAGGAGAAATAGAAAGGGAATGGGGCAAAGGCAGAAAGAAAAAATTCTAATAATTGGTGGGATGAGAAGGGTACTACCCAGAAATTCATATGCTGAAAAGGTAGACAAGTGTGGTTGAAACATGGTCATCAACTGTCAAAATTTTTTCTTAGGCCAGTGTTTCTCAAACTTGAGGACCTGTGGACTTCAATTTCCAGAATTCCCCAGTCAGGCATGAGAGTTGAAGTCCACAAGTCCTCAAGTTGCCAAGGTTGAGAAGAGATTCACTTAGGCCACAAGTGAAACTCTGGAAGTAGTAATTAAATTAAAATTGGGAATTATTTATATAACAAAAAGAGAAGCAGCTGCACAGAGGTGTCAGCCTATCTGAAAATGGATCATCCCGATCCTCGAGGTGAAGAACAGCTGGCACACTTGCAAAAAAGTTTCCACTGACTAGGGCATCTGTGTCCAGATGTTGAGTGTAGGAACTGGTTGGTTTCTTCACAAGCACTTTCAAGTTCTCCAATTTGTATTCTTTTTTCTGCTATGGCACCTGTGCTGGTTTCTGACCATATTTTAACCACAGAAACCTCAGTATTGGGGTTACAATGATTTTGTCTCAATGTTCAATATCAAAAGTGGAGAAGAAATGGAAGGAGCTTCAGCACAGGCAAAGGTGTTCTTAAGAATCCCTTCATCATGCCAGAAATCTTGTTAAGAGGGAGGCAACATAAGCACCAAATATACAACACAGTGGGGTCCTTGCTGTTCTCTGAGCTTGGTTGTTTCCTTGAAGATGGTAAGGCCACACCTGGAATACTGCATCCAGTTTTGGTCACCATGTATAAAAAAGATGTCGAGACTGTAGAAAGAGTACAGAGAAGAGCAACAAAGATGATTAGGGGACTGGAGGCTAAAACATATAAAGAATAGTGGCTGGAATTGAGTATGTCTATTTTCATGAAAAGAAGGGCTAGGTGTGACATGATAGCAGTGTTCCAATATCTCAGGGGCTGCCCCAAAGAAGAGGGAGTCAAGCTATTCTCCAAAGCACCAGAAGGCAGGACAAGAAGCAACAGATGGAAACTAATCACGGGGAGAAGCAACCTAGAACTAAGGGGAAATTTCCTGACAGTTAGAACAATCAATCAGTGGAACAGCTTGCCTTCAAAAGTTGTGGGTGCTCCATCACTGGAGGTTTTTAAGAAGAGATTGGACAACCATCGGACTGAAATCATATAGGATCTCCCGCTTGATCAGGGAGTTGGACTAGAAAGCAATCAAGGTCCCATCCAACTCTGTTATTCTGTTATGTTTCATTACCCAGTGCTGGTTAATGTTACCTAACTGGGTAATGAAACATCTGCAAGAAAACCACCAAGCTCAGAGAGCACCAAGGACCTTCAATTCAACCCTGAGCTACAAATATTCTCTTCTGTTGGCACATACAAACACTATTGTCCCAAACACGCGAAGTTTCACCCTTGGAACCCTAAGCTACTTCTTCTTCCTCTGAGCATCTTCTGCATACACTGGATCATGATGCCTATCAGTCTCAGGAAAGCAGATGGGAATTGTAATCCAACACATTTGGAGGGCACCACATTGAGAAGAAGAACCAGTCTGATATAGTGATTGAAGGCATCACGTAGAAAGCAGGAGTCAATGAGTTTTAGACCTTTCTTAGGCACCAAACCAATGGAATTTAGTTTAGTTCAGTGGTTCTCAACCTTTTCTTTACCACAGACCCCTTTTAAATACCTTCTGTGGCCATGGACCAAGACTTAACTCAAGATTTAAATCATAACCTTCACGAATCTCCTGTGACAACACTGTGATTCCTCCCACCCCCTGGCAGTCCATGGTCCACAGTATGAGAACCCCTAGTGTAGTTCATTGAAGTATAAAGTTATAGAGCAAACACTGGCAAATCTTTTGAGCTCAAAAGTTCTGGGCCGCAGTAAGCTTGGCCAAGCAGGTGTCCTCATTGAGTTCAGTATCAAGATGGTGATCTCAAGGGAGCTGGGATCAACTAGGAGACTTTGGCCCACCATCTTCACTCTGGTAAAAAAGCCATGACAGACCACTTCCCAAAAACGTCGCCAAGAAAACCGTGAACATGTATGAGCCACCACCAGGAATCACAACTGATTTGAAGTGGGGGGGGCACGCACAAACATTGAGGAAGGGGGATTTAGGTGGTGAGCGTGTTGAGCACGATTTCCGAAACTTTCTCTTCCCTTTTTGCTGAAAATAATAAAAGTTACCAAGAACATCCCACCGCTTGTAAATGGTTGATGCTTTTTTAGGTGTCCCTCAATAAGCAAGGATGGGATTTGGGAAGTGGCCACCAGGTCTGGAGCTTTCAACTTCACATTTTCACTTTTTAAAACAAATGCCAAATGACTCATGCATTAACCGCCGTTGCCATCCAGCCCCATCACCTGGCTCCAACATTGGAAACCGCGCCCGTAAATATTATCAACCAAGAACAAAATTTCTGCTTTGAATTAATTGGATTTGGATTATCATATAGGCCACATTTGCATTTCAGGGCAGGCGGCCTTAAATAGGAAGGCATGTTTGCAAGGGGTCCCATCCAAGGTGCAATTTTAAAAAAAAACAACCCTAGAAATTCAAGGAGAAAAGGATAAATCCAGCAGGTTGCAGACAAGAGGACAGAAAAGAAATTGAACAAGTCCAGCACAACATCTTGCAGAGACGCTCATCTTGACATCCCGCCAAGAATAAACTTTGACCATTTTCCAAGATTAGGATGTTGATGTTCTAATCTAAACAAACCGCAAATCATCCTGACTTGTTTCTCATCCAAGAACCAAATAAAGCTAAAGCTGGGGGGGGGGGAAAGTGTCCATAGAAAACCAGTCCATCAAAGAGATCAGCTCCAAGCTTGGACTTTTCGGTGACATACAATTTTTTTAGCAGCAAGATCGAAGTTACACTAAACCTGCCTTTTGTAGCTGTTGTCCACTGAACGAATCACAATGTCTTGGTTCATATGACATGATCAACCATCAAAAAAATGGGTCGCATAATGTGTTAAGAAAACCATTCCCATTGCAGCTTAGAAGAATTTTCTCCAATCCTAGGTCTAATCATAGTCTACATTTCAAATGTATGGACTTTCAAGTGTCTCAACAGTGATCCTAGGTTGGGAAAAGTTATCATGTGTGAACCCAGCCCAGGGCTAGGTAATTTTATTTTAGTGTGGAACCTTTATTATCTGTTAGCTCATATGTTCAGACAAGTTTTTCTCAACCCAGTTCTCTTGGCCATAACCTACCTCACTAAGCTTGTTGTGATGATAATTCTGGGAGACAAAAGGGGGAAGCTCGCATGGGGCACCACCTTGATGTGCTTTGGCAGGAACCTCAAAAAAAGAAAGAGAAAAAGAAAAATGTTACATTTTTTGCTGTCCTATTTTGGAAAGTTACAAAGTCCTCAATCTTCCTTTCTCCTGCATTGATCTTTTGAACTGAGTCTATAGTTTAAGAATGGGCAAGTTTTATAATTATCCTAAGCTTGTAATTATAGCTCTTTGCAACGTTAAAAAAAAATCAAGTCTTGTGTAATTCCTGATGTATTTCACCACCAGAAAAGATAGCCAAAAGCGAACGAGAGATGAACTCTGTTTGCAAGTACTAGAGCCATCAAAATACTCCTAATTTTTAAAAGGGGGTCATGTGACCCCGGGACACTGCAACCGTCGTAAATATGAGTCAGTTGCCAAGTGTCCGGATTTTCATCATATGACCCTGGGGACGCTGCAACGGTCGCAAGTGTGAAAAACGGTCATAAGTCACTTTGCTGAGTGTCGTAACTTTGAGTGGTCACTAAACAAACTGTGGTAAGTCAGGGACTGTCTGTAATCCTTTCACACACTGAACAAACCAGATCTAAGGCTCAGTCTTGGGAAGACAAACAACAAAGGCAATGTTTCTCAACCTTAGAGACTTTAAGCTGCATGGACGTCATCTCCCAGAATTCCCCAGCCAGCACAGCACAGCAGTGTCTCAACACTGATCCGAGGTTGGGAAAACTGCAACTGAGCTTTATCAATCATAAAATGCTTTGAAGGCCAATATTGCGCGGGTCTCCAAATTTAGCACACAACGTTAGCAGCAAAAAAAGGTCTCAGTTTCCTGTTCATCATTTCAGCTTCAAAGTTTCCTCTGAAAAAAATATTTCACCTCAAGCGGAAAGGGTTAAGAACCCAAAGTAAGCACATAAAGTGCATAAACCCCTCCAGGTCTACAAGCAACATCCAAACCTTCAAATTATTATTATTTTTTTCAAAATCATTTGACTAGGGGTGACATAATAGCAGTCTTCCAGTATTTGAGGGGCTGCCACAAAGCAGAGGGAGGGGGGGGTTCAGCTTATTTTCCAAAGCACCAGAGGGCAGGATAAGAAACAATGGATGGAAACTGATCAAGGAGAGAAGCAGCCTGGAATTAAGGAGAAAAAACTCTTTCAAAAATTCTCTTTTTAAAACACAAATAAAATGAGCTTTTGCGACAGCAACTGTCCCACGTAGGTAGGTAAATAGAAAACAGGTGTAGCCACAAAATTGTTTTTCTTTTCCCCCCTCCCTGAAAAACAGATAGAACTGTTGGGACAAGTGCACATAGTCTTAACTGAGCTACCTGGGGGAGAATATACCTCAATTGCTAGTCTTAAAGATGTTCATTTTCCAAGAATGAGGCCATATTTCCCACCCAAAACATCCCATCTCTGTCTGGAGTGTGCCATTTTGCCACTGTTGTTCTCGGCTTGGCTTCAGCAGACGTTAAGAAATATTGATTTCTGCTTTTGTGATAAAGAGTCAAAATTAGAGACTGGGTAGATTCCCTCACCAAGCTCAGAGAGCACCAAGGTCAGGACTCCAGACATCTATGGAGATCCTCAATTGATCCAGTTCATGGATCCCCAGCTGCTCCACACGCCCAACAAAAGAGAATCTTTGTAACTCTGGAATCCTTGTCCCAAAGGTGCTTTTTCCCCCCGAAAGGCAACTGGACTTTCTTGGTTTTTTCCCCTCGAAAAACATTTCGCCTCTCATCCAAGAAGCTTCTCCAGAACAGAAGAAGCTTCTTGGATGAGAAGCAAAATGTCTTCATGGGGAAAAACAACAACAACAAGGTCCAGTTGCTTTTTGAAAAATGCACCTTTGGGAGAAGGACCCCAGAGTTGAACCCTGATCTACATTGGGTGCAGAGAGCAGCTGTGGACTTGCAGCTGCTTCCTCCTAACCACATGGCTTCAGCCATGGCTTTTAGCCACCTGCAAGGGCAGTTCACCAACCCTCTAAATTCCAAGGAGAGGAAGGAAAGAAGTTAAAAATACAGACAGGGCTTCTTTTGTGCAATAAATTAGCGTTGGGTGATTTATACAACAACTAGGTTGACTTCAACTCCCCTAATTCCCCAGCCAGCATGTTGAGTTAAAGTCCACCCATCTTAAAGCATGGTTGCCTGGAGAATTCTGGGAATTGAAAGTCCACAGACCTTAAAAGTTGCGAAGATTGGACACTCCTGCTTTACATGGCATCTCCTGGACAACATTTTCAACCTGGACAAATTTAAGAGGGGTGGAACAGCTCCCAGAACGGCTGGGGAATTCGGGAGTTGAAGTCAACCCATCTTAAAGCTGCTAAGATGGAACAAAGTTGTCCTAGGAAGTCAAGCAAGTCACTAAACTGAGGCAGGTCAGACTTTGTAATAGTGAAAGTAATACCTCCACAATAACATTACTCCGGCTGCTAGAGAGTGCATGTGATAGCTCAAATTGTTTCAAAGGAAATAAAACTCAATTAATTGTCAGCCTGAATCATACCGGGCCAGATTTTGGTGACTAAAGATTTGTAAGTGAAGTCATTTGCAAAGGGAGAACTATTCTGAACAGGTCTCGTGAGAAACTACATTAACCCCTGATTGGGATCTTGAGATTTTCCCCACCTACGGATGACCGTGTTTTGCTCTTTCCCTACCTGCATTTCAGTCCTCACATGCCATCCACGCAGGCCTTCTCTCACCACTGTAGATAATCAGGGTATTTATTTATGGCGTTGGAAACAGATTTCTTCTAGCTGTTAGGGGAATAATGATGAACAAATAAGAACTATCCCCCTTGAGAAATCAAGCTTTAATCTGGTTTAACCTGCAGCAAGTTGTAGTCCTGAATTGCAATGTAGGGTTTGGCCTCATGAAGCATTTTCTCTTCTCTGGCTGGTGTATTTATTGGCTTCTTAAAATGCAGCTTTCGGAAGCTGCTCCACTCCAGAGAGTTACACCTCCAAGGCTTTTTCAGTTAGTACCGGTAAGTCCCTATTGCCCTCTTTCCTTCCATTTTTACTTTTTTGTCCCTCTCAGCTACCATTTTTTTCCCAGAATGCCCCAACACGGTGGTTGCTTTGGGCTTTCCCAGGAGAGAGAAATGGATGTTTGAACCTCAACAATTGCTGTTGTGGGGAACTATCAGGTTATCAAGTGCAACAAGAATGTTCTTTCAGACATGCATGATTCTGTTAAGGTAACCTTGATGTCAGCCTTGCAAGGTGGACTAATTCTACTTTATTGCAAGGGAACCTTAACAGCATCTTGCAAATCTAAAATTACTTTTCTTCCCCTCCCATCTTTATACGAGTAGTCCTCGCCGTACGACCACAATTAAAGCTGGAATTTCTGCTGCTAAGCAAGACATTTGTTGAATGAGCTTTGCCCCTGCAGTTGTCCAACTAGTAAATCTGGCTTCCCTGCTGACTTTACTTGTCGGAAGGTCGCAAAAGGGAATCAGGGACACTGTGACCGTCATAAACATGAGTCAATTGCCAAGCGCCCAAATTCTGATCATGCGTCCGTGAGACTCTGTGGTGGCTGTGTGATAAGTCATACGTCACTTTTTTCACTGCTAAGTCGAGAACTACCTGTACTTTTTAAACCATGCGCTATGTTTTTATAACCTATTTATACCTGTTTTATTTGAATCTGTCAG
The DNA here is from genome assembly GCF_964194415.1 of Vipera berus. Taxonomy (NCBI): domain Eukaryota; kingdom Metazoa; phylum Chordata; class Lepidosauria; order Squamata; family Viperidae; genus Vipera; species Vipera berus. Next base: position 2,195,284 of record NC_138213.1, on the reverse strand, counting down.
TGCGTCTGACACGGATGAAGAAACATCCCCGCAAGCTCTTGCAGCCAGCCTAGACCGAACCAGGATAGACCGTCCCAGATTTCAAAAGCACGAAGACAGGAAGAAAAAAAAAAGGGGCTCTTTTGGGAAACGGACTGAACTTTGCAGATTGAGCAATCCCAAACCTCGGGGCTTGCAAGCGGAAAAAAAAAAAGAAAGGGGGGGGGTGAGAAGGGCGACTGTTCGTTTTTCTAACGCCTGTTTTCACACTTCTGAGAAAGCTCGATTGAAGAGGGCTGGAGGAAGCAGATGCAATCCTCTGCTGACAGCCCGGAGCCGTTCAACTGCTGGAGCTGGGCTTGCTGCTTCTGACTGAAACTGTCCCGGATGGATTTCAGCCTTCCCTCCCAGAAATGGGATGGGAGACCCTTGGCCAAGGAGATCAGAGGCTGCTGCGTTCCCCAGCTCTTTCCAAAGTGCAGATCAGTGCGGCCCCAAAAGGCAAAGTAAGAAGGACCTAGTTCAGGGGTAAGCAACCTTGGCTCTTTTATGACTCGTGGATTTCAACTCCCAGAATTCCTGAGCCAGCTGACTCAGGAATTCTGGGAGTTGAAGTCCACGAGTCATAAAAGAGCCAAGGTTGCCTACCCCTGACCTAGTTCCAAATACAGCTAGCGTTGTAGTTCACCTGGTGACTGCTCAAACTTCACCACAGCCTCGGAAAAAACTGACTTAGAATCATTTTTCACACCGATGACCGTTGCAACCTCCCCAGATGCTTGGCAAGTGGCTCATATTTGTGATGGTCACACTGTCCGAGGGTCAAGTGACCCCTTTTGCGACTGTTGTAAACTGAGGACTACCTATAATCCCATCTCCAGGTGGTCCTGGAGGTTGAACTGCAGGCTTTGCCTTCCCCAAAAAACCTTGCCCACCCCCAATTTAAAAGAACCAGCAGAGAAATGCCTGAATGCCACCCCCAAAACGTGTCCACGTGCCACGAGGATGCCAAAGTTCCTTGCTCAGCACTGGGTCCATCTGCTACTCATCAAACTAACTAGCCCCCCAAGGCCATTCTCCTCCTCCAGAGCAGGAAGTGTGGTCTCTGCGCCCAGCCCACCGCCCTGAGATTTGGAAGAAAAGTTTGGATTTCTACCTCCAGCAAAAAGGGTGGTGGGGAGCCCTCCCCAAGGCTTTAAGGTAAGGCTAGATGTGTGTGTGTGTGTGTGTGTGTGTGTGTGTGTGTTTCCCCATCAGAAGGAAGAAAACAGTTGCTTACAAAAGGCTGGTGTTTACTTGAAGGCACATGTGGGCAAAACCATCACAAAACATTTTAAAGCAGCGGTCAAAATAAATATGCGATGTAGCAATCAGCCTGATTGCTCTCAGTCATGCTTGGGGGGGGGGCACCTCAGCGCAGTTCTTGGGTTGCCTCTGCTCTCCGTGAGGAATTGGGACCCTGCAGGGAGTCCTCAAGTTACAACAGTTTGTTTAATGGCCGTTCAAAGTTACAACAGTGCTCAAAAATGACCGGTTTTTTCACACAATCGTTGCAGCCTCTCGGCGGTCACGTGAGCAAAATTCGGCCGCTGGGCAACTGACTCGTATTTATGATGGTTGCAGTGATCCCCTTTTGTGACCTTCTGACAAGCAGAGTCCATGGGGAGGCCAGGTTCACTTTAACAACCGTCTTACTCAGTGAACAGTGAATCACGTAACAGCAGCAGCCAGAAAGGTCATAAAATGGGGCAAAACTCACTTAACAAATGCCTCGCTTAGCGACATACATTTTGGGCTCAGTCGTGGTCAAAGGTTGAGGACTACCTCTGTGGAGCACCACAGAGGCCCAGGACAAGAGCCCAGGAGCAAAGAGAGAGCATCCTTATTTCCCCTTAGCAAATGAACGTCATGCCCTTTTTTAAAACAATGATGGAATCGGTGCTGCAGATTGTACCAGCGCTTCATAATCACGAGCAGGGTAGATCTGCATGAACGAACACCCATACACACTCCCATGTGTGTAAATCTTGAGAGGCAGTGATCCAGTGCGTGTTTCGAGAGATTCCTCTGACCTTGAAGGGTTTTAAGTCAACACTGTGTGTCCCAACAAAGGCCAATATCAACAGAAGAGAATATTTGCATCTCAGGGTTGAACTGTGGGGTCCTCACGGTGGGGTCTCTGAGCTCTGACATTGCAAGAAAATAGCAGACAGTACTAGAAGGGAGTGGGGTATGTGAGATGGAGGAGGAGGAGGAGGGGGGGAGGAGGAGAGGGGGAGGTCTGTGGGGTCCCTGGTGCTCTCTGAGCTTGGTTGTCTTCTTGCAGAGATTTCATGAACCAACTAAGGAACATCATCAGTGTTAGAACTGAGTAGGGTTTGCAGAAAGGAGGAGGAGGAGGAGGAGGAGGAGGCGGCGAAAGTAGGGTCCTTGCTGCTTTCTAAACTTGGCTGTTTTCTTGCATGTTTCATGACCAGGGAACATCACCAATACTTGTTCTACTCTATATGGCTAATATACAACCTTGCTCAACTTTATTGTCATCAACCAGCACAAGAGAATTAAAATATTCAAAACATCCAGAACTAAATTATCCCTTCTGGATCATGTTATTGCTTCATTTATGAATACACGTGTGTGTGCAGGTGTGCATGCCTGTGTATGTATATATTTTTAATTTTATTTTTATCCCACTTTTATTATTTTTATAAATAACTCAAGGCGGCGAATGTGTCTTATACTCCTTATATTTCCTCCCCCTTTTCCCCTCACAACAAGCCTGTGAGATGGATAATATTTGCATTTATGCTGCCATTCCAAGTTTCTATTTTCCAGAAGGCTGCTTTTAATGTCCTCTTGATGTCTATGTATAATTTTCAGTCTGTATGCATTTTGAACTATCCTGGCATTGTCGATTTAATTTTGGATATATTGAATAGTGGAATACTGATTCTCTCTCATGCTGGTGAATATCAGAATAAAGTTAAATAAGTATCGAATGCTGTGTCTCTCAACCTCACTTCGTCCCGACAATGCAGACTGTGAGGGCTGACTGTGTTTCATTTCCATTCGTTCCCCCAGAACAACGCTAAATCAGACCCTTTGCAGGAAATTTAAAAAAAGTGTTTGGGTGTGATGGTTACACCCTTTAAAAAGACCAACATGCATCAAAGCTGTCAAACTTATTTTCTGTGTGACTTTTACACTTTTGCCACTTCTATAGGAAGTCATGGATTCATCTTATAACCCTTTATCTGATTAAATATCCCATAAACTCTGATCTCTTTTATGTACATCTATTATGGCCAGATCCATACGATTCAGTTTCTCCAAACGTAGCTATGTTTTGTTACCCTGTCTATAAAATTAGGCAGACCTTGCCCCCCCCGCCGCCCCCCCCCCCACAATTTCACCATCAATTGTAATACATTGGTGTGTCTTGTTCAGTTCGGTTCTACTTTATTTTAACTTTTTTTTGTGCTGGTCTGTGACCATAATAAAGACTGAACTGAATTATTTAAACCCTTTATATATTTACACACAAAATCTTCTTTTAAAAAACTCAACTGAAGTTGTGAAAGATCTAAGCTGTAAGATGGAGGGTGGGGAAGGAGAGGGGGAAAAAAAAGCTTGAAAAAAAATTATGAACTAGTCTGCTCTGGGGTCTCAAACAGTAATTTGTTGGTTTTCTCTGAAAATGGGTCTTTGGTGAGGTCCACAAGAATCCTGGAAGTTCCTGTACATCTGGTCATAATGCACCTCCTCACCAGCTGGGTGGCCCACAGCACTGGTTTCATTCTTCCGGGCTTCCTCCGCCAGCTGTCGGATGCTCAGCTGCTCGATCTGCATTCAGAAGACAAGGAGATACCTTGGGTTGGGTCATGGCTACATGGGAAGGGCCCACAGTGCAACAGAGAGGTTGTAAAAGCAAAGGTGAAGAAGAAGTTGTAAATGCAAAGGTCAAGTATCAAAAGAGCAGCTGAGTCTGCTTGCTGTTCCATGGTGTCCAGGATGCTTTGGGTACCCTGTGCAACATCCAACCTATCTCAAAGGTCAATGAGATGGAATGTGATCTGGATTCTCAGGAGTCATAGGAAAGTAGAGAGCTACTTTCCAAAGACCAGCTTAGAAAGTTTGATTGACAGGAAGAGGGTTAAGATAATTCCTCTCTAGCTTTTTCCAGAGTAAATCTGTAGTAATAGTTCCTTGAGGGACTGCCACAAAGAAGAGGGGGTCAACCTATTCTCCAAAGCATCGCAAGGTAGGACAAGAAGCAATGGATGGATACTAATCATGGAGAGAAGCAACCTAGAATTAAGGAGAAATTTCCTAATAGTGAGAACAATTAATCAGCGGAATGACTTGCTTCTAAAAGTTGTGGGTACTCCAACATTGGAGGTTTTTAAGAAGAGATTGGACAGCCATTTGTCTGAAATGGCATAGGGTCTCCTGCCCAAACAGGGGATTGGACTAGACGACCTCCAAGGTCCCTTCCAACTCTGTTATTGTGTATTCTGACATGATAGCTATCTTCCAGTACTTGAGGGGCTGCCACAAAGAAGGGGTCAACTTATTTTCCAAAGCACCTGAAGGCAAGACAAGAAGCAATGGGTGGAAGCTCATCAAGGAAAGAACCAACCTAGAACTAAGGAAAAGTTTTCTGACAGTGAGAACAATTAATCAGCGGAACTGCTTGCCTCCAGACATTGTGGGTGCTAGATCATTGAGGCTTTTAGAAAGAGGTCGGACAACCATTTGTGTGATATGGTGTAGGTCTCCTGTTTGAGCAGGGGGTTGAACTAGAAGACCTCCAAGGGTCCCTTCCAACTCTGTTATTCTGTTACATTCTGTTCTGAGCCTGGCAAGATTCTGCCTATAGGTGAAGAACAATAAAGGAAACTATTGCCACACAGAGATATTCAAAAGCAGAGCAATTTTAACAAGAAACTTTGAAGGTCAAGGAAGAAAGAGCAGGGCCTTGCAGTGGGAAACCGAACCGTCCAAACCACTCACATCAAATAAGATCTGAAAACACGAGCGTTGGTCCTCTACAGTATGTGGCTGTTTTGAAAAAGAAAAGTGAATCTAACACAAATAAGGAGGACCAGCTCTACAATTAACCTTAGGAAGTTCTGAAATTGGACCGGGGAACTCAAGTCAGAATTTGAGTCATTGACATCCTGACCGATTGTCCTGCTCACCTCCACCAGGATCAGCTTGCAGCGTAAAGGAACAGCATCTGGAAATTCTTCTCCAAAACACAGAATCACTTTGCTGTTTGGAAAGCGTCCTTGATTGTTATAATACTGATGGAGCTCTGGAAGGGGAAAACAAGCAAACTTTTACTCATTGAAATCAGGAATGGGTGGCTGATCTCAGTAGGCTTAGCAGCAGATAAATAGAAAAAGTCCCAAAGGTGCTTTTCCAGGAGGCAACTGGACTTCCTTATTTTTGCTTCTCATCCAAGAAGCTTCTTCAGCTCTGACTAAACGATGGGGGATGGAAGGGTTTATATTCCTGCAAGCAATATAAATCCTTCCATTCCCCACCATCCAGTCAGAGCTGAAGAAGCTTCTTGGATGCGAAGCGAAATGTCTTCAAAGAAAAACAAGAAAGTCCAGTTGCCTCCTGAAGAAGCACCTTTGGGACAACCAGGACTTGGACAACTGAGAATCTCCATAGACATTTCAACAGAAAAAGGTCTCACTGACCTCGGAGGAAGTAGTTGGTGTCAAAGATTTTGACCACCTCATCCCGGTCCAATTTGTTGGGCTTCTCCTTGCAGGCCATGGTGTTCCCACTCCAGAAGACTCTTCCTTGGCTCAGCCGCTTGATGAAGATGCCTTGTTTGTTGCAATGCAGAAGGACACCCCGTTCCAGGTGCCCAAAGAGCTTTCTGGTAATCTGCCTCTGGCGCTCATTGGAGATCAACTCTGCGGATGGGAACTGCACGTGTTCCAGGCTATCCAGGGAATAGGGCGCTTCTCCCAGGGAGATCCGGCAGCCTTCGGGGCGAGAGGTGGTTGTGCTCCCCACCAGCTTTCCTCCATAGTAGAAGTTGATCACCATTTGGGAGTAGGCTACAAAGTCACACAAGGTAGAAATCATCAGGTGAGTTTGCAGGTAGCCTGTTTTGAGGGCTGCAAGGGGTGGACCCAGGTGCTCATCTCAAAAATGGGATCGTGGTATGGAAGAAAGTATTTCAGGATGTAAGCCCACCAGACTACATCAAAGCTGTGCTCTCTAGTGTAAATTGCCTTCAAACACAAATGACTTGCCTCCAGAAGTTGCCAGTGTTCCCACACCAGAGGTTTTATAGAAGAGATTAGACAACCATTTGTCTGAAATATGATAGGGTTTCCTGCTCTAGCAGAAGGTTGGACTAGAAGATCTCCAAGGTCCCTTCCAACTCTGTCATTCTGTTATTCTATAAATTTTCTGGGGCAAACAGAAAACGGAGCAAAGAGTGGGATCTTCAATGCCTCCATTTTACTTAAATGCTTGGAAAAACCAAGTCCAAGGGACTGACAAGAAGCTTGTGCCAAACTGGGAAGGTAGAATTATCCTCTTATATCTTCTTATCCTCTTCTCCGGTGGAAGCTTTGAATTTCATTGAGAAAATTGCACAAGGAAGCATTTTAAACTTCGCCTTAGCCTTGCTTATGGGACTGTTCACAAACTTGTAAGGTAGGGGTCTTCAAACCTGGCCCTTTTATGACTTGTGGAATTCAACTCCCAGAATTTCTCAGCCAGGCACACGTGCCTGGCTGAGAAATTCTGGGAGTTGAAGTCCACAAGTCATAAAAGAGCCAGGTTTGAAGACCCTCGTTGTAAGGAAACCCGATGTTGCCATCACAGGCACCTATCACCTGTTGGATTTACAGCCACATCACTGCGATCCTGAAGTCTTCGTGGAATCATTTTGAAATCAGAGTGGCCTTCAAACTTTGCTTTCCATAAGCATGTCCCACCAGAGTCATATCAAGCTTTCTTGCCCGTGATTTTTGTTCTGTAGCCCTATTTCCTTCCTCAAAGAGATCCACCCCTTCTCAGCCTTGTAACTTCATGGGCTTGCAGCTACAAAACTGCACAATTCCATCTTACAAGCCTCGTCCAAACTTTTGCAATAGTCATTTCTCCCCGTGCAGACTGGAACCCCGTGCCCTGTCCCCTGGTATTTTATCGAACACACGGTTGTTGACAATGAGAAAATGGATTTAAATATTAGTATTAGTATAAGTATTAGAACTATAGGAAAATACGTTTGGGGAAGGGTGGGAAACATAGAAAGAATGCGTGCTGATTGAGGCAGCCTTGAAGTCCTCAGTTCTCAGTATGCTTTATCAAAACTGCTGTGGCAACATAACTGATATATTTCTTTTTTTTTAAGACAATAACCTTGAGGATTGTAAAGGTAGAAAGTTGGAGAAGTAATTTGATATTTGTTGATTATGAATATTCAGACTTACATCATTTATTCACTTCATTATTTAGGGGAAGGATTTCCTCGAGCACTTGCTGAATAATTACTGCAGCAAGCCTTGATTACTGTTTTGGGGCTCTTGTATTTGATTCCACGGCATTATTGGTATTAATATTAGTATTATTAGTTCTAGTATCCATTCTGGACATTCCCCTCTTCCTGAAGGCATGCATAATGCTCACAGTCTTTGGAATGGAAAAACAAATGAGGCAATTGAAAAGGAATTGGAGTTAAATCATGGATAATCGCACTGGATACTGATTGAAAGACCATACCTAGAAGCGGCTCATATGCAGCAAACCCAGTCATCAAGGACAAAGCTATGGTTAAGAAAAGGAAAAAATAAATTATTAATTTTTCTTGTAAGCAGAATATACATCTGGAATCTCCAAATTAAGGCTTCCCTTCTCTGCTGGATTAAATTCAGATCAACTACTTCATCTGGGATGAGTGCTGTTGACTCATTGGGACTAACTCTTGAAGGCCTCCACCACTTTCTGCCATCTGCAACTGAGATGTCTCAATGTTGGACAATGAACTTTGTGCCTTCAGCCAGAAGATTGCTTGGTTTCAAGATCTGCAACTGCCACCCTTGACGTAAGTCAAGGACCGATTTGATTGGGTTTTCTTTTCCTTCTTGAAATTTGGCATCCTCATGAACTTGGTTCCATGGGCAAAGAGCAAGTTCACCTATATGGACAGGTTGTCCTCGCCTTTATCAGCCAAAGCAAGACCACCACAACAGAGTTACACAATGAGCTGGCCAGTTTATACTGTAAACACAATGGCCTAGTTTATTTATTCCATAAATAAGTGCTAACATAATTGCATTCTCTGTGCCTAGGAGAAAGGAATGAGTTTGGAAAACATGATAGGTCCACAACATCTGGAGATTCCTGTTTTATCCGGCAAACCATCTGCTACATATCCTGTTGAATAGAAGATGCTTTCTTGAGGATGAAAATAGCTCTTCCCTAGCAAATTCAGACATAAATACTGTAAGGTCTTAAAAAGTATTTAGTCCTCAAGATGCATGTAACATTATTGTGTTTGTTCTCTTTCAATGAAAAAAATTAAAGATGTCTCTGTGAGACTCTTGCTGGGGTGCAATTGGCTGTTGGAAATTTGACAAATACTTTACCGGTATCACATTAAAGCATCTCTGCCCTCATTGACCTGTCCACATCATCTTTGGTTTAAACAAATATGTCTGGATAATTTATCAAATCAAAGCTCAATTTAGATTCTTTCTGTAGTTCTTCACAGACTTCCAAAGGCTTATGGCTGAGGAATCAAGACAGCTATGGATAATATAATCTTGATGGAATTGACACAAGTCCTTCACCCAAAAATCTTGATGGAATTGACACAAGTCCTTCACCCAACAATCTTATGACAGGAATGACATCACCTGCTGTCTCTTTCCCACAGTCGGTGGGTGCCTATGACAAAGGAGGAGTTCTGCCTGAGCTTAGTTGTTGAGTTGCAGACATTTCATTACCCAACTAGATAACATCATCAGTGTGATAATGAGGCTAATTGATGGAAGTTACTTAGATGAGTAATGAAACTTCTGCATGCCAACAATCAACCAAGCTCAGAGAGCACCAAGAACCCCACAATTCAACCCTGAGCTACACATATTCTCTCCTATTGGAAAGGGTGGCTTACCAGGGTTCGACTGATGCATCCACCAGTCTGGGATGGGTGGATTTCTGCTGCTCTCCTGTGGTGGTGAAGGACTCCTTTTGATTGTGCCAAGATATTCCTCTACAGCTGAAGGAGTCTGGGGAGTTTATGGAGAAGACATGGAACCTTGAGCTGACCAAGCCATCAGAACTGACACCAGAAAGCAGTTTCTCTTACCCTAAATTATTCTGAGATTGGCCATCTCTGAATGCCATATAAAGTGACCCACATTTTTTTTTATCTATGGCCTTTCTCCCATATTGCCATGCACACTTATCTTCCTGAGTTGTACTTATTCTGGAAAGGGTGGGAGGAGCTGCAATGAAGGATCCAGGAAGCGTTCTCACAACAGATTCAATTTCCTGCAACCTACACAGAAATCAGCACTCAGGGGTTGTCCATTGAGTGTGATTAGAAAAGCCAAAATGGCGGCCACGAGTGCAATCCCAGCTTGCACTTTTGTGTGCATGTTGCGTTTTTTTCATGTACATGAAAAGGTTCAGGTCTACCATCTTGACTTTTTTATCCATGCCCTGCAGACACCACCGAAGCAATTCACCTGGAGAAGAATAGTTGGACCCTGATGGATGAATAGTATCATCAGTGGAAGGGCTTGGGGACCAATTTCTTCCATACTAAATCCATTTTATTGGACCAGGTTTTATTTACTCTACTACAGTGGTTCTCAACTTTTTCTTCACCACGGACCCTCCCTCCTTTAAATACCTTTTTGTGGCCATGCCCCCCCCCCCAAGACTTAACTCAAGATTTAAATCATAACGTTTTTTAAGCCTTCACATCACAGCCCATCAGGGGTTTGCGGACCACAGGTTGAGACTCACTGCTCTACTGTATGGAAAAACTCTGACCAAAAGATACAACTCTAAAGGGGGGAGGGGAAAACGACACTTTAGCCTAGTGTGAAACAGTCTAGTTACCTCTTTCATTAACTCTTCTATTGAGGAAGGATTACAATCCATGTCTGTGATCTCATTCAAGCTGCATTTGGTCCCCATTCCAAGTTTGCCTGGAAGGAAAGACCATTTGAGTCTTACTGCACATTTTACCAAGAATATCATTCTGCGGGAGATTCAGAGACTGATAGAGGTTGACAGAGAAAGAAGCAAAGGAAAACAAGAAGAAAAAGTGATCTGAAATCTGTCTATGAAGCTTCTTCAATCATCCAGATTATGGTTATCTTTTTCCAAAGGGCAACTGCACTTTCTTGGTTGTTCTTTTTCTTGAAGACATTTCGCTTCTCATACAAGAAAGCATCTTCAGTTAAGCAGTTAAAGCATCTTCATCCCCAACATTCGGTCAGAACTGAAGATGCTTCTTGGATGAGAAGTGAAACGTCTTCAAGAAAAAACAAAGTCCAGTTGCATTTTTTTTGGGGGGGGGGGAAATCAGCTTTGGGGTGATTCTAAAACCTCACCCTGTTGATTTGGCACTGAGGTGGGTAGAAAAACAGGATATTCAGAACTCCAGACCTGACAAGGTTTCCCCCCCACACACACACACACCATTAAATCATAAAGACAGAGTGCAGAATAAAGGACCAACATTTGGACATGTTTCAAACAGTAGCCTTTAGACAAACCCTTGAGGGCGAGGGCAACTTTTGTATTAGTTTTTAAATGCAAACCAGAGAGAAAATAAGTTGTTTTTTTGATCACGGGGAACCAAGCTTTGTGGATTTCACTGTAGGGACCCCCACCTTGACACCTTCAAAACATCACACAAAGGGAGTGAGAAAACAGCATTTGGGGTTGCTTCAAAGACAAAGGAGTTTATGCAATCAACAGCAAAAGCCCCGGTGCAGAGAGAGATTTCTTGAAATTCAGTTTTGCATGGTTGAAAAAACACCACACCAGAAGAACCACAGCTAAAAATAATGCCGGCTGTACAGCTCGGGTAAAGTCGGACATGGTGTTCTATAACCACAACATTTAGCTATGACAAAAGAGCGACCCAGAGTTGCATTTTTGCCCACTCTCACAACCCCGGAAAATGGAATCTTGGGGTTAAAAGGGGAGCAAATCCTCTCTGCTCCCACCGATGTCAAGAAAAGGACGTGGCAGAAAAGTAGAGATGGCTCGGGCACAGCAAGCTGGTTGAGATGGTTGCTCAAAAAGATGCACCAGACATGCAAGATCAAAAACCTCGAGTGGTTTTGCTTATACGGTTGTTTTCCAGCTGGGGAATTCTGGGAGTTGAAGTCCTAACATTTGTCTGGAAAGGGCAGGGATTTGCTTGATGCCACTTCCACATGTGGCTTAAGTATTTTCCTGGAGTTTTAACTCACTTTTTCAGTGCCACAGTAACTTCAAATGGTTGCTAAACAAATTGTTGTAATGGTTGTTGTTTGGAGCTGGGTGGTGCAGTGGTTACTATGCAGTATTGCAGGTTGACTCTGCCCACAGCCAGGAGTTTGATCCTGACCGACTCAAGGTGGACTCAGCCTTCCATCCTTCCAAGGACAGTAAAATGAGGACCCAGATTGTTGGGGGCAATGGGCTGATTCTGTAAACTGCTTAGAGAAGTTTGTAAAAGCACTATAAAGCGGTATATAAGTCTAACTGCTATTGCTCTACCTGCAATCATGCTATTTTTTTCAGAGAACCATTTATTTTAAATGCACCAGTGTTTCGATCTAGCTCTACATAAGGGAGGACTTTAGTTCTCTTCTCTCCAATAATTTGGAGAGAACAGTTTGAATCATTTCTCAACCTTAGCGGCTCTAAAGATTTTTAAAATCTGTGTAACTTATCGTGGGAAAGGTTTTGTTTTGAAGAGAAGCCAATAAGAGCTAAGCCCACCAACTAATACCTGCACCCAGACATAGTTGCAGTGAGCAGAGGCAGTGCTGCAAAGCTGCATGGCTGGGCCCCACTTACATTTCTGTTCTTCCTCTGGAACAATGCGGTAAACCTTGTAGGGCTCCGAAATGTCCAGTTGTGACCTCTCGGTCACCTCTTCAAAGTCAGGGCTCTTGTTTAAGGCACAACGCAGTCGAGTTTTCCACGTGGCCGGCTCTGCCTTGTCACCTTCTTTGTACTTCCCTTTGAATATTGCCCAGGCCTACAAGGAAGGACAGGAACAGTTCTCACAAGGAAGGACTCAACGGCTTGAGATCCTGATCTAAGAAAGGGACAAAGGATTCCCAAGGAAGAGGCAAAGGATTCCCAAGGAAGAGGCAAAGGATTTCCAAGGAAGAGGCAAAGGATTCCCAAGAAAAGGACAAAGGATTCCCAAGGAAGGGGCAAAGGAGAGGCAGCTTGGTTTAGTGTTAAGACATCAGGCCAGATAGTAGGAGATTGTGAGCTCAAGTCCCACCTTAGCCATGAAAACCAACTGGGCAATTGACTTTAATTTACATTTTATTTGGCCAACTGTGATTAGGCACACGAGGAATTTGTCTCCAGTACAAAAGCACTCAGTGTACATGCAATCTGGGGGCCCAGCCCCACTCTCTCAGACCAAACCCACCTGACAGGGAGGCTGTTGTGGGGAAAATAGGAAGAGGAAGGGGTTTCAGGTGTGTTCACCACCTTGAGTTATTTGTAAAAATAATAAAGGTGGGAAATAAATACATAAATATAATAAAGATGGGATCCAAATCAATGAATAAAATAAAAACAAATTAGGAAGACCCTCAGTAAATCCATCTGCACCATCACTTCATGGGCCACTGGTCCTGTAGAGGCCATTCTTCATCCTTAATTTTTAGGCTTCTCCCACATCTTAGGATCACCGGTGTCAGCACCCATGACACGTCAAAACATCTTGCCCGCTATTTTAAAAATACATGCAGATAGCCTCTTTAAAATACAATTTCTACTGAGAATCAAGGTGTATTCAACTTTTTTCCTGACTACTGCAAGCACTGCCGTCTAAATTACCCCAGCTCTCCAATTCAACACCACAGACAAAGTAAAAGAAATATCTCCTTGGTAGTGGTGAGGAATTGGGGTCCCATCTATTTAACTACCATCCAATTCAAAACAAGTTCTAGGTAAACTTGAAGTTGTTCCAATGTAGGGACCCATTTTTACATGATGAGGGTGGAGGGGAAAGAGCTGAAAAAAAAATCTAAGTTGGACACCATGATTTGGCTAGCAAGATGACTGGCTTATACATTTATTTATTAAATGTGATAAAATAGTGAAATGAAATGGGTGGGATTGAGTTTAGCAAAATTCACTCAAAAAGGGGATGGACAACTTCATATTTGACAATTATTTGGATCTGAGGCCAAACTACCAACAACTCAATCAAAGAATGTCTGTGATTTCTCTAAAAAAAAAAAGACGATTGGTAATACCTTGAAAATTGATGCGTCCACCTCTTGGTTATAATCCTGTTTTCCTGCATGTTTCCATGGGATACGAAACATGGTTTTCTCCTCGTTCTCCCAGATCAAACCAGGATACATTCCACTGTCAATTTGTTCGATCAGCCATTGTCTAAGCCGCCTTCCACCGTTTCGGTCACACACCCTGTAAGGAGAACATGTCAAGGGCTTTCTTCAACACTGGAGTCCTTTTGCTGTGGAACTCCAATATTGTTAAAGATTCAGTCGCTAATCTGGTGTTTCTCACCCATGGCTGGCTGTGGAATTCTGGGAGTTGAAGTCCACCCATATTAGAGTTCCCAAGATTGAGAAACCCTGCTCTGATCCTATGCTCCATTTTTAACCCTCTATGAAATTGATCTGACAGGTGTCAACAGGGAGGACCTCAAGAAGGAAGGTGTGCATTTGCGTGGTAGCTACAGATCTAGGAAATAATAAGAAAAAATTTGGTGGTTGTAATATAATGTAAACCACAGAGTGTTTGGGGCAGATGGAATGCTCTTGTAGCAAAAGTTATGATTCCAACTCAAATATCTTATATTTTAACAGATGCTGATGTACATTCTACACCAGCTAGATAGCAACACTTAAATCAATGTTGGCTGGTTCTGAAACTGATCCAGAGTCAATCATAGTTAGAACTTGGATTCGGGGGGGGGGGAGTTCCTGATGCCAGTAATAACAATTTCTGTATTTTTGCATTGTTGCTTTGAAGCAAAATGGGTGACAAACAAATCTGACAAATAAAAATATCGAATGGACAGGTCCAGGAGATCATGAGGAGCCAGGTTTGACTTGAGGGGGTCAACAAGAGATCCAAATTATATTTTATAATATGTGGAAGTTTATGTCACAGAGGAACACTGAGTGAAAAATTTCAAATTGCTTATATCTATATTAGGGAAAGACCAACACAGGATAAAACTCTGCCTAAGCCTTTTTGAGTGCCATGATTTTTCTTGAAAGCAGTCACTACGAGCGCGTCATTGGAGGTAAGATACAAATAGAGATAAGTCACAACCGAGGGGAAAAAAATATGGCACCCGCAAGAGGTTTGATTCCAACTGCATTTTAAGGAAGTCTCTTCACAAACAAAATGTTCAGTGTAAAACTGTGTGAGATAATGTATCAGTTGACTGTGGGTGTGTGGGGGGGGAGAGAATTGCCCAAACTATCTTTAATCAAGAACAATTAACAATTTTCCCTGAGAAAGAGCTTCCTCAAGAATCAGATTCCTTTTACAGTGCTCTCTCTCTCTCTCTCTCTTTATAAAAATGGAAATATTCAGATACCCATGGTGGATAACTTAGAACACAGAGAATGAAACTTCACGTTTTGCAATTATTATTATTTTGTTAAAAGAGGTGAAAATTTTTCCTAAACATTTCCTAAAACATTTCCTAAATTGCAGCCATCCCGAGTGAGTACAGCTCGCATGTCCCACCGGATTTATTAACACGTCAATGCCCTCAGTGCACCTGTTATTGCCAGTAATCAACCCAAATGAGAAAGGCAGAAGACTGGGCCCGAGGCTAGCAAAACCGGACCCTGTCAAACAGTTTCCCCACTGCTACAACAACAGCTGTAATTCTAGTAGATTGGACTGCTATTGTTGGAGAACCACCACTGCCCTAATATGCCCGACAGCACAGTTAAATCTAGGTAAGCAGATGCTCTGTAATGGGGAATTTAATAGAATAACAGAGTTGGAAGGGGCCTTGGAGGTCCTCTAGTCCACCCCCTGCTCAAGCAGGAGACCCTATATGATTTCAGACAAATGGTTGTCTAATCTCTTCTTTAAAACCCCCAGAGTTGGAGCACCTACAAATTCTGGAGGCAAACTGTTCCACTATTTAATTGTTCTCACTGTCAGGAAATTTCTCCTTAGTTCCAGGTTGCTTCTCTCCTTGATTAGTTTCCACCCGTTGCTTCTTGTCCTGCCTTCAGGTGCTTTGGAGAACAGCTTGACTCCCTCTTCTTTGTGGCAACCCCTGAGATATCGGAAGACTGCTATCATGTTACCCCTGGTCCTTCTTTTCACTAGACTAGACGTACCCAATTCCCGCAACTGTTCTTCGTATGTTTGAGCCTCCAGCCCCCTAACACTATTTGTTGCTTTTTTCCCCCAAGATCTGAAGCAACAGCTTTTGAGCAACATCTCAATAGTCATAGAATCAGAGAAGAAGCAAAGTCAAGAAGTCAAACATTTCTCTAAGTTAGAATGCCATGAGCCTTAAAGATCTGGAAGTAAACTGCGAGTACCTGTCACACAAACCACATTTAAATAACAACCTAGAATAACTCACTACAAATTCTTGCTAGAATTTTACATTCTAAATTTCAGCTGATGGGGAAGGTTTCTGATTTGGGCTTCTCTGGATGGTGCGCCATTTTTAAAACTCCAGCCACAATTGCCTTTTAAATCCTGTCAAAAAAAGAACAGCCACGGTCCAGTGAACCATTCTACAGGAAGAGTCCTCTGTGCAAGTTAACTCGGAAGGCAGCCCCTGTACGGGATGTAAGCCACCCTGAGTCTTCGGAGAAGGGTGGGATATAAATGGAATTAAAATAAAAATAAATAAATAAAATAAATCCATGAGAGCAGCAGCTTCTGAGTTCTTCAGGACCAGGAAGGAGGCCAGAGCAGAAAAGTCCCAACTCTGCTTCTACGCCAGTGTTTCTCAAGCTCAACCACTTTAAGATGGGTGGACTTCAACTCCCAGAATTCCCCAGCCAGGGAATTCTGGGAGTTGAAGTCCACCCATCTTAAAGCGGTTGGGCTGAGAAACCTTGTTCTAGAGACAGATGTCGATTGCACCATCGTTTGGCTCTCCACCATGAGAAGGCAAGCCAACGGTGTCCTCCCCTTCCATCTCTACTTGCTCCTTCTCCGTTTCTTGTTCTGAAGCCTCTACTTCAGGCAGGAAAACCACCCTGGATGGCCACCTTTTGAATGGCAGTGCCAAGGATGACCGCTCATCAGAGTGGGGGAAAGCCCAAAGCTGCAAGGACCGACCCGGATCAAGCAAAGATGGCAACTGCAGGATCGAAGGGAAGGGTCGGGGCCAACCACCGCCAAGAAGATGTCCATGGTCCTGATGCGCCACAGTCCTAGGAGACTCCCTCTGGAGGCTAAGAGCCCTGGATCTGGAAGCCCAGGGGACCCAACAAGGCACCAGGCTGGCAAGACGTGCCCACCCGCCTCCAGGGAAGCCCTCTCGCCCCCTCCCCTCCCCTCCCCTCCCGCTGACCTGCTCCACATCTGGACTGCGCCGGCTGCAGCGCGGTGAGAAGCTCTCCAGGCTAAGCGCAGCGCCCGCAAGGCTAGCCCGAAACTCGCGCTCGGAGGAGCTACGCCCCGCCCTTTTATCCCCCCGGCCAAGCGGAGGGCGTCGGCCAACAGGTCGCTGGGCCAATGGCAAGCTCGAGCGGGAGGCAGGCTGGCCAATGGGAGGGGAGCACAGCCAGGGGTTTCTTGCCAGGGCACCCCTTTCCGAGAAGTCAGCGGGCGCGCGCGTCAGGCGCTCCCGCTGCCAGGTGGGCGTCTGCCGGCCGGGGGCCGGCTTGGTGAAGCGCCGCGGGGCTCGAGGGTGGCCTGGGGTGCCCACCAGGCGGAGACGGAGGAGCTGGAGGATTTGCCAGGAGCATCTGCTTCTCCTTCTCGGGAAACTTTCCTTTCCTGCCTTCTTTCCTTCCTTCCTTCCTTTCATTTCTCTCTCCTTCCTTCCTTCCAACTTACCTACCTACCTTTCATCTCTCTCCCTCCCTCCCATCCTTCTTTCTTTTTCTGCCTTCCTGCTATTTTTCTCTTCTTTCCTTTCCTTTTATTTATTTATTTTTTTTGGCCTTCTTGCCTGCCTGTTTTCTTTTTTTTTTCTTTCTTTCTTTCTTTCCTTCCTTCCTTTCTTTTCCTTTCTTTCTATCGCCTTCCCACTTTATTTATTTGTTTGGTGTGGTTTTTTTCCCCTTAGTAAATGGTAGAAAGGCAAGGAAGAGACTCTTGAAGGGGCAGGAGTAAAGTCCAAAGGGCGAGAAAACGGTGATTAGGGTGGAAACTCAGCGGAGGTTGGCAGGTGGCTGAAGGGCGGTGGCAATTGTGTCCGTTTACGACACCACAAAGAGGGTGAGAATTGTGTGCAATTGCCCAGCAGCTGAAAATCTATTAAAAATTGTAAGAAACATCACTATAGGACAAAACTGGAGGCAGCTTTCCCTCATTCTTGAGGAGGGAAATGCATTTTAAAACTGCATTTCTTCCTTCCTCACCTACTATTATACTACAGAGGAAAACTAAAGCTTTCAGAACTATTTGGCCAGTTGATAGACAGTGGGCAGCCCAACACGTTTTCTTCATTTTATCTATTTATTTTTCCTCCGCGTCTAGGGGCAGACTGGAGTCCATGCATTTGTGGACAACCTTATTATTTTATTAAATCAATAAAGTTTAGTCTTGAATGTTAAACTTCTCCCGGCATGTTTGCAGAGGCCGGCCAAGGAATGTCAGGAGGGTCTGGCATCTGTCGAATCTAAGGACCAACAGTCCCAAAATATCCTTTTCCTTTCCAGGGACATGGAAGTTAGGCTCTCTCATCACCATCTCCATGTTTGGTCACCCAGGTTGAGCTCCCTTGTTTGGCTCCATTTCAGCCTTGGACTTTTGTCCAAGGAGGACATGCATCCCTTGGTGGTTTTCGTGCAGATGTCACCAAACTAGGTGACATCATCAGTGCTAGAAGAGAGTGGAATTTGTGAGGAGGAGGTAGAGGAGGAGGAGGAGGAGGTGGTGGTGGTGGTCTTTGGCACTCTTGAGTTTGGTTGTTTTCTTGTGACATTCCATTACCCACTAGCACTGATGGTGTTGCCTAGTTTGGGTAATGAAATGTCTGCAAGGAAACCACCAAGCTCAGAAAGCACCAAGGATCCCACAATCCTCCTCCTCCTCCTCCTCCTCCATCTTCGAGAAAACCACCAAGCTCAGAGAGCAGCAAGAACTCCTCATTTCAACCCTGAGGTTCAAAGATTCTCCTTTATCAGAATCTCAATATTTGCAGCAGACAAATCCTGAAAAAGGAAGTAGCCTTCTCACAAGATGTCTGCTGTTCTGTTTCTTGGAAATTCAAGATTCATAGTATCTCCTTTTCCTCCTAATTCCTGGAAACCCAAAGGGTGGCTAATGATTGTTCATATCTTGGCACTCCAGCATCTGGTGGACATTCCTGGCATAGTCTAAAACTCCATCCTGTCCTTCCCAGAATGAAGGTTGAAACAGGTCGTCTTCCTCTTCCCCTCCTATCACATCAATCCGCCCCCTTTGTTTCATTGTCCCATTCCCACAATCCCCTCATCTTCAAAAAGTAATAAATGTGGCTCTCAGCCACCAACTGCTTGGCCAGAGACTTTGTCTATGGAGATTCTTAGTCATCCAGGTCCCTAAGGTGCAAAGTCCCTAAAAAGCAACTGGACTTTGCTTTTTCCTTGAAGATGTTTCTCTTCTCATCCAAGAAGCTTCTTCAGAAATGAAGAAGCTTCTTGGATGAGAAATGAAACGTCTTTGTGGGAAAACAAAGTAAGTCCAGTTGCTTTTTTAAAAAATAAATAAATAAAAACAAACCTTTGGGACATCCAAAGACCTTGTTTGTCCTACTTTCCTGGATGTCCATAGATAAAAAGCAACCCTTGAGATTTGATGTTTGAGTCTTGGGGAGGGAGAAACCTCCAAGATCCTGTACCTATCTGATTTTCACCTCTGATTTGTCTACCCAGGGCCTTCCTTTCCTAGGAACACGGATTGTGCAGCCTCTGAGAAAGCAACTGGAGGGGAGATCTTCCAGGCTAGATCGAGGAATCAAATGCTCTCGCTTAAGCAACGTATCCCACCGTAGTAGCTTCGATCTGTTGCTAGCATGATTGCAAACATAATCTCTGCTTATCACATATCTACGATGATTTCCTGTTCCTACCAGAAACAGCCTCTTTTCTTTTTCTGAGCTGAGTTCCCGTGTGGTCTTCCTGTGCCGTTTGCAAAAGAGCCAGACAAACTGTCTGGGCTTCTTCTGAACTTCCCCCCACAAGCCATTTTGACCAACAGCCAAAACTGTAGTTGCTTCTCTGTTGAGGCTGCAGGCCAGTCTCCCAAAGGAGCCAAGGAGTTTCACTTGATGATTTGGGAAGAAAAGGTCTTGAGCACAACTAACCCATTGCTCACTGCCAGCAGTTCGATCCTGACCAGCTCAAAGTTGACTCAGCCTTCCATCCTTCCGAGGTCAGTAAAATGAGGATCCAGATTGTTGGGGACAATACACTGACTCTGTAAACCTCTTAGAGAGGGCTATGGCTGTTGCTACAAGAATGGCCACCTCATCCAAAATGGTTAACAATATGGCAGATTAATTGAAAAGGTGAAGGTTCTGTTGAAAATTCTTGCCCACAGATTCCCAGTGTTGATGGCAAAATGGGATTCTCTTCCCTGGCTAAAGATTTGTGTGACCTGATGGTGATTGTGTGAAGGTTGCAGGTGTAGATTTATTTAAGGGTTTCTTTTGAACATGTATGTGAAAAACCCTTTAAGCAGTATCATGAAAGAAACTCAGGGCAATCCTACACTAGGATAGATCCCCAGATACTTAGTATAGAATTGCTGGTTTATGTTGTTGGGTATTATTATTGTTGTTCATGTAAACATCATATTGATTTTCATTATTTAAGTTTATTGGTGGCTTATCGTAGTAATGTACCCATCACAGTGCATCAAATTTGGGGCACTAATTCAAACAACAGTTGAAGTAAACCTAATACAATTGGTTTCTCAAAATCTGAATATCAGCTCCAATTCTAAGAATTATTGCTAAAAAAACCTGTTTCCCAAGATAGATACTTCTGTATTCACCACTCCTATTCAAAAACAAGCATTCTCCATATGAGTTTTGAGAACATCCCTCAAGAATTACCAAGATACTTTCCCATCTTCTCAGCCAGCAAGAAGCTTGGGATAACTGTAGACCTGTCTCCTTGGAACGGTTAAATGACCCCATACTTTCTCCCTAATGTAGGCAGCCTCCAAATGGACAGTAAGAGGCACTTGTGGAGAAGCCCACTGTTGCAGCCCCAACCCACAAGGAGACTGAATGACAGAGTCAAGGAAGAAGCAGAAGGGAAGGAACTGCAACAACCTCTTCAAGATGCAGCAAATCAGTCAAGGCCACCTCATCTTCCAAAAGATGTAGCAAAACAAGGTTCTTTCAAAAGGCGCCTCATCGGCCAGTCCCTTGGTAGTGGCCACTGGAGCTGCTCTCACCACATTTGGTGTGTGGCTGGTGGCTGGCTGGGCTTGGAGCACCGTTCCATTTGGTTTCTCCAGGTCCTATTTCTGGCTCATTTACTTTCTCTTTTTGGGGGGAGAGCAACCGCTGTAGCTCCTCTTGGTCAGGGAGTGGGTTCTTGCCATACTCCACGAGGACCCAGGTTCGGTACTGCCGAGACAAAATTCCAGAGGAGCTGTCAATGAGAAGACTTGGCCAAGGTACAGAGAGTACATAGAATGAAAGATCAGGGAACAGGCTATCGTCAACTCAAGGAGAAAATGCTGCCTTAGAGGAAAGATATGGGTCACCTAAGACCCATATAGCACAAAGACACAAAGACACAGTCCGTGCCAGGGGTCTTCTCACACTATCTCCACGGACCTCTAACATGATCACTTCCTTCCAGAACTAAAGTTCTATTAGTCCTCCTAAGCCAGAGCTAAGCTGGAAGTAGAACATAGAGCACAGAATAGTAGGGCTGGAAGGACCTCGGAGGTCTTCTAATTCAATTTCCCGCTCAGGCAGGAGACCCTATACCATTCTAGACAGATGGCTGTCCAATCTTTTCTTGGAAACCTCCAGGGACAGAGCACCTATAATTTCCGGAGGCAAAAGTCATTGTTGTTCTCATTGTCCAGAAATTTCTTCTCAGTTCTAAGTTGCACCTCTCTTTGATGATCTTCCACCTGTTACTTCTTGTCCTTGGTGCTTTGGAAAACTGGATGACCCCTTGCCTCTTTGGCAGCCCCTCAAGTACTGGAAGACAGTCATCATGTCACCCTAGTCCTTCTCTTTGTTAGACTCAACATACCTAACTCCTTCATTCGCTCAACATATGGTTGGTTTAGCCTTCAGACCCCTGATCAACGTTGTTGCTCTTCTTGAATAAAGTCACTTTACTCAACTCTTCCTTGGAAAAATAACACACAATTACAAAAGCCCGATCCACTTCCAGGATCATCACCAAATTGGCTCCTAGAAGAGCCTGCGGTGGGTCTTAATTTCAAGCCCAGGGAGCAGCAAAATACCTTGGTCACTTTCAGAAAGCCACGTGAGGAGAGGATGAGTAAAGCACGAAAAAGTCAACGAGACAGGACTTTTACCATGCCAATCAGAGCAGGCTGTGAATTCCATTCATAGCAGCCTTTAAGGTCCCCTGATCATTAATTTCCACAAGTGGGTTGTGGCTAGTTTTGGGGGACTTCCAGTGGGAATTTTTAACTTTTTTGCCTCTCCTGACATACCTCTCTTTGGCTCACGGAGCCCACCCCCACCCCCACCCCCGCCTGTAACCAGCCACAGATTGTTTTGAAACAGGAAAACACGCGACAGTTCACTCCCGTTCTCGGGGCTACGAACAAGACCGAAAGCTCATTTGATTTTTCTGATACTGCCAAGCCGTTCCAATAAAACAGCATCTGGGAGCTTAATTAAGATTGCCAAAGCCTTTAACTCCACCCTCCGGTTTCCCTCTGGGCCAGCATAAAAATTGGACTCAAAAAAAAAAAGAAAGAAAGAAAAAGAAAGAAAGAAAGAAAAAAAGAATTTTTCATTTCCCTTTCCCGCTGTTCAAATTCTGCTTACACAATCCTCGGCCTCAGATGTGCAGCGAATAATTTGCTAGAGATTATTGAGGTGCTGTTCCAAATTGTTGCTGATCAGACAATATGACATGAAATTTGGCTTTCTTTGCAAATCAATGTTAGCAGAAAACGCACACACACACACAAACATATAAACACCCCACACAAACTATCTATCTATCTATCTATCTATCTATCTATCTATCTATCTATCTATCTATCTATCTATCTATCTATCCTTTAACAAATCATATGATTTGCTACAATGCTTATTTGGGGATTTCCAAAAGAAAACTTTTTTTCACCTTGTGCATAATGAATTAATGTTTTAGCTACTCTGGGAACAGAAAGATGGGGGGTTTTCTGTTTTCTTTTTTTTTTTTTTTGCTTTAATGAAGGAAAAAGTAGTATATTAGATAGAAGAATGAGAAATATTTTCACTAAACTAACTTCTTGTCAGGCAAAAAAGATCGGGTCCACCCATGAAGGTCCAATTAAGCTGATTTATTGCAAAACAGCCTCTGCGCAGGAATCTTCTCAGCTAAACAATCAGCACTTCCTAAGAGTTAGATAAGGGTCAATGAAATTCAAGGGAGCTGAATTTAGTTTGCTTGTGGTTATGTGGGGATTCTAGGCTGCTCCCCCTTTTAACTCTGCCTCCAGTTTTGCTACTCCTTCCCCTACTCTTCCTAAGTAGACATTTAGAGGGGGCTCTACTGCTTTGCGTTATAGGGAGTGGGGTGGATTAAGCATCTGAGATCAGTGAGCCTAAAAAATGAAAAATTGGTGTGTGGAGGGGGGGGAGTAATATGTCACCACTGCTGCAGGATAAGGTCAAAAAAAGCCAAGATGTCAGTCACAATGGTGTGATTAAGCTCCATCTGGTTTCATGGTTTCATGTCTGTCTTATATCTTGACTTTTTGACCGCATTCTGACCTACCGCCGAGCACTTGATTACCAAGCCTTGGATCTGCACAGATAAACTCTCTGGAAAAGGATGAAGCTGAAGTGTAAATTCATTTCAGAGAATCAATCAAAAGAGAAACTAATATTCAGTTTCAGTGTCTGGAGTGAAACAGCCCCAAGAACGCCTGTGGTTGTGACTCTAAAGGTCAACCTGAGCTCGCGATCTTACTCTTCGATGTCTTCCAGGAAGCCCTTTCAACAAGGCATGGCAAGAAGTCAACAGTTATTCAGAGGTAAGGTAAAGGTAAAGGTTCCCCCGCACATGCGTGCTAGTCGTTTCCAACTCTAGGGGCCGGTGCTCATCTCCGTTTCAAAGCCGAAGAGCCAGCGCTTGTCCGAGGACGTCTCCGTGGTCATGTGGCCGACATGACTAGACGCCAAAGGCGCACGGAACGCTGTTACCTTCCCACCGTAGTGGTCCCTATTTTTCTACTTGCATTTTTACGTGCTTTAGAACTGCTAGGTTGGCAGAAGCTGGGACGAGTAACAGGCGCTCACTCTGTTACGCGGCACTCGGGATTCGACCCGCCAAACTGCCGACCTTCTGATCGACAAGCTCAGCGTCCTAACCCACTGAGCCACCGCATCCCTATTCAGAGGTAGACTGCCTCTAAAAGGCGCAGTTCTACTTCAGTATCGCGATATATCAATAGCTTTTGCCTTCTCCTTTTCCGTGAAATTGCTGTCACTCCCCTCTTCTTCTAATTATCAAAAATCAGCAGCCTGCTGGAGAACTATCAGGCTAACAGATTTTATGAAAAGATGTTTCATAAACTCATAAACAACATTATCTGATTTAAAGGGGAAAAAATCGTTTCGTATAGGGGTGCCCAACCTTGGCCACTTTAAGCCGTGTGGACTTCAGCTCCCAGAATTTCCCAGCTGGCTGCACCACTAAGAAACGCTGCTCCAATACTCGAAAATCCAGAAAATATTTGGTTTTGAGGCTTTGCCTGCCAGATGCAGGACGGGAGGGACAAACAGGATGAGCTGTTTTCCCTTCGTTGGTGTCTGGTCCTTTTAGTTACAACTTGAAAATGGATATCTATCCCCACGCTCAATGCCTCTTTTTAAAAACTCACTGGCAGAAAATTACATGTCGGCAGGATGGGTGGGTGGGTGATGGTCCCACCCTCAAGACCCCCAGCCGCTTTCCTGGTGGGCACATTCCGCCCTCTAATGCCACAGCCCAGGTTCCAGACCAGCTGCGCTTCTGGGGGAAACATTTTAGCTGTTGGGGGGAATCCCAATCTCAGTTCAGCAAGAGTTGAATGTTTTCGACTTTTTCTTCCCTGCACTGTGACTCTCAGCTCCTCTTCCCACTTGGCCTCATCCCACTCCATGCAGACTTTTTCTCAGAACATCCTAATTTCAGAAGTTCAGGGGAAAAAGGAAGTAAGCCCACAGTAAATTCAGTTGGCTTGGGAGAAACCAGAGTTTCCCTCCTGGCGTGGGTAGGAGGATCAAAAAAGTCAAGATGTTAACCCAAACCATGCAAGGGAATCCCTGACACATTTTTTACCTGTGTTGCACACACAATGTACATCAAAATGGATGTAGCGTTGACTACACCTTGCAATCAAAAATCAAGATTCCACCTTAGTTGACGAGGTTCCTGCCGAGTTCTGGGTTTTGAGAGGAACAAAGGAGGTAACCAGCTTTGGGAAATCCTCTCCGGGATGAGAGGACCAAGGTGACCCATAAGAAAAAGGAACAAAGCTCATAAGATGTTGTCCTCTTGGCCCTCACCCAGCCCTTGGAGACCCCTGATTACCAACATGCAAGGGAGGCACATCAAACATGTGCAGTCCAAGATGGGGCATCCCGGCATTACCCTGAGTGCGTGACTCAATGCACTAATTATTTCTCCCCTATTGTGCCAGTTCATGTTCTTGCCTTGCCCATCGGTTTCCACTTTCTAAGCATTAACTTAGTCACCTTCCACAAGATGGGCAGTTATATAAATTAGCTAGATAAATAAATAAGTAACAATAAAAGCAAGTAATTAATAAAAAGTAAATGAATTGCCGCAGTCTTCAGAGAAGGACACAAGCGTGCAAAATTTGCCCCTAATGACTTCTGGGTCCAACAAGGTGCCCTTATGATGCCATACCTCCTGCAGTAATGTGGCTTCGTATTCCTGAAGCTGTTTCTGAAACCCAAAGTTGGGGCTCACGTAGGAACGGGCCACTTTGGCAGCAGCCAAACATTCTCTCCAGCCAAGGCTGGTTACCGTCATCAGGTAGGCCACCAAAATCGTGGTGCTGCGAGAAACTCCTGCTAAGCTGTGGCGACAGAAGACAGAAGCCATGGTTTTCAGTTTACACAGAAGTGGAAAATATTCACAACAGACTCAGGATTAGCAAGAGTTTCTAACTCAAGAGAAAGTAAAATTGTCAAAATCTTATACCTGTAATTGCCCATTGTCACATTAAGTTATATAATCACGGCTTGTTTAACAAACCAAAATTAACTGGATTCAACTAACTAAGCAAGACACAAAATGGGAGTCAGTGAGATTAAATGGTTAAGGTGTCTGATGAGGCCTGAGAAGGCTTGGGTTCAAGTCCATCTTTGTCTACAGACGTGCACTGATTGTTTTTAAGGCAGATCTGGGAACCCAATTTTTCACAAACTCATAATAATGGGTGTAGTGTCAGTGTTTTCAAACTTGGCAATGTTAAGATTTGGGGATTTCAATTCCCAGAATTCCCCAGCTAGCAAATGTGGACATGGTCAACTCCTAAAATTCCCCAGCCCACCTTTATCCATCACCACCGCTACCATTCTGCTTAGTAAATCCACAAGATTTAAAGTTATGTTTATTTGCAGATCTTTAAATTCCCAGAGCATGGGTTTCCCGGGAAAATAACAAAAAAAGGCAGGATTACATACCAGTGAATGAGACAGGCTCCACCATGCAGTCTACATTCATGGACAAACCTGATACACTCTTTAAAATGTTGTATTCTGGAATGGAGAGAAGAAAGAAACTTCACTTGCTTTGAGATTCTAACTAAGCACTTCTCTTGACTAGCAAGCCCGAATTCAAGAAAGAACATTCAATAAACTATAGCTGTTCCTCATGACAAGGCAGGATCTAGGGGGACCTTCTGGTTGAGTGTGTTGAGCAGGTTCACCAAGACCTCCAGACCTATCCTGAAGCCACCTCTGCAAATTGTGTTATGCAAGGAGGTTTCTGTCAAGCACAAGGGAAATCAGGAGATAAAGGAGAGTATTTGTAGCTCAGGGTTGACATGAGGGGTCCTTGGTGCCCTCTGAGCTTGCTTGTTTTCTTGCAGATCTTTCAATACCCAAACCAGGTAACGTCATCAGTGCATATCAGGAGATCCAGGCAGTTCAAATGTGTATAAAGATTTATTGTAAGCTTAAGCTCTCCACGAGAATCTGAACTACTAACAGTCAAGGGAAATTAGTGGGAGTTAAGAATAGAAAGGAATTCAAGGTGGGCTGTACTTAGATCTCTTGTGGACACGCAGGAACTTATGACTGATGACGCGTTTGACCCCTTCTTCAGGCTCAGCTTGGTCATCTCCTACAGTTTCTGCTCTTTGTGACTGTGGTGATGTGCAGAGAACAACACACATGTATACCTGCCTTCTGTGTCCTGATCAATACACATTTAAGGAGCTCATGGCAGCGCAACAGAACACAATTAAAGTTGCCGGTTTCTGAGCTAGATCTATTTAATTTGCACACATTTTAATCTTGTAGTTTATGTTTTAAATGTTCTATTATGCATTATTTCAATTCTGATGCTTCTGGTATAAATAAGTAAATAAATAAGTTTGCATAACTCTGTCATGCCCTCACATTTAAACATATATGTTTCCCACTCTAGTATGGTATGCTTAAGGTGACATGACAAATGGAAGGAAAATTATTGAGATTGGCTATAATAACCAAATTAAGATTCTGCTATACTGCCTCCCCACTTTTATGCTCCAGTGAACCAGGCAGCTGTGTGCCCGAGCTACTTCCAAGTGTTATTTAAAATTCTGGACTTTAAAAAAATGATTCTGTCCTTTTTGCCTTTGTCCTGTCTATCTCCATGAAGGTCATTTTTCTTACTCTCTGCAGGAAGGGCAACCCTCCAGATCAATCAGCAAAGCTGTTTGAGATAATTCTCCAGGGATTAAGATCCTTCCAGGAGCCATCCCCCTGCCCCACCCCCCAATTTTTGGAGCAGAAGCAGGGTGGGGGTCCAAAACTCTGGCCTTCATCTGTGGCTATGGGGCCAATCCATGCCACCCCGTTGTCAGCTAGCTTCTTGGAAAACCCTTTCAAAGTTCATTTGAGATTGTGAAATCCAGACTCCAAAAACGAGTGCAAAAATAGGCACTTCTGAACAGAGTTTCCTTCCTTTGGCCCACTGCTCGGAGAAGTGTTTGATTGCACAAAAAAAGATGGAGGGGAGGGAGGAGTAAATAACATCCAATTTTGCTGAAGTAGGATATTCTCACCAAAAAATTTTTTCACAGAGAATATTTAGCTCAGAGGAGAAAATGCTTGCAAAAATGCTGCCATCTTTGGCTTCAAAAGTTCAAAAGTTATTAAATTCAAAATTCAAAAATGGGAAAAAAATAAAAAAAAAACTTTAAAAGAGGTTGGTAATTTTTCAAAGCGAAACCAACGCTTCAGCAGCACATAAATTTAACACACGGTTATTAACTAGGTACAGTAGCCACACATTTTTATAACAGGAACACAAGAGATTTGTGTGTAAGTGTGAAAAAACCAAAGGTTCAAGAACAGTCATGTGTGTGGGTGAACAATAAAACTGCAGCTGTAAATTTCGTGTAATTAAATTAGTCCATTTTTCTGTCTGCAAACCTGCACGGGATGAAGCCACAACTTTGTGCATTTTTTTTCAAACGTTCTGCCCACCCATCTGTTCAGAAGGCTGGGATCAGTATAGCTTGTCCATCATCTGAATATTTCACGCACTTTCCAATCAATGCCACCACATCATTTTATCTAAAGATCTCATTGGGTCAATCACATAACACTTTTTTTTCCTAGCTAATTTCACAACACTTGGGAGGGGGGGAAATTCAGCTTGATTTTCCCGGTTTGTACAAGTAGCCTATGCTTTCCTTGAAGGATGTCCACAAGTAAAATGAAACACTTGGAAATGCCTTGCTTTGGATGATGCAGCTTTGATGCATCATCAAAGAAATTATTATCATTTAGCGTATGATGAGCACATGGCAGAAGAGAAGTAAACACAGACACACATGACAATCAGAAGTGCATAAAAGAACTCAAAGAAATGGAAGGATGAGAACAGATTGTGTGTTCTGTGCTGTGAAAATAAGGCCATCAAGATAGAGATGAGATAGAAATGAGACAGGGATATTCTTACTGCTCTATCTTGCTTTCTCATCTCAAAAACTCATTATTTCTGAAATGACTTTTTTTTTTACCCTCCATTACCCTCACGGCACGTGGAATCATTTTGAAAGGACTTACAAGTTTTGATTCGAAGAGTCTGACGCTGAAATGCAGAGGTAGGTCATGCCCTGAAATATAAAAAGGGAAAGTTTATGGAGATTTATCTGTGATTTGGATAAACATCAACATGACGAGGCTTTATCGGCTTAAATGAGGAAGTGCCATGATTGTTGTGGCACTTGGCAAAATCCCCTTGCTGCAGTTCTAAGATAGTTTTGACACAAAGCATTGATAAATTCTGGGGAGCCGCCTGCCTTTGAAGTGAGTTCAGTGTATTTTTTTAATGTACTGCCCACAATCCATTCAGAAATTCTAGCCACCTTGCTGAATGAGGGGAGAGAGACAGAGAGAGAGAGAGAGAGAAAGCTTCAGAAAGAGACAGGGTGGCTATATTCCCTATTTCTGACTGTCTCCATCCTGTTTCTTTTGGTTCTTGACACCCTACTGTTCTTGACTGAAAGAAAAAATGGTCCATCCGAACGACCATCATTACTGAGGGCCATCCTGGTTTGGTGCTCCTAAATACAATTTTCATTTTGGAGAAAGAGCCTCAGGAGAAAGGGACCTGTGGGGATCAAGGCTGTGGAGAAGGGGAGATGAGGTACCCTCAATCTCTTTCTCTTGGTTGGCTTCTACTTGAAGAAAAATCTTCCACTGTGCCCTCTGGGCTACAGGTAGACTTTAATTTACAATCCTCGTTTAGGGTTGCAGTGACCCTCAAAAAAAAAACCCGACCTATGACTGTTTTCCACACTTAACAACCACTGCAGTGTCCCCCTGGTCACGTGATCAAAATTCAGGAGCTTGGCAACTGGCAGGTATATGTGACAGTTGCAACATCCCAGGATCACCTGATCACTATTTCTAACCTTCCCAGATGGCTACCAACAAGCGAAGTTTGCGGGGAAAGCCAGATGTGCTTAACAAGTGTGGCTAAAAAAGTCGTGAAATGGGGCACAATTCACTTAACCACCCTGCTGCTTAGCAGTGGAAAGTTGGGGCTCAGTGCTGATTGTGAGCAGAGGACTGGAGGTACAACTCCAAGAAAGCCATCATTCTTCTGTAATTTGCCCAGAGGTCGGTGTGTGTGTTTGTGTGTGTTTGTGTGTGTGTGTGTGTGTGTGTGTGAATGACTTTGGGACCAAATTAGCTCATTTTCTGAGTTTGCATATTGCACTAACCGGCTAAGCAAGCCACAAGCTGGGTTCCCACACCATGTTGTCAACCAGGAAAAGGGCCTTGCCAAGGTGAGCTCTGAGCAAGCTTGATTCTTTTGTGCCAATTTAGCTTCTAGCGTTTTACCTGACCTGGGTTAGTGTGCTTTGTCACCACAGCCGCACACTTTTGGCTGAGGAGGAGAGGAGCTATAGGCCAACTCAGCTGGGTTGGGAAACACTGAGACCCCACATCCGGATCAATGTATTTATCATTCATCAAATAATATCTCCTGCATTTCCTTCAAGAACTGGAGGCCGTGTGTGTGCCATTTGCCTCATAGTATAACAGCCTTGAAAAGTCGGTTGGGTAAAAGGAGAGGAGCTGGCCTGAGCATGGGTCATCTTAACTCTCACAATGCTGTAAGCCAAAAATGTGGTTCTCTATCTGTTGCTTGGTAACTTGGCTGGCCTAACAGTTTGGTGTGCCATGTGAACTTCGCCGTGCAAACGATGGCCTAGTAGTTGGTTGCATGAAGACACCCAACCGGTAAGTGAGGAATGGATTTGAGATGCTTCAGTCACCAACTTTGAGCCCTTTCAGAACTGGTCACTCCAGGCAACTCTGAGACTTGAGAGAGATTAGGAGCACCATGAGAAAGGAACATCGGAGATCTAAAACGTCCTAGGCTAAACTTTATTTTTCTTCACTCAGTTCAGCACAGACTCCGAGGAAACAAGAGAGGAAGTAAAAAAAGAGGATAAGAGGGGTAGAAGCTCTTCCAATTGGAGTCCAGCTTCTGTAGATTCCATAAACACATCCAGGATGGCTTCTTGGCAACAGAACATAAATAGTTTGCTATTGTTTTCTTCTAGGCTGTCCTGGCATCTTCCATCAAAACCTAGGCCTCTTTAGCTTCCCAGTCCAGAAGGAAAGCTTCATGAGACCACAAAGACATTGTAAAAGAGGACCCAGCAGGGAGGAATAGCTGCCTCAGAAGAGGACCCAGTTTCAGGACAGAGTCTGGCCTTTGAAAGGGAAGCTTCCAAGTTCACACATTTCGTCTCAAGTGCAGCAGTTTGCGGAGAAAAGACGAGAGGCTGAATAGCAACTGCTAAGTTGGGACACACAATGCAAGGCTAGAAATCTTGGCTGTAAAGTTGTTCCCTCTCTTCAGAAGGAAAACTAGAAAGATACACATCACTTGAAATATGAAAATGCAAATCTAAGGAGTGTGTTGCAACTCAGGCACAATAGCAAAATCATCCAGGCAGTTTATAACCTCCTCTCCCTCACAGCCCACCCACTTTCCTGAGGAGGAGGAGGAGGAGGAGGAGGAGGAGGAGGAGGAGGAGGAGGAGAATCAACCCTCCTTGCCCCCACCAGATTGAGCCCAATGCCTGGGAACCACAGCTTGTCTCGGCATTTCTTTCACTCTGCCCTGAGATTGCCACATTACTCAATTCATTCATGTGTTTCCGGTTCCTCTTCTTTTTTTTTTTCCACTTTTCTGCCTTCCTACTCCATCCTGCTGTAAGGCTGGTGGATCGGCCATCTGCCTGCTGAAATCTGAGAAGTATCCTCCTTGTATTGCCACTCTTCGCCCATCTTCACCTAACCCCCCCCCACACACACACACACGTCCCCTTCTTTCAAGGTGGGAATTACGGACCCGATGATAAGACCAAGCTGGACCAAGCCCACCAGGGTTTTAGTGCGACGCAGCCAATCAGACAATGGCCGGTTCCTAAAGAGGCATTTGTGAGCCAGGTCTTTCTGATCTGCAGCCAGATCCCAGCCTTTGCCAAACCGGTGGTGGCCACACGGTCATGTTGTGTCCAGCAGAAGGGAGATGTAGTCTAATTCACCTAAAGGGCTGAGGGACATTAGGCCCTACAAACCAGTTAAGGATATACCAGTTCGGTCAACTGGTCAAGTTGTCACAGTAGGAGCTACGAAATCTGAATTGTAGTCCCATCTCAAGGCCTGAAAGACCAGATTAGGGATAGATTGTCATGGAGAAAATCTATGTATATGGTCTATGGCAGGGGTAGGCAACCTTGGCTCTTCTATGACTCGTGGACTTCAACTCCCAGAATTCCTGAGCTAGCATGGCTCAGCTTGGAAACCTCTTCCTTTCTCCTCAGCACAGCCAAGGTTGCCTACCTCTGGTCTATGGGGTCAAAAATGACTTGATGGTACAGAATCAATTAGTCCTGTCTTAGACTTAAAAGCAGGCTGGGCCTCTTTGGGCCAGCCCTTCTCTCTCAGCCCTAGGAATAAAGCCATGGCAACTCAACAAACATTACCAAGAAAACTGCACTGAGTTACATTCTTTTAGGTAGAACGACTATGACTCATTCTGACTTGTGTGGGTCTGCTGCCCTCCATCGGTTACAGCAAATTATGACTTTTGCTTTCTGTGTAGATGGAAGGATGGCGACTCTTAAGGAAAGAGCCTTTCAACCTATTTGTCGCTGTGAGACTGAAAGTTGCAGGACCACCTGCCCTCCCCAAAATGTCTCAAGGGATTTGCGATACTCACTTCCAGCAGAGGCTTGGCATTGTTGTGCACCGAAAGAATGTGGGTGATCCCGTGTTTCGTCAAGTTCTCTTTGTCTTCAGCATCTGCAAAGAATCAAATCTTTCTGATGAACACATGGATGCAGACGTTAGAAGAAATAACGACACGGTTTTATGACCGGGGCTTGATTGCCTCCAAAGAAGTCCTGAAGAACTTCAGGAGATGCCTTGTGACTATTCAGGGTTATTGCTCCCATAAAAAGAGGCAGAGCCCCCAACTTCACATTTGCAGCTGCCATCTGGATTTTGGTGCATCATATCCTGTAGACATTCCTGCAACTGTTGTTATCTCAGTGGTGCTATGGATCGTTATCCTGGTTCATTCCGGGCCTATTTTACTAGGCTAGATGAAGGGGGGGGAGGAGATTTCCATAACATTAGCCATCATCAGCTTCTCCAAGAATAAAGTATGGAAAAAACTTACCACTGATGCTTCCGAGGTACAGGCCCTCAACCACCTAAAGAAACACCAAGAAAGAACATGAGTGCGTTGTCTCTAATGCGGGGGGGGGATGAGTTCCTTGAATAAATACATCATGGAAAGCAGCTGTTTTACTCCATCCTACGTGTGTTAGGCCTCCCCACACAAGGCCTTACATCCAGGGCATCACATTTTAAGAAAACTTCAGAGACACTGAAGCAGTTGTACAGAATGTCAACACAGTCTGGTGGCACTTTTTCCAACAAGCAAATGTATTCAAAGGCAGCTTTTGTGAGGTGCCTCTGCCTTCATCGGATGCATAAATGATGGAGGATTTAAACTGAGGTGAGGTAGGGGGGAAGGGAAAGAGAAGGGGAGATAGGTTGGTTACCCAGATGCAGCGGACACATGAGAGAGATTATAAACATCTTATCAAACAACAGTTGTAGAGTGTTGGGAAAGTTAAGCATTTTTTTTAAAAAAAGGTAAAATAATACCAAAAAAAATAGCATCATGTACAGCACTTCGATATATAAAATCCAACAGAATCGGAAGGCCACAGATGTGCCCACTCGTTTGCACTGTCCTTCCCACCGCCTCCATAGCAGCTGTTCCTCAGAAGCGTTGATCTCAACCAGTCGCTCATTGCATTAATCCACGTTCTGCGTAATTGTGGTTTAATAACCGGAGGTTTTTAACTGGACAGCCACTTGTCTGAAATTGTATTGAGTGTCCTCCCTGAGCACAGGGGGTTGGACTAGAAGACCTCCAAGGTCCCTTCCAGCTCTATTCTGATTGATTGAAATCCAAATGGGTTGGACTGATGCATCCCTGGAATTACAGGATCTTGCAGGAAAAGCAGCCTGCTGGCTGAGAGCGATCTTCTCTTTTATTTCAACGCAGCCTGGAAAGAAATCTGAGACCACTCCTCTATCTGGGTCAGGAGGTCTAATTATACTTCAGTGAAGCAAGGACTCTCCCCGTTGTTTAGGGACACAAGTTGTAAAAAAAACTTCCGCTAGGCAGAGAGTAGTGTTAAAAAAGTGTGATTGCTTCCTTCTTTTTTCTTTTAAGGCAGCTCTGCTGAAAGGTTTGGGGCGGGGACAAAAAAAAAAAACAAAGCCAAACAATTTCTACTTCTACTCCTTCAAGGGCCTTCAACTCCAGATACCAAACGTGAACCGGTTCCTGCACTTTTATTCGTTCGGATATTGCATGATAACACCAATATGTAAGACAGTGTTTCCCAAGCTGGAGAACTTTAAGATGGCTGGACTTCAGCTCCCAGTTTCCCAGTCTGCTGATGTAAAGAGACAAAGCTGATGCGCTGGTGCACAGACCAAGGTGGATGGAGAAAAGCTGGATCACAGAAGAACGATGCAAGCTAGACTGTTCGTTTCCTGTTCCTCCTATTTTCCTTTCCAGCTATTGTTTTAAATGACAACCACCACCACCACCCTCAATTTCTACAACCCAGCCACTCTGCCCCCACCCACACCTTCTTGGGGCCCTTTCTATGAAACTCTAGGATTCTACCTTACTCATGCCGATCCCCATGACAACTGCTCGTTCTTTGGCGGGCAAGCAAAGGCGACGCTCACTCTGTTTATCTCCTTGGTCTCCGAGACCCTGCAAAGCAAAAACAGGTGACTCCGAATCAGAGAACAAGCTTGCAGCTGAGACTCACCCGGCTACACCCTATTTCAAGGAAGGAGTGTGTTGTGTGTCCAAAGGGTGTGTTCGTCAAAGGAGAAGCAAACCTGGGAATGAGGAAGAGTGCCGGGAACCGAGAAGTGGACAATTTCTCCTTCCGCTCACTCGGACTGCTGATGCTTTTCTGAGCTCAGGACAGCTGTTGCCAATGGCCTGTCAGCCCAACGAAGCCTTCTAAGGTCACCCAGGACTGAGGGAGGCGGGGACCCTGTGTAGGCTGGACTTGGGACAAGTGCAGTTGATTTGGGATGCCTGCCTGTGGCACTATTCCTTCTGTCCTCCCGTCACTGCAACCCAGTTGTTGCTGCCAAGCAGAACATCAAAATAGCATAGTTGGAAGGGACCTTGGAGGTCTTCTAGTCCGACACCTTGCTCAAGCAGGAGACACTACACAATTTTGCACAAATGGCTGTCCAATCTCTGCTTAAAAACCTCCAGTGTTTGAGCACAACTTTTGGAGGCAAGTTTTTCCACTAATTGTTCTCGCTGTCAGAAAATTCCTCCTTAGTTCTAGGTTTCTTCTCTCCTTGATGAGTTGCCATCTGTTGCTTGTCCTGCTTTTGGGTGCTTTGGAGAACAGGTTGACCTCGTCTTCCTTGTGGCAGCCTCTTAGATAGTGGAATACTGCTATCATGTCATCTATAGTCCTCCAAGAGGTTGTGTTGCAATACAGGTAAGTTCTTCACAGAAGGTTCATTTGGGAGGGGGAAGAACATCATGGCAGGGGCTCTTTGGGACACCAAAGGTCTTGGTTGTCAGCTAGAAATGGCCTGGCTGAGTTTCTTCAATCATCAGGTTGTAACGGTAAGCAGATCTTTTTCTAGTTTCAGTAGGGTGTTGAGCGTCCCATCCTAGTACACAATGCAGGAGAGAATTCTGATATACAGTATAGAGGAGGAGAAGGGGGGGAACAATAAACTGGGGAGGAGGGTTGAGAACCTCCACCCTTGTTATGGTGGTCCACACTGTAGATATTGCAGGAGGAAAGCCATGCTCATCTTAAGCTAGTCCAACATTCTCATTCTTCCTAAATTTTATCTATCCCAAGATTTCCATTACCGACTTGTTTTTATTGGGAAAGCTCCATACCCTGCAGCAACCATCAGGGTCTCCACCAAAATTCAGCAGAAACCGTTTTTTTCCTCAGTCACCACCTGGTAGATGAAGCCCTCCAACCAAGACTCAGTGTCAAGAGCTCCTTTCAAACACTCTGGTGCCCTACCAAATTCTTTATTTTCCTTTGGCTTTTCCCCCTCAGATATGGATGGCCCCGAGGTTGTATTTAAGATCCTTTCAGCTTGGTCTCTGACACGAACCCTTTGGCATATTCTATACGGAATGGGACAACTTGCTGCAGCCAACCCACTACGGTCAAGCACCGCAGGACAACATGATGCAGGACAATTTAACAATTCAATTATTTAAAATAAATAAAAAAAATATTTTAATGTTTGTTGTTCACATTTCATTCGGCCTGCTTTTGCGTTCTTTAATGATTCTATCCCATCATTTCATTACTGCTAAGCTTGTAAGCCGCCCTGAGTCTTCGGAGAAGGGTGGGATATAAATGGAATTAAAATAAAATAAAATAAAATGTCTTTGATATTAGTGTAGCTTCTTTTCCGCAGCAAGACGTCTTGCGGCAAGTTGCCCGTAGCCGTTTTATTCTATATAAAAAGTTAAACAGTTCCCCCGCACATGCGTGCTAGTCGTTTCCAACTCTAGGGGCTGGTGCTCATCGCCTTTTCAAAGCCGAAGAGCCAGCGCTTGTCCAAGGACGTCTCCGTGGTCATGTGGCCATGACTAGACGCCAAAGGCGCGCTGTTACTTTCCCACCGTAGTGGTCCCTATTTTTCTACTTGCATTTTTACTGCTAGGTTGGCAGAAGCTGGGACGAGTAACAGGCGCTCACTCTGTTACGTAGCACTCGGGATTCGACCCGCCAAACTGCCAACCTTCTGATCAACAAGCTCAGCGTCCTAACCCACTGAGTCACCACGTCCCTTTTATTCTATATACAATTTGCCTAAAGGAACTGTATCAACAGTTGGATTTATTGCATTTCCAAAGCACAGACTTGACTTGCACAGTAGATCTACTGGGTTGGCTTCATCAAACCATCCTCAGTTCCAAGATTCCTCTCCTAATCAACCCTGCCCCAACAAAATGAAATGTTGTGTAGTGAAGAATGGGATATACAATTTTTGCGATACCGAACTTAAACCCCTTCCTGTAGAGTTATGGAACAAGTGTAAGAAAGCAGGAGTCCAACTGTCAAAGGATTATTGTCTAATCCTACAAACGTAAACATGTTTTTATTTATTCCCTGTTCCAAAAATGTAGCCGGATGCTTTTGCCTGGGATTTTTTTTTTTTAAAAAAAAGATTGCTGCAATTACAGCAAACTGCCTAATCCTGTCTGTGCAGCAGCCCAACCCACTAGGGTGCAACTCTCAATTATACGTCCCCACCAGATAAATTACTACCAATTCTGAATGCATAGTATAATTTATCACTAATTTATTTCTGCTGCCAGAACACAACTGATGAAAAATGTACCATCCTATTAGGGAAGCTTTGACAGTCGCTGGCTGTTTAGCTCAACAGATCGGTGATTCCAAATATTTTAAGCAGATCATTCCACACCAAATAAAGAATCAAATGCCTCTTTTTGTTTACTGTAATTTTTAATCTTCCTGCAAACAAAAAAAAAACAAAACAAAATGCGAACAGGATTTAGTTTAGGAGTAATTTTGCACATTAACCTGTAAGAACAGTTCAACATTTCCAGGTACATAAATTGTTATGGTTTAAGGAAGGATTCTATTTCATCATAGGCAGAAGCAGGGCAACAACCTAGAGATGAGGAAATGGGTTTAGACTTTCACACACCCCCGAGAGAAGTTGGGGCTCCTGAAGGCGTTTATTTTTTCCATTCGTTCTTCTCATAATCCCACTTGGAGCAAAGGCCGGAAATTGGATCCGGTTTCATATCCAGATGCTTCCGCAGCTCCATGGCTTTCCAATCCTCCGATAAAGTGTGGGGGACTGGTTTCAGAACTGCAATTGGATGAGATCATGGTTTGTGACAATTGGCGTTAGTCAGCAACAACTAATGTCTCCCAAGTGATGGACATCAGGGCATAGATTATGCTCTCAAAAGGCTGTTAAGGTAATTCAGCAGCTCGCTTGTGTTCGCAAATTCACGTGCCATCCGAATCTTCATACTGACCGAGACCCCTTAGCCCAGCTCTCTTTACATGCTTGGAGACAAAAGTATGACTTCAACTATTCAGGGGTCTGCAGAATTAAGGCGGATGAGCTAAGGGCGACTGCAATGAATCATGGATTCAATTTATTGAGATTCGTGTAGATGTAAATATAGGTTTGGAGGTCTTTTAGCTTTTCTTCCCTTCCTCCCTCCCTTCTCTTCCTTCTTCCCTTCCATTTCTCTCTCCCTCCTTCATTCCTACCCCCTCCCTCCTTCCCTTTTCTTCCCTTTTCTTCCCTTCTCTGATTTCATTTCCTTCCTTCCTTCCCTCCACCCTTCCCTCTCCTTCCTTCCTTCCTTCTTGTTTCTTTTGCATTTAATTTTTTTAAAAAAGAGAGAAAGGCTTGGAGAGGGCCAGTCTAAGAGTTCTGTTGGGCTCAAATGTTTCGTGCCCCATCATCTATCCTTCCCATTCTTGTACTAGGAAGCCAAACAAAATGTGAAATGCTATTTTCGAAAGGCCTGCTTGTCCCTCCTTTTTCACTAGACAAAATTCTCCCACCAGTACAAACGTGGGTGTGGGTATAAGCTGAATATTCAGCTCCCATCGATTTTCCCCTGCCCGGGTTTAAAGGCCTCCACACAAGGGGATGACTTACCGTACAGAACCTCCCAAATGAAAAAGAAAGCCGCAAGGCCAACCATGTAGCCAGCTAAACCCATCGCAGTCTTCCAGTTATTCGATGGCTTCAGCATTTCAGCAAATGTTTTGTCAAATTTGATGTGGTAGACTGGAACGAGACGGAGAGGGAAGAGGGAAGGGACAAAAACCCCTCTTTGTCAAAGTACAAAATATTCTCAAAAACAAAAATGTAACTGGAACAATGCTGACAGCTGAACGTACACATTTACGTGCAAGTAGTCCTCAGCTTGCGACCATTCAAAATTGCAACGGAGCCTCCTCCCCCATCCCAAAGATACTTACGACCCAGTTCCCAAATTCTGACAACTGTCCAACCCTCGTGATCACGTGACTACAGGCACTTGGTAACCGGCCCGCATTTACGGTCCTTTACAGCATCCCAAGATGGTTTCTGACATTCCTGCTGAAAACCAATGTTTTCTTCCTGTTTTTCTTAAAAGCACCCCATGCTGGACAATGAATCACATAACCACCATTGCAGGAAAAAGAGGAGGGGGGGCATAAAATTGGGTCGGTCACATGATGACCTGCTTTACAACCATCAAGACTTAAAACAGTAACTGGCAGACTCCAATACGGTTGTAATTCGAGGACTAGCTGCATTTAAATAGGCCAGGTCATTTTTGTTCCGTTTCTTTTGATTTCCCCTCTTGTAACATCTCTCCCTCTGTGGCACTACTCACGAGCAATCTTCTCATCCGGGGAAAGGGCGGCCCAAGAGCCCTTCTCTTTCTCTTTCAGAGCTTTCTGCTCAGCACTCAGGTCTTGTATAAACGGAATATCCGGCAAAGGAATAAGAGGGTAGTCCTCATATATGGGCTGAGTATAATCTGGTGCTTTTGTAACTTCTGTTGGCAACAAACAAAAAAATACGTCTTACTCTAATACATGACCTGGCAACTTTGAAGGACATTAGCAAGGCAGAAATATAAAAACAGAAGAATAAGCACCAAAGTTTTCATTCTGCAAAGATTTGACATGGCCAGAAAACCCCCAAACCCAGCAGTGTTCATTATTTCTTCAGAAAAAGCCATGATGAAGAATTCTTGAAATTTAGATCTGGCTCCGTCAGGCCACTATGATAGACCAGACAAAGGATAAGAGAGACTGACGGATGAGGGCAAATGTACATGTCCCAGGAGAGTGTTGCAGGATCCAGTCTGGGTTGGTTCACCAGGACCAGAGGTTTAGTCTTCCAAGTTGATAGAAGTTCCCTGAGGATGAGCTCCAGCATAGGTGTGAAAGCTCAAAAGACTAAACCAGGGGTCTTCAAACTTGGCCCTTTTATGACCTGTGGACTTCAACTCCCAGAATTCCTTAGCCAGTGTGCCTGGCTGAGGAATTCTGGGAGTTGAAGTCCACAAGTCATAAAAGGGTCAAGTTTGAAGACCCCTGGACTAAACCTTTGATCCCAGGGACTGATCCAGACTGGAACCTGCAAAAGAGACTGAGACCAACTCGGCTGCCTAGTCAACGTGAAGTTCTCTAGGTAGATGCGTAAACTGTTATTTTAATTTTATAGCATTTTTATTTATTATTTAGCATATGGAGAGAACATGACAGAGAACTTAACAGAGAATTTAAAGAACTGTTAGAAAGGGAATCTGCATCCCTAAATTGAAATGGGCTAGTCAAGAACAATTTTCAAGCTACCAGTTAAGATGATTCAACGGCTGGCTTACCATGTCCATGGCCTCTTGCACAAACAGAAGTGGACAAAACACGCCTGCCAATAAGGCTGAATGCCCTAGCAGCCAACATCCTGAAACAGAAAAAAAAGAAGGTAGGACATTATGTAGCACTAATTACTAGGAATCCACCACTTGCAACGTCCCTCCAAATGCCATTTCTTGTTTTTTCAGATATCACAAGAAGAGCTTCTATTGTGTTTGGAAATGATGCTAATGTAGACTGAAGTCCTTAAGAATAAAAGATCTTCTAAGCAACAATATGAAGAACACAGAGGGTGGGGAACAAATGTTTCAATCCTAATATAATCTTCTCTGTTTAGCACACACCAGGGAATATTTCTATCTAATCTGCTTTGCAGGGATATTTTCAAGATGCAACCAATCCTAACCACCAAGAGTTTCATAAAATTTACTTCTTCACAGCCAGTCTGTTTCAGAGCTGCTTTAAAGTCAACCCGTGAGCTCAGATCAAGACTGGCAGAGACAGACTCATTCCCATGTAGAGTTATGGCCCATTTTATTGTTTAGAATCCCAAAACCTGGGAACAGGTGAAACTGCATGATCTCACTTTTATTCTGTCTATGCTATCCTCTCTTTCTCTCTCTTACCTGTTATCTTTCTGTCATCTCTTTCTATTTATCTGTCAGTCTTTCCTATCATCTCTACCTATTATCCATCCATCAATCCATCCTATCATCTCTCTCTTACCTATTATCTATGTATTATTTCTACCTATTATCTTTTTCCTATCATCTCTTCCTATTATCTATCAATCTATATATCTATCAATCTATATATCTATATACCATCTCTACTTATATCTTTCCTACCATTTCTTCCTATTATCCATCTATATATCTATCAATGTATATAGCTATATACCATCTCTACCTATTATCTGTCTCTTTCCTATCATCTCTTCCTATTATCTATCAATCTATATATCTATCAATCTATATATCTATATACCATCTCTACCTATGCCTTTCCTATCATTTCTTCCTATTATCCATCTATATATCTATCAATGTATATAGCTATATACCATCTCTACCTATTATCTTTCTCTTTCCTATCATCTCTTCCTATTATCTATCAATCTATATATCTATATACCATCTCTACCTATGCCTTTCCTATCATTTCTTCCTATTATCCATCTATATATCTATCAATGTATATAGCTATATACCATCTCTACCTATTATCTTTCTCTTTCCTATCATCTCTTCCTATTATCTATCAATCTATATATCTATATACCATCTCTACCAATGTCCTTCCTATCATTTCTTCCTATTATCCATCTATATATCTATCAATGTATATAGCTATATACCATCTCTACCTATTATCTTTCTCTTTCCTATCATCTCTTCCTATTATCTATCAATCTATATATCTA
The DNA here is from genome assembly GCF_964194415.1 of Vipera berus. Taxonomy (NCBI): domain Eukaryota; kingdom Metazoa; phylum Chordata; class Lepidosauria; order Squamata; family Viperidae; genus Vipera; species Vipera berus. The sequence goes on along the minus strand of NC_138213.1, from coordinate 2,153,571 downwards.
TATACCATCTCTACCTATGCCTTTCCTATCATTTCTTCCTATTATCCATCTATATATCTATCAATGTATATAGCTATATACCATCTCTACCTATTATCTTTCTCTTTCCTATCATCTTTTCCTATTATCTATCAATCTATATATCTATATACCATCTCTACCAATGTCCTTCCTATCATTTCTTCCTATTATCCATCTATATATCTATCAATGTATATAGCTATATACCATCTCTACCTATTATCTTTCTCTTTCCTATCATCTCTTCCTATTATCTATCAATCTATATATCTATATACCATCTCTACCTATGCCTTTCCTATCATTTCTTCCTATTATCCATCTATATATCTATCAATGTATATAGCTATATACCATCTCTACCTATTATCTGTCACTTTCCTATCATCTCTTCCTATTACCTACCTATCTATCCAATCGTCTCTCACACGTATTAACTTTTTATCTATCATCTACATACTCAAGGTGACAAGCCTCTCTAATGCTCCCCACTCCCACTTTATTGGTGTTATTATCCCACCTATCTAACCTGTGGGAGGTTACAGGAATATTTTAAATGAATAAATAAAAAGTTGCCCCTCCTTCGCCAGCCCAGCCCCAGGAGCGGGTGTGTTTCTGTATGTGTAGCTCCCCCCACCCCAAAAAAGCGGGGGGCGCGCGCATAAGCGGACCTTACTCCGAGGAGGCTTAGGGCGCCCTTCACCTCTGTCCGCCCCAACTGATAGCCCTCGGCTGCGGACGATGGGAGGTGTAGTGCGGGGCACCCTGGAAAGCTTCTCTCTCCCCCCCCCCGTCCCTTTCCGCGTCTCCCCTCCAGGTCCCCGCAGCCCCTTCCCCGTCCCGTCCCGCGGGGAGTCGGGCGCCTCAGCCGCCGGCCAACCACTCACCCGAGACTGCCCGTGTCCTCTACAGCCGGAGATGGAGGACGGAAGGAGAAGACGGGAGACGCGGGGCAGGGCAGGCCGGAAGTGGAGCTCCAAGGCACGACGGGATATCGGCGGACTCAGCGAGGCGAAGAAGCAGCGGGCGCCATAGAGCTATGGCGTGGAGAGCGGCTCGCTCCGTCTTTCCTTCAGGCTCCCTCTTGCTTCCCTTCTCCCGTCTGCGCACGCGCGCGCCTCTCGCGTACGGTGGGCCGAGTGGCTTTTGCGACGCTTTTGCGGCCTTTTCGCCCCCTCGACGGCGGGCCCGGGAAGGAGACCCGGTGAAGAGGAGGAGGAGGAGGAGGAGGAAGAAGCAGCGGCGGCGGCCGCCATGAAGCTGAGCACGCAAGCCTACTGCAAGATGGTGCTGCACGGCGCCAAGTACCCGCACTGCGCCGTCAACGGGCTGCTGGTGGCCGAGAAGCAGCCGCCGGCCCAGCGCGGCCGGGAGCGGGAGTCGCCGGCCCAGGCGCTGCTGGTGGACTGCATCCCGCTCTTCCACGGCAGCCTGGCCCTGGCGCCCATGCTGGAGGTGGCGCTCAGCCTGGTGAGGAGGACGAGGGAGAGCGAAACGACGCATTGTTTTCCATTTAGGGCAGGGCTCTTCCAACTTGGCCCTTTTATGACTTGTGGACTTCAACTCCCAGAATTCCTCAGCCAGCAAAGCTGGCTGAGGAATTCTGGGAGTTGAAGTCCACAAGTCATAAAAGGGCCAAGTTGGAAGACCCCTGGGTTAGGGCTTATGTTTGGCTGATGATCTTAACTGGGGCTTCTTTTCCGGTTGGGTCTTATTTTCGGGGAAACGGGGTCGTAGAAGAAGGTTCCTTAGTCATTGTTTTCTGCCAGCTTGTTTGTCTGGGGCTGATCCCTGCTTCTCTGAGTGAGGGCTGCTGGAGGGGACAGATTCTGGTCTTCAAAACAAACCAGCCATTAGCAGACCCAGATAAATCACATTTCCGTGCCCTTCAAAAGAGGTAATAGAAAATCTAGGAAGGAAGGAGAATCATCAAGGAGGAAATTGCGCATGCACACACACACACACACACCCCTCTGTCAGGGCCAGTATATAAACAGACAGCCAACCTCACATCTGCCACTGATGACGTTCCCTAGATGGGTAATAAAATATCTGCGAGTCGACAACAAAACTCAGGATTTAAAAACCCAGTAGAATAAAGTCATTCAAACAGCTTTTACAAAATGTTAGGAGGGGAGTCCCTGCAGAAACATCCTGCTATCTTGGCTGAACCCTTTGGACGTTACGAGATGGAGACTTGCAAGATGCTGCTGGGCTTCGTATGTTAGCTGCAGATAGAAATATTTGGAAAATGACATTTTCTGCCTGTATCTGAAAGTCTCACTGAAGACAAAAATGCCAGCAAATGCCTTCCTATGAAACATGGTAGTTTTATCACCAAGCTTTCAGATGTTATTTTGCCAAAGTCTACGTGAAAATTCACTGCAAAATTAGGCTTGAATTTACAGCCATTGTAGAACCTGGACAGTATCACAAGTCTGCATACCAAGTAATTCAAGCAATTGACTTTGTCTGTTTCCATCCAAATTGGAAAAGGACAGAGCTGAATCAATTAGTAAATCAGGGTGGATTGCTGAGGGGGACTTAGAACAGACTGAGAAGACTTAATTAGCGATAGTGCATTATGTCTTAGAAGGTCAGGACACTGATCTGTCTTTGGGAAAGTTTTTCTTGCTGCTGAGTAATTAGATGTGACAGCTTTATTTGAAAATGGCCAGTAGAAATGATGAGAAGTGAAAAATACGATTGGCCTGGCTGTCCTTCCAGGCTTGGCTACCCATCTGGCCCAAGCCCACAAAGCATAAGACTGTAATTCAACGGGCAGTAGTAATTGCTAAGCACATTGATTTGTGCTTCTTAGATTGTAAGCCGCCCTTAGTCTTCGGAGAAGGGCGGGATATAAATGGGATTAAAAAAAAATTAGGTGAAATATGGAGAACTGATAGTTTTTTCTTTTACTTTTTTTTAAAAAAAATTCTAGCTGGCATATACATAATTGCTGGGTAGTTTTTCCCGCTTCCCTAAATCACTGGATTATCTTAATCAGATAATCTTATTACAAGAAGCAAATGTAGTGACTTCAAAGCTATCAAGCAGGGCCAGAATCTAAGTTTGGATAAATGCATTCGGATCAGATTGTGCCTCCTAACATTTAATTCTTCCTAAGTATTTTAATAAAGCTTTATGGCAGATTAGATGATACAGTACATTACGATAAAATAAGAGTTTTATACCAAGGCTGACTGTATAATTAAAGTGCCTCTTGGGAGGAGGAAGACATTATTTGAGGCTTATCTCCAGATCTTCACTGCCGGGGTTTCCTTAAACCCTGCGGTCACGGCTCCCGGCTGCCGTTTGGGATGTGGGCCCCTTTGGGATGTGGGCCCCTCAGGATGGAATTAATAAACCACTTTCTCCTCCGCCCTCCCAGGGTCAGCCTGTGCTGACCCCACCTCAATATTGCTGAAGAAATTAGAGAGGGGAGGGGAGGGAGGGATTCTTTTGTTCTTGCTTTGCCATCTGTCTCTTTGTGTTGCTCCGTTCCTCCCTGAGGTCATTTTCCATGGAAATGATCAGAGGTTGAAGAAGAAGGTACCCATAAAAGAGAATACTTGCAGCTCAGGGTTGAATTGAGCAGGGTGTCCCTGGTGCTCTCTGAGCTTGGTGTTTTCTTGCAGATGTTTCATGACCCAGCTAGGTAACATCATCAGTGCACAGTGGAAGAAAGCCATCAAGCTCAGAGAGCGTCAGTGACCCACTAAAAAAAAAAAGGGTTTTAGTACACTGTGTGTTTCCTTAGAGCTGCTAATTCAGAAAACACGTTTGTAAAATCTGTGAGCTTTCTCTCCACTGCAGTAGCTAATTTTCAGTAGCAAAACAAAGGTTATAATAGAATTTGCCATAAACTTCCAAGTCCTGCCTAAGAAGCTTAACTAGATCATGCTTTGTATACAGAGCATGCCTTTTCAGATATCTGGCAGGTAAAAACCAATTGCCAGTTATATTTTATCTTCTTTGTTGCAGCAGCTTTTAGCATGTCCCGACGATGGGTGTCAATCGATATGTCAGTGTGAAATAACTCTCAAGAAAATGGATAATCGGGTTGTGATTTCAACAAAATTGCCTGTTGCAAACATCCAATATTTTAGTCTCTGCCTTTATTGTCTTTGGGTGCTTATATCTTTTTTTAATGACTTTTTCAGATTGATTCTTGGTGCCGAGAGAACAGCTATGTAATAGCTGGCTACTACCAAGCAAATGAACGTGTGAAGGATGCCAGGTGGGTAGCTGGGTTTATCTTCCTTATCCTTGACTTAATTCATCTTTTGCAGCACCTTCCTTCCCGATTTCTTCCAAGTTGTCCATGCTTTGCATTGCAGCACTTAAGCAGTTGGAGAAACAGGCTTACTATTCTAAATTATAAGTCTACAACTATAAAACGTGTGGACTTCAACTCCCAGAATTCACCAGCTAGCATGGCTGGCTGAGGAATTCTAGGAGTTGAAGTCCACAAGTCTTAAAAAGTGACTAGGTTTGGAGTCCTCTGCTCTAAAGAATAGTAAGATGACATTACAGGAAATTGCTGTTTTTAGTTTGGGTTGAGAATTATTCATATCTGCTAATGAGAGTAATGTTATTTCTGAAATTGTTTCTTCATCCCTTTAATGGCTCATTACATGCTATCTGATCAAGTTCTCCTCTCTTTGCTTTGCAGTCCAAACCTGCTTGCTGAAAAAGTCGCCTCCAGGATTGCAGAAAACTTCAGTGATACAGCCCTCATAATGGTGGACATGCTTTATTTTTTCTTAGTTTAATATTTATTTCATGGGCAATTTCTTCAGCGACTTGCTTCCGGAGTTATCTAACAACAGAGGGGGCTGGCAACCGTAAACTGTCTCTGACCTTACAATGTGTATTAGGGGGGAAAAATTAAAGTTGATAACCCGATTTCAACCAAGGTTTTGTTTTTTTTACTTTCAAATGAGCACTCCTGTTGAAGCAGCTGAAAGCAGTTAAAATCTCATGCTGTTTCGATGTAAGGTGGGGGGTGGGATGGTCATTTCTGTTGAGAATGGACAGCCTGTCCTGAAAATTGTTTTGGAAATGAGAGCAAGTCGCCTTATTCCTATATTAACCTTACGTTGCGTGTACAGATCCCTGAAGAGCAATAAGCCAAATACTTTAGTGTTCACACATTCCATTTTAAGGTATTGGAATAACACAAATAAACCCTTGTTTTTCTGTTCTGCATCAGGTGGATAACACTAAATTTACAATGAAGTGCCTAAAACCAGCAGTTCATGTGTATGAACACCATGAAAATAAATGGAGATGCAAAGACCCACACATGTGAGTATTCTTAAAATAAGCTTTCCTGTCTGAAAAATGAATGCCTTTTGCAATTCTTTTACGTAGTAGTTTCCTTCCGGGCTATTTCAAAAAGCAGAAAACAAAAGGATTAATGTTAAAAACGACCACAATTGAAACTGGATCTTCCATCACTAAATAATGCAGTCGTGAAATGGGTCATTTTGCAACCTTTTTGCTGTGGTCGTTAAGCAAATCAGATGGTCGTTCTGGTTTCCCACATTCACTTGGTTTGTTGAAAGCTTCCTGGCCAAGCTGCCAATGTCAGTCACATGAACCCCGGGGCCGTAGTAATCATTGTAAATGTCGCTTTTTTCCAGCGCTGTTGTTCCTTCGAACATGGTCTTTTATTTCTCCCTTCTCTTCCTCACTAGGGATTATTGTGAGGATTGGACAGAAGCCCAAAGGATCTCCGAATCCCTTTTGGACAGCCGGTCCTATGAAACACTAGTGGATTTTGACAACCACTTAGATGACATTCGGAATGACTGGACAAACCCAGAGATCAATAAGGCTGTTTTGCACCTCTGCTAAGAAGATTCCCACTGACTTGACGTACTGGGATTTTCACTGTGCTGAAGAAAACAAAAAAAGAGCATTAATTTTCAAATGTAAATAGAAAGGTGATGGTTCCTTCAGGTGAGTGAGTCCCATCACCTGGGAAAGGATGTGTTGCTATGCAGTTGAAGTCTTTTTAATGAGAATCTTTGGGACATCCACCCTATTTTGAAGCCTTTTTCTGTCCGTTGCCCCAGTGTCCTCCTGCTAATGCATTCTTGTTACCCTCCAACTAGATCTACTTGTTCCAAATCGTTCGTATTAAAAAGTTTTGACTTTTCATATCCTTTAGAGATAATTTAAAAAAGAGATTTATGAAATATCTCAGAGAGTTAACAGCTAGTTTTATTTTTTAAAGAATCTGCATCTAAATAAATTATTGAGCTTTACATGGTCAGGTCAGTTTGGAATTTCTTACTCCAAGGGCTGATTTCTGGACATGGTTGCAGTTGATGGGTAGATCGTGCAGGGAGAAAAAAAACTTGAGATACGGTAGATCCCCAGAAGCTGCCAAGTTTCTTTCCTTATTCGGGAACGCTGCAGTTTTTCTGACTCCAGTTTTGAATGTTGAACTTGGAACACCGAACCCCTTTCGTGAATTCAGTATAGACCAAACGGCTGAGTGAATTATAAACACGTGTTTTTGTTAACCACAAAAAAGCAAAATAGTTCTCTTGATTCTTGCATCTGGAGGGGGGAAAAATAATTTCTTTGATGTTTCATGGCACAAACGGAGGAAGAGAAGTTACAGCCATGGATTCCAGTTCCTAAAAGAATTCCAATGGAGTAGCCTCTAACCCAGCACTCCCCTTTTGTGTTGCCCCTTCAGGAAAAGGGTTCTGACAGCTGTGAGTCGTGCATTTGAAACACTCCTCTGATTTGCCAATTCTGTTCCCGGTCCTCCCAAGTTCGGATTAGTTATTCAGGTTTTCAGAGACCAGGTTTTTTCCCAAGTCCGGAAAGAATCACCAGCTGCAATTCAGTGCAAACTTTTGATCTTTGCAAACAAAGGAGAAGAATGTGCAACCCTTTTCAAAATCAGCGCGCTCCAAATGGACTCGTGTCTTCCCTCGAGGTGCTGGTCCCCCTACTTTCCATAGCATGCACACACATTGATGGATACATCTCCTGTCACCTGTCTAGTGAAAGTAAGTGTGGAAGAGCACAACTGTTAATCGTTCATTGCTGGCCTTCCTGTTTGTTGTCATGCTCTTTCCTTGCAAGCAAATGTCATGGTGTCTTAACAGTTGGGGTTACCTGTTGAGCTGTTTGGATCCGGCTTATAATATGATGGTTTTGTGGTGTAAAGTGTAAAAGAGTCTTTAAAATAATAGAACCTGTGTCACTTTGGTATATTTTTTCCCCTTCTTTTTTTAAGGATAACTTTTAGCACCTCCTCGTGTTGTTTTACAGGTCTGTTTTTGTTTTGTTTCGTTTCTTCCACCTTGACTGATCCTGCACTAAGGCGACCTTTTATTGGTGGCATATTCTGTATCTCAAAAAGTAGCCATTTGGCCTTTTATATTGCTTTCTTTCCTTCATCCCCTTGAAAATAAAGCTGATGAAACAAACCTCATTTTGTCAGAAGATGTGACATGCTGTTTGTCAGCCTGAAGTTGCCCTTAGGAGAGAATTGCAAGGTGTGGAGGAATCTTCCTGGCTGGAGGTCAAGGCTGTGTTGCAAAGCAGAAGAGGGTTTTCTGATGGAATGTACCTTACGTGCAGTGGCTGCTTTTAAAAGCTCTGCTCTCTGGAAAAGAGTGTTTGACTTGCCTAAAACACCGGGCCTGAGTTGGCTGGCTGAGCTTCCCTGCTTTCTCTATAATGATCTGAAGACCTTTAGCAAAGCCAAACGATGCATGGGTGTCTCCGAGGCACATGGAAAATTTTATGGGGTATATTGTTGACCGAAAAACATTTTCCACCTTGGACAGCTTTGCTTTTAGCTTGATTTTCAGCTAGAAACAAACGCTGAAAAAGCACCTCTGTGTTTGGTTATAAACCAGGGGTCTGCAACCTTGACAACTTTTAAGACTTGTGGACTTCACCTCCCAGAATTCCTCAACCAGCTATTGTATGCTGAGGAATTCTGGGAGATGAAGTCCACAAGTCTTAAAGGGACCAAGGTTGGACACCCCTGCTTTAAACCTTTCCTTGCTGGGCTCCCATTCCTGCAGGCAGCAGCGCAAGCTGGCATGCCACCAAGATGCAGCCTGAGAGGGCAGTTCTCCTGCAGGTTTCTGCTTGGGGGGGGCAGGGGGGTGTCTGCTCATTTCCCATAGCTTCAGGAAAGTTCTCTTCCCCTCTAATTCTGGGAGGTGGCCAGGAGCCTACAAACCAAACTTGTTGGAGAGTGACAGCCAGCGTGTAAGGGGGCTTGCGCCAGCCCCGTGACTACATCCCGTTTTCCTTTCCGCATTATTGGAAAGCACCAGTCCCTCGCAGCTTCTGGATCTTTGCATGAACCCACCCACCCATCCAAGGGGTGTTCGCCAAGGGGGCTTCCTTGAGGAATGCGCCCCTACCACGCCTCCGCCAGGAAAGCCTCTCGCCCCGGAGCAAGGATGGAGGCCAAGGGATTCAGCGTGGAGAGGGAACTGCGCACCTACAGAGGGGCAGGGGCGATCGGACCCCCAACTCCCGTCGCCTTGCCCGTCGGCCCCAGCAGCATCCCCTAATTTGGAGGGTCTCTTGTTTACAGCACCCACCTGCGGGTGGAAAACCCGGTTGCCCTTCTTGTTGCAGCAGGAGAAGCTGCATCAGCTTCCCCACCCTGGCTCTCTGACTCCCGCCCCCCTCCTCCAGAGCCCTGGCTTCCTTCCCCACCCACCCCCACCCCAGGAATGCTAGGATTCACACACACACCCCATTCGCCTCGGGACCTCGCCAGTTCCCCCCTACCCCAGCTGCAGCCCCGCACCGGGCCAGAAGCGAGACGCAGCAGCGGCAGCGGGCCCGACCCTCCCTCCGCTCTCCTGCGGCCCTGGGGGGTGGGGGGGAAGCTGGACACGCCTGTCCACGGATTTGGCCCATCCCGTCCCCTCCTCGTCTTCCCCACCCCACCCCCCCCCGGCCACGCGTATGCAAATCGCCCTGGCCCTGCCTCCCGGGCTGCTGCTGCTGCTGCTGCGCTGGGCACGCAGCGATGCCAGCGGCTGGGAGTTGGCGCGAGCGGGTGAGTGGCTCTGCTCTGTCCGGGCCGGACCTAGCGGGGGGCGGGTGGTGGTGGTGAAGGGGGTCGGCGGGGCTCCCTTCGCCTGCGCTGCAACGGGGCGGTGGGGGGGGCGTGCTGCATGCTCTGTGCTGCATGCTGCATGCATCACCCCCCCCCCCATCCACTTCTCCCTGCCCCGCGCGCGCCCCTCTCTGCCTTTCCCGGCTGGCCAAACTGCTCCCCGGCCGAGCTGCCGCCTGGGAATCGCGGGCATCCGGGCAGTTGCGGGGGTGGGCAGGGGTCCCGAGTGGGGGGGAGGGGAACGGGTTGAATCACACCGGGGTGTGTGTCTGTGGCGCGGGGCCCTAAGCGGGGCCGGCTCAAAAGTGCGGCAGGAGGCTTAAACCACCGTGGGAGACCCACCCGCGCCCTGCCAAATCATTCGTGGTGGTTGCAAACACACACACACACACACACACACCCGCCCAGGCCGGGACCAGCCCCCCGAGAGCCGGGCGGAGATGAGGGCAGAGGAGCTGAACATCTGGGCGAGGCACAAAAGTTCGCACCCGTGGAGGCGCTTCCTTTCTGGCACGCTTCCAGCTGTTGCTCGGTCTTCCGCTGAATCGCGGAGGGAAGAAGTGGGTTTGGGGGCGCGCCACCTCCCTAACTTTTCAGAAGTTTTCCCCCGGTTTGGCGAGAGAAGCAGCTGGAGCGGATGGGGGGGGAGTTCTTCATTCCTCTTCTCCTCTCCGGGTTGTTGAACCCGGGGGTCTAGCATTTGTTACCGTGGCCCTGTGGGGCTGGGAATGCTGGGGACTGTAGTTCAGCAGTCTCCGGAGGGCTGGGGGCAAACACGGTTGTGCTCGCCGACGACTCTCTTAGAGAACTTTTCAGCCATTCGAGGCGCATTGATTTCCCACCGATTGCTCGGCATTGCCAAGAAACGATTTGCTGTCTTGCGTGAGGAGTAGGTGAAAGGTGTTTCCACCTCAGCGATTATGGATTTCGATCCAGGAAGGGTGTGATCAGCCAGCTAGACGCCTCCAGTTCTGCTTTCTTTAGAAACCATCGCTCTAAAAACTTTCCTTCCTCCTGTGGTCTCTCAAAGGAAGGGAGTTGCCTCCGTTTGGGGCGCTGATGGGCAGCTGGACCAGAACAGGGTACCCGGCCTTGGCAACTTTTCAGTCTTGTGGACCTTGCTCCGGAATGCCTGGACAGCCAGATGTGTGGACTTCAACTCCCAGAATTCCCTAGTCAGCCATCTTGGCTGGGATATTCTGGGAGTTGAAGTCCACAGGTCTTAACGCTGCCAGAGTTGGACACCCCTGAACTAGGATGACACATATCCTAAGAAATAATAGCCTAAGGAATGAGGGATGGGGAGAACATCTCTGGAGCTTAATAATCTGGGGGGGGGGGGAACTGTTCAAGAACCAGATTGTGCACAGATTGGGGTGTCCTCTGGATGTATTAATATTCATTTTTTTCTCTCCCCTGCTCAGCTGGGAAATAAGTCCAATTTTCTTGATCTCTCCACTCACAACTGAGCACCAGATAGGAATCTGGTTTCTTCTCCTGGAACTGTGCCCTCTGCTATCTTTCTAAAATTCAGTGAGTTTTTCCAATTGTACTTAGATAGTCCTTGGCTTCCTCTAGACATTTAATCATTGGCCTTGTTCTCCTAAAAATAAGCCACATTTTATTCCACTGGGGCTTGTGGAACAAACCACAGAGCAGTAGGATCATATAACATACCAAGCCATAAATCATGGGTTACAGACCCCAGGAGATGGATTAAAATGACATTTTAAGCCACAAAATGGTGGTTTGGCGCATGGGATGAATCCAGTCACTGGTAATGGCTACATTGGAGGCACAGTCTTTGACCCCTCTGTCTTTGTCACAACTGGTAGTAGTCGTGCTAGGAGTTGAAATGTTTGTGAAGTTGAGCCAATGAAAAATTCACCAACTCGCTTGCAAACTGATGGACCTTGCATTCCGACAGTGCTAAAACACAAACTTCTTTGAACAGGGAACCGCAACCTCAATGCTAGTGATGCTGGGGGGTGCTTGGTGCTCTCTGAGCTTGCTTTTTTGCAGACTTTTGTTTCATTACCCAACTTGGTAACATCATCGGTGCTACAAGGGAGTGAGGCTTGTCTCACTGTTTATATGCAAGTGGCTTGTCCTGTCAGTATTCGTGGGAATGTGGTTTTTTTTGTTCTTTGTAGTTTCTTGATTAAGGTATTGTTTTCTGCTTGATTGTTTGTCTGATGTTAATCCATGTTTATCTGGGTTTCTCTTTCTGTGGAATCCTTAGTGCTAGCTAGATGTTCACTAGTTGGGTCATGAAATGTCTACAACAGGGATCTTCAAACTTGCCCCTTTTATGACTTGTGGACTTCCAGAATTCCTCAGCCAGGCACGCTGGTTGAGGAATTCTGGGAGTTGAAGTCCACAAGACATAAAAGGGGCAAGTTTGAAGACCCCTGGTCTACAAGGAAACCACCAAGCTCAGAGAGCACCAAGGACCCCACAGTCTCCTCCTCCTCCTCTTCCTCCTCCTCCTCCTCCTCCTTTCTTCTTCTCCTTCTCCCTCTCCTTCTCTCTTCTCCTCCTCCTCCTCTTCGCAAATTTGGCTGTTTTCTAGCACTGATGACATTACCTGGTTTGGATAATAAAACCTCTGCAAGAAAACCACCAAGCTCAGAGAGCACCAAGGACCCCCACAATTCAACCTTGAGCTACCCATATTCTCTTCTGTTGGTACTATGAATACCCTGTGTCCTGGGATTTTCAGCTGCAAATAACCAGTTTGTCCCCAGATCTGCAGCTCATTGGCCTGGTCTATATCAGGAGAAAGAAACATGTAACGTCCCAGCTGTTGCTGAAATTCATCACCTGCCAGGCCAGTGGGGGCCACCGGGATTTTCAGCAACATCTGGTTTCATATTTTGGGTGGATGTGCACTGACTGTTTGCACTTTCCATTTGCAATTTCTTCCACTCTCCTGGCAGAGTCAACGTGCCCGCTATAAATAATACCCAGATTCTGTTTCAGGCAAACATTGTGTGAAGAAGTGGGAACATCAAATCCTTTGGGTGGGGGGAGGGAACTTTTCTTGTCACCCGTTTCTTGAAATGTCTTTTCAAACCTGAGCGTTCACATTTATTCAATTCTCATTAAGGGATGAAAACAAATTAGATACAAGCAAGCCAAGGTGGGTTTTTAAATCCTGTCTTCAAATAGCATTATTTTTCCTATGTGCAAAAGTTGAATTCTTTAAAAATGAAGCAATTCAGAATCTAGAGATATGGAGTTAAGCTGCCCCCATTCCACACACACCCCAGCCCCCGAAAAGTCCTTGTTGCACCTAAATCAGAGTGACACCATTCCTACCAGCTCACAGGTACTCCAGATTGCTTGGGACGTTGGGGAGAATAATGTTATATTTCCAAATTAGATGGGGACAACGCCCATTTTGAAAGGAGCTTCAGGGGTTTTTAACTTTGGGAAAAGTGATATTTTATGCCTCTGCAAAATGTAAGGGAGTCATCTTGCCCCTGAACTCCTTTTCCAGCCCCCCCCCGTGCCAAAAAAACACCCCCAACCCCTAAATTTGGGGGCTTGAAAGAGTAGAGGTCTCAGAAAGCATGAAGCCTTCAAACCAGATACTTTACACTCCTGATTTAACGGGAGCACAGCCAAATTCACATCTGGTGAGGCTCTTTCTGTTGAATTTCTCCCTCTTCGGAAACCTCGGGTAGCCTGAGAGAACAGCATAGGAGAATTGCTCTGTTTGATGCAAAATAGGGCCCTCTCAAACATCTGCAGGACTGTTCTTTGAGCGGTGGACATTTCTGACAAGGTGTCCGACTTCACTCTTTTCTGCCCCACAAATAAATGTTCCGCTGTTCCAGCCTAATCTCCTTCTGCTGAATGGCGGGCATATCTTGGAATCTTTCCTTTAAACCGAGACCAGCGAAGGATTGAAGCTAGATTCATTCCCATGGATCCCAACCAGCCCCAGATGGAATATCCAAGTCACATCATGCCCAGGAATCCGCTTTTTATAGCATCTGGCGGTGGTAGCCCTGCTGGGTTCCAGGAGCTGATCAGAAGTTAATGATTAAATTGAAGCCTGATGAAGGCAGAGTGTCTTCCTCTTGTTTGTACTGATAAGGTCTACTTACTTCCCCGTCCAAGGAAGGTTACAGTCATGGAAACACTTTCTGCTAGATTCTTCTTGTGCACGCAGAAGCGTGCTCAAGATAAGCTGGCCACAGCTTGGTGGTGGAGGAAGAATTGACAGCTACGTGTGAATGTGGCCCCTGCCCCCCGCTGATTCCACTCTATTACGTTAAACTCAGGTTCTTCAACAGCCTGATGGGTTCATTGACCCCCAGTGAATCCTCCGTCACAAGCCTCTGGATCAGGGATACCAACAGGTGCTTTTGCCTTTAAAAAAATGGAAAACTCCTGTGTTACATTACACACAGAGAGCCCACACCCGGTTCTCCAGCCATCGTGTTCCTAAATAGACACAGAGAACCTGTAGGTTTAATCTGGTATCCTACAGCTCTTTTGAGAAGTCCTTGCAGTTTCTCCCAGCCTGCCTCTTTTCTATAAAACTCTCTCCCCGGGTGAGGATGAGAGAGGAGAGGTTTTAGGGAGGGAGGGAAGGAAGGAAGGAAGGAATGGAGAAGGAAGAGAAAGGAAAGAAAGAAAAGAAGGGGGGAGGGAGGGAGGGAGGAAGGAAGGAAGGAAGGAAGGAAGGAAGGAAGGAAGGAAGGAAGGAAGGAAGGAAGGAAGGAAGGAAGGAAGGAAGGAAGGAAAAAAAATTATCTTCTATTGGACCCTTCCACGCTTGGTTAACTAACTGGTTAAAGACTGGAGAAAGGTTTCAACAAAAGAAGGTTTGGCCTCCTAATGTTTTTGACAGGAATTGTTTTGGTTGTGTTCATTTTAGTGTCAGCTGAGTTTACACAGTGCCTGGAGATGGGGGACTGTTTGGAAAGCCGTGCAAGTTGCCTTTGTTTGCAGACTTGATGAACTACCACAACTCTCTCCTTTCAGCCTCCATGAAGCGAAGCAGCTGCAGCGGATCTTTCTGACTTGTATCCCACCCACCCCATCCACCCCACCCCACCCTGGCTAAAAGGATGAAACCATGGGCCTGAGCGTCTCCTGTCTGAAAGGTAAGAGGGAGAATTCTGCTCCGCTGGGAAGAGAAAAGATGCTGAGAGGGAGGAATGGCGTGTGATGGTCTTGGAGACACTGGGGCCAGGAAGCTGGAGGGAGAGTTAGCAGCCAAAAGAGCACTTAGGTCTCTCCCCTCCTCAGCTTCTGATTCATCAGTAGCTTTTCTCAGCAAGAAATGCATGTTACTGTTGAGGCTGTCTCCACGTGGAGGGTAGCGGCGGATGTAAAAGTGGCCACTCCTGACTAAGAAGGGAGTTGGGTGTTTATTGAAGAAACTTTACTTTTCAAAGGGGCTCCTTTAAGTATGTTTGTTTGGGGGGTTGATAGTGCTACGCTGGTTGAAATGTGGCAAAGAACAATTCCTCTTTAATAGAGCCTTGGTGGAGCAGTGGGCTAATGCCTCCTTAAGTAACACCAGCTGCCTGCAATTAGTGCAGGTTCGAGTCCCACCAGGCTCAAGGTTGACTCAGCCTTCCATCCTTCCGAGGTAGGTAAAATGAGGACCCAGATTGTTGGGGGGGGCAATAAGCTGACTCTGTAATAATGCCGCTTGGGAGGTGTGTGTGAAAGCCCTAATAAGCAGGCATATACATAGAATGAAGGCTACTGCTAAGCTTGTAAGCCGCCCTGAGTCTTTGGAGAAGGGCGGGATATAAATGGAATAAAAATAAAAAAAATAATAATAATACAAAACAGTGCTTTTCAGCCTTGGCAACTGTAAGATGGGTGGACTTCAACGCCCAAAATTCCCTAGCCAGCCTTGCTGGGGAAAGGGAAGGGAAGGGAAGGGAGAAGGGAAGAGAAGAGAGAAGGGAGAAGAAATTTTATTCTATTAAACCCTTCCAGACTTGTTAACTAACTTGTTAAAGATTAGAGAAAGGTCTCAACAACAACAGAAATGTTCCAGCCTCCTAATTTGTTGGCTGGGGAATTCTGGGGAGCTGAAGTCCACCCATCTTAGAGTTGCCAAGGTTGAAAAATACTAGAGTCTTCTAAACATAAACATATTTTAGCTATGCTGTACAGAGCCGGTATTTGACCAGGCTGAGCTAAGACCTCAACTTTAAACATTATTATTTTGGGTCAGTTATCTTATAGGGTTGCAATCATGTTCGCCAAACAGTAACTTTGGTGGGGGTTTTTTTGTTTTTAGTTGTTTCCCCTCCCCCCTACTATTTGGAGTTGCTTTCTTTGGCTGTAAAGTTATTTAGTTTGGATGGATTTATTTATGTCTGCATTTATGTGCCTTCAATCCATCTGGAGAAAATTGTGTGTGTGTTTTTAACGACTTTCTCCCATATCCAAGGAGAAAAGGGACAACCTCTGGGGGTTGCAACCTCTGGGTGGTGTGTTACCCATCCTGATAATTTGTTAAGTAGAAATGGCAGAGCGGTTTCCCAAAACGTGTCTTCTCCACAATGAAGTGAAACACAGGACTCATGGAAAACCAAAAGCAGCTGCTAGCTCAACTGCCCATCTTTTATCCTTTCGGAAGAATTGGGCAAAGACCTTCGGCACCAGCAAGATGGTTTTATGACTCCTTTAACAGGAGCCCAAAGCTGCCTACGACATCTGCAACCCCCCCTTGCTATCTCCCTCCCCCGTGTTCACTTAAAATCAGACTTGGCAGGAATTCTTGGAAGTTGGGAGAGTCCCGCAGCACCTGTGGATGCAGAACTGAGAGGGAGAGGAGAAGGAGAGGAGAGGGACCAAAGGTTTATCCTTCTAAGCTTTCGGTTTCGTGCTGGGACCCATCCTCTCTCTCCAGATTAGGTGCACGGGGCTGTTCTATCTGTTGTGTTCATATGATACCTTGTTGTATGTAGCTTTTAGTTGCTAATTAGGGTGTTGATGGCTAGTTATTAAGTGGCTGGTTGTTGTTTCCTTGTGCCTGCTGCTTGGCTCCTAAGTGCCTGACAAGCTGCTCATAAATCAGCACTCCTGTCGACTGACAGGCGGCTCCTTTCCCCGGCTTCCACCATTTCCCCAGCCTTTTTTTGTCCCTGCTCGGCCAACAGTTGTAGTAGCTTCAAAACTGAACTGAGAGAGAGAAGCTCCCAGAGGATGGGGGCTGCAGCACGAGCCCAAAAGCTCGAAGGAATAAAACCTCTGGGCCCGATGACCAACTCAGATTGGCTCCT
Source organism: Vipera berus (assembly GCF_964194415.1). NCBI lineage: Eukaryota > Metazoa > Chordata > Lepidosauria > Squamata > Viperidae > Vipera > Vipera berus. The sequence goes on along the minus strand of NC_138213.1, from coordinate 2,137,164 downwards.
GCAGTGTTATCCTGGGACACAGATAGTTCACCCTCATTTGCAAGGAATAAGAGTCACATCCACACAGGGCCCAGAAGGAAGCCTGAGAAGACGGGCAACTGATCTTCAGAAGTTGCTCACCACCCACCATCCCCCTCCCCAATTTGGATTGTCTGGGTCAGAAGGTTCAGCACACCGAGGGCTGCTTCCTTTGGCACCCCAAAGAGGCGGGTGGCTTTTGATCTATATGGCTGTCTAGGCTGACCGTTTGCGAGCTGCACTGAATTAAAATGATCAGTGCGACTTTAAAAGCCATCCTGGGTGAAGGGGAAGGGCTGGCCCCTTGCCTGGAAGTGGGAAAGGCCATGCAGAGGCCAAACCCCACACTCCAACCCCAACACAAGCCCTGCTCCAGACTTACTTACAAGTAATGGGAACATATGCTCCCAGCCCCCGCCTCGCCTGATGGTCCAGATGAGTGAGTTGGCAGGAGGAGGCAGCTGATGCTGAGGGAGACCCAAGGGTGCCCTCCAAGCTGGGGGTGGAGGCAGAGGAAGAACGGAAGCCCCAATTCACAGACCTCCATTGCTGCTGCTGCTGCTTCCTCCTCCTCCTCCTCCTCTTCTTAAAGGGCCATTTACTTCTCCTTCTCCTCCTCCTTTCTCCATCCCTATTCCTCCCCCTTCTCCTCCTCTTTCACTTTCTCCTCCTTCTCCTTTTCTTGTTAATCCTGCTGCTCCCTCTTCTCGTTTTTTCTCCTTCATCTATTCTCCTTCCCTTCTTTCTCCTTCTTCCTCCACCTCCTCTCATGTCTTCTCTTCCATCTTCTCCTCTTTCTCCTTCTTTCTCTCATCTATCATTCCTTCTTCTCCTCCTTCTCCCTCTTCTCCTTCTCTTATTTCTTCTCCTCCTTCTCCATTTCTTCCACTACCCCCTCCTTCTCTTCTTCCTGAAACCACATTCATAAGGTTCTTCTTCCCCTTCCTCTCCTCTTCCTCCTCCTCCCCCCCCCCCCTTTGCAATGTGCTCAGTTCTCTCGCTGGGTAATTGGGACAAATGCTAAATATTGCATTGCCCATTAGCTTTTCACTGCTGCGTAGCCCCGGTGCCAGCAGGTGCTGTCAGCTTTAATGCAGCGTTAAAGGCCTGGCGCCTGCTGATTCCCCTTCCCAGGGAGGTCTTCTTGCATGGGGGGGGAGCAGCAGACTGGCTCCCCGTATCCCAGAGACCCATGCTGCAGCTACGGACCGGTCTGTGCAACATAGCTAATTCATGCCCCCTTTGGGATGACAGTTGGGTTTCAAAGCTGCCATTCAGAGGAATGCATCTCTTCCCCAGAAGCATCTGGTCTGGGGCAGGTAGAGAGCCAACAGGTGCAGCAATCAAGATATGCATCCCTGGGGAACTTCTGCCTTGTTGGCAAATGCTCCCTACCCTGCGTATTATGTGCGTTGCCCCAGGAAATTCCATTCTGAGCCCTTTGTTTTTCCCAAAGTTTGCTTTTTAAGGCCCTTCATTCGGTACAGGCAGCCAGGATGGCTCTGCACACCCAGTCAGTGAAACCACCACAGCACCTGGTTGAGATTCGCTGATTAAAGAAACTAACCAGGATTTGTCCTCGGCTGGGAAGCCCAGGGCTCTCGGCTGTCCAGAAACTCTGTGGAGCAAAAACACATGGGCAGGTTCGTGAAGTGGCCAGGAATTAAGCTTAGCCTGCAGGAAATAGATTTGACTTTTAGCCTTAGCAGATGGCAGCGCTTGGCTGACCTTGGCTGAGGCACCTGAAGAACAGGTGAAGCTTCAGTTGTTTCCATCACAGTGGCCAGCCTGATTTTTTGACTGCTTCCTGCAGATGCTGCTCATTTCTTTGCATGTTGATATCACCCAGAACAATTTTTAACTGCTGGAAGAAAAATGATCTAACCAATGTGTTTGCTTTTCAGCGCTAGACTGAAGTTTCTTTTCCTTCCTTCTTTCCTTCCTTTTTCTTTCTTTCTTTTTTCCTTCTTTCTTTTCCTTCCTTCTCTCTCTCTCTCTCTCTCTCTCTTTCTCCTTTCCTCTCCCCTCCCCTCCCTTTGATTGTGCTTGTTATTATGATTTAGATGGCAAACCTTCTCAAGAGAGCTGGGTCTTCCCATAACATGTCTGAAGTAGGATAACTTGAGCCTGGTCTTTTGATCTTTCAGTGAGAACGTTGAGTTCATTTCTTTGATGATTCTTTGCTTAGTTTCCTTGACTGTTCGTGGTTTTCTCCAAAACCAAGTTTCCAAAGAGCCAATGCTCTTCCTATCCTGGCTTCTTCAAAGCCCAACTTCCTTTGCACAGTTCTGATCTTGGTCCATCCTAGCATCGGAATGTCCGTTCAAATGCCTGGATGGCGCTTTACCACGTGCTCCTCTGCAGTATATTCCTTGATGGCTTAAAGGGATAATAAGTTGAATTTTCTAAAAACCCCCCCCAGCCCTTGCCCCAACCCCTGATAATCGGTGACACCATTTCATTTTTCATTTTGAGGAAAGAAAGATACCCCACCAGAAGGTGGTCTCAAAGGCTTGACTTCAAACCTAAACCAGTTTCAGTGCATGGGAAGCAGGGGGATTGAGAAGGCCTGACACCCCACCCCCACCCCCCCTTTGCATCATCATCACCCCAAGGCCTAAAGCCATTAAGTACTATCCACAAGGTTTGCTGACGTGGCTCCAGCAGTTGCCCTGCCTCGTGAACGTAGCAGAGACCAAGCCCAGCCCTTTATGCGTCAAAGGCCAGGGGCTTGCTCTGGGCTGCCTGCAAATGCATTTGTAAATTACATCCATTGGGGGCACTAAAGATTTTGGCTTCAGCCCCTAATGCAGGTTTATCCACCAGCTGGAGAGCAAGACCTCATATTGATCTCCAAACAAACAGTTCTCTTGTTAATAGCCTGTTGAGCCTGTTCTGCTTAAATATCATTATACGGCAAGCCAGGAAGGGAGAGAGGTTGCGAAGTACGTCTTGAGTGACGCAGGCTCTCCTGTCAAAGCGCTGCTGAAGTGGGGACTTGTGCAACGGGGCAGCTGTTCTCTTGTGCAAATCCCTCTGGTGACAGCACAACCCAGGGACTAGGTGGCCAAGTATAAGCACATGGCTTCAAAAATAAGTCCTCTGAGGAGAAGCAGGCTGGTTTATTCTTAGTTTAATATTAATCTCTTGTTTTTCTGCCCGCTTCATTCCTATTCAGGGTAGGGTAGGGTAGGACAGGACAGGACAGGACAGGACAGGACAGAACAGAATTCTTTATTGGCCAAGTCTGGTTGGACATACAAGAAATTTGTCTCTGGTGCAGAAGCTCTCCGTGTTCCTACAAGTAATAGTGATAAATCATGATTATAAACAAGATAATAATACATTCATCATAAATCACAAACTACAACTGCATCAGAAATCATAAGATGCAACATGTAGTGATAGTCATAGAATACTAGCTGAGCAACAAAATGAATCATACTAGCATACTAAAAACAATATAAATTGTAAGATACAAGCAACAAAGTTATAGACAAAAGAAGATAAGGGTAGGTAATAGGAAAGACGAGGAGAATCATAGTAATGCAGCTTTAGTAAGTGGTTTGACAGTGTTGTGTTCAATCATGAGCTGACACCTTTCGTCTGTGGAAAGATCTCTGTTAAGAAGTCAGCTGCCACAAGATGCACACCTGGTCCTCTTCGGGCAGGATCCCAAGCACAGGCGTTTTTCTTGGAAGGTTGCTCTGCCCAGACGGTCCTGTCCCTCACTGCTGATGGAATTTGCTAGATCTCTTCTGCTTTGTCTTCCCTTCCCCACATCCCAAGTGATGATTCCCCACATGCCTAGGGATGACTCCTGGCCCTCCCATCGCCCTGATTCCTCATGGCATGTTTCCTCTGGGTCAGGAAAAGGTGACGTCTCCTAATTAATCCTATTAGGCTAGGTCAGTCCGGAGGCGGTCATCCCTCGCATGGCCACGAGAGGACTCCCCTACAACATGTTTTGACTTTTGGCTAGCAAAGAGGTGGGACGCCCATCATTTCTGGTTGAATATCATTGCATAATTCATATTCATTTATGCCTAGCTCATTAAAGATCTTCTGGAATCGTCCTTACATCATGGTGAAGGCACACCATACGAGAAGACTGCCCACTTGGACATGGCAGATCTTGGCTCTCCAAGCTCACCTTGACTGCACGGGCAACGACTAAGGAAGTGTTGGGGACTCTATCGAGCTGCAGAGAGACTCGGGGATGGGCTATCAAATTATAGGTCCTGAGGTGACTTTTAGGGCAAAGGGGGGACCATCTGAGTCCTTTGGGAAATGATTTCCTCTCTCGATTGCTGCCAGGTGCCACCAGAAGCACCAGGATGATCCTCGCTTTCTCTCTCTTTCAGGCTTCAAGATGTGTGTAAGCGGGGCTGGGGTCAGCAGCAGTGAGGTGGCGGTCATGGCTGAGAAAAGACTAAGGGTCCCGGATATTATTATCACCCCTCCGACTCCCACGGGGAAGGCCCTCTTGAGAGACCCCAGCCTGGACGGCGATGAACCCCAAGACAACTACTGAGCCAGAAGGCAGAGATGTAGCCTGCTGTCTCCAAGCCAAGGAGAAGGGGACCTCCCTGGCATTGCTAGAGAATGTGGCTCTCCACCGTCTTGCTCAGGAACTTTCCCAGCCTCTGAGTTTTGCAAACTCCTCCCGTTTCTTCTCCCCTTCCCGGGCTGTTTAAAAATGGACCAACATCACCAGATATACCTCACTCACACTTGCGACCATGGCACTGTTGCAGGCAAAGGGTCCTTCAAGGAGTCCGGCAAACCGATTGTCTACTTGGAAGAAGACCTACAGTAATGGTTAGGAGGGTGGCACAATGGATGGGTGGTGGCTCTCAGGTTCTCGTTAGTGGTGTTGGTCAACTTGGACCCCGCTGAGGTCATTGTCAGAAGAGAAAGGACACTGACGTGTACGGAAGGTCCAGGTCCTCTGGTGGTATCTAAGAGCAGATTTTAGGGGAAATGTGGTGGTTTCAAGAGCAAACAAGACTGAGGGCATATGAATTTTTTGGGAGGGGGGGTTTGCTGCTGCTGCTCCATCTCCTATTTGGATTGTCTCTTCTTCTGAGAAACACTTAAGTTCTCATTGGTTTCTTCTGCTGTGTTCAAAGTGGATCTGGACGGGGCAACCCTTCCAACAGAAGTCCCTCTGCCAAATGGGACCGAAGGCTACTTTAGCAAAACAATCCAACTTTGCTTTGCTCCAAGATCCTGAGTGGATGGAGGGAAAAGTGCTCTTGGTTCTCTCGCCTGATCCTTCTTTGTGGATGGAGGTGGCCTCTAGGTCTTAGAAACAACTAAGGAAGAACCTGGGAATGTGTTTGAATAAGACTTGGCCCTAAACAGGGAGCTTTCCCCAAGAGTAAAGAAGCCATAGGCCTGGTAGGAAATCAACAGACTTTTTGCTAGCCCAGTTAGGAATTGGGCTAATTGGGTGGGGTTGGCAAGGAGGGTTATGGAGAGTCTGCTTAGTTTGAGTTTCTCCAAGAACAGGGTGCTGTACTTGCAAGCCACGTGGTGTGGGGCAGGATAGGGGCCATATCTGACTGTCTCCAACCTAGCATCTGTCTTTTCCTTTTCTTCTGGCTGCTGTTCTTCTCCTGGCATCTCTAGAAGGTGCCATGATGAAGAAAGCATGCTAGGCTGATGCCCTCAGGAGCCATACTGACTGGGAGCGATGGTTGCTGTGGTGCAACACATTGGAAGGATACCAGATTGGAGAAGACAGACTCAACTCACAGTATAAGGAATGCAATGGAACCTTAATTTCCAAGAATTCAGTTTCCCAGGCCTCTTGTCACGAGTGAAACTCCATAGTAGTCCATAGGTGGGTTGACCATTGTACAAAAATGTGATTTGCACCCGTTTGCATCCCTTGTGTCACCTGCGGTGATGCAGCCTTGAATTTAGTAGTGTAATGGATGCCACTTTCCCCCAATCAACACAAGGTTTCATTAAAACTGGAGAAGGAAGGTGATTTTCATCCAGCCAGAAAGATTCTCTGTTGGAGCTCCAAGGGAATGTTGTCTTCCTTGCCACCTCATGCCTGAATGGAAAGAAGTCACATGGACTTCATTTACAGCCAATGAGAGAGAAAAATAGTGAGTTTGCTATGGATAGAATGATTGAACTATCCAAGCTGAATGGCATAAGAAATCATCATTGGCTTCCATCAAGACTGACTTCATCAAATCCTTGGTTGAATCAGAATCAGACTAGAATAGGGTTGGAAGGGACCTTGGAGGTCTTCCAGTCCAACCCCCTGCTCAAGCAGAAAATCCTATACCCTTCCAGACAAGTGGCCTTCCAGTCTCTTCTTAAAGACCTCTAGTGATGGAGCACCCACAACTTCCGGAGGGAAGCCGTTCCACTGGTTGATTGTTCTGTCAGGAAGTTTCTACTTAGTTCTAGGTTGCTTCTCTCCTTGATTAGTTTCCATCCGTTGCTTCCCTGCCTTCATGTGCTTTGGAGAATTGAATACAGAATAATAGAGTTGGAAGGGGCATTGAAGGTCTTCAAGTCCATCCCCTGCTTGAGCAGGAGATCCTATAGCATTCCAAACAAATAGCTGTCCGGTGATGAACTCGTTCTTTTCCATAGCCAGATTTTTACTCTTGATCTAAGGCATCAAAACTCTCTTCGCTGACTTTGTGCCATCAAGCAATTAAAACTGACTCAACCTGCAACTACCATTCTACATTCAGGATGAAAGACGATTCACTTATTCCAGATGGAATGACTGTTGGAATAAATCCCCAAGGATTGTTCCCCGAGTCTCCCAAGCTCGGCTTCATAAGAAGATGGGGTGCAGTTTCTCCCTCCTGTCCCGTTTTATAATGGTTGCAAAAAACAATCATTTTTTCATGCCTCCAGGTTCATTCGAGTGAGATGCAAATGTTTTAATTGAATGCGAGATCTGACTGAGCATTTTGTTTCCGATTTAGCATGAATTGGCATGTTCTGGTTGTTTTTCCTTTCCAAAGTCATGTTTTCCAAGACTTTGGAGTGGGTGGAATATTTATAAAGCATCGCAGTTTTATTACACCACATTAAAAATTTTCCACCTGATGTTTATGTTAAGTCATTTATTCTATTCAGAAAAAAGCCCTCTCGTCTCTCCAACTGAAGTAGCAACTCCAATTCCTTATACGTCCAAAATGGGGTGTGTTTGATTTTGCAAACAACATGTGCCGGCTAGGGAATCCTGGGAGTTGAGGTCCACACGTTCTCAAGGTTGAGAAACAGTGATCTAAGATCTTCCCAAAGAACAATGGAGCATGCTTTTCACAGGTGCCATCCTCAAATGTCTATGGAGCTTCTCAACCATCCGGATTGTGGCTGTCCCAAAGGCGTTTTTCAAAAGGCAACTGGTGTTTCTTGGTTTTTTTCCCCCTTGAAAATGTTTCACTTCTCATCCAAGAAGCTTCTTTGGTTCTGACTGAATGATGGGGAATGGAAGGATTTCTATTCTTTGTAGTCATTTGGCCATTAGCATCTGAGAGTCATTCAGGCCATTTGGGGGTTTAATCTGTAGGCACCGGGTGATCTGCTTTGGGGGTTCCTCAGGGTGAAGGGACACCAAAATAGAATAGAATTCTTCATTGGCCACGTGTGATTAGACACACAAGGAGTTTGTCTCCGGTGTATAAGCTCTCAGTGTACATACAACAACAGAGTGATAGGTCATAGATCATATTACAATCATTAATCATAAGATACAGGTGGTAAATCATGGATACCAATAGGAGAAGGTAGTAGGAAAGAGGAGAAAGAGGAGAAGACGGGAAGGATAATATCAATACAGCCCTGCTACAAAGAAGGCAAACACTTTGGCAAATCAATAGAGAGTTGGAAAAACTGCAACTTTTCCCTTGCAATTTCATCCAGGTTGGTCCTACCTGGCCCCAGTGGCGTCCATCCTCTCTAGGATGCACGACTCAGCCTTGAGCTTCTGAAGCCCAGATCACATTGAGACCCTCCGGGAAAGAGGGTATAAGGATGCGGGGAGGGGGTTTTAGGGGAGAGGCGGTGTTTAAAAACAGATGGAAATGCAATTTTTAAAGCAGCAGCAGCAGCAGATGGCAAAAGGCAGGGAAGCAAAGCCGCACCGTGCCAAAGTCAGTTGCGAGCTTTCGCGTCTTCCACTAAGATCGAGCAATGGCTCCCCTGAGGAAGGCAGGTGATGGGTTTTTGAGGGGTAGTTTATTATTTTTCCCCCTTGGCTGCAAATGCTGGAAATAAAAAAAAATGCTGGAGCTGCAGACAGGAATGCAGGGAGGATTTCCAGAAGGGTGTGTGTGTGTGTGTGTGTGTTTCTGGATGGTGTGAGATCAAAGGTAAATAAGGTGTGCTGTTCAGCAACCATCGGGCAGGAATGGTGAAAGGAATCCCCCCTCCTCTCCCTCTCCTGATGGTTCTAACCCGGAAGAGTGCCAACCAAGTACCATCTCTGGCGCCCTGCCCAAAATGCTACTAGCGTGGGCAATTTGTACAAGCAATCTCCTTCTGTGCTGGGCTGCTCAATGCAAGAGACTAATGAGTAATGAAAACGGGATCTCACATCATCACAAGGAAGAAAGTCGTTTCTGGTCCTTTCCTTTATGGCTGACTGGTTTACACATTGTGTTTACACCAGCAATACAAAGTGCAAAGCAGAATGCAGCATTCATTTCCTACCCTCCTGGGCTGGGCCTGATGGGATTTGTAGTCAGCTCCCTTCCCCAAACCTCTGGAAGAGAGATTTGTTATAGAGGGGGAAAAACTGGTTTTACCATTTACTACAAAGCCCCAAGATGCTGAATGGGGAATTCTGGGAAGTGAAGTCCAAACTTATTTAAGTTGACAAGTTTGAAAAACGCAAAAAGCCCTAATAAGCAGGCATATACATAGAATGAAGGCTACTGCTAAGCTTGTAAGCCGCCCTGAGTCTTTGGAGAAGGGCGGGATATAAATGGAATTAAAATAAAAAAATAAAATTTATATCTAACCCCTTTTTAATTGGCTAAAAATAATAATAAGTCTGCAGGAGGACCTGGGCTTCTTGTGGGCCATTCCTTTGGGTTTCTCGGGGACTCATTATTGTTGCTGGCCTCTTTTTTTCTACTGCACAAATAAAAAGCGTCATTTTTTTAAAATGCAAGATCGCTGCGCATTTTTCCAGGCAACAGCTGTTCAAACCACGTAGCTTTTAGGCCCCGCCCACATCGATGCCCGCGCCCACTTTGGGTTTGTTAATGAAATTCTAATGCTGGGACTGGAGCCAATCAGAGAAAAAAGGAAGAGCCAATGAGGAAACAGTGCGACCTCTGTCAGTTAGCGGGAAAAGGCGGGAACAAAAAGCTTCACTCACTGTGTTTTATGAACGGCTAATGAATGGGCGGGCCTCGATTTTTTTCCCCTATCCCTCCAATAGCAGCTCGTGTTGACCCGAAGAACGACAAACAAACGTGGCTAGGAGACTTGTCATTGGCTAGTAGGAGAAAAAGGGCAGGGCTTCTCTTATCAATGACTAGAAACCGCCTCCTCCGGAGGGAAAGCGAGAGCGCGCGCGGAAAAAGCAGAGGTTTTTATAGGGTGAGAAATAAACGGTGGGCGGGGCATTGATTTGCCTTCCAACCAATGGGAAGAGGAGGAGGAGAAAGCGCGCGCGAGGAAAGCCGAGGCGGTCAAAGCACGAAGCACGAAGCACGGAATAAAAGGCGGGGCTTCCTCTTTCCAACCAATAGCGGACGCAATCGCCAGGGTGGGCGGTGCCGTGGCGGCCATCGGCTTTCTCCTCAGCCGAGAGTGGGTCACAATTGGCGGCTTCGTTTTCCGGCCGCTTTTTTCTTCCTTCCTGCCTTCCTTCCTTCCGTCCTGATGGATGCCGCCGAGGTGGAATTCCTGGCGGAGCGAGAGATGGTCACCATCATCCCCAACTTCAGCCTGGACAGGATTTACCTCATCGGGGTGAGGCCTTCGGGACTACAACTCCCATGCTCCTTTATTCCCTTGCCGGTGGGGGTTATGGAACTGCAGTCCCCAAAACAAGATGCCCATTCTTGTCCGGGGAGGGCTGGCTACGTTTCATCTCCCATCAGCCCAAGGACGGCTGGTGGATGAGGATCATGGGGGTTGTAGTCGCACACGTTTAGGCTGCCCTCGGCCCCGACGCGGTAGGCGCCGGTAGGGGATTATGGGGTTTTTTAAAATGCTTTTAGGGTGCCCCCAGCTGCTCCCATCAGATTATATGTTGGCAAGGCATTGTGGGATTTGTGGTCCCCCAAGTTTACTGCAAATGATCCCTTTTCGTGGTGGGGGGCGGGAGCCGAGAGTTCCCTGCCCATCAGCCCCAACTTCCATGGCTGAGGGGTGGTGGTGGGGATGATGGGGTTTTGGATTGAACCCATTGAGGGTCCCCTCAGTCCCACCAGGGTGTTATGGCAAGGGATGGCGGGATTTGCGGCTCCCCCAATATTCCTCCCTTTGATGCCTATATGGGGAGAGGGATTGTCATGCCCATCATCCTCAGCCGCGGCAGCTTCTTCCCTCTCCCCGTAGGGAGAGGGAAGAATATTGGGGGACCATAAACCCCACCATCCTTTGCCAAAACACCCTGGTGGGACTGATGGGATTTGGTAGGTGGGCCAGACTTTTTTTGAGGGGGGGGGAATTGCAGGTGGGCCGTTTTGAGGCCGGAGCCTCTTCCTGACTTTCTCTCTCTTGCAGGGCGAGCTGGGACCCTTCAACCCGGGGCTGCCTGTGGAGGCGCCTCTCTGGCTGGCCATCAACCTGAAACAGAGGCAGAAGTGTCGGCTGGTGCCCCCCGACTGGATGGACGTGGGTAAGGGGTGACTCGCTGGCCTCCTTGCACCCTCGACACCGTGACTGATGTTCCCCTGCCCAGTTTCCCTTCAGCCCTTCCGGCTGTTGCCCAGGAAGCCAGCAGGCTAGACATCCTTCTCATTGCATTATTGATTTACACCCTGCCTTTATTTTTGTTATAAATAGCTCAAGTGGTGGAACGTGCCTAAATTTCCTTCCTTCCTCCTATTTTCCCCAAAACAACGATCCTGTGAGGTGGGTGGGGCTGAAAGGGAACTGGCCCAAAGTCACCCAGCAGGCTTTTGTTGCTTAAGCCGGAACTAGAACTCACTGTCTCCTAGTGATTGGCCTGAAATCAACCAACTGGCCTTCATGCCTAAGGTGGGACAAAAACTCGGGAGACTTCTTGTGATTGGCCCAAAGTTACCAGCTGGTTTTCATGCTTAAAGCAGGATTAGAACTCACCATCTCCTGGTTTCTAACCTGGATTTTAAAATAAGTACTGTGGAAAATTTCTGTTGCAGTTCTTATTTTTTTTAATTCCTTTATAGAAAAGTTGGAGCAAATGCGAGATAAAGAACGCAAAGAGGACACTTTCACCGCAATGCCTAACCCTTTTTACATGGAATTAACTAAACTGCTGCTGAACTAGTGAGTAGGTTTCTTATTCGTAATGATATTATTTGGAAATGCAGCAAATTCTAATTCTGCCAGAACACAAAAAAAACTAGGATTGCATTAGATTTGAAATTGGCAAGAACTTTACAAACTGCAAATGTTCCAGAGCAGTTTTCTAATCTGTTTGCATTTATTATTTTATATATAACTATGTAATAACATGTATCGCTTAACATTTTTGGTTTCTATTTAGAAGCTAATAAATATTGTTTCTATCAAGGATCTCTCTTAACAAGATGTGTGACCACTACCATTTTTGTAATCTCACCAGTCTGTTTCTTTTCTGCGTTAGTGCTGCAGATAATATTCCAAAGGCTGATGAGATAAGAACTTTGGTTAAGGATATCTGGGACACGCGAATAGCGAAACTTCGTGTATCTGCAGATAGTTTTGTCAGACAGCAAGAAGTTCATGCCAGGGTAAGAGCAATCTTCTGAAAGGACTGAAGTCATTGGAAGAATATTTGTGAAAATGAAATTGATAGTGAAAGTGGTACAACTGTATTTCAGTTCTAAAATATTAGAATATATTTTTTATTACTTGACAGCAGTGATAGGAGAACGATGTAGTCCTGCAGGCATAGAAAAGTTTTGTACACAAATGCCTGGAAACATACAATTGTATGTACTTATGGATTCACTGCAACCTACTGAAATGATGACGTGTGTTGTATATGTGGCTGTGTACCCAAATGCATATTCATCTTATGTCCATAATAAAAGTGTGTGTTTTGTAATATAAGTACACATTTGTGGCTATGTACTTTTTAGTCAAAGATATGCAAGTTGATCATCACTTATCTGAATGGTGGGCATGCATTTTATTCCTCATTTATGCGCTGTCCAGATATATTGGACTGCAACTTACATCGTTCCCTGCCACTCCAAAACTGAATGGATTATAACATTTCATTATGGGTACAGGTCACATCTTCCGAATTCTTTTAGCTGACATGGAATATAAATTGAAGGAGTGTAATGAGTTATGCTTACAGAAGTCTTGTTTTGGGGCATTTGGGGATCAGTTCAAGCTCTGGGAAAGAGGAAAATGTATAGAGAAATTTCAAAACTAAAGAAGAAATGCAAAAAAAAATGAAAGAAGAGGGTTTAATGAAACGCAATCTGTGTTCCAGTTTTTGTCAGATGCTAACTTATCATCAGTCATGGGAACTAAAGACCGGCTTACTTTTAAAAAATGAATGGTGCAACTTTGCCATTTATACTTCTTCAAATTGTGTTGTTTTCTTCTTTTTTAATAAGCTGGATAATCTGACTCTGATGGAGATCAACACCACCGGCGCTTTCCTCACTCAAGCTTTGGACCACATGTACAAGTTGCGATCCAACCTCCAGCTAGGAGAGAGGGTGGAATCCCAGGAGTTTTGACCGCAGGGAATTTTCATGAGAAGAGTTATTCCTTTAAGCCTCCACTTCTCTGGTGTTCCTGGCTTCAGAGCAAAACTGCTGTGGCAGATTACGATGTAACGTGCTTCATAGCATTTGCTTGTGGGGAAACAATTGATCTGCTGAACGATCATCAGACCGATACCCAAGCCAGCCTGCCAGTGTGGCAGGTGAGGAGGACCTTTGACTTTCCTTGGCAAGCAGGCTCTTGCCCAACACACTCCAAGTGCTGCAGGACCGCCCTTTCAAGATGCCTCAGTGTAGCTATTCAAGGTTGCCTGGCTTTTGTGCTAGCTCGTTTTCCTAGTGTTTGTAAGTTGGAAGAAGGAAACAAGTCAGTTGCATCTCTAATGGATGCTGTTCCTTCAAGGCCAATACCTTCTGATCTTTATGGAAAAGGAGATTATTTTCGTCTTCTGACTGCATAGTTCTCAGCAGCCTGCCTGGCAAGAGATTTGGGCCTGGCAACTCAAACTTTACATCCAACACTGGATTCGCTACATTGTTACTCACTGAAATCTGCCTGTCCATCATATGAAGGATTTTTTCCCCAGAGGCCACGAATGTGATCACTGAGGGATACTGCCTTTTTGTGTGTGTGCCTGCCAAAAGAAAAGGAACAGCTTTACGAAGAAACAAAGCCACAAAACCCACAGACTTTGGCTTAGGTTCCATTTTTCTTTTAAATGCTTGCCGTGGAGACTGTGACTAAACCAGCTGTTTGCAGTACCCAGATTCTAGCTATATGAATCATAAAAGCATTCGCGCTGTTAGTCATAATAACACATGTTGTTAGCCATCAATTTTTAAATATTTGTAGACAGCACTTACAATGCGGGGGCAACTACAGGGATTTGCTAGTTACTGTTCTATTAGGTAATGGTAAAATAAATATTTTAAAAAGCAGTACATTGCTTCAGTTGTAACTCTCAGACTCTTGTTGCTGGTTGCCCTGCAGAACGTTTTAAATTCAGAAGAGTGTGCTCAAGAAAATGAACATTGCTTAAAACACTGACTTGTCTCTGTTTATGAAAAGGTTTATCAAAAACTGGAGGGCTAAATATTTGCAAAGTAGAGCTTCAGTGTAAGTTTTGCTACATACACATCCTTTTTTTCTTTAATTTCAGTTTTCAACACGTATTAGAGTTTCAGTAAATCAATCTTATTCAGCAAACGAACACTTTTACATTGGATTGTGAATTTTTTACAGGGTGAATCTAATATACACTAAAACAACAACATAAAGCTTTAACCTAAGTGCTCTTAAGTCTGAGCCCACATTAACCTTTGGTGAGGAATCAAAGCTTCAACTATTAAAGCAATTGTTATGCTTGTTCAGATATAAACATATACCATTCTTGTGTATTTTTCTACACATATATTAAGCCTATTTGAAATTATGCACATATATTAAGCCTATTTGACTGGATGCTGACTAGGATTCCTATCCTGATTTAACCCAGATGATGTGAACACATCTTTTCATTCAGAAGGGAGTACAGTATTAGTGTAGTTGTGAGGCACTCCATAGTGAATTGTTACTACAGTGATATCTCAAGTGAAACTGCTAGAAGATTGGCTCTCTTGTCCAAGCCTCCATTTCTAATACAAAGGGCTGATAGAGCTTCTATTTAATAGTGGCTGGGTGGTCTGGGAAAATAATCCTTTGTCATGATTTAGGAACATTTTATTACTTTTTTTCGATGTCAGAAATTACAGCCATATATTCATAAATACCTAATAACTACATTCAACAAATATATTACATTACATTTAAGTCAAAACAAGTACACTTAAAACAAGTTGAATTTGTTTCACAGCATCTACTGCCCCAGCCTGGGCCTTTGCCCTCCTCTTCCTCTCCCCTCAAGCTCTGTGCTCTTTTTGCAGAAGAAATCCTACACATGACACCAAACCACAGTCCAAGGGAGAGCAAATGAATTCTTTTTTTTTAAAAAAAAGTAAGCATGGGGCCAGGACGTTTGTGGAGAGGGTGGGAGGGAGGAGAACAAGATTATCACAATGATGGCTAGAAGGAAAGGGAAAGCATTTGCAAAGATGGATTGGTCCAAAGTGGGCTATTGTTTTTTTTCCCTCCTCATGTTAGCACCTTTTAAATCTCTTGTCTTTTATCTGTTCTGCATCATGGGTGGGAAAGTATTTCAAACGACCCCAGGCCTACTTTGGCGAAACGGTGGTTTGCTCTGGCAGGTTGCTCGCCAACTTCTGCAGCTAGGTTGGCATCCAACCAAGCTTGACTAAGTGCACATTCATTCTTTAATACATGGAAATCAGGCCAATTGGCTCTCCTGTGCATCCTTTAAAAAGCACACATTGGGCTCGAGGAAAACTGAAGCCACATGATGCAAAATATTTATTGGAGCGGGTGGGGAGGGGAAACGGTGTGATTACGCTTAGAAGGATGATTGCAACAGCTTGGGTCCATATTGCCCCCCCCCGCTCCTTCGCCACTGTCCCTTATCAGGAAAAACCTTGCAGTGAAAAAGCCCAAGATCACTAGATGACGATCTTTTTAAAGACCGTTGCTCCAGTAGCTGGTAAGCAGGATACGAAAATGCTCTGTGAAACCGCATCTTGGTGATCTTAAGAATGGGACAGTGGCTTTCGTTACCGAGTCAGAAATTGGGAGTGCCATTTTTCTTAGGTGGCTTTCTTCTTTGCTAGGCTATCTTACTGCCCCTTAAATGTATTTGTTGTGTTCATTTTGCCTTCCTTCGTGGTTTTTGCAAAGCCATCGCAAAAAAGGCCTGGACCAAAATTCTGAATATATTGTGGTCTCATAGTTGAATTTTTTTTCAGCAGCCTGGAGACCAGGGGATAAAAACCCTTTGTAAGTTTTGCTTTTTGGTAACCTCTAAAGGATGCCGTAACAACGACAACAAAAAAGCTTTCCCCCCTCCCCCTCTGTTGAAAGCAAGCCTATGGTCATCTCCAAGAATCATCAGAGGCAGAAAAAGAAAATAAACTTGCATGTCTTTCATAATTTCTGCTCTTCTTTCTCATGCTTCATGAGAGCTGATTGTCTGAGGTTATCATCACAGATGGATGTTCAGAAAGGGGACGATTTACGTACTCCTGTGCATAAATCAAGAGTTCTTGGCCGCAACTAATAAGACCTTTTTAAAATAGCCCACTAAATTTGCTTTTTAATGTCCCTTGTCACACAGTTTCTTCTGAAAAATGGCTAGGACTTTGGTATTAAGAGTTGCATAGAATTGGAAATCCTGCCAAGTGAGGCTAAGTCACCTGAAGCAGCTGCCCCAGCTGAATTTATATTTCTAAACAGCCAGGAAAGGCATGGGGTTATCTTTCCCTGTAAGTAATCATACAGTCCTATAATGTTTTCTCTATTTGCGGTTACTTTGTTTTTTGTTTATAGTGCTATAAACACAGCATTGCACATCAGCCATTAAATCAAAGGATAAGACATATGAAAAATAAAAAGAATCCGGTAAATGTTTGTTGCGAAGAGACTTAAAAATTCCAGCATTCTCTTCCGAGTGTCCTTCAATAAATATACAAATTCAATCAATGTTCAACCTATTGAGATTAACTTCAATCTCTCCAGGCAATTTTTGAATTGTATAAAGAGGTTGGAGAATAGAAATGAAGAGATTGACCTAGAAGAGAGCAAGAATAGGAACTGACACCCCCCCTTTGGAGGGGGGGTGCTCCCCCCCCCGGAGACTGAAATGAAATGTACAGTGTGGTCAGTTCTCAGAGATATTAGTGGTTTGTCAGCAAAGGAAGGCAGAGGGCAGCTCAGAATTAGGCAAAATTTCCTAATTAGCAAGAGCAGTTCAAAAGTCACGGAAGGGAATTGGTAGATTTGCCTCCCCCAGTTGTATCTTTTTTTTTTCTGGGGGGTGTGTGTCATTTAATTTGGATATACCTTAAGCAAAGGATGGACTTGGGCTCATGGGTCTAACGAAGCCTTGCCATCCTATGATTTTCTGGGTGATGCTGAACAGCCAGCATGCCCAACCCTGGAGCTAGGGGTGAAGGATGCTAGGCATTGTAGTACAGCAACTGTAGGGGGGGGAGCAAGTAAGTTACACTGGAGGAAGAGGTGAGATGAGAAGCAGTTTTGACATAATAAGTGAAAGAAGCTTAAAGGCGATCTGGGGAGTTCCATTTTGTTTGTTTTTATAGCTTATGCCAGGGGTCGGCAACCTTGGCTCTTTTATGACTCGTGGACTTCAACTCCTAGAATTCCCGAGCCAGCTATGCTGGCTCGGGAATTCTGGGAGTTGAAGTCCACGAGTCATAAAAGAGCCAAGGTTGCCGACCCCTGGCTTATGCCATGCTAGGTTACCCATTTTGTCCCTAATGAAGAGATTCCTGTTCTGATACTGTCAATTTCACAATTAAATCTTTTTTTTTTTTTTGAAAGAATAGCTAAAGTACTCCTTAGAAGTCTGGGTTGGGTTGAGGACATCTGTGCCAATGCCTTCAGTTTAAAAAGTCACCCAGCTCATGCTTAAAGAAGAAACAAAATGCTAAACTGGACCAATTCTTTATACGGTCACTGTTCAGAAGCGCCGAAATGTTGGCCGTCACAAGGTGAGCTGCAGAATTAAGATGGCTGGTATTCAAAGGCCGCCTACTGTACGGTACCGCTTCAAAAGGCGCAGGAGAGCTTGGAACACTTTTCTGTTCTAATGGTTAGGAGCAGGGCACCAAAGGAGGGCGGGGGGCTTGTTTTCAAAGCAGCCACTTAAAAGACGCAGCTATCTTAAAAGGTCCAAAAGCGATCCCTCATTCCAGCCCTCTCAACTCCTAAAGCACCTTTGGTAAAGAATTAGCACAGCCCTCACTAGATTTACAGTGGTGCATCTGTGGATAATTTCACTTTACAGGAAAGACGGCTGTATTTAGTACTATGGTGCCTGTGAAATGCAAAAATCCAGGCAGTTTGCTGGGGTCCATGTACAAATACAGCTAGTCCTCCATTTACGGGTCCCCCAGTTGGGACCAGAATTTCCACTGCTAAGCAAGGCGTTTGATAAATGAGTTGTGCCCCATTTTACAGTCTTTTTTGTTTTTTTGGGGAGGGGGGGTCATGATTGCTAAGTGAATTATGCAGTTGAATTATGCAGAGGAATCCAGCTGCCTCTCTTGAATTTGCTTAGCTGCCTGGGAAGGTTGCAAATTTTATTTTTTATTTATTTTAATTCCATTTATATCCCGCCCTTCTCCGAAGACTCAGGGCGGCTTACAAGCTTAGCAGTAGCCTTCATTCTATGTATATGCCTGCTTATTAGGGCTTTCACACACACCCCAAGCGGCATTATTACAAAGTCAGCTTATTGCCCCCAACAATCTGGGTCCTCATTTTACCTACCTCGGAAGGATGGAAGGCTGAGTCAACCTTGAGCCTGGTGGGATGCGAACCTGCACTAATTGCAGGCAGCTGGTGTTACTTAAGGAGGCATTAGCCCACTGCTCCACCAAGGCTCATATGGTGATCACATACATCATCCTGGGATCTTGTAACCATCGTCAATGCCAGTTGGTTGCCAAGTGCCCAGATTGTGATCAGGGGACCGTGGGGATAATTGTAAGGGCCGATCATAACTCACTTTTTTTTAGTATGCAGTTGTAACCTGTTACAGACACTGTGTCAAGGACTAGCTGTGACCCCCCCTCCCCTTGCAGAACAGGCTTCTGTCATGCCACCAAGAGCTTCCAAGATGCTGGGTGTTTGTGTGTGAACAACTCTAGTTTTAGCATGATTTCTCCCCCTTATTTTTCATATATTTTCTGATGATTCAGGATAGATCTTCTAAAGGGAAAAAAAAGAAACTACGTTTCTGAAAATTGATGCCACCAATATATAATTTTAGTTGTCGCAGGGAAAAAGGACAATGACCGAATCCACTTAAACGTCCTAAATCTTGTAACTAAATTCTTAGTTGTCTCTTGTCTTCTCAACAGCAGCGTATCACAGCTGGTATTCCAAGTGCTTTAAGAAAAAGAGGAAGGGGAGGCCAGAAAAAGACAAGAGGAAATGAGGGGAGAAGATAGCTCGGCTTTTAGCAAGAGGCTTTCTGTTCCAGCTACTTGTGCTCCACGCTGCAAAATACCAACAGGTGATTGCACTTGCCCAGCAGAAAGCTTCCTTTTAAAATTCTTTTTTAAAAAAACACTTTATTATTTTATCAGGTCCTGACCAGCAGCTGTAAAAACACTAAAGCAAGTCCATTTTTTTTCCTTTTGCCAAAAAAAAGAGAGAAAAAAAAGCAGAAACATATTGAAAATGGCAAGCTTTTTATAATAATAATTAAAGTAATAAAAACATACAAAACTTTTTTTTAAAATATATACACACTAAGGCTGAAGCACCTTTTTCAACTCTTTAATTGCAAAATCTTTGTATGAAAATTCTACCCAACGGGGTACATAATCTATGCATCGTATGTTCTATACATCTTCCCCTCCCCAGGAATAAAAAGGTACCTTGTTTTCGTTTATTCACTTTTTTATTTGTCAGGTTGAAGTGCACTTCCAGCCCAAAAGCTGATGGATGCATGGGAAGTCCGCGTTTGGAAGCTGCAGTTTTCTTCTACTAGATTTATTACTGTGCAGATTACGGGTTATCCAGTTCATTCTAACCAAAAAACAATGGATGTATACTGGTATTCTCTCGGACGAAGAGACAAACGTATTTCAGAACAAATAAAATGGGACTCAAGTATAGCAATCGAAGTAATATGGCAACAAAAAGGAGCATAAGTCAAGATTTTAAATCCGGCGGCCCCTTTGACAGGAGGCAAACGTTAGTGTCATTGATGGAATCTCTGGATTCAACCAAGATCTTTAAAAAAAAAAAGAGAGAGAGAAAAAGACGAAGATGCCGAAAGAAAATTAACCCTTTCCAATGTCTTGAAAACGTAGACTTTCATCTAAATGGATCACTTGCAGAGTTTTGTTTTTGCTTTGTTTTTTAAAAAAGAAAATCGGTTCAGAGTTCGGTTGCACTTTTTTAAGGGGCGGGGTTCAGATTTTTCTGGCTTCCCGCCAAATCTATTTTTATTTTTATTTTGCTCCATGCATGGCACATTCTTTTGATTTATTTATTTATTCTTTTTTATTTATTTAAGCTTCAAACCTCCCCGTGAAAAATATTTAAATATTCCAGGTAATAAAATAGATTATTATTATTATTATTATTTCTATATTCTATGTTTGGCCTAGTGCAAGGGCGTGTCACCTGGGATACCCCTTGAAATAACTCCGGGACCACTGCATGGCAGGCAACGCAAGGCACTTTCGCAAGTGATCCAGTTCGGCTTGAATCCGTTCCCTTTCCGAGGCAACTTTCTGCTTCTGGTTCCTTAGTTCCTGCAAAGAAGAGAAGACTCACTTAAGATTCGTCACATCCTCCTCCTACACTGAGGCAAGCAGGGATTTATAGTATGGGTGTCCAACCTTGGCCATTTTTAAGACTCTGGGCAACTTCAAGACTTGTGGACTTCAACTCCCAGAATTCCCCAGCCAGCCATGCTCCCTGATGAATTCTGGGAGTTGAAGTCCAAAAAGTCTTAAAGTTGCATGGCTGGCTGGGGAATTCTGGGAGTTGAAGTCCACAAGTCTTGAAGTTGTCAAGACTGGTCACCCCTGATTTATAGGATTCTAGAAAACACAGCACCAAAAATACAACTCCTGATCCGAGATGTCACAGAAGCTTCCCCGAGTCCAAAATTTCCTCTTTTGCTTTAGCAACCGTCATGTCCACATTGCCTTAGACTGAGTTGCAGAGGAGCTAAGCAAAGATGGATGGGAGACCAAGAAGAGATCCGAAGCCTGGAGTCTTAATGAGGAAATCACTCCCCTCCCCCCCCCAAAGGCACGGACTTCCAGGTTTGGCCAAGAAAGCTCACGGATGGGTTGACTGAGGGACTCTTGCCCGTTTAGCTGTGGGGTGGAAGCCCTACTTACCGTCATGGTATGCGAGAGCTGTTCTGCGGTCAGACTGAGGCTGTAGTGCTGGGCCTCTAAACGTCGGCACTGAGTTTGCAGCACTTGCCGCTCCAGGTTTTGCTCTGCGATGGAATTTGAACCGGGTTACTCAACTGACAGGAGCAGGAGAAGGGGCCTCTTTGAACAACTGCTTTTAATAACAAGGAACGCCTCCAATGATGTCAGCAAGTTGCCAAACCCATGCCAACCCCATAGGCTTGAACTATAAATAAAGCCATTTCCCCCATTTCTAAGGGTCTTTTCACCTTGTACCTGTGGGAGAGGTACTTACTGTACGTGCATAAATAAAGATATTAATCTTTCCAGCTCGGATGCTTTTTTGACAAAGGCACACTGGACTAAGAACCACACCAGCTGCTACCATGTCTGGTTCAGGCTACTTAGATGGAAAGTCGTTTGTCAGATGTTTGGGAAACTAAATCCGGGCCCTTCCTCCCTGCCCAAACCATGGTGGGAGAGAACAACCCGCCAGAGATGAGATGGGCAGAAAATAAATTTCATATTAATTTTTTTAAAAAATCATAATCTACATGTTGGAGCATTCAGAAGTTAGCTTACTGGCCTTTTGGGGGAAGAAAAAAGAAATTTTCTCTGCCTTTTCCAGCATGATGCTCCAGAATCCAATAAATAAATAAGCAGACAGATAAATCATGAGGTTTTTTTCCCCTTGGGGGAAAAAAAAGAATAGCCTTTTTTTTAATCCCATTTATATCCCGCCCTTCTCCGAAGACTCAGGGCGGCTTACAATCTAAAGCACAAATCAATGTGCTTAGCAATAGCCTTCATTCTATGTATATGCCTGCTTATTATTAGGGCTTTCGCCCCCCCCCCCCCAAGCAGCATTATTACAAAATCAGCTTATTGCCCCCAACAACCAGAGATGAGACGGGCAGAAAATAAATTTCATATGTTTTTAAAAATCATAATCTACATGTTAGAGCATTTAGAAGTTAGCTTACTGGCCTTTTGGGGGAAGAAAAATGAAATTTTCTCTGCCTTCTCCAGCACGATGCTCCAGAATCCAATAAATAAATAAGCAGACAGATAAATCATGAGGGGGTTTTTTTCCCTTGGGGGGAAAAAAAGAATAGCCTTTTAACGTTCCTTTCAGAGTTAGCTTACTGGGTATTATTCCACAGCAAATGGAATTTGCAACAGATTGCAAGAATGAACCCCAACAGTCTGGCAAACGCACACTTGGGTGATGCCTGCTTCTCACCCTCCCCCCGCTTTTCTAGGGGGGGTGTAACTTGGCCAACTGAATGCTCCATATCTAGAAAACAAAGGATTATTGTTCTCAACGGAGGCTTTCATTTATTAGGCTATCTCTGACAATGCCAAGCTCTGTCCCCACACCGTAGCCATCAGTCAGTAATCCTAATGGTCAATAAATCTTCTGATCCGGAGAAAGAATACTAAAGATGCAACTAGTTAATGAAAAACAGCCACTTGGAAAAGGAGTCACAATCTGCTCTGTTTTCCCCCCTGAAAAAATAGATATAAAGCAAAACTATATTGGGTGGGAATCTCCTGGACCAGTGTTTCTCAACCTTGACCATTTTAAGATGTTTGGACTTCAACTCCAAGAAACCCCCAGCCAGCACTGGGGAATTCTGGGAGTTGAAGTCCAATACGTCTTAAAATGGTCAAGTTTGGGGAAAAACTATCCTGGACCACTGCAGCTTACCGTCAACATGCTCTTGATAAGCCTCAAAGATTGCTTCAATCCCGTGCCATTTTGGTCTGGGGTACTCCTCCTCTTCCTCTTCCTCTTCCTCGTCTTCTTCGGAATCCGAGATCTTCTCATGTTCTGGAGGAATCAGTCCCTTGTGCTGGGAGTCTTTCTGTCCATTTTGCTGAGGCAAAGACCCCCAGCTGGAAGTCTGCAATTCCGGAATGTTATAATGGATGGAAGCGTCCACTTTATGATTCTGCTCCGCCAAATGAACCATTGAATTGCCTAAAGGCCAGCAGACACAAAGGAAGATATTGGCACCCGGCTGAATGATGACTGGATCTCTGTGTTGGCACCAAGTGCGACAATGATTTGGGTCAGGAGATTATAATTTCTGAAGAGTCGTATGATAATGTAGATAGCTACGAGGAGGCCTTTGATTTAGAATATAGAATATAGAATATAAGGTTGGACCTTGGTGATCTTCTAGCTTAACCCCCTGCTCAAGAAGAAGACCCTATACCAGGGGTAGGCAACCTCGGCTCTTTTATGACTCGTGGACTTCAACTCCCAGAATTCCTGAGTCAGCTGACTCAGGAATTCTGGGAGTTGAAGTCCATGAGTCATAAAAGAGCCGAGGTTGCCTACCCCTGCCCTATACCATCTGTACAAATGGTTGCCCTGTCTCTTCTTGAAAACCTCCAGGGACGGAGCACCTACAACTCATGGAGACAGGTCATTCCACTGGTTAACTGTAATTAATTGTTAATTTATTGGAGTTTTATTGAATGGAATCCTATGCCAAGGGCAAACTCCATCCCTGGTTTTGCACATGTATAAAATCCCATTTTAGATCTAATGGACATCCTCCACTGTCCCTAATTCTTCAAGAAACCCAGGGTTTCCAGTATGTCTTTTCTGCCCACCTTACATAATTGAGATGGAGCATCCCTGTCATGAGACGTCCGTCAGCGGAAGAGGGTACCACAAGAAGGCATTTTTCTTCCCCTTCTTTCCTCTTCTTTCAAGAGAAGCTGGATCGTCAAGGATGGTGTAGACTAGAGCCATGTTTCTCAACCTTGGCAACTTTTAAGACACCTGGATTTCAACTCCCACAGCCCTCTGGCTAGAGAATTCTGGGAATTGAAGTCCACACAAGGTTGAAAAACACTGGTGTAGAGAATCCCGCAGTGTGCCAGGGGTTGGATCTGATGACCCCTTAGGTCACTTCCAACTCTATGAGATGTTTCTAAGCCCTGATACAGTGATGTAGGAAGCTTCACATTTCTAAAGGAGATGGAGCTTCTAATCCCAATTTTGGTTCATTTCACCCATAGGCTTCCATAGGCTATATTGTCCTTGATTTACAACCAATCATTTAGTGACTGTTCAAAGATCCAACAGCATTGAAAGCAGTGGCCCATGACCGTTTTTCACACTTACGCCTTGAGGATCCCCATGGTCACATGATCAAAATTTGGACGCTTGGTAACTGGCATGTTATTTATCACGGTTGCAGTGTCCCGGGGTCATGTGATCCCCTTTTGTGACCATCTGACCAGAAGCCAGATTGACTTAACAACCACGTTACTAAGAACTGCAGTGATTCCCTTAACAACAGTGGCAAGAAAGGTCGTAAAATGGGGCAAAACTCACTTAGCCACTGTCTCGCTTAGTGACAGAAATGTGAGGTGTCAATTATGGTCATACGTCAAGGACCAGCTGTGAATACCCCTGGAATGAACCGGTCTCTCTGCCTCTGGGGTTCCTAGTGGCCCACGTCATCCTTACCTTTGTGTTTCTGCAAAGCCTTCTGGGTGGACTGCAAGACAGACTCGTGGAACTGGTGAGCAAACTCCTCGGCGAGGAACGGTTCCCACTGCTTGTTCTTCCCGTTCATGCTATGGGAGAGCGGAACAGGGACCTCTTTCGGCAAAGAGCCCCGGACACAGTTCAGGAGGCTGAGGTTCTTCTTGACCGTGTGCCCGTCGCTCAACCGGGGCTTCTCAGCAGGAAGAGGAACGGGGTCTTTGGCTCTGGAAAAGTCATGTGGTCTCAGATGATTTGTTCTGCAGGACTCCGTGGCCTTCGGGGCTTCTGGCAGAGAAGCTGGAGCCACGTTGACCGGTTTATCCGACTCCAACGGTGCCGTTTGCTGAACTTGTGAGTCTTTGGGAAGAAAAAAAGCCACACACCAGTTAGGATCAAGAAGACGTTGTACCCTGTGACACCTCTGGAATTCACTCCTGGTTAGAACATGGGGATGGCTAAGCCCAATCATGCAGAAAGATACCTTTCCATTTAATCCTTCGCAGAGTTGGGGTTCGTTTCCTGATAAAAGAAATATATTTGGAAGCAAAGCAAAACCGAAACTATGCTTAGCAGTAGCCTGAGGGTAGCTTTAAGCTTATCCCTGAAGAGGAAAACGGTTACTTGCTCCAGGCAAATATGCGCACAAACAAACCACGGCCTGCTGGAGCCCAGATCAGCCATTTTATTTGACAAGGGGCTTCACGGGGACCACCCAAACTGCAGCTGTCCTCCTGCAGAGCCTCAACTCTGATTCCCGTATTCCCAACCCTGGTCTGTCTTGGCGTGATTTTTGGGAGTCCTTTGGAGATAATGAGGCTCAAGGGGCATTTCCCCCCCCCTTTTGAAATTTCTGCAAAAATGGGCAAAGGTTGCATTTCCACCACTTTCTTGGGAAGCCCCATTGAAGCAAATGATGGGAAAATCAAGATGGTCACAGCCCCTTTTGAGACAAAGCATCATCCAACAGACCAAACAGGCTTCTGGAAAGCTATACATGTCCCATTGATGCCAGAATGGAGTTAGATGAGGAAATGGGGTTCCATCAGAAGAATCTCCCAGCCTCAGGAAGCCACTGTCCATGGTCCTTCCATGTCTTGCCATGAGATGCCACCATTTATATAGCTACTTACCAGCTTGGGCAATACTAGGACTGTCCCGTGGGGAGTTTTTAACTGACAATGCCGTGCAGATATTCTTTTGTTTCATGGCATGAAGCATCTCTGCCAGCTTCTCTTTATCTGCAAAACAGGAAGCAAAGACAGTTTTCAAAGGACCAAGGACAGGAAGCAAGAACCCTATCAACATGGCCTAGGAGAAGACCCTGGTTGGGTAGGTCTACCATGGGACATACATGTGTTGAGTCAACAAGCATTTGGCACTTTTGCGAAATTAGTTAATTGTTTCATGGAGAGGATGCTTTGGGTTCTTTGGCTGGAAGCTTAAATCTTGGCAACTTTAAAGACTTGTGGATTTCAACTCCCAGCGTGACTGGCTGGGGAATTCTGGGAGTTGAAGTCCACGGGTCTTAAGTTGCCACGGTTAAACACCCCTGCTCTAAGGATTTCAAAAGCCATCTGCAAGGGATCAAGTATGAATTATAACCAGTTCAGGCAATCAGCAGGAGCTTTCCCTCACGTATTTTTTCAAGACTCAGGACAGACAAACAATCTAAGACAGCAATACTGCTTCGGTTCCTCCAGAGAGCTGCAGTGCTCGACAGCCATGGAGAAACATGAATCTCTACAATCTGCAGCACCCCAGATCAATACCTTTCCTCTTTTCCGCGGTAATGTGGGTTAAATTGAAAGTTGTGAGGAACCTCTTCTTCTCTTCAAAGTTGGGACCATGGTTCATTTCATCCGGGCTGTAACGTGTGGAGAGCACAAAACGAGGGGAAGGCGTTGGACGCTTATTCTGGATGGTGGGTGGGGAAGGGCTGCTCTCCCTCAACATTCTCCGTCGTTTCCTCCGCTTCTGGATCAGCAGCTCCTCCTTCTGTTGCTGAGTGGTCAGCCCAAAAAGCTGCAGGAACTCCAGCTTCTAGAAGAACCAAACAGGAACGTCAATTTACGAAGGCTTTCTCTTTGGCTAAACTAGGCATCAGCCAGGGCTTCCACACCATCCATGGTTTTCTTGACCACAGGAAAGGTCTCATCCCTTGGGACAGATTAAAACAAGAGGAAAGGCCATAATAATACCTTAAGAGCATCTCATTTTTAGAGAAATACCTAGCCGGTCAACCCTTTGTGATAAAAAGCATATCAACTGTGAAGAAAAGGAGAAAAATATCCATGACCTAAAAACCAGGGGTCTTCAAACTTGGCCCTTTTATGACTTGTGGACTTCAACTCCCAGAATTCCTCAGCCAGGCATGTGAGGAATTCTGGGAGTTGAAGTCCACAAGTCATAAAAGGGCCAAGTTTGAAGACCCCTGACCTAAACAAAGGTCTAAGATCTCTTCTGCGGCCAACTGAAAATATGAAAGTGTCCTCTACTTGAGTAGTCTCCACCACACCACCACGTCTACCTTAGATTTATGACCCCAAGGAGAATTTATCTTCTGGCATCAAGCACTGCTTATCTTTAAAGGCCAACCATGCACAAAGCAAGCGTCATCTGTTAGAAGGAAGGCTGCACGCTTCTGGTTGCTACCAAAATTCAGACCCTGGCTTCCTTGTGAGATACATCTTAGATTAGGGATAAGGCCAAGCGAATCCTACAGATCGTACAATGCACCTCCTGTGGTAGTGAACCCTCTGTTACAATCCAGAACCCTTTGATCTACATCTTTACGGGGAACGGGATGACACCTACCTCAGAGGAAGTGTCCAACTTCAAAGGGGGCTGTTCTGCCACACAGCGTAGGTGAGCCCGCACTTCCTCTTCATCGCTCTCGTCATAAGAATCATCCAGATCATAGTAATATCCTGCATACCCCAAGCAAAGCAGATGTGAACTTTGATGGCCGCCAAAAACCTCATCTTTTGCCAAGGTGCCCTCTTCTCCCTTCAGAAACCCAAGCAAGGCCATCGGAAGCATCTGCGTCCCACCACGATGGGTCTTCTCAGGGAAGAGCTGAATTAATTCTCACAGCTGTTCTGGGTTCTCAGAAGGACAGGGGCACCAAGGGCAGCTGGACCTATCATGTAAGACTGCTCTACAGGGTGGTAGCTATCCATCTGCCAAGACAGGCATGGAGCCTGAGCCAGGGCTATTTTGCCTGGGAGAACACTCAGATCCTGCAAGGAACAAATGAGGCAAGCCAGCACCCGGTTTAAGGAATGACAGGTAAAGCTCAGAGGAAGGCAGGAGGCAGCCAGCTGTTGGCTTCTGGTGCTTATAAACAGGAGATGGCCGCTGGATTTGTCCCCACGGTCTGGTTCTGCTACAAGATGTTAGCCTCTCTCTTGAACCATAAAAGAGCATCAAGCAGACACATATGCAGGCTATTACAGGTCAGGCCTGAGGTTTTCATGGAGCAGGATGAAGGCCAATTTCCAAAGGACTTTCCTTCCAGGTGTGACATGGAGCCAACTGGGACCTTGAAGGATGAGCACCATAACTCATAACACCCCCCCCCAAGGCATAGAAGTCAACACAGCCCTAGCTAACACACTCCTGCAAAGGGGCAAACTGGAGGGACCCTGGGCAGAAGGAGAAAGATCTAAAGAGAGAGAAGGCTACGCTGCCTCATGATGGAAGCCCTGAATCCCCCTCCCTTCCTACTTAAATGTTTTGTTTTCCTCCCTTTTGCAAATCCCACCATGGCTGTACATTCTCGATGAATATTTAAAGCTGCTTTATTAGTCTCCGTTCATCATTTATTAATTGGGCTTGTCTCAGAAAGACAATTTGCAGAGCAGCTTGAAATAGGTCTTCAAAGGGAGCTGCAGAGAGGGGTAGGGAAACCTGCAGACAACGGACTCCCTGGTAAGGCCATGGTGCTTTTTGAAAAAGCAGGGGAGACCTTGGGGAGAGGGGGGACAGGGGCTAAGCAGAAACAAGACAGGGGTCCTTTCATTTGACATTCTTCGCCTGGCCAGAGATACACGAGTCTTGGCTTGGATGTAATGTCTTTTTTCCTGATTCCTTTTATTCCATTACCATGGGAACAATGCTTCTCTCTCTCTCTCTCCCTCTCCACTAACCTCCCTCCCTTCTAGCCTGATGTTGTTCCCTAGTTGGGTCATGAAACGTCTGCAGGAAAACCACCCAGCTCAGAGAGCACCAAGGACCCCACACAGTCCTCCTCCTCCTCCTCCTCCTCCTCCTCCTCCTCCTCCTCCTCCTCACTTCTAGCACTGATGATGTTCCCTTGTAGGATCCTGAAACATCCACAAGAAAACCACCCAGCTCAGAGAGCACCAAGGACCCCACAGTTCAACCCTGAGCTACAAAGATTCTCTTCTATCCATTTCTCAGTTCTCCTGTGAAGCAGGAAACCCTGAGGAGGGTCGATGGGCACCAACCTTTCTCCTGAGCTTCTCTCCTCTTCCTCTCCTCCATGTCCAGCTTGCTGACCAGTTTGCGCTGCTGGAGCAAGAACTCGTCGTAAACATACATGGGATCATGGCCTCTGGGCAGGAGATGCCTGTATGGTGAGCCTGTCTGGTTCTTCAACGTCTCGACAAATGGTCCGCTTTGTGGGAGGGGGGTCCTCTGCTGCAGGGGCTTCTCCCATTCGCTTAATAAGGGTCCGTGGGGAAACCCACCGGGCTCGGATCCACCCGTCTCCCGGCCTGGTAGGTATTTGTCCAAATGTTCCTTTTTCCGGGCTCCGTCCTCAACCTTCTCGGGACAGTAGACTCGTTCCACTTTGACCAAGGGGATGGCTTGCCGGGTGGACTCGTAGGGGCTGACGTGGGCGGGGAGTGGCTGGCTCTCCTGTAGCCTCCTAGCTTCCGTGGTGTTGTCGATCAAGGAGACCGGGTTCCAGAGTGACGTGGGCACCGGGTGGGGTTGCGGCTTGGGGGATATGAGTGGAGGGGGCCCTCCAAAATGCTGGGGTTGCTCTCGACTCCCCAATTCAGGGCGGTTCGGTCCCAGTCTGGAGAAAAAGGAAAGCAACATGGTATTAATGTAAACAAGGCTGCCCGGGGAATCCTGGGCTTTCATTACTAGGCAAAGTGAGTCATACCAAATTTTATGAACTTTTTGGGCATGGCTGTTAAGCAAATCACTGTACCTGTTAAGTAAAACATTGCGCTCATGAAGCATTTCCGGCATAAATAAGTCCTCGTTGTTGCTTCCAAACTACCTCCTACCATCTCGTTCTCTTTTTGCCAAGCAGTGATCTGAAAAAGAGCTGGTTGCTCTTTTTTTCCACGCCTTCCTTTTAGCTTTTATTTTAGGACTAAAACGCAGGTTTTTTGGTTTTTTTAGGGCATTTCGATTTTGCATTGCTCGTTTTGTTTGGCTGAGAATTACCCTGGGAGTAATGCACGCACAAAAGCCTTACGCAAATAAAATATCATCATCATCATCATCATTATTACTACTACTACTACTACTATTACTATTACTATTACTATTATTTTGTGCCTGTCTTTTATACATTATGCAACACAACATCCAAAACTCAGTTTCTGCTCTGGATCACAGTTCAGTGCAACCAGAGCTGGACCTTTTCTCTGTAAAACCCTTCAGTAGAGGGCGCCCTGGCCACAGAAGTTGTCCAATTCAT
The DNA here is from genome assembly GCF_964194415.1 of Vipera berus. Taxonomy (NCBI): domain Eukaryota; kingdom Metazoa; phylum Chordata; class Lepidosauria; order Squamata; family Viperidae; genus Vipera; species Vipera berus. Next base: position 2,107,067 of record NC_138213.1, on the reverse strand, counting down.
GCCTGCGGGACTCAGAATGAGCGACATCTAGTGGCGTTGCCATTAAATGCGGCAGAAACCAGATTTTCCTTGTCACAAGCGTTGTGCTTACTTCTCGGCTGGACACAAATGCCAATTTCTCCAAGGAAAAGCACACAGGAACCATCTAAAGACCACCTAGTGAGCTTCTCTGCTGTGTTCAATGTGGAAATTCTCCCTCTCAAGCCTTGGCAACTTTAAGCTGTCTGGACCTCAACTCCCAGAATTCCCCAGCCAGGATGTAACCTGTAAAAAAAAAAACCTGGAAGGGATGCATTTTGCCAGCATAGAAACCATACTGTCCAGTTGTTTGGGGCTTAAAGCAGATGCTCAGCAATTTGCAAACCACAGTTTGAGTAATTTATATTAAATGTGTGGCAAGAAGCTTTCTGAGTAGCCAACTGAGCTTGGTTAACCAAAAAGGAAACTCCTTTTAGAGTCCATTAGAGCGGTCAATGTCTCTCCTGAAAAGCATCCCTCCATAAATTAAACCGCAGAAAAAGGAAGGTTTTGCATGTCAACGAAAGCAGCAGCGTTGTCTAGAGTGCTTGTTCCCTAGACAGGAATGACCTCTCTGTAAATTAAACAGCCTAAGTCAGAGGTGTCCAACCTTGGTAATTTTAAGATCTGTGGACTTCAATTCCCAGAATTCCCCAGCCAGCATGGTTGGACACTTCTGGTCTTAGCTTTAAATGTAAATAAATACAATGCTATTATTTGTGAATCTTGATATTTGGGGGAAATGATCCCTTCATATTCCCTAAATCAGGGGTCTTCAAACCTGGCCCTTTCATGACTTCTGGACTTCAATTCCCAGAATTCCTCAGCCAGGCATGCCCCAACCAGAATGCCCCAACCAGCTAAGGCCGAGAACCCCTAAATTAGACAATCTCCAGGATGTCTTTCAACCATCCTACTCTGATATCCAGATTCTAATACCTGGAAGGTTGCAAATCTCCCCTGTCAATCATCATTCAGGCTCACAGATTCCAACACGAAGAAGCCGCCCTCAAAGTTACGCTCAAGCGACACAGAGAATGACAAGCGTGTAATCCTTAAATAAGTCGCAAAAGCACAACAGAGACTCGATAAGCACCAGATTTGCTGCAGCCGCGCACAGAACAGCTTCCCACTCAAGAGCACCAGGGTGCTGTGTACTGAAACAGCAACGGCAGCTTCCCAGTGTGATGCATTACACAAACCGCTGGGCAGGCGGGAGTATCTCTGCAAAGTGCTTGCAGGAGACAAAATTTACGGCGGAGGGGGAACAGCACAAATCCAATGTCAGGCTTCCTGGGCCCAACAAAAGAGCATTTCCAGAAGTGCCACAAAAGAAATCGTCAGACGAGCAGAAGTAAAAGCAGTTTCGTGAAGAAAACACAGGAAGAAGATGGGAACAGCAGATGCAGATTTTACCGGAACCGTGTCTCCGAAATGCGCCAAAGGCGTTTTCCCCCCACCCCAAAAAAGGCAACTGGACTTTCTTGTTTTTGGTTTTTTTTCCCTTGAAAACATTTTGCTTCTCATCCAAGAAGCGTCTTCAGTTTTCAAGGGGGACAAAAAAGCCAAAAAGTCCGGCTGCCTTTTGGAAAAAAGCAGCTTTGGGATGACCATGACCTGGAGGATTGAAGGAGCCCCATAAGACAAGTGTCCCCAAAATGTGCTTATAAAAAGATCATGACGGAGACCTGAGGCAGTTATCTATCCACGAGAATGAAGTCACAGAGAGATGGATTTGCAACGATGGGGAAACAACGTGCGGCCCACGTTGCATCTGCCGCATCCCTTATCTAGCCGAAGTGGCTTAGCGGCCACTGGATTTCGGCTTTTCAGCGTTCTCTGGACATCTGCCACATAGGTGACCCAGCTCCAGCGCAAGAGGATGATGGGATGAGAATGTGACACAGCCAGGCACACCAGCAATCCAGGCCTCCTTATCCCGATTAGCTTCCTTAATCCCCTGGACACCCAAACTACCAACAATGGGCTCCAGCGGGAGAGCTGAGCCGAGTCAGTTCTGCTTCAAGAGCGGATCTTCGCCGAAGGTCTTATCCCAGGCTGCTCTTCCTTGCTCAGCTCAGCGCCTGCTTGGAATCAGCTCAGAAACAGAAGGGCTGGCTGGACCCACTGCACAGCTGCTGGCTTGACGGCCGGTCTCCAGCTTGGCATCAAAAGCACCACCCTGGTGGGTCGGAAGACACTACTGTCCTCCTGAAGAGCAAGCATCCAGCTCTTGGCCAAGCAGACTGTAATGATCTAAATATCAAACCTGGACCACTCAACCCCACCAGGGCCTGCTGTTCGAGGCTAGCCAGCAGCCGTGCCAACCCCGTCTGTAACCCATCAGATTTAGAAGTCCCTCCATCTGCCAGACAGCTCAAATTAGCGACAACTGTCTCAGAGACACCTGGTCACTGCTGATGGCATGGAGGCCGCCTTGCCCCTTTGGTCTGGGCATCCAAGCAGCTGTCAGGTGGCATTGCAGGGTGGCTGCTGAAAGCTAGGTGGCTACTTGCCCCCCACCCTGCCCCCCAAAAATGGTCAAAGGGGGCCATCTGCCACCTTCACCTCCCACAAGTGGCTACCTGGAGTTCTCTGGCCGATGCTCCACCTCCATCTGTCCGGCTGGGCGCCCGATGTCCAAATGCTGTTCCAGGACCTGCTGCCGAAACTCAGACACCTGGGACTGGCGGTCTTCCTTCTCTTGTCGTAGCCGCCGTTGGCGGGCCAGCCATTTCTCCTCCTCATTGGTGCGTTGGATGAGGAGCGCGGCGGCTGTGCTGCCTCCAGGCGGGGGGAATAGACTGTGATTGGAAATCAAGCTGGGCACTGGGTGCTGCGAGGCGGGTGGCTGGTGCAACGGAGGCTGGACCGCTTTCGGGGTCTGGGCAGCAGAAGAGTCCTTTGGTTTTTCTGCCGGAAAATAAAGATATATACATATATATACATACATGTGTATTCCTTGATAAGATTAGAAATGCGAATCCCAGGCATATTAAAATTAACAAACTAAACGAACACTGGGATGAAATAAGAGAAAGTAAAATAGTTTTTTATTGCTAAAAGATCAAGCTTTCATTGGCTAACTGCCAATGTCGTCAGGATGGAAACGCTGGGGTGGGGAGATCGCGTTTATACTGTTGGTGTCTGCACTCTACTCATGGAGCGCGTCACCGGTCTGTTTGTTGAGGTCGGCCATATTTCTTTGAGTTGTTGCGCATCCGTTTTTGGGGAATGTAGTTGTCTCCGAGTGTCTGTTGTCAAAAGTGGATTGCTGATAGTTCCATGTGTTGTAGCCATAGCTCTAGTCATTGCCCATGTTCTTATACCAGAGGTTCTAAACAGTTGTTGCTCTTCTTCCCTGTGTTCTACAATGCAGGGTGGTTGTGTGTTTGTGCAATCTTGATTTTGATACAATGAGGCGCTCTGTGAATGCTTGCGCTGTTTGCCTTCCTATCGTGCACGTCGTTCCTCTTCCCAATTCCTTAGTGCCTGGCATGCAGGGGGGAGGTCTATGTGCCAGTTGATAGAGGAGTGGTTTGAAAACCAAGCTTCCTTAAACAAGCGGCCGCCTTTAGAGTTGTCACTGGCAATTGCCTCGGTCCCTGTTAGATTAAAGACGTGGTTGTGTGTAGCCATGTGTGTCCACACCTGTGAATGTTGTTCTTGTCTTCTAATAGCGAGTTTGTGTTCATGCACCCTAGTCCTCAGTTGTTTTGCCGTCTCCCCAATGTAATTGCAATTGCAATTCTGGCATGACATCTTGTACACGACGGAGGATTTTTCTTCATTGGGGAGTGGATCTTTAGGGCGCATGACACAAGCTCGTAAAGTCCGATCAGGTCTGTGGGCAACACCAACCTTGTGAGGGGCTAGTATGCGCGCTGTGGCCTCGGATACACCATGGATATAAGGCAGTGTTATCTGTGATGTTAATGCGTTTTCACATTGATGGCGGGTAGGTTCACCTGGCCTGCTGTGTTGTCTAATGAAGTTAGGTGGGTACCCGTTGTGTGTGTGTGTGTGTGTGTGTGTGTGTGTGTCACAATTGGGCATGTAATGCCTTTGCCTACAGCTGTTGACACCATTCTGGGAGAAATAATCTAGGTTAAGGAAGGAAACCATGAGTGGGGGCCCACAGATCAATTCTAGCAGCTCCACAAATCACACACACATAAACACACACACTTTGTAGGTGGGTTTCATAATTCTGGTAACGCAAGCAGAGAAGAGGTGGGAAGGAAGAGGGCTATGAGATAGGCAGTCCTAGGACACCTCCGCTTCTCGGAGAACACTGGTTACAAAATGGTTGCCCATCATCAGCAGAGGCGAGCACTTAAAAGGAAGTCAAATTCTACAAATTCCACCCCTGACTGGCCAACCCCTGGATGCACAGAACACCCTCGGCACAAACAAGCCTCAGAGAGTGTTCAACCGTGCACAGAAATTGCGCGCAATGCAACAACCCAAATGAGATGCAAACTACAATCTATGGAGAAATGACACTTCAAATTTCAAAACCATCCCATGAACTCATCCCAACTGAAACTCGGGTTTGAAGACTCTGTTTCTGCTCACTGTCTCCCTGGAAATAGCCTGGGTGTTTCTGACTGATGGCAGAAAGCAGCTGAAGGTCACCTGCTCGGTTTGGCGTTAGCTGTTCCGATGGTTTGACACGTTCTTCGGCTGGGTGGGTCCTGGGCCCTTGCAATTCTGAGACAGACAGGAAGGGGCCTTCCATGGCTTTCACGAGGCTCTGCTCCTTTTCCCGGGCTCTCTCGCGCTGTCTTTCCAGCTCCCGTTCCCTCTCCCGCTCCCGTTCTCGCTCCAGTTCCTTTTCCCGTTCCCTTTCCCGCTCCCGCTCCCGATCAACTTCTCGTTCTCGCTCCTTCTCTCGCTCCCGTTGCCGCAGCTCCTCATCCAACTGCAGCCTGCAAAGTCAAGAGAAGAACAAAGCTCACGGAAACCGGGAAATAACTTTAGCCCGTCAATCACCAAGGTGTTCCGACACTCCATACCTCTCCACGGTCAGGCTGGAGAGGCGTTCCGACTGAAGTGCAGAAAGAGATGAATGGGACAACTCGGCGGGGTACCTCATTCCCGATAAATGGAGGTGCATGGCTGATGGGTGGAGTGGTGGGAGCGAACCAGGAGTTGGAATTGGGTAGAAAGGAGAGCGAAGAGCCGAAAGGCAGTAGGAATCATCCATCCTGGGGGGAAAAACAGAGTTGTTAGGCTATTTTGACCCGCCAGCGTCCCATAAAGTTTAATCACATTATGCTTCTAGCTAAGCTTCGGCTTGGCAAGACTGGGCAGAAATGAGCACAACAGCTTTCTTACCTCCCTCACTCCTAATTTGTATGGAATATACTTGAATTCTTCCTTGGCCACAAAATCATTCAAGACAGCTACCGCAATGTTAAACAATAATAAAATAGCAGATAAAACCACCCTGGCTGAGTAGAAAAGCATTGTAATATCCTTAAGAGGTCTAGATAAATGAAACCTCTACTACGAATGAAGGCAAATCTATGTGTTCCAGGATAATGTTGCAGGATCCAATCTGGTTCGGTCACCGGGACCAGAGGTTTAGTCTTCCAAGTTTTTGGACTTGGTGCTGGTCCATCCTCAGGAAACTTTTCTAGAGAGAAGTTCCCTGAACTAGAGGGAGATTCTCTGAGGATTGGCTCAGCATGAGTCTGAAAGCTCAGAAGACTAAACCTCTGGTCCTGGAGATTGACCCAGGTTGAAACCTTTATTATCTATTACTCAAAACCTGACAGGGTGGATATGGGATTTGTGACTCCAAGAAAGACATTCTAGCCACCCTACTCAGAAGATGCAGTCCTTGATCACCATTGAGCCAACCTCACTAGATGGGGGTGTCCCTCAGGGACCTTCTCGGATGATTTCGAGGAAGGATGCAGCATCTACCTGCATTCTCGCCTGCTCTAAAGCCAAGTCCACAGACTCCAATACATGACTGACTCATTAGCATGGAGAAAAGCTGGAGGCAAATTCTCAGCTTTACGGGAGGCTCTTCAGGGCATTTGTTTCCAGTCCTTCAGATCTCCATGGACACAGCGTGTCTTGCTAGCTGGGGTGAAGCTGGACAGCAGCTGAGTCTGCTCAACAGGACCTCGTTCAAAGGACAAATTAGCAGCCCATCATCGGAAGTCCTGCTGCTCTTTTAAGTGGCAACCGGCTGTGTTTTATTTTGCTATGTGAAAATCCTCAGAGAGGGTTCATTAGTGGTGGTTCTACAGGACACACCTGGAGGACAGGCGACTAAACCAACCGGATCAGGACCGAAGGAGCACAACCTTCTTCTCGCACAACTCTTCTCATACCTGAAAGCCGGATGAGGGAAAGGGTGATGAGCCAAGTAGCTGGGGTGGTAATAAGCAGCGGCAGTGGCCGGGTCCAAGGCCAGGGGAGGCAGGGAGGACACCCGGAGCTCCTCGGCTGCGTGGTAGGGCCGGAAGCTCCGCAGGTAGTCTTCGGTGACAGCATTAGGAGGCACCACATGGTGGACAGGACGCTGGAGGCTGGAAGGGAGAAAAAGAGGGAGGGAGGAAAAGAGGGATGGATGGATGGATGGATGGATGGATGGAGGGAGGGAGGGAGGGAGAAAGGAAGGAAGGAAGGAAGGAAGGAAGGAAGGAAGGAAGGAAGGAAGGAAGGAAGGAAGGAAGGAAGGAAGGAAGGAAGGAGAATTATAGGAGTCTGCAATAATATTTCCAAGCTCTTTTCCCTCATGGACTGGAGCCCCACTTCTGGGCATCCATTGTTACGTGTCCCCACATGCAGCAAGCCGGAAAGAGAACAGGCAAATGGGAGGCCTGATCCCCATTAGGAAAGAAACATGTCTGACTGGGAGCTGAGTCAACATTCTCTCCTTAGCACTAACATTTGGTTGGGTCTGTCTACTTTTACAGCTACTTGGGCGGCCAAAGAGCCACCCAAACCTGAAAACTGCTCCTGTTTCCCAAAACTTCAAGAAGAAAAAGTAGCAGCCCTTCTTCCTTCCTCTGCAAAATATACACAAACACACACACACACACAGACACACAGAGACACACACACACACGTACCACTATCTGGGGGGGGAACTCTTGGGAACTATTCTTTTGTTGACTGCAAGCTTTCCTCTTGATCATGTTAGTAGGAGGCATGTGGCAACCCTGTGACCCACGGCACCATCTCCTGCCAGGGCAGAGAAGGGCACGTAGAGGATGGCTTAGAAGGAAGTGTAGCGTTGGCCCTAACCGAGCACCAGCCCGGGGAGGCCTCTGTGCTGCACAAATTTCCTCAAACACTATCTGCAACCAACACCATGGCATCCTACCATTCGGATGAACTTGGAGAAACAGGACACAAGGGTCCCGTCCAGAGCCACTGTGGGAAGGGTAGGTATTGCCCCAGCCTCCCTTGGCCTCACTTACTTGAGAGGTGGGAAACGAGAATCCTGGACGATAGAGTTGGGTGGGATTGCAAAGGAATAAGGCGTCCCCAGCAAATGGGAAGGGACGGTTGGGCCACTGGCTTTCTCCTGCGGCAAGGGAGCCTCGGCGATCAGGCGGTCCCGGTTCGTGCTGCTGCCTCCACCGCTGCTTCGTGAGCCAGCTTCTTGCTGAAAGGAACACAGGCCCCATGATCTCCATCCAGAGAAGACCCCAGAGGAGATAGGAAGAATGCAAAGGACACAAACAAGCCATAGATATGCAGATTACCCCAGTGTATCTTGAGTGGCTATATACAATCTTTTAAATCAGGGGTCTCAAAACATGGCCACTGTAAGACTTGTGGACTTCAACTCCCAGAATTCCCCAGCCAGCCATGCAACTTGAAGATTGGGGAATTCTGGGAGTTGAAGTCTACAAGTCCCAAAGTTGCCAAATTTGGAGAGCGCTGCTTTAAATAAACAGATAAACTTCAAAAGGCAGCCTGTACATATACTGACAATCTGACAGCAAATTTGCCCCAAGTTAGCTTGGAAAAAGGCAATATTAAAAGTTATGCAGAGAGACTTTCCCTGTTTTTTAGCCCTTTGGTGACCGGAATTTCCCTGCAGCATTTGGCTTAACACGTGTTGGGGTCTACCGGGGTGGGGGGTGGGCAGAGATGCCTGACAAACAGCAAGAGAGGCTGGCCTCTATTTGGTTCAGCTACAATTCTCGCCGGTTGTTGTTGTTTTTTTTAAATGGGCCCCGGGCCAGCTGTTCTGGTGGGCCAGCCTAGCATCAGCCGAGAAGGCAGCTGCTCCTGGAGGCTGCTGCAAATCCAGCTAATTCTGTAGTGTGCATAAAAGCCGTGACGGCAGGAGGAAGCTGGCACGGCCACCGGGGTAGAGAATGATCTGTGACCAGTTGCTCCCTGAAGTGGGCAGCCACGGCCACAGCTGCGTAAGCATCTGCTTGTCTTTTGCCATTACAGCTCCTCTGGCAACACCACGGTGGGAAGGGAGAGCGGCACCATCTGGTTTGAGCCATACAGGGCACTCTCTGCTCCCCAGCTTAATCCCAGCCAGATGTGCTCCAGGCAATCACCTGCACGTGATGGGAGGGGGGGGAGAGAAGAAGCAAGAATGCTGCCCCCCCAACCAAAGCTAGCGATGCTTCTTTTGGGCAAGGGTCCCACGGATACTCAGACATGTCGACGCACAGATCCTCTGGCTGACTTAGTGCAGCAGTGGGAAGAAGGATCACCGGCGGGGGGGGGGGGCAAACGTAAGATAGAGGAGATTAAGTGGAGAGATGACTCAGCCCCATGCACACATCTGCATTTCAAACAGATGAACCGAGAGCCTTGGCGAGCCTCCTCTATCTGCCAGAGCATCTTCTCTTTGGGGCAGGAAACTCTGGGTTGAATTTAGACGTCCCTTGATTGGTTAACAACAGAGCAAGAATGGGCAGCAGAGAAGAGCAACCGAGATGATTAGGGGTCTGGAGGCTAAAACCTATGAAGGACGCTTGCAAGAACTGGACATGGCTAGTCTAGTGAAGAGAAGGACCAGAGAGTGACATGATAGCAGTCTTCCAATATTTGAGGTGCTGTCACACTGAAGAAATAAATAGGAAACCCCGAATGGCTGTAAATTCTCTCCCTTGTTTTATGGGCTTCCCTCTGAAAGCCTATTCCATTTTGGAGGCCTCTTTCTATTTTGAAGGAGAAGGTCAAGAATCCAGATGCAGAGTTTGTCAGGTCCACAAGTTGACTGAGTCCATTGGTGCTCTGCCCCACAGGGTCCTTGCAGAGTGTGTTCTGCTCTTCTTAATAGGATAACTGTCTCCTAAGGGTTACCAGGTTCAGCTAATATTGTGGTCCAGATGTTCACCTCTATGGTCTCTCCTGCCCATTTGAGTCTCCTTTGGAATTTATTGCTTTGCAAAGTTACTCCTTTTGAGCTTTCCCTGCTACGAGGAGAAAAAGATATGAACATATCTGACAAAATCGTAACTGGAAACTCCTTTAAAGCTTTCCATTATTTCCGATTATTTGTACTCCAGCACCGAATCGCCATGTCCCCTTCAAGTTCTGTAGTTGGCATATTAATTACAAAGAGACTCCTGAAAGCAGGATGTACCCTGCAGATTAAAGAATGTATATTTGTGCAATTTATTTTATTCCAATTGCAGAATGCGTATACTTGAGGAACAAACGGTATACCATTCATGGCTGTTATTTTTTTCACAAGAAAGTTCTGTTTTGCTAATGTAGAGAGGTCCTAAACAGCTCTTCAGTTCAATGCATTTGTTCACACAGGTCACAGTCATATGAGCGTTGAGCCACAATGATCTCACAGGGAGGGATTGTCAAAGTTATTTGAGAAGCGATGGGCAAGTCTAGAAGAACACAAGTGGAGATGATGACCTGTCCTGACCTGGGGTTAAATCTTCCCATAAGAGGTGCTAAGTATACAGAACACATGTGCGGTTTAAGATGATCCACCCAGACGGTTTAGCAAATATCCATCAGTTCTGCAGAGATGCAATCTGAAATCTGTAGAATTCAGGCCATCAGTCTACTCCCTCACCCCGATTCTGCCTAAAGGGTGATTTATTTAAACAGCTTTGGAAGGGGGATTTCGTTAGGGATCCTCAGCTAATTCCTTGCTTGCCAATATTCAGGGTTTAGCAGTTGGTATTCCCTGAACAGGAGCTAATGTCTACTTTGGCAGTCTTCGGAGAGGGAAGGGGGCAGATGTTGTTCCACTCTGAATTTGGAAAGCAACTCAGCTGGAATGGAAGCAGATGGGGCAGCTCCAGGCAGAGAGTTGTTGTTCTGAGGGATTGGATCACAGAAATGTTCTGCTTGGCTCAAGCTCCTGATGGCACTGAAACAGGACAAAAGCCCTACGTTCTCTCCTCAGAAGGAAGAAGAACCACAACTGGGTTTGCTCCTGGACTTTAGCAGAGTAACAGAGTTGGAAAGGACCTTGGAGGTCACCTAGTCCAACCCCCTGCTCAGGCAGAGCACCCTATACCATTTGAGACAAGTGGCTGTCCAGTCTCTTCTTAAAAACTTCCAGTGTGGGAGCCTTCACAACTTTTGGAGGCAGGTTGTTTCACTGATTAATTATTCCCACTGTTGGGAAATTTCTCCTTAATTCCAAATTGCTTCTCTCCTTGATTAGTTCCCATCCGTTGCTTCTTGTCCTGCCTTCAGGCGCTTTGGAGAGTAGCTTGACCCCCTCTTCTTTATAATATCCTTTTCCAACAATTTCATAACCTGGAAGAAAGGCTCCTATTTTGCATTAAATGTGCTCTTCCAAAGATGAATTGCCTGTTTGGGTGTCACCTTAGAAAATATGACCTACCTAGGATTCACTCGTGCCCAGCCAGGTACCATGGGAGACTATTCCAAGTGTATTTATTAAATATGAATACAACAAACATTCTGCAAGCTGCTGAGAACTCCTCCTCAAGACTTGCAAATCTCCTCCGAAGATCCATTGGCCATAATTAATTCATAGAGATGGGCCCCTGATTAGAATTTTTAATGAGCAGGAACAGCTGTTCCTTCTTAGAACGCAGCGCCCGCCTGGGGAGCCACACACCCGGTCCTCTCTCACAACCAGCCAACAAACACATCCTGACCTTCTCTAGGAGGCGATGCTCTGGATGGGCCAGGCAGGAGAGCAGCAGAAGACGGCTGCAGTAAAGAGGAACAAGGCCTCGGAGCGTGTTGGAGAACGGGTGTCCAGAAAAAAAGGGGGTGCATTGTACATTCTCCAGCAGGGATGGGAACAGATCAGAGGAGAGAGAGAGCCATCTGCAACTGCAGAGACTGAGGGATCTCATCTGGCTTGCAAAGGGTTTGATTTGTCTGTGCAATCACTTAAATATGAGCCAACCGTGTGCTGCAGCTGCCAAAAAAGCCAATGCAGTCCTAGTCTCCATTAACAGAGGAATAAAATCAAGATCAGGTGTTTATACCACATTATAATGCCTTAGTAAGGCCACAGTTAGAATACTGCATCCAGTTTGGGTCACCATGATATAGAAAAGATGTTGAGACTCTTGAAAGAGATCAAAGAAGAGTAACAAAGATGATTAGGGGACTGGAGACTCAAACATATGAAGGACGGTTGCAGAAATTGGACTATATCTAGTTTAGCGAAAAGAAGGAAATGACAGCAGTGTTCCAATATTTGAGGGGCTGCCACAAAAAAGAGCAGGTCAACCTATTCTCCAAGGCAAGACAAGAAACAATGAATGGAAACTAGTCAAGGAGAGAAGCAAACTAGAACTAAGGAGAAATTTCCTGACAGAACAATTAGTCAGTGGAACAACTTGCCTCCAGAAGCTGTAGGTGCTCCATCACTGGAGGTATTTAAGAAGAGATTGGACAGCATGACCCTCATCTGCCAAGCTGGGCTGTAATGAGGAAGGTGGGTGGGGTGGGGAGAGGAAGGGGACGAACTGTGTTTTCTGTAGCCTTGAAGATTTACTAGCAGCTTTGTTCCCTGGGGCCATTAATCATTCCACGAAGACACCAATGCCTGAGGACACTGCTACAGCACAGCAAATACCACTCCACAACCTTTTGATGGTGGCCATAAAATAAACAAGTTAGTCAAGCATTTCATTGGCGGCACAGAAGAAACAACACCAAATTCAGGGCAGAAATCAACAGTGGCCAACCGTGCCTGAAGGAGGGTGGGCAGGGAACATAATTCTACAAGAGATCATTTCCAAAGGGTGGGAGCTATTATTAGCAAGACCCAGCCTAAGCTCACTGTGCCAACCAACCAACTTACTCCTGCTTCAACAGAGTAACTCGCTTAGTAGATTGGCCAAAACTGTCGGTATAGCGTGCCTGGACCTTAGCACAGCCTTCAACAGTCTTTCGACAGATGTTCCTCAATATAATGATTAAAAAGAGCCTAGAGGAGACTCTTATGAGATGGACTGAAGGATGGTTGGATGACCACAGCTCATTAATGGGTCCATGATGGCTTGGAAGACAGGATCAAATGGAGGGCCAGAGGGTCTTCTGCCGGTCACCATTCTTATCAATGACATAATGAGGGACTTGAGGGGACATTTATCAAATCTGCAGAAGATACAAAGCCAGGAGGGATGACTCAAACTGTAGAAGAAAGGAAGAGGACTCAGAAAGATCTCGACAGGCTGGAGCAATGGGCAGAAATGAAAAGGATGGACTTTAACCAGGGGGAAATGTCAAGTTGTGAGTCTGGATATAAAAAAATGAAAAGATCGAAGCACGTGATGAAGACTTGGCTTGACCACAGAGCCTGGGAAAGGGACTAGGGGTCTCCTTGTGACCTCAGGTTAAACACGAGTCAGTAGTGTGATGCAGCTGCTAAAAGGCAAACATTATCTTAGCAAGGATGTCGTGTCCAGCTAATGGGACATCGATCCACTCTCACATGCCCTGGTAGGTGTCTGGTTCTGGGCAGCACAGCCTCAGAAGGGCAATGGCAAAGTGGAGCAGGTTTGCAGAGGTGCTACCAAGATGATGAAGGGCCTGGAAACCATGAGGAACATTTTAAGGATCTGGGCATACTTAGACTCCAGAGGAGAAGACTTGAGGGGAGATGAGAAAGAAGTTATCGAATAACTTCTTAAAGACTGTCCCACAGTACCGGGAGCAGGGTGATATCAGAAGCAGTGGGTTAGATTTACAAGGAAGATTTACAGGTTGAAGGTCAGGAGGCCCTTGCCAATGATATGACCTCTAAGTCAACGACATGGGCTACTTCATGAAGTGACAGGTTCCCCTTTCCTGTGGGTCACCAAACACGCTTGGAGATCCACTGTGAGAGAGACACTACAGGAGGATCCTGCCAGGTACAGGAGGCCAGACTAGGTGGCTTCTCCTTCCAACTTTATGGTTTTTTGCTCCCTTGTTTTATGCCACTGGAATAATCCTTCCATGGGCAAAATTCTGAGATTTTTTTTTCCCCATTGCCCCTTTGCTTCCAGTAGAGAGAAATGTCTTGTGGGGATCCTGGAAAGCTACTAGCAAAGACGACCAGCTGTCGTGGGGGAGAAGAGGCATTAGTCTCCAAGAGGCAAAGAAGCCATTTGAGGCCCTGGAAGATGGAGCTGGGCTGGGCGAGAAGGTGCCGAGGCAGGATCAGCTCCCAGCAAGGCAAGGAGAAGCCTTTCCCGCTGTGTCTCTGCTGTAGCTTGAGATGCGCCTCCACGGGGTGGGAAGAAGGGGGTGAGCAGGGCGGGGCTGAGACAAGGAGCGCCATCCGTCATTCCCCCTGTGCAATCTCTGCCAGCGAGGCCACGAGACATGGCCTATTAGCTTTAAGATAGAGCATTCTTCATTCCACCCAGCCGTTCAAAGACTGCTTGATCTCTCGGAAACGTCTCGCCTCTAATGGATGGGCACCGGCCACTGATTTGAGCCTTTCAGGAGCCTTTCTCTTCCCCTCCCCCCCTCCCCCCCTTCTCCTTTGACCAGGCGCCCTCCTCTCCCCAGCCCCCCCCCAGAAAGAGAGAAAGAGCGAAGGCTTCCATCAAAGCTCTCTACGAGGATGGATGGCTCGCAGCATCCGTTGAGTCAGCTCCCGCTCCTCCACAGAGCGCTCCCTGGTGGCATTAGGGCTTCATTAGCTTCAAATTGTTGGAGCAGATAAATTATCGCCTCCTCTCCAGGGTGAGGGCCCATTCCAGGGGCAGAGAGCTTCCATCTGAAGTGATGGGTTTTGGCAGGAGAGGAGGAAGAGAGGGCCAAACGTGGGGAGGAGGGAGACTCCGCCTCGTCAAAGCGATGGGGGCGACGGAGGGGGGGACCAGATGAGAATGCTGGCTTGCCACTGCCTGAAGAGACATGGAGGGCTGGAAAGATGGATTCGGGTTTCAAAAGCTCAGGAAAAACCAAGGAACGGATGGTGGCAACGGATGGTGATGGCTTTAAAGCCACCCGGTGCCCTGGATGCCCAGGGGGTCTCCGAGGGTCAACCCCAAAGAGACCACAGGTTAGCAGAGGTTCTTTGGCTTCTTTCTGCCTGCCCAATATCCTGTTGCAGCGAAAAGACTCAGGGTATCTGAATATTCATCCCAGTCTATTCAGTTCAGGATATTGCATTTCATTCATCCATTCTTCCCCTCATCTTTTTTGCAAACCAGGCCTGAGAAGGCTACCTTTTCATTTCAACGAGATCAAAGCTCTCTCTTTCTCTCTCTCTCTCTCTCTCAGTGTGTGCGTGTGTGTATTTTGTGTGTGTTTGTTTCTCTGCTGGGGCATCATCTGTAGGCTCACAAGCAACTGACGGCTCTCTCTTCCCCTCCCCCCTCCTTTTCTCTTTGTGGTTTAATTAGTATTTCCAAGTGCTGTGATCCCACTGGGAAACCGGGTAAAATACAAGGGAAGGATAACCACCAACAATGATTCTTAATTAGCGAATGCTTCAGCTCTTTGCTACTGTCTGCAAGAGAGTAAGAGGGAAGGAGGGAAAAAAATTGCAAGCAGCAAATATAGCCAGACAGTCTGGCCCGATGCGGGAAGAAACCTCAGAGGACGAGGTGTGTGTCTGCACGGATGAGAGAAGCTATTATGCTCTACTTGTTGCTTAATCCAAAACACGGGGTAGGCTGGTGTTGTCTTCTCCCAGCTGGGAACCTCTGCCATAAATACACGATGTGCTTTGTTGCCTTAAATTAGGCTTCTGCAATCTGGTGTCCCTCCAGATGTGTCGCTACCCAATGCTCAGCCTCTCTAGTCAGTCCAGAGCGGTTAACCCGGCGCATTAAGAGGGCATCAGGTCGAGGCACGCTGTACCAGGTGTTCAAGGGGCTGGTTTGGCTCTGCTAGACAATCAATAAACCTTTGGGGATAGAAAGAAGAAACAGGAAGCCTTTGTTCTGAATCCAGCCCACAGCCAGCGCCTCCGCTCCCCACTTCAATAGCTGTGGCCAGAGGAGATGCTGTGAGCTGAGACAGATGGAAACCTGGGAGGGGAGAGCTATGATGTCAGCCTAGTTCCAGAAGATTTTTGACCCTCGTTCCTTCTGTGGGCCCTGAAGCCCTAGGAGAAAACACTGAAGGAAACAAGAGAAGAAGAAAAAGGAAGGGGGACACCATCGCTTTAAAGGTCTATCAGCAAGAAGAGAGTAATTTCTTGCTTTGGGTTATCTGAAAGGCCCAAATAAGATTAACTAACTTACGGGACAATGCCATTGGGTTGAATGTTCGGGGCAATATTAAAAGGTGTTTCTCTCACATGATGTAACCTTAGAAAATGGTTACCTAGAGAGTGATCATTGACTGTTGCACAGAAAGTATCTTCTCTCCTTCGTGGGAGTCCTTAAGAGGATAATGGCCAATAACAGTCGTCACAGGGATGAGCCTGGATTTCTTCCATATTCAGGGCTTGTATTTGATGGTTAGAAAGACTGACCCAATCTGAAGCTGAACAAGAGCAGGCCAACACCGGCCCTCCGGGTGTGTGATGTAGCGCAAGGGGCCTCCTGGTTCCGAAGGTTATTTCCAAGACCAGTGCATGTTTTAATATTTTCTATCTGTCTATCCCAGGGGTAGGCAACCTTGGCTCTTTTATGACTCATGGACTTCAACTCCCAGAATTCCTCAGTCAGCATAGCTGACTGACTGAGGAATTCTGGGAGTTGAAGTCCATGAGTCATAAAAGAGCCGAGGTTGCCTACCCCTGGTCTATCCCTTCCGTTGCGAGCAAAGGTTTCCTTTGCATTCTCATGTTCCTGAGTTAAAATCTCTGCTCCATGCACTTGGTTGGTCTGCCTGGATCAAATGGCTTCGTTCGACATAGGGGAAAGGTTTATAATTCACAGAATAGTAAGAGAAAAACTGAGAAGTATTTGCTAGAACTGAGGGATAAGTTATATTTTGTCGGGGAAGCTTTGCGCAAATCTAGCTTATGGCTTCCCAGCCCTAACCTTTGGGCGTCACTTCTCCTCCTGCATGCTCTTCATCGCCCTTTCTTTCCCACCTTTTCCCTCTCCCTTCCAAACAAAGCC
Source organism: Vipera berus (assembly GCF_964194415.1). Lineage (NCBI taxonomy): Eukaryota > Metazoa > Chordata > Lepidosauria > Squamata > Viperidae > Vipera > Vipera berus. The sequence continues at coordinate 2,090,574 of NC_138213.1, read as the reverse complement.
AACACTCCAGTCCTCTCCCAAGAGGGGCCTTTTTGGAGAGGGGGGGGCTCACCTGTCGTCCTTCACTTCTCCAGACGCCGTTCACAGTTTTGGTGGGTGCAATGGTGACCACCGGAGGCGTGTTCGGCACACTGTGCCCTCCTGGAGGAACGATGAGAGGCCCCATGGGTCCTCGCTTGGGCGTGCTCGCCGGAGAGCTGTGATTGGTGGCTGGCGAGGAAACTGGAGACGATTCGCTGCTTATCGAAGACCCTAAAATCCAGAGGAAGAGATGCATTAGGAAGGAAGAGCTGATGCAGTGACTAGTCTCCAATGGAGGAGAGTATTTGTAGCTCAGGGTCAAAAATCAGGGGTCCTCGGTGCTCTCTGACCTTGCCTGTTTTCTTGCAGATGTTTCACTACCCAAAACTAGGTAACATCATCAATGCTAGTTAGTATAGGACTGATGATCTTACCTAGTTTGGGTAATGAAATGTCTGCAAGAAAGCAAGAAAGCTCAGAGAGCACTGAGGACCCCCGAGTTACTAGTTAATATTGGATACCTGGCGTAACAAGAGCAAGACCCAAAACCTTCTCAAAAACTGCCCCGCAAGAACATCTTCCAAACACGGGTTTAGAGGCATCAAAAGCTATTGGCTGATCCCGCTCCACAGTCATCAGGCCTCTGCTGTGATCTGGATTCTGAGCAGAAGTGGTGTTCCAGGAGGACTCAAGCAGTTTCTGCCAGCAGCTCCTCAAAGAAGGTGCCAACAGATGCCCTGGAGTTCCAAAACCCTCTTTCCAGTGTGAATCCAGACTGCTGCCCAGACTTAACAGGCCTTCAGCTTAGATTCCGTAACGTTTGGCAAAAGAAAATGGCTTCCGCCGGGAAAGGGAAAAGACGGCCAGATGGAAATGGAATGGAAATGCTTCCCAAACACCACAGCAGAAGTTACTACTACCGGTAGGATACAGACATCTCTCTTAGCATCCCAGTAGAGCATCACAGTCTAGAGTTGGTATCTCCTCTGTTACTGAAAGAGATGAGATTTTGGATAAACAGAATAAACCCTCTTTTTTTTTAAAAAAAAAGCCTTTGGCAAGACTTAACCATGATTTGCAGAAAACAATGGATGAATCTGAAGTACATCCACCTTGGAGTTACAGCAGAGAAGGACACGTATAGAGAAGATGATGGTTGTTGCAGAAATACTATCAGGATGCCAATGAGGACTCTCCTGTGAAATTTCTGTGGGTACTTCTGGACAAGCCTACTGCAAAGAAAACAATGTATTTCAAGGAATTCTCTGGGTGGACAGATATGAGGCACTGAAGCAGAGGAGAGCTGAGAGTTAACGAAAGATGACTCTCCTACAGAGCAAGGAATGACAAATGAGTCACAAAACCGGTTCTTTCATCATCCCACGTATGTACCTTCTTAAGAATGAATGCCTTTGTACTCAACTCCAATGTCCCTGGACATTTCCAGGACATGCCAAGTTCTAGTTTGCAAAATACTGGCTGGATCTTCAAGAAATGAAACACTTGGAGGAGTTAGTGGCAGATAACCGGAGATGACCTGGTCCAATGAGGGGAACGGTCAACCATCTAAACAAAGCTGGTGGAAAAGTGGTCATGTCCTCTTGTTTTCCAGAAAACATTTGGATGGATAGATGGATGGATGGATGGATGGACAAAGAGAGAGAGTGATAGAGTAGATAGGGAGGTGGGTGGGAGAGAAAGGGAGAGAGAGAGAGAGAGAGAGGCAAAATGACTTATGTCTATGGAGATTCTCAGTCATTCAGGTCATGGTTGTCCCAAAACACATGGCACAACATAGGAGAACAAACCCATCAAGTCAAGATTCAGCAGTCCATCTGCATTTGAAAGACAAGGGTTACTCTCTTGAAGGCAGCAGAGGAAGACCCCTCAACCTTCTACTGATGGTGGCTATGGTGCTTTATTCATTATTCCCTGGCTCTGGCACCCAACCTTCCTCCTGGAGAGCACCGATGCTGCTGGCTCTTGACAAAGGAAGCCGCAGATATGGATTTGACACCCACCAAAGTCTATCTTGTCAGCGCGAGGCTGACAACAATTAGCAGCCTTAATCCCCTTTGAGCTGGGAAGCCATTACTCACCACCAAGAGCCTTATCAGTCAATACCATCACAAAGAAGCGGGCAATTAATGAAGCTAAAGTCTTACTTCAGAACCCTTAATTCTCACTGTGTGGCTTGGAAAAAGGGAGGGTTTGTGATCGTTATAATTAACTGGCGGTATTCAGCCAGGAGTTATTCAGTGAAAGTAATCTGGGCTTGGAGATGACAAGAGGCACCGTGTGGCACCATCACCTTTGTTATTTGACCTCCTACTTTCCATTCACTGATAGCAGATTAGCAGGCAAGGCTGACAGGCAAAGGTAATTAACAGCTGAGACCCTCGGAAGTCACACAGGCAGGGGGGAGGGGAAACAAGGGGGGGGGGAGAGTGAACAAGACCCAGCATGGATCTGAACCTGCTGAAGCTTGCCATCTGCAAATGTGGCTGCTCACATTCGGCCCCAATGCCCCTCTTTTTGAAGAAGGAACATCTTTCCAAATCCCAGAGGTGCTTCCAGGAAAAGTCAATCCATATATGGATCTCTGGGCTGGGACCATGGGGCAAGGGAGGAGGAGGAGGAGGAGGAGGAGGAGGAGGAGGAGGAGGAGGAGAAAGAGGAGGAGGAGGAGGAGGAGGAGGAGGAGGAGGAGGAGGAGATCTTATTCCTCCAGAGTCTTTTCTGTCAGCTCTGAACCAAGTGGGTTGAATTTGGTGGCCTCAGAATTGTTCAGAGTGGCCCTCAAAACAAGGTCCATGAGATGCCGTTGGACTGTAGAACCTTTCTTCCCACCCCTGAAGTTGTCAGAAGTTGTGGGTGCTTCATTACTGGAGGTTTTTAAGAAGAGACTGGACAGCCACTTATCTGAAATGGGATAGGGTCTCCTGCCTGAGCAGGGGGTTGGACTAGAAGACCTCCAAGGCTCCTTCCAGTTCTATTCTGGTTGACTGATTGATTATCCGAAGCAAGAAATACAGCTTTTATTAAATCCCTGCCTTTAGATACATGCCATGTCAATTCCTGGACCCAAACATAAAGGAGACAATTAAGCTCCATCTGGGAGAAGGACCAGGGAATGTTCTTCCCAGAGGCTGCTGGATAAGGTACATTTTCCTTTGAAATTTTTAATTTCCTGCTTGCTAGGATCAGCAAGTGAGGCTAAGGCAGGGAAGACGGAGCCAAGCCAAGCTCAATTGCGGCCGTTAGCTCAAGGACTCCCTGTACTTGTGTTTTCTAGAATCTACCCAACTGGCAGGTTGTCCCACCATCTTATTCTGAGGGACCAATACAGCGCTGACACATTCCCTCCCCCCCCACCACCAATCTAGGCAGAAATACACACACAGCCACTTTGAACTCAATTAATATCCATTTGATATCACTAAATATGTTAAGCAGCTTCCTGTTTCCGAAAAGGCTCCATGCTAACTAACCAGATGCACCACGGCACATCCCTCTCCCGGCTGCTTCAGAAGCTCCGCTCGCCTCTCTTGGGAGATGAGAGAGAATGGATTTGCAAGGAGGAGGCTGTGCCCTTCCGAGACCCCAGAGGTGCGGCACCCCAGTTGTCGCCTTGGATCCACACGCCAGTTGTGTTGCCTACCGAGCAAGAGACACAATATTCCTGTCTCAAGGGGAGGGTGGCCTTTCTATGCTCAGTTGGGCTCTGGGTGGTTTTCTCGATCTCTTTCTGATCTTCTCGGAACCATGTGGGATAAATTTACAGCTCCAGCTTCTCAATGAAAGAATCAAGAGCTGAAGAGGCTTCTTGGAGGAGAAGCGAAAGGTCTTCAAAGAAAAACAACAAAGCCCAGTAGCCTCTTGAAAAAGCACCTTTGGGACAACCATGACCTGGAGGACGGAGAATCTCCATATACCTTCTGGCCTTTGGTTTTCCAGTCTCTGAAATCCAGAAGTCAAAAGGACCAATTGTTGAGGGTCTTCTCAGTCGTACCGAACGCTCAGCCTTGGTGGTGGTGGGTTCTCTCTTGAAGAAATGAAAGGAACGTCCTGCTTCTCTCTGGAAATCTGCCCAACCAAGTCCTTCCATTCTGAGATGGGATTTGAATCCCTCTGAACTGTGCCCAGGTTCTCAATGATTGGCTTTATTCTTGTTGTTGACTCTTCTCCTGCTGACCCTTGTTTTGTGCTGACGCACTTTTTTAAATAACTCAACCGGGAGCAATTTCCAGCTGCTGTTTTATTGCTTTGGGTTCCCTTTTTGAGAAGTGTCTTGGGGGGGGAAAGATAGATGTGGTAAAAGAGGAGGTAACATTGATTAGAGGAAATTAAATAAGCCGTCCTTGGCAGAGGCCTGCTCTGGAAATGTGTCCTTTACTTTGGGGTTAGATCCTCGAAGTGACTGGTGTCACACTTGCAGAGATAATGGTCGCAAGAGAGTCTTGCACAGTTCACACAGCAAGAGATTTAACCCGAGTGGATCACCTCCCAACAACATGGAACCACAGTGCCAGGCCTCCTGTCCCCACAACCGGGAATGCTACCAGAGGACAAGTGGGGAAAATGGAGATACACAGATCTTGAGAAGGCTCAGTTCTGCTCTTTCCTCACCAGTTTTATAAGCCACTGCATAAGGAACAGGTTACCTACCTGCCAACAGTGTGTGTGCCTCTCACTAGTGTGGCCTTGTTTTCAAAAACAGGGCAAACCCAACTCTGGTTTTCCCCCTCCCCCTTTTTAGAAAGCTTTTTTTGAGGGCCTGCATTCCTGAAGACTCGTCCCACTCACCCAGGTTTACTCCTCTAATCCAAATTAAAAATACAGTCTGGGCTTTTCTTCAATGCCGGTTTTTGCTTTTTACCTGGGATTTTTTTTATCTCAGTCTGCATTTAATATTTATTTAACCTCCCCATCCTGCAAATACAAGGATTCACTCCCCAAATTTCTAGTGTTCCGTTTAACACAACAGAGAAAGTTAACTAGGTTAGAGATCAAAGTCAATCGCATATAAAAAGGCTATATAACGCATTGATAGAGATTGATTCAGAAACGGAGTTAGTTAAAGATTGTATGATAAAATGGGCTCAGAATATTCAAGAACCTATAATGATGAACACTTGGGGAAAAATTTGGGTTAGAAATGTAAAATTTACACAAGCGCAAAACTTAAGAGAGAATTTTTATAAAATGTTTTATAGATGGCATTTCGATCCTAAAAAAATAGCATGTATGTATCCAAATCAACCACCTAAGGGTTGGAGATGTGGTAGTGAAGAGGCAACTTATTATCATATATGGTGGACACGTAAAAATGTTAAAGCCTTTTGGATAAAAATATGGTGGATTCTTCAGAAAGTTTTTAAGAAAAAGATAAGATTTACTCCACAGTTATTTTTACTGGGTATTATCTTGGACTGTTCTGCTATAGAAACCAAATTGATGTTACATTTAATAACGGCAGCCAGACTTCTGGTGGTGCAATATTGGAAGAAAGATTTACCTACGATAGAACAATGGATATTTAAAGTAATGGACGTGGCTGAAATGGCAAAAGTTTCAGCATATTTGAAAGAGCAATCGCAAGAAAGATATATTTTGGAATGGAGAAGATGGATTGATTATATTCAAAATAAATATGGGACTAAAAAGTTTCAAATAGCTTATGAATAATTTTTAGTCATTAAAAAGATGTGTTATAGTTATTATAGTTTTGTTATAAGGGAGTTAAAGAGTGGAAGGTTTGTTAATGTTTTAATAGATATTTAGCATATGTTTGTATAAGATTGTTGTAAACAATACCCTGTATTCTGCTTTGGGAAATCTGGGGGGGAGGGGTGATGGGGAGGGGGGTTCAATTTATATGTTTTTTAAATTTTGTAAAACTTTTCAATAATAAAAAAAGAGAAAGTTAACTAGGGAGACACCAGCACCACCCCGCCCCAAATAATAGCCAAATAGTCTCCACCAGTCCCGAGCTCTCTCTTCAATATGTCAAGTTATTATCCCTGGATTAGCACCTGAAAACGCAGCTTCTGGATCGGCCTTTCACCAAGACATTTAACCCGGCTTGATACTGTGCACAAAACAGCCCTGTCACTCAACCATGTGCCTTTCCATCAATTCTTTTCAAATTTCACTCTTTCTGCCTCTCCTTCGCTGCTTCCCGCTCTTCATAATCCTGCATTAAAAAGCCCTAGATTGAACCATCGCCAGAACCCACAGAGGCACAGTAGACCGAAAAAGAGATTCTTCCATTTTTTTTCTTTTTCTGGCCATCAAATCATACCGCCATTACATCTAAATCCACAAAGATTTCCTCCATTTTTCTTTTCCCCCCCTCCCCCCCCGCATTTCCAACCAAATCTTGCTGGGGTAGATATTTGTATATAGCTTGCAAAGGGGAAATTACGGCACCGGGAATGGGGGGGGAGAGAGAGTGGGTGGGTGGGGGGCTGGAGGAAGGCAGGCCCACCTCAGGAAATCAATGTCCAAACCCTGTAATGTGGCTTTTGATGGGCTAAGCAGTCAGCAGCGGGAGAGGGAAGGGAGAAAAGGGATGGGGAAGGCTACACTTCACGGTGGGGAAAATTGGGGAGGGAACAGAAAGATGAGAGAAGAAGAGGTGAAGCATCTTCTAATCTATAGCATTTCGCAAATTGATTTCTCCTTTAGGGAGAAGAGAAAAGGAGGGAGGCCGTACTCGGATGATTAACACTCTCTGAAGAAAGGACCGGTAATTTCCCCCAGAATAATACATTTTCTGCCTCTTTTCCTCGGCTGCTCGTAGCATTTAAGTGTCTGATTAGCTCGGCCTGCTTTAGCCTTCCTTTGAGGGAGAGGCTGGAAACATTCGGCTGCTTTGCAACTTGTCATGCCTACAACCTCAATTCCAGGATATATATATATATATATATATATATATATATATATATATATATATATATATATATATATATATATATATATATATATATATATATATATATATATATATATATATATATATATATATATATATATATATATATATATATATATATATATATATACATATATACATATATATATATATACATATATATATATATATATATATATATATACATATATATATATATATATACATATGTACATATATACATATATACATATGTACATATATACATATGTACATATATACATATATACATATGTACATATATATATATATATATATATATATATATATATATATATATATATATATATATATATATATATATATATATATATATAAATATATATATATATATATATATATATATACATATATATATGAGGCTGGAGGCCAAAGGATATGAAGAATGGCTGCAGGAATTGGGTAGGTCTAATCTAGCAAAGGACCAGGGGTGACATGATAGCAGTCTTCCAATATTTGAGGGGCTGCCCCAAAGAAGAGGGAGTCAACCTGTTCTCCAAAGCACCTGAAGGTAGGAGAATAAGCAACCGATGGGAACTCATCAAGGAGAGAAGCAGCCTGGAACTAAAGAGAAACTTCCTGACAGCGAGAACAATTAATCAGTGGAACGGCTTGCCTCCAGACCTTGTAGGTGCTCCATCACTGGAGGTTTTCAAGAAGAGACTGGACAGCCATTTGTCTAGAATGGCATAGGGCCTCCTCCTTGAGCAGAGGGTTAGACTAGAAGACCTCCAAGGCGCCTTCCAACTCTGTTATTCTGTTATTCAGAATTGCTCCGAGTCCTAAGCTGAGCATATGGGATGAATCTATATAGCAGAGCAGGCCCCTAGAGAAATTGCTTCCATAGGGGGGGGGGGAAACAAAATTGCTGTTTTGGCTATTACGCTGCAAAGGTGAGAGTAACCACCAGCCCTCCTCCTCTTTCACAAGCTGCATCGAATCCTCAAAAGCCTCCAAGTTGTTTCCTGCTCTGGGAAAGTTGCCTTTGGCTCGTCTTAAGAGCACAAATTTGCTCACCTGCAAGCAAAGACCCAGGGCTGCATTCCAGCCATTCTTCATTGACTCTCAACTCCAATTTGGATAATTGCAACACACAAGGAAGCCTCTGTGGGAAGAAAGACGCCTCCGAAAGGAACAGACCTGGTGGCATAACAAAGCAGCCACTACGGGATCTAGGATACCAAAAGAGTCGGCGAGATGCTGTGCAGAAGGTAGAGGGGTGGTGGGGAATTCCCGATGGGGGTCAGGAGCCCCCCCCTCCTTCAAAGGGGCCTTGAGCTGGCAACAGCAAGCCGTGGATTTTAACAGAGCCAGGAAGAACAATTTCATTTCATCCTTCTCCTGCTGGGAAAGCCATCTGTTGACTCCGGGCTCTTAAGGAGATGAAGCCTCTGGCTGCAGCTGGCCTACACAGGACTTTTTGCTCTCCAAAGCAATGCAGCAGGCCCACCAGGTGAAATTTCCTGGCTCCCCAGTCCCCCTCCCCAACTTTTAGAGAGAGCCAAAAAGCCATTAATCCACCCCATCCTTCCATAAGGGTCTGGTCATAGGCGGCTTTCCTTCCTGTTAGCCTTGGGAATCTGGGTGTGAAGCTGCCCGAGGTCCAAAGGAGGCACCTTGGTTCTTCTGCTCCACTCCTATCTGCACCTCAAGAGGGGGAAACAAAGGCCGTCCTTTACCTTCACAGAGCCTAACAGTTCTTAAAGGGAACGTGGGCATTTGCCATCAGACTGGGCTGGGCTCCCCCCAACCATCCCTTTTTTTATTTGCAGAGGAACAGCTGCTCAGCAATAAAGACAGGGACCCTCCGTGCCAAAGATCCGTCACTCAAGGCTGCTGCCTCCAGAGAGAACCCGTCTTGGGTAGCAAGTTGCCTTTCAACGTGGGACCTCAGGGAGCATCTGCCCGGCTGCCGAGCAGCTTTCTAGGTGTTCTCCTCTAAGGTGGGGGCTGCTTTTGCCTCTCCTCCAGAGGAAGAGACACCTTTGCTTTCAAAGGTCAAGGCAAATGAAGATTTAAACAGAAAGAGAACTCTGACTTGTAGTTCTAGCCCGGACTAGATTAAACTCTTCTTCTTCTCCTCCTGTTTCCTAGATTAAATTATTCTTTGTCTCTCTTTCCTTTTCTCTATCCCTCCTATCTAAATTGCAGTTTCTTCTTCTCCTTCTTCTCCTCCTCCCTCTCCCCTCCCCCTCCTTCCCTTCTTCTCACCTCTTCCTCCCTCTCCCCTCCCCCTCTTCTCCTTCTCTTACTTCTTCTCCTCCTCCTCTTCCTCCCCTCTTTTCCTTCTTTCTCCTCCTCCTCCTTTCCTCCTCCTCTTTTTGTCCCCCCCCCCAGCAAGCTTCTCTGCTGCTCCGCTGACTTCCATCCCCATCTCTTCCTGCTGGCTCCTACCTTCAACCGGGCCCCAGTTAAATAGCCCATTAAAGAGCAAAATATTCAGATGTGCGTTTCACCATCCTGGCACCCAGCAGCAGCTGACTTTCTTATTTAGCGGAGGAGCTTTGGATGGTGAAAGAACAGATTTAGGAGCCCGAGGAAAAATAAAATTTCACTGAAGCATGGCAGCGGCAACGAGACCTATATTTGCAGGGGAAAGGACAAATTCTTTTCCTCTGCTCACTACAGACTTTCTCTGGGGGTACAACAAATGATATGGCATTTGGATTACTCTGTCTGAATTGAATTTTTAAACTGCCCCCTCGAGACACAATGCCGAGGAAAGACATTAGCCCATCAAGCGGCGGGGGAGAGAAGAGAATTCAATGGCTAAAAATAAAACAAGCGTTTGAGCAGGGAGGAAGGAGTGACGGGGGAGGAGAACACTGCCAGGAGGAGACCTGACTGGCTCCGCAAATGATGGGGCTGGAGAAGCAGCCAGCCTTGCTCTGCAAAAAACGGTGCCGCTGCTGGCGATGGCGAGTCCTGAACTAGCAATTTCCTCCTTCCAGAATTAGGCACTGGCGCACCGGATGTCCTTCTAGAAGGACGCGGCATTTCTATCCCTCTCTGTCTTCAGAGGTGCAAGAAGTCCGGCTGAGGAGGTCCCCAAGGGTCCTCAGCCTCTGGCCCTTCCCTTTGGGAGAAATGGGAAGAATGTCTTTCATGGGCACTGTGTCTCGAGGGGGCAGACACACTTAGCCCTGTTGGTGCAGTGGTTCAAAGATAGCATAGCAGGCAAACTCTGCCCGCAGCCAGGAGTTCGATCCTGATGGGTCTCAAGGTTGACTCAGCCTTCCATCCTTCCAGGGTCAGTAAACTGAGGACCCAGGGGGCAAGATGCAAATAAGGTTTACATGGTGAACCGCCCAGGAAGTGCTGTAAAGTGCCAGGGGGGGGTGATATATAAGCCTAAATGCTACCGTTGTATATATTTAGTAAGTAAATAAATCAATAACATATTTCAAGGGCACCTTTGGCTATTCACCTTTCAATGACGCCAGCAATAGAAATTGTATCATTTGTGAACGTGGAGGACTTGCAAGAGTAAGGAGGAACAAGAAAGCTGGTGAGACTTTGTGGGCTAGATCCTTTGAGATACTGAGATTGGGAAGGGGCTGGGATGCCTCCTGTCTCTACTGAAGTTGCTTGCCCTGCTTGGCTGGCGTACCCCTCTTATCTCCAAACCCAACGGACCACCAACTTCCCTCTCTCTTACCTCTGGGTTCCTCAGCCTGTTTGGCTAGTTTACGCAAGGCGGCGGCAAAGCTGGAGGAGGGCACAGCTTGGACTTGTAAAGTGCTGTTGGCTGCCGGACTGCCACTGGGCACGAGGGCGCCATTGATAGGAGAAGGGGTCAGGGGGCTGACGGTGGCGGTGGTCCGGGTGGCGGTTGAAAGCATTCCTAGAGAGGGTGACTTTGGCTCATGGCTCATGCCTGAAACAACGAGAAAAAGAATCCACATCACTGGAAGAAAAGGCATCACACTCGCATCATACACACACACACAACACACACACACACCCCAAGAGGAGCTAACCAGGTGCTGAAGATCCACATGGAGAGGAAGGAGCGAGGAACGAGGAGAGGCGGAAAGATGCCCTCTTGGCTGCCCAAATAATTCTGCATTGACTTTCCAGGAAACTTCTGTGTCCGGGTTGCCCACCCTTGGCACTTTTAAGACGCATGGATTTCACCTCCAGGAATTCTGGGAGTTGACATCCATGTGTCTTAAAGTTCCCAAGGTTGAGAAGGTCTGTTCTAGGCATTTTTTAAAGGAAAACCTGGAGGACCACAGTTTAGAAAGGAAAAAGCTCCCTCCCCCAACTTGTGTGGAAAACAAAGCACCAATATCTGGGATGGGACGGTCCAGGAGATGCCTGTCCTGGCCATGCCCACTTAACTTCTAGGACACTGTTTGCCCCCCATCTTGCCAGAAAATGGACTCTTCCAATAAGCTGCTTTGCTAGAGTAGATTGAAAAAGTCTCTGGGATCTCTTATTCTTCCATCGGCAGAACCCAGGTCGTCGTGTCCATCACCCCTTAACCCAGCCTTTCAGAGCATGGTGGTCTCCAGGAAGGAGAGAGTTCATTCAACTCCTATGAAGTTGCACAAACATGCATACACCCTGCCTTTTTCACATATGACACCACAAGCCTGCAAGGAAGGAAGACGCCTCTCTGCTCATTTCTTCAAGCTATCAGAAACATGTCCAAGCTATTGCAACCCCCGAGGATTTCCTTGGCCGCATCAATGATTTCAGAGAAGATCCACAAATTTGTGGAAACCCATTCACAACCTGCCTCACCATCTACCAAAAAATGATGCCTTAGGTCCAGTCCAACAGGGGATGCGGAACAAAAATGCCGACCTCAGTTGTGCAGGGAGACTAGCCACACTCACAGGGCACTGAGGTCCATCCATCATCTCCCACCACCTCACCAGTATCCTGTGGCCTTCCTCCCACCACCTCTGGAATTATGGGTATCCCTCAATACCATGGCTAAGCAAGACAGTGGTGAAGTCAGTTTGAGCCCATTTTACAACCTTTCTTGGACAATTGTTAAGCGAACGGCTGCATTTGTTAAGTTGCCGGCTGAATCTGTCTTCCCCATTCCAACCGTCACAGATACAGTTGCCACACATTCCAATTTCGATTGTGTGACAAGGGCAGGGCTAGGCAACCTGGGCTTTTTTATGACTCGTGGACTTCAACTCCCAGAATTCCTGAGCCAGCCACGCTGAAGGGAAAGGGAGAGGTTTCCAAGCTGAGCCATGCTGGCTCAGGAATTCTGGGAGTTGAAGTCCACGAGTCATGAAGGGGCCAAGGTTGCCTACCCCTGGACTAGGGGGATTCTACGACAATCATAAGTGTGAAAAACGGTCCTAAGTCACTTTTTTCAGCACCATTTTAACTTTGAACGGTCACTAAACAAAGGGTGGCACGTTGAGAACTATTTGTACCTGCGCAGCAGGATGGACACCACTGCTCTACTCACAAAGGATTTCAGGCGGGCGGAATCCCAGCGTGTCTTTTGCTACTCAGAGTCGTTTGCTATGAGATGGGTGGCAATAAATAAGAATTCAATAAATAATTTGTTTAAACAAATTAAATGTCTTTTTCTTCAGGTGGCGGGCTTCTTGCAGCAAGAAAAAAAATTCCCCCCACTTTTCCAGTCAAATCAAGAAAAATGCCCAAGATGAAACAACAGCCTAACCAGAAACACAATAAATAAATAAAAATAAAAGAGGAAAGAAAACTGTTTGCAGGATTTCAGCCCCAGGCAAGAGTCTCTCTCTCTCCCCCCCCCCCTTTTTTCTCTTTCTCCGTCTGTCTCACTCTCTTTTCTTGGATTACTTTTTTCTTTTGGCTGCCAGCAATCTCTCTTCAGAGGCCAAATCCTTTCCAGAGAATGTCCCCGAAGCAAGGGGGGGAGTGAGGGGGTGACTGCCCGGGGAACAATGAATTCAGGCCTCCTGTGAAGAACTGGGTTAAGGAAATCAAAAAGGCTGACACAGCCGCAGCCTGAAGGGAGGCGACGGGTCTTCCATCTGTTGACAAGGTAGGAAAAGAAACCAGAGTGAGCCCAAGAAAGCCAGACTTTGATTTTTGGAAAGAAAGTTTGGGAGGCCGAGGATGTGCCAGCCAGCCCAGGTCACGAGAGAGGTTCCCACCTTCCCAAGGCCAAGATCAGATAGATGGGGGGACTTGGGTAAAATTAAGAGCCTGGAGATTAAAACATATGAAGAACAGTTGTAGGAATGGGCTACGGCTAGTCTAGAGAAAAGAAGGAACAGGGGTGGCAGGATAGCAGTCTTCCAGTATTTGAGGGGCTGCCACAAAGAAGAGGGGGGTCCACCCATTTTCCAAAGCAACAGAAGGCAGGGCAAGAAACAATGGATGGAAAGTCATCAAGGAGAGAAGCAGCCTGGAATTAAGGAGAAACTTTCCCAACAATAAGAACAATTAACCAGCAGACGTTGTGGGTGCTCCAACACTGGAGGCTTTTAAAAAGAGACCGGACAATCACTTGTCTCAAATGGTATAAGGGTCTCCTGCTTGAGTAGGGGGTTGGACTAGAAGACCTCCAAGGTCCTTTCCAGCTCTCCAAGGATTGAAAGGCTACGTTCCACCCTTTAGGACTTTCAGAAGACCAGAGGTACCTCCAGACTTGGGATCCCAAGAAGAGGACATCGGAAACTCCTGGAGGGGTGCACCAATCAATCATCCCTGACCCCTTTTCCCCAACCTCCAGCCTCTTGGAGATGCTGTTCCTTCTACTCTGGAATGTCAGAGTCTCCTGCCTTTGAGAGAGGAACTGCTGACGCTGGGTCACTTAAAATAGAATTGCCAGCAAATGGCTTCATTAGCAAAGCTAAAATTAGCATCCCTCTTCAGCTTGTGTTGCAGGATGGGGGGTGGGGGGGCTCCCCGTCCCCCAGCCAAGGGACAAAGCAAGTACAGTGGGAAAATGTGCTCCATTTGCCCTCTCCCTGCCCTAGACATTGGAAACTCTATATCCCCTAAAGCAGGGTTTCTCAGCCTCAGCAACTTGACGATGTGTGGGCTTCAATTCCCAAAATCCTTGGGAGTTGGTCCACACATCTTCAGGTTGCTGAGCTTGAGGAAAGGAAAAGGAGTAGAGCTGGAACCGTTCTGAATAATGCTTTCTGCACGCTGTGTCAACGGGTTTGCAAAATATCTTCTTCATCCTTTGGTTTTTGATCATATACCACCCAAGATCGTACATCACTTTGGGCAAGATGGGCGGCCATATAAATTTGGCCAATAAATAAATAATAAACGCTCAGGAGCAGGACCCTTGCAAATTGGTGTACTAATGCTTCACTTGCCATTAACAAAGGCAGTCACTTTGGGCCGGAAATGGAGAGATTCCTTTATCTGATATTTGCATGGAGGGCACCGTCGTGCTGCGCAGGGTAATATGCAATAAGAACAGGAGAAAACCTTTGGAGCTTCAGCGCAGAGAGCCGTCAGAAAACAAAGCACAAAAAGTCCCATCCATTCGCCATTTATCTAAGTGAGGTCACTGCTTAGCAGAAAGGCCTGGCCAGGGTTTAGGCAGAGGCGAGGGGAAGCTGGCTGGCTGAGAGCCAAATCTTCTTTGTGCAGAAACATATGCTGCCTCTCTGGAAAAGAGCTTCAGCCATCCAAGTGGGCTTGTCAGGGAAGGGGTGGACTGAACTCTACCAGTTGCCCTCGCCTGCCGGGACCCAGCCTCTGCCTCTCTGCCCTCGTTACACCCGTGACTGCTAAACAAGGCACTCTTCCAGTTCTGCTCAGGTCAATGCATTTGAACTACAGCTGGGAGTGAAAGCTGCATAAGCAGGAAGAGTGGAGGACTGGAGAGAGAAGAAGATTCAAGAGACAGCTGTTCTCTTCCAGCTGCTGGAGGAGAAGAATATGTTGGGAGCCATGGTGTCTCTTCAATCCAACCTAAACAGTTCCCTCTTTGAATGCCACCTTGTCAACGTTGAGTCTTTGGATGCAACCGCAACTCTACGTAGACACAAGAAGGCTGGACATGCTGAGGTTCAGAACAGCCAAATGTCTCTTCCACTTTCCCCTTTGTGTTATGTACACTCATTGTTTCTAACACTGATGATGTTCCCTAGTTGGGTCATGAAACATCTGCAAGAAAACAACCAAGCTCAGAAAGTACCAAGGATCCCACAGTCGTCGTCCTCCTCCTCTTCCTCCCCACAAACCCCACTCCCTTCTAACACTGAGGATGATCCCAAGTTGGGTTATGAAACGTCTGCAAGAAAACAAACACAAAAGAAACCGAAAGCTCTGCTAGCTGGGGAATTCTGGGAGTTGAAGTCCACAGATCTTCCAGCTGCCAAGGTTGAGCAACATTGCTTCTAACAATGTAATCCTGCTGGAACGTATATTGATAGTCAGAGCTTCTGACTCTCCCCACTGAGCATAAATCGACCAGCTTCTCTGGAAAGCCAGCGGCTCCTACTCCCTTACCTCCCGTCCCCAGGTTCCTCCCCCTCGCAAGCTCCCAACAACCCATAAATGGCTCAAGAAGCATTACTTATCAGTGCTCAGCCAGCCGCCTGTGGCTTCCATAATTACCTCTGCTTTCATCTCCAGCTCTTCACAGGCACCCAGCTCCGAGTTTGTGACTTTGGTGCTTTGTAATTACCAGTTAATAGCTCCGATGAATTCTCGGCTGCCAACCCGCTTTCCCCTCTTCAAGTGCCAAATCCTGCCCCCTCTTTCCCCCCCTGACAGCCCCCTTTGGGATAATTATACCTCGGGAAGCAGAGCTCAGCAGGATACAAGCCCCCTCCTCCAATTCAGCTGTAGGTCCAAATCCCGTAATCACCCCTTCTGGGTAATTTTTTATTACTAGGGGAAAAAGATGTTTGTGCACAAGGACAGCCCAGGAATTCTGGTGCCCACAAAGGTGCATCTTTAGCATTCCTTGGGAACAAGCCTAGCCTGGAGGTGGGGGGCATGTGTGGGGGGAATGGGAAGCGTTAGTTCCCATCCTTTTTGACTGCCTAGGTACCCAGAGCACAGCACACGATGTTCCTTCACTTTGCTTAGCCCCACAAGATGGCCCTCCTCTCTGTAGCGAAAGCAGCTTGCAAGGGGACACAAGCTTCCTATCACGGCTCAGCAGGACTACTGCAATCCCTCTGAATGGGGCTGCCTCTACATACAGGTGGTCCTCCAGTTGCAACCAATCGTTTGGTGACTGTTTGAAATTACAGCACTGGGAAAAGTGACTCACCTTATTGTGTGGCATCCCCACGGTCACGTGATCAAAATTTAGGCTCTTGGCAACTGACGTGTATTTGCAACAGTGGAAACATCCCAGGGTGGATGTGGCTGCCATTTGAGAGCCCATCCCTTCCAACCTCGCGACAGCACAGTCAAAGGGTGATTTGCTTAAGATTGCACAATTCACTGAACAACTGCAGTGATTTCCTTAACAACCAGGGCAGAAAAGGTCTTAAAATTAGGTGCAACTCACTTAAACTGGCTTAGCAATGGAAGATCTGTTCACAATTGTGCTTGTAAGTCAAAGATTGCCTGTCCCACTCAAAACGTGCAGCGATTAAAAAATGCGGTGGCCTATATGTTAACGGGCACCATGCATCACAAATACACTACAGCTGTCCCAAGAGGTTTTCAGGTAAGATTGAAAGGGCTGGTTGAAAGCGTTGACCTCCAAAACTTGGTATTATGATACATCCAACCATAATTGATCCTTCCAATACAAACAACCTGGAAAATATGGTGCATAGTCCCTCACTTCTGTGACTCTAGCAGGACTGAGACTAGGAGAAGCTACTTCTCCATCAGGTTCCAGGTGCTATGGAAGAACATTCTCAGCCTCAACGGTGACGGCCTTCAGAAGCAGGTCAAGACAAGTGTCTCCTGAGGGCTTTTGAAATTTAATTAGGCGATGACCCCATCATATTAAGTTTTTGTAGGCTGCTCCCATTTTACACTGAATATTGATTGTTTCGATTATTTGTTTATTGTACCGTGGAGGTTTTATTGTTACGCGATACAAGCTTATGCTCTAATTTTGTGCACTGCTGAGAGCTTCATGACTAGTGACAGCCTAAGCAACTAATACATACATTTGTCTCCAGGTTTTTTCCAATTCTGGATGGTAAATCTCCATATCACCCAAGTGCTCAGCTCAAGGAGAGCCATCCTCCAGGCATGGGGGAGAAAGAAGGGTGGAGATAGAAGATGAGCACCACTAAAAAACTAAAAGCAATTCCAGGGATTTATGTAAGAGTGGAGGAAATCTGGGGTAGCCAACCTTACCGCTTTCCTTTCCCTGAATAGGTTCCATGACAATGAAGCAAGATGCTTCAATATGCATGATGCACACAAGCTGGAATGAGTAGACCCATCACTGCACATCATGGAGGATCATGAAATAGCAGCCCCCAACAACACCTTCTTTCCCCCTTCTTCTTCACCTTCTGAATTCCAAAGAAACCGTCTTTATGGTTGACCTGTTGGCCAACATGTCGACATTCATAAGAAGAGCCTTGTTGGATTACGCCCATCTTATTCTTACATTTAATTTCTCACATAGGCCAATTGTGGAACTCTTGACAGATGGAGATGGGAAATATAGTCCTCTCTCATCACTGTTTGCCTTCCGCTGGTACCTGAATCACACGACCAGCCACAGACAACACAGAGGGTTCACGGTAGACGTATACTCCATAACGCTTATTCAATCCCCATTTAAACCCATCCATGTTAACTGTCACATAAACCACAATAATGAGCTCTACAGGTTAATTATGTGCCGTGGAAAGATGTACCTTCTTCAAGATTTAATCCTTTTCTTCTCTATGCAATGTCTGTTTCTTCATCGGTTCACCCTAGGAATAGGTTATGTAACCTCTGCTCTCCATCTTAAGCAATAGAAGTTTTCTAGAAAAACATAGTTCCATGCTTTGGGTGAGGAACCTCAACTGTCGGAGGCTGGCTTTCTCCACCCATGAATAGGCTCAAGCCCTATTTTGCTATCTCCCTCCAAGGCCTGCCAAACCAGCTTGGTGGCTTTCCTTCCTACTCATTCAGAGTTTGTCCTAAGGACAGGAGCTTCTAAATCTGCTTCTAGCTGACAGGGTTTCGTCATCTGCTTGTTGAAATTCCTGACTTTTCTGATGCCACAGGCTGCTGTACTGCCGCTGTGGTACAGAACAACATACATGAAGCTTTTCCAACCAGACAAATCAAGAAAGCACATTCCTTCGCTGCTGCAGAGCTGTCCAGGTTTATTATGAGTTGCGTGGACCACAAGAGCATTGATTTACCACAGGATGACCACTGGAAGTATTTCTATCAACTTGGGGTTCGATCAGTGGTGGGTAGTGGGAAACTCACACACATAACCTTCTCAAGCTTTAGAAATTAAGCCTGCGTTGGGCAAAACATCCGACTCCCTGCTTCTATTATTCCTTGTATCACCCAAGGGGAGGCTAGGTCTCTTTTTTTCCTCAGCTCCTCATCAAAACGTGAATGTCTTCACACTGAAAAGACTACCTAAATTCTCACAACATGACATGACTTAGTTCTGGAAATACATAGCTGCATAGGCATATATTCTTCCAAATAAAGTAATGAACTTCAGAACTACACAGAGCGTTTCATCAACCATAGGGTTGAATATGAACACGAATAAGGCCTACAGAAGTCAATCAACTCCACTGACACAATCCTGAAACCCTCCGACTGCCAGACATTCCAAATCCTTCTCTGTTTTCACGATACAGTTTCTTAAGTTGAGTTGTAAAGTCTATGCAAAGCTCTTAAGGTCCACCCAACCAGCCATCTCATAATTCCAGTTAAGTGAGTGACGTGCCTTGTGTACAAAATGAAGAATGTCAAGTAGGTCAATAGGCTCAAGCCTGTGTTTTCCACCATGCCAGCCAGCCACCCACAAGAGCCCCAGCAGAGTTCAAGATATTCTCACAGGTGACAGCTATCCAAAAGCTGCTTTGAAAGAGGGCAGCTTTGCTCAGAAATAAGGTGGATAAGCCTCCGGTAATCCCTGACACCCATTGTTCTTCGACCACCGTTATGTTGGTTCTTGTGCTCTACTCGGGACCAGCTCAGATCTTGCCTAGCTAAAACCCCACATGACGGCCCTAGTGGAGAGCTGATTCTTCTCCCTTCTTCTCAGTCAAGGAGGTCCAAGAAGGGACACTGCCCATCTAAGTCCATCTAAGCTGCTGGACAGGTGGGTCTGGATTTCTCCAGGTTTTGACAGGTATTGCCAAGAAATATTTCTCTTGCCCTCACCCCCGTGCTGACTTTTTTGTCACAGGGAATTCCACCATCATCTCTGCCCCCATGTTTGCCATCTCAAGAGTGTCCACTCGCTGCATGGAGCCTTCTACCAGCAGGGATGGAGTTACAGCACACCACGGTCTCCTCCCTCTGGTCCCTGTCTGCAATATCTAAAAATGGAGGAGTTACCCAGAGGGAGCAAGCTTTCCCATAATCCTGGAAGGTGTTGCTTGGGATAAAAACCCCACAAGTTCCCCAGCAGTTGCTCAATGTCCAAAATAACCAGCGGAACTTCAGCAAGTCTGTCTTCAGCTCCCTCATCATGGGGGGCTTTTGCTTTGAAGAACCTCTCAAGGCCTTCAAGGTCTTGTACATTCCTGGAGTCAAGCATCAGTAGGATTGTGTTAGGGCTATTACAACACACTTATTCCAAGGTCCAGTGGCCAGGGAGCTATTCCATTTCTGTCCTGCTGGCTCTGATAACATTGACCTCCTTCTCGTCAGGCAATATGATGCCAACCACCCAGAGAATCTCTACTGGATCCAGATGACTGCTCTCTTCCAAGTCTTGCCAGTGATGCTTGCTAGAGGGGACCTTACAAATGAGCTCCCCACAATCCAGCCTTAATTGTTCTGAGCTGCTTGCAAAACCAGTGGAGATATTTGTGGAGCATGTAAATGGACCTGCAGAACAAGCCTAGCTGGTTGCCGCAGAAGGCAACTCCACAATCCCTGGAGCTGAAGGATTCAGCTCTGAAAGGTTGGTTTCCTCCAGTGAACTTGTGTTTATCGTATACAACCGTCAAAGTGGACAGCTATGAAACAGCACAATGAAGCCACAATTTATGGTGCTAGCAATGCCTGTTCTACCTTCCCCCTCTATGGAAGGAGGCCTTAAAACCAGCCAGATCAGTTGGCCACTGAAGCTTCTGAACAGCACCTGAGTAGATCCTTCAGACCACTCTTTCTCAGCCTTAGCAACTTTAAGGTAAGTGGACTTCAACTCCCCAAGTGTGGCTGGGGAACTCTGGGAGTTGAAGTCCACCTATCTTAAAGCAGCCAAGTTTGAGAAACAACACTCCACCGCCTTCTCCGAAGCATTTATACATTTCAACTGCTCCTCAACGTTTCCAGCCCAACAGACGCAGCTGCTTCATTAAACTGGTCACAACTGACTTGCAAACAGATGCATTTCCAGGAAAACCACAACCCATCCATCATCTTTTTATTGTGACGTGCGGAGCCCCTCGCACTCCCACCCCCAACATGCATGCGCACACAGAGCAAGGCTCTGTTCTGGAACTTTTTCTACAGCATGAAAATTTTTGCTGATTATATCAGGGAAATTTGCAGAGCTTTGACACCTGCCCTTCCGCTCTCCTTCCCTCTGCCAACACCTTTGTGTGGAGCACAACCCACACCACTCGCCCCGGATACAACCCAAGATGCCACTGGCTGCATCTTTCTCCACAAAACACAGTTAAAAAACAGGTAGCCACGTAAAACCTAAATGTCAAAACCAGCTCACCTTTCTAACCAGCTTCAGCACATCCGATTGAGTGGCATAGATTTCACTCCCAGCCTCGTCTCTTTGCCCTGCCCTGCCCTCCGCCTGGAGCCCAGCCAAACCCTCCTAACATCTGTTGCCAGAGCCAGACTGACATCAGTGGTGACGACGATTTTCTGCCTATACAGAGAGTGCTTTTTTCCTCGACTTTGAGAAGGAAGGAAGCAAGCAGCTTCCTTGATTTACAGCAGTGTTTTTTTCAAACTTGGCCCCTTCAAGTCCCAGAATCCCTCAGCCAGCATGCTTCAAGATGAATGGACTTCAACTTCCAGAATGCTGCAGTCAGCATGGCTGGCTGGGGGATTCTGGGAGTTGAAGTCCCACCCATCTTAAAGGGGCTGAGGTTGAGAAACACTGATCGAAAGCATCGTATGACACTTCTCCTGTTGGCATCTGGTTACCCCTTAGTAAAATTTAGTAGCCAGCCCCCCCCCCACCAAAAAAGGAGGTCAGCAAGAGAAGTTGACTCCCAGAAAACTGGGAGTGTGTGTGTGTGTGTGTGTGTGTGAAATCATCCTGAAACTCACCTTTGCAAAGGGAAGCACCCCAAATATGAAAAATTCCTTGTCTTGCTTCGGTGTTTGCATCCACTGCAAGAGCAAACCAGCCAACAGAGACGGGGAGGGAGTCCCCCTTTGTGTCCCCTGCCCCCCAAAACCATCTGTTGGTGCCGAAAGCCCCACCCTCGGTGCCAGTACAGTTCTTCTACCCCTTTCTCTCCCGTTCTGTTCCTTCCTGCATCGACAGTCCTGGGGGGGGGGGGAAACCCACACCAAACCAGAGCTGGGTGCTGCCTTTCAGCAAACAAACCAGCTGGCTGCCTTTCTGTTTTGTGTGTGTGTGTGTGTTTTTAAAGCACACCTCCTTTCTGGCTGGCTGCCCGCTGTCAAACAGCTGCCCCACAGGCAGACATCCAACTGATGAAACCTGCGCCGCACGGAGGTGCTAGGTGGGGAGAAGAGACTCCGCCTGCTGCAGCCCAACGGGAACCTGGTGGTTGCCGTCAGCACCTTGCAATTTTGCTGAGTGCCTCGGATGACCCTCTGGAGTCAGACTGCCTGTCTCCTCGAATGCAACCCTGCAGTTTTGGCTCTGCAGCAAAGCAACGCATGGAAGAGCGCAGAAGGCGGCTGGTGTGTGTGTGTGTGTGTGTGTGTGTGTGTGTGTGTGTGGACTCACCGAGCTGGGCTAGCAGGGCTGGCGCACCTAGCAGGGATTCTGGGAGTTGGAAGTCCACAAGTCATAAAGGTGTCATATTTGCCCACCCCTGCTTTAGAGTCAAAGGTTCCCTGCGTCTTGCCCAGCTCTTGTAATATGCAAACAAGGGCAGGGCAAGGAGATTACAAAATAAACCTTGGAAAAGCTTAAATTCGGAGCTTTCTTTCTCTCTCTCTCTCTCTCTCTCTCTCTCTCTCTCTCTCTCTCTCTCTCTCTCTGTCTCTCTCTCTGTCTCTCTGTCTCTCTGTCTCTGTCTCTCTCTCTCTCTGTCTCTCTCTCTCTCTGTCTCTCTCTCTCTCCTGAGCCCGTGATGCCGAAGCAACGTTCCCTGAAAAGCTGGCCGTGCCCAGCTAGCACCTGGCTCGCTGGGTATCGCTTTGCCTGATGCAGGTGTGTCTCTCCAACGGCCTCTGAGAATCCTGAGCGAGCATGTTTGTCAGCACTTGCCAGGCTTCACCACGCTGGCAGGCACTGCCCACACCTTTGATTTCGCGCCTGGCAGGGAACCAGGCGCTGGGAAGCTGCCATCTCCTCTTCCCTCCCTGGCTTTATGGCAAGGGGAGACGCCCCAGGGCAAGAAGTGAAACCTGCCTGCCTGCTCTTGGGTGACAGGGGAGGGCACTTGTCAGTTGCGGGGAGGGGGGGAGAGTGGGAATGAGAGCTTGCAGGCTGTCAAGGCAGGGGAGAGTGGGCGGGAGAGAAGAGCGCCTCTCTGCACGCCTTCGCGCTCAGCCGCCGCTCGGCTTCAGAGACAACAAGGCATCGTTCTGACGTTCAGCATCATCCCCCTTGGGAAGGGTGCGATTGGAGGAAAGACACTTTGATTTCTCCAGGGAACCTGTGTGTGTGTGTGTGTGTGTCTGTCTGTCTGTCTGTCTGTCTGTCTCTCTGTCTCTGTGTATACACACCTTAAAGGTCCTTTAGAAAGGCAAGAATATGGGGGAGGGAGGAAGGAAGGAAGGAAGGAGGCAGAGGACAGGGAGGGAGGAAAGAAAGGAGGGAAGCAGGGAGGAAGGAAGGAAGGGAGGAAAGAAGGAAGGAAAGGGAGGAAGCCATTTTTATATTCCAGAGAGCATTTCTCAACCTCAGCAGCTTTAAGGTATGTGGATTTCAACTCCAAGTTGACGTCCACCCATCTTCAGGTCTGGGGAATTCTGGGAGTTGAAGTCCACCCATCTTAATGTTGCCAAGGTTGGGAAACACTATTCTCCTGATTCAAGCACGATGTCTCTCAGTTGCCACAACCTCAAAATAGCATCAGGGTGTAAGGACACAATGTTCCTCTCCAGACACAAACGTTTCTGTTCTGAAGACATCTGCTCAGCTTTGGCTCACTGGTGGAAGCACAACAAAAAGCTGTAAGGACCCCTCCCACAATTGCCGGCAACCCTGTGGCTCTGATGAAAGTTGTTTTGTTTAGCCCAGATTACCCTAGGAAGATCCCTCATTGGGACGAGATCTGTCCAGCTGTCCAGAATTGGGCGCAACCAAGACACTGGAATTGCACAGATCTCAATAGGAGATCTTTAGCATTAAATGCAAAACCTTGGAAATGGTAAGAGGAACTCCCCCAGCCTCGTGCATAGTGAATTCACCAAGGTGGAGTCTCTGTGTGATTTGACAAACTCCTTCTCGCTTTCTCTCCAGCTGGGCTAAATTGCTATTTATGAGATAAGCTATCAGCTCATTTGCCTGCTGTCTCAATTGTTTATATGTCTATTCTCCTCTCCCAGCCTCTCAGATCTTGGAATCCTGCTCCCCTCCCATTGCCCACAAATTAACAAGCCAGTTGTGAAAGGAGAGATAGGACAACACCTACCTCTCCTTTCACAACGGGCTTGTTAATTGTGGGCAAAGCCATCGATAAAGCTTTTGTCTGCATTTCTGTTTGGAAGGCCATCATCCAAGCTTGACCGCCTGGCCTAGAAGCTCAGAGGCTAACATCTGGATCTGGAATACAGAACACCGAACAGGGTCTGGAAGCCACAGTGTGGTTGCTACACCCAACGTCTCTAAACCCACAAATCATTCAGGTCTGGGGATCCTGTTGGATAAGTTCTCCTTTCTACAGGTTTTAATTCTTTAGTCCAAATCATTTTGATGCTCTTACAGTGGAGAACGGGCCACCTCACCTAGTCTAAGTGGATGGAATAGAGAGGCAGCATTACTTCTAGCCACCACTAGAAGGCAGCAGCTGGCCAGCTGTTGATCTGGTCAGCCCACAGGAGAACCCCTGGTCCTCCTCCAAAGATGGCTGAACTCCTTCTCCCAGGAGCCCCATGGAGCCGGCCCAATGAAGAAGAAATGCTGGGAGATGTTGTGCAGCCATCCCTGGAGTGCTACTGGTTCCCCATTCAAGGAAAGATCTCTCTCCCACAGGAAGCCCCCCCCCATTCTGGTGGGCTGGACAGTGTTTTCCTTCTGGCCCCATAATTCAGCATGGTGACCCCTCATCCCCTACAGGGCCTGAGCTGTGGACGCTTCCAGGCAAGGCTTGTTGCAAATCTGGTTGAGAGTTCAGTGGGAACTGGGACAGCTAGATCCTTCTGCAAAGATCCCCTGGCAGGAGACACGGAAAGGAAGAGCTCTTTGGGATGGCACAGCTGATGCCACTCAAGGCTGCCTTTTGACTCGCATCTCGCAAAGCAGGAGAAGGCAGCAACTCACTGCATCACACACTGCAAGGTCATCGGCACCTCCACGTAAACAGGAAAGCATCCGCACAACCGCAGAGAAAGCCTTGGATAGCGTCAAGTGGCAACCCCCTTTAAAAATGAAAACAGGAAGACAGGAGGACCGAGCTTGCCAATTGGGAGAGGGTGTGGAGAGCATCCTTGGATGGTGAGGTAGCATGGGTCTTCTTGGGGGGTGGGGGGAGCTGCAAACACATGCACACACACCCGTTCAAGGGCTGACTTCTCCTGAGATGCTAAGCCGTAAATCGTGATTTCCAAAGCACTAAAGGTAGTCCTCGTTTGACAACTGTCCTGTCTAGCAATTGCCCAAAGTTATGGCAGCTTTATGACCAGTCTTCCCACTTATGACCATTGCAAAGCTTCCAAATCTCAATTATGTGACAGGACAATTAGCTTCCAATACCCACAATCAAGAGAGAACTCTGCGGTAAAATTGCAAGCCGCCATCATGTCTTCCTTAGTGACGGCCTCACTTAGCAAGGGAGTTGTTGGTCCCAACCATGTTTGCTGAGCGAGGACTGTCTGCATTCATACCACTTGTTAAGCCAACTCCAAACAAAGCCACAGGATTTTGCCCTGAGGAAATGGGAGCCTTAACATCAAGTTAAGGACATCATGTCAGGGCTGTAATACAGCGACACACACACCCCTGGCTGTTTGCCCCCCCCCCAAGATCTTATCATCAGCCAGTCTGAATTCAGGATGTTCCCAGTTTGCTTCTAAGGATTAAGATGTTCAAACAAAGCAAGCTTTGCAGGTAGACTGATCCGCGTGAATCCGATTCCCCTTGCCAGGAATTATCAAGCAACCGAGAAGAATATTCCTAAGTAGGTCCGGATGATGTGCACCCCACTGTTAAATCCTGACCCACAACCAGCCAGCCGCCAAAAATCCAACCAAGCCTTCTTCTCCAGCGACTGCAAGGGACGGACGCTGCCACCCTCCCAGGTGCTCCTGTTGCTGGCACCACTTCTGTTCCGTCTGGGCTTATTTCTCTGGGGGAGGGTCTGCGCCACCTGGCCTCTGGATGTCCCGACAGCGGCCCCCCTCCCACCCCAGCCCCTCTCCCAGGCTCATAAAAGATGGGGGTCAGGCTCTCTGAGCACCTGGCATCTGAAGGATGCAGCAATTACCAGGCGGAGGAGACAGGTGCACCGAGAGATTTATAGGCGCTCCCGAGAAGCGGCAGGCAAGGTAAATGTGCTTGGAGTGGAGGGGGGGAGGAGGCCATAAATCAGGAGGACTCCAGCACCGACAGGCTGGTGCAGCTGGCGAAGCCTCGGCCCCTCCAGGAGTTCACACCTGGCCCCCCCAGAGGGCTTGCCAAGAGACCTTGAGCACATCTGAGTTCAGCACTGGCCTTTAAAACCCCCGGCTAGCTCGCCTCGGTGGCAGCGTGCGGGCCCCTGTAAAAGCCGTGAATAATAGACAAGCATCCTTCAGGAATCGGCTGCCATTGAACTCAACCCATGCCACCCACCACCTGCTCCGAACGCGGCTATTTTGAGCTCACAGGAGCGAAAGCAGCGGAACTAATAATATATTACCCAATGCAACGGGGAGAGATTCTCTTTCTGGCTGCCAGCAAATGGAGCAGAAGAAAAGCAGAAAGCAAGACGCAGAGCGTGGATTTTGCCTGCCACGCTTCTCAGGGCTGGGATGGGAATTGGGGGGAGGGGGGGAGAAAGACAGGGACCAGCAGAGAGAAAGGAAGCTGAGCCTGGAGTATGGGAAAGGGCTGGCATGGGGAGAAATGAAAAGAGAGCAGAAGAGGAAGATGACCATCTATCAATGGTCAAGGGCCCTTCATCTGCCATACGGGAGGATGCATTTCGAGGGAAATGGATTATTTTTGGAACAAGAGATGGTGGGGCTTAGAACTTCCCCAAAGAAAAATAATCCCCAAACCTGAGATGTGTATTAGCACAAGAACCCTACCTTTAAGAAGACAATCTACATTAGCAGAATAACAAGAGTTAAAAGGGACCTTGGAGGTCTTCTGGTCCAGCTCCTACTGGAGCAGGAGACCCTAGGGTATTTCAGACAAATGATTGTCCAGTCTCTCCTTAAAAACCTCCAATGATAGAGCACCCACAACTTCTGACAACTTCAGTCGATGGAAGAAAGGCTCTACAACACGTTCCACTGTTGAATTGTTCTAACTGTCAGGCAATTTCTCCTTAGTTCTAGCTTGGTTCTCTCCTTGATTAGTTTCCAATCCACTGTTTCTCGTCCTGCCTTCTGGTGCTTCAGAGAATAGGTTGACACACACACACCCTTCTCTGTGGTAGCCCCTCAGATATTGGAAGGCTGCAATCATGTCACCCTTAGTCCTTCTTTTCACTGGACTAGACATACTGAATTCCTGCACCTGCTCTTCTTATGTTTTGGCCTCCTCTCCCCTAATCATCTTTGTTGCTCTTCTCTGTACTTTTTCTAGAGTCTCAGCATCTTTTTTTACATTAACTATGATCTACCTCAGGAGTTATCGAAGCCAAGGTCAACACCCTCACACCTTGATGAAGATCGCAAGCCACGCTAACATAGTTTACCACTGGCAGAATACAGCCATAATACTGTGAAGCACAGATATAACAGGCTCCACAGGTTACTTCTGTCCCACACTTTAAACAGGAGATTAATGCACGGCCAAGACTTGAAGGCCTCTAGAATATGACAGTTAAGGTGTGCAGGCTTGAACACGAGCAGCACTGAGGATCCACGATTCTCTGAAAAACATGGTAGCCAGAGGTGATGGATCCTTTCTGATAGATTGTGATGGATTAGGAGGTGCAACCAGGTGGTGCAACACCTGGGAATATACGTGCCATGAGGTCTTATGAAACTGGGTAGCCACCTACACCTGAGCAGTCCCAGGCACAATACAATAAAATTAAGATGGAGAGATTGCACACCTACCCGTTTTGCCGTTGAGTTCTCTGCAGACTTCTGTGTTCCTAGGCAAGCTCTTGTAAAGCCATTTCTGTCCCACAACTGTGTCTGTCCTTAGGGGTGGTTGTGAAGTATGGAATCTACTAGATAAAGGAGTAAAAAAGGGCTGTCTTCTGTCTCTCACCAGCTTGTTCTGAAAGATGTGCCTCTGGCCTGCCATTTAGCTCAAGGACTTCTTCGCAGAGAAGAATCTTCACCCAACAGAAGCTCCACAGACTAAACCACGAAGCAGCCTAACTAGCTCCAGATCTCCCTAAGTTGGTTTACCCGCTCCAAAGCTTCAACACCTGGCCATCAAAACATTTTGAATCACCTCCTGGAATCTCTCCCTCTCTCTTCCCCCAACTCTGCCCATTGAAGCAGGAAGAAAGGATTACATCAGTCCTGTAGATGAGTTTGAACTGGACTTGCGTGGGTGAAATTAGGCAGGAATACCACCTGGTTGCAACAACCCTGATATTTATTATGGCCGGGATGGCGATGATGGAAAGAAGGTGGCTCTCGCCAAGCTGATTACATCATTTCAGACTCTTGCTTCAAAGATCCAAAGGATATCAGCAGCATGGTTCATTAGCAGATTAATTAGGCGACTGCCTGGAGCCCAGAGATCACATCTCCCCTGATCATGTTCGTCCGAGGAAACTTGGCTGACATGTCCAAGCCAGGGCAAAGAGATGCCCCACAGAAGCTGGCAGAAGATCTGAGGGCTCTCAGGCCGGACAAGTTAGCAAATCGTCACCCCTTCCAGACCTCCCCTTCTAAAACCCCTATCCTCTGCAAGTCCCCCCACATCTCGCAGCTACAAGCCCAGGGCTACGTTCAGAACCTGGGAGCCACTGAAAGTTTCTCCAGGCAACCAGAACAGATACTCAAGCTATAAAGAAAAGCTTGGAAGATGCAACCTCCCTCCCTCCAAGCCTCCTGCAAAGTCTCCCTGCTCTTTTCAAATGGAGGCAGCTGAGAACGTGCTTGGAAGTTCCCACCACAAAATGTTTCTTGTTTCAGCCCCCTCCCCGTCCCCAATCATTTATAGCTAATAGGCAAAACACAGCACTGATGATGTTACCTAGTTGGGTCATGAAATGTCTGCAGGAAAGCCACCAAGCTTAGAGAGCACCAAGGACCCCACAGTCTTTCCTTCCTTCCTTCCTTCCTTCCTTCCTTCCTTCCTTCCTCTTCCTCCTTGCACTGATGATGTTACCTAGTTGGGTCATGAAATGTCTGCAGGAAAGCCACCAAGCTTAGAGAGCACCAAGGACCCCGCAGTCTTTCCTTCCTTCCTTCCTTCCTTCCTTCCTTCCTTCCTTCCTTCCTTCCTTCCTTCCTTCCTCTTCCTCCTTGCACTGATGATGTTACCTAGTTGGGTCATGAAATGTCTGCAGGAAAGCCACCAAGCTTAGAGAGCACCAAGGACCCCGCAGTCTTTCCTTCCTTCCTTCCTTCCTTCCTTCCTTCCTTCCTTCCTTCCTTCCTTCCTTCCTTCCTTCCTTCCTCTTCCTCCTTGCACTGATGATGTTACCTAGTTGGGTCATGAAATGTCTGCAGGAAAGCCACCAAGCTTAGAGAGCACCAAGGACCCCGCAGTCCTCCTCCTCCTCCTCCTCGCAAACCCCCTCCCTTCTAGCACTGATGATGTTACCTAGTTGGGTAATGGAAGTTCTGCAAAAAGGCAACCAAACTCAGAGAGCACCAAGAATCCCATAAAACGCAGTCTGTTTGCAAGGGATCAACTTATCTGCCTCCTGGCTTTGAGTCTACTCTAGAGAATTGAGATTTTAAAGGGGGTTATTCAGGATCTCTGGCTTGAAAGGACACAACAGTTCCCCAGGGCCTTGGCTAGAGGCTGGGAGCAGAGTGATTCCCAATGGAATGGTTCTTTTCTCCTCTTTGATCCAACCCTTACAAGGGCATGGAGGAAAAAAAACATTCCTGCAGTAATCTCCCTCTTTAGGCAGCCTTTCAATTAGACAAACTATCAGAGCAGCTTTAATTGACTGTTCCTAAGAAGCCTCCTCATCAGAGATTAACCCAGGATTTCAGCCGGCGGAGAGCTAAGATGCAGCCAACGGCCTTTCTCATCACTTCACTTCCGTAAGGCTTCCCCAAGTGTCTCCTGGTCTGGATGTAGCAAAGAGCAGATTGTTCTGAGCTTCCACTGACTTGCTTGGGGGTCCTGGACGAGGCTGATTTGGCATTTGCAATCGATAAATAAGAAATCAAAACAGGAAGGCCCTCACAGAGCCAGCGCTGCCTCCTGAAATGAAACCAACCATCTTCTTTAACAATCCTGGCCATGGGCTACTCACTCCAAGCTCCCAAGACAAGCGGTTGTACTGTCCATCTTAGGTACCTGTCATCCCATGCAAGGAAGGAGCTCTAAGTATCCAACTTTAACGAACATCTGCAGAATCCCCAAGGAAATCTAAGTTGGGTCCATGCAAGTCACTGACCTGGCCTGGACTCCTCGGAGGAAAACAACAACTGTTGTCCTGCTAAGGCTCCAGGAAGAAAGAACGACCTGACTGAAGAGCCCACAGTAAATAAACTCCGTCTTGGGCAAACATTATTAGCTGGTGGAAGAAACAGAATTGTCAAACCAGTTCTTGATGGAAAGTACCTAGGACGGCCTTCAACGTAGCAATTGCGCTGCTGTTTCTATCCAGCTGGACGCCTCTTCTACGCCTCTACTTTTCTCCTGCCAAAACCTGACTGGGAGGCCTAGAACGTGCTGGACTAATAAAACAGGGGATCGTGTATGGAGGATGCACCTTGGAACTTCCATGGTTGTAGGGGGCAAAAAACAACAACCCTATCCTGATTTTTAACTCTACTTCTCCCAAGCTGGTTTTTGCAGGAAGAACTGCTGAGGACTTCCTACGGGGCTAAGAAGAATTTGGAACTCCTGGCTTAAGAACTGAGATTGCTGCCTTGCCCGCCCTGTTGCTCCCTATGGGAGCTGGTGGGGAGAAGATTCTTCAGGCACCCCAGGTTACCTGTAGATAGAGGGAATCCTCGACTTACAACAGTGCATATAGTGACTGTTCAAAGTTACAATGGGGCTGAAAAAAGGGACTTATGACCATTTTTCACACCTATGAACATAGTTGCATCCCCAGTCGTGTGATTTACATTCGAATGCTTGACAACTGACTCACATTTACATTGGAATGCTAGACAACTGATTCATATTTATGATGGTTGCTGTGTCCCGGAGTCAGGTGATCCCCTTTTGCGACCTTCTAACAAGCAAAAATCAATGGGGAAGCCGGGATTCGCGTAACAAGCGTGTCACTCGTTTAAGAACGGAAAGTATATTCACGTAACAAGTGTGGCGAGAAAAGTCATCAAATGGGCCAACGCTCACTTAACACGTTCCTCACTTAACAACTTGAACTTTGGGCTCAGTTGTGGTCGTAAGGTGAGAACTGGCTGGACTCCTTCAGTAGGCTTCCTGCCAGTTTCAAGAAGCCGCATTGAGATTTCTCCACTCTCCCCACCACAAGCTGGCGTCTCCTGCCTTTGCCGTGCCACTCGCTTAGCCCACACAATTTTCACAGGCTCTGTCACCAATCACCCGGCTGTGGATCACTGATCTGCTAAATGACGACAAGCCGGTTTAATAAGGGTTTTTATTCTGAGAGCAACCCGGAAAAATGAGAGTCAGGCAGAATGCCCGTGTTTGGCAAGCAATTTGCAGAGGGCGCGAGGGCAGCAAGGGGGATGTCTCCATCGCTCCCTGCTCTGAGCCCTCCGTATGCATCAAGGAGCATCAAGGAGCATCAAGGAGCAGCGGGCAAGTAGCACGTTGGGGCAGAATTATCCCGACGGCTTTTCGGAGATGGTTTTAGTTCAAGGTTCCTGTCCCGAGCAGAGAAGTGAACCTCACCTCTTCCTCCTTGAAGATTCTACCTGGGCATTTCAATGATTCATCACTGTCTTCTTAAGGACCCAGGTGCTCGTGCGTTTAAAAGGGGCAGGTGGGGCCATTTCAATCCTATTTAGACTGCACATGTTTATAACGGGAAGAAGGAATAACCTTGAGGAACAGAAGGAAAAGCCACAACCCAGACATTGGTCTGATAAAAGGAATCTGAGTCCAGGGCAGAAACGTAATAGGAGAACGCGTGCAATATCTGTAGCTCAGGTGTAGGATGAGGGTGGGGAATCGTTCTCCAAGCTTGTGGGTTGCTTTCTGAATGTAGGAATTTTGGACCCATCACAAGACCTTCACCAGATGTGACCCACACTGACCCATCACAAGACCAATCACAAGATCCTCACCTGAACTATCACAAGACCCATCACAAAACCCTCACCTGATGTGACCCACACCTGACTCATCACGAGAACTCACCTGATGTGACCCTCCCATCACAAGACCTACTGACCACACAAAACCGTTATTAGCAAAATAATGCCAACACTGGCTTTCCCTAAATTCCACTGAAGACGTTACTTAGGCTGGTAATGAAACGTTGGGAAACCAACCCACAAAGCTCGGAGAATGAACCTCCACACCATCTGAGACAGGACCTTCCCTAGGACTCATGGCCTTCTGAATCTCAGTCCCAGCCCACCTCTCCAAGCTCCTTGTGCATCTCACCTCACAACCACGCCGGTTTTGAGGGACTTGGGCTTCCTGGCCCTTTCTCTACATTGGAGACGCCAACAAAAGATCTTGGTTTCGTGCAAACATCTGCAGTAATAAATTTTAAAAAGTAGGCGGGGGAGAGAGAGGAGAGATGAGGAAAGCCAAAAAAATGCAGACTGATCTGAAAAAAAAAAGAGCAAGAAATTTCGAGAGGCACGAAAAGAGAATGTGTTCTCTGCTTTGGAGAAAGGCACTTGCAAATTCAGCTGGACTGGTTGAAACATTCCTCCCCACCTGCCCTTAACTCTTGACCCACATGTCCTTCTGGTCTGGCCAGGGCTCCACTTTCAGCAAAGTCAACTCATTGTGAACTCTGTCTTGCTTTCTTGTGGTGGCCAAAGAGACACCATTGGATGGACTCAGGAAGGAAGGAAGAGAGAACGCGTGTGAACGTTCAGGCCACCTGGGAGAGATTAAAAGTTTCCTGGAGGCAGGAGTACCACCTGTAAAGCTCTCTGCAGACCAAGATCTTAAATGATGGGGGACTTGAGCTCAGAAAGGACCCAGGGAGATTTGCAGAAATATTAAAACTCCCCCTGTGATGACAAGATCAGCCCCTTCCCTTTAAAATGCACAGACATGCAACCCCACAAAGGAAGCCTCCTCTTAAAAGCAAACCACAAAGCACTTCCAAAGTCAGTTTCTTGGAAGCCCCCTCCCCCCAGAGAGATTTCTTCCTTGGCTAGAGCTCTTTGGGGGTGGGAATGACCAGGTGAGCTAACTTTCCCCCCTCCAGATAATTGTCATCCCCCCCCCATTTCACCACACGCATAATCACAATATCTGGCCCTATGGATCTTCCAGTGGTGCAGAACTAATGGGAAGACCCCCCCCAGGGCTACACATTTCCCTCCCAGCGCAGCAGCTTCCCTGCACTCCCCCTCCCACTCACCCTTTTATGCAAAGAAGTCAAATTTCTCATTCTGATGCAATAAGCCGGCTCAGTTAATAAATGGCTAATGCATCTGTGAAGGATGCATGGATGGGAAACAGCCATGCACAGAAGAGAGAGAGAGAAAGAGAGAGAGAGACTGGGCAGGGATCCAGGCTCCGTCATTCCCATCCACGCCCCCCCAACCCCCCCCATTGCCCCCTTTGCAGATAAGAAAGGGGAGGGGCCATCCGAGGCCCATTGTTCTAATTGAAAGGGAGGGGGGGGACTTGCCCAGCAGATGGCAGGTATAACAAAGCAGCTTGCTGTGGCCAAACCAATTATTTATCTAATTATGATTTACCACTTAACCACATGATCTTTCCGCAGAGTTGTGGGCAATTAAAACCGGGGTGATTATGTGGATTATGTAAATCAGGCTGGAGCTCTAACGAATAAAATTGGAGATTAGACATTCACCCAGGCTTTAGCTGGCAAAGCGGATGAAAAGGGAAGAGGGGGGGGGGCGAAGGAAGGGGCAGGAAAGAGCAAAGGCAGGGGACCCAGGGTGGGGTGGGGGTGGGGATTCGGCGGGGGGGGGGGTCGGTCGGTTCTGTCGAGGGCTGCCTCAAGGGAAGGGCACAATCAAGTCAAAACTCCAGGAGGCGTACGCTCTGGCGCCTTTTCGCAAAAGCCTTCTGCAAGCTCAGAAGCAATGCGCCTCCCGCCTCTGTCTGACTTAACCGGGGCTTGGAGAGGTTCAGAGAGATGTTAACCCCCCAGGAGGTCTTTGAGCAGGCCATCTGTTGAGGTCTGAGCTGTCCACCCCTCCTGTTCGGACTTGCACATCCTTTAGAGAAGTCTCTCACAGCCTCCCCCAAGCCGCTCTTGTGTTGGCTGGCAAACCCACAGGGCCATCAGGAGAGCACTGAGCCTCCTTCTCCTTGCTTCTGTGCCCTCCTTGTCTCTTCCTCTGGTTACTCCCCGTGACCCTGGATCCTCTCCATCCAGGGTTTGAGCCATCCAAGATAGGCTCTGTGCAAGCCTGGACACGTGTCCAGCACAGATTTTAAAAATGCATGGACAGGACAGCAGGGAGTACCCCCAGGACCTGGTCAGAGCACCCCAGTCTGGAATGCTTACCCCATCTCTGCACAGCCAGCCATGGCTGGCTGGTGTCATGATGGGCAGGAACGGTGAGAATGCCAGACCAACAGGATGGACATCTACAAGGCACCCATTGGGGGTGGAGAGGCTGTGCCAGGCGACAGCCAAACCTCTGCCTACTGAACGACAATCGGGAGCCCAGCTGGAAGAGGCAGAAAAATGGAGGGCAGGTGCACACTTATAAGTGCAAACACACCTACGTGCAATGGTGGGGCTTTGACCAAGGAAGAAGCAGCTTCTGTGCTGGTAACTCATCTGCAAAACAGAGGTACAGATAGCACTCCTGTTGGCCCAGAAAGCCCTGGATTGTCCTGAAATCACTAAGGGGACATGAAAGAAACGGGAGATAGCATCTGCCCCATGGCAGACATGGGTGTCTTCTCTCCCATCCCCACATCTTTGCCTCCCGGCCTCTTTGGCTGCATCGGGAAGCTCTCGCTCAAATTCCCGGTCCCCACCAAGCGCTTATTGAGAAGGGTGGGGTGTGTGGTTAAAGGCGCCTGGCAGACTGCGTTGACTGCCTGAGTTGATAGGAGATTTATGTGTCACGGGAAGAGGGGGGGGAAACGGGAGTATTAACGATAACGCTTCCTGTCTTAGCAAAGGTCAGCGGCAATCTCTATCAATCTCACCAACAGAGGGTGAACAGGGCGCTGGGAGGTGCAGTTAATCGCCTGGTTTGGGAAGGGAGAGGAGGAGGAGCTGGTCAGCCAAGATGCAACGGAAGAATCCAGAGAATCTGAACAGCTTGCTCCTGTTTCGGGACACCTACGGAGGTGGGGTAAAGAGCTGATCAGAGAAGGACCCCACAACAGAGGAACATCCTCAAGTCCCTTGGACTGAACTGCAACACTTATTTTACAGCCCGCCTGCCCAACAGAGCCTCGCATTCGGCCCATCGTATTTTCCGCCCGTAGCGGCTGGGAAGGATGGGAGTTGCATTCCAATCTACCTGATGGGCCTGGCTCTTCAAACCCTGAAGCAAAAAGGGAGGCTGTTCCCAAATTTGGAGTGCCACGTTCATAGAAATTCAGGACGCGAGTCACAGCGCTGGGGGTGATAATGGTGTCTGTCTGTCGAGGGGCTAAAATCTTTCTCTGTCTACGCAAAGCAGTTTTGCTACCGTGCCACCGTCCTTCTCTAGAGGGATGTGGGAATGGCAAGAAGGAACGTCGGCTTGTCCTTAGGAAGGAGGAAGGAATGAGCAAAGATTTAAGGGAGAGGAAAGATTGTTCAGTCTTGTGAATGACCAAAGCGTAAGAAAGGAATTCTAAATAACCCCGCCTTGATTTTGCTTGGTATAATCAACTTGTTTGAGCTGTGGTGCTGGAAAAGTCTCCTGCATATTCCTTGGACAGCAAAGGTGACGAACAAGCAAGTCCCGGAGTGTGTAACACCAGGCATGTCACTAGAAGGCAAGATCACAAAACTGCGTCTCACTTAATTTGGCCACCGGGTCATTGGGTGTGTGTGTTTGTGTGTGAATTCACTGGAGAAAGCAATTGTGCTTGGAAAAGTTAGCGGTAAAAGGAAACCAGGCCCTCAAAGAACAGAATCAGAATACAGCTGGAAGGGACCTTGGAGGTCTTCTAGTCCAGCCCCCTGCTCAAGCAGGAGACCCTATACCATTTCAGACAAGTGGCTGTCCAGTCTCTTCTTAAAAACACGGTGGCTGGACACCAACGAAGCTGACGCCAGCCAGAGCAGAGAACCACTCAAAGAAGATGTGGAGAGACCACAGAAATGCCAAGAATCAGACATGGCTGAATGAAATCATAAAATGGAGCACGGGAAACAGAGCCTTGGTGGAGCAGTGGGCTAATGCCTCCTTAAGTAACACCAGCTGCCTGCAATTAGTGCGGGTTCGAGTCCCACCAGGCTCAAGGTTGACTCAGCCTTCCTCCTTCTGAGGTAGGTAAAATGAGGACCCAGATTGTTGGGGGCAATTAAGCTGACTTTGTAATAATGCCGCTTGGGGTGTGTGTGTGAAAGCCCTAATAAGCAGGCATATACATAGAATGAAGGCTACTGCTAAGCTTGTAAGCCGCCCTGAGTCTTCGGAGAAGGGCGGGATATAAATGGAATTAAAAAATAAATAAATAAATAAACTCGGACATGCTTCTGAGGCTCTCTTATTCTACCCCCCACGGCAGTCGAGAGCATTCCTAGCCTATTTGCCATGCCTGTTTCTTGAGTGGACCTCCCTTGCAAGCCTGACGCACCGCCCTGCAGGGTAGGCTCAAGCGGGAAACCGGGTTAAGATCCAGAACGGTGCAGACTGGATGCCTCTTGGCAGAATCCGTTTCCTCCTTGCTCCCCTGAGACAGTGCAAACTCAGGTACCAACTCAGGTGTAACATTTTTACCCAAAGATGGGACAGAAGGCCTGAAAGTATGAAACTTTGGTTCAGGCTACAGCAGAGCTCTTAAGGCCTAAGCCTAAGCAGGAATGATAAAGCGACTTTTCCCCCCGCTTTTGCTCTGAGGAAACTTTGAGTCATCAACACCACTTTTCTGGAGAATTAATTCCAGAATCCAGTTGTGTTTTCAGTTCCTGCCTCTGGCTCTTTGTTGTTGCTCAGATAGAACAGCTGTGCGCAGGTGGTCCTCGTTTAGTGACCGTGCAAAGTTGCAATGGCACTGGAAAATGTGACTGATGGCCATTTTTTGCACATATGACCATTGAAGCAGCCCCATGGTCATTCAGACACTGGGCAAGTGACTCATATTTATGACGGTCGCAGTGTCCTGGGTCACGTGATCCCCTTTTTCAGCCTTCTGACCAGCCAAGTGAATGGGGAAACCAGATTGACTTAACAACCGTGTTCCTAACTTAAGAACTGCAGTGATTCACTTAACAACTGTGGCAAGAAAGGGCGTAAAATGGAGCACAGCTCCCTTATCAATTGTGCCACTTAGCAACGGAAAAACTGGGGTCGTAAATTGAGGGCCGCCTAATTAACTAATTTCTGAGCGCTGCTTTCAGCTGCAGTCAGCGTTTGAGATAAGGTTTCCAAGACAGCCCGTTGCAGTGGGAACCTCACCCAGCGTCTACTGAAAATAAAATAAAATAAATGAGGGAAACCAGGGTGATAGAACAAGGGACCTGCCAGAAAAAAAAACAAAGGCCCAGGTTCAAACAAAATTCCTCCACTGCTTCTCTTCCCAAGTCCGCTACAGACCCATGTGCATGAAACGCAACGTGCTCGCGCACCGCCCATCAGTTGCAACAGAATGTATTTTATGAGTTATGCAGATGGCGTGGTGTAGGCCAGTGGGAAGGTTTTACCTAGGGATAAGAAATTAACTCTGGCAAATAGCAAATTTATTGCATGTATTTTCATCTTCTTAATACCAGCGCCATCTGCTAACAATCGCCGCCCCGCATTAGGAGGGAAGAGTTTTGTGTGTTTAATACGGGCACATGTGCAAACATGTGTTGCTTGCGGTTCCCAGAAAGAGAGGTGACCAAGATCTTGCCAGACTGATCCA
Organism: Vipera berus; assembly: GCF_964194415.1. NCBI lineage: Eukaryota > Metazoa > Chordata > Lepidosauria > Squamata > Viperidae > Vipera > Vipera berus. The sequence continues at coordinate 2,052,715 of NC_138213.1, read as the reverse complement.
GCACCTTGCACCCAGGTCGTGACGCAAATCAAGTTACCTGCCTGTCTAGAGAGCACGGCCGTCTCCAACCTGGCAGCCTCCGGAGCTACTGGACCTGAACAGATAAGTCCTTGTCTTACGATCACAATTGGGCCCAAAATTTCTGTGGCTAAGCGAGGCAGTTGTCCAGTGAGTTTTGCCCCATCTGAAGACCTTTCTGGCCATAGTTGTTAAATGAATCACTGACGCCGTTAGTCAACAGCTGTTAAGAAAATCCAGCTTCGCCATTGACTTTGCTTGTCAGAAGGTTGCAAAAGGGGATCACGTGACCCCGGGATGCTGCGACCGTCGTAAATACGAGTCAGTTGCCCAGCGTCTGAGTGATCATGGAGGTGCTGCAGTGGCACTTTTTTCCAGTGCTGCTGTAACTTTGAACGGTCACTAAACAAACTGTCATAAATTGAGGACTACTTGTATTTCCAAAATATTTGGAGAATGCCAGCTTGGGCAAGGATGATTCTTTCTCTGACTGCAGTTTTCCAGGTTCCTCCCACCCTTGTAAAAGGGTTTTTTCATCCCTTCCAATACAACTTTTCATTTATTTATTTTTAAAAGGGAAATGCTGAATGTTGAACCTGGGATGCTGAACACCCAGAGAGATGCTGACCTGCTCTGGAACAACAACAAAAAATTCCTCTGGATGGATAGGGTGGCCAGGTTTTGCTAACCACAGCCCTGTTTAACACCCAGCAAAAATGCTATTACATCTGTAACCTGGTTAATGAAATCGTAGCCTATGCCCTGGACTGAGTGATCAATTAAATGTGCATACATTTGCATCCAAATGAGGCAATCCAATTCTTCTCAAGAAAAGGCATCCTGGTGTATTTTGCCCGTGGATCTCAAATTATTCATGAGTCTCTGGCAGAAGTCCTTGCCTTGAAAGAGGCATTCCTTCCAGTGTGTGAGGAAAGGGGACAGTGTCTCTTCTGATAGGTCCTTTGCCAGCTGCCACAGGTCTGAGTGCCTATCGCTTTAAAAAAATGTGCGTGTGTATATGTACGTGCACTTCATTATTTAAGTGGCAAAGTGCTGTATCTGCTTTCATCTCTCTCTCTCTCTCTCTCTCTCTCTCTCTCTCTCTCTCTCTCTCTGGCTGCTCCTTTCCTCCGCTGGTCACAGTTTACATGTTGATCATTCAACAACCCACACTTACCACTGTTTGCAATGTCTCGCGATAATATGACCATGTTTTTACAATGTTTATGCCCAAAACTATCTTTACCCTTTGTTTTTGGCCAAAAAAAGTCCCACAGCAAACAATAAGTTCACTTTACCACTGCGGTGCTTGCTTGATGACTGCAGCGCTCACTTAATAACCACCAGCAAAAAGGTCATAAAAGCAGGTCCAATCGTGTGGTGACCCACTTTACGAACATCACAACTTGTGACCGTAATGGGCAGGCTCCATTCCAGTTGTAAGTTGAGGACTAGCTATACAGAGCATAAGCGTTATTGCTTGGGAGGTTGCAGAATCAATCACCAAGAACTTTAGGTGACCAAAGAAGACTATTCTGGAAACTTTGGTGAAAAGTACCAGTCCATGAAAACAATACTGGTTCAGAATGCCATCTTTCTGGCATGTACATGCCTTGGGCTCGGAAGGGTAGATGGTGTGAGTGGATGACTTGAAGTGTCTTGCTCTGGAACAAGGAGATCTCTCACTTTCCAACCCAAGAAGATGTTTCAGTTCTAGGAAGCGTTCTAGAGGTATCAGGAAGCAGGCTCAAAGTCTTCAGCAAAGACCTTGGATCGTTCATTAATCTCAGCCTCTTTCCAGCAGAAAACCCCCACCTAAAGGGTGGGCCCCTAAACCTTCCTCACACCAGTACTCCTAGGTACTTTCCTGCTCCACCTGCAGGTTTGCAAACAGAGAATCTCCCGTAATTTGCAACCACCACAAGGATCTAAGCCAGCGTTTCTCAACCTTGGCCGTTTGAAGATAGGTGGCCTTCAACTCTCAGAATTCCCCAGCCAGCCAGCCAGCGCAGCTGGGAGCTGAAGTCCACCCATCTTCAAGCAGCCAAGGTTGAGAAGCAGTCATTTAAGCAGAGGTCTTCAGCAAAGGACTGTGGAGATGAGGAAGCAATCAATGCCAATTTTTCGAAGGAGATTTCAGTCCTTCTGATTCCTTCTCCATGCTTGAAATTAAAAGGAGGAGCAGAAAGAAAAGCGAGTTGCTATCTTGGTAAATGTAGCAAACTACATGTTTACAAATCACTCTGGTACATTGAGTAGCTTCAGGGTTGACCTAGCAACTCTTTCCACATCTTAGTCTACAACGTAAGGAGCACAGTGGTGGCCGTCACAGATAAAAGCCATGGTCCAGGTCTACCAACTTCCTATGTCTGAGGAGTATACAATCTGTTGTGCCACAATTGGTTTGGACCACCATTTCCATCCCCTCTTGTTACTCACTTGCCAGGGCTAATGACTGCCTCTTCTCTATGTGATTGCTACTATGAAATCCTTGACTGTCACCCATCAGCTCCTTTGTTTCACATTTTAAGCAGATCCCACTAGCCAATATCCACTGGAATTCTCCTTTGCAGGCAACCAATTCTGGCTCACCATAAGTGTAAATTACACAATCACGCCAATGTGGAGACATGCACAAATATGAATTTATCTCAGTGCCCTAAAAGGAACGGAGCAAGTGAAGAATAGGATCCTTCCTTTGCAATAAAGGCGTTCTGCCTTCTAAAATGCAAGGACAGAGAAATTCCCCGTCTAAAATGTCCATCTGACTGGCAGTTGGGCAACGGCACCAACTGAGCTGCCTTAGTGTGCAAACCATGCTTGGACCTCTCTCTCTCTCCCTCTCGGCTGGAAGCACGTGGGGGCAGGGGGGGGGGAGAAGCAGCGCAGAGATGGCACAGAATGGAGGCCAGATTTTTCCCTTCGCTCTCCAAAGTCGCGGTGGTCCAAGAACTCCGGGTGGCCAGTGAAAAAGATGCCGTCCAAAATCCACAGGCATGAGAATGGATAAAGCACAAAGCCAGGGCTGGGAGCTGGCTCCCCAAAGCAGCTGTGACTCTTGGCCAGGGTTGGGGCCAAGCGTAGCAGGTGGCAGATGGCTTTGCCCACTGGAGAATGTCGGGGAAGGAAGCATCGAGAAGGCCTGGATCTCTCTGGAAAAGGAGGGTCTACGGAGGCCTCCCCGCATCCAGGATGGAAGGTCTGCCAGCAGGAGGACCAGATCAGCAGGTGGACCTGGGTAGGGGGAGATCGCACAGCAGCCACCCAAAAGTGAGAGGTTGACCGAGATTCTTTTCTGGAAGTGCAGGGGGGAAAAATTGGTTTGAAGCAACAACAAAAAACCAGGTGGATGCAACTGTAACCAGCTTGCTGCCCATTAGGGGCAGCTGTGGAGACAGTGCACCCCTCACATGTTCAGGGGTCTTCCCCTCCACATTCACATGTTACATGTGTCCCTGATAGAAAAGGTAGCAAGGTGTTAAGAGGACCCAGAGAGCAGGACAAGGATTTTATTTCGGGCCTTTTAGTTCTTCCAGGTAGGCAAGGCTAAGAAACAGATCCATCAGGGATTTCAGGAAGATTCTTTATTATTGTAGGGTGGAATAATGATGTTGGCAGCCTATCCAGAGTTTCTATCTGATGGTTGTTACCCCAGAGAAAATCAGGCCAAGTTCGGGATTATTTGGAGTTTCTGTCTACCAAGATTTCCCATTTCTCTGGATTTTTCTTCCCTTAACGTTCCACTGGCTTCTTCTTCCAGATCAACTTTCCTTCATCAGGGTGCAATTTCACAGGGACATCTAAAATCCCCCCAAAACTAGGTGCAAACAAAGACCCCCTTCGAGCCAAATATAACTTCCCCTCTGACTCTGAAAAACAAGGTCGGCAAGCCAAGGTTTGCTGCCTACAGGATATGAAACTAGACTGTGGGTTGAATTTGCCAGCAGCCAGCAAACAAACACGCACAAAAGAATTGGGCTTCTCACCGAGTGCAATTTGGAGTCCACCTTTTCTGTCACCAGGGCAACCGAGCCGCTTCTTGACAGACAGACAGGTGATCTTGGCACTATGTGCGGCAGCAAGCAAGATGGGAACGGCCTGGTGTCCATGCCGGTTGGAAAGAGGCAGCTGGCTGGGCAGTTGGATATCCAACATGTTTATTCTTAGGTGGACACTTCAGCTCTTTCAGGCAAAACAACGGCAGAAGGGACAGGACCACTGGGTGCCAAACAAGGTCTCTAGGTGAGACGTCACCATTTCTGCCCGTTTTGTGCCACCAGAAAGTAAAAAAAATCTACTGCCAACTTCTCTCCTGTGGGTGTAAGATTGGAGGGGAGATTAAAAAGGCAAGGATGCCACTGAAATAGAACAACTTAACCGGGGCCAACTCACCACAGCCAGCTCGCCATGGGACAATTTGCCAGGGGACAATTCAACAAATACAAAAGTTAAATTCATTTCGACGGAACCGTGGTCAATAATATTAAAATAAAGAAAGTCAATCCAGAAATACAAGAGTTACAATTACTTTGACAAAAATGTGGTCATCCATGACAAAAGTAACTGAATGAAATGATTAATACAGCATTGAATTGACACATGGTGAGTTGGCCGTGGTGAGTTGGCCGTGGTGAGCTGGCAGTGGTGAGTTGTCCGAGACCACGCTGTATGGCGGAAATCCAAAAGGAGAATGATAGAGACACAAAGAAATCCATCAAAACTTTTTGAGAGGATGGCCATCAATGCAGGTTTCATGAAAGTCATCTATTTCAATCACATGTTGATGGGCAGGGTAGACATCAGCCAAAGTGATATGGATTTAATGGGATGGTTTTCCCCGAACATAAAATACCCTAGAAATTTCAGGTGCTTAACATTCGTGGATAAGGACTTCCTGATCTTTTGTGCAGCAAAACATGTGGAGGCTTAAATCCAACCCGTGCAAACATGGCCCTTCCTTCTTCTTCCCTAACCTCACACCCAAGCAAAAAGTTAATGAGATTAATTACATTTGGCTAGTGATCCCTTATATTGATGGTAAAAAAAATAACCCCATCACGTGAGTATCATTTCCTCCCATTCGCCTACAGTAATCCTCAGCCTTTAAAGCAAATTATTAAAATTCACTTATATTTAATCTACCTTCTGGAATTTAATTGAATTTTTATGCCCAGCAAATGTCACTATTTGCACTGGCTCCAAAACAGCTAAATGACAAACTAGCAAACGGATCACACCAGAAGGCCTGAAGCAATGAGGAATGTTGGCACCACAATGGAAGTGAGGGAGGAGGAGGAGGAGGAGGAGGAGGAGGAGGAGGAGGAGGAGGATAACAGTGGAGTCCTTGGTGTTCTCTGATCTTAGTTGTTTTCTTGCCAATGTTTCATATCCCAACTAGGGAACATCATTAATGTTGATAATGTTACCTAGTTTGGGTTATGAAACACCTGCAAGAAACAACCAAGATCAGAGAGCACCAAGGACCCCACTGTTGTCCTTGCAGATGTTTCATTACCCAAACTAGTTAACATTATCTGCACTGATGATGTTCCTTAGTTGGCTCATCAAACATCAGCAAGAAAACAACCAAGATCAGAGAGCACCAAGGACCCCTCACCTAGATCAGTATTTCTCAACCTTGGCAATTCAACTTTGGTTTGGGAAGGTTTAGACACAGTGACCTAGAGAACATCAAGGATGGAGAGAAGCGCCATAAATCACTGAGGCTGGATTTGTGCAAGACACTAAGTGAAAGCCAGATCTGTGCAAGAGGCTAAAAGAAAGCCAAACAAATCACCTCAGGCTTTCTTGATTTATTCCCTTGCCTTCTTGCAAATGTGTGGGATTCTTTCATCATCATCATCAGACACTCCCTGAATGGAAGCCATTAGCAGAGACCTCAGAGGACCAAAGGAGTGGGAGAAGGGAAGCCAACAAACAGCCTTTCCCAACCTGACAGTCTCCAGATTTGTTGACAGAACCTCCACACAAATGTTGCAGACAAACATCCCCACCCCAAAGTAGACACAATTGGAATGACTATCCCTGAGGCACACCTGAGAACTTTGGAGACATCAGCCAGGATAGCTTATGCTTCCCAGATATTGAAGGGCTGGGAAGCTGCACCTTATCTTTCTCATGTTCTTAATGAAGACACTCAACAAAGAAGTACACATGTCAGCTTATGAAGGTCCTCCATAATGCTTGCTACAGCCCTCCACTTTCTCATCTTCAGAAGACACATAGATGATGGCAGAAACCAAAAAAGCTTCTGGGTTTAGGATCCAATAAGAAAGAAAGAAAGAAAGAAAGAAAGAAAGAAAGAAAGAAAGAAAGAAAGAAAGAAAGAAAGAAAGAAAGAAAGAAAGAAAGAAAGAAAGAAAGAAAGAAAGAAAGAAAGAAAGAAAGAAAGAAAGAAAGAAAGAAAGAAAGAAAGAAAGAAAGAAAGAAAGAAAGATTTCAGACTTTCTTTGAGGAGCTGCTTGCAAATTCCCCCCAACTTACCCATCAATCATGGGCTGACTTGGACTAATTCTTTTTTATTAGAATAGGAGAAATCAGGATCCAGGCCAATATGTTAAATTCCCTGTTGGCCTTATTAAATTTCTTTGATAATTCAAAGGATACCTCAAAACATAAAGGGTTCTGACACCCACTGCCGACACAACTGCCTGCACAGTTTCAAGAGGAGGTCTCTGTTCAGCCTAAAACAGTGTCTTTATTTGGGGGTGATAAAAAAATGGGGAGATAGTCGGGGGGGGGGCAGCTGGAAGGGGTGAATATTCTTTCTTTGACTTGTCCTAGAGCTGAACTCTGGCAAAATGCAGCCAAGGGCCGGGGGAGGGGGTACCATGCCAAGCACTGCGAGGGGTCCTCTCATAGACTGACCTCATCCTACTGACTGGCCTCACATGCTAGCTTTTAGCCCTCAGAAGCTCAGGAAATGCAACCTACGGGTGTAAGAGATAAAAGAACTGGGCGCTCACACAAAGACACACACACACACACACACACACACACACACACACACACACAAACCCCTCCTTCCTGAACCAGACTGTGCAGAGAGCTTCTCTATTAGTCATAACCAGCCCTTGCTAGACCACACAGCAGGTGCAGGCATTCAAGTCAGATCTCCCCACGCTGCAAAGGACCGGCGCTCTCAGGATCCCCAAGGAGCCATCGCGCAACACTTCTTCGGATTACCCAGTGCAAAACTATTGTTTGCCTTAAAGAGGAGGAGGAGGAGGAGGAGGAGGAGGAGGAGGAGGAGGAGGAGGAGGAGGAGGAGGAGGAGGAGGAGGAGAAAGAAAGGGTAAAGGAAGATGGAAAAGAGAGGAGAGGAGAGGGAAGGAAAGAAGAGAGGGAAGAGACTAGGGGGGGATGGAGGAAGAACTAATCCTTCCTCTACTCAGGTTTCTGATACCCCCCCTCCCCCTCCAGCCCTCATCCTCGGTGGCTAATGTCTTCTGACACTCAGCCCCAGGAGGAGGAAGTGATGTTAGCAAAACAATGAAAGAGGAGGAGGAGGAGGAGGAGGAGGAGGGAAGAGGAAGGGAAGGGCAAGGTTAGGACAACAAAAGGAGTGTTGGATCAGCACCCCAGCGCAAGGTCCCATGTTTGAACTTTAAAAGGGGCTCCTCAGTTGGCGCCATTAAGCAGGCTCTTGGCAGCCTTTGAAGGAGGCCAATGTTCCCTGTTTATAATGTCTCTCTTTCGGGGTGGGGGGGAGCCAGGAGGGGTCACACTAGATACCGAGGAAGGGAATCCCTTTGGGGTGCCGTTTTGGCTTGAGGGTCTGTTTTTCAAACTCTCTCATCCACCCACACCTTTGCGTTAATTCTTGTGCAGGTTTCTTGTAGGGGATGTTTGCGTGCAATGTCGGGGAAAAAATGTGGGCTTTAGGAACAGTTCCCTAATAAACAGTTACGCTTTTGTGCACAGGCCCTCTGAATAAACACATTTTTGGGCACGCTTCGGTTTAAGACACGGCAGTGGTTGACGGAGCTACAAGCTCCATCATGTAGTTCGGAAAAGAGAAGGTATTTTGGAATGCAGCACACCTGGCACTCCAAAGTCAGTGTTTTTTCAAGTGGACCTAGACAGCACCTTTTCCAGGCAACCACAGGTATTAAAAGGCACAAGCATTACTTATAATGTCTGTAAGGCCTCCTGATTTTTATTAACATGTACATTATGTGGTTGTCCTCCTACAATGTCGAGGCTGGACGGGTCACTGAATGAGGGTCCTGTGTGGGATTGGGATGTGAAATCAAAGATCCGAGATCCATCAGGTCTGTTCCTTTCATGACTGCCATCTTCCTAATTTAGGGCATAGGAAAGCTTCCTTCCACCACCCAGGTGCAGCTCTGGGCCTTCTGAACTACAGAACAAGTTTTTGGCATCCAGGAACTGCCTGCCACTGGACAGGGAGGCTGCATTACAGATAGCAGCCACTGTTGACATCCACACAAGTCTACACAAATAATCCTCGCTTAACAACTGATTGCTCAACAACCGTTCATAAAATCAGATCCGGTCACATGGAGGCCTCAACTTATATCCATCATGATTTGTGACAAAAATTCTGAGCTCCATGATGCTCATGGATGACCTGTATCCATTACCGGTACCTTATGGGAGGATCTCGATACTCCCATGTTACACCACTCCTGCGCGAGTTGCATTGGCTTCCGGTTGCCCTCCGGGTGCGATTCAAGGTGCTGGTAATCACCTTTAAAGCCCTACATGGCTTAGGCCCAGGGTACTTGCGAGACCACCTGCTGCCAATGTCAACCTCCCATCGCCCGGTTCGCTCCCACAGAGTCGGCCTCCTCAGGGTGCCGTCGGCCAGGCAATGCCGGCTGGCAACCCCCAGCGGAAGAGCCTTCTCTGTGGGCGCACCAACCCTCTGGAACGAACTGCCCCCGGAGCTGCGGATGGCCCCTGACCTTCGGTCCTTCCGCCGTGACCTGAAGACATGGATGTTCCAACAATCGGGCCTGGACTGACTATGGTTTTAAATTTGGCTTTTATTGGGTAATATTGTCATTTATTTATTACATCCATTGTTTAATTCTTTTTTTAAATTTTGTACTTTGTTTTTTAATTTTTTATTGTTTTGAGCCGCCCTGAGTCCTTGGGGAGAAGGCCGGCATATAAATTTAATAAATCTAATCTAATCTAATCTAATCTGTATGGATAATCTCTTAGTCCAGGGGTCTCCAAATTGGGTAACTAGGACTTCAACTCCCAGAATTTCTCCATTAGCATAGCTTAAAGTTTTAAAAGTTTGGAGACCCCGACTTAGCCCAGTATGAAGGATGATTATTAGAGCATGCAAGCGTCTTGCAGACAAGGCAGATGGAGGCAGCCGCCAGGACCCCCCTCCCCTTGGCTGGCCTTGCTGAAAAGAGTCCCTCGCCTGCCTTCCTCCCCCATTCCGCTGAGGAGAAATCCCAAGAGGGAGACAGGAACAGGTGCCTCCCAGCCTCGACTCCTTCATGCCCTGCACTCCTGAGATTATCATAAATTAAGGCGTAATTATTCGGCAGACATTTGCAACCTGAAGATTCCAAAGGCAATAAGCCACACTTCACAATGGGAGACAAAAGTGTGCAGCTCCCCGTGGGCCATTTCTCAGTCCCTCCTCTAGAAGGGTGGCCAACGTTTCACGCAACAGGGTGGCAAATCTGCCCCCCCCCCCCATTCTAATTTGGGTCGCTGAAGCAAGGACTCTACTTTTCCTTCTGGCTGGAGTCTTGGAAACGGCGGTCACATCTTGATAGATCTGTGAGGAGCTTCCCAATCATCCAGGTCATGGTTGTCCCAAAGGTGCTTTTCAAAAGGCAACTGGCCCTTCTTGGGTTTTTCCTCTTGAAAACGTTTCGCTTCTCATCCATCCAAGAAGCTTCTTCAAAACTGAAGAACTTCAGAAATCCAGAACTGGGACAAGGAGCAAAAGGTTTTCAAGGAAAAAAACCAACCAGTTGAAAAGTACCTTTGGGACTGCCTCACCCATGCACGCTTTTGTGAAAGCTGGCCCAAGTTCCGTGGGCAAGAAGCTCTCCAGTCTTGCTTGGAACTGACACACATGTCCCCAGAGACCACACAGTCATGTTGCTCTCCAAGTAGGTGGCCAAGGAAGCCCACTGTTCCCAAGGAGATGCCTTCCAGATGTGCTGTATCTGTGGCCTCCGGAAAGCAACTCCCAACAAAAACCACTCTCTGTTGAAGGTCAAAGGATCAATGGTCAAAGGTTTGAAGGTCAAAGGTTTATCTTCAACAAGATAAAACCAGCAAGTATGTATAGACAGAAGCCTTGAATACAACTACTGCATTGTATGGATGGTCTTCCATTCAGCCAATTGATTAAACCAAGGTTTGTTAAGTAAGCCAGAGTTTAATGATTTTAATGACTTCCTGTTTCTTGTAGTCACGCCATTCCAAATATCTCTTGAGCAGTTTGCATCAAGCAAAAAACCCTTCCGTGAATCAGAATAATCAACACATTCTCTTCTAATGCACTGGCATCATTGGGGTAGATCCTCAAATGCCTTCCTGAAGAGGCTGATCTTCAAGATTCTTTGAAAGGCCAACAAGGAGTGCACACACTCTTCAACAGAAAAAGGGGCCATTACCAAGAAGGCTTAACCAGATCTATGCAGTTGGCATTGCCTCCATGGTAGACCACTGACCAATCTAGGAGCCCAGACTTTTGCTTTGTCTGGCTCCTTTTTCCAACCTTCATCTCTCCATAGTGGACAAGAAAATCAGTGGGCCATTGATGGTGTGGTCCATCAATGGGCCACTGATTTGCTTATCCACTGGAGAAGGGCACCCAAAACCATCTTCTACCAAACAGGCGTCAACCAGCTTCATTTCAAGCCTACATGGGCTTCCCAATCTTCTCATGAACTTCCAAGTGGGCACATGAATAATAATTATTATGATATAATATATATGCGGCACACAAGGAAAGTGGTCTTTAGAAGGACCAAGGTATGAAGCTGCCTACTTTCTAATGTATGTAATCTTGGAATCTTTTCTTAGTAGTTGAATAATTTTTTTCCTTGTGTTTGACAGAAGATGACAACACTGGCAACTTGCCACATTGCTGTTATATATACCACAAGAGCAACAACAAACATCTAAGAACTGCATACTAGAAGAAATAGTTGCGACTTGTTTGAAGACCAATTTTAACATAACCATCACCCTTAGCCTCTCCAATCAGCTCGGGGCTAAAAGATTAAATGTTCTCATTTTAGAGATGAGGAACTGGAAGTCCCAGGTAATACCTGGGAAGCCAAGCAACATTATCCAGGCCTGTAGCAGATGCTGAAGCCCTATATACCACATCAAAGGACCATTTCAGATTCTCACAATAAATCACGCAGTCTGACCAAGGGCTGTCCAATATTCAGACAGAGTAGCCCTCCTGACCATTGAGAAGGTTTTCAATCTGATCAAAATCAGGTTGCTTCCCTAAGCCAATATGTTGATTTATGCGACTACTGTTCCACTGGTGAATGGGACACTAGAATAGAATCCTTGGAATGAAACACTCTATGTAAAGGATACATAGGCAGTTTCCCAGCAGCAACACCAACAATCCAGCCATTATCATGGCTAGATCCAGTCAACCATTTGATGATGTTTCTTCTTACAAACCAAGGCCTTCCTGGATTGATGAGACACATATTTGAATTAACCATGGCCCACTGACTACTGGGAGTCCACCTGACATTCCTGTCTCCATCCAGCTGTTACTTAACACCAACAAAGAACACTAACTTGACCAGCACTGGCCAGAGAGCACTTGGTCTTGACGTGCCCTAAGTAGTTCACCCAGATTCTGTGAATTGGACAAACTGATGAGAAGGTTATTTCAGCCCCCATGCAGATCTCTGGGTGGTAAGATCCAGGCAGGACCTTCCTAAGTAGCTCTTCCAGGATGCATCCCATTTTCTAGGTGCCAAACAAATATTACACTTGCACACCTACTTGCCTGCCTGGCCAGCCAGATGTTGCCTACTGATGAAAAGATGTTGTGACGGTCATAAAACCAGTCGGTCACACGACCAACCCGATAACCACTCTTTTTGTGGTGTTCATTACGTCAACCCCCATGGTCGTAAAATGAACTCCACAATGATGAAGCAAACCAATGGTTCACAATGGGAACAGTTTTGCCCAAAACTAGAAATGCCAGATTTTGGCGCGAAACCATCGTAAAATATAACTACTTGACCACAGGATGCTCCAAGCAGCCCATAAACACATCAGTGTGGTCGAGCTCCTGAACTTTGGTCACATGACTGTGGAGGGAGCTTGACCATTGGAAGTTCAGAACCAGACGGTAACTAGCCCCAAGGTAGATCTGTTGAAACTTCAAATGGCCGCTAAGCAGCCAGTCATAAGTCGAGGACTATCTGGAGTCATTTGGGTGCAGCTGGACAGTGTCAGCCAGGGCCTAAAGAGGAGGCTCTCTATCTCTAATCAGCCCCCCCCCCGGAAGGTTCTTAGGATAACAGGGTGTGTTTATGCCCTCTCCTATGGGGCAGGCAAGAGAGATTTGCCATCCTAGTGACCTGGCCAGTTTTGGATCTTGTGGGGCAAGACAAACCCTCAATTTGGCCAACCGCTGTGGGCAGCGGGCAGTTGGTGGACCTTTTTGCTTTATTAACATCTCAGATCCCTGCTTGGGCACCCCAATCAGACCAAGAGCAGTAGGCATTTCAAGCAAGGAAGCAATCAGGATAATGCTGGAAGGGACCTTGGAGGTCTTCCAGTCCAACCCCCTGCTCAAGCAGAAGACCCTGGCCCATACCATTCCAGACAGGTGGCTGCCCAGTCTTTTCTTAAAAATTTCCAGCGATGGAGCCCCCAGAACGTCTGGTGGCAAGCTGTTCCACTGGTTAATTGTTCTCACTGTTAGGAAGTTTCTCCTTAATTCCGAGGTTCTCCTTGATTAGTTTCCATCTATTGTTTCTTGTCCTGCCCTCCAGTGCTTTGGTGAAGAGGTAGACCCCTCCCCTCTCTTCTCTGTGGCAGCCCATCAAATACTGGAAGACTGCTCTCGGGTACCCCCAGTCCTTCTCTTCTCTAGACTGGCCCTACCCATTTCCTGCAACCCGCATTTGGGAGAGAAAAGCTCATCACCCATCTGAAATGGGATAAGGTCTCCTGCTTGAGCGGGGCAGGGGGTTGGGCTACAAGATCTTCATGCTCCCTTTCCACACTGCTGTTTGGTTATTCCCAGGAAGAGAAGGAGGGGGGCTGGTATGCTGCCACCCTGGAGGAGAAGTCCGGAAGCCCCGGCTTCCTCTCCAGGCAATGGAGCCGATGACCCCGTGAAAACCTTCGTGTCTCTCTCTTCTTTGAGTCGCTAAAGAAACAGGTCTCCGAACAATCAGCTGCTGCGAGGTGGCTGGAGGCCTCTTTTCATATTTCCTCTTCAAGCGAGACAGACACGTTCTGCTCACAAGCTTTCATCTCTTCATGCCGCCCGCATGCGGCTCAGCTGTGCCGACTTTTTTGTGCTGAGTGTCTCTCTGTGTGTGTGTGAGTGTGTGTGTGTGTGTGTGTGTGTGTGTGTTGCAGGGAGGGGAGGACGAGGAGGGGAAGAAGAGAAGCCCAGCTCCTCGATTCTTGCCAATAGGATCTGATTGACTGGCTTTTAATCTTAGGACTTTATCTCTCCCCCCCCCCCGCCCCCTGCCAAGTTACAGTGAAGTGGCTTCTTAGAAGCAAGCAAGCTTGGAGCGGTGGGTGGCTGAGATGCAGGGCGGGGGGGAGGGAGGCGTGTTCCCCTGAACTCTGGGAGATTGTAGGGATTGTGCCTGGAGCCCAGAGGCATTTGTGCAACCGAAGGCTTCTTCCAGAGGCAGCTGTGGGTTTGCAAAACGTTTCAAATTGGGGTAAGAGGCAGAAGGAGAGAGACTAGCCCATAGACTTGTGGCCACCTGCTTCTCTGCAGAAAAACCGCCACGCCTCCAGAAAACCCACAATTAGAGCATTAGGGTGGCTGTTTGCTCCTTTGCCAATCGTATGCAGAGGTGTGCCACCTCTGAACACAGAGGGTCTAGCAAGGCAGGAGTGGGGCTAGGAACCGGGGGGGGGGGGGGGATGGAAACAACTAGGAAGGGATTTCAGACAAACCTCTCTGAGGTGCCCCAACTACTTGATGGTGAGTGACGGTGCCTTGGAAGATGCGGGTCTGTTTCTCTGGCTTCACCCTCTATGAAAAAGGAACTTGCCCCCCCCAGGCCCAAATATCCTCTGCGCCATGAGCTCCCCAGGTTTATTGCACAGATGTGGCACAATCTGCCAGTAAGTTGCAAGCATAGCTCATCCCTTGGCAAGTCAAGCCAGACGTGGACGTCAAACGCCTGTGGAACAGCAACCATCTAAAATGACTCCTGGAGGAAGCCAACCCAGGGCTTCTCACGAGTCCAGCCCATCCCTCCCTTTTAAGCTGCTGTTTTAAAAAGGACAGGCCAAGCCCCCCCCCCCAAGAAACCAGGACATGGGTACCAACAGAAGCGAATATTTGCAGCTCAGGGTTGAATTGTGGGCTCCTGGATGCCTCCTGAGCTTGGTTCTCCTAAGGTTCTCCTTGGTCCTCTTGGAACCAAGCTCAGAGAGCACCGAGGACCCCACAAGAGGGTGGGCCCACAGTCTTAGCCGTTTCAGAGATCAACGTCACCCCACCTGGCCCAGAATTGTGCTCTCCATTGAAGGACTTGCATAAATCGCCTGTCGCTGCATCCTTGAACTCAAACCTAACCTTGAACCTTTTGCACAAGCAGCCTCCTCCTAATCATTGATCTCCCCCCTTCCATCCTCCCCAGGGCGGCCCATCACTCAAGAAGAGGATGCTCAGAGGCAAAATTCGGCAATGCTCTAGCAGCTGCCAGGTGCAAGCCTAGCAACTGATGCCTCAAATGAGAGGAAAGGCATGGAATTCCTGCATACTAAAACAAGCGCAACTATTAAAAAAGAGAGATGAAATTCTCTCTCTTTCTCTCTCTACCTCCCTCCCTCCCTCTCTCTCTCTCTCCCTCCCTCTCCCTCCTCCCCTCTCTCTCTGCAATTAAGCAGTTTTCTGCTGTATGGTGATAATCACCTAATTATACTATTAATGGCAGTTCAACCTGCTCTGAAATAAAAGGACATTCTTCCAGAACAAGACGCCAGCTGTTTGTTACAGATGTCAAACAACTTTAAAGGATTATTATTATTATTATTATTATTATTATTATTATTATTATTATTATTATTATTATTATTATTATTATTATTATTATTATTATTATTATTAGGAAAGGAAAGGGGGGAGTGAGTCAAAAAACTCTCATTTCGAACCCTTAGCCGTTGCCAAAGTCTTCTTGGTGCCTGTGTGCCGCAGGGCGAGGGGAAGGGCAGGGGGACCACGTCTCCCAAAAGCCCGGAGCAAAGCCCCTAGCCTTTTCCTCCAGATTTTGAAAAAAAGGTTCGCTGCGCCTTTCACTTCTTTCCAATTAAATAATTCATTACGGAAGTGGAATGTTGATCCAGCAAAAGAGCAGGCTTGGCGACTCAGGCGCCACGCCCCGGGTGAACAGAAACTGTAAAATTCGTTGTCATCTCCAGCCGCAGCCAAAATTAGTGCGCCTGGAGCTATTTGTGGTGGGCCTCTGTGAGCTCTCCTGGGCTTCTCGGCTGCACACAGATGTTCCAGTCCTGCTCCAGGGTCAGGACACTGTTGCGAGACACCAGGGACCTCCCCGACATTTGAGGGAAGAGGGTCTTGCTTCCACGCCTGCACAGAGAGGCATCAAGAACATCCCCCCACCCTTGGAGAAGCTGTGGCTGGGGTTTAATTGGGGTGCCCGAAAGTAATAAGTGCCAGGGCAGGGCATCGGAGAAAGCCAGGGTCTGTTTTCCCAGCTTTCTGCCCACAAAAACCAGAGCTTCTGCTACGTTCTCTTTACAACGCTGGGTTGCAAATGACACCACACAGTCCTGTCTCCTCCCCTGGGGCCTTTCTGTCACTCAGAAGAGCCAGAGGAGTCTGCCTCCTCCAGCTCCCCAGAAACGCATCTCTTCTTCTCTGTGGCTGGTGGGTCTGTGCACACCCACAGCTGACTTTGTGAGCTAGTTTAAACGTCCTTCAGCAGCCCTGGGGAGGGTTGGGGCCTCTTCTCGGCATCCTGACCCTTTTCAACCTGGAGGTGAAAGTGGACCCCAAAGGATGTTCTGCCCCAGGTCCTTCCAAAACGCAACTGCGGACTCCTCTTGCCATTTTGGGGCGATTTAGAATAAAAAGCAGCTCTAAAGACCATCTCTACTACTATCCTCGCTGGGATTAATCATCTCTGTTTACCACGTTTGCTTGCCTACTAGTCCCGATGCACGTACTCCTCGACTTACAACCATTTGCTTAGTGACCATACCCATGGCACTGAAAAAAAAAGTGACTTATGTTTTTCACACTTAACGACCATTGCTAAACCCCCAGGGTCAGGTGATCAAAATTCAGACGCTTGGAAACTGACTCACATTTATGACAGTTGTAGCGTCCCGGGGGGGTGTCACGTGGTCCCCTTTTGTGAGCTTCGGACAAGCAAAGTCAATGGGGAAGCCAGATTCACTTAACAACCGTGTTGCTAACTTAACAACTGCAGTGATTTCCTTCACAACGGTGGCAAGGAAGGTCATAAAATGGGGCAAAACTCAAACACGTGGTCTGGCTTAGCAATGGAAATTTTGGGCATAATTGTGTTTGTAAGGTGAGGATTTCCTGCACTTCACAGTAAAAATGCCCCTGGAAGCCACAACAGTATGATGGGGGGGCTTGTAGAGAAAAGGAGGAAATTTCATGTCCCTCTTCCCCATTTTTATCAAATCATGCACCCACCCCTGATGAGACTTGCTGATAAGTGGTTTTGGGTCAAGAAGGAAAACATTTTAGATCTATTTTAAAAAAAAAATAATACAGAGGTGGGAGATGACCAAGCTGAGCCCGAGGGAGGGGTCAAATGCGTCATCAGTCTTGTGTCTCTTCATGCCCACAAGAGATATGAAGTCCAGTCTAACTTAAATTCCTTTGATTCTTTTCTACATCCAATTTTTGCTTGGACCATTAGTAGTTCAGATTCTCGTAAAGAGCTTAAGCTTGCAATAAACTTTTATATCCATTTCAAACCGCCTGGACTTCCAGATTTCCCCCACTGCTTGACGACAGGGCTTCAGGACCTGACCTGGGCCACCAGATTTGGCAGAACAAGTGAGAAAATCCCAGGGACTTTTCAGGATGACGGAAGAGCAGATAAAAATCAAGGGTGGGAAACAGCCGCAAGGACCAAGATCCCTCTTTGTCTCTTGACACCTTACAACTGCCCTTGGAAGGCAGACAGTGTTTCCCTTCCTATTTGTCAGATGCGGGGTGAGCGTCCCCAATTTCTGTCCCGTCTCCTTTATAGCCCACTGGGAGGGACACAAAGGGAAACACACTCCCTCGCCAGGATTGTTAATATGCAGTGCAACAATGGCGCCTGCTGTCCTATTTCCCAGCAGATGTGCTTGCAATCGTACACCCTCATTTGTATTACTCCACGCTTATTTCTCTCGCTTTTATCCAGCCTGCTTCAGGGAAGTTCAACTTTTACTTCTTTTGATCGAAACTTGCCATCCTTAAATGAGGGAAGACTGCCAGCTTTGGGGCAGGAATCTAAATTAACCTTCCTCCTTTTACCTCAACCTATCCTTCTCTGATCTGGAGACTGAGCATTTTCCGAATATACATCAAACTCCGTTGTTAAATTCTGGACACATTGTGCAAAGAAGCCCCCCCCCCTCCCCTGATAAGTCCATCACGCTGAGAAAGGTGGAAGGAAAGAGAAGAAGACAATCAGCAGCGAGATAGATGGACCTGATGGAACAGTGGTGGAAGACCTGAAGGACAAAGTAGGGGACAGATCCTCCTGCAGGTTTAGCCTTGGGGTCGCTAAGAGTTGACATGGACTTGATGGCATATAATTGCTTAGTCAATCAATGCGAAGACTTGGCTCCCTTGATATGTCCATGATATGGGAGAAAGAGGGGGAGGGGAGGAGGAGAAAGAGAAGGAGAAGACAGAAACGGAGAAGGTGAAGGTGAAGGAGACCAGGAGCGAGGCAGATGAACTTGATATAGTAGCACTATTGAAGACCTGAAGGACCAAGCTGGGGACAGATCCTATATAATGTCTACCTATATGGCTGCCAAGTGATAAACATTGACTTTATGTGTCAAGTCATCCTTGACTGCTAACCACCACATAGAAAGCTATTGATCCACCAAGCAACCAAGTTGCCCGTGGAACCAACAAGGGCTCTGCTGTGCTCTGGACAATGGAGGTTGGCCATTGCTTTGTTAGATGTCCGTGTAAAACCTGTGGGATTTTCCTTAGCGTTAAAAACCTCCTGCCCATTCCCATCTGATGGGGGATGCTGGGAACTGTAGTCCTGTAGGAGGGAGGATGGCAGAGGCAGACTGCTTTGAGATGCAGAAGGCCTGGACGATGGCAGCTGCCCAAGAAGCCTATGGAGGCTGGCACTCCTTCTTCTGCCAAGGAGTGCCAAGGAAGTCTTTACCCTTTGCAAGGCGATTGATTTCTTCTGCCTGATTGCCAGCAGGTCACAGCCATCCTTCTGTCCCCTTCCAGCTCCAGAGGAATGGGAGAGGGAGAGGGAGAGGGAGAGAATAAGAGAGACTTCCCCATCCATTCATCTGCCTCTTGTGGTAATTTGTCCGCTGCCTTCCCCCTTCCCCTCTCCTTTTGCTTCTTCCTTTTATGTTTTCCCCTTTTCTTCCTCTTCCCCCTCCCCTTGTCAAATTATCACAGGGGAAGAAAAGGGGGGGGAGAGAAACCCTCAAAAGTGGTTGACACTGTTGCCATGCCAACGGAATTTAGGACCTGCCGGGAAGGGAAGGATGCCTGTTCAGTGTGGGGTTAATATGGAGCTAATCCTGAGTGAACTGAAGTGGGAGATACAAAACACCTGCAAAAACAAACAAGCCAGCAAACAAACAATTATAGAGGGTGGGGAGCTAAATGGGGGAAAGGAAGACAAAGGGCTGAGGGGGTCCTCCTGGGGGGGAGGAGGAGGGGTCCTGGAAAGAGGAAGAACCACATGCATTTCTAGAGAGATCAATGGCCCTTGCAAAGGACATTGGCCACAAAGGTGCCTTCATCTTATTAACCAGCTTGTATTTCCTAGAAAACACATCCTTGACAGGATTAGCAGGTCACCTCTGTTTTTGTGATCTAGCAGACCCTTCCAGAACCTTCTTTGTGTCTTAGAAGGGGGTGGCTGGACCAGGCTGTTCAGACGGAATTCATGAGCCAAGCTCCAGTCACCACCAAGGGTGGACCTCTGGACTCAGAAGGAGAAGCCATCTTGAACTTAGGACCTCTTCTCTACATCTGTGGCAACCAGGCTGGCGTGGGGAGGCCCCTCTGCCCTAGAGCTTTGGTTGCAGAGGTTGTGTCATGTGTGGCACACAAGTGTCACGCCTGCACTCATCGCTCACACTTACTTGAATGGGAAAAAACCCATCTTTATCTTCCACCCAACCCTTCCCCTGTCTGCTCCACAATCTGCTCCTGCTAGCGGGGTTACAGAAGAGAGGGGAAAGAGGAGATGACTACGGTGGACAGTTCAAAGGTCGTGGCCTAGACAAGATCACAGGCTGGTGACCGAGGCTGACCCAGGGCAAATCCAGAGGACCAGAAAGGCCAGCTTTGCTGCCAAATCAAATTATCATCACTCTCCAGCTTGCTGGCAACCTTCTATTCTTCCTTCAGAAAGAAAACTTGCAAGCCGTGCCTTTGATCTCCCCAGATAAAGGATTTCCTCCCCCTTCGTCTTTCCTTTCCCCCTCCTCCCCCCCTTTCCCAGCTCTGGCTCAAGCCTTTACAACAAATTTGGGTCTCTTTGAAAGCAGCTCCAGTCAGCTTGCTGATGGCTTTTGCTAATGTTCCCTTCCTCACCCCTCTTGTGCGGAATAGAATCTGATTGCAATTTCCTTTTATTAATGACTGGCTGCGCTGGATGACCTGGACTAGTTGAAAAGGTAATTTGAGTACAGCCTCCCCGTGCTGGAGAAACAATTTGGGGGCTGCCAGCAGCTCAAGAGATGCATTTCCTTGTCCCTTTTCTCCTTCTGCAAAAAGGGGGGGGGGAAACTGGCTATGAGAAAATAAGTGGGGAGGGGGGAGAAAAGGAAGTAGAGAGACGAAAGGGCTTCAGTGAAATTGTGACAAAGGGCACCGTTAAAGGAGGAATCTCACCTCTGTTGCCTTCAACCCTCCGTCCTGTCAAAAGCACCCAAATTCATGATGCCCAGAATGGGAAGCAGCTGGGAGAGGAGCCTTGACTTCTCATCTCCCCCCACCCAAATCAATCCAGCTAGAAAACAGGCAGTGTCATTAAACGACCATGAAACAGGTTGATGTTGGAAGATGTTGGACCTAGGTTGAAGCACGTTTTAACTTGCCAGAGCGCTTGGCTTCAAAATGATCAGTGATTTTCCAGAAAAAAATATTAGATATGGTGGGGGAAGTGAACCACAACAGATTGCACACGAAGATCCTTGGATAGCAGCGCCTGAGAGGGGAGCATGGGAAAGGAACACAACATTCAGTGTATTTTCTCACTTCAACAAGGTCCTCTAGGTATGGACAATTGACTCAAGGGCAGAATTTGTTTCCCCCTAGAAGTACGCGAAACAGGCACAACAGCTTTAACCAACTTCTCTAACTAATGCCCTCCACATGTCCTGACGAGAACATCCACGGAGCCAACTCTGGCCTTGACAGCCTTCAGTCAAATCTTGAGTTGCAAGTCTGAAGATCTCTGTGGTCAGAGTCCACATATATAAGAATGTCAACCACCTAAATCTCAGTTTCTCAACGACAAAATAGCCATCACTTAATAGTGTTTTTTTTAATCTTCCATCTTTTTTTTAGCTGTTGGCAACACACCTTCTTGGTGGCTCAGAACCAAAACCAAAATTTCAGGGTGTTCAGCTTTAAGGAAAGGTCTTAAGAGTAAACAGGAGAAGCAAACAAGTCAAGGAAGAGATATGTGGTGGGGGGCAAACAGGCATCCCTTGCCTGTGAATCGAGCTGTAATTACAGGAACACCAGGAGGTATCGCAATCTGGATACCCTCCAGATGTGAGGACTTTTTGGATTCTCAGCAATAGATTGGCAGAAAAGATCCAAGCATCTGTGTAGAGCTCAGCTTGTGGGAGAAGATCTGGTCAAGCCAGCCAGGACTGTCTACTCCAGGGGTCTTCAAACTTGGCCGCTTGAAGACTTGTGGACTTCAATTCCCAGAATTCCTCAGCCAGCATGGCTGGCTGAGGAATTCTGGGAATTGAAGTCCACAAGTCTTCAAGCGGCCAAGTTTGAAGACCCCTGGTCTACTCCAAGGAAATATGGCCCTTAGGATCCCAGAGAATGAAAGTCCTCTCCAAGCCCTACGACCTAAATTCCTGTTAAGAGGTCCTCTAATGCTGGCCTGCTATCTACAGTGAGAGGAATCCGCTCGTGGTCAAGTATGGCTTCTTCGTTTGGATGATGGGCTCGGAATCCTCCAAATGAACTCCTTTTCTCTCTCCTGACCTCCCTGCCGGCCAAGACCCACAGAGACATCCTTCAGCCCAGGGAACAACAGGGAGCTCCAGCTAGACATTTCCAGTGTCAGCTCTGCCTTTTAGGTTCAGAAACTGCCCAAAAGGCAAAAGGTAAAGAGCTGCCCTGACTGGTCTCACCACCACCCATTTGTAGTGGGATCAGGAGCCCTCACCCTCTTGACCCGCGGGGATAATTAAGAGAAGGGAGGAGGCCCCGTGAGAGGCGACTGGCGTTGCTAGCTAAACCTTTGAAAAGGTGGAGAAAATTAGGATGCCTCTTGGCCCTTTCTGTGTGGGAGACTTCTCTCCCTGTCGCTCCCTCTGCTCCAGCCAACCTGGCGAAGGTTGAAATTTCTTATTTGTGATGACCCGCCTTGGTGCGATTAGCACTTCTCACATCTCCGGATAGCCTGGAAAGGTGCATATTTTTCTTTAATTGCTTTGGATCACACAGCCTGACGCTTTCCCTTCTGCTTCCACCCACCTCCCCTCTGGTGCTCCGGAGAGAAGAGACTACTACCTGATGGATCCCAGGAGGAGGAGGAGGAGGAGGAGGAGGAGGAGGAGGAGAAAGAGAGGAGGAAGGTGGAGGAAAGGAAGGAGAAGAAGGAAGACATACAAAGAAAAGAAGAGGGGAAAACAAAGAGGAGAAGGGGAAGGAAGGAAGGAAGGAAGGAAGGAAGGAAGGAAGGAAGGAAGGAAGGAAGGAAGGAAGGAAGGAAGGAAGGAAGGAAGGAAGGAAGGAAGGAAGAAAGGAAGGAAGGAAGGAAGGGAGGAGGAGGAGAAGGAGGAGAAGGAGAAGAAGAAGAAGAAGAAGAAGAAGAAGAAGATGAAGAAGAAGAAGAAGAAGAAGTAGAAGAAGAAGAAGAAGAAGAAGAAGAAAAAGAAGAAGAAGAAGAAGAAGAAGAAGAAGAAGAAGAAGAAGAAGAAGAAGAAGAAGAAGAAGAAGAAGAAGAAGAAGAAGATGACCACCACCATCTGAATTAGGAGTACTTTGACTACTTTAGAGCAGCCTCTGAGAAATTTATCAAAATTGCGTCCTTTCTCTGTCTCCACTCATAGCTTGACCTCTCTCTAGCTTAAAGACAGGCTGAAGTCAACACTCAACCATTACAGGACAGAGATGGTGCACACAGCAAATCCTGCTGGACTGGAGTCTGTCAGTTAAAAAAAAAAGCACAGGGGTGGGTGGGTGGCTGGGAGAGCAACCAGGAAAAAAATTGGGGGGGGGGGGAAGGCCGTTCGCATCTGCCCAGAAGGCTCTCCGGAGCCTGCACCAGCTGGTTTTCACAGGACAAAACTGATTTCTGCTTCAGGTGCTGAGGAAACCCAAAGATGCAAATCAGGCTTTGTTGTCTTCAAAGAGAAGAAAGGGTTTGTCAAGACAAGAGAGAGCAGCAAACGAGCTGTATGTATAACAAACACGGGGGGGGGGGTGTGTTTCCCCCCCCTTACAACACAAAAACCTGTAAGAGGGACAGAATATATTAGCATCAGATTTCCTCCCCAGCCTGCTTCAAAATAATTCTCTAACCGCTGACATAATACCTCCTCAAGCGAAGCGACAAAGGTGTCTTCATCCTTGCTTCCAAACCTGGCACACCCAGCTTGGGAAAACCGAGCACCCTCACACCCCAGAGAAAGAGGAGCCACTTGCTGGTTTCCTACCCTTTCAAACACAGGCAGGGTTCAGATATTGTCGCGAGGCCAGAGGAGACAGTGGCATCAACCGAGCACGGAACGGATCCCAGCGGCCCAGACAGGCTAAAAATTGGGACTTGCAACTTAATAGAAGTTGGGGTTCTCTAGGAGAAGCAGAACGATGGGATGCCTAGATTTTTAAAAAGTGGTTAGGGGATGAACACACTATCGATAGTTACACAGCCCCCCCCAACGTGGCTGGTTTTCACAAAGGGGTGCGTGAAGAACCACATGGCGGCTTTGCCCCCACTACAGATAGGTCAGGAGAAGACCCACGGGGAGGGAGGGTCCTTTCAGAGGCAGCTTCTGATAGGCCAGGCTGTGTGGGTCAGTACCAGGCTTTGCAGGGGATTTTAAGAAGAGACTGGAGAGCCATTTGTCTGAAGTGGGGTAGGGTCGCCTGCTTGAGTGGCGGGGTTGGCCTGGTGGACCTCTGGGGTCCCTTCCAACTCTCCCACTTTGTTCTGTTATTCTTTTTATGATCATGTATATCCATCCTATCAGGCCCAAAGAAAGCCTGGAATGGTATAGGATCTCCTGCCATGGGGAGAGGGATGGACTAGAAGACCTCCAAGGTCCCTTCCGACCCTATTATTCTATGTTTTATGTTCTGTGCTCTAAGTGGCATCCCACTCACAAGGGCCATGGGGCGGGGGCCCTGTCATGTTTTAAGGGACAAAATGGGGTCTTCACGCCACGACACATTGTGGGACCCTGGTTTTTTTTTCCCTCCAAAAAGGAAATACGGAAAGCTAAAGTCAAGACCCTCGGACCCTCTTTATGCCCTCCAGTTTCAAGCACCTTCAGAGATAATAAGCGTCATACCATTTTCAGCAACGTAGCCCAATAAACATTGCAGGAACAGAACAGGAGCCCTTTAATTCCCCCCAAGAACCTCTAATGTCCTTCAAACTGCTGCACATACAGCTAGATTACAGCTGACTGTGGGTTCCAACCCCAGTTTTGCACATCGAAAACTCCCTTTTGCTCCCCGTCGGTCCTTGAAATTATCGAAGCCTCCTTTGAAAAGGGAAAACAATTAAAAGGAAAACCATGAGACAGAAAAAGAATACACGCTGCAATTGCAAAACAGAGCTACTACCTGTAACAGTTCACCAAGTCATATAAGGCAAAATTAAAAGAAAGTCTAAAGTATTCCACTGGAAAAATCCAATCCTCACTTTTATACTGATATTCAGGTAGTCTTCAACTTACAACTGTTTGGTCACTGACCATTCAAAGTTACAACGGGGCTGGAAAAAAAGTTGCTTATGACTGGTCCTCACTCTTATGACCATCACGGCATCCCCATGGTCACGTGATCAAAATTTGAGCCATTGGAAACTGTCACCATAGCCTGACTCGTGTGATCCCCATTTGCGACCTTCCCCGCTGACTGTGATACAACTGTAATGAAATTCAACGATACCCTTCCATGCAAAACATCTAGCTGAGTGTTTTTCACTCTTGTCAACTTTTAAGACCTGTGGACTTCAACTCCCAGAATTCCCCAGTAATATGTTAACACCAGGAGTAATGCCAGGTCAACAATCGAGCCATAAACAATGAACTACCAACTCAAGACAAACAATCCAACGGGAAAAAACAGCCTAAAGAACCACCAAAAGAACAACAACATTGCTCCCACCACCTGTGATGGGCCCAGCCAAACCCCCTCCCTTCTAGCACTGATGACGTTCCCTAATTGGGTAATGAAACGTCTGGAAGAAACAAGCAAGTTCAGAGAACAGCAAGGGCCCCACCGTCCTTCTTCTCCTCCTCCTCCTCTCTGCAAACACCATTCCCTTCTAGCACTGATGACGTTCCCTATTTGGGTAATGAAACGTCTGCAAGAAAACCACAAAGCTCAGAGAGCACCAAGGACCCCACAGTTCAACCTTGAGCTACAAATATTCTCTTCTGTTGGTATCGTTCATTGAAAGGTACCACACCACACCACACCCTCACTAGACTGAAGCCCTTAAAGTTGGCTTCCTACAGCAGGTTTCGTCATACACCAACTTTGCAGGACAAACAAATGCCATGATATTGATCAAGTACATGGGTGGGAAGAGTTACGGCCTTCTCCATCATCGCCACTGATAACTTATCAGCTTGCCGGGAAGTGAGGTCAGTGTGGAAACTGATCTAGATTTGTTCACCTCCAAACTCTGTTACATCATAAGCATTGCGGTTTCCTTTGCTTAAATGGCTTTAATCCAGGAGTTGGCAACTGTGGCCCTTTTACGACCTGGGGACTTCAACTGCCAGGCTTCCTGAGCCAAGGTTGGTTCAGGAATTCTGGGAGTTGAAGTCCACAGGTCATAAAGGGGCCCTAATTGCCCACCCGTTTTAATCAGAACCACGAGGGAACCGAATTGAAGAAGCCAAAACAGACACATGAAAACTGGGGTCACGTAGAGAACCACACAAACCCTTCAGGCACTTCCAAACTGTTGTTGCTATTCTACACATTTGTCATGGGGGCTCCCTTCTTTTCCCCAGCCACACAATGTGCTTCTTCTGAAGAGAGAGAGAGAGAAAGAGAGAGAAAGAGAGAGAAAGAGAGAGAAGAAAGAAAGAAAGAAAGAAAGAAAGAAAGAAAGAAAGAAAGAAAGAAAGAAAGAAAGAAAGAAAGAAAGAAAGAAAGAAAGAAAGAAAGAAAGATTCTTGGAACCAACTGCCACACAGAGAAGACACTTCCTGATAGCTGCACAATCGGTGGTGGGCTGAGAAAACCACAGCTGGTGTGAGATGATAGGGGTGGCCAAGGAAAGGGGGGAGGGCTCCTTCACTTCCCCACACCCCCTACAAACCCACGGAAAGAGTCACTTGGCAGACAGTTGCCAAGGAGGCTACTTTAGGTGCCAAGTGGAGTCCATCCCCGATGTAGCCAACTCAAGCAAGGAGAGGCGAGAATAGTCTCCAGTTCCCTCCAGAAGGCGTTTTGTTCCCCCAAAATCAGTGGAAGAAAGCAAGAGATGCAAGCAGACGAGGAGAGGGGGCAGGCAGGGGGACGTGGGGACAGCAACCCTCCGCCCTTCGGACCACTTTGGCTCTTCCTGCTTCATGATCAGAGCTTACTCATCCATGAAACAATATTAGGCACCAACTGGAAAGTAACTTCACACCATGCTTCTTAACTCACCTTAGATTACTTAAAGTGCTTCTGCTGCTCAGGCTCCTGAATAAAACAAGAGGCACCACTTAGGAAGCCAAAGATGGTGAACAAAGGGAGCAGGGGGTGGGATGCACCCCAAGGGCTATCTGGACCCCAGAGATGCAATAATTGCACGACACGTGCAAGGGCGGGGGCTGAGCTGAGGGTCTTTTGGCTTCTGCTGGATTTACTTCCACTAGTGATAGGGTAGACACATCAATGCCTTAGATTCATCATCAACCATGTAGACCCACCAATACCATAGACACCTCAATGCGATAGACCCATCAACACAGTAAACCCATCAACGCAGTAGACCCGTCAACACTATAGACCCATCAGGGCTGTAGACCCATCAGCCTTGGAATCATTCTGGAGGGGGGGACCTAAGGAACCAGCCCATCATTTTCAGAGTTGACGACCCTACTACACCTTCTCCAATTTATTCCCCACTGTTGCAGGGGGGGGCAGGATTATCTGCCAGAGGCTTTTTCCTGTGGAGGGGCTGGCAGACACAAGCAGAGCTCAATTCTTTCCGCAAACCACCCTTAGCTAAACCCAAAACAGCAGGCAACAGAATTCAGCCGCGGAGCTTTAACTCTCTGCCAGCAGCTGCCAATTTGCAAGCCAACTCTAAGCCTGATCTTTCCACCCAGGGTGGGCACCCCCCGGATCAAAATCAGGTCGCACCTCCGAGAATGAATATCAAAACAGTACATTCAAGAAGTTTCTTTGGGCTGACTACCTGAGCCTGCAAAGGACCCAACTGTTGTAAAACTCCAAGAGAAAAATTGGGAAGAAAGGAAGGATAGAAAGGCAGGAAGGAAAACACACCAAGAGCCACCTTACCTGGTAAGTAATAGAGGGGTGGTTTCAGTCCAAACATGGTTTAGATCACTGATCCAAGGCATCCAGAAGGGAAAATAAACCAAAAACCCAGCGATTATTTTTTTTTAAAAAAAAAGGAGGGGGGGAGCCGAGGAGAATAGGAAATAATGATAAATAAGTTGGAGGAGTCTGTTAAAAAAGCAAATTAAAAAACAAACAAGCTGCGCCTGGACTAAGGAGGGAAAAAATTAAAAAGGACCGCTCATATATATATATATATGTACGTATATGTATATATAGGAGTCTTCGGTCAATTTTGCGTCAGCGCAACACTCAACCTGACTTCTGCAAACAGCTCTAGTCGGGCACAGCTTGTCTTCTAGGCTTTCCCCCCTTTTTTTCTCTCCTTTGCTTCTTCCACCTTCCTGGTTGCCTTTTTGGAGTCCGGTGAGATGCAAAAAGAGAGAAACATGCGCGCGCGCACACACACACGCGCACACACACACACACACACACACACACACACAGAGACAAGCCAAAGACAGAGAAAGAGAAACTAAAGGAAGAAGGCAGAGGGAGCAGAGGAAGGAGGTGGCAGCTCGTGGTTTGTTTGTTTGTTTTTTCCTCTTCTCTCCCTTTCCTTTTTCTCGTCTTTCTTTAAAACAAAACCAAAAAAACCCCCCTAAAAAATAGGTATATCCCCGAGAATCTCTCTCTCCTTGACGCTTCTTTACTCAGGAGGACGGCGAGCGCGCGAGGGGGAAAAAAAGCACAAAACATAAAAAAATAAGCAGCAAAGAGGAGGGGAAGAAAAAGATCAGAGGAGCCCCCCCCCCGTCCTGTCCGCGAGCCCCTTCCTCCATTCAGCGCCTCCTTGGACGTCAAGGGTAAGGGGAGGGGGGCAGGAGGGAGTCAAGGGGTCTCTTTGCAAAGGGGCTCCACGCTCAGCCTCGCAGGAACAAGGAGAGGGAAAAGGGGAAGGGGCGCGGGGGGGGTCCTTGCCAGGAGGGGAGGCGAGGAAGGCAGCGGCGTGGAGTTGCGCGCGGCGGTTGTCAAGAGGAAACGGGGCTTTGTTTTAGCCTCCTCCTTAGCGACTGGTTTACAAAAGGGAGGGGGGAGGGTGGCGGCGGCGGCAGAGGGCGGGCGAGGGGGGGGAGAGGTGTGGAAAGGATGCGCGGCGCCACTGAAGGGTCTCTTCCCCTGCCTGCCGCCCCCTGCCCGAGGGTCCTGCTGGGGACGGCCAGGTGCTCAGTTGAGCCCCCCCCCGAAAGGGCAGGGAAAGGAGCGCCGGTGGCCGCGGAGCGCAGCTGGCACAGCCTGCCAAGGTCCACCTCCGGCGCGGGGGGGGGAAGGATAGATGGTCCCAGCAACTCGGAGAGGAGGAGGAGGGAGAAAAGAAGGAAGAAAGAAAGAGGAGGAGGAGGAAGGGAGAGGAAGAGGAGGAAGAAAAGGAGAAGGACGGAGGAAGAGGAGGAGGAGGAGGAGGAGGAGGAGGGAAGGGCAAGGCAAGCAGGCAGGAGGAAGGCTGCCAGCCCCCGTCCCTTCCAGCCCCTCGGAAAGGAAGCGCGAGCGAAGAGAAGGAAAGCCGAGCGGGGGCCGCAGCCGCGGAGCCTCCCCCCCCCCCCGCCCCGATCAATTTTCATGCAAGAATCATTATCGGTAAATTGGAAATCTGGCGAACTGACAGCAAAATTTGTCTCTGCTAATGAAAGAGCCGAGCAGAGGCGAAGCCTCCAGCATCTGCTCCGGCCGAGAGACGAGCCGCCTCCGCCGCCGTCCGCCGCTTTCCCCCCGCCGCGGGTGGGTCAGGCCGGCTGGCTTCTCGCCTTCGCCTCCTTCGGGGTTTTCACGCCAAGGGAACAGAGGACGGGGGGGGGAGGAGGAATTTAAAAAATGCCACTTGAAAAGGAAAAAGGGAGGAAAAAAAGAGGCTGGGGGGGGAGAGAGGCAGCCCGGAGGATCGGCAAGCAGATGGCTCAGATGAGGGTTTTTTTTTTCTTCCCCACCCACTTCTGGTCTTTCAGGGCAGGAGAAGGAGGGGGGGGGGGTCTGGAAGTGCAAATAAATGGGCCAAGTCTTCCTCCTCCCATCCACCTTCTTCCTAGCCCTCCGCCAGGGTCCCCTCTCCCCCACAAGGGTCTCTTTTCCATGGGCGGTCCAGGAGGAAAAAAAAAATCTCTGGGTACAAATAAACGTTCCCCCCTTTATCCCGGCACACCCTAAGTTGCTGCCGGGTCCCCTTGGTTTTAAGGAAGGCAAAGGAAGGGGGAACCTGCCCTTTTCCAGGGGGAGCCCCTTCCCCTCGCCTCCTCCCTCTCTCGCTGGTCACCCCAAACGCAGCCAACCCGTCCCAATGACTAGCAGCCTGGGTGAAAGGTCATTCGTTTGGGGTACAGGTTAAGGCGCTGGCCTAGGAACCAGGAGATGGGAGTTCTAGTCCCTCCTTAGGCATGAAAGTCAGCAGGGCGACTCTGGGCCAGTCGCCGGAGGTGGTGAGTTCTAATCCCACTTTAAGCAATGAAAGCCGGCTGGGTGACTTTGAGCCCAACCCATCTCACAAGGTTGTTGTTACAGGGAGGGGGGAAGGAAGAGGAGGAAGGGGTTTTATGGCCATTCGCTGCCTTGAGTTACTTTATAAAGCAATAAAAGCAGGATAAAAATCTAATAAATTTCGGACTGAATGCAGCTCTTGCAAACTGCGCCTCTTTTACAGATCGTACACTTTCCTCTGAGCTTTCTGTCTTTGGGGGCCAAGCAGAGAGCTAAAGGCAGATTTTGCTCCTTGATCCAACCTGAATCTCTCTCTTTCTCCCTCCGCTCACCCAGTTATCTTGCCCTGTTGCCCAAAAGGAACTTGTTTGCTAAAGCAGAGTCCCTGAAAGTCCCCAGGGTCCTTGAAGGTCATCAAGACAAGCCCAGCCAACACAAAACACGGGGGGGGGGGGGCTTGGCAAAGCATATAACTCTGCTCCCCGGGTTTTCGGGAAAGGCTTGTCTTGTGCAAACTCAAGGAACCTGGTCTTCAGGGACATCTGCTTTAGCAAACAAGTTCCTTGGGAACAGGGCAAGATAACTGGTGGGGAGAGTAAAGAGAGAAAGGGTATCCTTGAATCTCAAGGGCAAAACTGCCTTTAGTATGCATGGAAAGACAGAAGTCAGAAAAGTGTCCGAACCTGCAGCGGCGCAATGCATTAAAAATGCATTTGGCATTCAGGGCTGGTTAATTGAATCAGCAAATCTCCAATTTAAAAAAAATTACAGAACTGGGTAAGAACAAATTCTAGATCAGATGACCATTTTTAAAAGAGACGCAGCAGATATTTGAAAAAATATATTTTTAAGAAACGCCGTCGCTACAGGCTGCCAGCCCTGGAGTTCCACAGAAGTCTTTAGCAGGCAACTTGAAAAGACGAGAGGAGTGCGGCTACAACTCACACCCACACTTCCTCTGGGGACGAAATGCGCCATGTCTCCTTTGATGAGCTCTCACCTCCTAAGCCTGGAGTTCAAGAAGGTGGGGGGGGAGACCGGTGTCTCTGCCTTGCACAGAGAAGCCACATCCTGTGCTGATAATGACATCCCTTTAGAAAAGCTTCAAGAAGGCAAGAAGAGCGTGAATTTTCACAGAAGCTGAAATAAAGGCCCCCAAGTGACAACTGCCCAGGAGGTTCACCTCTCCAGCGGGCCTAGACCCCAACTCCAACGTCCAGAGGACCCTCTGAAGTGGAAAGAAGCCAGCAACTTCACGGTATCATCAATCTCAATGGCTGGATGTGTATCCACTCGTGCAAGCATTAGAGTCCAACTCCAAAGAGGAGAAAAAGAAAGAAAGAAAGAAAGAAAGAAAGAAAGAAAGAAAGAAAGAAAGAAAGAAAGAAAGAAAGGAAGGAAGGAAGGAAGGAAGGAAGGAAGGAAGGAAGGAAGGAAGGAAGGAAGGAAGGAAGGAAGGAAGGAAGGAAGGAAGGAAGGAAACTATTTTTTGTAACCAGTGACTTGGGAGTTTGGAGGAAGGAAGTTACGCTGTTCAGAAAGAAGACCTCTGTGTCTCATTGTAACTCTACTAAATTAGGTTTGCAGGTTCTGGGCTGGTGCAGAATCAGCTGCCCAAGGTTACTCAGGAGCAAAAAGAAATTGGAAAGACCTCAGTAGTTAACTTACAAATATATATTTTGTGGAAACTTTCTCTGTAGAGTACAAATGGGAGCAAAGCAGTCTCCTGTCCATGCTGACCCAGACTTACTTGCTTACTTTTAGCAGACCTTCTAAGCATGCCCAGAGCCTACAGACTGGGTGGGAGGAAAGAGGACTTCCATGATTCCAGCTCAGTAGTCACAATGCTGGTGAGGAGGCCAATTCAGTCCGACATCCAAAAGGATAAGGGCCACCAAATCAGACCCTGTGAAACCATGTTAGGTCTCTTTTATTCATGAGTTTCTCAGCGTCACATCTAACTTCAGTGTGAGAACTTCCATTTTTGCAAAACATTGTCCATCAAGCCATTAAATGCAGCTACTTCAACTTTCAAGCAAACGTGATGGATGCCCAGAGTTCAGAGACACACACCGAGTCTCTAGCCTCAATATTTATATCAAGGAAGGAATTTCTTTATCAGCAGAGTTGAGGAAGGATCGTGCCCTTGATGGTAAAAAAACAAATTTAAAGGCGTTTCCAAACATCTGAGTTTTATTTTGCCCTGTGGGGTACAGTGAGTGGCACCATCTAGCTGAACTTGGCCTATCTTGGAAATTAAACAGGGTTGTGCATGAATAAACCACAACTGGCTAGGTTCGCCAAACACGGTCACCAAAGGCCAAGACGAGCCCACCCCCCGCTGATTTCTGAACCCGGGTGTAAAACTCAGCCGATGTGCAGGCTAAGCAGTTGAGTTACTCCAGATCTTCCAGACAAACATCTAAGTTTAATCCCTACGCAAAGCCACAATGTGGCTTCCCTGCCTACGAGTTAGCAAATTGCTCCAACCAGGCCCATGGTGGTTTGTGCAATAAACCACAGTTTAGTATTGCGGTTGAACGCTTTTGTTGGGGGCTGACAGGACACGTTTCCTTCCTCCCTGAGGGAAATTTGCTGGAATTTTACCCAATCCAGAGCCTGATCTAAGTCACCAGGAACAGAAGCCAAATGTTGCTTTCCCTGGAATCACCACTTCATCCACCCACCCAATTGTTCCTCTGCAGCAGCCTCTTACTAAGCCCCCCCTCCCAAAGCCGATGCCAATCAGGCCCCTGTGCTGCCCACCCACCTTCCCGAACCCGCGGTGCCTTCAACTGTCATCCCTTTTATACGTTTTTAATTCGCCAGGATTACCCGAACAAGGGTGGTAATTAATACTAACCCCTCCTCTACCGTATATGCTAATGGCATGAGCCATAAAAATTAATTTGCAAACATGTCATTACACAATAGCTGTACAGCCAATAAACCTGCAATTATAGGCCAATCACTGAACAGGAAAAGAGGGAGGGGTGCTCTGCCAATTTAGGCTGGCGCCTTCTTCTTCTTCGTTTTAATTACGTCAAGCTCAAGAGGAGAGAGACTACTTCTCCGAGGTGGACTTGCTCCCAATGGGAGTCTGGCGTGGCTCTGCTAGAAGTGGCCTAACTTGGCCAGGGCTCCTGTGCCCGTCAGATAACTGAGCTCGGAAGGTCAAGGAGTGATGGAGAAGAGACATTCACTTGGTCCTTCGAGCAGAACCCTGTTGAGATGTGCACATTAAGAGCCTCCTCCATCCTTTGGGTGCTTGGGAAAATAGGTTGACCGCCTCTTCTTTGTGGCAGCCCCTCAAATATTGGACCAGTGCTATCATGTCACCCCTAGTCCTTCTCTTTGGTCAACAAAAATACAGGGTTGGAAAGGACCTTGGAGGTCTTCTAGTCCAACCCCCTGCTCAAACAAGAGACCCTCTACCATTTCAGGCAAAGGGTTGTTCAATCGCTTCTTTAAAAGCCTCCAGTGTTGGAGCATTCACAATTTCTGGAGGCAACACCTTCCACTGATTAATTGTTCTCACTGTCAGAAAATCATGAAGCTGCTTAAGTCCACCAAACCAAGCCAAGACAGAGGCCTCCTAAGATCCATGTCCAATACTCAGCTCATTAGGAGACCATATATATATATATATGGATATACAAAGAGGCCAAACCCAGAAATCACCCCTTTGCCATGCCAGAATACCAGGGTGGGAGGACCCCCAAATTCCTGGGCACCCCTAGCCCCTCTAGTGGCATCGAGGCTTCCTCCCACCCACCCCTTATTTTCTCGCTCGAGTGATCTCAGTGCGCCCTGAGTGGAGCTGCCAACCAGGATGAAGACCTTAGCCAACATCCTCGGGGAAGATGCCGATGCCAGGAGAGCAGAGGACAAGAGGTGGCAACTTCTGCACTTGTTTTTCAGGAACGGCCAGTTTTGCCCCTGCACGGTGCCAGCCTGGGTTCCTTCCAGCCTCTGTGCGGTATTAAGTTCACCCGGGCAGCCCAGCTTTCTCCTCCTTTGGCCAATAGGGAAGGGCAGCAGGTGGAAGGTTAAGAACCTCCACACAGAAGGGGGGTGTTCCTTGGGCAACAAACGGATAAAGCAGGGGTCCCCAACCCCCGGGCTGTGGAGCAGTACCGGGCCGCAGCATGCCAGCAACCGGGCCGCACAAACAAGCAAAGCCCCGTCTGCAGGATGCAGGCAGTACACGAAATCACTCACTCTTTGGTCCATGGAAAGACCTCTCTCCACACAACTGGTCCCTGGTGCCCAAAAGGTTGGGGACCTCTAGTATAAAGGTTTGGGGGGCACCCTTGCCGGAAAAAACCTCTGTGGGATGGACACGAGGGCCAAGCAGAAACTTCTCCTTGCTCTTTCCCCAACGAGCTGTGGGCATCTCCCAAATGTACTGGAAGAAGCTGTTACAGGTATTCGAGTTACGACGACCACTCAGCCCAAAATTTATGTTGCTAAGCGAGACCGTTGACAAGTTGAGTCTTGCCCCATTTTACGACCTTCCTTGCCACGGTTGTTAAGCAAACCGCTCCCATTAGTCACACAGTCGTTAAATGAATCTGGCATCCCCGTTGACTTGGCTTGCCAGAAGGATGCAAAACGGGATCACATGACTCTGGGACGCTGCAACCTCGTCAGTATGAGTCAGTCACCAAGCGTCCAAATTTTGGTCACGTAACCCGGGCGATGCTGCAAGGGTCACATGAGGGGGACAACAGGCCATCAGTCACTTTTTTTCAGTGCCGTTGAAGCTTTGAAGGACGAGCTGTAGCTGGTGGGCTTCAACCACATGGTGGCTAGCAAGGTAGAGATCTAGATAGAGATCCGTCTGTGCCTAAAATAGAGAGAGCATTCTTGGGGTGAAAGAAAGCGGATTTTGATTGCTCGTGATGGACTAAATCAGGGCTAGGCAACCTTGGCTCTTTTATGACTTGTGGACTTCAACTCCCAGAATTCCTGAGCCAGCATGGCTCAGCTTGGAAACCTCTCCCTTTCCCCTCAGCATGCCTGGCTCAGGAATTCTGGGAGTTGAAGTCCACAAGTCATAAAAGAGCCAAGGTTGCCTAGCCCTGGACTAAATAAACCCGTTGACCTCAGAGAATCAGGAGAGCATCAAGCAAGGAATAGCATTAAAGGAGGAGATGGCTGAAGGATCCGGCCTCCCTTATACTACTTGGAGGACACTGAATTGGCTGAGGATGCCTAAGTAGAAGAGCAATATGCTCAACTGAATGTCCTCTTAGTGAGTAACAACACGCTGTGCGAATGCAGAGAGACGCAGAGCCTGGTATGCCAGTTACTAGCAGAAACATGTCCTGACAATGATGTATTTTGGGCCAGCAACAAAGCCAAGAAGTTGGCTTCGTGTTGGCAGGCTAAAGTTTGATGTGGACACCAAAGAAGAAGAACAACAACAATCAGGTTTTCTTGCGCTTCTAAGTTCACAGCCCCCTCCCCTCCTGTGCTGCAATTATCACCTTCAGCACTAGGATAATTACAATATTAACTACTTTTCCCACCCTTCCCGGCAGGGCCCCCCCAGTGCCCTCTGGCGTGGAGGATGGTGCCACTGCAGAAGAGAGAGGCCCTGGGTGGTTCTCTTGCAGACGCTTCATTACACAAATTAGGTAACATCAGTAGTGCTAGAAGAGAGCGTAATTTGCAGCGAGGTGGTGTGTGTGTGTGTGGTGGTGGTGGTGGAGGAGATGATGGTGGGTGTCCTTGGTGTTCTCTGAGCTTGGTTCTCTTGCAGATTTTTCATCACCCAAACTAGGTAAGCTAACACTGACTAGCACTGATGATGGTCCCTAGTTGGGTCATGAAACGTCTGCCAGAAAACCACCAAGCTCAAGAGAGCACCAGGGATCCCTCACTTCAACCCTGAGCTACAAATATTCCCCTTTCCTAGAGACCAGAAGATTTGGATGCCGCAGGGGACCAGTCATTCAGCTGGCACACACCCCTTCTTCCTCTTCTGCAGCATCTGCCTGGCACCTCCCTGAACAGCGGGCACACGTCCAGCCCCTCCTTACTGCCAGGAGGCTCAGAGCTCCCAAAAGAGGCTTTGGGGTTCCCTGGGATGATATGTACAATTCTCTTTCCAGAGGTAGCAAAATGAACACTACGGAATAGCGGCAAACACACGGAAGGAGTAGCAACGTTCCTTCATTGCAGCCACGTCCAAAGTAGGCAAGGGATGAAGGAGTCAAAACAAATTCCCTCTCTTTCTCTCCTTTGCCTCTATCGTCCGCTCACAGCTCAGACAAATCCCTCGCTGACCAAGCTGGGCTGGAATTTCTGCAGATCAAAGCATATCAGGACTCCCATCGGTGATTATTCAAAGAGCTGGGTGTGACAAAGTTTGGGGATGATTTGCCCAAAATTATGGGGATTCATCTGGCAGAGGTGAGGCTCCAGAGATGGTGTCGGAGCATGGACATACCACAACTTCCTGGCTTACTAATGCTAAGTGACAATAACAGAATAACAAAGTTGGAAGGGGCCTTGGAGGTCTTCTAGTCCAACCTCCTGCAAAAGCAGGAAGCCCTGTACCATTTCAGACAAACGGTTGCCCAATCTCTTCTTAAAAGCCTCCAGTGATGGAGCACCCACAACTTCTGGAGGCAGGTTGTTCCACTGATTAATTATGCTCACTGTCAGGAAATTTCTCCTTAGTTCTACGTTGGTTCTCTCCTTGATGAGTTTCCATCCATTGCTAAGACATAATGCCCTGCCTTTGGAGGATGCTGGATACTGTTAGATACTGTTGTTTTGACAGATGCAGCTACTGAGAGAAAAAAGAAGAAAGCTGGCAGGCAGATGCATTTTTTTTCAAAGTGCAGGGGGAAACAAGGACCGGACAAGTTCCTTTGAACCCTCCCCATTAATCGAACCTCCTAGGAGTGCTGAAGAAAGGTGGAACAAACCAGAAGGCTTGGAAAGCTGGGCCTCCCTGTTGCCTCTCATCCTGGATCTATAGAAAGCAGCTTGGCAAGGTCTACAACTGTCTACTCTGCTCTTTTCAACTGGAAGGGAAAAATCTATGAGAAATGGTTGGGGGTGTCGGGTAGGCGTAGCCTGGAGAAGAGAAGGCTGCAGGGGACACAACTGCTGTCTTTAAATGATGATGGTCGTCATGATGATGGTGAGGATGATCAGGATGAGGCTGTCCATTCAGTCGGGTCCAACTCTTGGCGAGTCTGTGGACCGGCTCTCTCCACATCTTCTGAGGTAGCACTGCTTCTTTGAGTTGTCCAATGCTCTGGTCAGTTTTGAAGATGTCTGGCCACTGTGTTGTTGAAGGGCCTGGTTTCCTTTTACCGCTAACTCTTCCTAACCTAATTCCTTTCTCCAGTGAATTTGCCCTGCCTGATATGGTGGCCAAAATCAAGCGCGATGAGTGGTATGTAGCAGATGGAACCGGCAGAAATGCTCAGAGAAAAAGTGAAGCCTAAGGGGCTTCAGGTGCAAGAAAACCAGGTTTTGGTGGGACACCAGAAAAAACTTCAACCGCGGAACGAGAAGGTGGTGGTCGGGGTCTCCTGCTTGGGCAGGGGGTTGGACTAGAAGACCTCCACAGCCCCTTCCAACTCTGTTGTTGTTGCTTTGACTCTTGCTGGAGCTGTTTAAGCAGAGATTGGATGGCATCTGTCTGGGATGTCTGAACACTGGCCACCTGCTCTGGATAGAGGATTAGACTGGATGATCTCACAGGTATCTTCCAATCCCGGGAACACGCCATTCGGAGACAGTGTGGAGCACTTTGCCCGCTCGCCCTCCTCCCCAGGTTTTTAGCTCCTGGAAGTCTATAATTTGGAGAGGAGACGGGTTCCCTGCTTCACCGGTCAACCTTCCGGCAGCTGCCAAGATGAGAAAAGATTCATCAACCCACAAGGGATCAAGACACCACCTCGCAGCTTCATTACTACGCCGAAGACGCTCGGCGAAGATTTCTGTCTGCAGCTGACCTTTGATTAATTCAAATGAAGACATCTATCAAGGCGGCTAAATCCAACTCGAAAGGCAGGCAGGCCCCGAACGTGAGCGGAAGATCTTCACGCCGGAGAGGAGCAGAAGGGTTATTTCTATCAATCGGGCCTGGGGTGGTCCCTGACCCAGCAGGGGAATGATTATGAGATGAAGAGGCTTGAAGTCAGGAAGGGATTTGACTCTTTCATCACACGTAGCTTTCTCCTCCGTAGGGTGAAGGTTGCGGGAACTGGGAATTCCTAGTCTAACCAAGAGGTCCAGGGGGTGACCTGACAGCAGTCTTCCAACATTTGAGCTGCTGTCACAGAAAGGAGGCAGTCAACCTATTCTCCAAAGCACCTGAAGGCGGGACCAGAAGGAATGAAATCGAAGAAAGATCCAACTTAGAAGGAAAGAGAAACGTCCTGACAACTAATCAATGGGACAGCTTGCCTCCACAGTTGTAGGTACTCCGTTGCTGGAGGTCTTCGAGAAAAGATTGGACCACCATTTATCTGGAATGGTGTAGGGTCTTCTCCTCCTTGAGCAGGGGATTGGACTAGAAGACCTCCAAGGTCCCTCCCAACTCTGTTATTCTGTTAACTGCACTTCCTGGTAAATTGTACTCCAAGGGGAGCTTCAGAAGCCCTGCAAGATCCACTCCTGACCGCAGGGCAGAAGGACTGTCTCAAGACCAGCTCCATCAATACCCTGGAAAAGCCAACGGTGAAGAGCATCAAAGAGGTTAAGGAAAAGGCCCACCGTGCTCGGATCCCATGGGGGGGGGCATCAGGGGTGTTGAAAGTGGCGAAACCAGCCTGTGGTTTATTCCACCCTGTGGCAAAATTCTAAAATGTTCCCCACATCCCCTGTTTTGCATCAGCCTTCATCCTGGTCGCCAAATTGCCTAAACCAGTCATGCAGCTCCGACTTAAAAGCCCACTTCAGATGCCTCATTGACAGGAAAAGAGATGAAACACTCAGACACTCCAGATAATGCTACAATTTTGAAGAAGAAGAAAAAAGAAGAAGAACCCCTCAAGTTCTTTTTTTTTCTCTCTCTCTCTCCCAGGGATCCGGGTGAGGGAGAGGCAGACGGAAAGGAAAGAAAATGGTCTGGAGGCTTTTGTGCAACTCCTCCAGACAAAGCTGGACCCATTTGCCAGCTGCTGTAAGAAAGAAAAAAGGGGAAATCGAAGTCATTATCTCCCGGATCAAGAACCACCCCCTGGCTTAATAGCCCGATGAGCAGCAAGGCGAGGGGAGAGAGAGAGAGAGAGAGAGAGAGAGAGAGAGAGAGAGAGAGAGAGAGAGAGAGAGAGAGAGAGAGAGAGAGAGAGGATGGATGGATGGATGAAGAGAGAGAGAGAAAGAGAGAAAGAAGATGCCTCTATTCTCTGCATACAAAAGACGGTCCTCGGCAGATCAACTTCAGAGGAGGAGGAGGAGAGGAGGAGGAGGAGGAGGAGGAGGAGGCACTGAAATGCACCCTGCAAGCTATAAACTCTGCCAGGGAGTTGGATCCCAGGAATTAAACAGGGAGGAGGAGGAGGAGGAGGAGGAGGAGGGTGCCCCATCTGAGTTTCAGATGACCCACCAGGAGAGTAAACAGGTAGTCCTCGACGTACGACCACAATTGAGCATTTATGTTGTTAAGTGAGACAGTCAAAGTGGGCACCCTCACGCCAATGGAGCAGGCTGGCCCGATTCTGCCTTTGTGCTTGCAGATCGCAAGATGTTTCATCTCTTTAATTAAGGTGCAGCCGCAGCGATCGGGATGCTCCGTAGGGTTAACGGCCAGCGTGCCAAAACCAAGGCCATCAAAGAATAAAAGCCTATAAAAGTGTTTTTTTTAAGAGCAGCCCCCCCCAAAAAAGAGAGGGCATTCTTGCCAAGAGGCAACTTATCTTTGCCCCTTCCAGCCTCCTCCCGCTTCCCGGGTGCCAGAAGAGTCGGATAGAGGGAGGGAGGGCCAAACCAACAACAGTAACTCTTCACTGTGCTAAATTATCAATCCAGGGCTTTTTAAAAGAAGGACGGACGGACGGATGCCAGCCCTGGCAGCTCGCTTGCACGCCCTCCCTCCCTCCCTGCCTGCCTGCCTGCCTGCCTGGGAGGGAGGGAGGGAGGGAGAAGGAAGGAAGAAGGAAGGAAGGAAGGAAGGAAGGAAGGAAGGAAGGAAGGAAGGAAGGAAGGAAGGAAGGAAGGAAGGAAGGAAGGAAGGAAGGTAGAAGAGGAGGGAGGGGAGGGGAGGGAGGGAGGGAGGGAGGGAGGGAGGAAGAAGGGGAGGGAGGGAGAAAGGAAGAAAGGAAGGGAGGCAGAGGGAGAGAGGGAGGAAGAAAGGAAAAAAGGAAGGTAGGGAGGAGGAAGGAAGGAAGGAAGGAAGAAGAGAGGGGAGGAAGGAAGGAAGGAAGGAAGGAAGGAAGGAAGGAAGGAAGGAAGGAAGGAAGGAAGGAAGGAAGGAAGGAAGAGAGGGAGGAAGGAAGGAAGGAAGGAAGGTGGAAGAGGGAGGGAGGAAGAAAGGAAGAAGGGAGGAAGAAGTGGAGGGAGGGAGAAAGGAAGAAAGGGAGGGAGGGAGGGGGGAGAGGGAGAAAGGAAAAAAGGAAAAAAGGGAGGGAGGGGGGAGGGAGGGAAGGAAGAAAAGCAGGAAGGGTGCAGAACATTCTTTTCAGCATTCCCAAAGGATTCTTCATCCCCACCCCAAACTGCATTTTCTTCTCCAGACAGGTGAGGAGCAGCAAGCGGACTCTGGAGCCAGAAGCCCAAACCCCTCGGGACAAGCCACCTCCAACGTCTCCTCCTACCAGACCTCTGACAAAGGCGCCTGGCGGGCTCAGCTTGAAACCCAACCGTTGGTGATGCAACTCCACCAGCCTCATTACAGCCGCAGCTGTGGCACCATAAAGAGGAGCCAGGAAATCGTAAGAGGGGGAGATCGGGCCAAGATGCGTGTTGCAAGGCAAACAAACATCCTGGTTCCAAGGTGGGGGAGTCTGGCCGGCTTCTCCAGACATCCTGAAAGCCGAAGATGGTGGCCAAAGTTGGAGGGAACGTAGGACAGCCGAGCAGCATCTGAAGAAGACTTTCCTCTTAATTATTTTTTTAAAAAATCCAGAGGACATTGGATCTAGCAGAGAGTAAGACGGGTGGCCTATAAATTTAATAAACAAAATAAAGTGAAGTGTATTTAAGGCCGCTCCTTTTGCAACCTCTCTGATCCCCTTCCTGCCAGCTGCTTTCGAAGCCGCCGAGGCAAAAACTTTAATTTACAGAGCTGTAAGAGAAGAGACCGTGCACTTGTGATGGTAGAAAGGGAGGACCGAAGCCATTAAAAAGCAGCTTTCTCATCTAACTACGAGTGGGTAAATTGCAAGCTATCTGCCTCCAACATTTTAGTATTTCAAAAAAAAAAGCCCATCTATTGAAGAAGCTCTGATAGCTGCAAATTATGAACACGGAGCTGATGACAGATGGAGGAAAAAAGGCTAAGGATAATCATCTGAGGAGCGCATGCAAATGGTCTCGGAGACTTGGCTGTTTTTTTTTTCTTCTTCTTTTTTGCAGATTGCAAAACTTAACTTGCCTTTGATGCCGATTGGAGGGGCTGGGGGCAAGATCTGAGCAGTTTTGTGTTCCTTTTTTTCTTTTCTTTTTTGCAGAACCACAGCCTCACAAGCCGAGGGGAAGGGGGAAGAGCCCATTCAGACTGCAAGGTAGGACCAGGAGAGAGAGAGAGAGAGAGAGGAGCCGGATTTCCAGATGGGAAAACAGCAGAATCCCAAAACAGTTGCTGGAACATCTGCTCCAAAATGCCCCTTCAAAATCATTGCTTGCCAGAGATGCTGCAACGGGGAAGCATCACTCCCCACACCCAAAGTTCTTTTGAGGCCAGCCCTTGACTTACAGCCATTCCTTTAGTGACCAAAGCTACCACATAAAACATAGAATATTAAGGTTGTACCGTCCCCACGGTCCCATGGCTGTAATTCCAAGCTGCTCAGAGTTACCCTGTGGTAAGATGGGCAGCCAATAAGCTTTATAAACAAACAAATAATCAAAATTCAGGTGCTTGGCAACCAGCTTCCATTTACAACAGTTGCAGTATCCCCGGGGTCATGGGATCGCCATTTGAGACCTTCCAAGCCAGCTTCTGACAAGAAAAGTCAACGATCCACTTAACGACCCCATGAGTCACTTACCGCAGTGATTCACTCAACAACCTTGGCCAAAAAAAAAGATCGTAAAATTGAGCAGGCCCCACTTCATGGTGTCTGCTGCCTTGCTTAGCCTGTGGTCGTAAAAATCAAGGACTACCTGGTACAAAACTCCACCAGGTAGAGCAGGGGTCCCTGACCCCCGGTCTGGTGAAGCGGCACTGGGACACGGCATGCCAGAAACCGGGCCGAACAAACAAGCAAAGCCCCATCCGCGGGATGCAGGTGGCGTATGAAAGCAGGGCCCCTCCGGTCCGCGGAGAAGCTTCGCTTCACGGAACCGGCCCCTGGTGCCCCAAAGGTTGGGGGCCACTGGAGTAGAGCACCTGCAACGTACAAGAGGCCTCCTGTGGGCAAAGCCAGTGGCATCAATCTTGATGGCGGACGTGATGCCCGAGGACCACGTTCCGTCAAGATGTCATGAGCATCAAGGTTGCAACTCAGCAGCTGCACCTGGTTTGTGGCTTCCTCCTCTTTCTGTTAACCGAAGGGACTTTACCTGAATCAACGGCCCAACCACCTTTAGGGAAACTGATGGCACAGCTGGGCGTGGCACCCAGCTGGCACTTTGCCTCCCACCCCCAGCTTGGCGCTGGAGAACAAAAGCGTCTGCCCTACCGGGTTGGGCACCTCACCGCTCTCAGCCAGATTTACCTCCCGCTTCTTTTTTCTTTTTTTGCACAATCCAGCAGGTCACGATTAAAGCTCGTTTCGGGGGTGGGGGGGGGACCAGCTACAACATTAACAGGCAAGCAAGCCCAGAAGAGAGAAATTCCACCCCCCCAGTCCCATTCTGAAAAGGAAGGAGCCGTGCCATCTTTGCAACGAGGGCTAGAATTCTGCCATTATCCTGGGGGGCTGGGTCTGCATCAGGCTGGGCGCCCTGGATGAATTTTGCAGCCGAGTGGACAACCGTTTGTCTGAAA
The DNA here is from genome assembly GCF_964194415.1 of Vipera berus. Classification (NCBI taxonomy): domain Eukaryota; kingdom Metazoa; phylum Chordata; class Lepidosauria; order Squamata; family Viperidae; genus Vipera; species Vipera berus. The sequence goes on along the minus strand of NC_138213.1, from coordinate 2,009,726 downwards.
TGATGCCAGTAGTCCTCGACTTACGACTGTTCATTTAGTGACTCTTCCGACTCTTGTTCTTCCCCTGCCGATGTAATAGGAAGCTGACTGCGGTGTGCAGGAAATCAGATAACCGGGAAGAAAGTCTTCTATAAACCCTTTTGCCCAACCTGCTAGTTGGCTGCTAGCTTTCCCACGTGTGAGAAATCCCGACCTTTCGGTTCAGCTTTTCCTCCCGGACAGGGATGATTAATGATTAATGGTTACCATTTTAATGGAGCCAAATTGAGCCACACACCTGCGCTCTGAGCAAAGGCAAAACTGCAGCAGCCGCTGCCGCCGCCTGCAAGTCAGCCAAAGGCTTCCATTCTTCTCCTGGAGCAATTTGGGGCTTTTTTTAGGGGGTTTAAATTTGTTCCTCCAGAGCAGGGGCAGGGGGAGGCATGGTGGGCTTTGCCCCCAACACAGGCAGAAGGCTGGAGAAAGCTGGTTTAGCGGCTCTGGATTTGGCATGAGGGCCAGAGGAACGTTGCCAGCTCAGCCCATAACAGGCAGGTTCCCTGTTTAGTATGCCTTGTTGTGAGTAATTCCTTCCTCTGCACCTCTGCCAGGAGCACTTTAAGCTTATAAAACAAACAAGGGAAGGTTTTTAAAATAGCCTTTTTCCCTGGAGTCGTCTTTGTAATCTCTTCTCTGCCCAGGAACTCGCTGCCATCCTCCCCAAGAGCCCCACTTGAGAGGCAAAGGTGGAAAAAAGGAGAGAGGGAGGGAGAGAAGGAAGGAGGAAAAGGAGAGCTGGCGCCATTCTGCACACAATGTGAGGGATCCTCCACGAAAAGGTGCCACTGCCCTCTAATCAAAGTGGGCACCTGTGGTAGGGCCGTGGGAGTCAAAAAGCCACTCAGCTCTGCTCCGTGCCAAGCCGGCGACTCACCAAGAGCCACAACTCTGAAGAACAGAAAGATCGCCAAGAAAGCTCACCAACTCTAAGAATGTGGGGGCCCAGATTCAAGGAAGAGGAAGAAGACGAGACACCAGTGGCATCTCAAGAAGGCAGCACCCTCAAAAGGTGTGTGTGGGGGGTTCAGAATCACCTTGTCCAGGTAGCTGAGAAAGTTGGTTTGCCTTCAGACGTTGTGGCTGCTCCATCAACGGAGGCTTTTAAGAAGAGATTTGGAGAGCCATTTGTCCAGAATGGAATAGGGTCTTCTGCCTGGGCAGGGGGTTGGACTAGAAGACCTCTAAGGTCCCTTACAACCCTGTTATTCTATGTTCTCTCTGGAGGGACCAAGTTGAAAAGCTTCAGGGAGATTTGATTTTCTTTTTTCTTTGCTCGCTGCCTCCCCAGCTAGGAAGACGCCTCTCCTAGGCCTCAACTGGTCCAAAGCCCAACGGTGATTGGAAACCAATGTCTTATTTTATCACATCTCACTGCCTTCCTGTCTCTGGTCTCCCTGGAGCCGCTGCTAATATTTCAAAACCCATGTCAAAAAGGAAGCCGGGATTCAAATCCTTTGGGATCCCTCTTTCTCCCTCCCCCCCTCCCTCGGTCACAAACCCCAGGCAGTGCTTGCCCCAGTGGGAACTGAGATAAGGGCTCTCTGCGCGGGGCTAATCCTTCACCAGGAGGGCAAGATAGGATTTGGGGCAGGAGAAAATAGGGCACTATATCCCCCCCCATCCCCAAGGCAGGAAGCCAAAGAACAAGGAAAGGTTCCAGCTGCAGGCTGGATCCCAGCTGTGAATCTGCTCTGAGCCCTGATAAATCCTTCCCCAAATCCCATCTCACCCTCCTGGTTAAGGATCAGCCCCCTGCAGAGGGAGCCTTTGGGGAAGAGGCGGGATGAAATTGAGAGGTGACGGGGAGGCAATTGAGGGGGCTTCTCTTTTTTGCACCTGCCCGCCCTGTCGGCTGCGGGGGTGGGGGTGGGGAGGCTGAGCCAGCTGCATCTGGCTTCTGTGATCCCCAGCACAATACCGACGCGTGTGCCGCAATGTGCTCTGATGCTCCCCGCGAGGAAAATTATAAATATATTCAGGTTGGCCTGCCAAGAGCAGCACGAAGGCTCTCATAGCCTTCGCCGGGGTGATAAAAGCTTCGCGGCACAGGAGGAGGAGTGGCGAAAACAACACCCAAAGGGATGACGCAGCAACACCTTCCCTTCCAACTGTCGGGGGAGACACGCAACCTTTTGAGGGAGGGTCCCCTTCGCCTGGGTTGCCACCCGTACACCTGGCCATTTCCTGGAGCCCAGCCTTGGACCTTGGAAAGCCAAGCTAAACCGATCCAGAGACAACGCGCCATCTGTCTGGGGCTCAGCCCCCCCCCCCACACAAGCGCCGATGCTCCAACTGGGTCAGGGTGCAACTCACAGGGCACCGGATCCCTTCGGATCCCTTGGCTACATAATCCCACCCACCCCCATCCCAGTGCAAAAAAAATGGGCCGTTTGCTTGCCAGGCTGAAGCCATTTCGCTTGGCCAGCCCGTCTGCTTTTGCCTTCAAAGTCTGACCCTCTGCTGCCGTTTGGGGGGTTGTGTTTGTGTGGATGGTTAATCGCACACGGTTTTGTTACTCGGGGAAAGAAAGAAAGAAAGAAAGAAAGAAAGAAAGAAAGAAAGAAAGAAAGAAAGAAAGAAAGAAAGAAAGAAAGAAAGAAAGAAAGAAAGAAAGAAAGAAAGAAAGAAAGAAAGAAGAGACTGCTTTTCTTTAAGGGGGGGGGAAACACCCTTACTAGTCTGCAAATAAACTGGTTGGTGGTGAAATTAACAGCGCAACAGGTGGGGTTTCAGCCGACGCCGAGATTCAGCAAGGGAAGAGGGGTGAGGGGTGTTACTTCCACCTGTTGAATTTCTCACCTGTTGCACTTCTGACTGGAATACCCCTGTACAGGATAAGGCCCCTCACATCTCCCAAGCTAGCATCCTCCAGATATAAGCCAAAACTCTCATCCTTCTCAGCCCAGCATGGCCAAAGCAGCTCAGGATGATGGAAATTGTGGTCTCAAAGGAGAAATAAATTAAAGCAAAGTTTTTCACACTTCAGTTGATGAGGATGGTAATTAAAGCACACACACACACACACACACACACACACACACACACTCTCTCACACACACATACTCTCTCTCTCTCTCACACACACACACACATGCTGCAGGTTTCAGATTAGGCCACTTCTTTACCTTTCGTCATTTATTTTTGGTCCCCAATTAAACTGCTGTGGTTGTTAAGTGGATTGTGCCCAATTGTGCGACCTTTTTGGCCACAGTGGTTAAGCAAATCCCTGCAGTTGTTAAATGAATCAGGCAGTTCTTAAGCGAATCTGGCTGCCCGCATTGACTTTGCTGGCTGGGAAGTTCTCAAAGTCATTCATTCATTCATATTTTATTTTATTACTTTATTATTATTTTAGTTTTTAGTTAAATTTAATTTAATTTAATTTTTTAATTTAATTATTCTATTTTATTATTGTTCTATTATTTTGTTAGAAAATTTATATAGCTGCCTACCTGCTCACAGCAGCATACAAATGGCGATCACATGACCCTGGGACGCTTGTAAATACTTGTGATTGCCAAGCCGCGCCCCCCCCCCATTTTAATCATGTAACCATGGGGATGCTGTGACGGTCATAAGCTTGAGGACTTGTCGCAAGTCACTTTTATCCGTTGTAACTTTGCACGGTCACTAAACAAATGGCTGCAGGTCAAGGACTGCTGCAGTATAGACCCACAGTCCTCCCCCCCTTCAGAGTGGGCTCAATGCAACAGGAGTCCAATTCATGGCGTGAATGCTTCCCGTCCCGTGCTGGAAATGAAAAGCCGCCTGCCGGAAATGAAAAGCCGCCTGCCAGCTCTTCGCCTCTGCAGGGAAAGCGGAGGGGGGGGCGGCGCTCTGCAAATGACCCCATTTCTGCCCTCCGGACAGAGGGGAAGGGCTCGGCCTCCTGGGCCAGGGCTAATTCGGGGGAGGGAAGAGAGGGAGGGGGAAGCCGGCATCTTCCCGGCAGTGGTGCATCACTGCAGAGAAGTGAGATGGTGGGGGGGGCCCTCACCCACCTCGTTTCCCCCTCCCACCTCCAAGCGTGCAGCAGCCCCCAAAGTGGGAAGTGTCAATCAGGGTCCCTAGGTGGCAGAGGCAATCAGTGTCACGGTGGGGGAGAGCACACTTGTTCTGCTAACCTGTGCCAGGATCCCCATGGAGATGGTTGACTGGCAGGGGCAGCCTTCAGCTGGGGGGGGGGAAATTCAGAGGAGCAGCTCCCATGCCACTCTCCAGCCCCTGAGGCGGCACACAGCCTGCCAAGAATGAGGCTCCCGGCTGGGGAAGGTGGGAAGTCAAGGACTATGAGAGGAAGAGAACTACCTCCCCAGCTTCTGCACTGCAAGAATCATAGGAACGGAATGGAACAGAACAGAACAGAACAGAAAATATGGAATGGAATGGAATGGAATGGAATGGAATGGAATGGAATAGAATAGAATAGAATAGAATAGAATAGAATAGAATAGAATAGAATAGAATAGAATAGAATAGAATAGAATAGAATAGAATAGAATAGAATAGAATAGAATAGAAGAATGGGAAGGGAAGGGAAGGGAAGGGAAGGGAAGGGAAGAGAAGAGAAGAGAAGAGAAGAGAAGAGAAGAGAAGGGAAGGGAAGGGAAGAGAAGTCAAGTCCACCCATCTTCAGGTTGCCAAGCTTGAGGCACAGGCTGGTGAAGGCGTCCTTCCTGGCAGGGTTTGTCTAAAAGAGGCCCAACCGACAGGCAGCCCAAATCCCCTGGGGGAACGGCAGACAGGCAGCTGCCTCCAGAAGCTGTGAAGGCTCCAACGCTGGAGGTTTTCAAGAAGAGACTGGACAGCCATTTGTCTGAAATGGTATCGGGTTTCCTACCTGAGCAGGGGGTTGGACTAGATGACCTCCAAGGTCCCTTCCAACTCTATTATTATTATATATTATGTACAAACGTAGCCAGTGAGGAAATCAATTCCTGGGCTTCCTGGGAATTGTGCGGGGGGGAGCAGAATCGGAGCTGAGGGATTGATTCCCCCGGCAGCCAGGCATCCGAACAAACCAGCTCTGTCACCCAGGCGGGCCCTCTAAAAGCCACCGGAGGAGATTTATGCTTCCACCCGACTCCAATCCATCAGCGGTTCCCCAGGATGCTGACGGGAAAGAGAGAAAAACCGTTGGGGCTGAGCAGCAGCGGTTTAGCTGGATTGATTCCCAGCAAATGACCTAATGAAATTTGCACACCGTCTCTCCCAACCACCACCACCACCATCACCCTGGTCCTGGCAGACAGGGGGCAGGGGGTGTAAGAGCCCCGGTCCTGCCGTGGGGCATCCGACTTCAAGAGAGCCTATGGGGCAGTGGGCAGCGTAGCCCACCTTTGGCTCCCTTTCTGCCTCCAGCCCCCCCTAAGTCATTGGACTAGATCAGAGGTCCCCAACCGCCAGGCTGTGGACCGGAATCGGGCTGCAGCATGCCAACAACCGGGCCAAACAAAGCCCAACCGTGGGATGCGGGCAGCATGCAAAACCACGCCCCCTCTGGTCTGTGGAAAAACCTCTCTCCACGGAACCGGTCCCTGGTGCCCCAAAGGTTGGGGACCTCTGGACTAGATGACCTCCAAGTTCCCTTCCAACATTATTATTATTTATTAAGCAGAGCACGGGTTCCTTGGTGTGATTCTGTTTCCCGACGGGCATCGGCCAATGGACAGATCAAGGGGACATCAATGGGCAGAGGGCCTTTGAGGGAGCACAACGGACGGATTTCAGCCTCTCTGCCATTTCCCCAACACGAGGAGCAGAGAAAGTGGCCAAACCGCCCTACACAGTTTTAAACCCAGGCAGGAACCAAGGATTCCGTTTTTAGGAGTCTGGAATTCGGCTTCCTCGGCAGAAGGTCGAAAGAGCAGCAGCTTCAAGAGGACACAGAGGGAAGAAGGGACAACAATGCAGATCAGCAAAAGCCACAAAAGACGAGGCATCGGAATTAAAAATCGCCGGCTCAGCACCGGCTCAAGGAGTCCCGGAACTTCTGTTTAATGAAGGAAATTAAGGGCTGGAAGCCATCCATCCTTTGCCCAGAGCGCCTAATTAGAAGGCTGTCGAATTCCCCCACCTGCCCAGCTAGTTTCTGTCCTCAGCTGGAGGGGTCATTTACCTGGAATTAACCCATTGAGCAGCCTAATAAGACAGGTCCTCCTCCTTCTCCTCCTCCTGCATCTCTCCTTCCTTCCTTCCTTTCTTCCTCCTCCTCCTCCTCCTCCATCTCTCCTTCCTTCCTTCCTCCTCCTCCTCCTCCTCCTCTTCCTCCTTCAGGTTTTGTCATCTGTAGACTTTAGCTCAAACCCAACCATTTCCTCCGGTGACGCTTTTGCCCAGGTTAGACATTTAAAGAAAACTCCAAGCAGCTGAGGTTAAAAGTACCACAATTCAAGAGGCCAGACCTCATGATCTGGGTCCCTGTTGCACTTAATGAATTAGAAAGGAGCAATCGAAAGAGCTGTGGTCCAACATCAGCAGAGGAGAAAGTTTTACACAGCCCCCCCCCACTTCCTCCCCCAAAGTCCTTAGGAGTGTGGGGTTTTTTTCCCCCCCAGAAGGATGATGGTCTCTTTAATCTTTGAGTTAGCAAAGGAAAAATGCCTTGCAGAAGCTAAGTGTCCATTAGCTGTGTACTTAAGATGACAGCCCTGACTCACAGGGTGTGAAATCGTCAGTTTTATTTTACTCATCCCGGACTATTATTGCTTGGTCTTCGCCATCATCCCATCCCACCCTTGTGTACTCCTGCCTGACAGTTTGTCCACAGTAACTAATTAGTTTCACACGGTTGCCCTGTTGCAGCGCCTTCCGCTGAGCTGAAATCTCAAGCAGAGGTTTCATTAAATTCCTTTCTGTGCGCAGCCCAGGGAGGAAATTCGGCACAAGGTCCTCACAAGGTCCGGCTCGCGTGCTTCAGAAGGACACAGAACCAGACAACAACGTTAGTCCGAGTGTCTAAAAGTTCTTTAAATGTTTTAAGGTCCCTCTAAGCCAGGGCAGTGGGCAACTAGGACAACCAGACAACCTGTGGACTTCAACTCCCAGAATTCCTGAGCCAGCCATGGAAGAAAAGTGTTTTGGTTTTTGTTTTTAAGCGACTTATGACCATTTTTCACACTTACAACCGTTGCAGCCTCCCCAGCATCACGTGATCAAAATTCAGACGCTTGGCAACCGGTTCACATGTACGATGGTCGCAGCGTCTCGTAGTCACGTGAATCCCATTTGTGACCTTCCGACAAAAAAATAATAATAATGGGGAAGCCAGATTCACTTAATGCTAAACTAAACAACCGCCATGATTCGCTTAACAACTGCGGCACGGAAAGTCATAAAATGGGGCAAAACTCACTTCACAAAGGTCTCGCTTGGCAACAGAAATGTTGAGCTGAACTGTGGTCGTAAGCCAAGGACTACCAGGACAGGGGACAATTCTAGCTTGCCATTGGCAGCTGTGTGTGTGTGTGTGTGTGTGTGTGTGTGTCTGTCTTTCTATAGCCCAGGAGCTCCCCTCAATCCCCAGAAGTGACCCCAAGACTGGGGCTCCATGGAAGACCTGCCTCAGTGGGCAGGACCCAGGAGCTGGCGCACCGCAAAAAGGGCCACGGTTACCCCGGGCATGAATTCAAAGCCAGAGCGAACGTGCCCTCCACCCCGGGAGCCAAAACCCAGCCATTTCCCCAACCGTGCAGCATCTCCTTAGGCCCTTCATCCCCGGGGGGGGGGGGGAGCCAGCCTCCAGGCAGGCAGGAGCAGAGGGCAAGCCTGGGAAGGCAGCTCCACCGCCTCTTGTCAATTTCACCTCTGTTCTTGAATTCTCAGCTTCCCACTCAGCCACAAAAGCGGGCTGCTTGCTGAGTACAAAGTGCAGGCAGCAGGAAAGCAGGTTGCCTTGAAGGTAGAGGAAATCTGTGTGAGGAGGGGGGAGTGACAGGGGGAGGCAGAGAAGCCACAAAATAGGGACTCCGGGATGAAGGGCAGCAGAGCTGTGAGGCTGGGCACATGTCCGGCATCCTCCTGGCTGGCTGGAGTGACCACAATTCCGGCTCCTCCAGGCCCCAAGGACACATAAAGTCTGCCCCCCCTCCCCGCCCATAACCCCCCTCCCAACTACTCTACATGCCTCCCTGTGCATTGATTAACAACTCGAGTCTTCTCTGCCTAAGTCGTGGCTGCCCAGGGAAGAAGCGGGTGATTTATTTTAGCCAATTACTGGTACACTGTCCCCCCTCGTTCCCCGGGACTGCATTTAATTGATTGAAACCTATTGAAAACAAATTAAGCAGCCACCAGATGCAAAGATCTGTTTATTGCTTTTTCCTCCACAAAGAGCCTTTTCTCCACGCATGCATCTCTGTGCGTGTGCCTCTGTGTGTGTGTGTGTGTGTGTGTGTGTGTGTGTGTACGTGCGCACGCACTGAAAGCCATACGAGGAACAAAATGCATTTAGAAAATGTGAGATAAAGGGAGACAGGGAGAGAGAAAGACATCTCTGGAAATCGAGTGCATCAGCAAGAGAGCTTCGCCTTCAGCACCCACCGCGCTGGGACCCCTGCAGAAGGACAGCAAGGGCGGGACCCCTAGCCAGGACCCTTCACTCAGCCGTGGCTCAAGCCCATCTCCTTCCACCCCACGCAAATCAGACACACTAAATCCCCCCCCCCCAGCAGATCAAACCATGCCATCCATTTGCAGAGAGCAGATTTAGAGAGGGGGGTGGGCGGAGAGAGATCTGAAGAGGGAACTTATCCAACAAGTTCTCCTATGTTCACCTTCTGGAGAACGTCCCCCAGGACTCAACAACCTATAGGCCAGTAAGACCCCTTCAAGCCCATTCTTGTGGTCCCTACAAGCGTGGGACTGAAGGCTGGCAGGGAAGTGGTTTTAAGGACCAGAGAATAACAGAATAACCGAGTTGGAAGGGACCTTGAGGGTCATCTAGTCCAACCTCCTGCTCAAGCAGGAAACTCTATACCAAATGGCTGTCCAGTCTCTTCTTAAAAGCCTCCAGTGATGGAGCACCCACAACTTCTGAAGGCAAGCCGTTCCACTGGTTAATTCTTCTCACTGTCAGGAAAATTCTCCTTGGCTTGATGTTAGTTCTCTCCTCGATGAGTGTCCATCCATTGCTTCTTGTCCTGCCTTCAGGACAATATGGAATATGGACACTGCCCTGTGGCATAATGACAATACTATCAAAACGAAGGGTCTCCTGCCACCAAGAGGTTACCCAGAAGCTGGAAGAAACGCTGAAGCAGAGTTGCCCCCCCCCAGTTCTCCTGTCAGGTCTTTTTTCCAGGTTTGGGGCATGCGGCAGCTCTTCCCCCCCCCCCCCCCGCCACCCCCTTCACTTCTCCTTAATGGGACGGGAACTACTGCAGCTTGTTAAAGCTGTAATTATAAATAATTGAGTGCGGGAGAGGAATTCAGTCTGCAGTGGGTAGGGAGGGTGGGAAAAGCACTTGGTGACCTCCACGTGACTGGCCACAGAAAGGGAGGGGGGTATGCAGGGAGGAGGAAAGGGGAACAGAGAGGGGAAGAAGAAGGGAATAGGAAAAGTCAGGCTCAACCTAAAGATCTCCCAGGGTTGATCCCCGCAGCCATAGTTTCTGGCAGGCCAAATTGCCTTCTTAGCGTCGGATGGGCTTCCACCAGACTGAAGATTCCTTGCCTAGATAGGTAATCCTTGACCATTCATTTAGTGACAGCTGAAGTGACAACAGCACTGGAAAAAGTGATTTATGACCTTCTCTCACGACCGGTGCAGCATCCCCGTGATCACGTGATCAAAATTCCGGCGCTTGGCAACGGGCACGTATGCAGGACGCTTTCCTGGAGCCATTTCTCACCCGCTCCCGTTAAGGGAGTTGGTGTAGCGTTGCCTAGATAAACTCTGCCTGAGAGAGCAGACAAATGATGAAGCAACTTCTAAATTCACCTGGAATGCATCAGGCTTGGTATCTAAACCTGGCTGGAATGACCCAAACTGACTTCTGCAAGAGTCATGATGCGTCACAGCCCAGCACACACATTTCCTAGCAATGTCCAGCAGACTTGAAAAGGGCTGGACCTTGGCCAAGATGAGATATCCTGAGTCTGCCTGGAATGCTCCATCCAGCTTTTGACCCAGCCCTTGCTGTGACTTATGGGCAACCTGGTGGTGGCAACCCGCTGAGTGAACCTGGGCCAGCATCAATGTGGCCTTACACACCGTCAATCGGCTGCTACTGTGGCTCAGTGCAAAGTGATTTACTGAAGCTTGAAGCCGATGCAAATGTAATTAGGGACTTTTCATTCTGTACAGGGTCCTCTGTCAAATGATGTCAACCAGGGCTGTCCAACCTTGGCAGCTTTAAGACTTGTGGACTTCAACTCCCAGACTTCCCCAGCCAGAAGGGAATTCTGGGAGTTGAAGTCCACAAGTCTTAAAGGGGCCAAGGTTGGACAGCCCAGGTTTAAACCATTGCTGGACAGTGCCCTGACATTGTTAGCCTTCAGAGAGTCCCTCTCCCTTTCCCAAAAGAACCGCTCCATATACTGTCAAATGCCCTCCAAGCATCCACCAATGATACTCAAGACCCAGTGATGATTCCTCTGCCTTTTGGTCTTCAAGGCAAGCCAGAGTCTCCCCTGGGAGGGCCCCAAATCTCCCCATCCACACTTCCTACTGCAAACACTTGATGGGCCCTGGTTTCACAAGATGGGGTTGTGCAACTTCCTGCTCTGGTCCAAACTGAGAAACCTCCAAGCCACCAGCAGGACACAAGGGTGAGAAGGGCAGAATTGGGCCTCCCACACCTCTTCTCTGTCTCAAAACATCTAACCAATCTTGACACATCTGACTGACTGCCCCCTTATTTCCTTCACATTGTGGGACATCATCTCTTCCCTGCCTGTCCAACATCTGGACCTCCTTGTTCCTTTCCAAGGGAAAAACACCACCTGCTGCCCAGAACGAACAATCGCAATAATAAATGAGGGTCCTCAGCCATCCCAGCTAGGAGCCCAGGAAGTCCTCCTGTGTTGAGGGGTGAAAGAGACCAAGATGCCCTGGTCTGAGGATGGCAGTCTATGGGTTCTTTGGGCAGTGCCATGGAAGTACTCCTGCCTTCTTTCAGATGTTCCTGTTGCTTCTTATCCTCTCCCCCCCCCAAAGCACCTGTCGCTCTTCCGCTCAAGTCTGGGTGACCTTCTCAAGCGTCTCTGCCACTTCTGCTCTCCACGCACACAACAAACAGGAAGCCTGTAGCTTCTCACACCACTTCAAAGCTGAAAGCCCTGCTCTTTCCACAAAGCCTGGCGCCCGGCGAGCAGAGCGTGTGGAATAAGAATGAGCACTGATGCTTGGCCAGTGACTCACAAGCCTGTTGGATGAGTCTAACCTCCTTGTCGGTTTCAGCTCTCTTGAAAACCAGGGCTGAGGTTCTGCAAGACCCAGGCTAATGCTCTGCGGAATGCAGCTGGGAAACGCACCACAGTGCTCTGTCCTGTTCCTCTCCCGCCTCTCCTTTTGATCCTGAGCGAGAGTCTCCAAGACTCTTACTACGCTGTTATTACTCAGCATGCATTAGTGGGAATATTTACCAAGCAGGAGGTGCAGGGAGGAGAAACCCTTTGGGGTCATGGACAACCTAACAAATCCATGTTATGTGAAAGAAGATTTCATGCTTGTAAGGTAGGAAAATCTTCTAGGGCAGAGCAGCCCAACAGCTGAGCTATGTGGTCGCTCTGCCTTCTCCATTGGGGAGGCTCCAGACATGAAGGTTTAAATTCCCAGAATACTCTCTTCTCAGAAAAAGCTGCCGTGCTGGCTAGGGAATTCTGGGAGTTGAAGTCCACACATCTTCAAGTTGCCACGGTTGAGAAACACTGTTCTAATCATTACAGCAGGAAGGGGATGAAACCAGATTTATCTTCACCTCCAGTCCTCTGCAGCTGTCTTCTCAAGTTCAGACGGGATTGCACAGAAATGCCTGCTTTCCTTCTCACTGCAAGAAGCACCCCATCAACTGGCTAAAATCAGACTTAACTGGCATAGTTCAGATCCATTCTGGATCCGAGGCCTCGACTCCAGCCCAGGAAAGCCACTCCTTCCTTCCGCTCTCTCGGCCTTCCTGCCAACCACGTGGAAAAAGCTGGCAGCGCCAGGAGTCCCGTGTCTCTCTGGTGGCAACAGCTCAAAGCCCATTAGACTGAGTGCCGAAGTGTTGCCCGTGGCTCGTCAATTATTCAGACAATAATTGCACCCTTATTTAAAGTCTAGACTCGTGTCCGCGGCATGCCAGCCTGCCAAGCGCCATTGATAGCTCACGCCACCGGCAGCCGCGCTCCCCGCCTCCCACCCCACCCGAAATGCATCCATGGAGGAGGTATCTGCTGAATTAGTTAAGCCGGCACGTCCAGGAGGGCAGCGTGTACTTGGGTGCAAAGTCAGAGAGGCGACAATTAATCTCTCTCGCCGCTTCTTGTAACTCGGAGTCATTCAATCCTAACCTGAACTCGGCCTCCGGGATCAGCGGAGGGTCAGCTGAACACAAGAGCACTTCAGCGCCAAGCTTCTCAACCTTGGCAACCTGAAGTGATGGGGACCTCAACTCCCAGAATTCCCCAGCCATGTAGCTTCCAAGTCTAGAGGACATCCACATTGCTTCAAAGACCAAGTCCAGATAGCTTCAAGGGCGAGAAGAAGTAGGGGAGAAAGAGGGGGCCCTTTTTGCCATGGGCTCCCCAGCCAGAGTAGGATCTGATTTAGCACACAAGAAACCCAGGAATAAGGGCAGTTGATGTAGCAACCCATGATTTGCGTTCATTTCCCACCTAACATTTTTTGAAGGAAAATCTTGCCTAAATATGGTGTCTATGCTTGGAGGCTATTCACAGATCGCTAGGGTAATCTATAACATCATAAAAATGTAAGGATTTGGGAGACACCTTGGAGATCCATTCCAACATTCAAACTCCATGCTTGTTTGCATAATCATTTGGTCTAGAATTATGAGGGAGAAGAAACAGCACTCAGCCAGACCTTTTTTCCTATATTATCTATGAATAAAAACACATCTGCATTCACACAAGATGGTTAATCTGTAAGATCTGATGACACACATCCCCCAATCTTAGCTAAAGTCAAGAATAGACTTCTTAATAAGTGAAAGATGCAGCCAGGTCCTCAAAAATGGCTTTGCTTACGCAATTCCCACTTCTCTTCTACTTCTGAGAAACTGTCATGATTCAAAGGACAGTTAGAAATCTCCCTCACCTTTTAAGTTTTCTTTCTTTTCCAAATTCCCTGGATGATGATGGTCACCGTTATCCGAAAGAGCTGGCAGCTCCTACCAAACTAAACCCTACTGTCTCCTCATTGTGGGCAAACAGCAGAAAATCACCAGCCTTTAAGTGAGCTGCTAAATTCAGTCACTCAAGACCATCCATTTTAGATTCTCCTGTCTGATTATGATGGCCCTGCATTTTGTATCCGAGTATGGTAGCCCTTAGGAGGAAATCAATAATTCTTGTTGTAACCCCTTTTAATGGAAATAAAGGAGGTGGCCGAAGGATGAAGCAGAAAGTCTAGGATAAAAGAGGAGGAATAACACTGACCCACCCAAACTTGCCATTCATAAATCACCCTGAGCTCTCAAAGAAACACAGTAAATGGGTTGTTCTCCCTCCGTTCTAAATTGTTCCTCTGAGCCATCAGGTTGAGCATTGGGTCAACTCCAACGTGGCTGAGGTAAATGCACTTTTCCCCCCCAAATGGATAAATAAGGTTCTTCTGCTGATGGTCTCCCAGCAGCCGAGTAAGACATGACAGAAAAAAAGGAACTTGGTTTGGTTTGGAGTATTTGGCATGTCTTTAGTCTGAATAAAGAGGTCTTCTCCTCCACACCTTACAGGACATTTAGAAATGTGACTTTTGAGGAATTGCACACAAGAGTTCAGAAACTGTGAACTTGCCCAACCTTGACTAGTCATGGGAGAAACCACAGTGCCACATAGCAAAGGTGGTAATCAAGGATGGATCCTGGACCAAACCATTCCACCTTGGAACTGGGTTTTTGTTGTTGTTTTTTTGCTGGTTGGCTATCAGGCTGAGTTAAGATGGCATACTTCATCAGATTCTAAAGCCAGGGGCAAGACCAACTTAGTTATCTGTGGAGAGAGACACAAAGGCAAAGATCTAGAATGTGACATTCCCCTGCCCCCCCCTTGAGCTTATGGGCATGGGGGGGGGGTATTAAAATGATTAAGGAGGACCATAAGCTTCTTGGAAACCTGAACAGCCTTCTCCCCATTCCAGACAAGACATCCATCCATACCCTACAATTAAGACTTAGCGATCACTTCATGCTCCAGGACAGATAATTGCTATGGCCTCTGACCTTGCCTTTTTCCAAGGGTCACTCTACAGGTCACCCTGGGACTCATAAATATGCCAAATGTGTGCATAAGCATGAAGATGGACCAAGTCCCTGGAAGGGATCTTCTCCTTGAGACCAAGGAAAAGAAGGGTTGTTCGTCAACTGTTCACACATCCGTCTTATCTCTATGGACAACTCCAATCTAGCTTTGTTTTTGTCTTGATTGCCCAACGGGGTACGGAGAAATATAAAGGAAGTGGTTAAAAGAGTCATCCCAAGATAAGGACAACACAGTTGGGTCTCATGTCCCATGACAACAAATGTCAACACAATATTGATTTAGCAAGGATTGTGTGCTACCCAGTTAAACACAAAATGCATCTGAGAAGAACTAATCAGCGAGTAGGCCAATGGACAAGTTGAACATCATGCGTTCTTCACCCAGTAGAAGAGAAGCAATTTGCAGAGCTGATACACCCTGCTGGCCAAGAGGCTTGACCACTGACGCTATCTCCTCTTGTCCTTCCTGCATGCTTATCCATAACCTAAAAATATTTCAAACAAATCAAAGTCACTAACTACAAGTATGTTGACCTTCAACTGAGAAGGGAGGACAGTTCTTGAGGAAGCTCACAAGAACACGTCCAAACTTGTACAAAATCCCTTCCATTCTTGAAATGCAAGTCATATCACCACCAGATCTGGTAAGCAAAGTTCAGAGGAAGCCATACCAGCATCTTGCCTAGAGGGGTGTGTGCAGACCACAAAACATCACACCTCCAGGCATCCGGTTATCGATTTCAATCTGCCTTTTCCACTTTGCCAGGTAACAACAAAACACAAGGCACAGTTTAATGAAGGCTTGGGGACCCACCTCTCTGGGACCTCCAGAGTTCTCCTCATGCCACCCGTTGACTTTTTTTGTGACACTGCAAACACTGAACCATCCAATGCAAGACCAGCTGCAGTGGAATAATGCTAATTTTTTTTGGGGGGGGGGGAAGCAAAGACAGCCTCAGAATTTTACTGCCAGAGATTTCAGGAACACATCAGTTCTTTTTTTCTTGACAGGCGTGAAAAGTCTTGCTGATGACCCCTGCTTTCAGCTTCCTTATCACTCAGATCTAAGGGTCCCTGGAGCCAACTTAGCTTTCCCAAAATCAGCTGTCCCCCGCTGAAGGCAAAGGAGTCCTTCGGGTTGTGTTCAGCCCTTGATGAATTCACAGAGAAAAAGAGTTTTCAAGCAATAAAGAGAGGGCATCTGCCACCACATTCTACATTTTCCTAGCTGCCTCCCAACTGGGTACTAGCCAGGCCTGACCCTGCTTAAGTTTCTGGAGCTCGTAACCAAAGCAGAGGGCGAGATGAAGATTAGAAGGAAAGGAGACAGAGGATCAAATGTGTCTCTCTAGCATTAAGACGGTGTTAATGAAGCTAGATGCTGAATACTCTAATTTGCTGCTCTTAAGGTAAGGATTAGCAAAGAAGCCAAGAACTTTGAAGATCACAGAGAGCTTGGCTATTTTTGACGGAAAGGTGCAAATTCACAAGTATCGCCTAACCCAATATTTGCTTGGCTTCCATCTCCCGTGTCTCCATGGTCCACCTTTGCAAATCTACTGGTGGCTCTTCTTATTTGGATCACACCGACTTCTAGGATCTTCTGTGGCCCAGATTCCAAGTAGTCCCACGCTACCAAAAGCCACCATCCTGATCACAGGGGCTTCAGAAAGAGTCAAAGGGTGTTTTTTTTTCTAACCAGGAATCCTCCTCCAGAGGCTTCAGGAGCGAAACCCACAGGATTCCCAGCCGAAAAGGATTATGGGAGATGTCCTCCCCATACAGGGTGCAAGCTTAGGAAATATAACTTGCCAAAGAACAAGCTGAGGGGAGAGACTGGGAGGCCCCAAGGAAAGAAAGCAAGAAATTGTTAAGAGTTAAGTTGGGGAGGAAAGCCAACACACACTCTAAATTGCAGCATTCACAAGTGCTCTGAAACCAAAGCATGCATTCTTGATGTAAATTGCTCTTGAGAGGTTGCATTCTTTTTCTCTCTCTCTCTTTCTTTCATCCCTCCATCTCTCCTCAACCCTGTTTGCTCTGCTTTCCCCTCCCCGATGCCTGGATTGAGAGGATGGGGGGGGGAATCCACTTACTGCTTCAAACGGACCCACCAGATCTTGGTCCCCAGTCCTCCAGGGGCTCAGCGCTCTCCAAGGCCGTCTACAGGAGAGCAGGTCACCATCTTCTTTCCAGGAGAGACCCCACTCCACCCCTTGGACCCTGGACAGCAGGTCCCAGATCCCCCCTGCCTCAAGCCGGTGAGAGGCCTAATGCAAAATTAAACCCTGACATCACCCTGTAACGGAGAAGCTCAGCACATGATGAGGTCCCCTTATGAAATCCGGCTGCTTCCAGGGGCACGGGCTGGGGATGGGGGAGAGGAGGAGAGAAAGAGAGGGGGAAGGACTCGGACCCCCCCACACACACCCTTTTTCCTGGGTAGGTTGTCCTTTAAGTAAAAAGAGGAATCCTCCCCCCTCTTTTTGGCTAGGTGTTGAGCTGTACACACACATACACACACAAACACACACGCTCAGATTACAAGCCGCTCCGCTCCGGATGAGCGGAACCGTCTGCCCTGCCAGGCATCTGCCTGACCTCTGCCTGCTAATCCTCCCCAGGGGAGGGAACTCTGATGCCCTTAGAGCTTGGCAGGCACCCTTTGGCCTTCTCTGCAGGAGCAGGGCACAGCCTGCCCTCTGCCGATTAGCCTGAAGCCCTTCTAATAAGCAGCCCCCTTGCAGCTGGCTTTCTTCGCTGGGGGGAGGAGGCTGCAGAACCGTTCTGGCTTCCCTGGAAATATCTGTCTCCACGTTGGCTACAGCCCCTGCCCCCCCCCCCCCCGCCCTAGACCAGAGTTTCTTAACCTTGAAGATTCCTGGACTTCATCTCCCAGAATTCCCCGGCCAGCATGCTTGATGACCATCATGGCTGATGGCTGACACGTGGGCTCAATTACGGTTGGAAGTCAAAGGCTACCTGCACTTTAGTTCAGTGTGTTTCTCATCCTTGGCGACTTGGACTTCCACTCCCAGAATTCCCCAGCTATTCCTGACTCATCTAAATTTAGAAGGTGTGTCGATTCTTTGAGCCCCTCTGAGGCTCAGGTCCACCACATCTTCTGCCCGGGGTCTTCTTCTCATGCCCCGACTATGCTACTTCCAGCATCCCGCCACAGGCAGAGCCACCAAGCCAGTCTCGCTCTGGCACCCAAAGGGGCATCTCCCAGCCGAGGGGGGGATAGATAGCCAGACCACTTTGGATGGCCTTTGAACAAGACTGCTGAACACAGAAGAAGTCCGGAGTTGGAAAACAGACAAAGAAGACGCAAACTGAGAATGACCAAGAAATGCCCGTGCCGAAGAGCGACGTGATCCTGCCCCCATGGCAGCCCTCAACCCCCCCTCTGTGCCAAGTGCATCCCCTTCCTTGGCCATTACTCAGCTGCTCAATCTTAGCAGATAGCGAAGCCCATTTTCTGCAAACGCCTGATTCTGCAGAAGAAGAATTCCGTGTACTGTATCTCTGAAAACAACCCTTTGGCTTGTTTAAAAATAAAAAAAAGAGGTCAGGGCTTCGTTTCTGAGCAAACAGTTAATTCCTTTCTCCACTCAGGAGTTTGTCTTCCGTTTCTCTCCAGACCAAGAAAGAAAGGAAAGAACAAGAGGTAAAGGAGGCCAACATTCCAGCTGGGATTAGCTATCAAATAACTTTGCATTTAAAAACCTTCTCTGTCTCTGCTCCCCCCTCCCCAACCCTCTTTGCCAAAGGACCAAAGGCCAGGGGTTAAAGGAGAAGACTGCAAGGTCAGGAAGTCATCACCTCTTGGGACCTTTTTCTTTCAGCAAATAGTTGGGCAGGTAGAGTTTAATTAGCACGCCAGAAATAGAGTGACTGGCTAAAAAGATTTAGCCACTTTTCCTGCAACCGGGCTGTCCTAATTTGGGTGATTGGAACACACTCAGCCCCTCAGTTTCCTGCTCACATCACATCACACATTACACACAGACACAGACACAGACAGACAGACAGACACACAAACACACACACACACACACACACACACACACACACACACACACGGAACAAGGCTAGCGCCCCATGCCACTGGTCTGCCACTTTCTAACTCAGAGTTGGCAGAAACCAACAGTCATCCATGCGAGGGTCCAGAGCCCGCCCTTCCGTGCCGTACCACATCATGCAGGAGAAAAGCAAAACACCCCAAGAATTCAGCCTTGGGAGGAAAAAAAAGAGGAAAGATCTCAAATGATGCCCAATGCAGCCCTGGGCAAAACCTTCCCAATGCCACTTTGGGAAAGAAAAGGTGGGTGAGCAGAACCCCAGGCCCCTCCACCTTCAACCCAAACGGGTCGCACTTATTCAGAAATGCACGTCGGGCCTTTGACTTTCAGCAATGGGAGGATACTTGGAGTCCTTCTTCACCCAGTGGTCATCTTTCCCATCCTGGAAAATACCCTGGCAATACAGAAACCAGCTCTGTCTGGTCTGGGCAGCCACCGAAATCCAGAAGGGGGCGCCACATGTCCAAATCCAGCTTTGAAGCCATGGTCAAAGGCAACCACAGGGGCTCCATTTGGGCTGAAGCCCCCTCCCCCCAGAGGAGGCCAGGCGCCCCCTTAGCCAAGGAGGAGAACTTTCACTCACTCAGACTCTGAAGCAAAGAGGACCAGGTCTTCGTTCCCAACATGATGGCCTTTCAAGGGGATTTGAGCCGGGATCCTGGCTGCCAGGCTTCCCCCAATCTCTTGCAGAGGGCGCTCCTTGAAGACCGCCAGCGCCCCTCCCCAGGACAGCCACCGACTCAGCTGGGGCAGCCCAGCAGCTGTTCCTGGGACTGTTCAGCTCAGAGAGGAGACCCCCCATCCACCGCTCGCAAGCACGTCTTCCCCCTTCCCCATGCTCAACTCTTGTTCTGGGGGGGGGGGTTGCTGAGGAGGGGGACGTCCCAAGCTGAGAGAGCTGTGGCTCTCCCACCACCACCACCACCGGCAAACGGCTTCTTTGCTCCCCAGCCAGCCAGCTGCCTCCACCACCGCCTGGCACTTGATAGCAACCTTGTCAAGACTGCTGAGTTGTAGCTGACCCCTCACCTGCAGCTGCTAATTAAGGTTCCTCCGTGACAGTTCAAGTGTGCTTCGCCTCCAGTTTGCAGCACCAAAGCCCCTAATTGGAGGAGATTTTTCCTTTCTCAATAGGGCTGGATTCCTCCTGCCTTCCTTCGCCCTCCCTCACTTTTTATGGCTAGTCCAGCCCCCCCCCCCCCCCGCAAATATTACATTTCCTCCTGGTGTTTACCTCTTGGGAAGCATTGCACTTCCTCTTTGTCTGTGCCTCTGGGGGCAACAAGGAGGTGGAAGGAGAGGAGAGGAAGAGGAAGGAAATGGGGGGCAGGGGGGGTGTCTGCACACCCTGCAGGAAAAGAAGGAAGGGGGGGGAAGAGAAGAAGGGGACCTCAAACCTCCAACATTTCCTTAAGGGGCCCAAATTTCTACCATTTCAGAGAGTCCCAAACGATTTGGCACAGTCCCTGTTCGGAATTACTGTCTAGTTTGCCAATCTAAGCCGTTGCACACAGGAGGACAATCTTCTAAAAACGTCCTAGAAAGAAATCGAGAAGAAACATTTTCCCAATTGAACAAGAACGGCAACACTGCCCCCCCCCCCCGCAAAAAAGTCCAATTTTGGTGAATATTTAAGAAAAAACTTCTACGCCGTCTCTTCCACTGAAGAGCCGCGTGGAACTGGGAGAACCTCTGAAAGGGTCAGGGGAGCGCTCGATTAAATGTGAACTAGCTAGGAAGAGAAATGGAACTTGATACAGTTGGATGGAGAATCTAAGGCAGGGCTCCTCAACCTTGGCAACTTTAAGACTTGTGGACTTCGACTCCCAGAATTCCCCAGCCAGTCTGGGGAATTCTGGGAGTCGAAGTCCACAAGTCTTAAAAGTTGCCAAGGTTGAGGAGCCCTGATCTAAGGTACAGATTCTCTCCCCTCCTATGTGACCTTGGCTCCCCTTATTGTCCTGCCCGCTGTTCTCATCTTGGCCCAAACTTTGAGCCAGCCCAGAATGTCTCCACCAGGAGGGCCACTCCTGGGAATTCTGAGAGCTGAGGTTGACACAGCAGAAGAGTGTCCTGCTTGGAGAAGGTAAGTCCTTGAAAGCTCGGGGTTCCTAAATTTGCCTCCAGGCCCTCATTCACTGAGCTAAGTCACCTCAGAGTAAATGGGGAGAGGCTCCTTTAGAACAGGGGTCTCCAAACTTTAAGACTTGTGGGTTTCAACTCCCAGCATTCCTCAGCCAGTCATGTTAGCTGGGGGATTCTGGGAGTTGAAGTCCACAAGTTGCCAAATTGCAGCATCCTTCAATTCTTTTTAGCTAGAAAGACACCTCAGGTTGAGTGCAAAACTCTGCCCTGATGCTGGCAGCCTCTTTGCCTTCCCACATCTCCATTCAGAACCCGGTGCACGAAAAGGGGAAGTTTTGTTCTTGGGAAATTGCCGAAGAGCGTCTTTCTCTTTGAAGTCTTCGGAAAAATCAGCTCTCCAGTTTGCCCGCCAATTCGGTGGAGAGTTTCCAACGGCCGCTGCAGTTCAACCTCAACGGCCTCTTTGCACAATGGTTGAGAAGCAGAACAAGTCCCAGGTTGAGAGTTCGGCTCCTCACCTCGCCTGCATAATCTTGCCTGGGTTTCTGGCCAGAACCTGACAGATCTATGGAGATCAGAGATGTTTTAGCAGGGAGAGGATGGGGAGGAAGAGGAAGAGGGAGACAGGCAGAGCGCTGAGCTGACCCCCATAATCTGTCTGAGGTGAAACAGAAGAAGGCTTGTCTCATCCACGGGAGGGAGAGGTCAGGAAGGGCAGCTCTGCTCCAATGTGGCCACATTCCTGGGATTCGTGCCTGGCCGAGCAGCTGCTGTCAAAAGCCTGGCTCCTCTTCTCAAGCTGGAGTAGGTAGGGCACAAGGTCCAGAGGAAAAGGCGGGCACCAGAAACCCCTCTGCATGTTGGCACCTGCCTGTCTGGAGAAGCCAACCTTCTTCCAAAGCTTTATCCCTAAAATTCCACACTGAGAAAGCCAGAGTTTGCAGGCAGCATTAGAGCTAAAAATGCCCTGGATGTGGCAACTGCCATTATGAGAGTCCAGTACTTTTTAAAAGGGGGGGGGGTGTCCATCTATTCACCAAAGCACCTGAAGGTAGAACCAGAAGCAATGGATAGAAACTAATCAAGGAGAGAAGCAACCTAGAGGTAGATATTTCTTGACAACGAGAACAATTAACCAGTGGAACTACTTGCCTCCAGAAGTTGTGGGTGCTCCAACACTGGAGGCTTTTAAGAAGAGACTGGACAGCCATTTGTCAGAAATGGTATGGGGCAGGGGTCCTCAACCTTGATCCCTGGTGTAGGGTTTCCTGCTTGAGCAGGGGGTTGGACTAGAAGACCTCCAAGGTCCCTTCCCACTCTGTTATTCTGTTCTTCTCTTAAAGTGCTGAAATGTGATAGTCCAAATCTCCTCCTGGAAGCAGAAACTGTTTCCATATTAAACTACCCCTGCCACTTTTCCTTTGGCAGGCTTTCAAGAGCTACTGAAAATATTTTTTGTTAAAAAAAACCACATAAAAACCAAAACCCAAGGAAGCAGAAAAGAGCACTGCGGGTCTTGGGGAAGTCCCTTCTCCCGCGGCGTTTGCCTCTCCTCTCGTCCGCCAGTCGAAGGGCAAAACGCGGAGGAAACAGGCCAAACGGTTTTAGTTTGGTCTCCACCGCTGAAATCGTGCGCCGAGACTTCTCTTCGCCCTCTTTAGATCAATATTGGCGAGAAGTCAAGCCAGGAGGAGAAGCAGCTAAGAAAGCCGGGGAAAGATTGCTAGGCAACTGCCAAGACGGAAAAGGCACGAAGGAGAAGTTGCTAAGGAACCAATTATTTACCCCCTACTCCACCGGGCTGGAAGCCAGAGGGGGCTTGGGGTGGAGAAGGAGAAGGAGAAGGAGCAGTCATTCTGAGAAGGGGTGAGAGAAGGAAATGGAGATGGACATCAACCATCAAGGTGGGCGCCTTTCTCCGCATCGGTCCCCTAAGTCCTACTGCAAGGACTTCTGTTCCACACGACTCCAGATTTCAAACTGCGTCTCTCAGACACCTGCCATCTGGATCGCCCGTCTTTTATTAGAGCAGGCCACAAAGCGTGAAATCAAATTCGACCAGCTCACTCAACGATCCAGCTCGCTAACAAACCAGATGCAGGAGGTTACCTGGACAGGTTCTGCTCCCTTGCTTCAGAACACAAAGAAAGGCGGCCAGTTGCTCACCCTTTTTCCCCCCAAGTCCTGAGTTTGGGGGAAAGCCCTGCAACTCAGCAGGAAACGGTGACGGAACAAAATGCCCCACAATTCAGAGATGATAACGGTGGCAAGGAAGTTCATAAAATGGGGGCAAAACTCACTTAACAACAGAAATGCTAGGTTCAGTTGTGGTTGTGAATCGCAGATTACCTGTAATGGTTTTAATTGCAAACCCATTTAACAAGGAGAGATGCAAACATTTGCTGTTAAGGGTCTGGTTCTTCCCCACTGCACTTTCCCTACACACACACACACACACACAGAGAGAGAGAGAGAGAGAGAGAGAGAGAGCCTTTGATTACCCTCTCACTAATCTCTCCCGTGGCTTCGTGGCAAGGAGCAGGCCTTCTCCGCCAGACCCGAGCCCACACCAAAGTGCATTTGCAAGATCAATCACCGATCAGCTCCGGGCAATGCTGTGCTTCATCCCTTGATCCTGCAAAAACAGCGCTGATAAGCCAGGATTTGCTTAATCCCACCGCACCGACTGTACGCCACAGGTCTGCCTTCACACGTTCAGCTAAAAACGTTCTGGTGCGAAAAGATGTGGGCTCCCTTCTAGCCTCGTCTGCACTTGGGGGGCCCCTCAGTCTTAGAAGCAGCCCTGCCCCACCTGGGCTTCCCACCCACTGCAGATCCCTGGCTTCCAGCAAAGGCTGGGTGGGCAGGGGTGGGTTGCGCTCCTCCAGCAGGCTGCAACCAGGAGGCGCCAAGGACTGTCTTTTGCCCCCAACCCCTGACCTCCCTGCTGGCTTTGGGAGGCGCACAATGCTCCAGGGAGCTTGGCCGCCCCCTCCCACGCTGACTCTTCCCCCCCCCCCACTGGAGAACTGATGCTCCAGCAGCATCTCCCCTGAACAAAAGGCCTGGCGCGTGCTTCCCTCCCCCTCTCCCTCTCAGCGCCTGCCCGGCGAAGCCCAGGCGGCCTGTTGTTAGCGCGGTGCCAAACCCAAAGTGGCTGCTCCAATCACTGCAATCCAATAAAAGTGCTACTTGCCTATTTATCATCCGCCGGCTTTTTATCGCAGCAGCGGCAGATGGCTGCTACCTTTAGAAAGCTCAGCAGCCTGCTGGCATCGGCGTTCCTCTCGCTTGCTCCCACTGCCCCCCCTTCTCTTTTGCAGAAACAGCTGAGCTTGGCGGAGATGGCCCCCTGCACCTGCAAGGAGGAGGAGGAGGAGCGCCCAGCCGACTCTTTGGAGCGCAGACCCCAAAAGCGGAGGAGAGAGAGAGGGGGTGACCTACCAAGCAGCCTCCCTTGGGAGGGTGGGGGGTGGCTGGGAAAAGGCCAATAGCAGGGGGCTCTGAACGTGGCAGTGCCTGGCACTCCTCAGGGCAAGGAGGGAGAGGATCAAAAATCTGGCTCCAAACAGCCTCCCCCAACTCCTGGCAGGCCAACCGTGGCCACAGCTGGAACATCTGTTTTCTGGCCTTGAATTGCTCCTGAACAGTCAGGAATGTGTTCCAGAGCAGACGGCCGGGCCAAAAGGAAAGCCTCAGAGGGAGGGGGCAAAGTCAGGAAAAGAGAAGGGGCAGCAGAGGAGAGATTCCCAGAATGCATTTGGGGATGGATGGATGGAGAACGGAAAGGCCCTGGGCAGGACAGCGTCCCCGCTCGGGAACTGCCCGCCTCCCCCTCCGCCCAAGCTTTATTTGCCCCAACCCTTTTCTTTGCTAGAAAAAGGGAGACAAGGAGAAGAAGGCCTTCTTACCTAATGCCAGCCCCCTTTTTCATCCTTGTGGTTTTATTTATCCTCAGTTGTTTTAACAGGCAGCCAAATTTCTTTTTTTCTTCTTCTTCTTCTTCTCGGGCTTTGCATATCACAAGCAGTCTGGCATGCCAATGTATGTAAATAACGCCCTCAGTTGGGAGTCCTGATTGCCACGTGAGGAGCAACAGGTCAGAAGAGGGGGGGAGAAGGGGGGCAACACAGTCAATGAAAAAAAGGGTGATTAACACGGAGAAGGAGAGAGAAGAGGAAGGAGTGAGCGTCACCCATCCTTGTAAATGCTGGCCCTGCGCATAACAAGCCGAGGTGCTCGCATGTAAAGGGCGGCACCTGCCTGGGAATTTTAAGAGCTGCATTCCCGACACATCTGGAAAACAGCAGCTCAGGCAGCACAGCTGTAGAACGGCTTTATACCAACAGCCACTTTTTTTTTTTGCAGATAACCGACTTCCTCTGCCGCTGCGGCCAAC
Source organism: Vipera berus (assembly GCF_964194415.1). Taxonomy (NCBI): domain Eukaryota; kingdom Metazoa; phylum Chordata; class Lepidosauria; order Squamata; family Viperidae; genus Vipera; species Vipera berus. The sequence continues at coordinate 1,984,695 of NC_138213.1, read as the reverse complement.
CCTTGCCCCCCTTTGATCTCAGCCATGCTTCCAAACCAACTGAGCAGCACACCTCTGTGAGCAGAGGGCCCTCCGGGGTGTGCCTCTATTTTTGTGTTCTGCATGACCAGGAGCGTGCACACACACAAACACACACACACACACTCTGGCTGGCTGGCTGGCTGGCTGGCTGGCCAGCATTGCTTGTCCTCTCTCTTCACTAAATGAGAAAGGGGGATGATCACAGAAGCGCTCTCTCTCTCTCTCTCTCTCTCTTCCCTCTCTCTTTCTCCCTCCCTCTATTTTCCCCTCCCTCGTTCTCTCTCTCTCCTTCCCTCTTTCTCCCTCCCTCACTTTCTATCAATTCCTCTTTCTCTCCTTTTTCCCCTCCCTCTTTCTCTCTTCCTCTCCCTTTTTCTCTTTCCCTTTCCCTCTTTCTCTCTTCCTCTCTTTCTCCCTCCCTCTCTCCCTCTCCCTCACTTTTTCTTTCTCTTCTTCCCTCCCTCCCTCCCTCCCTCCGTGTGTGTGTGTGTGTGTTTGTGTGTGCGTGTGCACGCGCAGACCATTTGGTGCACAACTGTCCCCCTAGCAAGAAGAGACTCCATCCCCAAATGAAGGAAGCTAAGCAGGAGATGCGAAGCTCCTTCGGCTAACCTGGTCGGCCATTCTGGTGGCAGATTAAAGTCAACAGCTCCCCCCCCCGGCTGTTTTCTCTCCCGCCTCTCTCCCTTGCTCCATTTCTTTCTTCTCCACTGTCCGCCCCGCCCTCCAGGTTCCTTGGAACAAAACGTAGGCTCTGCACACCAGGAGCCCACCGCCATCTGCGCCGCCAGTGAGCCAAGGCGTGCAAGAGGCAGATCGCTCCATCCCCGGGCAGATGGCGTGGCAGGGGCCTGTCCTGTGTGCGCCCCCCCCTGCAACATGCATCCATGTGCCTGGCAGCCTAATGGAAGGCCTGTCGCTTGGGGTCTTCACCACTTCTGACCTCTCCCCCCTCCCCAAGCCCTCCATTATCTGCCCTGTCCAGCAAATAACCTCCCCAGCTCATTATCCCAGATGCCAACAAAGCGCACACACCCCGACTTTTGAACCGCTGTGACCCCTGCTGCCCCCTGCCCCTGACTTCCAACCTGGGAGGGGGGGAATTCTCTTTTTTAGAAACAGGAAGGGGAGCAATCAATCACACGAACCATGACAACCCCAGCTGGAGGGGTGGGACCAGAGTCCCTTCGTCTGGCACTAAATAGAATCATCTCCTGCCCTCATTTTAAATTTTTGTTTTGCTCAGAGATGGCGGGAGGAGGGGGCGGGGGGGGAAGAGTAAATTAGCACAAGCAGACATGAGGAGCGCAATTATTTCCACCTGCATTTTTCCCACATGGTGACCTGGGACAATTCATCTATTGCTGGACAGATTGCATTTCAATATATGGGATCTCCCCATATACTTGAGAATAGAATAGAATAGAATAGAATAGAATAGAATAGAATAGAATAGAATAGAATAGAATAGAATAGAATAGAATAGAATAGAATAGAATAGAATAGAATAGAATAGAATAGATGGAAGGGACCTTGTAGGTCATCTAGTCCAACCTGTGTCTCCCCCTGCAAAGTAGGTTCAAGACCACGGGTTTTCCGATGCCCTCAAAAGATTTCGGCAAATTGGTTCTGCTTATCATCCTGAGCAGTATTTCTCAACCTTAAATGCGTGGCCTTCAACTCCCAGAATGCCCCAGCCAGCACAGCTGTGATGTCATGGAGGCGGAAAAAAAAGATCCCTGCTGTTCAGTACAAGAAAGGAACAGCAGAAAAAAGCAGGTTCCCCTGCTTGAGTGAGGGGCTGGACTAGACGACCTCCCAGGTCCCTTCCAGCTCTGCTCTGTTCTGTATATGGGAAATACAGAGGAACACTGCCACCACAGGAATGCTAAACTCTTCAAAATTGCTCCTTTTCATTTTTGTTTTGTTTTATTTTGCAAAAAAATAAAATAGCTGCCTCTCTGCACCCATCTGAACAGACACAGCCTTAGGAAACAACGAAAGAACAAAAGTATTCAAAACCCAGGCGGCATGACATCTCTAAATAAAATAAATACGCTAAATAAAATAAATAGAAATCACAGACTCTCAGTGGAGAAAACTCACAGGAAGTCAGCAAGCCAAAGCAACACAGACGGGCCAATCCGTCCCGATTTGGTTCTGACCACCCATTCTCCATTCGGATAATCCACCCAATTTGACTCGCCCGTCCAATTCAAGTCTCCGAATCCAACCCGGTTGGACTTAACCTAAACAAATGAGCCCAAATCCGTTCGGTCAGTTTCGCAAATAAAATCAATCCTGCAATTTGATGGGTTCAATCGATGGGGCGCCCCGGATCGGTCCAAGTGAGCTGAGTGCAACAGAATGGGGACTGCAACTGGCTCTCATTGATTCTACATCCTCTTCCTTTTTTTTTCTTTTCTCCAGTCAATTCTCCTTCAATTCCTTTCTAAGTAAAAAAGAGATTTTTGCTAAAGTTCTCCCTGGCAGACCGCGGTGGTCCTGCGCTTGTGTGTCAAGGGGGCCAAGGAGCATGTGCAAATGTCCCATCCTTCTTCGTTCTCTCTCTCTGTTTTCCCCAGCGGTCTGCTCTCTCTACAATGCCCACGGTCCCGTAAAATCCCCAGAGAAGCCATTATGACAGAACCTCTCTGGAGCTTTTTTCAGGGGTAGAAATGCAGGTCTTTAAAACAGAGGGGAGAAAAAACTCATAAAGGAAAATCCACCCCAGGTGCCTTTTTCTACCACTATCCCCAATAAGGAAAGCATCGGTTTAGTGGGCATTTGAAGTTTACAATGGCACTGAAAAAATCCCAGCGTCCTGTCATTGGATGTCTCCCTGAAGGCATCTCACCTCCTCCTTGGACCAACCAGGAGCTCAGCTTTCTCCTGGGGGGGGGTAGTCTCCCTTTCTCAAGGTTTTTGGGGTCCGGCAGTCTCCACCTGCCTGGCAGCCCCATCTCACCAAAGACCCTTCTCAAATCCTGGAAGGGAGCCAGGAGAGGGATTTCAGGGCCACACTATGGCGCAGACAGAGGAGGCGTGTGGCAAAGCCATCTGCTCTGGAGCCAGAAACCACCCACTCCCCTCCCCCAGCTGGCATCGCCAGAGAGCCTGTTGTGCGGCGAGGATGGTGCTTGGGAAAAAAAGATGTCGCCCTCAGAGGACGGTGCAAAACAACAGAGGTTGTGGCTCCAACAGATTCCCAAATTCTTCCATTGCAACTCCCCTGCTGTGCTTAGCCCCCACCCCCCAATTCCCCCTTAGGGAATTGCATCCCATTCAGGCTGTTTCATGCCACTGCTGGAGCAAGACTAGCATCTTAAGTCCCCTCCCTCTATCACGGTGAACTGTCCTCGCAAGTCTCCCTTCTGGAAACCAACAGGTGAGGACCCCTCCCCAAGTGGCATTCAAGGTTATTTCCCACCATCCCCAGGGTTGCAGGAAAGGGCGCGCGGAAGAGCAGAGGGAGACCCTGGGCTAAATGGTGCTTGGTTACCGGAGGAAGCGCGCCAGCCCTTGCATCCAGAGGGGCAAAGTGGAAGAGCAGAGCCACGCGCACAGCTCAAAAAGAGCCAGCAGTGCAGAATCCCTGCCAACACCTCGGGTGCCCATTATGCTGCAGCACAAAAGAGGAGAGAGAGACTCTGAAAAGGCAAGTGGGCGTCATTAGCGAGAGATGCTCTTAAAAGGCGTGAAAATCTCGGTGCTCCAGCAGGGCAATTTCAGGAGCCCCAAACCTGCCTTTTCCGAGCCAGTCTGGGTTTAGCTTCTCTCCGAGATGGCTGCAAGCCAGCCCCACGGCCCCCACCCCAACCCTGCTTTTGTGCATGGCCCACCCACCCAAATTGCAAACGCTGGCACCCTCTTCTTGCCCTGGGTTTGCCAAAAAATCCAAAGGATTCCCCTCTGCCCGCTTCTGCTCCGACTCTGGTTTCCACCCCCCACCTCTTCTTCTTTGCAGCCTCCACCCCGCGGGGAAATCAAGGCCACCTTTCCCGGGGTTCAGCCCCCTTTCCTGCCAAGAGAGTGCAGAGGCTAATGAGAGCAAGCTTTGGACTCATTAAAACGCAACCTGCCTGTCTTTGGGTGAAAACTGCTGAGCGCTGTATTAGATGGGAATTTGTGTGTTTTCTAGCAAAACTCACCCGGTCCTTGTTATTGCAAGGAAAGGAGGGGGCAGGGCTGGGGGGGGCTGCAGGAACAGAGGGGAGGTGTTACCTCAGCCCCAGCTCCCCATTCCTGCCAGCCAGCTCCCACCTTCCGCTCCCTGCGAGGCTGCAGATCCCCTGACAACTGCCACCACTCATTAGTCTTGACGAGTTTTCTGCTGAATATTGTTCCACGGGCTTTCAAACTGTTCACTAATTGCAATTAATCACTTACTGAAACAGATGTCAGGAACAATGGAATTTGGGAACTGGGAGCCTTGATAAAGCTGTCAGGAGGAGACAAGGGGGCCTGGATGTGGGGCTCACCCCCCCACACACACACAGAAATAAGGCACCTGGAATACACCGTCTCCCCCTCCCCACCTGGCCCGTACCTGGCAGGTGGCAAAGACTTGACAGACTTTGCGACCCCAAGCAGAGGGCCAGGCAGGGGGTTTGCTTGGCTAGGACGCCTGCTCTCTCTAGACCGGGGTTCTCAACCTTGGCAGCTTTCAGACGTGGGGGTGCCAACTCCCAGAATTCCCCCAGCCGGCATGCTTTGAGATGTGGGGGCTTCAAGTCCCAGAATCCCCCAGCCAGCCTGATTCTCCCAGATTCTGCATGCTGGCTAGGGAATTCTGGGAGTTGAAAGCTTGGGAAACCTTGCACTAAATTGGAACAATGTCCCTGGAGACCTTAGACCTGGATGTGGGAATGCAGCCCCCACTTTTAACGTGTGCCCTCAGGCAGGGCATCCCATTAGCCGACCATAGGATTTGCCCAAGCATGAATTCAGCAGCGATGTCGGTGTTGCACGTGTGGACAAATTCAGTCTTTGTATAGAGGAATCCATAATCTCTCGAGGTGGGTGTCTCCCCTTCTATTAATCCAGACCTAATTTTCCTCGCTGGCAATTCTGCACAGGTGGATTTATACGTTGTATCAGCTCTTTAACCATCTTTCCCTTTTGATGCCCCCACAGAGAAATGGGTATTAATCTGGGCTTGAGGAGGGGGAGCTGTTAATTCCAGGTTTGAGTTTGCCCAAACTGGAAGCCCCGGAGAAAAAGCATCCTCAAAAGCAGAGATGGCCCCTGCACCTACCTGCCTGTCTCCTAGTGGGAAAGACGTCTTCATTTCACATTTCTTCTTTTCATTCCAGAGCCTAACATGACAGGTTTGCCATTCCATGCAAACAGCTGCAAAAATCACCTCTCGATTAACTGTCAGAGCCTCAGGAGGCAACAACACCTGGCTGATGCTGGAAGTAAGCCTGTTTGACGTGCGGGCAGGAGACCACCAGGGGATCCCACAAAATGCAGGTCAGACCAGGCAGCCAATGGGGGGGAGGCACCCCACTTTGGCATTTTTGCCAGGAAAACTGCAGGGATGTGTCTTGGTGGTTGCCAGGATTCAAAGCTTACTTCTTGTTAACCCAGAGATATTTCATCTCCATTTTGAGTTCCCCCACACCAGGCCTGCCAGCACAAAAACAGCAACTCCCACTGATCACAAACACACAGCGCCTTTCCTGGAGGCTTCTCAACACACAGAGAAGCTTTAAAGCTCAGCACGCTTCCATCAAAACCCACCAGAGCACCGGTAGACCCTTGAAGTCACTGCCACCCACACGGGGCCAAAAGAGAGGTGGAATTGCAGTTGTCAAGCTCTGTGCGGAGAAAATCAAGCCGAAGGAGTTCACCAACGCCCTCGAAATCTGCTATTAACCAGGGCCACCTCCAAAGACACCTCAGTGCATTAACCCAGAGTAGCCTTTCTTCCACACCGTGGAGGAACTGCAGCCTTGAAGCGGCCAAGGGGGCATCACCCAGATGGGCAGGCTTTCTGGTTTATTTTTCCTGTCCTGGGGAAGGTTTTCGAAGGTTTTAAGTCTGTCAAACACTGACACGTTGCGTTTATTTGTTTCTTCCAGGCCTGAAGAGTGAGATCACTCTGACATTTTCTGGACTTTGGATGCTGAGATGGGCATGGTGATGTTGATCCAAGGGTTTGGTGATCAGGTGACAACCCAGCGAGGGAGACAAGCTAAGAGAGGACAGGGAGTCTGGACCACAAATGGTTGAGAGCTGTTGACACTCACTCAAAACTCAACACCTCTCTACCTCCCACGTCTGCAACACCTTGATCCACGTCTGATTATCTTGGCTTCAACCAACTTGAGTTGAGATGCAGGATTCTTGCACCCATCTTCCTCCACCCAAAATACACCAGCATCACAAACTAACAATACCAACACCTATCCAAGTTTCCACGCCGCCCCCTGGTGCTCACAATGGGACATGGGCTTTATGAATTGTCCATGCTTAAATCAAGGTGCTCCTGTCCTCGCTCAACCACCCAGAAAGAAGCCATGAGGAAGGCTAGTTGGGGCTGACCGTGGTTTGTTCATCCAACCAACGTTAAGCCAAATGCAACTTAATGCAGCATTTCCCAACCACAGTCATTTTAAGATCGCTGAGCTTCAGCTCCCATTGCTGGCTGGGGTATTCTGGAAGACACCACTCCCCATCTTAAAATGGCTAAGATTGGGAAATGCTGGCTTAATGCAAAGCGCAAACCAGGTCTGAAGAATATTTGCGATGTCAACAAGACATCCTTCCCACTTCCTTGCTACACAGTACACAGCACAGGAAGTCCTCGACTTATGACCACAATTGAGCCCAAAATTTCTGTTGCTGAGACAGTTGTTAAGTGAGTTTTGCCCCATTTTATGACCTTTCTTCCCCAGTTGCTAAGTGAAACACTGCGATTGTTAAGTTAGAAGCACATTTGTAAAGTCTTCCCCCGTTGACTTTGCTTGCCAGTCGGTCGCCAAAGGGGATCGTGTCACCCCCAGGGACACCGCAACGGTCATAAATATGAACCAGTTGCCAAGCGTCTGAATTTTGATCACGTGACCACGGGGGATGCTGCAAGGGTCATAAGTGCGAAAAACTGTCATAAGTCACTTTTTTCCAGTGCCATTGTAACTTTGGATGTCACTAAATGAACCGTTGTGGTTCGCGGAGGACTTGCGCTGGCAGGGAGTGAGAGAAAAGGAGAAGCCGTCCAACTTAACGCCGAAGCCTTGAAATTGGAGGATTCTGCCAGCCATGCAGCCCAAAAAACGAAAACTGGGGCGGTTAGCAATTTAGAGCTGTGTTTTCCGAAGGTCACTTTCCGATGGCGGAGGGTGTTTTTTGTAGGCCGTGTAGGAAAGAGACCTCCTCCATCCCCCCCCCCGCCAAGATCTCTTTGCATAAATATTTGACCCCCTCTCGCATTCCACATGCACGGCTGGGTGGGGGGATGATTTCCCCAACGGTGTGGGGTGGCAAGCGACAGATGCCAGGGCCTCGACAGCAACACAACCACAACCACCGGCGACTTTCCCCTGTTCCACTCCAGTGAAGGCATGATAGCCGGATACGGGTGGGAGCATCTGGCGCCTTGCACCAGGAGTGTGTGAGTGTGTGTGTGAGAGAGAGAGAGGGAGAAAGACACACACACACACACACACACACACACAGAGAGAGAGAGAGGAGGGGGAGAGAGGATGGAGAGAGACAGGGAGGAGGGGGAGGGAGAGAGAGAAAAAGAGAGAGAGGGAGAGACAGAGAGACAGAGAGAAAGAGAGGGAGAGAGAGAGGAAGAGAGAGAGGGAGAGAGAGAGAGAGAGAAAGAGAGAAAGAGAGAAAGAGGGAGAGGGACAGAGACAGAGAGAAAGAGAGGGAGAGAGGGAGAGAAAGAGGGAGGGAGGGAGGGAGGGAGAGAGAGAGAGAGAACCAAATGAAAGAACAGGCGGTCTGTTCTGTTCCTGAGCAGGAAGGGGAGAGAGGAGAGATTCTCGGGGACAAACAAAGCAGGTGATCTTGCAGAGCCCAGGGGAGAATCATTACCTGGGCTGGCTTGGCACCTTCCAGAAAAGATCTGGGAACCATCAAGGGAACGGGGGGGGGGGAGAGCAGAGCTGTGCAAGGCTGGGGGTCCAGCAGCCTTCCTTTGCTCTTGTTGGCATGTCCAGGAACTCCTAAATAGTAATAGTCCAGAGGGAGGGATGGTCGGTCAGTCCTGGGTAAGACCCAAGGTACAATCCTGTGCTCCTGATCAGAAGAATGGAAAATTTAAGGCTGGGGCATTCCCATGACCCATTTTTTTTGCATTCACACCACCCTCCTCCTGAGGGGTTAACTAACAGAACTAAGCAAGTGTTTCTCAACCTTGACCACTTTAAGATTTCTGGACTTCAACTCCCAGAAGTCCCCAGCCAGCACTTTAAGATCTCTGGACTCCTGGGAGATCCCATGAGCCCGGGACACAGCAACCGTCGTACATATAAGGGAGATCCTAAGCCTCTGAATTTTGATCACGGGACCACAGGGATGCTGCAACGGTCGTAAGTCTAAAAAGCAGTCATAGGTCATTTTTTTACCAGGGCCATTGTAATTTGGAATGGTCACTAAACGAGCTGTTGTAAGTCAAGGACCATTTTCTCTGGTTAAAGGCAACCTTCTCTGGACAGCTGCAATTTCCAGAACAGCACACCTGCTTCCATAAATCTCAGGCACCTGGAGACGGGCATTTTGCTCACCTGTTCTGGAAAGCACGAGGCAAGCGTGTTCGGGAGATTCGAACTCATCTGCGCGCCCCTCCCCCCCCGGGCCAAGCCCCAATTTCAACGTGAGCGCCAATGCCTTGTTCTGACATCTCTCCCGGAGCCGCTCAGCCAGATGGCGCTTCACCAGGGCCCCCAAAGTTTGCACGCTTTGCAACCGCCAGCCTGACTAACACCTGTTCGCTAACACGTGACAGACGCCCAGGGGAGAGGGGCCCTCGTCTCTCGAACGCCCAGCCAGCCTCAACATTTGCACTGGGCTTGCCGGTGCCCAATCAGGGCCAGCGTGCAGGGGTGGGCCAAGTGCCCATCCGGGTGAATCATTAGCTGGGCACATGTCAATTCTTTCCAGCTGGGATGCTTAGGAAGGGCAGCCCCACCTAAAAGGGATTATTAGACAGATATTTATTCAGAGAGCATTCTGATGCCAAAGATCCCCCCCCCCGTTTATTTAGCTGCTTTGAGAATTACACTCCCCTCAACACACAAACACACAAAAGCAGCCTTTTACTGTAAAGCAACAGGAGAAACCTGTCTATGAGGAAGGAAAAACACGCGCCTGACGAGCTTCCCAGGAACAATCATCTTTTATTCATGCCTGTCATACAAACTGCATTACCTCGGAAACAAAGGCATTTAACCTGGGTTACCTGGGCTGGAAGCAGCGGCGTCCATCACAGGAAGGGAAGGGAAAGGCCAAGAGAAGGGCAGGACAGGAGTGCAGAGCCACAGCGGCCTTAGGCAACCCCAGCCAGCCCTGAGAAATGCCAGTTACGGCACCAACCGACCGGGCCGGGGAAAGGGGAAGGTTTCGCAGGCTGAGTTTTGACATTCAGCTGTCTGGGTTCAGTTGCCTGCCTGCTTTCTATCCTTGATGAGGCCTGGTTGGCTGAGCCAATTTGCCTTTTGCACTAAGCCACAACCCACAGTTTGCAGACCACAATAGCTGGGTTCGTGCAGCATCTTAAGCCTCCGTGGAGCCAACTCCAGGGCAGGAGGGTGCCGGGAGGGGAGGGGAGAAAGGGAAGGGAAGGGAAGGGAAGGGAAGGGAAGGGAGGGAGGGAGGGAGGAAGGAAGGAAGGAAGGAAGGAAGGAAGGAAGGAAGGAAGGAAGGAAGGAGCAACTTCAGCCCAGGGAAAGAAGGTCAGGTGTTTTAGCACCTTCAACATCCAGACGTCCCTGGAAGCCACTAATGAAGTGGGCACCAACAGCCCCAGAAGAGAGTGAACTACACAGCCTGGTTTGGGGCTGAGGGGGGGGCATTACATACCTTGCAGAGGCAACCTGCGGTCCTACTTTGGCTGCCAATGTAAGGTGATAAACAGCCCTGGTTGTGCCCCGTCTACAAAGGCTGCACTGGAGCTAGGAGAACTTCTAAGCTACAGACGTGTTCCTCAAGAGCAGCAGATCTCCCAAGTCTTACTTTGGGTCCCCTCAACAAGCCACCTCCAACTTCTCAAGCCTCCAACAGGCCAACTTGATGGAAACTAATCAAGGAGAGAAGCAACCTAGAACTAAGGACAATTAGTTTTTCCCCTGACTGTGAGGACTATCAATCGGTGGAACTGCTCGCCTCCCGAAGTTGTGGGTGCTCCATCACTGGAAGTTTTCAAATGGTATAGGGTCTTCTCCAGCCTGAGCAGGGGGTTGGACTAGAAGACCTCCAAGGTCCCTTCCAACTCTGTTATTCTGTGATTTCTCCCAGGCCTTGGGTGAGGGGGGTTGGGGGCCCTGGCTGGGCTGTGCCTGCCTGCGGTTGCCAGATCCACCATCTGTTGTTCTCCTTTTATTCTTTTATAATTATTGCATTTTCCTTTTATGTCGCTGGTTTTATTGCACACCACCCAGGACATTCAAGTACATTCAGCTAAATCAAAACAAGCTCCTAAGGAAAGGTGTTCTTTCCCCCCCTGCCATTCTAGATGCATCTTCCCTGGGGAGGGGGGGTACTGCTGAGGTTTGGGGAGGGGGAGGGCGGTTGTGCAAGTTCACTGAACTGAAGTATCCAATTCTTTCAGGGGGTCGTGCGGTTTCACTCGTGTGGAGTTTATACCAAAGAAGACTAACTCATCAATGGTTCCATCCACGGGGGTGGGGGGTGGGACATGGGGAGGGGGGAGGGGGATGTTCCTTGTGGCCAAAGTCAGCAACTGTTCTGGTCTCCGAGGGACTTGATAAAGTCCTCACTGCTTCCCGACAAGACAGCCGGTGGTGTATTACAAAAGGGCTTCATATTTAATAATGCAATTTATATTCCCTTCTTCACATAAACTATTGTAAAGGCAGACTAATGTAAAAATACATCTGACTTGTCAATAGTTTATCTTCCAGATCTGCATCTAAATGCCCGGGCAGTCTTGACTTATAGCAGCTCCAATGTCTAATGAATAAAAAGGTGCACATTATAGGCCTGGCTTTAATGCCCATCATAAAATTAGATGATAGTTGCAAAAACCACATTCTCCAGCCCACCGTACCACAGCCAGCCATAAATACATGGTACTTAATGTATTCCAGTTCAGAGTGAAGCTAGGGAAGAGGGTGGTACTGCACAGCCCTTCAATGGATCTGCCACCAGCTCAATGAAGTGATAACCGATCCATCACGAGGATTTATATTCACTGTCTGATCACAGAGTCCCAGCCTCCACGCTCTAAGCAGCCTCCGTGCTTGCAGCTTCTCCGCAGGCCAGTAAACCTGTCAAATTTGAAGTAAGCACCTTCAGGGGCACAACTAACCCAGAACATTCCCTTCCCTTCCAGCTGGGTTTGCACACATTGATGATGATGCCCATCTTGGCTTAACTCTGGCTTCATCAATAAAACCACGATGGTGTCGTGCAACATGGTGAGGGACCCAGGCCCTACTTGGCCACAGACCTTTCCCCCCTACTTTCCTGGTCTTTCTGGACTTTGAGGAAGCAGAAGAGGAAGATTGTTGATGCCTTTGAACTTTGGTGTTGGAGAAGACTGGTGCGAAGACCATGGACAGCCAGGAAACCAAACCAATGGAGTTCCACCCAGAGCTGCCACACCAGGCACTAAGGACTAATTATTCTACTTCAGACCAATTAGATGAAAACCCAGCTTTCTGGAGATGGCCCTCATTTTGGGAAAGGTGGAAGGAAAGAGAAGAAGATGGATGAGGGACTGTCACAGAGAAGATGGGGTCCACCTATACTCCAAAAGCACCAGAAAGCAGGACAAGAAGCAACGGATGGAAATTCATCGCGGAGAGAACCAAGCTAGAGCTAAGGAGAAATTTCCTGACAGGGAGAACAATTGTGGAAAGGCATTCAGAAGGTGTGGGCGCTCCTGGAGGTTCTTCAAGAACAGACTGGACAGCCATTTGTCTGAAATGGTTATAGGATAGGACCAGATCTCCTGCTTGAGCAGGGGGTTGGACTAGAACAGGGGTCCTCAACCTTGGCAACTTTAAGACTTGTGGACTTCAACTCCCAGAGTTCCTCAGCCAGCTTTGCTGGCTGAGGAACTCTGGGAGTTGAAGTCCACAAGTCTTAAAGTTGCCAAGGTTGGAGACCCCTGGACTAGAAGACCTCCAAGGTCCCTTCCAACTCTGTTATTCTGGAGTCTGCATGGATTCAGTGGAAGTGGTGATGCAGACACCACTATCTGGAGACTTGAAAGGCCCGGTTATTTATCTGGGTGGCTGCTAGGAGCCAAAACCGACTTGATATGTAGATAAGCAGCCGATGCTCAAATCCTGGTCTCCAATCCGACCTCGGAAGGTCCCCTTTCGCATGCAGAATCCAGCGCCTTCTGCTGAGCATTGGATTATGGAACCCAATCCGAGGTCTCACGCCAGGCAGAGAACTTCAGGAAACGGGATCTCGGTGCTCGCCAAAGGAGAGAAGCCGGGTCTGCCAAGCCCACTCGGGTTCCCACACAGAGAAGGCCTCCGCTCGCCCTGCACAGAGCCCAACCCTCTCCAGCCTGGGTCAGCGCACGACGGTTGGCGTTCCCCAGGGCCAGAAGACCCAAAACCACAGGCTGACCGCAGAGCCCGTGCAAAACGGCTCAACTTTCCCTTAGCCATTACTGCACGGCATTACTCAAGCACCCTTCCGAGGCTGGGCCCAGGAGGCAGGGGAGGAACCACGAATTGAAAACAGCTCCTGGGGATGACCCAAAATAGAGGGCTCAAACAGAAACCGCCTCAGACAGATGCACGGGCTCGATTCAGGCAGGAAGTGTGTCGGGGTGGTGGTGGTGTGTTTGTGTGAGTTGGGGGGGGGGGGCTGAGATGAAAAGGTTTGGAGAAAAAACCAAACTTCGCTGAAGTCTGCCCTGTCAAAAAGCCCAGCCAGCTAAACTCGATTTTCTTCTCGGATCAAAGAACAGGAAGGAAAAAAAAGAGCCAAACTTAGTTGAGGTTGAAATTTCCCTGCTTCGTTCTTTCTCTTCCTTCCTTCCCTCCCTCCATCTCCTTCCTCCCTTCTTCCCTCCCTCCTCCTTCCTTCCTTCCTTCCTCCCTTCTTGCCTGCCCTCCCTCCCCTCCTTTCTCCTTCCTCCCCTCCTGGCTTCTGGCACCTGCCCTTTAAGAACTATTATGGGGAAAACAACAACATCCATTCATCCCTCCATCCATCCTTGGCCTCAGATTGAAAATCTGAAACTTTACTAAATTAGGTAATAATTTGACCTAATCCTTATCAGCCTGACCACAACTAACATCTGGGAGGAATTAATAGCAAAAGCTATAAACACGCAGGCAGCAAAATATTAGGAAACCTATTTTAATTTAATCCAGGTTTAGGCTGCTTTCTTTCTTTCCAGTGCAGCCTACAAAGATTAAAAGCATTTAAAAAATCAAAAATGTACTCCTGGGTTTTCCCCTCTCCATTGGGGGGGGACAGCGGGACCCCTTTTGTACCTCCTGCCCACCAGTTCAGGTCTGTCCCTATAAATAATGGAGAATGTTTTTATTTACCGGCAGGTTGTAAAAGTATCACGGAGAGAATAATGTGAAATCAGGAGACACTGAATAATTCATCAGCCTTCAAACTCCCCTCGCTTCACCTCTGTGTTGCCTTTTCCACAGAAAACCATCTCCTGCCCATCTTCTAATACAAATCAAGAGTAACCATTCGGCACTAATCCTCTTTAAACGGGGACATTTAGGAGTTAGCGAAAGAAGGGGCAACGTTGAATAAATCCCATCCAGATTCGAGGGCAGGGCTGCCTCTCTCTGCAGCTCGAACCCTCCCAGCAGGTCCCCGTTTTCTTCTAGGCTGCCTCTCTGACGAACCTGCCTTTTCCTCCTCGTCCCCCTTCGACAGCCTGCTGCAAATTCAGGATTCTGCCTCTTGCAACACTGTGGAATTCTGCGGCGCAGAATGCAAAAAAAAAAAGCCTTTAAGCAAGAAAGCCCACTAAATCGCCCAAAACCCCAGCAGAAAATGTGCATTTTGATAGACGCTAACAGGTTAAGAAGCCCGAGATGGTGGCACCTCAAGAGCTTCTCGGCGGTAGGCAAAGGGGCAGCGCCTTCTGTTGGAAATGAATTTTAGATTTCCCCGAAATGAATTTTAGATGTTTCCCGTCTGTCCTCCCTCCTGTTTTATTGGCCCAAACCTGCTTTTTTTAGGCACTCCGGGAAAAAGCCAGCAAAAACGCTGCGCATCTGCAGCCAGGAGCCGGGCCGTCACGTGCGGCTGCTGATGCTCAAGGCTGCAATTTGCTCCTCGGTGCTCTAAAAGCTGTCCAGATGTGTCAGCCATTCCCCCCCTCCCTCTGCATCAGCGTTTAAGACGCAAGAGGACTCCGGCTTCATTTGTTCAGACTTCTCCAGGGGATGACAAATGGAAATGGAGGGGGGGAGAAGAGGACACTTCAAGCTGTGGAAGACATAGCTGACATGCGCCTGCCTGGTGTGCCCAAGCACGCGCGCGCACACACACACACACACACACACACAACCCACTTGTAAGACACAGGCATGTACTGGCGCTGCATCTTCACAAAATGCTGCAAATCCCACGGAAAGGAAGAAGAGCCAATCCCGGCGGTCCTCAACGTACAACCGCAACTGACCCCGATGTTTCTGTTGCTAAGTGAAACGCTGGCTCAGTGAGTCTTGCCCCGTTTTAACCACCTTTCTTACCCCAGCTCTGAAATGAATCGTCCTGATTATTAAATTAGTCAGATTGTCATGAAGTCGTGAAGCATACATAGCTGGCTCGGGAATTCTGGGAGTTGAAGTCCACGAGTCATAAAAGAGCCAAGGTTGCCTACCCTTGTCCCAGAAAGCCAAAGGAAGTCCAGCCGCCTTTGAGAGAGGGGGGGAAAGCCCCTTTAGGGCAACCGTGACCCGGATGATTGAGAATCGCCCCAGACACCACAAATGGCCAGGATTTTCAAAGGATGCTACTTGGGTAGAACTCAACGGAAGGAGACCCACCTTGTGTGCCCCAGTCCTGGCTCTCCTGCCCCGTCTGAGTCTCTGAAAATGGACCACACAAGAAACAATGGGAAGACAACTGCCTGGTGGGCACTGCGGCCATTAGCCAGAACATTGGAGGATTCAAAGAAGTGAGCCAAGCCACATTCTCCAAAGGGTGGATGGAGTCCGTTAATCCAACCTTCACACATCTGAGCATCTTCTGCCTCCCACGAATGTTTGCGAGATGCCCCAATTCCTGCCACTCAAGGATCCTCTTCTTGAAGTCCCGCTGAGATCCCCTCAAGTAGCCCACCCCAAAGGATTCGGAGATATCCTTCCCCCCCCTGGCCCACTTTTCAATCTCAGGGCCCTCCAAATAGGGGCAGGACTTCAGCTTCCAGGATTCTCCTCTGGGGAAACAGCTGTCCCAACTGCTCAGCTAGCCCAGTGGAAAAGAAGCACCAGGCTGAGTTGGCTGGGTCTGAACATCAACTGGGCAAGGGCCTCCAGACAGGAGGCCTTCCACCCAAGCCCCCAAACGGCAGAGGCCTGGCCAAGGAACAGAAGCCTCTGCAACCGATCCCCGGGAATCCTGTCCCCTCCCCGGAGCCGGTGTGGATGTGTAGGAAAAGCTGCAACCATCTTCCACGTCACATGATAAAAGCTAGTCCCCAGCTGGCACAATTATTTGATAATTCTCCCTTAACACCCATCAAATTAAGGCCATGTCCAAGGTCTGCCTGAAGTGGCTCTGCTAGATATGAAACTTTAATGAGATTTAATGGGTCTGCCCTACATTCTGTGAGCGCTCGGGCCAACGTTTATGAACGTTTAATTTCCCAGGACTTGACCTCTTTTTCTCTTTTTTCCGCTTGGTCTCTGATCCTTCCTCTCCCCCCTTCCTTCCCTCCTTGGTCTTTCTTGCTCACTCTCTCCCCACCCCCACCCCCTTTCCCCTTTACACACATGCACACAGATGGTTTATGTTAACACTCAAAGCATTGCCACCATTCGCCCGCCCAGCCCCGCAGCTTGTCAAAGACGATTGAAGAGATCCTTTGCAGGCCCTCAACGATAACCATCTTCCTGTACTCAGAGAGAGGAAGGGAGGGGGAGAGAGAGAGAGAGAGAGACTGGACACCGTGGATCGTATCAGCAGGGAGGGAAACAGGGATGGAGTGAGGATGAAAGGGGGGGTTGCTGCAAACCGAAGCAGCCCCAGTATAGGGGGGAAGTTCATTTCTTCCACCAAAGCAGGAACAAGTCCCTCACCATTCCTAGCCCCGAGACTTGGTTCTCCTCTGACTTTATAGAAAAGGAGATTCCCAACCCTCAGGAAAGGCTCCAGAATGCTGGATTCCCATCCCCAACTCCTTCCTGTGTCTGAGCACGCTCGCCTGGAGCTGGGTCCATCCTATCAGACGCCTGGATGGAGAAGCCTAGCCTAGGCGCAGATGTTCTCAGCTCCAGCAAAAGCCCAAGGTTCCTCATTATCCAAGGAGCTTGATGGAAGGGCAGAGGGCCGCACAAATGGTCTGGCCCCATGGGGGGGGAAAGAGCCCTCTGTGCAAATCTGCAGTGACAATGAAAGCCCTCCCGGATCCCAAGCTGGGGCAACCAACTCACAGACAGCGTCATACCTTTCCCCCCGATAATGCCCTTGGGAGTGACCCCAACCCTTTCAGGTAGATCTTTGTGGTGGGAAGACCTTCAGGTCTATGAGCACCAAAGCATAGAATCACAGCATTGGAAGGGACCTTGGAGGTCTTCTAGTCCAACCCCCTGCTCAGGCAGGAAACCCTATACCAGTGATGGCGAACCTTTTAGAGACCGAGTGCCCAAACTGCAACCCAAAATCCACTTATGTACTGCCCGGTGCCGGGTGGGCGTGGCCCATTGGGTGTGTGTGGCAAATTGGGTGGGCGTGGCTCATTGGGTGGACGTGGCTGCAGTGGTAACGGCAGACTGGGTGGGACTAAAAAGTTCAATCAATCAATTCCAACTTTGCGAGATCTTTTTTTTCCTGTGAGAAGTTGAAACTCATTGATTGATTGAACTGGGTTTTTTTGCACACGGCGACGGAGGCCTAAAAGAAAAGGTTTTATAAAACCCAACTGAAGGCCTAGGACTGGGGCAACGGCGCGTGTGCCCACAGAGAGGGCTCTGCGTGCCACCTGTAGCACGTGTGCCATAGGTTTGCCACCACGGCCCTAGACCATTTCAGACAAATGGCTGTCCAGTCTCTTCTTAAAAACTTCCAGTGTTGGAGCCTTGACAGCTTCTGGAGGCAAGTTGTTCCACTGGTTGATTGTTCTCACTGTCAGGAAATTCCTCCTTAGTTCTAGGTTGCTTCTCTTTTCCAATTTACTTTCCATCCCTTCCTTTGAAAGCAGAGCTTCTCCTGCTTTGCGGAGTGCTCGGTTCGGGCACCAGATGCCCCTTATGAGTCGAGTGTGGCGTTTGGGAGGACACAAAAGGGCAAGACGTCATCTCTGATCTTTTGCAATCACAGTGGGCCATCCAGCATCCCTTCATTGCCTGTCACACTGCATTACGCCACCATGTTCCTTTCCCTGGTTCAGCGTGCTTTGAGAATTCAACCAGCTGTGCCAAACTCAGGGATTTCCTGCTTGTCATGCTGGACAAACTAGCCATCGGGAACAAGGCATAACTTCAGGTGACGAGTCAGCCCAGCCGTTCTCTATTTTCTCCTCAAGTGGAGACGTGGAAGAGAGAGATTTCTAGCCCCATCCCTCCACGTGGGGAGACCCTGCAGCCTCTGTGTGCACCCCTCTGTAAAAATGGTGGGAGCCAACATCACACAACAGCTGACGCTGAACAAACGCAGCCAACGTATGTTGCTGTGTCCGATTAGGCCCTTACACCAGTGTTTCCCACCCTTGGCCTTTTTCAGACGTGTGGACTTCAAATCCCAGAGTTCCTCAACCAACATGGCCAATGATGAGAATAATGGGAATATGAAGTCCCCATATCTGGAAGTGGCCAAGATTGGGAAACGCCACCTTGCACGAACTCCAGAAGATGCGCCGAATTTAGGAGCCTGAGGCCAGAAGGGAAAGCCATCAGACCCTGTCCAGGGTGAATTGAAATTTCCTACCTGGGCAGAAACGTGGACAGCTCTGACATTGTAGCTATTGAGCCACAAACCCAGTGGCAGCCGCTGAGTGGCAGCCCTGAGTGGCAGCCGCTCTTCAACGTAGAGAGGGCTGAAATGGGGGGGGTGGGGGTGGAGGCAGCCCTTTCTAGAGAGGCCTGGAATCCATGCACGCACTGGAAAGTAAAGGCTGGCTTTGCATTAATTATCCTTAGACCCATGCAAGCCAGTATTGCTGGCACGGTCTGGCAGCTGTTCTCCAGCTGTTTTCTCAGCCTGGTTGAGGAACCCGGAGGCTTCTTCCCCAACATTTTCTTTACTCAAAGCTGGGGATAAACCGCCTTTCTCTTCTGCAAATTCAAATTATTCTACCCAGCCCTCGTCCTCCTCCTCCTTTTTTGGCAAGAAATGAGAAACCAAGGGGGCCTGGGGGGGGGAGGGAGCCAAGGAGGAGGCTTATCAGTTTCCTCCGGAGAGCGAAGGAGGAGGAGGCAGATCCGAGCCAGGGGAGGAATAAAGAGAGAGAGAGAGAGAGAAAAGAGAGGGAAAGAAAGGCAGCCGCGTCAGTGGGCTCACTTATCATTCCGGCCCCGTCCCGCATCTTGAAAGTGCAGACACAAGAATGTAAT
This sequence comes from Vipera berus, assembly GCF_964194415.1. Lineage (NCBI taxonomy): Eukaryota > Metazoa > Chordata > Lepidosauria > Squamata > Viperidae > Vipera > Vipera berus. Next base: position 1,965,760 of record NC_138213.1, on the reverse strand, counting down.
GTCATAACATTCGCAGTTCAGCGACCTCTGCTTCGCCAAGCGTCCTCGCCAACCGTCAGAGGAGCTGGAGGTAAACATCTCAGCTCAGGGGCTGAGCAGGCGCAGATAAGCCGAGGGGAAGGGAAGGGAAGGGACAGCTTTGGCACCTCGCACGCAGGGCCTGTGCGGGTCTGTGTGTGTGTGTGTGTGTGTGTGTGTGTGTGTGTGTGTGTGTGTGTGTGTGTTGTGTGCTTCTTGTTCTCCCCTGGCTGTGAATCCCAGGCTTGGAGGCCTGGAGAAAGGCCAGGATAAAAAACGGCCTGATCAACAGCCAGACACCTTTATTGTTCTGAAATGTCTGGCTGCCAAGTTATGAATCTGCCGCCTGACCCTGGAAGCCGGTCGGCTGGTTCCGCCACAGGAACAAAAAAAAACCGGCGCCTCGAAGGAAAAAGGGCCAGGCCGGCTGTGCTGCGGGAGGGGGCCTCCCCAGCCAGGACCGAAGGCCCCCACCAGAAGGCTGCCGCTGCTGACCTATTGACGGGGTCCTGGCCCCACCGTGGGACGTGAGGCATCTGAAACTGCCCATCCACCACTTTGGGAGGATACCCTTCCTTTTGCACAAATGGAGGGTTCAGCAATTCTCAGCTGGGATGCTCTCACGCCCTGGGCGAGAGGGAGCAGGACCAGAACATGCAATCTGCATCGAGCCCGGTTTGGGGACTCAGATTTCATTCTTAAAAATGCTGAGTTTGGCTTCAGGAGTCTTCTGGCAGGTCTCGGCTTCCGGTCTGCAAAGATGCCAAGCTCCTCAACGATAGCAAACATTCTGCAACAGAATAACAGAGTTGGAAGGGACCTCGGAGGTCTTCTAGTCCAACCCCTTTGCTCAAGCAGCAAACCCTATATCACTTCAGACAAACGGTTGTCCAAACTCTTCTTTCAAACCTCTGGAGTTTTGGAGCACCCACAACGTCTGGAGGGAAGCCTTCTTCTCTCTCAGATTCCTACTTGCAGCCACAGTGGGCTTTGTGTGACACAGTTCCACAAGTCACCAAAACCCACACGAATCAGCCACCACAGTTGTTGGGGTTTTTTTTAAAAAAAACCAATATTAAAAACAGCAGGGACACAGGCCACCACGTCCAGCCTTTTCCAACTCTTGCCCGCAGCAGCCCAATATGGAGAAGGCAGGAAAAGGGAAACCATTTGCCAAGCCCTGCAGCTGAAAAGGCACCTCTTTCTGCATCCATGCAACGCTGGGAGTTGAAGTCCAAGAATGCTGGCTAGGGAATTCTAGCAGTTGAAGTCCAAACTCCAGCCATTCCACCACCATAATTTGAAACTCCACCAAAGATAGGAATTCTGGGTGCTGAGGTCCAAGATATCCAGAGGGCATCAAGTCTGGAAGGCAGAGCTTTGACTTTAACACAGGCCTCCCAATATCCAAACCTTGATTCCCCTCTGATCCCCGGCTAATATTCATGAAGACTAGCGCCCACCTCTTTTTTTTTCCATTGGCTGAGAAAAATAGCTTTGATTATGGGAGGAATACAGGTGGTCCTTGACATACGACTACAACTGGGAACAGAGTTGTCTGAGCAAAGGTGGTCAGGTGAGTTACGACCAATTTCATGACCTTTTTTGCCCCGATGGTTAAGTTATTAAATGAGTCCAGCTTCCCCGATTGACTTTGCTTGTTGGAAGCTGGCTGGGAAAGATCCAAACGGGGATCACGTGATCCCAGAACAAGTAATCAGCCCAGATATTTGCCAGTTGCCAATTATCCAAATTTTGATCAGGTTACCATTATGTGCTTGCAACTGTCATAAGGGCGAGGACCTGTCGTAAGTCACTTTGTTCAGTGCCGTTGTAACTTTGAACAGTGACTAAAAAAACAGTTGTAAGTCGAGGATGCATGTAATTTTTCTGCCTTGAGACCAATTCCAGAGAAGAAGACGGTTACACCCCTCAAAGTGGAGTCCTTATCAACTTGATCCCCAAATTGTCAGCATGTTGCCTGCTCAAGTCATGTGGTGCAGAAATGGTCCAGCAGGGGGTGCTCTAAGGCTATTCTCAAATTATTGGGTGCAAAAGGCTTTTGAAATTGGGGGGAGGGGGAATGGGGCAACAGCAAGCCTGGCATTTGAACCCCATTTTGTTCTCTGGCAGGTATGTTTATTAGAACAAACCAGAGGAGGAACAAGAATCATCATAATTCTTTCTTACATCCTGAGTCTACATATCATGCTTGATATTGGATTAATCCATTGCAGGAAACAATGAACTGTATCAATAAATCTAACATTGATGATGTTACCTAGTTTGGGTAACGAAATGTCTGCAAGAAAACATCCAAGCTCAGAGAGCACCAAGGACCCCACAGTTCTCCTCCTCCTCCCACCCCACTCCCTTCTAGCACTGATGATGTTCCCTAGTTGTGTTATGAAATGTCTGCAAGAAAACAATCCAGCTCAGACAGCATCACAACGAAGTGTCAACTGAGGGAAGCAGGGCTGCTTTCCTTTGCAAGTTTCCTGGAAACTCCCTGAGGCAGTTTGTGGTCAGGAGTGGGGAGCAAAGGTCAGCCTATTCCCAGTTAGCAGCCCCTCCACTGCTCAGGGGCACCACGTGCTAGAGAGAGACGGGGCGTCTCTTCCCCTTTTCAACACTGGTGCCCGCTTGGCACCTCTCCCTCTCTTGCTGGCAGGGCCAATGCCAGCCAGGTTGCCCCCCACCCCAGCTTGCCTGCTGCCTGCCATGCAGTGGGGGGAGACAAGACGGGGCGGGGGGGGGAGACACGACCACCGGATCACAAGGCAGGCACGGGGCCCTGTCCAGCAGTGCCAGCTCAGCCGGGCTGGAGGGCAGCCCAGAGCTCAAACAGGGCTCAAAAACGGAGATTATCATTTGACAGGAAAGTGGCAGGGGGAGGGGCTCAGAAGGGGAAGCCCCCCCCCCAGGATAGCAGAAAGTGAGGAAGGAAAAAAGCAAGGAGGGGGAGGAACAGCCACCCCAGGGCCACTTTGTCGGATAGGCCCAGACGTGGCTTCCCTGGAATCCAATGCCCGTAAGATGCCACTTTTGAGGCTGCCACAAAATGTCACCTGGCCCCCAAAGCAAAACCGAAACAAAACAACTCCTCCAAAATCATTTCCTAAACTCTCCTGCTTTCCGGGCAGGTTTTCCAACAAAAAGGCAACACTGTTGAAACTGCAGAGCTACACAGATCTAAGGGACGTTTAAAAAAAAAAAACCAACCAACCAACAGAAGGTTGCAATATTTTTGAAAGGCGGCAGAAGGGCAAGGGAAGGAAGATCAAAACAAACAATCCTGCAAGGCTACATCGACACACACTGCAGAAGTAAACACAGACGGATGCTGCTGCTGAGCTGGACAGGGAAACGTCCGCAGGCAAAATGACTACGCAGCTAAGCAACAACCCCCAAGGATTGCACAGTCCCACAGGTGCTTCTCAAGAGGTGTTGCTTTCCTCAAAAAAAATGTTTCTCTTCTCATCCAAGAAGCTTCCTCAGTTCTCTCGGACGAGAAGCGAAATGTTTTTTTCAAGGAATAAAAACCAAGCAAGTCCAGTCGCCTTTTGGAAAGCGCCTTTGGGACAATCGTGACCTGGAGGATTGAGAAGTTCCAGAGAAAGGGTCTCTGTAATGCAACCCCCCAACTCCAGGTATGTCCTTCCCTTTGAAGACACTTTCTAAACTTACAGACAGAGCAGAAAAGAGCAGCAAAGCCGATCAGAGCGTGGAAAACTCATCTGCAGAAACCCCCACCGGTTCTCAAGGGGGCAGGCAGGGAGAGGCCAACTTGCCTGGGGAGGCAATGCAGAGTGGAGGACGCCCCCACTAAAAAGGCCCCGTCACGTGCCGGGGGGGGGGATTGCCCTACCCAGGAGTTGCACAGGATTTCAGCTGGGCTAATTCTCTACAGGGCTTTGAAAGCGGATCGAAGGAGGCAGCCAAAGGCGCTACAGGGCGTTCTCAATTTGTGATCACAGGTGAGCCCAAAATTTCTGTTGCTAAGCGAGACTGTTGTTAAGTGAGTTTTGCCCCATTTTACGACCTTGATTGCCACACCTGTTAAGTCAATCCGGGCGGTTGTTCAATTAGTCACACGGTTGTTAAATGGATTTGGCTGCCCTGTTGCTTTTGCTTGTCAGAAGGTCCCAAAAGGGGACCCCGGGATGCTGCGGCCGTCACAAGTATGAATCAGTTGCCAAGTGTCTGAATTTTCATCCTGTGACTAGGAGATGCTGCAACAGTCATAAGTGTGAAAAACAGTCACGAGTCATTTTTTTCAGTACCATTTTAACTTTGAACGACCACTAAATGAATGGTTGTTGAGGACTGTCTGTTCTTCTGTGGGGTCCTGGTCAGCCTCTGCTAGCCGAGGTCTCCGGAAGAAGCAGCAACTGCAACCCCTTTAATGCCAACATGGGGCACTACACCCTGGATCACCCCACGGCTTGCCAAGAGAGACGTGGGGGTGGATTATCCTGCCCTGAATTCCGAAGCGGGCTGCCCTTGGTCACTCAGGCAGACGTGCCAAGGACCTTGCCAGCCAAGGACCTTGCCAGCCAAAGCCAAAATGTTTACCCAGAGAACTGGAGGGCAGGGAGTGCCCCCAGCGCCCCATTTCCTCCCATACCCCCAAATCTACGGCTCCTAAAGGTACGCAGCCCTTTAAAAAGTGGGGCCGGGGAGAAGGGATCTCACAACAGGGGCTTCAGGGTTGAGAGTAGCACCGTGCCAAGGACAGGACAGTGGCTGCCTGGCCGCTGGATCTCCGCTTGTCACACCAGGCTGGCGCCCGGCCATCTTGGCACAGAAAAGAGATCTCAAAGCAGCTGGCATGGGGAGGGCTGGCAGCGGCTGAGGAGGTCACTGCTGCCCTCCCACCAACCAGGAGGAGCCAGGCACAAGGACGCTGGCGGTTGCTGTGGCAGCTTGAGGACGTGTTGACGCCAGGCTTGCTGGGCAAACGCTGCCCAAAACACCTGCTAAGGTCGCAGCGCCCCAGGGCTAGTGTTCCCGGAAAGAAAGAGGGCAGGAGGCGGGAGAAGAGGAGGAGGGGAGGCCACAGGCCTTGCAGCCCGCCTGCCCACCCGCCTGGCCCGCCTGCCCGCCCCTTGGCAGCGCAAGGGAGCTGCAGCTGCCCAGAGCAGGTGACAGACCCAGCGGAGCTGACTTGATTAACAGGAAACAGCCAGCCTGCCCAGGCGAAGGTGGCGGGGGGGAGGGAGGAGGGATGGGGGGAAAGCAGGCTGGAGATGTTTGCAACTCCAAGCAAAAGGGCCAGCCTGCTTCGCCAGCCCACCGCCCGGCCAGCAGGCACAATGAGGCGCAAAGCTCAGCCACGGCAGGGAACGTGAGCCTCAAAGAGAAAGGGAGAAAAGAATTAAAGAGGAGAGAGTCAGACTGCAGGGCAAGGAGAGGGGAAGGAAGGGGGTGAAGGCAAGGGAGGTGGGGGCTTCTGAAAGGGGGTCTGCCCAAGAAAAGGGCGAGAGATGGAGGGAGCCCAGAGTTTTTAAAAAAGTAAAATTAAAGAGCCATTTCTTGTTTGAGCAGCTGTTCCCTCCTGGATTGCTAAACCCCCGCCTGCTGGCCGATTTCCCACGGGTGAGGAACGGGGCTCCACACAGTCACCCACCGTGCAGGAGGTTTTTTCGCTCTTGAAAGATGTAAAAAGCACAACTTCACCCATCACACCAAGATGCACGGGCTGAGGGGCAAGCCAGCGTATCTCAGTTTCGGCGAAAGTAAAATGTGTAAGCTTCAACTCTTCCTTGGCTGGGGAATGCTGGGACCTGGAAGTCCACCCATCTTAAAGTTGCAGAGATTGAGAAACACCACACGCCTTATATCGACACCCGAGGTACAAGGTGCAAAGCAGGACACAGCCCGGCCTACCTTCACAGGCTGGGCATGATGGGACTTGCCATCCAACACCTTTGGAAGGGAGTTCTGTTATAGACAAAGCTGCTACTTCAAAGCCCAGCAAAGTCCCAACAGTCAGCAAACCGAGCAGGCCTTCCTCCCTTCTCCAGAAGACATACTACCCAACACACACACACACACACACATACACACACACACACACACACACATACAGAGCGCCTGCATTTGTTGACTTAGGCGCCCATTTGCTTAGGTTTTACAACCACCTTTCAGAATGTTAATTTTTGACTAAGTGCAAATACTGAACAACTGCTCCTGCCCGTAGAGGCCACCTGAGTTGAACAAAGACCTTCCTGCCCCCTCCCTCATTCCCCAGCCAGGTTGGCAAGGACCAGGAGAGCAGAGCCGGGCGTCTCCCAGAATCCCCTCCTGAGATTTGGGTCGCATGGATACTTATGGCATGATAACGCTAAAGTTAAGGTGGCTTTTAAATATCATCCTGTTAGACATGCCAGCTGGGGAATATGGAACAGCTGCAAAGCCAGGTTGTGCCCGGAAACACCTTTGTGGCCCTCAGCACAAGAAGCGTTTTGCAGGTGAGAACTCAATAGGCAGACACAAATGGCTAACTGGTTGTGAGATACTACACAAACTCCATCAAGATGCTTTTTCGGGAGGCAACTGGACTTCCTTTTTTTTCTTTGAAGATGTTTTGCTTCACATCCAAGAAGCTTCTTCAGCTCTGACTGGATGGTGGGGAATGGAAGGATTTATGTAAGGATTTGTATAAGGATTTATATTCATGTATACATTGTCCATAGGGTCGCGATGGGTCGGACACGACTTCGCAACTAACAACAACAACAACAACAACATAAGTCCTTCCATTCCCCACCATCCAGTCAGAGCTGAAGAAGCTTCTGGGATGCGAAGCGAAACGTCTTCAAATTATCCTCCTGGATAAAGCACCTTTGGGACAACCGTGACCTGGATGATGGAGACGTCAAGGAGAAAAGGCAATCAAATCAAGAGAAGGACTGATGGCAGAGAGTCACCAAAGGATTCCCCATTGGGAGTTATTAGCAAGGTTTAAAGTAAACACCAGAGTTTGAGGGTTTGAACACTGTAAGGCGGAGTTTGGAACAGAATTGTGTATAAAGGACAAAGAGGTGATTGTTTAAATGTACAAACTTCTATTGATTATGTTTTGACCATACAGAAGAATAAAGACATCATGTGTGCATGTGGCCACATAAGTGTCAAACGTCCAGGGCTCCGGGACTTGCTGGGAATTGCCAACAGGTAGGATAGAAAGAGTACTAGGACCCCCCCTCCCCCATTATTCAAAAGGTGCAAACTTAGTTCTGGAAATGTGGGTGTCCTAAAACTCCTTGGAGGCCATCATTTTATTTGGCCAATTGAAGGTTTATTTCCCCCCCCTCAAAAAAAATACTTTGCAAGTTTTTAAGATTCCCAAAACTGTTTGCCAAGTAAACCATCCACGTCCCTCAGGTGAGGGCACCTAATGCTTCCGGAGACACTTTGGTCAATGGGGTGGCAGTCCTGGAGGGAGCACCAGACAGTGTGTTTTTAAACCCCCCCCCAAAAAAAAACCCAACCCCAGGCCAATCTTGGAGAGCTGAAACTCTCCCGCCCTCGTGGATGGAGCAAGGAGGCTCTTTAGAGACCTGGAGCAGATTGCGTCAAGTCAAGGGTGCCGTTTGCACAAAGGAAGGCCTTGACGGGTTTACGATCCTCCCTGGAGAACAATAGGCAAAGAGGCACTGCAGATGTGCAAGAACACACTTCCTCTTCCACAACAGGCTGAGCTCACATCCCTCGGCTGTTTGCCGCCTTGCCTGTTCCAACCTGCCTACTGGAACCCTCCCCTTTTCTTAAAGGTAAACAGTTCAGCTCCCGACAACAAGGCAGAACAGCCTCCTTCAGCCTTGACAACTCGAAGACGGGTGGACTTCAACTCCCAGTGCTCCGCAGCTGCCAGGACAACAGTTCAGCCTTTCTCCATACGGCATAGGGTCTCCTGCTTGAGCTGGGGGGCTGGAACGGAAGACCTCCAGGGTCCCTTTCAACCCTGTTATTCTGTGATCCTGTAAGGATCTCCTGCTGGTGGTGGGGGCTGGACTAGAAGGCCTCCAAGGCCCCTTCCAGCTCTATTCTGTTCTAATCCATCTGGCCTGCAACTAATTGCCTCCTGTGTTAAGGCTCTGGCTTCACTTTCAAATCCTAGCCAAGAGCTAGTGGGAGCCTGCTGGAAATCTACAAAGATCTTCTCCACCCGGGGCAGGACCGAAGAAAACCCAAATTATCTGGCCCAGAAGTGCCCACACCTTCACCCTTCCGCCAGAGATAATTCCCTTCGAATCCACAGCTCTTGCGAACCACCCATTAGAGGCAGGCGTCAACGCTTCTTCATCTGCCCCACAATTTCTTGCCATCCAATTAAACTCTGAATTTCCAAGAGCCACGGGCACCCTCTGGGAGTAACCTTTCCAGAGACGCAGGCTCCGGCCGAGGGACGCTATCAAAGCCAGACTTTCAGGGGTGCAAGGCCCAGCAAGGGGGCTTAAAACTCCCGGTCCACTTCCAGCCTCAGTTCTCCTTCCTTGGCCCAAAAACAGCAACTCCTTTCTAACCACCAGCACGAACCCCGTTGCGCTACCAATCCAAGGCTACCCAACGAAGGAAGCACCCCCCGGAGACGGGATGGGAACTTCTCTTGCTTAGCAAAGCAGTCATTAAGGGAGTCACTGATATGACCTTTTGGTCATTCAGTGAACCTGGCTTCCCCCATTTGACTCTGATTGTCGGAAAATCTCGAATGGCAGCCACGGGACACACAGACACGCTGCCGGGGTTGCTGCCACCCCTCGCCAACACACGCTGGTTTTCCAAGCATCCAAATGTCGGTCCTGCGACTGTCGTAAGCGGCAAGGACCTGTACCGGATCAACATTCCCGGGGTTCTTGCAGAGTTCTTGCAGGGTGGGGGCACTTGTAAAAAAATCCCCCCCAAAAAAGCACTGACTAGTCAAGCTGCTAATCCTCATGGCCTCTATCCCAAACCCACCACTCCTAGAAGAAGCAGTCGCAGAAAATAAATGCGCAAATCCCCCTCTTGCCCCCCCACCGCCTCCCCCTCTGAGTCATTAGTGGGGCACTCGGTCATCCTGCAGAGCCCGGCTGAAGAAGAAGTCCTGGACTTGGGAGATTAGCCAGCGGGCTGCGTGTGGGTGGCTGGGAAGGCCAGACAAAGAACCAGAGGATTGCTCTTCCCACAAGGTCACCAGGCCTCAAAGGGAGATAACAAACAGGGAAGGAACAGGGCAGGCGAGGGGGGGAGCTTAAAGGGCCAGGGGGGGTTCATGCAAGAGAAAACTCCTGGCTGGGGGAAGGGATGGCCAGGACAGACCCACAGGGAGATGCCCCTACCCTTGCCCCCTCCCCCCCTCTGCGTCAGAACCAGGCGCTTTCCCTTCAATGCAAGGGCTAAGAAGAGGGAAGGGGCTGACCCCCCCCCCAAAAAAAATGGAGGTAGCCAAACTCCCCTCAAGGGGGGTGGGAAGCTGGCTTTCCTCAATTCCTGTGTCTCCAGCAAGGGCAGATTAAGTGAGGGTTAGGGTCTGCAGAGGTCAAGGAAGAGATGTGGGATGGAGAGGAGTTTTGGGGGTGGGCAGGAACCACCGAGCCCCAAGCCTGGATAAAGCAACTTGGAACAATCTGGGAGGGTCAGGCTTGGCTGCTGAAAGGCCCCCATTCCTCAGTCGTGCGTGCGCGCACACACACACACACACACACACACACACACGCTCTTTGAGGATTAAGAGCATTAAGGCATCCATGAGGGGGTCCTTGCTTACCACACTTACACATACCATGAACACACACACACACACACACACACACACACACAATCATGCAAGGCATTCTCTGAAGCTTCTTGGATGAGAAGAGAAACGTTTTCAAAGGGGCGGGGGGAGGGGAACCAAGAATGTCCAACTGCCTTTTTGGGAGAACCATGACCTGCAGACCTGAGAAGCTCCATAGACATCCATCCATCTGAACGCTGGACAACGGTTGGCCCGGCTGATTGCAGTTATGGAAGCTGTGGGCAGCAGGCAGATGTCTCAGCCCCCACCCTTCTCAGCCCCACCTCCTCTGCACCCCAAGACCCAACACCAGGAACGCACGATGGGACCTTCTAGAGCCCCCCCAAATGCAACAGGTAGCCCTGTGCTCCTCAGAGGGGGACAGTGAACCTCCTCCTCCTCCACTCCCCCCCACACTCTCCTCCTCCTCTTCCTCCTCTCCCCCCCCCTCCTTCCTCTTTCAAGGAATCACCCACAACGAACAGTCTCTCTGGAAAGGCGAAGGCTCCCTTCCCAGGCCGGCCTTGGGAGAGACTCACACATCCCAACGGCCCGATCGTGCTGCTAAGAGAGCGTGGTAGAGCCGTAAAGAGGATTTACGGTTAAATGCAAAGGGCCTTAGCAGCCATAATTTCTCCTCCTCTTGACTTAAATGGATTTTCAACTTCCGAAAAGAGAGGCAGCTGCACGCCGGGAGATAGGTGCCCGGTGAATGCAGGAGGTCAGCGACCACATTAGGCAAAGAAAGGGAGCTTTTCCTGCCACAAGGCAACGGGAGACGCTCAGCAGGGCAGGAAGAGGCTAGTGAGATGGACAGCAGCCTAACCTGGCCAGAGGCCGGACCAGCGTGAAGCTTGCCTGCTTCTGAGAAGGATCTCCGCAAAGAGGACGCGCCCGCCCGTCAGCCAATCGTGACCAAAAACACAATCTCATTTTGCACCCCATGCCCCAGAGGCTGAGAAGGGTGAAAGCCAGGGCGGGGAGACAAAACTGCAATTTTGCACTGCTGCAGTTATAAGAAGACCCTCCTCTTCTCAGTAACCCCTCACTAGCACTGGTGATCTGATCTAGTTTGGTTAATGAAACGTCTGCAAGAAAACAACCCAGGTCAGGGAGCACCAAGAACCCCACAGTCCTCCTCCTCCATCCAAACAGCATTGGAAGAAGAGGGAGGGGGGTCCAGTCTTCCACCTCACCAACCTTAAGGGGGGGGGGGCTGTAGCAGCCTCTCCCTAAGCTCCAGTGCTTCCCACCGGACCCCCTGCAGAAACATCTTAATCAAGTGACAATGGATAAAACCAACATTGCAGCCATGGCCTCTTGCAATGGGTGCCCCTCACGTTCTGGGCCCCACTTGGGGGGGGGTTGGAATTGGCAGGGAGGGTGTCACTCCCCAGGGCCTTCCTATTCAAGATAAAAAGAGAAACTAACTCGGGGCTGCTGACTCACACAATCTGGGCAACGTAATCGGCCCAAAGCTGGGAAGGAGAGACCAGAAGGCCTTTTCCAGCAGAAATCCCCCCTCCCGCCAAGCAGGCAGTGGGGTGGAGGAGCAGAGGCAGAAAACAACCCCCCCCCCCAGGGACTGGGGCCAGGCTCTTTCCCTCCTCCCCAGGGCTGGGGGAGGATTTTTAACAGCATGCCAGAAATTCTGTTGGGACAAGCCACAAAAATTCCTTCTCCGAGTTCAGTGGCCTCGGTGTTCTGGCCCAGGTCTCGCCCCTCCAGAATTACTCCAGGCAAATTAGCCACACTCCAGTCAGGGCAACCTGTAACCTTAGAATGGAGCTGCACATCCCCAGGCCTTTATCAAAGCCACTGTTTGATTTGCAGCCAGCCTCTGTGTGTGTGTGTGTGTGTGTGTGTGTGTGAGAGAGAGAGAGAGAGAGAGTGTGCACCCGCGGCACATACACAGCCAGGAACAAAAGCCCACAGAATCCCGGCACATGCCTCGCACGCACACCGAAGCCCTCCGGGACACCTCCTATGGCACTCACAGACATTTAAAGTGTCTCTTTAAGGTCTGCATCGGCTTAGTACACTGACATGCCTAAACGTGGCATATATATACCCAGTGGCCCGTCTTAATAATGGTACGCTGAATATCATAAAACAAGCAGGGATTACAGAATGCATTAACCAGGGACGTCCAACACTGGCCACCTTAAGACCTGTGGACTTCAGCTCCCAGAATTCCCCAGCCAGCCGTGCTGATTTAACACTTTATGATTTAACAGTTCGTGATTTACCAGTTGAAACTTCTGAATTTTGCAAGTCCGGCTTTCCACCATCGTTCCCGCAAATCACTTTGAGGGTATCTGATGGTGGCAACATTTCCCCCCTTATTGGATGATTCCTGGCTACCTGGGACAAACTCAGCTCTACCCCTACAAGCAGAGCTGCAAGCTCCGTTTAAAGAGGCAGAAAATACAGTACGGGCTGAGAATGCGAAAAGGGACCTGGCCTGGCCAGGATGGGGCCAGTTTTCCAAGCCGGTGTTTTGAAAAGTGGGGCAAGAGGGGAAGGGAACCGCACCATTGTACAAATGTCTGTTTGCACAATGCACACATGAATACTGCATCCAGTTTTGGTCACCACATTATAAAACAATCGTTGAGATTTGGAAAGAGTGCAGAGAAGAGCAACTAAGATGAGACTAAAACGTATGAAGAATTGTTGCAGGAACAATTGTTGTTGTGACTAGTGTAGGGAAAAGAAGGACTAAGGGACACATGGTAACAGTGTTCCAATATTTGGGGGGCTGCCACAAAGAGGGGGTCAATCTATTCTCCAAAGCACCAAAAGACAAGGCAAGAAGCGACGGATGGAAATTAATCAAGGAGAGAAGCAACCTGGAACTAAGGAGAACTTTCCTAAAAGTGAGAACAATTAATCAGTGGAACTGCTCGCCTCCCGAAGTGGTGGCTGCTCCGTCACTGGAGGTTTTTAAGAAGAGACTGGACAGCCACTTGTCTGGAAAGGCATAGGGTCTCCTGCTTGGGCAGGGGGTTGGACTAGAAGACCTCCAAGGTCTCTTCCAATTCTGTTATTCTATTCATGTCTTGTTACAGGTAGGTTTGTTGTGAATACACATCTCGGCTTTGGGAATTAGTTTGCTTTGGGGAAGTTCAGAGCCCCATCATTTCTTGTTAGAAGACCTCCAAGGTCCCTTCCAACTCTTATTATTCTGCCTTCCATATTCCTGTTTGCAACCATTGGTCACCGTTTGGCTCTCGGCAGTCAGAAAGACTACTGGGAGAAAGGCCAGGGGGTCTTCCCTCCCACCCCTTTCTGTGCTGCACAGGCTTTTATTTAAAATCTCTTGTCAAAGGCTGTTTCAGGCGGCTTGTCTCCCGGCCCAGTCAGCCCCTCTCCAGCTGGCGCGAGGCCCTTGACAAGCTTCATCAGCAAAGCCAACTTGATGCTGGCCATCCTGACTGCAATTTCCTGCCAACGAATCAGAGTTTCTCTTGTTCTTCTTTGTGCAGGTCCTGCTTTTCCCTACATTTTGGCCAGTTCCGCCGCACGCCGTTTCTGGATGTCGCTCGACACTCCGTTCCCTGCCAACCTCAAGAGTCTGGTCGGCTTGCCAACTTCGGTTCCGCACAAGTCCGCCACGCCTGCGCCCCGGAAAGATTGCACCGGTGGGGTTACTTTCAAAAAGAGGCAGATCCTGTCCAAAGGGCACGCGCAAAAGTAGGACTGGCTACTTTGGATGCAGCCACCCATGTCACAACTCTGCATGGGCTTGCGGGTTTCCCAAACTGTCCCCAGTCGATTGTGCTCTTGAAAAGTGTTGAGATTCAAGTTCGCCTCTTCTCTGTCTGTGTGCTCCCTCCATGTTTGTAACATTTTTAAAGGAACGAGAGGTGATGCCAAGGGTTAGTGTACACTGGGTAAAATCCTCACACTTTGCAGCTCTTCTCCAACTGCAGATCAGGGAGTAACATCCTGGCCTGGGCAACTGTACTGGAGGTTTTCAAAAACAGACCTGGCAAACATTTATCTGGGATGGTATGGGATCTCCTGCCTTGAGCAGGTGGTTGGACTATAATTGAGCCTGCAATTATGGTCATAAGCCATGGTGTCTGTTAAGCAGGTCATCAAGTGAGCATGCCCAATTTTTTTTACCCTGCAGTCACTAAGCAAACCCTGGGTTTGCAATGGAAATCAGAAATAAATGCCGGTTTCCATCAACAAACGTCATAAATTATGGTCACGTGACTGTGGGATGCTGCAACAGCACAAATGCAGGTTGGATGCTGCAACCGAAGTGCAGTCTTGTGATCTTGGGGTGTGTGTGTGTGTGTGTGTGTGTGTATGTGTGTTTGTGTGTGTGTGTGTGTGTGTACACGTGTGTTTTGGCCATCAGAACTTCGAATATGCGCTGTTAAGTATCTTTTAAGGGTCCATCGTAAGTCGAGGTATATACATACATACATATTCAACTAGTCCTTGACTTACAACAATTTGTTCAGTGACCGTTCGAAGTGACCATTCGGCACTGAAGAAAGCGACTTACGGCTCTTTTTCACAGTTACGACCGTTGCAGCATCCCTGGGGTCACGTGATCAAAATTCAGATGCTTGGCAACTGGTTCATATTTACGATGGTCACAGCATCCCGGGGTGTGTGTGTGTGTGTGTGTGTGTGTGTGTGTGTGTGTGTGTGAGTGAGTGACACGTGATCCCCTTTTGGGAACTTCTGATGAGCAAAGTCAATGCGGAAGCCAGATTTACTTAACAACTGTGTGACCCGCTTAACAACAGCAATGCTTCATTTCACAATGGTGGCAAGAAACAGCGCAACGCTCTCTGAACAGCCATTTTGCTTGCTTGCTTGCTTAGCAGCAGAAATTTGGGGCTCCATTGTGATCGCAAGTTGAGGGCCCCCGGTATTATTTACCTTGCTCACTCCCACAAATTCCGGAGAGCTCACAAACACAAAGGCGAAACCCCAGGCGCTGTTCATAAACCTGGGGAAGCTTTACGGTCCGGTTCTGAACTCTGCTGACCGCTGACCTGATTCCAGACGATTTCCACAACCACCCTATTCCCCGAGTCCGGCCATTCGGCCGCCCTGATGCCCAGCAGGGTGTGAACTGGGACACAGTAATGGCTCCTCACCCATCCAGCCTGGAGCAGCCTCTGCCTGTCAGCCCCACCCGGTGAGGTAGGTGTCCGGTCTTGCTGCTCGACAGGCAGCGACGCAACTGGGCCAAACGCCTTCCCAGGCAAAGCCCTTGAGCTGACTCAGGAGGGGTGCTCACCTGCGCCGAAAGGAGTCGGGTTTGGGCCCTTCGCACAACTGCACCCTGGGACCACAATCAAGCCCAACATTCACGTTGGGAAGCGAGAAGTTCCTCAGGCAGGTTTTGCCCCGTTTCACAACTTCCCCTGCCGTAGCAGTTAAGGGAATCGCTGCAGGGGGTCAGGGTTAGTCACACGGTCGTTAAACTAATCTGGCTTGCCCCGTCGACTTGGCTTGCCAGAAGGTCGCAAAGGGGGATCACGTGAAACTGGGAGTCTCTACGACTGTCATAAAGGTGAGTCAGTTGTCAAGCCTGTGCATGTAAACCACGTGACCCTGGGGAGGCGGCAATGGGTGTTAAGTGTGTGGAAAATGGTCAGAAGTCACTTTTGTCAGTGCCATTGTAACTGAGAAATGGTCGCTAAACAAACTGTTGTAAGTGGAGGATTACCTGTATTGCAAAGGGAAGCCTGGGAAAAGCCAGAGGAGATTCAAGCAGGAAAATGGAAAAGGCTGCCTTTGACTCGGCCCCCGAACTTCAACTGGAAACCGCTGGAGCGTTGGCGAATTCAATTCCACCCGGAGCATCAAAGGCTGCCACCCATCCTCTGGAGTTGAAGATTTATTTCTCTGTTTCGATAATTTAGGGAACCACCCATCTCCCATGCCCACACATCCCGAGAACTGGCAGCAGAAGGCCAGAAGGAGTCTGGTTGGGCACACACATTGCATTAAGCCATAAATCAGGGTTTGCTAACCACAATGACAGTGTTCAAATACCACACTCAGCTGTAATCCAAGAAACAGGGTGTGGAACCAACCACGTTTACTCTCCTAATTCAAGGACAGCAGAGATGCAACTCTCACCATTACGGCTGCTGCGATGCAGTGCACGAAAGGCTGGTAAGCATTTTTAACCAAGGTTTGTGGAGGAAGCATAACCACAGGGTTTGCATCCATGTGGTAATACATCAGCCACGTCTTACGATACACCCGATCTGGATTAACCAATTCTGATACCCTCAAACCCATCTGATCAGGGTTAAACTGCTGCTTTGAGAACTTCCATCGTCTTCAAAAGTGATCCTTTGGGCCAACTTGCTTTCTTTCACAACATCAAGGCCACCTACAAGTAGAAGGCCACCAAAGTCATCTTGGCTTCTACAAGACCCCAAAGCCTGTTTGACTGTCAGAAACATGCCACAATTAATAACTGAACTCTATTTTATGCTGCTATAACAACAGAATCTTGAAAACTTGATAGCGTTCCTCTTAAACAGAAGACAGTCAAGACGGAAATCTTGGCTTGCTTTCTGACACTTTCCCCATTTCCTGGGTCATGTTTTACTAACAATCACTACATATTTTCTTCAAGGTCATTTTTGTACATTTCTCCATCAACACTGGACAATAAGGGGACCACAACTCCCTAGCCACCTGCCGTGGACCATCAACAGTCCACCAACGCAGCAACCTCACTGCTTCCTTAAGAATTGTTGAGCATCTAAAACATATGAAGAATGTTATTTGCAAGGCTATATGCAAGAATTGAGTATTTCTAGTCTAGTGGAAAGAAGAATTGTGGGTGACTTGATAGCAGTGTTCCAATATTTGAGGGGCTGCCGCACAGAAGAGGGGGGGGTCAAGCTATTTTCCAAAGCACCAGAAGGCAGGAAAAGACGTGACAGATGGAAACTCATCAAGGAGAGAAGCAACCTAGAACTAAGGACAATGTGAACAATTAACCAGTGGAACCGCTTCCCTCTAGAAGTTGAATTTGTACTTCATCACTGGAGGCTTTTAGAAAGAGACTGGATCTCCACTTCTCTGGAATGGAAAAGGGCTTCCTGCTTGAGCAAGGGGTTAGACTAGAAGACCTCCAAGGTCCCTTTCGATTCTGTTATTCTGTTACTGCTGCCATTTTTGCATATGCTGGTAAGGCTACATATGGCCCTACTAATTCCCCTCCCTAATCCTCTTTAAGATATCCCCTCCCCCCTTTTTTGGGTAAAGCTTTTTCTTCTTTCGGAGCCAATTATAAAACTCAGTTACAAAAAGAATACATTAGATTATGAAAGAAATGACGGAAAGCCGTTCAGCACGATCTACTTTATACGTCTTTAGGGCAACTCTTTATATCAAAAAGCAGAACAGGACCCAATTTTTGGAGGGAAGGAGGGTGAGCAAGCAAAAAGAATGATTGCTTTCAAAATTGGGCTGGATGGGGCCAAGAGGACAAAATATTCCTGGGAAACTGCTTATGGGAAAGAAGGTCTGGAAATGAACTTCTTAAACTAGTCTGTTTCTCAACTTTAGCAACTTTAAGCGAGGTGGACTTCAACTCCCAGAATGCCCCAGCCAGCCACAGCTGGGAATTCTGGGAGTTGAAGTCCACCTCTCTTAAAGCGGCCAAGGTTGAGAAACTCTGTTCTAAGCCTAGCCTAGTTACCTGATCCAAAGTGGAGAATATACAGCAAGCCCTGAGCTTCACAATACACACCAACAAAGAAAACGCAAAGCTTCTTGCACTACTCAACAGAAAACAGCTCTGCAGCTTTTCTCTCCTTTTTTATACCTTCCTGTTGGCATTTTAAGTTTCATTTATTTCCTTTTTTGATAGAATGTGCTGGAGGGGTGCTTTTAAACCCGCTTTAACTGCGTGTGTTCTCGCTCGCCTTGTAAACCAGCTTGGGCACGCTTGGAAGGGAAGAGGCAAAAAATGGAAAAAAAAACGAACTTTGAATACTATTCTGTAACCAGTATTTCCCCCCCCTTCAGCCATTCGCCTTTTAAATTCCCAAAACTGAAGCCACTTTAAAACCCGTTGCCAGAATCCGCTCACTACACGTGTTAAAGAAGACCGACTATGATCTACGACTTGTCCAATCCAGCAAGATTAATGCAGAAAAACCGCGATTCCCTTATTATAGGATTCTTTCATAGTTCACAAAGAGACTCGAGTCTCTTCCGAGTTGACCGTGAAAACGCGCGTGGAGGAAAACGCTGCGCCAGACGAGCGCATTCAAGCTGGGGAGGGGGGGTCTTCTCCCCCCCCTGCGCCGCAGAGATCAGCAACTGGAAGCCCCGCAAGCGAGACAGGACGCCGCAGGATCGCTCGCCACTGCGAGGCAGCGCTGCCCATTCATCCCGTGGCTGGGAAGTCCCCGGGCGGGCAGACGCGCCAGAGGTTTCCAGGTAGGGGGGCGGATTTCCTGGCGGGGGGGGCGAGCAAAGCGGTCAAGAGACAGATGCGCGTCCGGGCCGGAGAGCGCGGCGCTTCTCACGAGCCCCCTTCCGGGCTCAGCAAGCGCCCCTTCGCGGGCTCTCTCCTTTGCGAGCGCCGCGACTCCCTTTCCCAAGCCGGGATGCCGACCCCCAAGCGGGACGCCCCTTCCCCAAGCCAAAAGCGGCTCCGACGCGCTGCTTCTTCTGGGCAGCCGGCCAGCATCCCCGGCCGCTTTCCAAGCCGCCCACGCCAGGCGTGGTGGTGGTGGGGGGAAGCCAGCGCCTCTGAGCACGTACAGAGAGCCCCCCCTCCGGGTGACGTCAGCCTGCCCTCCCCTCGCCCCCTTCCCTCCACACACCCCTTCGTCCTCCTCCTCCTCCTCCGGTTCGGGAAAGTCGCTCCCGGACCCTTCTGGGCTCGCCCAGCTTCGGGAGCCCCGGCAGGGCAGATCAGCGCGCCCTCCCCGCCCGCCCGCCCCCCTCCACTCACCCAGGCCGGGGGTCCGGGCGGCCCAGCGGGGGCTCCTCCGCTCCTCCATGGCCGGCGCAACTTCCCCGAGCGCGCCCCGGGCGGAGCGGCAGGGCGCACGGCAGCCCTCTCGGCCTCGCTGCTGGCGGCTGCCTGGCCCGCCCGCCCCACTTCCTGCTTCTGGCGCTGCTGCTGCTGCCGCCGCTGCCGCTGCCTCCCTTCCCCCGCCCGCCGCGGGGCCCGGCCCGAGCCAGCCCAGCTGCTCCTGTTCCGCCAGGAGCTGCGCCGCCGCCGCCGCCGCCGCCGGGTGACTCACCGGCTCCAACCGGGCCGCGGGGGCCTGGCCGCCTCCCGCCCCGGGAAGAGCCGGGCACGCAGGGGAGGGGAGGGAGGGGAGGGAGGGGGATCCCCACGCGGGAGGGAGGGGAGGCTCTCGCCCTGGGAAGGCAGCCCCGAGACCCGTCGCCAGTGGCCAGGAGGAACGGTGCGCTGGGCAGGCAGACTGGCAGACGCCGGCCAGTCTCTCTCTCTCTCTCTTTGGGGGGGGGAGTGGGGAGCCGCAGCCGGGGCGAAGCAGCGCTCTGCACCGGCTCAGGAAAGCGCTCCGCATGCCCTCGCCCCCCCCCCCCGCCCGGCCAGGCAGCTTGGAAACTCCAGCGCAGCTCAGTTGTGCCCAGCGACAGGCGCATCGGCCCCGAAAGATGGTCCACGGCTGGGCCGGCACATGGCGCACGGCTAAGCTGGGTCGTGCCAGCCCAGACCTCGCTGGCGCTCAGAGCCGCTGCTGGCACAACCACGATCCGCTCAAGAAGCTCCCCCGTGCTGAAACCCGGGTTTATGGTCTGCGACAACTGGGTTGAAAGGGCAAAACCCCAAAGGAACACAGACGAACGAGGGTGATGGGTGAAGCCAGCAAGCAAATTTCAGCTGAGGGGGTGGGAGGCATTTCCTGGAAACCCCACACCCCCCTTCCAAAGAGGAGCTGACTTTGGAAGCTCCCCCCAAACTTTAAATCAGAAGCGGGGCGAGGAGAGAGAAAAAAAGGATCTGGGTCTCTGCAAATTCGGATTATTTTTTTTAAACAGGCCCCTAGGAAACCCCTATAAAAGCAGCTCCCCCGCCCCCCAAATAGCTGGAGGACATTTCGACAAAGAGGGACTTTAGTCAGATCAGCCTAGCAGCAGGGTGTCCACACAGATAAGCAGTCCTGGGGGGGGGGGACTGGGAGGGAGGGGTCCCAGCTTTGCATTTTGGCAAACTTTGCTGGATTGTTTACTCAGTGCGCCTGGGCGCCCTCTGGTGGCAGCGCTGAACATTGTAATGCCACTCAGGACTCGGAGAAAGGGGCTGGACAGCAGCTTTTGTTGTGTCCCCCCCCCAAAAAAAAGCTGGTATTCCCCAGATGTTGTGGGAAAATGTTGAGGAAACCACATGGGGGAGGGGAAGCTGGGGCTGAGATGGTATTAAAATAAAGCCGAGAAGCCCCATAGAAACTGTCCCTAAAGTCCCATAGAAAGTCTCCCTAATACAGGTAGTCCTCAATTTACAACAGTCACGTTTAGTGACCATTCAGTTACAACGGCACTGAGGAAAGCGACGTATGGCTGTCTTACCCGCTTATGACCATTGCAGCATTCCCCCCCCCATGGTCACGTGCTTAAAATTCAGATGCTTGACAACGGATTCATCTTTATGATGGTTGCCGTGTCCTGGGAGGGGGGGTCACGTGATCCCCTTTTGCAACCTTCCGACCAGCAGACTCAAGGGGGAAGCCGGATTCACTTAACAACCGTGTGGCTAATTTAACAACTGCAGGGATTTGCTGAACAACCGGGGTGAGGAAAAGTCTTAAAACGGGACAAAACTGACTTAGCAAATTTCTCGCTTAGCAACATAAAATCTGGGCTTAACTGTGGTCGTAAAGCGAGGACCGCCTGTAACGCCAAGAAGCCCCACAGAAGGTCTCTCTAGTGCGGGCTGCCTGGGGAATTCTGGGAGTCCGCCCGTCTTAAAGGTGCTGAAGTGGAAAAAAACTCTGCCCTAATATCTTGGAGAAGGCGGCCTGGATCCTGCCCACGGTTAACTTTGTACCTTGGCAAATGGTGAGATCTCCAGAGAGGTTAAAAATGGAAATGTAAAAGAGAAGGGCGCCTTTATTCCTTTCTCCTAACACCCCCAAAATCATTAGCTCTGTTTGTGCCAAGACAGAGGGAGGGGGGGAGCAAATATGCTTTTTTCTTTCTTTTTTTTTAAGGAATCCCTGGCCTGCAAATTTGGGAGCTGAATCCTATGCGGCAAAATTACAGAGCAGAGAGCTTTCTCCGGCGGGGCGGGGGGGGGCGGGGGAACCTTAAAGTACACATTTTCCCACTGCTCCAGATCACCAGAGGAGCCTCTGTTTCAGACGTCAGCAGTTTTGTTTTCAGCCGGGACAGAAACAGAGATTTGGGGTGGGGGTGGGGAGAGGAAGGGGTGCAGGGCTCACCCAGAACCCCCCCCCCTCCAGCCACTGCACCCGGCCAGTTGCCCTGCAGGCAGAGAGGCCGGGCAAACCCAGATGCCCCCGGGTGAACTGCAGGGCTGGCTGGGTGACGCGAAGTCGGGCAATGCGGCCGGCTGAGAAAAACTGGAGTGAAGGTCGCTCTGGGAAATGAGTGTGATGAGAAGGCGGGGGCAGAATCCTTGCTCCCGGAGGGAGGCGGGGGAATAAAAAGAAAATATTTTCTGGAAAAGCGCCGGCTACTGTTGTTTTGTGTTTGTTGGTCTTGAACTTCCTGCAGAAAGCCTAGCCCTTCTGCTGCAAGAGGCCAGCGCAGAAGCTCTCCGGGGACCCCGCCGTCCATCTGGGGGTCTTCCTCCAAGGATTATGGATGCTTCCAGGCAAGAATCTGATTGCGCAACGGGTGGCTTCATTCACAGAATTTTAAGGGGGGAGGGGGGGAGAAAAGATCCAGAAGAATTTTCCCTTTGCAGATTTCCTGTGCCATCCCCGGCTTCTCTTGCAACATTTTCCCACAAAGTGGAGGGGGGGAGGGGGGGAGAAGAGGAATAAGGCTAGCCGTTGTGCATATGCAGGCAGTCCTCAACTTACGGCTGCAACTGGGCCCAAAGTTTACGTTGCTAAGCAAGACTGTTTTGCCCCATTTTATGACCTTTCTCGCCACTGTTGTGAAGTGAATCACTGCAGTCCTTAAGTCAGGGACCCAGCGGATCTGGCTTCCCCTTTGACTTTGCCTGTCAGAAGGTCGCAAAAGGGGATCATGTGACCCCGGGGAGATTGCGAACGTCATAAATAGAAGTCGGTTGGCAAGCGCCCAAATTCTGATCATGGGACCGCGGGGGTGTTGCGACAGTTGTAATGCGAGGATTGTGGTAAGTATCTTTTTTCAGGGCCAGCTTTGAACGGTCACTAAACAAGTAAGCCGAGGACTTCCTGTCTCTCGTGGTATCCTTAATGGTCTGAGTGGCAAAGACTTGGATTTGAGCCAAGCGGCTGCAGGAATGAAGTTTCCTGGAGGCAAACACATTCACACGTGCAGGGGACTGATCCGTCTCCATCGATGCCCAACCCCCTTAAGCCATCTCTTCCCATCTCCTGCTTCCCCACTCGCATGGCCCGGACCAAAGCTCCCATCATCCCCAGACATCACGACCACATGCAAAATTAAAAGTTGTGCTTCGACGCTGCCTGGACGGGGCATCACGTTGCAGGAGGATTTACACAAGTTGGGGATCTTTCCTGGGCATGAAAAGGGCACTGAGATTATCCCACCCCCGTCATCAAGTGAGGAACAGCTCCAGACTGACATCCTGAGTGAAAAGAGTCCTTCACATTTGCCCCTTTTATATCTCTTTTCCCCCCCAACACCATTAGAAGCAAGGCCACCCCACTTTTCCAATCTGGACGCTGAGCCATCTCTGCACTGCATGCAGTGGGCAAGATCTGTTCTCCCACCTAGCATATTTCTCACTGGTGTACATGCACACAAACTTACATGGACACCCTCACCTCCCACATAAACACACACACACACACACTCTGGTGCAGCAATCAACACAGCACTTACTTGTAGCTGGTGGGGCTGCTTCATCCACATTCGAGGTGGCCCTGCGGTCCAGCCTGGCTCCGTTTCCCACAGCCGTGCCCTCTGCGGTGCCTGGAGGACGCTGGGCCGTCTCGTCTGCCACCTCCGGATTTGCAGAAGATGCCTCTGAAGGCAGAAGGGGTGCCTAGATCAAAGGAAGGGAGAGAGAAAGAGGTCAGAGGGCATCATCTGGACCTTAGAGCAGAGGTCCCCAACCTTGGCAACTTTAAGACCTGTGGACTTCGGCTCCCAGAATTCCCCAGCCAGCATGGGTAGATGATTTTTTCCCCCTGCAGTTGGAGGTGGGAACAGGAAGATGACCCCCCTCAGATACAGAGGCTGGAGCTCCTTCCAGCTTGACATGGACCAGAGGCAAACATCACCTGGATCCCTGCTCACTTAAGCATCATTCATCATTCCCTGTCCGAGGTGACAAGTCGTGGGAAACCAAAACTAAACCAGCTACACACCCTACTTGGAGGACTACATATGAACCAGGCCAAGTTCTCAGATGCCATGGAGAACTTCCACCAGGCCACATCTGTAAGCCAAATCTTTGTGCTATGTAGGGCCTACTGTGTTTTGGAGACACATGACGTGGAACCGGCATGAAGTCCCCGAATTGTCAAAGGAGATAACTGTGAGCAGTACGAGATTAGCAAGCCCAACTGAAGAAGTTAAACTGTGTCTCCAGAGACTTTTCACAAGCATCTTTCTAATGGGCAAGTCCAGGAACCCTCCCCAAAGACCCCTAAACTCAGAAGGAGACAACACCGCTGTGCAACCGGACCCAGGGTGGTCTTCTGTTCCAACTCTTCTGCTCAACACCTCCCAGCTTAGACCTCTACAAGTAGGATCACCTCGAAGCCTCCTCAGCTCTTTGGTGAGAACTCCCAAGTGCTGACCCACATCACTTCCAGGATCAAAGGGACCAAGGTGTTCCAGGCCAGGTGAACACAATAAACAAAGGTGTGGCCTTCCCAGCTAGTCTTTGTTTCACCTTTCAAAACCACCATGAGTTTGACACAGGTGTCCTTCCCTTCTTTCCAGCAGGAGTTCAGTTGTGTGGGTGTGAACGTGTGCCCACACACGTGGAAAGGTTGGCATTTCACACAGGTACGGCAAACTGAACCTACCCATTTTATTATTTATTTCCTAATCAGTACCAATAAGTATTGGAGGAGGTGACTGTATTAAGTCATCATCTTAATAAACCCTTAGATATGTTGTCCTTCCTTTCCCCTGGGCCATTTCTTCTTCAGCCTTGGCTACTTTCAGAGGTGTGGACTTCAACTCCCAGGATCCCCCTGTTGGATGGGGGATTCTGGGGGTTCAAGTCCACGCCTCTGAAAGTAGCCAAATTTGAAAAACCTTCTTCCTACTACGACTGCTCAGCACTACTACTCAGAACAACTCTGAAAATGTCGCCGTCTGAACGCTACCACTGCACAAAATGGATCTCACCTTGGTCTCCTCCAGGTGAGCTCCTTGTGGCTTCATTTTTAAAAAGGACAGAACAACCAGCCCCCTCCATCACTTCTCAGAGAGTGCAAAGTCAGCGGAGGGCAAAAATCTCACCTCCTTGGAGATTTGAACTCCGGCCCTCTCTCTCTCTCTCTCTCTCTCTCAATGGCCCAGATTTAATCACGCAAATGCGTGGCCAGGGATTTCAGAAGCCTGGCTTAGATCGGCCGATGGCTCTTTCTCATTTCTTTGATTCTGCCCCCCCCAATCCCCAATCAGTGACCAAACCTGGCATTTTCACCACTGTTATTGTAGTTCTGGATTACACAATGCCCGGATTTTCATAGTAAAAGGGTGTGTCTTGCAAAAGAAACAAACAAACACGGAGCTCAGCGTCTGCCTTTGCCTGCCTCCCCTTCTTCCCGAAAGGCAATCCAGAGATAACAAACCCAGCGAGCTTTTCCTATATAAGGCAGGACCCGCATGCGAAACCTGTCAGTTGTGGGGTGACAAGGCAAGCAGGAGGAGATGAAAGGGAAACTGGCTCCCTGTCTCTTCGCCCAGCGTTTTGATTTACGACAGCACAGCCCTCTCTGGTTGATAAATAGAAAAGGGTGGGGGTTTTTTTAATGGCTGATCCAGGTTTTTTTTTTAAGGATTAGTCCTCTAAAGCCAGAGCCGCTAAATAAGATGGATGCTTTGCACTGAACGCGGCCGCGGCTGCCGTTGCCACAAAGCTCTTAGGTTCAATGAGACTCGCAGGCACGCAAAAGCATATAAATCCACCGTTTGCTTCCTGCAATGGCTTAATTTATGGGCTCCATATGGTAATACCTCTCCTGCTTAAAAAAAAAAAAGACCAAACACCCAGCCCTCCACGGATCCCGCAACCTTCAGCATGGCTCTGCCGCCTCCCCAGCAAGCAAGAGGCCACCTGGGGAGGGCCCAGAGGGGAACGGGGGAGGGGGCTGGCTTCCCTACCGGAAAGAGGAGGGGGTGAAACCAGGGCCAAAGAGCACCCCAGATCACGACAGAAAAAAGATGCTGAGACTCTAGAAGGAGCGCAGAGAAGAGCAACAAAGATGATTAGGGGTCTGGAGGCTAAAATATACGAAGGTTGCAGGAATTGGGTAGGTCTAATCCAGGGGTAGGCAACCTTGGCTCTTTTACGGCTCGTGGACTTCAACTCCCAGAATTCCTCAGCCAGCACGGCTCAGCTTGGATACCTCTCCCTTTCCCCTCAGCATGGCTGGCTCAGGAATTCTGGGAGTTGAAGTCCACCAGTCATAAAACAGGCAAGGTTGCCTACCCCTGGTCTAGTCTAATGAAAAGAAGGACTAGGGGAGACATGACAGTAGGGTCCCAATATTTGAGGGGATGCCACAAAGAGGAGGGGGTCAACCTGTTTTCCAAAAAGCACCTGAAGGCAGGACAAGAAGCAAGGGATGGAAACTAACCAAGGAGAAGGCCAACCTAGAACTATTGAGAAATTTCCTGCCAGTGAGGATAATTAACTGGTGGAACAACTTGCCTCCAGAAGTTGTAGGTGCCCCAACATCATGGCTTTGGGCAACGGGAAAAAGATTCACGATTAGAGAACTGTAGAGCAAGTGGTTCCTTGGAGAACATCTCTGGATCTCCATTGTGCTGAAGCAAACACTAGTCTTCTCTTCATGTCACAGCATCACAGAATGGAAGGTACCTTGAAGGTCATCTGGTCTACCCCCATTCCCACTGCAGGAATGCAGCACTTGAGTAACCCTGGTCAGATGTCCTCCCTCACACTCCAAGCAGCTCCAGCTTCATGTCCGCGTCTAACCACAATGCTGAACTGCATCATAGGACATCACAAACACACACACACACACACACACACAGTCCGTTCTTGCAAAATGGTGCCCTTGTCACCTGCCCCCACTTTCCCATCACCAGAAATGTCTGTAAAGAATTTCAGGCCATCAAAACATCTCAAACCAAGGAGACCCACCTTTGATTCCGATCAAGCTGGGATTATTTAATTCCAAAGACACAATCCAGGCGTGGTGCTAAGCCACAGCGTGCCTTGCTTTTAGCTAAAAGTGTAAGATATGAACCAAAGCCCAAGAATTACAACAGATCCTGGCTTAGGATAAGGGATAAATGCAGCTTAATTCTGCCTCCTGTCTACTAAGTTGAGGGCCAAGCCACACGGCTGATCTATCTGGAGAACTGGGAATTATCTGGCAGCCTAAAAGAGATGTGATGAACGGGTGGTGGGGAGCGTGGTGCAGGACTTCAGGTCAGGATCCCTCCTCACGGCTCACACTGCCGGATCATGGCTTATCTCGCCTAACCCATGTTATTCTCCAAAGCACCTGAAGGCAGAACAACGGATAGAAACTAATCCAAGGAGAGAACCAACCTTATTTTTATAAGGAGACATTTCCTGACAGTTAGAACAATTAACCAGTGGAACAACTTGCCTCCAGAAGTTGTGGGTGCTCCATCACTGGAGGTTTTTAAGAAGAGACTGGACAGTCACTTCTCCAGAAGGGTGCAGGGTCTCTTGCTTGAGCAGGGGGCTGGACTAGAAGACCTCTAAGGTCCCTTCCAACTCTGTTATTCTGTTACCTGCACTAGGACTCCAAGGGAAAGCAAAGCCTGCTGAGATCTTCAAGCCCCCTCCTCAGGGGTCCTCCGCTTTCCAAGAGACAAGAGGTTACCCTTCCCTCAAGCCAGCACCCATCTCAGCTTTCCCTTCAGGCGAGAGTCCATTCCAGCTTTTCATTTATCCCCTTCTTTGGGAAGGCAGCCAACCTGCTTGCTAAGATCTGGGAAGAGCAACGGGCTCTTTTCCGCCTCCAGACAGAATGCTGGAAAACACAGGAGTGGATTTAAAAAAAAACCACTATTATTATTTTTTTTGCACACCACAAGTAATCAAACCAGTTTTAGCAAGCCTCAGGCTGAGGGTTTTGGAGAGGGAAGAAAAACAATTGTTCCCAAACGCAGCCAGTTCCTCCTCCGCTCCATCAGACCCCGCAGAAGCAGCTGTGTGGTCTCAGCCCTGCTATCTCCTTCAGCTGCCCTGGATGCAATGCAGGGAGGATCCTGGCTGTGGCTTGGGAGATGCGGGGTTTGCAGGCTGAACGGAGGAAAGGCCCTCAGTCTTGGGGAGGAGGAGGAGGAGGAGGAGGAGGAGGAGGAGGTGCAGGAGGAACAAGAGGAACGGAAGAGGAGGAAGCACAGCTGCCAAATGCCAAAATAGCTTTTTCTTTTCAAGAAAAGAAAACTTGCTGGCCATTAAAGCAACTTCCGCCGGTAACTGGATTGGGGTGATGTTGAGACCCCCCCGGAAGACCTGGAGGACCAGGCTGGAGCAGGTTTTTCCATGGGGCTGCAGAGTCAATACTGATCTCCTAGCAGCTCCTCCTCCTCCTGCCCATCATCATCATCATCTATGGGATAATTAGGTAGGCTCTTTCTAGGAGGCAGAAAGAGGCCCCAGAAGCAAAGGACAGGAAGTCGGCCCCCAAATCAGGAGGACTGGAAGCTGAGGAAAGAGCCAAAGCAAAGGGCTGTTTGGGCCTCGCTCACTTCCCCAAGGCCAAACTGTCCAGATGGTTGCTTCTCAGTCCCTCCTCCGGCCTCTCCAGGCGCCTCCAAGGATCACCTCAGCTGGGCTTTGTCTTTTGACCGGCAAGCAAGCATGTCTCCCAACGAGAGGCAGTCATGGCTACCTGGAGCCTTCCCAGGAAAACAGGAAGACGCTGGAGCCATGGACTGTGGGTTTGCAGCATCTCCTTCCTCCATTTATCACAGTTAAAAGCGTGCTTTAAGAACTATCATCTACGACTAGGTGCTGCAAAGGACAGCTTCCCTCCACGGAGCAAGTAGGGCGTCCTTCCTGCAGAATGCAAGAAATTAGGGCACCCCTTGAGTCTAAGTGGAAACTTGGAAGGGCTCCTCTTAAGATTTTTGCAACCGATGTGGGGGGGGCATTGCTGCTGCACTTGAGGTACAGACAAGTCTTCTTCCACCGGGTGTCCTCCTATGTGTGGGACTTCCAGTCCCATCTCTCTACCAAGCATGGACCATGCAAACCCAGAGCAGGAAGAACGGAGGACGCCAAGTCAAGGAAGGTTGGTCTCTAGACAACACCTCCCTGCAAAACAAAAGATTGATCCCAGCTCCATGAGGCCGCGAAGGCGCAAATCTCAGAGCTTGATCAGAGAGTCAACCCTCCCTAGATGGCCTCCTTGGATGCACCTCCCCATCTGGTGTCCAGGCTCTTCCCTCCCTCCCCAAGGGGCTGAAGCCACGGATGCTCTTCACAGAAGGGCAAAGACTTTCCGTGGTGCCAGGCTGCCAAGGAATCCAAATGATCAGCAGGAGCTCCCTTCCAGTTGAGTGGGAACCATCCCTCCCCTTTGGAAGACCAGGAAGGGGATATCTGGGGCAGGAACAAGCCTCAGATGCAAATGCGCCTTCCCTTTTCCCTCCCTCCCCCTCTCCTTGCTATCTGTCAGAAAATCATCCTCACCGCACAGATAAGGAATAAATGAAGGCAAAGAGCCATCTGTTTGCAAATGCAAACTATCAGCTGAATTAAGAGGAATCTGTCCAGCCAGATAAAGCCTTTCTCATCCCCTTCTGGAAGCCCAGAGCTTCCAACCAGATCCTTTCAATCTCATTACCCATCACAGTCCAGCTGAGGGATGAGGGTGGTCTGGGATTACCTGATGGCCCCTATCCACCCAGCGGCCCCTGGCATTCTGGGAAAGGAATGTGCCCATTTCTGGACTCAGAGGTGGAAAAGAGGGTTGCAACTACGAGCATCAGGTCTCTCCAGCAGCCAGGTCCAGCTGAAGATAGCTGTCCCCAGTGAAGGCAAGGAGGGACCCCTCAAAATTGCATGCTCGTTCCCTCTTCTGCCCGTCAGCCCCCAGGCCCAAAACAGGTACTGCCAACCCGCCAGAATTATCCCTACCAAAGACCTCCAGGTTTGGTTCCTGCAGATTCAGCAAGCCGAGGTCACCATGAGCAGATGGCCTCCGTATTCTCTCACTAGCCTACTCATCAAAACAATCCAAGGATTATTTTAGCCAGCGAGTTCAGCTGCTGTGATCCCAAAGAGATTGAGTTGTCAGACACACAGTCCTGACCCAGGCCGGTGGGATCCTCGAGAGCCGACTGACCTACTGGCCTCCTTGATCTCTGCTGTGA
Source organism: Vipera berus (assembly GCF_964194415.1). Taxonomy (NCBI): domain Eukaryota; kingdom Metazoa; phylum Chordata; class Lepidosauria; order Squamata; family Viperidae; genus Vipera; species Vipera berus. The sequence continues at coordinate 1,936,281 of NC_138213.1, read as the reverse complement.
GGAAATATGTCAGCTTCCTTCTGTGGAATTGGAGATATGATGGCTTACTTGAAGGGGGAAGAAGAAAGGCAGACCCACACCAAGGAGCTTTTAATCCACAGAAGGATAACCGGGGGACTGGAAGGCACACAGGGGATGCCTCTCCAGGAAGCCAATCCTGCAGATTCAAAAAGGCTTCCTTGAAATCAGCCCAGAGGGAAGGGGCAGGTTCCCACCCAGCCAGCTGCAAAGAGAGAAAGAGAGAAAGGTCAACCAGCCAGGTCCATGCTTGTAATTTGAGACGCTGCTTGGCCTGAGAAGGGGAGCAAACACAGACCCATGAAAACGTAAGAGTTGGAAGGGCATCAGATCCACCCCGTTGCTCATCCCAGCATCTGCTAAACTCATGACAGTGGAAGGAATAGCTTGGCCTTTCTCTAAAGAAGGGTTCTCCAAACTTGGTGACTTTAGGAACTGTGGACTTCAACTCCCAGAATTCCCCAGCCAGCACAAGTTTTTCTTTGTCTCTTCTTAGAAGGAGGATTGAGACATCTTGAGTTTCTTTCTCACTCACTCCTCTTTCTCAAGCCTGAGCTGATATTTACGTAACTGCTCTCACATACCTTCAAGGTTGCCTCCATATTCCTCAACATTGAGAAACCAGCCTGTGGTTTTGCTTTCACACAACTGGACAAGTTGGGTCAATGTCTCCAGCTCATGTGGTTGGTCCTCTTGAGGCTGATCCTTCATACCTTGCTGGTTTGGGCATGAATCAGATCTTTTAGGCCTCTGGGTGAGCATAACCCAAGAAGAGACACATTCACCTGAGATGTAGCACCTTAGGACTTCCAAGAGACATGTAGGCAGCTCCCTTCCTCAGCCCTTCCTCTCCTAGGTCAACGCTGTGAATTCCCTTCCAGGGTGTGTCACGGGGGAGTTGTAGGAGGAGCAGGACTCATCTTGCCTCCTCGGAAGGCCAGGAGAAGACCAAGTTGCCCACGCAGCGCGGTGCCTTTCAACCCATCCCAGCTCACGAGTTCCTCCACACTGCAAGATCTCCCAGCCTGGAGAGGGTGGCAATCTCTGGCTTACCACAAAAATGAACCTGCCTAGAAAGGATTAAATTTTGCCAGGGCTCCAGAACAATGTTCAACCTGGAGAACAGACCTAAACCACGACCCTGGGTAGAGCTTATCAGAACGGAACCCACAAGGACACTGAGAGACATCTACAAAGCAGCTGCCCTGCCCTGGCCAGGTGTTCGAAGCCTTCTGAGCTCCTCTTATGAAATCCACTTGGAAAGAGACGTTCAGCGTTGAGGAGAGGAGCCGATTCCTTAAAAGGAGCAAATTCTTTTCTCTGACAATGGTTCCCTCAAACAAGACTCACAGCTTCATTCAGCTCAATGAAAAGCTGCTTATTCTCGCCAACTTTTGCCTACAGTAAATCTCTGTTTGGATTTTGGCCATCCTGCATTCTGCCTTTTCTCCTGAGACTTCAATCCAGGGTCCCTCTTCCGCCTTTCGTCCCCAGAATTGGGGGGAGGGGGGCAGGTCAGCTGTCCAAAGGGCCACCCGCTTTTCAGGAGGCAGAGAGAAACATCTGAACTTCTCCTGGCTTTACGGAAGCAAGCTCCCACCAATGTAAAGGATGCCCGTTTGGATGATCAGCTAGGCAAGGGGGAAAGTGATCATTCCTCACCCCAAATTCTGCCTGTTTTTGGCACCTGATCCCCCTCCAGCTACACCACACTGTGTAGACAGTTTGGGGTGAGCAACTGATGTGAAGAGTTGAGGGGGGAGGCACTCTGCATAGGTCACCCAACTGCTATCTGCAAGAGGTGAGGAGAGGGGCACCCAAAGGCCATTTTATGGGTCTTTCAAACCACAAGCTTTTGTAGACTTTCTTTGCGATTAGAGCAGAGTCTAAAATGCACAAGCTGCTCCATTCAGTGCCCTCTTCTGGTGCAGTTACTACCTACGGCTTGACTTTCCCCAGAGCAACTTGCAGGCAAAAAATCTCATCAACGCAGCTGCTATTTGATAGCTACCCTATGAATACGTCTTTATACTTCCACGCAATAAATTCTCAACGCAGTTTAACTGGAGAGGCTCTAACGGACGACAAGAGCCTATAAAACAAATCCAAACGAACCAGATTGTTGTTTCTCAACTTTTGCAACTTTAAGAGCTGTGGAGTTTCACTCCCAGAATTCCCCAGCCAACCAGCCACAAGGGAGGGAGGGAAAGAAAGGAAAGGAAGAAGAAAGATGGAAGGGAAGGGAAGGGAAGGGAAGGGAAGGGAAGGGAAGGGAAGGGAAGGGAAGGGAAGGGAAGGGAAGGGAAGGGAAGGGAAGGATAGGATCTATCTGAGGGTTTGGATTCAGTGCTCACTAAGTGTCAAATAAAGAAAATTCCCACTGAACGTCTTACCCCACTGCCCTCTTTTACGAACTCAGTGAAATTGTTGGAAACGCTCTGGACCCTCTGAGGACAAGGGGGGGGAACCCAACAGCCGTTGCTCATTTGCACCAATGCAAATGCACTTAAGAGACATTCTGATGAATGCCTGCCAGTGGGCTGAGCGTGAGGGGGAAGAGAGAAAGAGAAAGAGAAGAGGAACAGCCCAGTAGCAAGAAGAAACCTGGCCAGAGGGCAGCTTCCCTGGCTTTTTAAAAGGATCTTCTTCATGTCCCCATAATCCTTTGCTTCTCCAGCATCTTCCTCTCCTCCAAAAACCATTTTCTTTCTCCCTCCCCGCGGGGTGGAGAAGCAGCAGCTGGGATCCCTAAGAGGGCTGACTTAGAGTATCTCCAGTCCTGCCAGCATGCTTATAAGACCACCTGCCTCGTCTAGCCTAACCTCGGATATGCCTGTTTAGTAGTTGGATGGGAGACCACCAGGAGTTCCCATTGGGAGGCTGCTTCTGTGCTGCGGCCAAGTCAAACCATGGGCCCATCCGGAGCTCAGCTTGACTCAATGGTGTCTTCCCCGCTTCCCCAACAGGAGAGCTGTGCTTGCTAAAAATTCAATCCTCATCCACAGGTAGTCCTTGCGTTATGACCGTAACGGAGCCAGCTCATTACAGTAATTAGGCGGCGATGGTCACAAAGCGGGGGTCGCTCGCACGATGGATCTGATTTGACAATCTCCGTGGTGGTGGTGGCTTTTAAGTGAAGGCTGCCGTCATTAAGCAAAGGCATGGATTGCAACGGGCCGGTTTTGCAAAAAAAAAAACAAAACCAAAAATGACGTTTGGCCAAACCGTCTCATAAAAGGCACTCCTGGGCCTGCGGGATACGGCAAAGGTTCATCAGTGCAGACCGGCTACCGAGCACCGGAAGTCCAGTCAGGGGACAGTGGCGGGGGGGGGGGAAATGTCTGACTGTCCGGACTTGGTCGTAAGTATCCCCTAAGTACGTCCATCATAACTTCAAACAATTGCTAAGCAAACGGTCGTAACTCGAGGACTGCCTGTGAAGAGCCCAGGGATTTGAGGAGGGATACCCTCCGATATCCATCAGCAGAACCTACAGATGCACAAACCCTCCCCCCTATTTCCTTGGGGCTTCCTCGAAGCCCCTGCTGCATCCATCAGGCTGCCCCATCCTCTTCAGGACCCCCAGCCCACCCCCCTTCCTTATTTACTGAAGGCCAGGAAGGGGGGGGAATCTGCTTGCAGCAGATGGAGACTGAGGTGCGGCTAGGAGGAAGACAGCCCCCCCACTCCAGGGGAAGGAGGGAGGAGCCGGCATTGTTTTCCTGCCTTTTACAAGGGGGACCCTGCAGACAGATGGGGGTCAGGGGGGAGAGCAGCAGTAAGTGGCTTATGGCTGTCGGGAAGGGGCTGAAGCTGCAGCCCCCGGGATTAACAAAGACGGCTTCTGTTCTCGGCCGGGTCATGTGGAAAAGGCTGGCCAGCCCCCATCCCTTGGCAAGCCCAGCCAGCCTTGCTTCCAGAGAAGGGCAGGGGGTCTCCGGCAAGGGGGCAGGGCAGCATGCAAGCCGGAGGGGAGGGGGCTCCCGGGGAAAGGGGACGATGGCTGCCACAAGCTGGCACCTTCTGTATGGTCAAGGAGAGGAGGAAGAAGCTGGAATGGCAAAACTGGGTGCAGGGCAATTATTCCATCTTGAAGGCGAGGGGGGTTCGCAAGCCACAGGGAAGAAGCGGAGGAAGCATTCTGTCCAGGGTTGAGCACTCCAGCTAGTCCTCCCTTAATGACTGCCCTGTTTCACGACCCAATGACATCCGATGACTACTGCAGCGTCCTGCGGTCAACCGGTTGCCATTTGCACCCTTCGCAGCCGGATTCCCACAAGCAGTCAAAGAAGAATCCAGCGGAAGAATCACAAATGGCGGTCAGAGGATGTCTCCCTTAACAACTGCACCGCTTAGTGACAGAGGTACCGGTCTCAACTGTGGTCGCTAAGTGAAGACCCCTTGACACAATGGATGACATCAATACTTCATGGAACACGGCGGCTCTTGCACACCTTCACCGATGGCTTGAAGATGGATGGACTTCACCTCCCAGAATTCCTCAGCCTGGCTGGGGAATTCTGGGAGTTGAAGTCCACCCATCTTCAAGCTGCCAAGGTGGAGAAACCTGCTGTGGAACATGAAAATTTGGGAGGTGAATTCACCCACCCTCTTTCATGCTGGGAGGAAGAGGATCTCATGCCAGGAGGGGCCACCAGGATTCTCCCCACCTGGCGTGGCCCTCAGGCTGTCTGAACCCCATTGCGATGGAGGCGTCTCCCCCACGCCCAGGCAGCTCTTCACCCCCACAGCCGTCTTGTCCCCACAACATACTGAAACACAACCAATCCAACTGCATGGTCAGCCCCCCCCCCCTTCCAGGTGTTGTGGGAACCCAGCTGTTCTCAGGGTGGTTTGGAGACCGACCTGGTTTGAATGCCGGCAAGGTACAGGAGCCATCCTAAGTGAGCCACAGATCTTGAATGCCAAACCACCATGAAAAAGAGACACAGAAGCAACTGCTTGTTTTAAGCCTAAATTTGCTCACATGCCCCACGCATGTAGGGGGAGGAAGTGGTTTTCAAGCAGGCGGAGGAGAAAGGGTGAATGGCAGCCCCCCCCCCCTTGCGAGATTTCCTTGCAAACTGGAGACGCCTCTCCAGGTTGCTTTTCACAAAAACAAAACACACTCAGCCCCTGGCATACACAGACACACACACACACACACACACACACACACACACACACACACAGAGAGAGAGAGAGAGAGAGAGAGAGAGAGAGAGAGAGAGAGAGAGAGATTGTACCCTCAACCAGCAGCCAACCCCCCCATCCCTTGTCCTCTTGCATTCCTCTCCGACACAGGCCAAACCCTTAAGCCTCCTTCTTTTAATCTGCTCCCAAGCAAGCTGCAACCACTGCTTGAACCGCCGACACATTTCTGCCAAGCCAATAAAAAGAGGCCGGGAGAACCGCTGGCAGGAGGAGTCACCAGAAACTGTGCGAGATGCACAGACAAAACAAAACCATCCCCCCGATGGTCTTAGCAACCTGGCAGGAAACCTCACGCCTCTTGCACCCTCCTCCGTTAAGTGCTTAAAAGCCTTGTGGACAGGACACACTGAACTTGCGGCAGGAGACAGACCACTATCCCGTCTTCCAGAAGGGAAGCCGGAGAGATGATAAAAATCATGGGGGGGGAGGAAAAAGGAGGAGTGAGACGTACAATCTTTCAGCAAATCTTGAAAGGTGTCCTTGCAAACTGGGTGCAGAAAAGGTTGGGGTTTCTGGTCTCTTGCAAACAACCAGACTCAATAAATAAAGAGAATCTCGAGATCCACGGGGCTGGAAGGAATCACCAAGGCCTTGGAAAACATCTCTCTGCTTGGAGCAGGAATCCAATCCCCCTACAAGTCTCCAAAGCCAGGCAAAAGTGAGGAACGGATCTCCTTCTGGGTAAATTCAGGAACTGTCATTCCCCATCTGGCGTCCTGCATCAGGCAAAGGAATCCCACTCCTAAAGCATCTCATAATTCTCCAAAACCACAGGAAAAATGATCTCTTCTTACTCTTCAAAGGTGAAGTCTTCTTCCAGGCAACTCCCCACATCAAGTTCGTTTTCTTGGTCCTCCCCCACATGCAAAAGGCTGCGGCTGTCTTCCAAAAAAGCGCTTCCGACTCTAGCCTTCAGCCTTGGGATCACCTGGTGGTCTTCAGTCCGAGCATTAAGCACCTCTGATCCTTCTAAGCCAAGCTGAGCTAGATGCTGCCTCTGCTGGAGACCTCTCCCCCCCCCTTCCTGACCTCCCAAATATTCCACAAGATTTAAGTAATGAACCCTGTGGCCAATAATATGGGAAGGTGGCAAGGAATCTTAGCTTAAGCTTAAGAGTTTGCCCTTCTGCACCAGGGCTGTTATTCAACAGGGGCAGCTCCTTCTGCTCTCCCCACATAGCTGAGCCTTTGAACCAGACGTTGAAACAAACCCTGGCTAGTCCCCAACAGGGATAAACCGATTGTCTTGTTTGCTCTTGCACTGCCCCCTGCTGGCCCTGGGGAGAAGCCACACTCAAGTCAGAAGTGGGTTTCTGCCCCCCCCAACCTCTACCCCGTTTTGCACCCCCAGAGCAGTAGAAACAATGGGCCATTTTGCATTTAACTCTTGTGGTCCAGAAAACATGGAAAGCAAAGATCCAGAGGCTGCATGACCTCACCTCTGGGTCCACAAAAAACAATGTGGAGACTCTGGAAAGCAGCTAAGATGATTAGGGGACTGGAGGCTGAAACATCTGAACTGGGCATGGCTAGTTTAATGAAAAAAGGACTAGGGGTGACATGATAGCAGTCTTCCAGTGTTTGAAGGGCTGCCCCAAAGAAGAGGAGGGGGGGTGTCCACCTCTTCTCCAAAGCCCCAGAAGGCAGGACAAGAAGCAATGGATGGAAGGAAACTAATCAAGGAGAGAAGCAATTTCCTGATAGTGGAGACAATCAATCAGTGGAACAACTTGCCTTCAGAAGTTGTGAGTGCTCCATCCCTGGAGATTTCTAAGAAGAGATTGGACAACTATTTGTCTGAAATGGCAGGGGATTTCCTGCTTGAACATGGGTTGGACTAGAAGACCTCCAAGGTCCCTTCCGTTATTCTGTCAACTCTCTGCTCTCTCACTGAAAAAGGAGGGCCAGAGAAGATCTTCTGAGCCACCCACTCCCCAAATGTCAGAGGCTTCTGCTGCTGCCTTGCAGCGGCCCCAGCTACCCCCCACCCCCCTCATTTCAAAGGTGCCTAGCTTCAGAGAGGACCCTCCACCTTCTTTCCAGAGGCTGTCTCCTGAGAGGGGGCAAGGCCCCAGGAACGGGTCCAAGGTGCTGGAGATGCCAACGTTGCAGGAGCTGAGGCTAAGGCAAAACCACGCCAAGGCATGCAAAAGGCCACCTTTCCCCAACTCAAGTGTGCCCAACAGCTGGCTGCATTCAGGACAAACTCCCGAGGCCAGCTAGGAAAACCCGGGGGAGTTCCTCGTCTTCCACCCCCAGCAAGACGGTGCCAGAACTGTGGGGCAACCAGACAGGGTGGAACGGGAACAGTCAACAGGCACGGAAGGATGATCAGTGCCACCCCAAACACGGAAAGGCAGAGATGTTGGCAACGCTCCCCCCCCAACCATTCACCCCTCCCTGCTGTTTCTCCCACACCTGCTTGTCACCTTCATCTCCCCCGTGTGTGTATGCGTGTATGTGAGTGTGCACGTGCCAAGGGGCAACTGCAGGCATGAAGCACCCCACTCTTGGGGGGGGCCTGGAAGCTGTCACCAGCTGGTCCTCGGAAAGCCCAGTTAAAAGATCCCGGTTGCCGTGGGCTGAAGGTTAAGCCCTAAAGCCATAAATCATTTTTGACAGTTTCCAGTTTTATTTTGGATGCACCGGAGTGTATATTCAGCTTGTTTTGGGCCCTGTAACGTGAAACCTGGACCTAAGAAATATATTGCTGTTACTCATTTCTTCCAAGTATTTCAATCTGCAATCAATGGACTTCCCTAAATGTGAGTTATAGGCATCAAAACCAGAAGCAACAAATAAAAGTGATTTTAAAAAAATGAAGATGGTGCAAATGTTGAAGACTGGGGGCTGGGGGATTCTGGGATTTGAAGTCCATCCATCTTTTAAATGCTGGGGTTGAGAAACAATGACTTTACCAAACTTGTTGAGTGCGAAATGTCTACAGTTGGCTGGCTCAGGAATTCTGGGAGTTGAAGTCCACGAGTCATAAAAGAGCCAAGGTTGCCTACCCCTGTTCTAGTCCAACCCCGTGTCCAAGCAGGAGACCCTATACCAGTTGGAGGGGTCATTTCCAAACTATTGATCTTCTTCATGCCCCATGCTTTTTTACATGACCAACTAGACTTGACTACTGCTGTTGGACAATCCAAAAACTTGCAGGAAACCAGCTAGGAAAGAACCAGCAGCCCTGATGTGTCTTCAGAGCACAATCATCTTCTCTGCCCTGGAACGCGAAGCTGACCTGGACACAGACGAACCCTAACCCATCCAACACAAGGTCACCACCGCAAAATTCTTTGAACTGCTCTTCACAGCTGCAAAATCTGGGCTAATTTCAGAGTGCCCTCATCTCCTCTACACTTCCTTTTTGCAACCTCTTGAAAACCACCTACCCTAACTCCCAAAGGGGAGTGGACTCATCTGGGTCAAACAAAGCTGCCTGTGGAGCTTCTTCGTGAAATCGTGGGAGCGAGATGCAAGCGGAGTTCAGGAGCCTTTTTTTGATCCAGCTTTTTAGAGGGATCCATCAGCACGAGGGAATCAGCACCCTATACTGCCAGCTTCCAGACCCAGCTAAAAGCGAGAATGGGGCACCTGGCACCACTTTCAAACTTCTTCCCACGGGTGGCTTTCAAGCGGTGGAGACTACAAACCCTATTATCCCAGCCAGCACACCATACGCATCTGAAGAGGAGACAGTTGGGAAGGTGCTACTTAAAACTATTTTCCGGGGATGACAGTCTCCCTTTTCAACGCATCCCAAATTTTCTTGGTTCCAGTGGAGCCATCTGAAGCCAGCAAGGAAAGATGGGGTGGATGTTCACATCCCTCAGATCATGGTACCCACATCGAGAAGAAGAGGGGATGTCACCCACTTTAATGGCTTGGTCTCCAATTCTCTGACACCAACAGACAAGTAATTTGGAACAAGACAGCACACTGGGAATCGGCAGCAGGCGAAGAGGCCACCTCCTCACCTGTTCTGCTGACCACAGGTGTCCCAGAAGGACTAAGTGAACACTGAAGGTACTGGGATGATGGATGAAGTCAGGGACCAAAGAAAGACCCGTCCACCTGGAACAATCAAACCTGCAGAGGTCAAGACCAGAAAGCAGATGGTTTCCAGCTTGACTTTATCCATCTCTATCATAGTTACGTTAGGTTTTTTTGTGTGTGTTTTTTACAAAAAGCTTGAAATAACCCTGTAGTCCTCAGTGTGGACTTCAATTCCCATGCTAGTTGGGGAATTCTAGGCGCTGGAGTCAACAGATAGTTGAGCTACCAAGGTGGAGAAACACTATTAGAGAGAAAGTCTACAGCCTGCTCGTTCCCCTTCGCTTTGTCAAAAGGCAAACCAGAATTTGCATCCCCGCAATAGAACACGAGGACCCACATGGCATCTTCGGTTATCCCAGGCAAGTGACTGATGGAAAGCTCTGAGGGCCAATCTTCTGCTTCCAACCATTTATTCATCTCCCATCTTTCCCCCTAACATTTACAGTGTTTTGTGCCCTTGGCAGTGCAATCCACAAGAGTCCCAAAGATGCTTTTTCACCAGGCAATTGAGCTTTGTTGGTTTTCTTTGAAGATGTTTCGCTTCTCCTCCAAGAGGCTTCTTCAGCTTCCTCATCTCACCTTGGATGAGAAGCGAAAGGTCTTCAAAGAAAAACAAAGAAAGTCCAGTTGCCTCGTGAAAAGGCAACTTTTGGGACAACCGTGACCTGGAGGACTGAGAATCTCCATAGATCCACAAGAGTGTTTTAGAACACTGATCACAACCTGGAGGGCAATAGATCCTGGTGACCAGCCATAGCACTTTGAAGAACTATCTCAATAGCCACAAAAACCGGAGGGGGGTGGGTAATCTCGCCATCCGTCTCACTGGGAGCTGATTCTCACAAAGTTCAGATCCAGAGAATAAAGTTTGGGACAAACAGAGAGAGAGAGAGGCAAGATTCACAAAGGCAATTGTGAAGCTCAGCTGCACCTGTCTATATATATTTTTTTCCAACAAGGCACCAGTTGGCAGACCTAAAAATGTGTAGTAAGTTTCCCAAGCTAGTCCAACACAAAGTCTTGAAAAGAGCAAGTTCTGGGAATAAACACCAGCAAAATCCATCCCCTCTCCAACCTTTTACTTCAGATTTACCAGAAAAGGTTTGATTTCTGAAGGCCTGGATGCTGTTGACCCCTCCCCCATCTTAAAAGATTCAAAACATTGCTAATTTCAACCAGGAAAGGTAAAATGTCATTGTCCGTCCTCACACCCCCAACTTAAAAAAAAACCCCACTTCTCCATCACATACAAGCAGGTGCAGTCTGCAACCTGAGCTTAGCCCAAACTTTTTCCAAGACCGCAGCTTTTCCCCCTAGTAAAAAAAAACACCACCAGACAATTAAGAGCACTCCAACACATCCTAAGGTAAAATATATTGCAAATTGGAAAAGGGATGTCCAATCTTGGATCTAAGCAACAAGTTTTAAAGGGAGGGGGGAGGGAGAGAAAAGCTGGCCTTGTAAATACGAGAGAGAGAGAGAGAGAGAGAGAGAGAGAGAGAGAGAGAGAGAGAGAGAGAGAGAGAGAGAGAGAGAGAAGCAAATCCAAGATGTTTGGACTTCTGTTCTGCTGCAGTTTCTGGAGGGGGTGGCAAAGGCCCTGGCTCCCCAAAATCCACCTCCCCCCCCCGCACTGCAAATCGGGGAGGGGCAACCCTGGACAATGAAAGACATCCCAGTCCCGGTTGCACGTACCTGAGAAACAGAGAAAAGGGGGACTTTGCAGGGCAACAGGACGCAGCCAAACCGCCACCCTCTCCTGGAGTGAACTGATGACAGATTGGGGAGGGGGAAACTACGAAGGCGAGGGAGGGGGAGGAAAGAGATAGTGGGGGAGATCTCTGTCAATCCCTCTTCTCAATCTGGAGGTGATGGAGTGCAGAAGGGAAGGAGGAAGGGAAGAGGGATGGAGAAAAGGGAAACCTACACATCCCTCAGTAGCAGGGGGAAAAATCGCACAATGATCGGGGGAGGAGCTGGGGAAGGGGGGGAAGCAGGACTGAAAGGGAATTTCCTGCCATTGCCTCGTGTTTGGGGCGAGGGGGGGGGCGATGCACAGGAGGAGGGCGGATTTCTGCCCGAGAAGCAAATCAGAAGAGGCAAAACCTTGACACAACAAAGAGACAAACACCGCAAGGGCAACATACGGCGGGGCAGCCTGTAAATTAAACATAAAGGGGACATTAGATAATTAATGAGCGCCTGCTCGCCTGCAACGCCCCCCACCCCCACCCGGGGCAGAGCCAGCCACTGCTGGCACAAGAGGCAGAGGGGGGGGTGGGAGGGGGGAGAAGCAGCCCACACCAATCCGGCTGCCAGGAGGCAGGAGAAAGTCACGGGGGGGGGGGGCTGAGAAGGAAACCACCTGTAAGGGCCAGGGCCCCACGGCCCCATGCCTAGGATGCCAGCTGCTCTGGCTGGCATCTGCTCGGGTTCTCGCCAGAAAGAGGAAGAGGAAGGGGTGGAAGACTGGACGCCGGATCTGGAGTCGGAAGCTGGGAAGAAAGCAAGCTGGATGAACCAGATTAACACCCCCCACACACAGGTCCAAGTGCTAAACTCTAAATGTTGTTGAGGGTCCTTGGGGCTCTCCGAGCTTGGTTGTTTTCTTGTAGACGTCTCATGAGCCAACTAGGGAACAGTGGTAGAAGGGAGGGGGGTTGCGAGGAGGAGGAGGAGGAGGGGGGGGACGAGGAGGAGGGGGACGAGGACAACGTTGGAGTCCTTGGTGCTTTCTGACCTTGGTGCTTTTCTGGCAGACGTCTCATGACCCAACTAAAGAACATCATCAGTGCTGACTAGGTAACACTGATGCTGTTGTGAAACGTCAGCCAGAAAACCGCTCAGAGCACTAAGGACCCCACAGTTCAACCCTCAGCTACAAATATTATCCTCTGTTGGTGTTAAATGCTTCAAGTCCCCCTAATGCCTGGCATAGTGGTTTGCTTCCCAGTTTGGCACTCACCCATCACTACCTTTACGGACAACCCCCCTCTCTCTCTCTCTCTCTCTCCCTCCCTCCCTCCTTCCCTCCCTCCCTCCCTCCCTCCCTCCAACATCTTGTTTTCTCCCAGTTCCTCATCTGGGTGTCTGCACACAAGCAGATGCCAGAGATAACCTGACCAGGATCCAGACAGAGAAAAAGGGGGGCAGGGGGGGGCAAGGCACACAAAACACATTCCCCCCTCTTTGCGCACCCCTTTGAAATGCAAAGTGTGTTTGTCCTGCCTGGCTCAATTGAAGCCTCCTTCAGCCTTTGAGTCACATCCAGGCACACAAAGGCGAAGGCAAGGAGGGGGCTCGGGGTGGCCCAACACACTCCAACCTGCCCACCCCCAGCTCCATCCCACACATTGTCCTATGCTGAACAAATATGCTTATTAATCTCTGTCCCAACTACAGCCCGCCGCCCAGGCACTCTCTCTCTCTCTCTCTCTCTCTCTCTCTCTCTCTCTCTGCTTGGGTGTGAATGTTAATTGTCTCTCCAGCCTCCAAGGACGGGGGGGGGGGGGGGGGGGGAGTCGCAGAGCAGATGCTGGGCACCAGAGTTCAAGAGAGAGAGGGAAGGAGGGCAGCGTGGCGATGCAGCTGAATTCTCCGCAGGTCAAGATGGCTGCTAAGTCAATACCCGGGCGCTGTTTACCGAGCAGGGGTTACCGAAGCAGCTGTTCCTCCCATCTCTCAACATCTTTCACACACACACACACACACACACACACACACACACACACACACACACACAAAGAAGACAGCAAAAAATAGGGATTAGGGAGCGTCTGCAAAGATTGGCTGCCAGCCGAGGATGAAAAAAGGGGACATGTATTAGTCATGCAGGATCTGCAGCTGTAGAGGGAAGTCGATCTGAGGGGTGAGGAGGGGGAGACTGGCCTTGTCAGAAAGGGGAGGAGAGGCACGCAGCTTGGCTTCTCCAAAGAGCAGGGATGTAGCCAGGATTTGGGGTTTGCAAAGGCCAGGAGGAAGAGCACTTGGCCAGCCCTGTGCCAAGCCCAGGACCAGATTTGCAGAAGCAGCTGGTTATTTCGGACAGAACAGAATAACAGAACTGGAAGGGGCCTTGGAGGTCTTCTAGCCCATCCCCCTGCTCAAGCAGGAGACCCTATACCATTTTTGTCCAATCTCTTCTTAAAAACCTCCACTGTTGGAGCACCCACAACTTCTGGAGGCAAGCTGTTCCACTGGTTAATTGTTCTCACTATCAGGAAATTTATCCTTAGTTCTAGGTTGCTTCTCTCCTTGATTAGTGTCCATCCGTTGCTTCTTGTCCTGCCTTCAGGTGCTTTGGAGAAGACCTGACCCCCCTCTTCTTTGTGGCAGCCCCCCCCCAAGTACTGGAAGACTGCTATCAGGTCACTCTTGGCCCTTCTTTTCATTAAACTAGACCTGCCCGATTCCTGCAGCCGTTCATCCTATGTTTTAGCTCCAGCCCTCCTCAGATCATCTTTGTTGCTCTTCTCTGTGCTCTTTCCAGAGTCTCAGCATCTTTTTTGTGGCCAAAGCTGCGTGCAGATTCTAAAGTGTGGTACGTGCCACCTTTTTCAGTGCTGTTGTAATTTCAAACAGTCACTAAATGAACCGTTGTAAATTGAGGACTATCTGTAGAGTGCATTGGGGCCCTTAATTACATGCAGACGGGAGAACGATGCTTTTGCAAACCTTGTTGCACATCTTTTTTAAGCCAGGATTTGCTGAACCAACCATACTCCCCTGCCTGGTTCACCCTTTTATTCAAAGCCCCCAAACTGGGGTTTGCCGAGCTCGTTAGCCGGGTATCTTTCATCAAACCAAACCGCCGCTAAATCATGACTTGGCACCGATGAATTCCTGGGAGCCGTGTTCCTCTCCTGCCGTCTCCTGTTACAAGGAAGTCAGAGAGCTGGCGCAAAATCGCTGCCCGCCCGTCGCAACGTATCGCACAGGCTGTGCGGGCGAAGAGCTGACACACAGAAGCAGCCTCCTAGGGGGAGTCGGCCAAACCAGAGACGCCGAGCGGCTGGCGTTGATGTCTGTGATCCGATCTGCTCTTTACTTAACGAGGCCTCCAGAAAAATAGCCCCAATCCTTTCTGGGCTCCCCCTTCTCCTTGTCAGCGATTGTCCTGCAGCGCGCCACCCCCCTCCTCCAGCCTGGCAGCCCAAAGCCGCCTCTGGCCGTGTCCTGGCAGGAGGGCAGCTGCTGTGAAATGTTTTGCACAATCTATCCAGAGTTATGAATCAGAAACCACAGGACCGGCCAAGAGCCTCAAAGGGAGGGGCCCTCCCTGCACGGAGACACCCTTCCCCCCCCCCAGAACGATGCAGGAAGCCAATGGCTCAACTTGGAACAGACTAGAGGAAGCCTTGCTGACAGCTGAAGGAGGTCTTGGCCCAAAAGCAGAGGATACTCGGAAGAGCCCAGAAGGCAGAAGATCCAAGGTTAGGGCCTCTTTCCAAACTGTTTGGGTTGTCCCTGAATGGAAGAGCTGGCTGGAGAACATGTGAAAGAAGAACCTCAGCAGGCTGGAGCCTCTTCCTTGGCCTGGAGTCAAGAGGGACCCTAAGGGTTTACGTTCCGCCAGCAGAGACCTGGTTTTGGATCTGCCCCTGATCTTCACTAAGTAGAACCAACGTCAGTTGCTGGATCTTCTCGGCTGGCTTGGAAATTCTGGGACTTGAAGTCAACCCATTTCAAAGTTGCCAAGGTTGAGAAACCCTGCCTTCAGACAATCCAATTTGGAAGGTGGATACAAATAAAGGGGAAATGACAAGAGCCCCATTCTGAAAGGGATTCTCTCTGAAGATTGTATTCACTTGTTCAAAAAGAGGACTTCTTCTCATGTGGCCTCACGCTGTCATTGAGGTCCTCTGCTTATCTGCAAAGATGGGCTCCTCCCTTTGCAGTCTGAGTTTTAATTGCACCGTCATTTATGAAGACCTCGCATCAGTTCAGGAATCCATTTGCAAAGCAGAAGCTGTTTTGAGGGCTGCAAATTCCTTAACCAGCCGATGGTCCTTAGTTTACTGTCTCCAACCAGCTCTGAAGAACCGCAACTGGGAAGACTCCCAGCAAGTGTCCAAACAGAAGCTCTGGGAGACCATTTTCCTTCCCAGCCCATCTGCTTTCCGCCTCCTCATGGCAGCTCAGAGAGCCTCCACCAAGTCTACTGTCTCCATGAGACCCCGGAGATCCTGCCCTCCCCACGTGCAACAAGGGGGTGAGTGGTGCTTAAGAGCATCTGAAGCCACTCAACTAGAGGAAAGCCCCACCACCTCCAGGATCAGGGGCTTTTCTGGGGGAATCCCCCAACAATAGCAAGAATTGAAGTTCCTCCTGCTGTTCTCCCAAACTGTTCAGCCAAACATACCTCCACCCGCTTGCAATTCAAAAAGGAAGTGTCCTGCACACCAGGGAGCAAGGACCCGTCACTTTGTTGTTGTTGTTTTTAAATCATTCCCAGGCCTCCTTCTGATTGCTTTGAGGAAGGAAACACATGGAACGGTAGAGATTGATTCTGTGCTATCAAATTAGTAACCACATAGATTTTTCTTCAGGTGGATCTGCTGGTCCTCCAGATCTCCCAACAGTGACCCTTTCCCACTGTATCCAAACCCACACACCCCCACCTCCTCCTCCTCCTTCTCCTCCTCATCTATCTATCTCCTCCTCCTCTTCCTTATCTATCTACCTACCTACCTACCTACCAACCTCTTTCGGGTATCACAGACTTCTGAAGGGAGCCAGTCTTTGCCCCATCAAGTCAACTTCTGCTTATCAACCAGGTAATTGCTCCTAGAATCCTCCTCCCAGGCATAGGGGGTCCTGGGCTTTGAGGTTTCTTCCAGCCTCCCCCACAAAGAAGACAGATCTCACTCTGGAAGGCAAGGAAGCCCTCTGAATAAATTCCACTCATTCATAGCCAAGCATCCCAATCGGATACGTGTATATGTTTACTTCTCTTCTGTCGTGTCACACGCTAAGTAAATCTCGCGCGGATACCTTTGGCAAAAACAAGGCGAATCCCAATTCAAGGTGCAGCCCACCAGCCACCCGAAGGACCCCCTCTCTGCCCAGCTGGGCCTGCAGAAAAGAGGAGAGGCAGAACCGAGCTGGGGGGGACTGGCCGCTTCCCCCCTCGCCCCCCTAAGGTCTCGTTTCTTGGAAGCAGCTGGGAAGAGGAGGGGAGGGACAAGAGGCACCAGGGGGGAGGGGGGGAGACGGCATACATCATGGCTGAAACATCTGCTAATCACGTCTCTGGGGAATTATGAAAGCCCAAGGTTTTCGCCAGGGGCATCCGAAGGGGCAGGAAGCCAGGCTCCCCTGGATGAGAAATGCCAATAGGTTCTGCGGCGGTCAGTTCCCCAAGGTCCTCCTAGGCTGTTGGGAGGCTGGCCTTCTAGATGCGAGAAGCAAAACGTTTTTCTTAAACGGAGAAAAAAAATAAGTGAGAAAAGGGAGGAGGAGGATCAGCGCCCCCTAGTGTGGGCTGCTGTGCCTCTGTGACATTTTGGCGCCCCCTAGTGTGGGGTGGGAGCCATGACACCAACCGCTTGGCAAAGGGTGAAGCCTAGGAGAGAAGCAGTTCAAAAGCAGGAGGCTTTGGGGTTGTACTAAGCGCCCTGGTTCAACCGTGATTTGCCCACGGAAGGGGCTGGGCTCAGAGGATGACCCTGGCAAGGAGCGGAAGCCCCTTCCCTCTGAGGAAGCCCGGCTTCCCTCTCCCGAATGAGCTGCCTCCCGTTTTGCAGTCAGGATTCGCAACCCGTTTGGCTGCAGCGGATTGCAGAGGTCAGCGCAAGCCAGCGAGAAGCGGGAATGCAGGCTTTGGGCCAAATGCTTTTGTTTACCTTCCTATCTCCTGCCAGGAGTGACCATCGGGGACAGGCCGGCCGAATGTCCTTGCGGCAATAAGGGAGGCAGGACTTTGATCTTCAACTTCCTGCTTTTCCCACCTGGTCCCAAAGCACTGAAGGGCCCCCGAGGTGGGGGCTTCCAAAGCACGACAGGGGCAGCCTCCTTGATGGACAGAACCTTCCTCCACCCCGCAAGGGGAAGTCAGGTTGCTTCGTCCCTGGTCTGTCCGACCAGCTCTGGCCAGAGAAGGGCATGGGCAAGGGTAGGCAACCTCGGCTCTTTTATGACTCATGGACTTCAATTCCCAGAATCCTGACTCAGGAATTCTGGGAGTTGAAGTCCATGAGTCAAAAGAGCCGAAGTTGCCTACCCCTGGGCATGGGGAAAACTTTCCTGGCTTCAGGGCATAATCCTGGTGGCCTTCAGGCCTGCCCAGCTGGCTGGAGACTCTCGGAGAACCGAAAAGGCAAAAGGCAAAACTTTGAGGACGTTAAGGCAGGACTGTCCTAGGGCCGTAGCAAAAGGGGGGTCTCAGGTGGATGCAAGGAATAAGAAGCGATGGATGGAGCCAACCTGGAAGGAAGGATCACTTTGCTGACAGTGAAAAAAATTCATCAGGGAAACGGCTCGCCTCCAGAAATTGTGGCTACTCCATCAACTGGAGTTTTTTATTATTATTATTTAAGAAGAGATTGGACTGAAATGATATAGGGTCTCCTGTCTGAGTAGGGGGTTGGGCTAGAAGACCTCCAAGGTCCCCATGCTTACGCTCCTTTGATTTGGCAAATGGAATCATATTAAATCTTATAATATTAGCAACAATATTGCTAATTACAACCATTCATTTAATGACCCTTGCAACAGCATTGAAAAAAGGTCTCTTGCAACAGCTCCTCGCACTTATGACCGTCACAGCATCCCCATGTTCAGGTGATCCAAATTCAAACGCTTAGCAATTGGCATGTATTGAGGACGGTTGCAGCGCCCTGGGGTCTCCTGACCACCATTGGTGACTTTACCAGGGGTCTTCCAACAAGCAAAGTCAGTGGAGAAGCTGGATTTTCTTAACAACTGCAGAGATTCATTTAACAACTGCAGAGATTCCCCCCACCTCCGGAGCAAACACCAACAGGCTCTTTTTTTGCTTTAAAGCACTACAACTAGGGCTGCCAGCAAGGCAGCGGGCAAAAAAGTCAAGATGGGGCCCATAACTGTATGAATCTGAGCCCAGAGTTTGTTTGTTTTTTTTTAAGATTACGCATCGCTTTACAACCACTTGGCAAACGTGTATTAAGTTTGCTAGCTGGGTCAGGCCTCCATGAGCAAATTGGAACATACTTTTTTTTTTTTTTGGTAAAGAAAGACAAGCCAGCTCTGTTGAGATCAAGCCAAGCTTCTTGACCTCGAGTGTCACAAAAACACTGAAGGCCTGGATTTGGCCGAGCTTCTCCTGAGCAAAGCAGCCAGACCAAATTCAAATGAAGTGGAGACACCAGGGAGGCATCGGATCTCTCCCTCTCTCCCTCTCTCTCTCTCCCTCTGTCGGTCTCTCTCTCTCCCTCTCTCTCCCCACTCTGTCCCCTCCCTCTCTCTCTCCCTCTCTCTCTCTCTCCCTCCCTCTTTCTGTCACTCTCCCTCTCCTCTATCTCCCTCTCTGTCTCTCCCTCTCTCCCTCCCTCCCCCTCTCTCCCTCTGTCTGTCTCCCTCTTTCGGTCTCTCTCCCTCTCCCCCTGTCCCCTCCCTCTCTCCCTCTCCCTCTCTCTCTCCCTCTGTCACTCTGCCTCTCTCCCTCTGTCTCTCTCTCTCTCCCTCCCTCCCTCCCCCTCCCTCTCTCTCCCTCTGTCTGTCTCCCTCTTTTGGTCTCTCTCCCTCTCCCCCTGTCCCCTCCCTCTCTCCCTCCCTCTCTCCCTCTGTCTCTCCCTCTGCCTCTCTCCCTCTGTCTCTCCCTCTGTCTCTCTCTCTCTCTCCCCCTCTCTCTCTCTCTGTCTCGTCTCCGTCTCTCTCCCCACAGGACTAATGAAGTGGAGCTGCGAACTGCAGCAAAGGCTTCCCAGCTGAACCAATTGAGCAGTGGGAGAGATATGGGGAGGGGGGAACTTCGCAGCCCCAGCCCAGCCTCCAAACCAAAGAGACCGGAGGACTCAGCCCTAACCCCAGGCAGCCTATATATGCAGCCCTACAATACACAGTCACACTGCTGACCTCCTAAGCAAGGAAGATTTAGAGCTCCCTGCAGAGCGGAGGGCTCATTTATTTGAAAAATAATAATAAAAGGAATTAAAAGTATGCCAGAAGAGACGTCCTCTGCGGGTCCTGGGTTTACCTAGCGATCTCCATTTGCACCTCCCACCCCTGGGCACCAACCGTCCAAATGAGAGGACAGGGGTTTATGCACGGGCAACCTCAGAGGTTTGTGGGGGGAGGTTCCCCCCCCCACATACTATGAGTAGAAAGAAGGGGGGGGAGGAAGAATACAGCCAAAGTTCTTCTCCCACTCTTGATGGAAAAAGTGCTGCTTTTTCCCCCTTGACCTGCGACTGCAGGAATCTTCCAGATAAATCATCTCGGGGAACTTTAGACAATGAGGCTGCGGACTCTCCAGGGCAGAACGGAGGGGGGCTGGGGGGGGCTGGGGGGAGCCAGTAAGAAAGGAATTTGGTGGAAATCAGAGGCAGCTGGTCCTGGGTTGGAGGGGGACAGCGGCCCTCCACTCCTGGGGAAGACTGCAAGCATTCTCGCTCGCTGGGGGGGGCTCCCCGCAGCCACAACAAAGAGCCCCAGATAGGGAGGGAAAGGGAAACAGGAGAGATAGTGCCTTTTTCTCCCGACTCCTCCCGCCCTCCCATTCCCAAGATTGCCTTTGCCCCCTTGCAAGGGGTGAGGAAAGCTGCAAGGGGCCGGACCCACACCCTGCTCCCGGGAGAAAAAGGCAAGCCCTGCGTGAAGTAAATCAGGGTTGCTCAATCTCAGATGTTTTAAGGTGCGTGGACTTCAAGCCCCAGAATTCAGCATGCCGGCTGGGGGATTCTGGGACTTGAAGTCCGCATGTCTTAAAAGCGGCTAAGGTTGAGAGATGCATTAAGGAAATGCACTAGCCGAGTTTTCTATCCGCCAAACAGCAGCTTCGGGCAGCGGTGGGATTCAAAGAGGTGAACAACCGGTTCTCTGTGTGGATGCTGCTTCCGGAAGTCCGTTCTGGGCCTGGGAAACCAAAAATTAGCTACCGGTTCTGCCGCAGCGGCTGAACCCCACCACTGGCTTCGGGTGGCCACGAGGCGCGCTTCCTTGGGGAAAGATGCCAACCCTCATCTTGGCTTGCCCATTCCTGCTCCCATCCGGCAGACTTTCTGCAACATTGGGTGGCGAAGCTGAGGGGTGACCCTGGGTGGCCAAACAGCCAGGGGAGGATGCAGACCCCTATGGGTAATCCTCGACTCGTAGTCATAAGCCCAAACTTTCTGTTGCTAAGCGAAGCAGTTGTTGTTAAGTGAGGTTTTTGCCCCGTTTTACGACCTTGCTCACCACACTTGTTAAGAGAACCCCAGCAGTTGTTAAGTTAGCAACACAGTTGTTAAATGAACCCGCCTTCCCCCATAGACTTTGCTTGTCAGAAGGTCGCCTAAAGGGATCACGTGACCCCCGGGGACACCGCAACGGTCATAAGTAAGGTGCCAGGTGTCTGGATTTTGATCACGTGAGCACGTGGGATGCTGCAAAGGTCTTAACGCCAAAAAACGGTCAAAAGTCCATTTTTTCAGTGCCCTGATTACTTCCAACGGTCACTTAACAAACTGTTGTAAGGCCTACCAAGGGGAACATAGGGCAGTTTTGGGGGCTGGAAGGCTGTTGAGTGCAATCCAGATCCACATGGCTGGAGCAGGGTTGCGGCAGAGGGAAGCGCCAGTCAAACCACCCACAGATTCACCCCACACACACATGCACAAACACACACATACACACAGAGAGAGAGAGAGCCTCCCAGCCTCTTGGAGCTGTGCCGCCTCCCTCCCCCCCCACTCCCGGCATCTCCCCCCCCCCCGCCCTGGCATTCCTGCAAGGTAACGCAAAGTCAGGCGCAAGGAGACAGTGTGAGCTCTATCCGGCTTTCCTCGCACCAGATGTTTGCATAAATAAGGCAGCTGCCCTCTAAGCTAACAAGGTCAGTCCCTGGCTCCAGCAAGCCGAGCAAACAGGCCGGCTCTTGGCAGCCGCACAAGCTCTGGCTTGGCACAAGCTGCGCTTCGGCTTCCTGAATTCTTCAAGCATCAAGAAAAGCAAAAAAAGAAAGGAAAGGAAAGACAAAAGTGATGAAAAATAAGCATCTTAGCAAAACCCCGGGCTCCCTGCCACCATCGCCCCCCCTCCTCCCCCCCCCCCGCCTGCTTCTCTACCACCACCTCGAAATAAGAGGCTTCCTTTGAAAGGCACCAAGGGGGCCGGCCGGGGTCCCAGGGCGGAGGGGATGCGGGTGAAGGGGGGGCCGTGCCCCTGCTGCCCTGGTGCCGTGGGCACCGAGGAAAGGGCGAGGATCTCCCTGCAACCCGGCAGGAAAACGCAGGTCGAGGTTTGCAGGATGTTGTGGCTTAAAAGTGAGGAGGAAATTTGATCCTGTCTCTCTTCGGTCAAGGTCGAAACAAAAGGCGGCCTCAGAGGAGTGTGTGAAGAAGCCAGGGTTAGCTTGAACTCAATTTGTTTAACAAGCCGCACGGGTCTCGTTCGCACATCACGCTATGCTTTACAGGCTACGATCCAGGGTTCACCTATTGTGTGTAGCCGAACAAGCTGTGTTACGCTCTAGCACAGTGTTTCTCAAACTCGGCACTTTTAAAATGGGCAGATTTCAACTCCCAGAATTCCCCAGCCAGCACAGGGGGCTGTACTAGAAGACCTCCAAGGTCCCACCCAACCCTGTTAAGGTTTCGGCCAAGGTGTGTGTTTGCGCACGTTCCTATCTTTGCAACTGAAGAAGTAGACAATTGTGGAGTCCAAGACGCCTAAGCCGAGCAGAATCGTCCCACCCCACAGGGTCCCAATCAGGTTAGGAAGGGCGCCAGGCACTCTGCACGTGTTTGTAGGAGTTTGCTCCTTCAAAGGAAGGGAGGGTAGCCTGCCTGGCAGTCCCAGTCCCCCCCCCTCCCACTTCTCATTTGAGCCCTTGCCAATGAAGCCAGCTCAGCTCAAGTCTGCTTGATGGGCCACTAAAAAGCCCCACGGAAGGGGAAAAACAAAGGAAAGCGGGGAAGGGGGGTTGTGTCTGCTGTTATCACCGCATATTTTCCCAGCATTTCACCTCTACCAGCAGCCTCCCAATCACCGCCCGCCCCATCTCGGCGCCTGCAACCCTCTTTGTTTTAAATATTATAAAGCAAGCCAGATGCTGCCTCTAATCCCCCCAGCTGGTGGGGATTTGCAAACACGTTGGAAAAAGGCAGCCCTGTTTCTGAGCCAGCCTCACCGCCGCTACTGCATCTCCCCTGCCTGCCTGCCTGCCTGCCTTGCTCCCTCCCTCTCTTCCTTCCTTTTTTTCCTTTTTTCCTTCCTCCCTCCCTCCCTCCCTCCCTCCCTCCCTCCCTTCCTTCCCCATCTGATGAAAGCTGATGAAAGGGATCCCTCCAGGCCCACATGGACACAGGCTGGGGATGGGGGGGAGGGGTTCCCCAGGGAAACCCAGGGGAGTTGGGAGAAGCTGGCATGATGACTTGGCAAGCTGCAAGGTCTCTGTGGAAATCTCCCTCGAAGCC
This sequence comes from Vipera berus, assembly GCF_964194415.1. Lineage (NCBI taxonomy): Eukaryota > Metazoa > Chordata > Lepidosauria > Squamata > Viperidae > Vipera > Vipera berus. The sequence goes on along the minus strand of NC_138213.1, from coordinate 1,913,398 downwards.
CTAAGGCACCATTTCTCAATCTCGGCAACTTGAAGATGGGTGGACTTCAACTCCCAGAATTCCCCCGCTAGCTAGGAATTGAAGTTGCCGAGATTGAGAAACTCGGCTCTAACCTCTTTCCCGCCTGAGCTGCTCCAGGGTTTTAAGGTTGCAAGTTGCAAACACAACCCCAGTTAGGAAAAGGCTGAGCTGGATCATCCGGGCCAGGAAGCCACCGTCAGCTCAATCCCGATGGACGTCTGGGGGAATCTCATGGCAGGAAGGAAGGGATGCGGGAAGCAGGCGAGGAAGAGGGCAGAGCTTTGAGCTGCTCCAGAGGCACCTGGTGAGTTAAGGGCAGGTGAGAAATGGGGCAGGGGGGCATCCCTGCTCTGGGGTGGGGGCTTGGCCTCCCTCCTTGATGCTCCCACCAGGTGGGTCAAAGCAGAGGAAGAAGACCACGTCCTGTCCTGAACATCCCAACCCAAGAGATGCTGATGTGTGACTCATCCCAGTCCTTGGGTGACCCTGAGCAGATGGCTCCTTTGCGATAACCCATCATAAAGTGCTGGGTTTGGTTTTCGCTCTGTGCCAACCTCATGCCTGGGACTCCTTCATCACGCTGGGATGAAACAAACAAGGACTGGCGCTCAGCCTCCACTGGGTCACTCTCTCGTTGTGGCTTTGGGGGAAATGACCACACAGAGGGCATTCCTGCGGCAAACTGACATCACCAGGGGCTGGAAAGTATACAGAAGAGCAGAGTTGGAAGTCTGCTCAAATGGGAGACTATATGGGGGTAACATTAAGACCCTAACCCAGCCCGGCTTCCCCCCCTCCCATTCACTTTGCTTGTCAGAAGCTGGCTGGGAGGGTCGCCAACAGTGATCACGTGACACACGCACAGACACACACACACACAAACATACACACCCTTCCAGGATGCTGCAACTCTCCTAAATACATCAAGGCGTGTTTAAACATTTTTTTCTTTTGCATTATTTATTCAGCTGGCTGCCTCAAGCCATGGTTTGTAAAACTGTGGTTGGCTGAAAAAAAGAGGCTGGGTCCCCACAACCTGCTTAAGCAAATCACACTTTACCAATTGCAGGGGCTGAGCTGACAAAACCTCTCCAGGAGCCACAGGGAAGCTATACAAAAGGTACACAATTTGATGAACTCACGAGTGTGGCGTAGCCCATGGTTCCAGTGTGGCTCCAATTGAACTGACTCACAACTGACCCTTCGCAAGACCCCTCCCAGGCCCCCCACTTGACACCCCCACCCCCGAAGCCCTTATAAGCAGAAGGACACTGACACCCCGTCACTCTACTGAAGACGTTATCTCGCCTGGTAACGAAAGGTTCAGAAACCAGCCCACAAGCTCGGAGAACAAACCTGGTCACGTAGCAAAAACCTTGACGGCCCGTGCCTAAATCGCAGTCGCTCTCACCCTTCCCCTCTGTAAAATGGGCCTCAAATGAAGGCATCTGCAAGTCAGAGCAGCAGCCAGGAGGGTCTGCAAGGGAGGGCCAAAGGCAAAGCACGGCTTGCGAGGCAAACTGGCTGTGACATCGGAACCCACATCGATGGTTTGCACCACGTTCATGGGACGAGATCCTCCTCCAGGCAGGCTCACGGACTCTCTGGTCCTGAGAACCGGGAGACATGGTGAGTCCCAACGGACGGCCACAAGTGAGCCCAACATTTATGTGGCCAAGTGGGACACTTGGGAAAGTGAGTTTTGCCCCGTTTTACGATCTTCCTTGCCACCGTTGTGAAGTGAATCGCTGCAGCTGTAAAGTTAGTAACACGGTCGTTAAGCGAATCCTACTTCCCCGTTGACTTTGCTTGGGTCAGAAGGTCGCAAAAGGGGATCACATGACCCCAGGACAGGCGACCGTCACAAATCCGAGTCAGTTGCCAAGCGTCCGAATTTTGATCGCGTGACCCTGGGGATGCCACAACGGCCGTTAAGTGTGAAAAACAGTCATAAGTCTTTATTTTTCAGTGCCATTGTAACTTCGAATGGCCACTAAATGAATTGTTGCAAGTCGAGGACTCCCTGTGCTTAAGCCCCGCCCCAAAACAAACCTCCCCAAAGGTGTGGGGGAAGAAACAAACAGGGGGTTGGACTAGAAGACCTTCAAGGTCCCTTCCAACCCTGTTGTATCTTCTGTGAAAGGAAAGTAGAGGCTTCAAATGGAAAGAGCCAAACACTGGAATATAGGAAGCGAAGAACAGAACCATGGGAAAGAGAGAGGGAGGAGTTTGTGTGTGTGTGTGTGTGTGTGTGTGTGTGTGTGTGTGTGTTGTGTGTTTAGCATGGGGGGGAAGAGAGAGAGAGAGAGGGGTAGTTTGTTGATGACCCAAGTCCTTTTGGCAGGCCTGCCCCGGGAACACTGGCCACCGGCCCAGTTCAGCGCTGAACTTAAACAAACTTCTGTTGCAGCCATCTGCTTGATTTTAAAATAAGTCAAACAATCTGTTGAGCTGTGGGTGATCAAGTTTCCATCTGCGCGGACGCCTGCTCGCCTGCCTGGAGCCTCCGGTGCCTCTCACAGCCAAACGCTCCCAGCAGCCCATGTGGCCATCCTCATTCTCCAACAATAGGAGCAACCAGACTTGGCCACCTCTGGGGCCACCACCTCCATCCCTGGTGGACTTCTTGGTTCAAGACGCAGCTCTTTCCATAGATAATTAACCACCAAAGATGGGGTCTAAAGGGAAGAAGGGATAAAGGTGGTCCCTTGGCCAAGCAGGGGGGCAAGGGGAGACCTATTCAGCCCCAGGGAGCAGTGGAGCAGGTGTCACGGCTGATCCAAGGCCAAATTAGGTGCCTAACGGGGAATCAAGGATGGTTCTTCACATCTCGTGAGGCTCTGGAGCAGAGCAGTGTTCTTCAAATTTGACAGCTTTACGATGGGTGGACTTCCCCAAGCCAGTTGGGGAATTCTGGGAGTTGAAGTCCACCCATTGAAAAGTTGCCAAGTTGGAAGAGCACTAGATCCATCAGAGACGAAGTTCAACCAACATCTTTTGGTAGACCCCAGCAGGTGCTCCATCCCTGGAGGTCTTTAAGAAGAGACTGGACTACAAGCCCCCGAGGTCCTCTCCAGCTTTATTCTGATCGATTGATCGATCAAAATTTGGGCACTTGGCAACTGGCGTATATTTATGACAGTCGCGGCGCCATGCGATGACCTTCTACGACCTCCTGACAAGCAAAGTCAAGGGGGGGAAGCCAGTCTCGCTTAACAACCGCCTGACTTGCTTATCGACCGTTGGCAAAAAAGGAAAGCAGAACTGGGTGCAGCTCACTTTGCAAACGCCTGGCTGCAGCAGTGCAAACCCTGGCCCCAACTGGGCTTCTAAGTTGAGGCTGCCCTGCATCGCAGCACGCACCGCACGAATCAGCGCCTTCAGGTAAAAGCAAAAAAGAACTTGAGCCAAAGAGCAAGAAGTGGGAAGGAAGGATGAAAGGGAACTCTGCAATTGCATGCTTTTTTCTTTTTTTCCCTTTCATTGTGAAAACTCACACAACGCTGCCGGCACCGGTCCCATAAAGCAGCGGGAAAGAATGCAAGGGAGAAGAAAGGCAATGAGTGATGAGCCTTTGGCAGCGGGGAGCGTTCTTGGAAGGAAAAACCGGGATGGGAGGGGGGGGAAAGGCAGGAAAGACCCACTGCAGGGGAGGTGGAAGGGCCCTGGACAAGGAAACCTCGTTTTGGCTTCTCCTGCTCCTTTTCCCTGGAGCAGAGGGAGGCCCCGGCTGTGCCGCCAGTCGGTCCCAGCCAGAAAAAATGTTTTGGCTCGGCACTGCTGTGAGCCGGGCCCAAAAACAGCCCTGCAGGAGAAACAGGGCCCAGCCTGGCCACAGCCAGGGAATGGCCACTGGGAGGGAGGGGAGTTTGCCCCACCGTGCTGCCGCCCAGGAAACTGAGGCAGGGAAGGGAAGAGCCGGATGGTGGCCAGGTGGTCCCCGACTTTGCTTAATGACCTTTTGAAGGTACAACGGCACTGGAAAAAAGGCGGTTAGGACTGTCTTTCACCCTTACGACCGTTGCAGCATCCCTGCGGTCAGGTGATTAAAATTGGCAACAGACTCAGATTCACGACGGCCGCAGCGTCCCGGGATCTCCTTTGGCCACCTTCTGACAAGCCAAGTCAAGGGGGAAGCCGGTTCCACTCAACAACCGTGCTCCTCACTTAACGGCTGCAGGGACTCGCTTAACAACCGTGGCAGAAACGGTGGCTAAGTGGGGCAGGACTCACAAACAAATGTCTTGCTCAACAACAGAATTCTTAGGCTCGGCTGTGGTCGTAAGTCGAGGACTACCTGCACAGCCCCAGGCCAGCTGCAGAGTCCCAGGGGCGGAGCCAAATGAGGACACACAGCACCACGCGGGGGGGGGTCTCCCACGGGAGGGATTTGCAGAGGCTGAAGCCAAAAGATGCTGCCTGGAGCTTCAAAATGTATGCCGACAGATGCACATTCAAAGTGACAATAAAGTTGTTGTTTTGTTTTTGTTGTTGTTACTATTACTATTATAAAGAGGGAGTTTAACCCTGCATCCCTCAGCCAGCTGACCCAGGCTGGAAAGAATGCGGGGTGGGGGGAGAGGTTTGCATGCTGCCCTCCCACAAAGTGAGCTCCACAAAGCACTAAAAGGCTCACGGCTGTTTGAGCAGCTTCTAGAGAGCAGCCAATCTTGACCTGTTCAAGTTCAAAAGGCAGCAAAAACAAATTGGCATTTGCTACCCCAGCCCAGCCCGAAGGGGAGGGGGGGTCTTCCAGGGTGGGGGTACTGAACCCCACCCCTAAAGGCTATGCAGGATGGGAGTGACGCTCATGCCCTGGCTTGGAGGGACCAGGTGCAAGAGACTCCCCCAGAAGCGGCACATTGGTTTCGGGGCTGGGGGGTGGTGGTGGAATTCAGCTTTCCAGAGAGGGCGACTGGAGCCGCCAAGGCTGGCCAACCCACAACCTGCCACGGGGCACAAGAAAGGCCTGGCCCCCTCCAGGGAGGGCTCTGTCTCCTAGGGAGGGCAGATGCCTCGTGGTTGTGCAAGCCGCAGAAGGAGATCAGTGGAGGAAGGGCTGAAACCTCCCCGCCCCCAGGGAGGGGGGAGCTCTGCAGACTGAACCTCCTGCATGCAGAAATATGCAAATAGGCACGTAGGCTGTCCTTCCAGAAAAGTTCTCCTTTTCGATTCTGGACAACACAGCTGTTGATGGAGGAAGAGGAGGGAGGGAGGGACATCGGGAGGGGGTGAGAGGGAGAGGGAGAGGGGGAGAGAGAGAGATGGACTACAACCAGCGGAGACTGGGACAAAAGGCCAAATGTCTACACGGAGAGTGCCCATCTTAACCACTGGCGCCAGAGATGGGTCAATTGTTATTAGCACCAGCAGACGCCCCCCCCCCAACTTCAGCTGCAGCCAGGCAGCAAAGGTCCCCCTGTGGGAAGAGACCTTTGTCCCTTCTTAGGAGGCAGCAAAAGTGGCCCTCCCCTCTACACACACACACACACACACACACACACACACACACACACAGAGAGAGATTAGCAACCTGGAACCAGTGGAACGATTTGCCTCCAGAAGTTGTGGGTCCTCAATCACTGGAGGTTTTTAAGAAGAGATTGGAGAACCACTTGCCTGGAATGGTCTAGGCTGGTCTCCTGCCTGAACAGGGGGTTGGACTAGAAGACCTCTAATGCCCCCCCCAACTCTGTTATTCTGCTGCAGCAGCCATGTGTCCATCAGCTGCAAGTCCCCTCAATTTGAGACCTTGCAGGCATCTCCCCTTTCCAGCAGTTGGAGAAGGAAACCCCAGCCTGTCCCTCTCTCACACGAACACAAACACACACACACACACACACACACACACACAAACACCCCTTGTCCAACCCAAAGTGTCACCCCAACAAAGACATCCTGTCCAGGCCGGTCAGTGGCTGCAGGAGTCCAATTTGACAGTGGCTCAGTGGACAGGTCCTTCCTCTAAGTCTTCATGAATGGGCAATCTGTCTTCCTTGCCCCCCCCACTCCCTGCCCGGGTGCCAGGCTCTGAATCCACCCAAGGACCACCTTCGTTTGACAGCCGAGAAGGTCTCTAGGAAAATCAAACCACCAACTGTCAGTAACTGTCCAGGACTGCAGCCAGACTGAAGCCTTTGGAATAATAAAATAAAATATTCTCCAAAGGGGAGTGATGCTCGGAAAGTAGGGACAATTGAAGCTCATCAATTGCTCTGAAGACTCAGGACTCATCTTCTTCCATTCCTTTGGCTTTTGTTATATATTTTGCATCTCAGGAAATCTCCTAAGCATGCTCAGGGGACACTTGCTTTCCAATTGAAGGCAAAAGGAACAGCATAATGGTAAATTAACCAGCTCAGTCTATAGCTTAGGCTGCACACTTCCTTTCTGCATAAAGGATGTCAACAGAACCAACAATGGAGGATATTTCAACAGGTTTTTAGTTGCTTGAGCAATGTCTAAAAGCAGAGTCAAGAGATTTAAGAGTGAGCCTAGTTATCCCTATAAATTCCCAGAATTTAAGTGCAACTGAGAAACTGAAATCTTACACATCACTGCCTGCAAAGATTTCCTGCGCTAAATCTACTCATCACTTCTGGATAGGCATGCAGGGAAAAGGGCGACCACAATGAAGGGGAACTTTACTTTGGAGTAGACTTATAGGCATGTGCAAATGAAGCCCCCCCCTTCTAGAACACTTCCTGGGGTTTGGTTTTGTCTTAACTCTATCCATTTCACATTTAGCCCCACCCAAAGCGGGAGGTGACGCCTGAAACCTTTCCCAGAAATGGCTTATAAATGTTGCGTTGCTCTAAATAGAAGGAAGATGAGAAATTGTTTATTTAGTTGTTTTGTCTGGCTGGATCTACACAATGGGCAGTCCTTTGAGGGCAGTGTTTTTTCAAACTTGGTACTTTTAAAATGGGTGGACTTCAACTCCCAGAATTCCCCAGCTGGCTGCAGTTGCAGTCCACCCATCTTAAGGGTGCCAAATTTGAAAGAAAAAACACAGCTTTAGGGCTTCAGACGTAGAATTATCTGCTGCCGGGGGGGGGGGCAGACAGATAGCTTCACTCTCCGTCCTCTTCTATTTTAAGGTAGAAATTCCAACCTCAGCAGAATTTTCATGCTCCCAAAGTATTTTCTGGCACACTCATGCCTGCATCGTTCTGGTTTCCTTGGTGTCCACAGCTACCCCATGAAGTCCATCTGAGCTTCCACCAAAGTCTCACACACACCCTTTACGTTCCACACTGGTGGGCCGGGGAGGGGTCTCCTCCCTGGTGGTCTGCTCGGCTTCCTTCGCATCGATTTGCAAGACTGCAGCCCTTAATGGGCCTGCTGGGTACGTGTGCCCTGCCAGCCAGGGAGCAGATGGGCTGGAGTCTGCTCTGAAATGCAGAAATTAGCTTGGCTGCCAACCAGAGGAAACGCAGCAGCGCACCGGCAGACTGGAGAACTCCACAGTCTCCCCCTCCTCTCCATTTAATGACTTCAGTTTCCCACAAATTGTCCTGATGGAGATTGGAGCTCAAGAGGAAATCCCCACGCCTTCAGACCCTTTAGGGGGGGCTGTGAAATCAAGGCCCACTTTGCTACACACCGCCCACCAAGACCCAACCATCAAGTGATCTCTTGACTCTTGATTAGTATAAAATATAAGCTTGCTTGCTTTTCCTTCCTGGAAAGAAAAAAGGAAGCGAACTGCAGAAAAATATAAAGCTTCCTTCCTTCCTTCCTTCCTTCCTCCCTCCCTCCCTCCCTCCCTCCCTCCTGCCCTTCCCTTCCCTTCCTTCCTCTTTCCCTCCCCATCCCTCCCTCCCTCCTTCCCAACTCCCCTTTCTTTTCCCTTTCTCTACTAACTTCCTTCCTTCTTCCTTCCTGCCTCTGTCACCTCTTTTCCTTCCTTCCTCCTTCCCTTCCCTCCCTCCTTCCCTCCCTTCCTCCACTAACTTCCTTCCTTCTTCCTCCCTCACCTCTTTACCTACCCAGCCACCTAGCCCAGAAGCTGCAAATGGCAACGTGCATTTGTCTTCTGAAAATTCCGCGCCTTTTCTGTCCTGGAAAGCCGTGCAAGAGAATCACTCTTTACGAAGCAGGACCGGGCAGCTTTTGAGCAAGGGCCGAACCCGGCCTGGAAGCCTTTCACAGCAACTGAGCCTTCTCACAGCATTTGACCTGCTGCTCTTGAGCTGCCAGTCACAGCAGACAGCGCCTGTGATAAAGACCTGCAAGATTTTCTTTTCAATCCGGTTTCCAGCTTTTAAGGACGTGAAAGCAAAGGAGAGTGAAACCAGATAGGCTCACACAAGGTTGGGTGAATCCGTGGCCCTCCTTGACCACCCCGTGGATCAAGGAGGCTCCTATCCACCCTCGGGCCCTGCACACAGTTGGAACAACTCCTGGATAAACAGATCAACGCTTTGACCCTGTCTGTCCAGGCTCTCCGGAAGTCCAGGAAAAAGCTGTTCTCCTGAATTATCGACCCAGACAAGAAGCCACAGTGCCACTGAGCTTTTCAGCTGCACGGCGTGGCTTTGGTGAGCATCTCCCCCAAATCTCCCCAACATCCACCTTGCTTCGCTTGGCACCCCCAAGATGCTTTGCACAGCCTTGGCCCCTCACTGGGCTCCAGATTCCTGGCAAGAAGGCAAGTGTCAAGAGCCGCCCACGGTGCGTCAGGCCAGAGCCGAACCGACCATTTTTCATGGGCCTTTCCTGAAACAGATGCCGAGCAGGCTGCCAAAATAAGCAGGAACTGCCGTTTGGCAGCCAGGCGATCTGTTAAAAGAGCAAAGGGCGGAGGAGGGACGGAGGGGCTGGGACACAAGCCCTTGGCTTCTTCCCTCCTGGAAAGTTGCAAAGTGGGGGCCTTACTTGTTGGTAGAACAGGCGGCCACCGGACTTCCTAGCCCAGCCCTCCTCCGTTGGGCAGAGAGCCATGGGCTTCATGGTGCAAGCCGGCCCTTATCGGACTTCCCACCCCCTTCCTCCTCGATGACAAACACTGCAGGGAAACAGATGTGGACGTCTCCCGCTGATATTCATGCGATGACAGGCAGGCTCCGCAAGACTTTGGGAGGGGGCCGGGATCCTCTAGCACCACCTGTTCCCTGGCCTGGCACAGAACACACACACACACACACACACACACACACACACACACACGGAGCGCTCTGTGAACTCATGACCTTATACAGGGAGGGAAAGGAAAACTTACAGCAAGAAAGGCAGCAGCAATGAGTCGGGCGCTGATCCCACCTGAGCTTCATAAAAAACAGCCCCCTCCCCTGCCTTGGAAATACACGTAGTCCTTGACTTACGATGAAAACAGAGGGCCCAAAATTTCTGTTGCTAGGTAAGACAATGGTTAAGTCAATTTTTGCCCCATTTTATGACCTTTTTTGGCACGGTTGTTAAGTGAATCCCTGCAGCCGTTAAGTTAGTAACCTGGTTGTTAAGTGAAGCCAGCTTCCCCATTGACTTTGCTTGTCAGAAAGTCGCAAAAGAGGCTCATGTGACCCCGGGACACTGCGACCGTCATAACTCTGAGTTAGTTGCCAAGTGTCTGAATTTGACCGTGGGGATGCTGCTATGGTCATTAGTGTGAGAAACGGTCATAAGTCCCTTTTTTCAGTGATGGAAACTATTCAAGGAGGGAACCAACCTAGAACTAAGGAGGAATTTCCTGACAGTGAAAACAATTAACCAGGGGAACTGCTTGCCTCCAGAAGTTGTGGATACTCCCTCACTGGGGGCTTTTAAGAAGAGATTGGATTTGTCTGGAATGATATAGACTAAGTCTCCCGTGTGAGCAAGGGTTGGACTAGATGACCAAGATCCCTTCCAGCTCTGTTATTCTGTTAAACAGTGTGAAGGTTCCTGACTTCCAGACGCAATCTGGACTGCAAAGTTCTTCAAAGCAGAAGAGAAGCTTCAAGAAGCCTCTTCTTCCCCATCCTCCTACTGAGCGGTGCCCTCAGAGGAGATCAGCTTCTGTCCAAGTTACTCCTGAGATGGTCTTCCTTGACGGCTGGCCACAATTCCTGAACCTTTCAACCTTGTGGCTCTCATGAAAGTTGCTATCTTAAAGGTCTCTAAGGCAACCAATAAACACAAGCGGAGGCGAAAGATCTCTGCCCCAGTCCACGTGGTAGGGGCCATTCCTCAATCAACCTGGACCAAAGCCTTGCTGACAGACAACAGTTTTTCACTATTACGGAAGGTGACCTGGCTGAGGAATTCTGGGAGTTGAAATCCACAAGTCATAAAAGGGCCAGGTTTGAAGAGCCTTAAAGCCTTTGCTGTCAAAAACCCAAACCACCTGGAAGGGCTCTGCTCTCTGGCGATGAGGCAGGAGGGAAGTTCTGCCCATCTCCATCAAACCCTGGTCTGCAAACTATGACTCAGGAGACTCGGCTGGGCAATTGCTCTGCAAGGGACCCCAGCCTTTTGCAGGATTCAAGAGGGACGGGCAAAATGGGACCTTACTCCTTTCTTGGCTCCCTCCAGAAATGATGCCCGGCACAGAACTAGAAAGCAATAGGGGGTGGGGTGGGGGGGACGAGGGTCCAAAGGATTAGGATGCAAAACTAGAACAGCAGCCCTATTTAAAAACAAGCATGTCTTGTCAACTATGGGCACTGATGCGCTTCCTGCGGTATGGCTAACAGGCTCCAGCGTCCTCACACATCTGGACAGAAATTCATTGGCTGAACCCAGATGCTGGAGATACGTCTTGGCTCAAAGGCCCCCAGCCTGGCACCTGCCCAAGAGCCTTTGCAAGGGTGGTTGGTGCCAGGCAACCAGGCCCCATCAGAAAGCCAACCAGAAGCTTACCTTTTGGAGGGACAGCGGCGCAGTTGCAGGCAGAGCCAAAAGATCCCTGGCCACTGCCGACTTGCCTGCCAGCACCAGCATGGCACACTCGGGGCAAGCGCCAATGGTCAGCCGCTTGCCGTCATCCACCAGCAAGGTGCCCGGACCCCGGAAGGAGCCCAAGAAGACGGGCAGCCTGGCCACTGGCACCCCTCTTAATCCAAGGTGCCGTTTCTTCTCTTGTCGGCAGAAGAAGCAAGCAAAGGTGTCCACCTTGTACTGCCGAGACCAGGCGCTGCTGGGGTGCTGGACGCTGCTCTGCTCATGCTGCAGCCACTGGGCCAGGAGGTCGTGGTAGCACAGCAGGCAGGTGGCCACGATCCCCGTGGCCTCGGCCGGCCTGGCCCGTGGAGCCGGTGGATAGATGGCCAGGAAAGGAAAAAAGGGCTCCTTTTCACCAAAGCGGCCGGCAGGAGGGTTGACGCTGACTTGGAACTCCTTGCCAGGGCTCAGCTGGGCACCGCAGACGTAACAGCCGGAGGAGGCCAGGCCTGCCTGGGTCAAGCTTGAGGTCCTGGCCGTGGCCTCAGCCTCCCCAACGGCGGCAAAGACCTGGTGGTACCTGCCCAGGAAGCTCTGCACGGAAGCGATGCATTCCTCGTTGCGGCAGGCCAGGTAGGTAGCCCACAAGTCCTGCAGCACCAAGTAGCAGCGGGGGCAGCTGCGCACCTGGCAGCGCTGGTCCGGCCCCTTGGCGTGTGGCGGGCAGGGCAGGTGGCTGAGGAAGGGGAAGTGCATGGCCCCCTTGGAGCTGCCATTGGGGGCCTTGGCCGAGACGGGGCGCCCGTCCTGGCTGCAGTCCACCCCACAGAGGTAGCAGGCTTCCGGCGGCGAGCGGGGCTGCGGGGCCCCGGGGGGGCCTTCCTCTCTGGCCGGGCCGGCCCTCCGAGGCTGGGCGGCCGCCAGGGGCACCACGTAGAGCCGCTGCAGGACGGGCACATTGGCGCCCTCGAAGCTGTGCCACTGCTGCATGAGCGAGGCGTGGCAGGCGGGGCAGACCAGGGCGCTGCCCGCGGCGCTAAGCGGGAGGGCGCCGGGCGGCGGGCTGTGCAGCCAGAGGAAGGGGAAGAAGGGCGCCGTCGAGGCTTTCTCCTGCTTCTGCACGTGGAGGCGCTGCTGCGAGCCCGGCGTCAGGGGGGAGCCGCAGACGTAGCAGGCCAGCCCGGTCCCTCGCGCCGAGGCTCCCGCGCCGTCGTTGCCGGGCGCCGTCCGGGGCTCCTCGTCGCTGGTGATGTTGATCTCGCTCTCCTCCGACGAACAGCAGCCCGAGGGCGCCCGGGGCCACTCGCCCGCTGCCCCCTCGACTCGCCGCGCTTCCAAGCCGGGCTGCGACCGTCCAAAGGCGTCCATGGGCGCGCTCCAAAGGAGAGCCCCACGTGCCCGGCGCCGCGCCGGCCGCTGCCGCTTCCTGCGAAGCTTCGGAGCCAGTGGCAGCCCGTTCCCCGGGTGAAAGGGGATCGCCGCCGCCGCCGCCTCTTCCGGGGGCGGCCGCAGCTGGCTCCCCTGTAGGGGCCGAGCGGGCAGATGCGCGCCCAGCCTCTTCCGCTCCTCCGCGCGCCCGGCCTCGGGGCTGCCCGGCGCGGCGGGGAAGCGCGGCTCGGTCTCCGACAAGGTCCCGGCGTCCGAGAGCGAGGAGAGCGAGGAGTCGTCGGGCGGGGCCGGCGCGGGCGATCCCCGGGGCCGCCGCCGCCGCCGCCGCTGGGAGGGAGGCTGGTCGGGGCTGCTGCCGGGGCGCCGCTCGTCGTCCGTGCCCAGCGCGTAGCCCGGGTTCCACTCCTGCGGCGCCCGGCGCAGCCCTCCCGCCGCCGCCGCGGGGCCCTCGCACTGGTAGGGCCGCTTGAGCCAGTACATGCGCTTCTCCACCGGCGTCCGCGCCCGCTCGAAGGCGTCCCACTGCTCGGCCAGGAAGCAGCGGCAGACGGCGCAGACCAGCGCGCAGCCCTCGGCGCTCACCTCCCGCGCGCCGGGCGCCGGCTCCTGGTGCTGCAGGAAGGGGAAGAAGGGCTGGGGGCCGCGCGGCGCCCGCACTTGCAGCCGCCGCTCCTTGCCCCGGCTGATCCCGCCGCCGCAGATGAAGCAGCAGAGCGCCGCGCCGGAGGAGGGGCAGGCGGCGGCGGCCGGGGACGCGGGCGCGGGCGGGCAGCAGCGGCTCTTCGCCGCCGACGCCCCCGCACACTCGTCCCCGGACGCCACCGCGGCCATCAGCCGCTGCTTGCGGGAGATCGGCGCCTCCTTCCGCGGAGAAGCGCTCATCTTGCCCGGGAGGAGCCGCGGCGGCGGCAGCGGCGGCTAGAAGAGGCTCCCCCCGGCCGGCCGCTCATCTTGCAGGCGCCGGGCGGCCGGAGCGGTCGGGGCGGGAGTTGGCGGCGCTCCGCGGGCTCCCAGCTGCAGCCTCGCCGTTGCCGCCGCTGCTCCGCCGGCGCTGGGGAGGCGGCTCCGGGGCTGGCGCGGGCTGTCCTGCTGCGGCCCAAGGCGGGGTCCGCTCGCCAGCCGCCGCCGCCGCTCTAGCGGTCCTTACGCCCGGGCGGAGAAGCCGCCGCCGCCCGTGCAAAGTTTGGCTGCGAACTCGGAAGCGCCATCGCGCCGGCTGGCTGGCTGGCTGGCCGCTGCCTGGCCCCCTCCTTCCCTCCCTCCCTCCCTCCCGGAGGAGGGTCTCCGCACCACCAGCCGCGCTTCCCCAGCCAGCCAAGCCCCGCGCCCGCCGGAGCCGGCTCCTCGCTCCCCCCCGCCCGCCGACTTTGCAGGAGGTGGGGAGCGTCGGGCCGCCCGCCAAGGCCAGGAGGGACGCCGCCGCTCCCCCCCCCCCGCGCCGCCACCGCCGCCGCGCCTCCTTGACGCCGAGAGGCAATGCCCCGGGGGAGGCGGGGGGCTGCCCTTGGACCCGCCGCGGAGCCCGGCCCTCTCCTCCCGAGAAGCCGCCTGGAAGAGACCGGGGCGCCTCGTTCCAGCCTGGAAGGGGGCAAGCAAGCGGAGCAGAGGGACGGGGGGGGGGGAGAGCGGAAAACGGGGGCTGGCGGTGTGACCCGGGGGCGGGAGGGAACATGAAGGCCACCCCACCTGGAAGGCGCGGAGGAGCATCAGCAAAGTGCACCAGAAGCCCCAGCTGGCAGCAAACGAAATCCGGCCAAGTAGCCAATTCTGGGGAGAGGGCTTTCTCCCTTCCCTTTAGGGGATGGCTGCCCATCAGAGGGAGAGGGGCTGCAAAGCTCCCCTTGGTGAACCTCAACGTTCCCAGATGTTCCAAGTTCACCCAGAAGGAAAGTAGCCTAAACTGAAGCTGTCCTGCTCTAAATTTAGCTCCCCAAGTCTGCTGGGACAAGAAGCCAACATCCCTCAAATCCGGGACCCTTTCCTGCACAAAAAAGGGCTCAGTATCCTTGGATCTCAGTGCCATACAGAAGCCCCCCTGCTGCCAAGCTGGGACCCTTCCCATGGCTGCAGCTCCCAAATTCCCAGGCAGCAGAGTCTCTCAGCTGGCAGGGAATCCTGGGATCTGCATGTCTGGGAAGACAAGCCCTGGGAGAGGAGAGGAGAGGACACAATGCAATCAATACAATTCTTTATTGGCCAGATGTGATGGGGCACACAAGGCTTTGAGGACCTGTCAAGCCCACTCCAACCAGTGGCAGTGTCCCATGGTCCTGGCCTGGGGAGACAGGTAGGTGGGCTGCTGGAGACTTGGCCAGGCCAAACATGTGCTACCCTGCTGCTAGGAAAGCCCCCCCCCCAGTGTTGGAGGGGTGAGTCAAAAGGCCAGCAGGAACTGCTACCAGGGCCTGGATTTGTTTAGCCACCTGGGGAGCAGAGATCTCCAAAGGCAATGACAAACCCCCCTGCCCCGCCTGACCGAGGAGCTTTCCCACACAAGCACCACCCACCCACCCACCCACATACAGAGCTCTGGGCTTCCCCAGTGGTGATACAAGCTGTGCTGCTCCCAACAGCTGTGCTGCATTCTGCACATGGGGGGAATGTCATCTCTCCCGGCGCTGAAAGCGTGACGTTCCCCATAGCTGGCTGCGGGATCAAGCAGATTGTGTGACCTCATCCCTGAAGACCAAAGCTCTGATCCACCAGGGATCCCCTGCTCTGCAGGTGGCCCCAGTCTGGGCAGGGGGACCAGGGAGGGCAGCAAATGTTTGGGGAGCAGCTGAAATGGAGGCAGGAGGGTCTCTCACACAGTTGGAGAATAAAAAGGGTGTTTCGTGTTAGAATCGAGCTACGGGCTTCAAGGCAGCTCAAAGCCAGAAGAGGGCTGGATAGGAGACCAAGCAGCAACCAAGGGCTTTTTAAGGTGGTTTATTCTAGGCAAGATTTGCTGGGGATCAAAGCCTTGGCAGTTAGGCCCAGCATTCTTCCCCTGGGCCCTTTTAAAGCTGCAGCAGGCATGGTTCTTTTAAAAAGAAAAAGAAAAAAGCTTCACATGGGATCTTAGACGTGCTTTGTGAGAGGTGTGTGCAGAAAGAACAACAAATGACTCAGGCATTGAATTCCAGCAGCAGCACAAAGTTTGCCTAAAGACCCATGTTTTGTAAGCCCTGCCAAGGAATCCCACCAATGTTTCTCAATCTTGGCAATGTTAAGATGTGAGCCCTTCAGCTCCCAGAATTCCCCTGCCATCCTGGGCCTTGCTTCTGAGCCTTGTTATCCGTTCTGCCTTTCGGGATTACCAAAGGCAGGATCTGGACTGGCTACCAAGGTGCCACAACACTTCTTTCATTCAAGTTGTCACTATAATCTACGCACTACTAGCCTTCCATTGGGTGAAACGGCACATCCGAGGACAACCATGGTTGAATCCACGTTCCACAAATAGGCTAACTTAAAGAATGCCTCCCAAATCCAGGACCCCTGACTCCCATGGGACTGAAATTTGGCAAAGTTGTGGCTGCTTCAATGCTGCCAGTCAGCCATGGTCACCTGTTTGTCATTTCCAACTTTCCCCGCCAGCTTCCCACAAGGAAAGTCAGTGGAGAAGACAGCAGGAAATCGGAAATCAATCCCCACTGCTCATTTGCCTGTCTGTGGTTTCTCTCTTTCTCTGTTTAGGTAAGGAAATATGTCTGGAACAATGACTCCACGGGTCACAAATTGTCTGCTTATTACTAATATTGAAGTTAAGGCAAACTTTTGGCCCTACGTTCAGTGGAAAGCTTGCATTTCTATTGCTAATATTGTACATGCTGGTGAAAAGCAGCTATATATTTTTCTTCTGCCAGATCATGGGCCCTTGACTGCAGCTCTAAGCCACTCTGCCACCTACCAGACGTTTCGGACTACAGTTCCCATAATCTCGGCTGCTGGCCTTGCTGCCTAAAGCTCACGGAAGTGACAGCCAAGTCCTTGAACCTAAACCCTTCCCCTTGGATCCCACACCCCTGCCGAAGGCAAAGGTCTGGCGGTCTGCGCCTGACCAACAGCTGGAATAACAAGCCAGCATCCGAGAGGGCGCACTGACACAGAGCCTGTCTGCAAGAGCCGGAGCAGAGCGGCAGCAGCCTCCAGAAAGGAAGCTGAGTGCTCCCCAAAGGGCACCTTTCGGTGGGGCAAAAAGTCGCCTCGAGGTCGCCCATTAATATTTATCGAGGCGGAAAGCTGAGCCGGGCGGGCGGGAGGAGAAAAATAACAGCAAACAGGTGCTGACATTTGCAGAGAGCGAGCGAGGGAGCAGAAGGGCAAGCACAGGTGGTGCTGCTCGGCCACGGAAAGCAGGCCGAGCCAAAGGGACATTCTCCCCAGGCCCAGTCAGAGGCTAATTTTACCCCAAGCAAAGCCCCAGGTTGTTCCCGCTTCCAAACAACAGCCTGAGATCAAGCCAGAGGAATGGCTGCTGGAGACAGCTGAGTTGCAGACACTCGGTCCTTCCTCTCCAAAACAGATCAGAAGGAAGCCACCATCTGCGAGGGATCGCGTGGGGACGGTTCCAAGCCTAATCTCGGGTTTTAAAAACAAGCAAACACGGAAGAGGGATCACTGGCTACTAAACTGGGATGAGCTGCATTTGTTACCCAGCTCTGGAAGAAGATATTAGATTGATAAGAAAGGTGATAAGAAGGACAGAGACATTTTTTTTAAAGAAGGTTTTTATTTATTTGCATTTTATTAAACAGGTCGTCCTCAACTTACGACAAGATTGAGCCCAAAGTTTTTGTTAAGTGGATTTTGTTAAGACGTTTGGTTTAAGTGACCACGGGGAGGCTGCGATGGTCATAAGTGTGAAAAACCGTCAAAAGTCACTTTTTTCAGAGCCGCTGTAACTTGGAATGGTCACTAAACAAATAGTTGTAAGTCAAGGACTATCTGCACTCCTTTTTATAAAGCAGTGTATTTCAGGGTTTGAAACAGCATCTCCAAATTTTGCAAATTATGGTGGGCCAGGACTTCATTCTTTTCCTGGCCTCTGTGGACCCTCGAGAATGCAGAGTCAGTTCAGCAGCATCATGAGCAAGAGCACTTATATTCCACTTCGTAGTGCTTGTACAACCCTCTCTAAGAGGTTTACAGAGCCAGTCTATGGCCCCCAACAATTTGGGTCCCCATTTTATATACCTCAGAAGGATGGAAGGCTGAGTCAACCTTGAGCTGGTCAGGATCGAACTCCCGGCTGTCGGCAGAATTAGTCTGCAATACTGCATTCTAACCACTGCGCCAGCACGGCTCTTAGTAGCTTTGATAGCTGTGACAGCCTGCTTGTTTGTTGTGTTGACTTTTGGACATCCCTGGAAGGGCCACACATAATCCTTGACTTATGACTGGTTGGTTTGCAGCTGCTCAAAGTTACAATGGACTCCCCCCCCCCCGCCCCCACAAAGGTACTTATGACCCTGTTCCAAAGTTTTGACAGCTGTCTCCCTCACCATCATGTGACTGTGTTAGGCACTCAACCATAGGCCCACATTCAGTATACTACCATCACATGACCCCATTTTATGTTTTTGCTGAAAAGTGGCATTTATTATTTGTTTTGGGCATTGCAGGCAAAGATCATAAAATGAGTCGGTCACATCCGCTTTACGACCATCATGACTTAACGACTGTAATGGGCAGGCCTAGGTCTGGGGTCATTCCATCTTTTAGTTTCCTGGTTTCCCCAAAAATGGCACGGAGATTTTCTTTAAAAAGTGTTCACTTCCTGTCAACTGGTCTTTTGGGCCTGCTGCAAATGACCTGCATGAGCAGAAAACATGTGGCCTTTATTGAACGAATGCTCTGTGACTTCTGGAGAACAGCAACCTGGAAGGCCAGGGTGAATGCCTTGTTTTGAGAACATCAGGGGTGCAGGCTTGAGATAAGAAGACCTAGTCTTCGTCCAGCTGGTAAGAACTGGGAGAGAAAGGCCAGGCCAACACTGGAAGTTCGCAAGTGACTAAGTTCTTTTCTCCTGTGCTTGAGAGGCATGTTTGACTCCTGGGAGGAATGTGAAGTCTTGGCCTCAGCCCAAAACAATCACTTGGAGGAAACCTTTATGAAAAGTTCAGAAAAAGGAGCTGAGAAGTGGACAGGAAGATCAAAGTTCAGCTTGCAGCTGGGGCCGCTGACTTGGCATTGTGCCTGCACAGACAGGAGCCAGGCAACGGCCTCTGTGTAGCGCAAGGTTGTGGCAACTTTAGCGTCAAGTCCTGGTGTCCGAGTGCTCCATCAAAGAAGTGAATGAGGGTGACTCTTTTTTGAAAACAAAAAATTGTCTCCCAAACAGTAAGAGGAAAAAAAGAACATAAATGGGTGTAACATCTTGAGTTGTTCCATTAATCAATCAATCAATCAATTAATCAATCAATCAGAACAGAGCTTGATTGGACCTTGGAGGTCTTCTAGTCCAACCCCCTGCTCAAGCAAGGAGACCCTCTACCATTCCAGGCAAATGGTTGTCCAATCTCTTTTTTAATTAGTTCCCATCCCTTGCTTCTTCTCCTGCCTTCAGGCGCTTTGGAGAGTAGCTTGACCCCCTCTTTGTGGCAGCCCCTCAAATACTAGAACACTGCTGTCATGTCACCCCTCGTCCTCCTTTTCTCCAGACTGGCCATACCGAGTTCTTTGAACCGTTCTTCATATGTTTTAATCTCCATTAAGATCCGTCAGGACTCATTATGGGATTGGGGTAGAATCCAACTTCCCTTATTGACTCTGCTTGTGGGAAGCCGTCAGCAGATTGGGATCGGCCGACCCCTGGATGCTGCAACTGTCCTCAATACACGCCGGTTGCCAAGCGACTGAATTCTAATCCTGTAACTGTGCGGAATGTTGCAGTGGTCCTAAGTGTGAGGACTGGTCTTAAGCCCCTTTTTTCAGTGCTGTTGTAATTGTTCAGAAAGGACCAGGCAGGAGAGAAATCGTGTGGGACGCTTGCAATTCGTTTCTCAGTTGGCGCTTACAGAAAGCAAAAAATAATGAACATTAAGAAAGGAAATTAGAAATCCTCCCAGCCTTAGCAATTTCCCTGCCTGGCGGTAGCTGTAGAGCGAGAATTTTGTCCAAGAGTTTCTTTGGCATGGTCCTGGAAGAATTGGTGGAAGTTTTTACTGGGAAAATGTTGGCCGAGGTCTCCCTCAAAGTCAGCCAAGCTTTACTCATGGAAGAAGAAGTCCAAAAATCTGCTCAAAGAACATCTCCGAGATTGGAAAAGATAACCTTCAAAAATACGAGGGGGGGGAGGAATGTTTTCCAACCTTCCTCTGCAACCTTGGGGTTCCTTCTTCTTGGAAACAATATCATAGGAGGAGTGGAGAGGATGCGATATACAACTTGGTCGGATTGAGTTTTATTTGGCTCACTCTATATCAACCGGCGTGTGAGGATGGGGAACCTTTGCTTCTCCTTTTCCAAACTGGTCCAAGAAATGCAGAGTTGAAGCGGTTGATAGGGATTGGGTGAACTGCTGTGATGTCACTGAAAGGCCAGCCAATCGGGGGACCTTTGAGGCCGCAAGAGCTAGGAAAAGAGAAGACAAGATTTTCAAGCAGAATTTCTCAACTTTTACAACTTTAGGATGTGTGGACTTCAACTCCCAGGATTCCCCACCCATCTCAAAGTTGTAAAAGTTGAGAAACACTGCCCAAGAAGGGGAAAGCAAGACATGGGGGGGAATGACTGATGCGTGGGAAACCAGGATCAAGAGATGGCAGAGAGGGAAAAGATGACTTCTTCAAGTTCAGCTCAGCCTTTGATGAGTTTAAGCTCAATTATCAACAAATGTCTCGCTTAGCAGCAGAAATTTTGACTTCAGTTGTGGTTGTTAAGTTAAGGATTACCTGTTGGTTGTGCTGATGTGCCACTGAGAAGCATAGCCCTTGTGAACTTCCAGTGTTGGCCTGGCCTTTCTCTCCCTGTTCTTACCAGCTGGACGAAGACTAGGTCTTCTTATCTCAAGCCTGCACCCCTGATGTTCTCAAAACAAGGCATTCACCCTGGCCTTCCAGGTTGCTGTTCTCCAGAAGTCACAGAGTGTTCTTTCAATAAAAAAGGCCGCATGTTTTCTGCTCATGCAGGTCATTTGCAGCAGGCCCAAAAGACCAGTTGACAGGCAGTGAACACTTTTTAAAGAAAATCTCTGTGCCATTTTTGGGGAAACCAGGAAACTAAAAGATGGAATGACCTCAGACCTAGGCCTGCCCATTACAGTCGTTAAGTCATGATGGTTGTAAAGCGGATCATCACGTGGACCCAACACTTCACTGGTGGGAATTGTGTGGACGGCATTTCCAGCAAGTCTTGGGGCATTATCAGGATGGAAGGGGTCTCCAGGTTTCACCCCCCCCCAAAAAAAAAGTATATGTCAGCTCAGCTTTGTTCTTCCCACACTTCAGTAACATGGAAACAAACCCGGAGATGAGTTTATTTTAAAGGGTTTCTCTCTCTTTTTTGCATGGCGTTGGCAGCCGGCCACTGGGAAGAAGGGGGAGGGGGGAGAACTCGGGGCGGGGGGGGGATGTGCATGCTACAAATCAGCTCCCAGCCTTCCCTTCCTGCCCCAACCTGCCGGACTCTGCTGCTGTCCTTGGCAGCCAGCCCCAGGAAGAAGGATCACACACCCCCAACACACACACCCCGCCCCATGTCCCAGCGGCTGGGAAAGGCTGATGCGATGACACCCTCCAACATCCTTCGAGGTCGGGAGAGGGAAGGTGGAGAGCAGCAGGCAACTGTTCAGAGGAATCTCCCTCGCTCTGGCTTGCTGCTCTTCAGCTCTCCAGGCCGGCTCTTCAAAGGCCCAGTTGCAGCCCACCACCTTCCCCCTTTGCCCCTCACTGCCATACGAGGCCCCTGACTGCCTGGCTGGCCTGGCCCAGGAGCCCAAGCTGGCCAGGGCCCTGCTCCGATGGAGATACACAGCGCTCTGTGTGAAAGGGACCCCTCTGCAGGAGAGGGGCAAGGCTACCCACTTAGGCTGCTGGGAGTCTTCCCGTAAAAGTTCTGTTCTCTTTGCAATGCAGACCCCTACCCCGAATCTTGTCTGCCAGCCTTTCCCACCCTGGGAGGGAGGGAGGAGAGAGAGGTTGGAAATGGGAGGGAGGGAGGGAGGGAGGGAGGGAGGGAGGAAGGAAGGAAAGAAGGAAGGAAGGAAGGAAGGAAGGCTGCCAGACACGTAGACAAGAGAGCATCGATAGCACAAACACACCCTGATGCTGCTGCAGATGACAACTCCTTTTCCCAGTCAGCTGATCCTCCTCAAGAAATGTTGGACTACAACTCCCATCACCCCAAACAGCTTCCTTTTGGGAGACCTGGTCTGAAAGCCTGTGGAAGGACTCACACTACCAGCCTGGCTTCTCACTCCTTGAGAAGTGCCCGTCCTTGCCCCTGGGCAGCTCTGCCCACTGGCAGAAGACCATCCTGGAAGCGAGACCCCCGGGGTTTCTTTTGAGTCCCCAGGCCGGATTAACTGGCCATCGACCAGAGCAGCTACGTATCTTCTCCCTGGGCGCTTCTGCAGAATCTTAAGAATAGCATCACAAGACATTGTGTTTCCTTTCCAGTCACAGATCAAAGGAGAGAAGGAAAGGAGTGAATTCTGCCCACAATTTCCCTCCAGGGAACAAGTTCCTGTAAAGTAGCTGCCAGTCATCTCCTACCCTACATCTTGCGGTCCTGGCCAGGCCAGCTGGACGCTTCCTCTACAAACCCTAAATCTGCTTTCCATCACAACTGACTCCTGCAATCTCTTTGTTGAGCTGTATTAGGATCTGCTTCCAAGGGAATAAATCCTTCTGACTGCTGGAACACATATTCTGATGGTGGTGCCGACGTTAATTGCCCCAAGGCCTGCATCCCAGGTTTGGCTGACGTCCCATCTCCAGTCCCCGAGACCTTGTCAAAGAAGACTTCTAAACCACAATCTGAAGAAGAGCCAGGTTCAGCACAGAAGGCTAAAAATAGGGCTACCTTAATCAAGGCTTCGCACAGCCATGGGTCAGATGAATAAATAACTTCGCATATTCTGAATGTAAGCCGTCTGATACCCAAAAAAATCTGCAGATGACATTTGATTTTGCATTTGCTATGCAGCATTAGTAGAAAAGGAGCTAATTTGGGGGGGGGGGAAATGTCAACACTGAAATTCCATATCCGTAAGGCAGTGGGTGGTCTTGCTTATTACACAGAGCTACGATATTTTAAAACCATGCTCTGCGGAATGAGCCATAACAATCTGGGGTGCACAGAAAGCCGAGTCATAATGGTTTACACACCACACTAAGTCAAGGTAACCCTCCTTTTGACTTACTCAGCTGTGCTAAGAAAGCTCTATCCATACATACCGGTAGCCACAGCTGGTGATGGAGTCAACATTAGTTTTGCTACACTGTTCCATATCCTATTTTGGGGGGTTCAAGAAGAACCTTGTAGTGTTTAAGCTACCATGGACACAATCACAGACGTGTTCCCAGACAGCAAACCAATCCTTTGCTTTGGGTAACGTTTCTGCTGAACTCGGGTTGCTGTTTTGGCAGTGACACAGAAATAAACTTTTTCCAGGATTTCTCTTGGTTTCCCAGTCTAGCTACCATGTTGGGATTTATTTCTCCCATCCATTTCCAAACCCTTCCTGATCCTGCTTAGCTTCCAAGCCTAAACATTTGCTGTTCCTTGCCAAGGGTACCCTCTGGAATAATTGCTACCGAATTTACACCTTCAAGGTAAGCAGAGCAAGATTTACATAGCTTGATATGTCCTATTTTCTGGTCTCTTTGTAATAAACTCCTGCAGATGTGTGGCTTAGGACATAAAAATGTACACATTGTAAAATTGCAATATTAAATAATTAAGATGAACACCCCAACGTAGTTTACGAATGGAATTCTAGGAAACATCTTAGACAGAACAGCTGGGTAGCTGGACCTACAAAACTATTATTATTTTCAATCAATCAACTGCAACAATCAGTAAGTCATTTCATCAGAGGAAAATAAAGAGCCGTATGATGCTTCACAGCCAACCCACCCCAGGACAACTTTGAACGTCCATGTAAAATATGGATTTGTTTGAAAGAACAATCTTTCTGGCCAATAATGACCAAGGAATAAATACATACATGCAACTGGACACTCCAGGAGGAGGGATATGTTAGTCTACAGGGCCAGAATATGAGAAATCTGGCAGCACCTTTTCCAACCAACACATTTTATTCCAAGCAGGAGCTACCAAACTGTTCCATGATTTATTTATTTTTTGATACACAATCTAAAACTTCTCCAAACCAGAAGCTGGGATTCACCAAGGTAAGAAAGAAGAAGCAGAGATTGTTAACTGTTGTGCCACCAAGGGAAAGACAGATCTGCTGGCACCAAATAAATATATATTAAATGCTGTTTTGTAGCCTACATTGCCCTCATCTGGTGTCATGGGATCCATCAGAACAAAGAACCATCTTGGGTCATCTCCAACTTGGCCCCTGACATTCACAGTTGGTAAAAAGAAAATTGTGCTTCACCAGTCTAAGAGGCCCAAGGAAGACACACTTGGAAGTGCACAGTTGGGTGTGCTTGGCCTGCAGTTGAGGTCCCTCCCCCCAACACACCCACAGCGCTCATTTCTGTTGACAAGTCTCGCTACTCCCATGGAGACGCAAGCTTCAGTTGGAAGGAAATTTCCGCCTCTCCCCTCCACTCCTTGCGAGGAGGACAAAAGGGGATAAAAATCAACACAATCCCCTGCCAAAAGATGTGGAGAAGCCTTGCCAATTCCTCCCCACCCCACCCGCGCTGGGGGTGGATGCCGTAATGCAGAACAGCACCTATCCTTTGATGGCTAGTCAAACAGCTTTACAGCCCCGGGGCTGAGCAGTCTGTGGAAGAATCTGTCCCCATGACTGATGGATGCCATTCCAGGGTGCCTAAAAGTTGCTTTCTGTCCCACTGCCCAGGCCCTAAGTTAAGCCATCTGCAATCTGTCAAAACCGGAGAACTTTAATAGAAAGCATGAAAGGGAAGAATGCGGAGCAGCAGAAAAGTGGTCAAGGGTGGACCCACTTTTCTGGTTGCCCTACGAAACAACAAAGGTTGCTTTTGCTGTGCCAAGAGCGATGGTGGTAGCCTTGAAGTCTTGTCCTCCCACCCGCACCCGCCTCAAAAGCCCCCCCCAAGTCATCAGCTTCAAAATAAACACATAGATATTTGGATGAAATGAACAGCCCCCACCCACCCATCCTCAGAGCATCTGTGAGCAACGGAGGCCTTTCAGCCTGCGATGAATCTCCATCAGTTCAGGATTTCCCATTCGGTCTAAATTTGTGCCAAAAATGAACGGCTTCCTAATAACCCTAGAGTTGGTTGGTGGCTATAAAAATGTAATCAATAAAATTTAGTCCCTGCGACAAATTGGGTCAGAGCACTTGCTGAAATTCATTGCAAATGAGTGGTTTTTTAACTTTAAGACAAATGGACTTCAACACCCAGGATTCTTCCTCAGCCTGGCTAGGGAATTCTGGGAGTTGCAGTCTACAGGCAAACTGAATTTCCAGGAGTTAAAGGTGAGAAACCCTACTCCGAAGGAAAGGCAAAAGTGAAGACGAAGGAAAAGTTACTTCTGCATCATTGATAAATGACTGCAAGGCAGGTTCTCTAAGATATGGCCCTCACCGAGAGATTATTTAGCCCATTTGAAATTTCTGGCATGATTATGCTGGCAATTGGGCAGTCCTTCATGTGATCACTTGTTTTTCCCTGGGAAACTTATGATGCGAAGAGGGAACCTCCTGCTTATCTGTAATCTTATAGGAAAAGAGGCACACTGGCCAGGCTGAGCCAATGCAGAATTTGCATGCTTCTGTCTCTTGCTACACTGTCCAGAGGTCTGCTTTGTTAATTTAATTATTTGTTGGATTTATTTGCTGCCCATCTTGTAAGGAACAATTCTGGGCAGCTGGTTTCCAGTTCAGGAACCACAGGCTGCGTTTTCCGGGGTGGCCAAACCAAACATTTCAAGTCCGTTTTTCTTGAAAGCCTTCCCTTCGAAATTCTTCTGGTTCAGCTTCTTCAAAGTTTAGATTACCCTCATATTTTTGCTCAGCTTCTGAGCCCATCAACATAACTGTGGCCAGATGAGTTAAAGGGCCTTCTCCAGGGAAGGGATCCCCTGCCTTGCAAAACAAACAGACAAACCCAGAACATCAGCCCTCGAAGGCTGGGTAGCTTCAAAGCAAGCGTTTTTTCCCAGAGGCGTCTTTTGTAAGCAGCCTGGTCCTTCCCTTTTGCTGGGGCCGCGCTGTGCCAGCCAGCCATTTCAAGAGCCTTCCCAGGTGTGGAAGAACAGATCACAAAAAACACAACTTACTCAACGTGGAGAGGTCACACAGGTCTTCCTGGCATCATGTGCCAAGGCAGGCATGTGGACGGCCCTGAGCTGGACTTGGCAGAGAGTTCTCAGAGACATTCTGTGCTGCAGCGGCCGTCAAACAAAACAAAAAAGGCAGCCAAAAAAGGGGGCTGGTGTGGGAGTTGAGCAAACAGGACCCCCATACACACACACACACACACACACACACACACAAACACACTGCATTTTTGAGGCCCTCCTTCTGCCAAAATCACACATCTCAGTCCTGGTAAAAGGGAAGGTACCCAACAGGACCCAAAGGCAAATCTTGGGTGATTTTCCCTCTGGGGTCATTTTGGGGTGAGTTAATTCCATCACCAAGTTAAGGGTGTTGTATAAACACAGCCTTAAAATAGCCTTTTCCTCCCTCCTCCCACACTGAGGCCGGTTTCTGCCCCAGCTGCTGATGGCATTTTTGGATGTTCTTCAAAGCCTGCCTTGTCTATTTACAGCTGCCCCCCTTTCCAGGAAGGACACCTGCAAGCTTCAGCACTGCCCACCACCAGCAGATGTGGATGGAGAAAGAAGGGCAGCCCGCCTGATCTTTTTGGGGAGGGGGGCAACAGGACAGGAGGAGAAGACAACATTCATCTAAGCCGGAGTTTCTCAACCTTGTCAACTTTAAGACTTGTGGACTTCAACTCCCAGAATCTCCCAGCCAGCATGTCAACTTGTGGACTTCAGCTCTAGAATTCCCTAAGGGATTAGGAATTTAATTTGTATTAGGGAGTGATAAACTCAGACGTTTGTTGAATAAGTACTTTTGAGCTGTATTAAAAAAATCAATAAAACCTTTTTAAAAAAGACTTGTGGACTTCAGCTCCCAGAATCCCCCAGCCAGTCTGGTAACTCTAAGACTTGTGGACTTCAACTCCCAGAATTCCCCAGCCAGCGCTGGGTTAGGGTTAGGCTGGCTGGCTGGCTGGGGAATTCTGGGAGTTGAAGTCCACAAGTCTTAAATTCACCAAGGTTGGAGACGCTTGCCCTAAAGGGGAGAAACCAGCTTCCCATCTGTAAATGCCCTCTCTCTTGCCCGATTCCCAAATTGGCTGCCAGGTGATTGTGCTGTTGCCTGCCTCTTTTCTGCTTTCTAACCCGTCTTGCTTTGCAAATACCTGAGCGTGGGGAACACTAAACCGCTGAGCTTTGCAGTTATTCCTCCCAGCAAAGGAAAAGAGCCCTCTGCTTTTGTTTGCTTTCTTTCCTTCCAGCTGGATTGATTTTTACCTTGCTTGGACATCTACATGCACACAAACCTTTTACCTGCTGGGCACTGCCAAAGTCTTCGCTGAAGTCTGCTTCCTTCGGCAGATAGCAAATCAGCAATTTGCAGCAGCTTTGCTTCACAAGATAAATTCTGCCATGGAGGATGCTTCTGCTGGAGAGACTTTTCAAGTTTGGGTGGTCATGACTGTCTACCAATTTAATGCCGAGATTGGGAGGCTGTGGCTCTCGCATTGTTCCTGAATTACATACCGAGATCTCCAAGCCCAGTGCCACCCCCGTGCCTAAAGTAATGTGAGTCAGGAGCAATCTAATTGGAACATCATCAGAGTTGGAAGGGACCTTGGAGGTCTTCTAGTCCAGCCTCCTGACTAGAAGACCTCCAAGGTCGCTTCCAATTCTGATGCTCTGGAGTGGTAGTTCATTAAGATTTGGAGTAGTAGATCTTACCTATCCCTCTTCAACTCATCAAAGAATGATCAAAGAAAGCCCTCTCTCTTGTGAGTCAGATTCCTCATCCAGAGGCTTTCAAATTCCACCATCCTGGGTCATTGGCCATGGGGGTTGGGCCACATGGGAACTGCACTAAAACCTTTTGATGGTTCCACGTTCTCTGCAGGATCCTCCAGTTGAGATCAGCAAACTGAGCATCAGCATGGGGTACCAGCAGAATCCAGTGAAAAGACCCCAGTTTTCCTAACTTTGATAAGATCACCAGTACAGCCCTCAG
Organism: Vipera berus; assembly: GCF_964194415.1. Taxonomy (NCBI): domain Eukaryota; kingdom Metazoa; phylum Chordata; class Lepidosauria; order Squamata; family Viperidae; genus Vipera; species Vipera berus. Next base: position 1,885,734 of record NC_138213.1, on the reverse strand, counting down.
TTTCGCCAGAAGAGTCGGTCTTGATTCTCTCAAATTCACTGCAAGAAGTCTATGCAGAGAGCTATCGGGGCATATAAAAAACTTCATAAAAACCTTACTTTTTTCTAACAAGCTAAAATTTATTGGCAGACTGGGACAGACACAGGCAGAAGGGAAAGTTTCGAGAAGATAAACCACTTTTAACTGGTGGCTTCCCTCCGAATTTGCCCTCGGTTGTTTCAATAAGTCTAAATTGCCCACAAAGGGTATCTCCTGACTTGCTGAAATTCTGTTTGCCTTATAAACCAGACTTTTTTTTTTACAATATGTTTCTAAGATGTTTGAAGATAGAATCTCCCCAGGCACATAGAAACAGCCCTTGGATTGTGTTGCTGAAAACCAAGCAGGCTGGGGTTTCTGCAATTCACAAGAAGAAACAGGCCCCATTTTCTCCAAGATGCTGGATTTAAGATGCGGTAAACCCAGCTCAGCAATTGGAATCTTCATTCTGCAGACATAATCATTCCCCAGGACTTTCTGCCCAAGGATATCAGCAATGCCGAGCAATCCTTTCGTAGTTTGTAGTTTTAAAACATTTTCTTCGTTGACTGATTTTGGAGGATGTACACATACAGACTGGCTCAACGCTCTCTCTCTCTCTCTCTCTCTCTCTCTCTCTCTCTCTCTCTCTCTCTCTCTCTCTGTGTGTGTGTGTGTGTGTGTGCACACACGCAGCCTCTCAAGAGGTCCGGCCTAGCCAGTAGTCAAGAATTGGAACATTACCCTTTAAACAAAAGTAGGCTCTCCTCTCTTGCAAAATGGAAGAAATGGAAGAAATGGAAACATTTTGAACAGGTCAGTGACACCAATAAGACATTGCCTGCATCACAGGACTCCAGTTTTGGGAAGTTTGTCAGAGTCTCAACCTCAGAGAACCTTGGATGTTGGCTCACACAATTCAACTTGAGCTGACTTGAAGCTCCAATAGAAGGGAATATTTGTAGCTCAGGGTTGAACTGTGGGGTCCTAGCTGACCCTAAGCTTGCTGGTTTTCTTGAAGACGTTTCATGATTAGGGAACATCATCAGTGCTAGAAGAGAGTGGGGTTGGTGGAACAGAGGAAGAGGAGGAAGAGGAAGACTGTGGGGTCCTTGGTGCTCTCTGAGCTTGGTTGTTTTCTTGCAGACCCAACTAGAGGACCTCATCAATGCTGGCGAGTATGAGGTTCGTTCCCCGTTAATCTCCAGTAGCCTACTCTGCCTACATGGGTGGGGTGGGGTTTTTCTCCTTGGCAGTTCCTTGATTAGGGTATTGTTTTCGGCTTGATTGTTTTTGTAAGGAGGAACCATTTATGTTCTCAGCGGACAAGAATGAGATTAGCAGATAAACTGCAAGCATCCAGGACTTTTCTTCCAGTCTAGACTCAGCTGCAACTTCCCTTTGAGCCTTACTGCTCCTTCGGCTGCTTGGGGTAAGACGAGGGACTGGGAACACAACCTCAGCTGGTAGCCAGAAGGTCCCAGCCAGGAGTTCCAGTTGCATCTTTCCTGGGATTTGGGCATGGCTGGACCTCTGAGAACAGGGCACATTCCTTGTCTGAAAAGGGCACCCAGAGAACTGAAAAAAGGGGCAGGCTCCATCAAGTTGAGTTGGATTGCTGCTGACTACAAAGATGGAAGTCCCTGAATCAAATGTGTTTAGAAAAGATGCTAGTGACTGCTCCAGATTTTCGACAAGGCTCTCCTCCTACAAATCCTTTTAAATATCCGCGTTTGACACTTGGCTGACAATCAGCCATGCGTAGCCCAATTCTTGGAGGGGGGAGGAGAATACTGTGTGGGGGAGGGGGGGCGACCTTCCAGCCTTAGTTTTACCCACAATTTTTGCCATGCAAAAGTCATCATCATCATCATCATCATCCCCACTGCACGGAAAGCTCTCCACTGCCCTCTTCTGGCCCCAGAGTGGTTGGAGTTGAGCTGACATGGGTGTGTGTATGAGTGTGTGTTTGGAGGGTTTTCCATTAACATTCCCTCTACTCTGTTTTGCTTCCTTGAGACTTTGTACCTTTTAAAACAACTTAGTGGCACTGATGGATCTTCCCTAGTTGGGTCAGGAAACATCTGCAAGAAAACCACCAGGCGCAGAGATCGTCAAGGACCTCTCATTCCAACACTGAGCTACAAATACTAATTGAAAACAACTCACTGCTCAACGCCGGAGGCCATCTAGAAGAAAACCCACAAAAGGGAACCAAGATGGAACTCTCCTATCGGACAATAGCCGACAAAGTCAAGCAGAACAAAAAAAACAACAACAACCCAGCAAGGTTAATCTCCAGGAGGTTGATCCACATGGTGCACTGGCTTAAACAAATATTCAGTCCACCTCGGCTCCGTAAATTATCTGCTTTTAAGAATCTGTGATCCATGGAAACCAGGAAACCACTCCTTTTCCCTCAGGGGAAATCTTTGTTGATGGGTTTCCATACCAACCAGGTCAGGAGCAGCACCCAAGAAGACGAGGGTGCAGCTCTCCCTTCACCGTGTTCACTGCTGGAAAGACTGCAGAGGCCAGCTAAGTTCCCGTACAAACATGAATGTCATTCTTTTCAGGTATGATGGGGTGGTGGGTTACTCTAATTAGAAAGACTCCCTCTTGCAACCAGGATTAAGCGTTGCTTGTTGGAGATCCAGAATTTTCTGTGCAAGCAGGAAGACCTGAGGGTGGGAGGCTGAAGCTCCAGTGGAAGTCTCTGGGATGCCTTTATTCCTTAAAAGAGCAGTATTGATGGGGACGATAGGTGATTGACATTTGCCCCGCGGAGCTAAGAACGTAATTTCTAGAATTTCTAGAATTCGATTTTTAGTTTTTAAAAGAAATGGCTTCCTGCTTCAGAGAAGCCCAGGTTAAAAACAAAAATGACTTATTGTTCCTCTGCTCCAGAGACACCCAAGTGCAGATCATGGAGAGCACAATTGCTAATGCCGAGAAATACTTCGGCAGCTTTTGCAGCCTAATGGCTGCTTATACCCGCAAGACTGCCAAACTTCGGGACAAGTCCGACGTTTTGGTGAAAAAGCTCATCGATTACGCCAACACGGAGAATCCTGAGCTGCGAACGACGGTGAAGAATTTTGCTGAGGATCTGGCCAAAGTGCAGGACTACAGACAAGCAGAGGTGAATTTGGTGATAGAAATCCCTTCTGTATATCACACCCATGGACAACATGTCTGAGCCCCTAAGGCAGGGGTCTACAAACTTGGCCCTTTCGTGACTTGTGGACTTCAACTCCCAGAATTCTGGAAGTGAAGCCCACAAGTCATAAAAGGGCCAAGTTTGAAGACTCCTACCCTAAGGGAACAGTCACCCTCTACAAACATGGAAGGAACTAATACGGACCAACATGGATACAATATGGGATGGAGAGATGTTGATTTATTTTAGGGAATGATGAAAGGGTTCCACTGATTTCTGCCTGTATGCTACTACTCCAAGGGTGCACCTGTTTCCAACAATGAGCAGACAGATATGGGATGGATGATGACAAAGCCAACAGCTGGGGTACAAAGGTTGTTATCCCAGGAAGACCAATGTACATTAGAGAATTCTGCTAATCCCTGGTTTGTGGTCTTCTCTTCCCTTCCTAGCCTTCTGAGAGTTGAAGTCCACCCATCTTAAAGTAGCCAGAGTTGAGCAATATGGCTCCAAACCTGGCCATTTTAAGACTTGTGGACTTCCAACTCCCAGAATTCCCCACCCAGCGTGCCTGAGGAATTCTGGGAGTTGACGTCCACTCGTCTTAAAGTGGCCAGTGTTGAGCAATACGATTCTAGACCAGGGGTAGGCAACCTTGGCTCTTTTATAACTCGTGGACTTCAACTCCCAGAATTCCTGAGCTAGCATTTCTGAGCCAAGGTTGCCTACCCATGTTCTAGACAATTCTGACCACGACTCTCAAAGTTCCCAGCTAATTCTTGCTGTGACACATCTGGAGTGCAGCTGTTAAGTAGCAAGCTGCAGTGCAGACAGGCCATGAGCCAACTGCCGAGACGTTTCTTCAGCAGGACATCGCTCAGGAGTGTCCGCCGGTGGACAGCGACCTTTGAATAGTGGCCAAGGCAATTTCTCCTTTAGGTGGAGAGGCTGGAACAGAAGGTCGTGGAGCCCCTCAAGATGTACGGCGTGCTCATCAAACAAGCCAAGGTAAGCAATTCACCTCTCTTTTTTTAGCACCGAGCTGACAACAGCAGAACCGTGGCCCAAATGGACAGCTGAGCTAGATGCATCGCTCTGGGCATTTTCCCTATGCTGCTTAATCAGAAGGTCCAAGGAGGGAGGGGTGATAATGATGAAATCCCGTCATTTCCATCTTCTGTCCATGAAGTCTTCATGGCTTGGGCCATCGATGCCAGATGGGAACTAAGCAGCTACACCTCTACTCTATGGGGGAAAGCTCCTGGTCTTCTCAATTGCCAACAAAGCAGGTGGGCAACCTTTCGGGGTTGCTAAGCTGAAGGGACAAAGCTGCAAAATAGGCACGGCGACCTTCTTTGCCGGTGTCACTTTAACCGATGATAGCAGTTAGCTGAGTTTTCTGTCTAGCTTGTTTTCTTGCAGATGTTTCATAACCCAACTAGGTAACATCATCAGTGATAGAAAGAATGAGGTTTGTGGAGAGGAGGACGAGGAAGACTACGGGGTCCTTGGTGCTCTCTGAGTTTGGTTGCTTTCGAGCTTTCATTATCCAAACTAGGTATCATCGTCAGGTCATGAAACATCTGCAAGAAAACATCTGCAAGCTCAGAGAGCATAAAGGTCCCTGTGATCCTCCTGGTCCTCCTCCTCTCCACAAACCATATTCCCTTCTAACACTGATGATGTTCTCTAGTTTGGGTCATGAAACATCTGCAAGAAAACAAGCAAGCTCAGAGAGCACCAAGGATGCCACAGTTCAATCCTTAGCCACAAATATTCTCATCTCCTGGGTACTTTTCATTGACTTTTGCCCTCCACTCCAAACCGCAGTTCCTTTCTCACCATGGTTTTCTTCCCCGCTTTTCTTGAATCAACCAGAGCTGCTTGAACTCAGACAACTCAGCAAACTACAAAGCCTGGGCTTACAAACCAGGTTTGCCTAGCATGTCAATCTGCAAAGGGCTGCATAAAATGTTTTCTGCTCTTTGGGGCCAAACAGATATTTCTTCCTTGCCTTCCACAGGCCGAGATTAAAAAGTTCAGCAAAGCCCGGAAGAATGAAATAAAGCAGCTGGAGAAGCTGGAGAAAACCAGGCAAAGATCACCCTCCAATCTGCATGTGATTGTATCCTTGGCTGAACGTAACTGGGTCAATTTCTTCTTGGCTTCTGCAAAACTACTACTTCTTCTTCTTCTTCTTCTTCTTCTTCTTCTTCTTATTATTATTATTATTATTATTATTATTATTATTATTATTATTATTATTATTATTATTATTATTATTATTCAGTGTTTCTCAGCCTTGAGAGAAGTGTGGTCTTCAACTCCCAGCATAGCTGGCTGGGGAATTCTGGGAGTTGAACTTGAGAAACACTGATTTATTTGTTAAATTTATTTGCCACCTCTCTCGCCATGCGGCTCTCTAGGCAGCTCACAATAATGAAAAGGAAGAAAATGAAACAGGAACAGAAGTAAAATAATCAAACTCATAAAATAGGAAAATAATCAAACTCATAAAAGGGAACATGCGAATAGTACAGGTACTTCTTGACTTACTACAAGTTCACTTAGTGACCAAATGTACAACAGCAGTAAAAAAAAAAAAAGTGGCCGATGACGTTTTTTCACACTTATGACTGATGCAGAATCCCAAAAGTCACATGATCAACATTCAGACGCTTTGCAACTGGCTCATATTTATGAAGGTTGAGTATCCCGGGGTCACACCATCCCCCTTTGCGATCTTCTGAGAAGCAAAGTCAGTGGGGAAGCCGGATTCACTTAACAACCGTAACTTAACAAGTGCAGGGATTCACTGAACAACTGTGGCAAAGGAAGGTCGTAAAATGGGGCAGAACTCACTTAACAAATGTCTCGCTTAGCAACAGAAATTTCAGGCTCAATCATGGCCTGAAGGACTCAAAAAGACGGAAAGATGGAGAGCAGAGAGCAAGTGGGGGGGGGAGGGGGAGTCTGCCAACGATCCAGCAACCCCCTCCAGTCCGGGAGTCTCCCATTAGGACCCCAGGCCAAAGGTATCCCAGTCTCCCCAGTACCCCACAATCAGTGGCGGGATTCAAATAGGTGAACAATCAGTTCTCCGCGTGGATGCCGCTTCCGGAAGTCCATTCTGGGCCTGGGCAACAAAAAATTAGCTACTGGTTCTGCCAAAGTGGTGCAAACCGGCTGAATCCTCCCACTGCCCCGATCACTGAATTCAGATTCTCCCAACTACAACCATACAGAAAAGGAGTTTTGTTTTTTTGTTGTTGTTGTTTTGCCAAGGGAGGTTTGTGTTAGCAAAATGATTTCTTCCGAAAAGCTATCCACAAAGCAACCAAACCGATTGGAAACAGACGTGCCAGGGGAAAATATCCCTCAAGTGAGGAACACCAATAGACAATTAATTTCTCTCGACTGCTACCAGCAGTCCTGAGAAGCGAAGTGAGAAACCACAGGGACACAGTTTAATACCCAGAGGTGACAAACCTCCCTCACAGATGGGCAAGCCGTGGGTTGTAGTTTCTTATTTTTGCAAATGTTGTCAAGCGGGGACTTTTTCCAATTCTGCTCCATGACTGAACTGGCCAACTTAAGAATCTTTCCTAAATTTCACACAACAGTGTGTGCCTCTTGGTTCACTTTTTCCAAACTGCTGGGTTGTTGGTTTGCTGGTTTGTTTTTTTCTTGCCATGTTGCCTGGCAATTCAAATTTCATCCATCATTTCCTCTGCAGGAATATTTTGGTACCACATTTTCATAAATAATATGCATTTTTCGCAACCTTTCCTTGTACATTTGACATTACAATATATTATGTTGAACCGAGCAGCTTTACTTAGAGGAAGTCTGAATCCACATGTTCACTAAGTTTTGGATTTGCATTTTAATTTGAAATGCAAAAATACTTTTACATCCAGATGCAAATTAAATAATTCCCCCCACTCCGTGTTTATCTACATCACAGGGCTACAAAGCTAAAGCAAGAGATTAAAAATATGCTACAGGATCCTAGTTAAGTCAGATGCTTTTCGCCATTCTAGGTTTTAGCCAAGGAATAGGGTTATTAGGCTGAGACCAGGAAACCTTTGCATATATGCAGAAGGCACAGAAAGAGGTTTTTAAGCACACACACACACAAAAGAGAACGAACTTCAACCCCTCCCAAATACTAGTTGTTGTAACATCAATCTCCAAGCGTGTTTTTTTGCAAAGCCAGTCAAATGCTCCTTCTAAAGATAAAAACCTTAAGATTTTCCTGCAAATTCCTTGGGGCCTGGGATTGTCATCAAAACAGCTTCTTAGCATGCACACCTTTAAAATGCCAGCGAGAATGGCAGTCACTTTCTTTTCATGAAATATTAAACCTACTGGGGGTGGGGTGGGGATAAGATTTTGCTGGGGAAAGACACCACAGGATAATCCTGAGAGATTAAAAACATTTTTTTTAATCACACTTCTTCCTGCAGATATTTTAAGCAGGAATTTGAAGAACCAAATGCCTGGAGAGAGAGAGAGGGGGGGGGGAGGGAGGGAGGGAGGAAGAGAGAGACCCTAAAACGAAAGGTAGCAGCTCTGCAGAGCAAATCCTTTGGAAAAATCTTTCTGAGGGGGGCAGAGCAGGTCGAGCAGCTGTAGGAGCTAATTTGGGGTTAGCTGTGAAAATAGCAGATTAGCAACCAGGAGGTGGTGAATTCTGTTTCTCCTCTGGGCAGGGAAGCCAGGTGGTTAACTTTGGGGCCAGCCCCTCGCTCTCAACCCAACACACCTCAACAATTCAACACCTGCTTGTTGTGGGGAAAACAGGAGGAGAGAGTATTAGGCATGTCTTGAGTTGTACAAAATAAAGGTGGGACATGAATTAAGTCATAACACCGGGGAAAGGGAGAAAGACACCTGGGGACCAGTAGAACGGCCAAGGAGACCAATGGTGGCATGGATCATCCATCATTGTCAGATGGGAAAAAGAGCAAACGTCTGATAAACCAACAAGTTCTCTTTTCCTAGGGCCAGTCTAGCAGCTTGGTGAGATAGACCAGGAATGGACTCAACAGGAAGACTTGAATTCTATTTGATTGAGATTTATTGACTGTTTTCCAGCCTTGGTAACTTTAAGAAGTGGGGACCACAACTCCCAGAATTCCCCAGCCAGCATGGTCCTCACATTTTAAAGCTGATGAAGTTGGGAAGCACCAGGTTATAACAGCAGGATCTTGCAAGTCATTCATTCCTTCCTTCCTTCCTTCCTTCCTTCCTTCCTTCCTTCCTTCCTTCCTTCCTTCCTTCCTTCCCCCTCCCCCAGGAGGCAGGGGGAAACCAACTCAGAATCTCTTCTTGTCTCCTTTCCTTGAGCTTGTTTCTTTTGCCTCACGGTTGCCTAATATATTCTGGATGCCTCTTGGTTCTCTCTCTGGCATCTTCACCATCATATTCTCAGGAGCAGGGAATACAACCTCCTTCCCTCCCATCCTCACAGATCCTGGAATACAGATGCCAACTTGCTGGCCATATCTCTTTTGCTTCCTTCCTTCCTCCACAGAGGTTCAGCTTGGTCTTCAGGATCAAAATCTGGTGCCCCATAATTCTAAAAGGCCAGACAAGGAGCATCCAGCATTTCTGGGTTATCAGAGAAGGCCTGGCCCATGGGCTTTGAATCTGCTCGCTCTGGGATTCATTCCCATGTTTTGACACAGTCTGTAGACAGCCAGATGGAGACACACGCCCACACAATTACAGCTCCTCATTTCCTTTCTTCCAAATGTGGTTATGCGTTCCTTTCACCAAATGTTTCCCTTATCCAAGTGATGCAAACAGTCAACCTGAGCATCTCCGAGAGTATTCTTCAGGGTCTGAGTGACCCAGCTGGGCTCCAACCTTCAGATTATCGTTGATCAGATGACCTACCCACCATCTAACTCCTTCTTCTGCCTCCCCCAGCCCAGAAACATCTCCTCCCGCTGTTTCTCCATCCAAGCTCAACGGGCAAATCTTACCGAGGGCTCTGTGACTGATTCATGGACAGGGCTGCCCCCTCGCGTTGAAGCTACCAAATGGCCAAGCTCTCTGTAGATTCTCTTTGCTTGATAAATGTTGTAAGTTTTAGTTCAGAGAGACCAGACACCAGTCCAAAGGCCAGGTTACCTAAAGAAGGAACCTGGAAGAGCACTACTAGATCTCTTTCTGATCTGCTGTTCCTTCCTCTCCTCCCAATATCAGTGTGATGAGCTACCTGAGAGAACCAGCACATTGCAAGGCACGATGTATGATTTTGTTCTAAAGAAACAATTTATTTTAGCCACGGCTTAGCTCAGCCTTGTAAGACTGACTCCATCAGAGCCAGAACTGCTACTATGAAAAAAGCTTCAGTGCTCAAATGTTCAGTGTTTTGCCTTGACTATCATCTTCAGTCACAGGTAAGAGGTTTCTCTCCTTGTAGAAGACCGCCAAAGACCCAACAGTATTGTTAAAATAAAGACCCAGATGAGAATCCCCCGATACAAGAGCCGTTCTCCAGAATAAATGTCTACTACTGGATACAGTGTTCAAGAAGGCTACATCTGCAAGAAAAGTTTAGAGATTTCTTTTTGAAAATATTTTTTTTCAATAAGAAGAAACACCCAAAGACCACCTAATAAGGCAGATTATTCTTCCGTAACTTTAAGCCCTTTTCAGATATGGGAATTTTCAATTATTATAATTTCCAGACCGAGGGCTACCAGGCTGGAGAAGGCCTGGCCAAAAGACACCTCAGGGTACTAAGTCTCAGATTCAAATCAGCTCATGAAAAGCATTTGCCATTCTTTCAGGAACTAAAGCAAAGTAACTCAGCTGTGCTCCCACACAGTATGTCTTCTGCATATTTTCCCCAGATGTTGTATGAGAACCCAGGAAAATTGTCCCCTCTGATTCTTTCTATCATCCATGTAAGTTCATGAGCTCAGGAGGAGATACAGCTGAGTTAATCCACAACTGCTTCCCTACGTGATGTGATGAAGTTCCTTATGTAGCCCTCATAAGGCCTGGCTGTTGGATGTCTTCAGAAAGAAGATCAAGCTTTTGCCTGATCACAAAAAAGAGAGCTCTTGAGATGCTTCCTTGTACCAAATTAGCTACTTGTATCTAGACAGATACTAGGAAAAGATGCTCCTTTTCCATCTTGCTCAGTACCATTGATAGAGTAGGCAGTGCTGATGTGATGCACCTTCCCCATAAATTACCTCTCTGGGTTCCGGGAAACCATCTCATCCATGTTCCATCCCTTTTTGGCTAGGTTGAGTCTCAAGCACACAAAGCTTCGGTGGATGCAAGCCGGACCACTCAGCAGCTTGAAGAGACCATAGATGAGTTCCAGAAGCAGAAGTTAAAGGATATCCAGGTAATCTGTTTAGCAGCTGCTTCAAAAGCTTTTAAGACTCTTAAATTATTTGTGCGGTTGCTGGAGACTAAGATCCCAAATGTTTCCAAATTAAAACATGCACGAGACCGGGTACAACCTTGTGAAAATGCACAATATAAACACGCAGAGCAACAAAGAGAGTATTTTTTTAAATAGACCCATCATAGCAGTATCTCAAAATTGCAACCTACATCAAGCAAACAGCCCGAGGGGAATCTTATTTACTGAAAATTATCATCATTTTTATTTTTTTTAAAAAATTTCTTGATTAAGAGTGCCCAACTCCAAAATTACTCTGGGCAGCCTATAAAACATCAAATACTGCCTTTTATTGTCTTCTGCATAGGATTAGAAGGGAACATCATATAACGCAACAAAAACAGTACAATAGACCACTGTGTGAGGTCTCGTATAAAAACTGAGTAAAACCCATATTGCGATAAGTAACCTGAACGTACTGACCTAATCATAAATATTGCAACACTTGATTATTACTGGATTTGATTATTGCTGGGGAAAAATGAATAAAACATTCAATATTCAGTTTCTTTTGACCAACAGGAAGTTAGTGCAGCTGTTAAAGGAAACGAGGTCTTGTCAATTTGCAACTTAGAAATTGAAAAGGAAAGAGGAACATTTGAAAAGAAATATACGCGTGTTTTCTATCAGATTGTTGTATGAGAGGGAGAGAGGAAGAAAGAGAGAGAAAAGAGAGAAGGAAGGAAGGGAGGGAGGGAGGGAGGGAGGGAGGGAGGGAGGAAAGAAGGAAGGAAGGAAGGAAGGAAGGAAGGAAAAAAGAAAGAAAGAAAGAAAGAAAGAAAGAAAGAAAGAAAGAAAGGAAGGAAGGAAGGAAGGAAGGAAGGAAGGAAGGAAGGAAGGAAGGAAGGAAGGCAGGAAGAAAGGAAGGAAGAAAGAAAGAAAGAAAGAAAGAAAGAAAGAAAGAAAGAAAGAAAGAAAGAAAGGAAGGAAGGAAGGAAGGAAGGAAGGAAGGAAGGAAGGAAGGAAGGAAGGAAGGAAGGAAGGAAGGTTGGTTTATATTTTTCTGCAGTTTGCTTCCTCTGTTGTCAGTCTGTTATTCTGATCTTGCGATTACAGGAGCATTAAGCTAGAACAGCTTATATTCCCTTACAGAGCAGGCATGTGGGATTTTCAATTTCCTATCAAGCCCGTATCTCTTGCCGATCTTTAGGAGGAAAAGTGCACTTATTCAGATCAATTCTGGTGAAGATAACAAAATGGATACTTCCAAATATGCCAACCGTTTGTTTACGAGAGTAACTGTTTGGGGAATTAAAATCAGGACTCACCCTTGGCTGCACTGCCTCTTTACCTTGCAGAAGATCTTCTTAGAATTCATCGGCATCGAGATGGTGTTCCATGCAAAAGCTCTGGAGGTTTATTCCCAAGCATTCCAAACTCTGGAAAACTACGACGCAGACAAAGATTTGGAGGTACCAAGTGATGGGGAAACGCAGAGGCTCAGCTGTGCTCCTTCGTGGGCCTGGGTGTTGGTCCTGCAACAGCACAAAGGTGCCTGCTAAACTTCCCTCCCCAATATTTGCACAAAAGGAAGGCAAACATTCTGGTTTACATTCTTCCTGGTTGGGATTTTTTTAAAAAAAACAAAACAAAAAAACAGTACAGGTAAGTCCTCGGCTTACAACAGTTCAAAGTGACCGTTCAGAGTTACAAAGGCACTGAAAAAATGACTTATGACTGTTTTTCACACTTATGACTTCGGCAGCATCCCTGCGGCCAAGTAATCAAAATTCAGATGCCCGGCAACTGACTCATATTTATGACGGTTGCTGTCTCCCGGGGTCACGTAATCCCCTTTTATGACCTTCTGACAAATCAAGTCATTGGGGGAAGCCAGATTGACTTAACGACTTAACTGCGGCCAGAAAGGTCGTAAAATGAGGCAAAAATCATTTAACAAATTTCCGCCTTAACGACATAAAATATGGGCTCAATTGTGGTTGTAAGTCGAGAACTCCTGTATGTGGTACCTCTCTAAGAAGGTCAAGGGGGTGTATAAAGGCAGATCCCCCCCTCATTTTCTCTTCAAAAAGCCCCTAGGAGAGACTGTGAGTGCTTGATCCAAAGTTACCCAGTTGCTCCTTGAAGTCAGACCATAGCATGAGAAGACAAGAAGGGGTCTCTGAGGTCTTCTAGTCTGACCCTCTGCTCAAGCAGGAGACTTTGTAGTTATAGGTTCAAGCGTGTAGTCAATTCAGCCAAACTATTTACCTCTACTGGGTGTTTTTTAACCTTTTATGAACTTTCCAACATATAGATCAGGGGTCTTCAAACTTGGCCCTTTTATGACTTGTGGACTTCAACTCCCAGAATTCCTCAGCCAGTTGAAGTCCACAAGTCATAAAAGGGCCAAGTATGAAGACCCCTGATATAGACCAATGTTTCCCAACCGTGGCCACTCTTAAGTTAGGTGGACTTCAACTCCCAGAATTCCCCAGCCAGTTGGAGGGAACAGTAGGACTGATCCCTCCAACAGGTCAGCTGGCCTCCTCAAAATGCGATTCTTGCCTCCACAGGATTTCAGGGCAAAAATACAACTTGCTTCTGGAAGGTTCCCCGACTCGAAGCCAGCCACTGCCACCAACCCAGTCTCCAGCCTTCCATGGTCCACGGGAGCTCAGGTGAGGAAGGGTAACCTGGTTGACAAAACCTGGCTTGGATGAGGAAGGACTACGGGGAGACAAAATCCCCGGGAAAGGGCAGAAGGACGCACTTTGGCATTCAGAGGTTCAAGAAGACTATTGTGTAGGTAGAGCCTAGACAAGCTGCCCGGTTCTGTGGCTCACAGGGAAGAAACCCAGAGGGCAAAGATAAACCATGGAGGAAAAGCAGTCAACTGTCACCCCAAAGGGCAAGGAAGAAGAGACAGAACCAGGAAACAAACCGTCATCAACAATCTGAGGTTCCATCCAGAAATGTAATCCAAAGAATGAAGAGAGCAGCTCCTACAGATGTTTGCTTGGAGCCGGGTTTTGGTCCCCGCCCAGCCCCAGCTGCTGCTCGTCAAAGGCCTACTCGGGAGCCCTTGCCTGCTCTTGAGTAGACCCAGAAGAGCCTTTCTTGGCAGCCCAGGCGCCGGAAACTTTCAAGCCAGAATTGTCCCGTCCAGATCAAGGGTGGGGTTGGGGTGAGGCTAGTGAAGAAAAATACTTTTGGATTTTTAACTCGCTCCCATTCAATTTGGCAGAAGGAATCAAGTCGTTAGTTTCTCTTCAAAACTCAGTGTGACTCCCCACTCCATGAGAAGCCATCCTGAGGGGACTTTTCCCTTGGGGGTCTTTTTCCACAGATGGGGAGTGGGGAAAAGTGGGACTGCTCCACAGCAGTGGGAGGTGGTGCCCGTTGGAAAGCTTCTCCGACGACACCTGAACTCCGAACCCCCAGCAAGACAAACCCCAAAGGGGTCCTTAGGGACCAGGAGTGAGGCAGAGCAACAGGCCCCACCGGAGGAGGAAACTCCTGAAAAATGGCGGGATTTTAATTTCAGCAATGGCCCAGACTTGGATTTCTGGTTGAGCGAGTGGGCAAAAAAAACAGGTTGTGGGTGCAGGAAAAGAGGCCCCATTTGAGATCTAAGATGGTGGCTTCAAGTCAAGGAGGCAGGTACAGCCAGTCCTCGACTCACAACAGTTCATTTAGTGACCGTTTGAAGTTACGACGGCACTAAAAAAAAGTGACTTATGACTGTTTTTTCACACTTACAACTGTTGCGGCATCCCCAGGGTCACATGATCAAAATTCAGATGCTTGGCAACTGCAACTGGAGGGGGGTCACATGATCCCCTTTTGCGACCTTCTGACAAGCAAAGTCAATGGGGGAAGCCCGATTCACTTAACGACCTGGTTACTAACAACTGCAATGGTTTACTTAACAACCGTGGCTAGAAAGGTCGTAAAATAGGGCAAAACTCATTTAACAAACGTGTCACTTAATGACGTAAATTTTGGGCTCAATTGTGGCCCTAAGTCAAGGACTCCCTGTATTGCAGGTCAGGAAGTTGACCTCCTGGAGTGATGGAGATACCCAAAACGGCTGTTGACCAACATGGGCTGCCCATACGATGATCTGTTTTGGGATGGTGGTGGGGAGGAATGGCTCCCACGGCCTTGGTGCTGATCGTTACAGCAATCGTGGCTTGTGGTCACATGATGCCACCATGGTTCTCTTTGTGCATCTCTAGAGTGTCCCCAGCACGCTCCAGAAACTGACATTTGTGGAGACTGAAGAAGGATCTGAAGAAGAGCAGGCCCAAGAGTTCAGCGCCGGTCAGCACCCCCAGATGTGGCAGGTGGCCAGCAGGAGCCCCTGACGAATTTCTCCATTCGTGAATCTAGACTTTTTTGTTGTTGTTCCTCAGCCAACTTTCTTTGCCCCTTTAGGTTTTCCTCCAACTCAATACCATCTCTCTGTTCTGCACCCCCAAACCCGACATCACAATAAAGCCTTTGTTTTCAAGTGCATCCTTTTATTTTCATTTTGGGAAATGTACATGGTGGAGGTCACACTTTCAAAAGCTGGTTTTCATACATGCAAGATAGGGGTTTGCAAGCATGCAGGTTTCTAGTCCACTGTAGAGTTCCAAACTGACTTGTGAACTTCAACTCCCAGAATTCCCCAGCCAGCATAACAGCAGTTCACTCATAAATCATAAAAGTCATAAATCACATTTTTTTAGTGCCGTTGTAAGTTGGAACAGTCACTAAACAAACGGTTGTAATTTGAGGATTCCCTGCAATTCTACGGGGAACGTGCTGGACCTACAAAGCACATGGCCATCCAAACTTGCAAGGAGAGGCATCAAGTCTTTGAGGGCCCCGGGGGGGGGGATATACTCCCCCCCCACACACTCTCTCACATGGTTTTGTTTGAGTGAGAATCCCAGAAATAAGAACCATTCGGACATTTTTCTTCCCTAAAAGATGAAATTTCCCAGGCCGAGAAGTCTGGGATTCTTTCCAAGAGCATCGGCCCAGCAGGCTCTTCCTTGCTTCCCACGTGGAAGGGCTTGATGGTGGCTCTCAGATCAGGAACTGTTTTTCCACCAAGGTCTTCTCTGCTAGATTTCGCCTTCCAAGCGTGTCACGTGCCACTTGCACAAGCTGAAACACAGATGGGCCTCTGTTTGTCCTTGGTGCAGTGGACCCTCGTCCTCCCTCTCTCCAGTATGGTCAGGAAAAAGCCAATTAAGTCTCAAGGAGAACCGCCTCGCTAGACTACTGGCCCTGTTTACTGAGTGCCATGCTAAGCTGGGGTTGGCAGCTCTGTGTCAGCGGGCACGGCTGGCTGGGATGCGTGCCAACTGCACATAAAGTCATTTCACAGCTTCCTCAATTCACACATGTCATTCCAGGCCAGATTGCCAGATTCAATCTCACTTCTTATTGAAGCCCTTAACGCTCCCGGGAGTTGCATTATCACTCACACACACACGCACAGCACAGCAGCCGATCTTCCGATGAATTAAAAGCAAACTTTGGGGGACCAAACCTTATCTTCCTCATGCTACATCGTGCGTAATTTTAAGAAAACAAAAGGAAATGGCATTTTCTTACTATTTCCTCTCTATCTAGACATTTTTTTACCTTCTGCACGGCAAAGGTAACAACTGCTGAGAGCACAAAATTCTGTGCCCCCAAATCCACAGCGCAGAACAGGAGGGTTTCAAAGAGAAGGAGCAATAATTCGTGGCCGTAGAAGAGCGTCCGGCTGAACAACGCACCGTCATCTGAAGGAGAAAGTCGCCAGAGCCAAGGTCAGACTATCATGTAGGATCATTCTGAGGGTTCAACCTCACCTCCAGCTACAGCCTGGATCGTGTGAGCCAGTCCTTAAGAGCTAGATCCCATCGGAAGGTGCATGGTGAGTACCGTTATAAAGAATTGAGAGGTCTCCCGGCTCCTGAAATTCCAGGTCCATGACCCTCTCGGAGAAAAACTTGTCCTTCACTATGTAGTCCATATCTTTATATCTCTAAAGGGTGGGGACAGAATGAGAAGTGGTTAGAGAAAGGACCGATTAAAAGGGAAGCGGTCCTAGAGAGAGAACAGCTTGTTCAGAGTAGACATAATAAGAGCTGCTCTATTATGCTTCATTGCACATCAGCCAGATGCTTAGATTGGATTTGGCAGTTTTATCCACCCACTGAGTCCTTCCCAAGGATCTGGGGTTGGGAGGTGTGGTTATTTGATGGGATTAAAGGTCTCCCCAGGGATGTAACATTCCACGTCAAGCTGCCTTTTGCAATTGACTGATGCTGATTTTGTCAATTATTGGGTCAATATGATGATGATGATGATTATTCCTTTCTTCTCCCTCAAGGATGTTTCAGAAAGAGTCTCATTCTTCTGGAGTGGGTGGCCATGATAAGTGGGTCAAATTAAATTAATAAAATGAACTCTAATACATTTTTTTTAAAAAAAAGAATTTTGGTGACAAGAGAATGATAACAAAGTAAAATTCCAACTGGCTGTAACAGGGCAGTTTGCACGATGTCTAAGAATCCCGTTGACCACCTTTGGCGTCTGTTGACTTGGACTTGACAGTGTTCTCCTCAAACCACAGTTAGAGCCCTTTTCTGGCTGCTCAGCTCAAGAGAGCGACAGAGTGAGCCAAGTCCCTGGAAGGAGCTTAGCCAAACGTGGCTGAAGACTCACGTGTTCCAAGAAGGACACCAGGAACCAGTTCAGCGCATGGTAGCCTTTCAGCCTCAGCTCGTGGAGATCAGGGCGACTTTGGAGTCCTCTCTGGTGCTGCAAGGAGAACATTCATAAAAGTTCAAGCCTGGCCCCTGGTAGGCACCGGTGAAAAGGAGGGGGGGGGAACGGACTTATTTTACTTGGCTCTTCCCTTCGGCAGCAGAAATGTCAGCTCCATTTTCACCTGCCTGTGCTTGAGAACTCATCTCCAGCCGCAGAGGGAGTTTTCAATTAGAATTTGAAGTAGAAAGTGAGAAAATAGGAGGGCTACACTCAGCCGTTGTTCCTTGAAGGAGCTAAACTCAGGAAGTTCAGCCAGGGTTCACTTCTAAGAAGTAAAAAAATAACAGGGTTTCGTGGCACCCAATGAGCGAGATAGATTTATTTATAGGAGCATCTGTTTCTGTGGTTGGCTACTCAAGCTTCAAGAGGTCCTCTTAGGCCACGAACTCTCTGCCACAATAAATCCAGTGTTAAATGCTTCTTTGTTCAGCTGGGAATTGCTATTTTTCTCTCTGATCACCCTTGACAAAAAAACATGCCCAAGATTTTTGGCACTTTTTATCACTTTTCTCAGTGGTCTCAGGATCTTTTCATAGCTCTAACTTGCAGCAATCCCCACCACTGAATGAGGGTGAATGGAGCTACTGTGCCTTTAGGTAGAAGCTTCCGACTTATTGTTTCAGGCTAGCTGCTCCCTCACCCTAAACACGAATAATCGATTGCTAATTAATTAGCACTACTCTCCCCAGAAGTGCGTCAGAACTGCTTTTGCAACAATTTTGTTCCCTATTTAATATGAAGTATTACAAAGAAGCAGCTTCTAGTCCATATGGCATGGGGTTCGCTTCTAAGGTAACTTTGAAAGAACTTGCTGGCCTACAGAGATAAAAGGATTATGAGTTCACCAGTACGACAAAATGGGTGTCGTTGCATCACAATGTTTGCATCTTATGTCCAGGCATGACACCATGGGCATAACAAAAGGCAGGTGATGACACAATATTGCAATTCATGTTTCCTTAGTGGCATCTACAGCTTCCCCCTTGCAGATAGCCAAGGAGAAAAAACATTTTATGCTTTTATGCTTCAAGACAGATTTGGTTCACTGGGAATTTCTCAGCCTTTTGGCTAAGATCAACTGCGTGGAACTCCTGGCCCCTCGTCTCTGGCATTTAAGGAAGCGGGCCTTATGAGATGGATCGCCGAGCCTCTCTGCCGTGAAGGATGGGTAAATCATTCTTAAGGATGCTTGTGCAGCATTTCTGAAAAGCAATTAAGAAGAAAATAATGCAAGATCTGCTACCTCCGTTAATGAGAGGAGGATTCGGTCATAGAAGGTCCGCATCCGGTCAGTGAGAAGCACTTCGAAGGTCTGAACCTCAGAGTTAGCCTCCAAACCCCTCAGGGGACAAAGGTTATCCTGGGGAAAAAACCAACAGGAAGGGAAAAGTTACAGTGGAAACACATGAGTACACTAAAGATGTCTATATTTACCACTTCCCTAGTCCTCGCTTCAGTTTTGCAGATTTAAATTCTGGGACTCGTAAGTTGGAAACTTTTTGCTCAGTGAAAGAATCCAGACTAAAGTATCCGTAAGAGCTGGCTGTTTAGCCTTGTTCTGCTGTTCATCTGCTTTTAACACTGAGAATTTTTTCCTAATATTTAGCCCACATTGGCCTTCCTCTGACTGCTATTCTGCATCTTGCGCTTGTATAATTGAAAGAGATGACACATAAAGAAGATTGGAGGAGGAGGAGGAGGAGGAGGAGGAGGAGGAGGAGGAGGAGAGAGGAGAATAAACCCAGATGTTTTCTGGAATCAACACTGTTGGCTGAGAAGACAACTGCCCTGCAGCTGGTGCTTCAGAGAAGAAAACGATTCCTCTTCCCAATTCCTTGCTACATCCTGATGGCTACCAAGAAGCCCCAAGTCGGTCACTCTGGAAGAGCGAGATAAATTCAGGGAGACCAACCACTGCTCGCTGTTATGATGGCTCTGGTGGTGAGAAGAAGCAGGAGGAGACAAGAATGCTAATAGGTTGGCCATTCTCTTTGAACACTTCTATGCAGTTGGACCACAGATGAATCCTTCCCGTTGTCGGAAGGAGCAAGGAGAAGACCACCTGTCTTCAACTGAAGGACCAAGCTGCAGGTAACCTCCAGCCACATTCACCTTGAGAAGGACCCAAGACAATGACACAGTCCTGCAAGGGTTTGTTAGAAAGAGAAGCCTCCACGCCACGTGATGAAGGACCAAAGAACAGAAGCCAGGGTTACCTCCTCTTTCCTGAGATAAGAGAGCATTGTGTCCAGATTCACATCAGCATGTCCGTGGATGCTTCTCCCGTGGATGTAGAATCCGTAGCACCTGTGTGTCAAGATGAATACGGATACCTGCAGGGATTACAAAGTAAGGTCCATATTACTGGGAAACAAGGACACTTCCAAATGCATCTGGCTTATTTTAAGAATTAACACATTTCCCCCCAGGTTGGCTTGGAACACCTTTTAAAAACTAGCCTATAAAGCAATGTTTAAAAAATGTTTAAAAAAATAGCTCAGAGCAAAGCCTAAAACTTGCATCAGAATCCCTCAGGTTAGCAATTAAAAGCAGCCACAAATCAGCTGAAACTGGCTTAAAAAATGAAATAATTTCTTAATGAACATTCGGCCACTTAAAAAGTGCAAATTAAGACATCCTGAAGGGCAAATTAGCCTCGCACTGCATACATGGGGGTGGGAGCCCCCAATTATGAAATTACTTGTTCAGCTAGAACTCCCCATGCCCTCATTATTACCGCATTATTAATAGTTGCAGTACATCGTAACTGCCCACTTTTTTTAGAAATGTAAAAGTAGGTTGCAAATCTTTGTCTGAGCCGAGATCTGACATTAAAAGGTGGAAAAGAAGGTAGCTCTAAAGGAAGGGATGGGTAAGAGAAGCGCAGAAAAGAAGAATCCAGAATCTAGTTTCAGCTCAGATCTTCTCATCCAGATGTGTGCACATGTTTGCTCTCAGGATTGTCAGCAATGGCCATGGCTGACAGGGGAGCCCTGGGAATCTAAGTCTCCACGTTGGGGAACCCACGATCTGGTGCATGGGTGTGACTCACATTGCTCAAGGAACAAAGGTCGATGAACTGATGAATCTTGTCCTCCACAAAACGTTGATATAACCCAACGGACAGCAACATCTGGAACAGAACCAAGAATACGGGAGGAATTGCAAGGCAGGTCAACTTCCCGCAAGAATCCAGAGATCCTTCTTGCAAACATCCTGCTGGCTTCTTCCAATCAACTGGAACAAGTCAATGCAGGTTGGAATACCACCTAAGAATATCTTTTGCATCATGAAAATGCTGCATGAAAGGTGAACAAAGGGGCGAACAGACAGAATTTAGGAAAGTAGAGTGAGGCCTATTTTTTCCCTCAACATTTGCAACTCTTGAACATGGTTAGGCCATCATCTATCCTCCATCCTTTGTCCTAGGCGCTATTTATTTTCTTGTGGAGATAGGAAGGGCTTCTGAAGACATTGTTTTACATGGAATGGAGCACTTTTTTCTGCAACAGGATGATATGGAAATATTCTCTTTGTCTTTTTGGAGGGGAGGGGAGGAGAGGAGAACCTGCACAATGGCCACCACCAGCCAAACAGAAGCAGCAATCCCAAAACGAAGAATTGGGCTCCAGGGAGCTTGGTAAGCATTTGGCTCAGGCTGCAGACTGACATTCAGGTCTCTTGATGCGAGGTTTTTTAGCCCCACCACCTGTGGATGAAAAGAAGCCAACATCACTCCCACATGGAGACACCTTCTCTTCATCTATGCTCACTGGGTGGGTTATTCTCATTCTTAACTGTAACATGAGATTAATAGTGCACAACTATACAGTTTGTGCTGAAAACGTTGGGCTAGGAAAGGAAATCAAGTTATTTTAGGTGGCTTCCCAAGGGGATTAGACAAGGACATGAAGGAGAAATGGGCTGTTGGTCCACCCAGGATTTTCCTAAGAGGATGGAGAAGAAAAGCCACCAGAACAGGCCAGTGGGAACAGGAGCTTCTGCCATCAAGATGAGATTCCAACTTTCTCTCCCTGTCTCTCATCCAGCTCACTCTCCAGACCAGCAGATGTCTGCATGCCTGCAGAATCTTTCTCAGGACAGAAATCAGTTGGCCCTCCTGGGTCTTGCACTGACCTCCAAAACCAACAAAACCGCAAACAGCTGAAGCGAAGGATGCACCTTCCTGTGCGTCTGGATTTCATTCCACTCATTAGCGATCAGAAAAGTCCTCCAGGCACTCACTGACGAGGCTGGACCTCCTAGAACAGGGTGGGGTGGAGAGTGGGGGGAATGCACAAGCAAGCAAACAAACAATGAGCTTTATTGGTGGCCTCTGCATGCGCCTCTCCGGTGTTTTTTGACCAATTGCAAAGCTTGGCACTCTGGAGACTCCTGGCGCTTTTGCTGTATGCTCATCTGCCTCTCCAACAGCAAATAATACAATGCAGCTCAGTTGGCTTCCCAAAAGGGTTGGAGAAATTCAAGGCTCTCCCCCTCATGGGATGAGGCCCCCTCGGTGGGCCCCTGGAAGAACAGATGGCCAAGGATCCAATCCAGCAGGGCAGGGCTGGTGTTCTCGACCTGAAGTGCACCGCTTGCTCCTCTGCTGGTTTCCCAGCAGCCGTTGGGATGATTTAGTGGTGTGGCTAGTCGCACGAGTGATACCACCAAACGGCTGTGTGATGTAACACTGCCCTTGTTTGGAAGCAAGCCAAAGCTTTGGATCTTTGGGGAAATCTTTCATTCAGGATAAGAGCAGGTGTCCTGGGTCAGACCTTCTCGCTCCATCAGCAGGAGAAACCCCAGGTGATAGGAGCAAATCTTTCTGCTGGAGATTTGTTCACAAAAGGAGGAAGACGAAACGACACTCTCTTTGGATCACCCATGAAATGAACAAGATATAACCAAAGCAATGATAAATGATCACCTTTCATTTTTGATTTTTCCTTCGGCTTCTCCCAGTCGATCAGGAAAATGGAGACCGTGAGCTGGGTGATCAGCAGATGTAGGAGATCCAGGCTCTGGAACAAAAGCATCCACAGGGAATTTTGTCTCTGGATATGGAGATACGCTCTGCAGAGCTTAAGAACGTGACCTCTCTTACGGTCATTTGCAAATCCTACACCCTGAGTATCTTCCAAAGAGGAGCAGAGCTCATGCTTAACTCAAATGCCTCACACTAAGCCAATGGAAATTTGCACAAGGGCCCAGGTCTTCCTGAGCACTAAACCCCTTCCTCTTGGGTCAGATTATGAGCGTGACAGATGAGCAATCCTGGCAACAGGTAGTAGAGGGTTCTGTCCTTGAAGAGGACAAGGATCGGTTACTTTCAACTGTTGCCAAGAAAACAAAATGACACAACAGCCATGCGGCCGTCAAAAGTTAAGCTGGACTTGGCAGGAGTTAAGAAGGGCAAATAAAATCAACAGCGCCACAAAGAATTAAGCTGTGGTGGCGGGGGTTCTCTATTACGAGAGGCTTTTTTTTCACCTTGCAAAATCATTGGGATTTTTCATCTATTAGTCAGTTCTCAGGCTACTGCAGTTCCAGGCAACGCATCGTAAAATATGGCTTGATGGAAAAGGTTAAAAAAAATCAACTCACTTTTGATCTGACTATGAAGGCTGCCTGCAGCCATCCTGAACTGTAGATTTGCATGACAAAAGTCACCATGTCATCCTCTCCAATTTTCTTGCGGGGAAGTCCCATCAAGCCAGCTTTAAAAGCACTCCAGCAGTGTTTCTCAACCTTGGCAAGATTAAGGCGTGTGGACTTCAACTCCCAGAATTCCCCAGCCAACCATGGGAGTTGAATTCTGGAAGCTGAAGTCCACACGTCTTAAGCTTGCCAAGGTTGAGGAAGACTGCTCTAGAAAATGAAAGTTCTCCAAGATATAATGCCCCAAAAACACCAGGTTTCTCACGCAAGCTCTTTCCAACCTCTTACCTTCAAAATCAGAGCACCCAATGCATAGATTATAAAGTTGGTTTCTGCTTGGCTACCAGCAGCTGGGAGTGTAATTTCCACAGTAGAAAACTGCTGACCCTATAGAAGAAAAGGCAAAACAGACGAGATCTTTCTGCTTGTGAGGTTCTGTATCCCTCAGCACAAACATTATTATTATTCTTGTTGTTAGCAGAATTCCCTTCCTCTTGAAGAAGGAAGCCCCAATCTGTGCACCAAAGCCATAAATGCAAGATTCACTAAAAATAATTAAAAATAAACCAATGGAACACTGGGTGCATGAACACCTGCGCACACCTCCACAGATCCTTACTTTACCTTGAAAGCGATCAGCCAGTAAACGCCAATTCCCAAGGTGACCATGAAAAAGACATTTGCCAGAGAGCCAACCAAGCAAGCAAAGAATTTCAATATGGTCTGAAAATAAAATAAAAAATTTAACAGAAATAAAAATCTGAATCAAGGGAGGCCGGTGTGAAGAAAAAGCAATTTTGTACCACCTTGTTTCTTTGTTTTAAACACCTGGCAAAGTCTAAGCAAACACAGCTGATGTCTCCAGTGAACTCCCAAATTCTGAGAGGTGACCCATTTCCCAGAAGCTCAAGAGCAAAAAGTGAATTTCGCCCTTACCGTCAAACCGATATTTTGCAGACGAGATCGCCGGGCCCAGCTGCTGGTTTCCAACAAAGCATAGAGGACAGCGAGGAACCCCAGCACCCCAAAGGCAATCTGTGCACAGACAACGTGTGTGTCATTCCCAGCAGAATGGACAATAGGCAGAATGTCTTGACATAAATTAAGCTGCCTCCCACAGCTATTTTGGATATGCAAGACCATCCCTAAAAACCTCCAAAAGCATCTTTTGGGAACGAGCGGATTAAAAGAGGAGATGGTTCAATCGCCTTTCTTCAAGCTAGAGGCCTTCCAGATGTGTGGACAACCAGCAGTCCACAAACAACGCAGCCTGACTGTCTATTCCAGAAGTTCCAGAATTCTAGAAGAATTCTAGAAGAAACCCAAGCTTTCTAGAAAGCCTACAGGGTGAGGAAACGTGATATGGGCAAAAGGGTTGAAAGCATCTTCCTGGTGGGGCTGTTTTTGCCAAAGAGATGGGGCCATTCTCTTAGCGAGGAGAATACATGCTCTTCACGGAACATGACCTATTGCAATGAAGACCTTTGCAGAACCTGAAGGACCAGCAGTTTTAATGTAGGATGGTGTCCACTCTCTACAGCTCAAATGGCCACGGCTTTTATCTTCTTTCCACCATTTGTCTATGCAGCAAAATCACCCCCCAAAACCCTTAAATGTTCAACAGACAGTCCAAAAATCTTGCTTACATCCGTTGCTAGCTGAGCTGATCCAGGCCTCTGAATGTAGGAGACTGAAAATGACACCTGGAAAATCAAGCAGCAAAATAACATTGTCCACAAAGCTGAAGAGCAGGGAAAGGTGGAAGCCAGGGGTGAAGGGAAGGAAGAAATCCACGCACATCCCAACCTGCCATGGGAGCAGATCCACCTCTGCTTCTGGATCTGCAGATTATAAAGTCGAGGGCCATTCCCACCACACGGACTCACCTGGGCAGCTCCCGTGAGAGGGTATGTTGCGTATCTGACTGTCAAGGAGAAAGGTGGGTCTTCCCCAGGAGCAGTGGTTGGTAGGTGGACACTGCAAAAGCCAGGAAGAAGAATGGAGGTTGGTTTTGAAGGAAGGAGGGCTGGAGAAGAACTGGAGGAGGAAGCCACTAAGATGAACACTGCCTCTTGAGCTTCTGGGCAGCTCCTGACACAGGGGTATTTAGGGTACCAGCAAGGTGACATGTCTGCCAGGTAGATGCAGTGGACGTTTGTATTCACTGCTATGCAAAAGGGTATCTGAGAGAGAATAAGGACAGGCTCATTTTACAAACTAGCCAAGTATTCTTTCTCCTCCCCCACCCCCACTTTTTTCCCTTCATTTCTCCATTCTCTCTCCCGCATTTCTAGTGAAGGAGAGTCCACCAGCAGCTATTATTTCCCAACAACTTCCCAAATTCTTCCCAATTTCCAACCAAAATCTGCTTCCCTGTGATTTGAGTCATTGCTTTTTCTTCCGTCTTCTGGAACAATTTGACCTTGTCTTCTCCACCAAAGTCCTTCAGATGCTTGAAGATGGCCATCAGTCTCCCCACCATCTTCTCTTCTCCAGGCTAAACTTACCCAACACCTTCAACTGTTCCTCCTCAGATTTTCCTGCCATCTTGCTGATTCTTCTCTAGGCATTTACTTCAATGTCCTTTGTAAAGTGTGGTTGGCCCTAGGCAACCTCTGCCCTTAATCAGGCCTCGGAAGATGGTATTTATTTATTTTTTACCTGAGAAGCAAATCCTTTGCCAAGGTCACAGACTCTGGAGCATTTGACAAATTCCCTTTTCGGCTTGATAGCCCGTCGACCAAAAAGAATCTCCGGAGCGCTTGACTCAACGGGGGTGCTAACCATCAAAACAAGATGCAAGGAGAAAGACTTTAGCAAAGGTGCTGGAGTTGTACTTTCAACACAGTGTACAAAACTGAGCAGAACAGCTTTGGAGAAGTTGTTTAATATCAGTAAGGTCGGGGGGGGGTCAAGATATTTTGCAGGGGCTGAAATGAAACTGCAAAGCTGAACCTCCAAGGCACGTTCAGACCTGGCATGGACGGACAAAGCTTGCTGCAAGCACTTTGGTGTCTGCATTTCTACGGATTGTTGGAAAAGGCTGGGCTTGGGAAGGGAAACCTTTGCAGCCTTCAGAGAAGAGGGAAAGACGAGATTAATGAATGAAGCCAAGTTCCCAGAAATAAGGAAACAAAAAAAGGGTTCCAGCAAATGCCTTAAGGGATCGTGTAGATTTTAATGACAATTTGAAGACCGTGCCTTTGGTCTAACCCAGAAAACCCCGGAGGATTGCTTTACCTTGATGGTTTGTTACCATTGTGGGATTGCTTATAGGAATGGGCCATAGCTGGGTGTTCCCCTTCTCATCTTCGAACTGCAAAAACATCTCATAGAAGATGGGTTCTGGAGTCCTTTGAAGCAGGGCAGAGACTTCAAGGGTGCACTACAAAAAGTAAAGATCAGGTGGAAACCGTGCAGTTGCCTTTCCTGGGCCAAAGAGATCTGTTTAAGCCACATGTCTGGAGCTGCTCTATTAGTTAATCATTTGAAAAGAAGCCTCCAAATCCAGGACAGACTGCAATCTGTTACTCGGAACGGGTTTCCACGAAAACCCTAGGATTTGGCAGATGACCTATGGAAACAGCTGATGACCTTCAAGATCTGCTGGGGTAACCAGTTGGACCCCTATCTCTGAAAGCCACCAAGATTAAATCAAGAGAATCTCACTCCTATTGGTGACATGTCTGGTTAGATCTCTCCAAACTCCAAAATGGGATCCTACCCACCAAGAACCAATTCCACAGGTTAAACTGAAGCAGAGGCATTGCTTACAGACTGACTGTATGTGGTTCCCAAGAGGAAAGCTGCATCCAGGGCCTTCTGGCTGTTCGGACAGAGCTAAATGGAGCAAAGAGAAAAGATGATACAACCATTTTTAAGTATTTTAAATGGGAAGGAAGGAAGGAAGGAAGGAAGGAAGGAAGGAAGGAAGGAAGGAAGGAAGGAAGGAAGGAAGGAAGGAAGGAAGGAAGGAAAAGAAAAAGCAGCAGAAGGGATAATCTTAGTCTATCTTTTCATCTGGCATTGTGAGAAGTGCTGCTGCTTGCAGGGACCACATTTAAAGATGAAAGTAATTTGTTTACCTGCAATGTTGCTCCTTTTACTTCCTGCCAACCCAGGAACTTTCCCCGGACATCGTACTGAATGAGCTTGAAGTCAGTCTGTAGAAAAGAATAACCAATCCCATGGGACTAGGTCATGCGTTTTAAGAAGCTCTCCCTGGCTCACCAAGTTAGTCCAAAGGTCTGAGCTAACATGTCTGGTTGGTTGAAACAGCCACAGCTATTCAGGCTGGCTGGGGAATTCTGGGAGTTGAAGTCCACCCATCTGAAAGTGGTCAGTGTTAGCAAACATTTGGGGGAGGAACAGGACACACGCGCAGCTTTTCTGGATCTGCTTCAACTTGCCTTCAAGTGCTTCCCAAAAGCCACAGAAGGAAAAGGTCCGGTGTCGCTCCCATACCAAATCTTTGGGAGGTCTTGGCTCCTGAAAAGAAAACCCACTCATGCTTTGCAGAAGATGGCAAGTGCTCCTGCCGGAAACAAAGGCTCCACAAAACCCAGTTGGATCCTCTGAAGAGACGAGGGGATCACAGGGGTCAGATAGAAGCCAGAGAAACGTCACAAAGTCACTGCACCAGAGATGCACCATTGGTGTCCTTCGCAGGATGTGTAGGACGCCCACTGCTCTCTGAGATGTCACTTGTCAACCATCCCATTTGGCACATTTGACAAAAGAAACTCCCGGCTCTTTAGAATGACCAAGAGTGTAGCTTTATGGAAAGATCCATCTAGGCCAGGGGTAGGCAACCTTGGCTCTTTTATGACTCGTGGACTCCCAGAATTCCTGAGCTGAGGGAAAAGGGAGTTTCCAAGCTGAGCCATGCTGGCTCAGGAATTCTGGGAATTGAAGTCTACGAGTCATAAAAGAGCCAAGGTTGCCTACCCCTGATCTAGGCCCAGTACAAGCAAAGTCTGGGATTTTCCCACAAAAACTCCCATAGGTAAAACCCCTTTTTCCCCTCTGGGCCATCCGGAGTTCATCCATTGCCAATTGAGTTCAGTTCTTTTGTTATGGGGAAGCAGTTCTGCAAAGCTCAATGTATCCCATGACATAACTTGACCTTGGTGGATAATGTCTCTCCGGCAAAAGAAGGCTCTTGAGCATTCCGTAGCCCTCCCCCCCTCCCCATGAATTCACACATCCCCCTCCCATTTCTGTTTGGCAAAATCTGAGCCAGCCGGAATCAGATGGAGCCAAGTCACTTTTGACACCACCCCTTGGAGCTGGATAACCAGAGCTGGCGTTACTTACTTGGCCTTGGTGTAAAGATCATAAGGCCTGGTTTGCAAAGAGAAAGCTCTGAGGATGACCATGTTGGTGAGCATTTGACAAGCTGTTGCATTGCAGGTGTTCTAAGGCGAGTGAAAGAAAGCATTGGATGCAGGTAACTGAGGCCTGGACAGCAGGTACAATAGGCGGACTTCAGACCATTTTGGTGCAACTCTTTGTAAAATTAAACCCTTTCACAAGTTACTAGCTTTCCTCTGCTGGACCCTGGATCCCACATCAAGGTTACAACCGTTAAAAAGAAAAAGAAAAAAAAACAGTTGGCCAGGGGGTTAAATACGGTCACACGGAGCTACCTACCAGGGTTTGCATACCACAACCGCATGCTGACATGTGAAAAAGAAGGTTGGAAGTCATTCGTATATATTATTATAGGGTTTTTTGTCCTTTTTCTTTTCTTGCACTATTTTTCCCCTTTTTTGTCTTCTGGGAAAATTCTTAATAAATAAAAAAATTAAATCAAAGCCATCAACTCCCCACTTGGTACAGCAAGGAGATGCAGCATAAATCTACCCACCTCACATGCTAGGAAGCTCCCGTCAAGAAAGTCAGATTCCCAGAGGGTGCCAGGTGGAACACTGCTCTGTAGAGAAGGGGAGAGAAAGATCATGTTTGATAGCAGTCTTCCAATATTTGAGGGGCTGCCACAGAGAAGTGGGGGTCAACTTATTCTCCAGAGCACCTGAAGGCAGGACAAGAAACAACGGTTGGAAACTAAGCAAGGAGAGAAACAACCTAGAAATGAGGAGAAATTTACTGACTGTGAGAACAATTAAACAGTGGAACAGCTTGCCTCCAGAAGTTGTGGGTGCTTCATCACTGGAGGCTTTTAAGAACAGATTGGACAACCGTTTGTCCGAAATGGTCTAGGGTTTCCTGTTTGAACAGGGGGTTGGACTAGAAGACCTTCAAGGTCCCTTCCAACTTTGTTATTCTGTTAATGTTTCTGCCTGCATCTCCGAGAAAGAACCAAAAAGATGTGCTCTTACGCAACCGGGGCATGGAAGACGAGGGGGTTCTCCACTTGACTCTTTCGATCCAGGCTTGCAAACACAACTCAAACCTACAAGGAGGAAAACTGAATCAAGACTGTGCTTCTAGAAGCTACTTGCTCACTGTACAAATCTCAGGAGTTCACTCAAAACATCGATGTGCACTGCAGCCAATTCTGCAGTGAGTAGGTGAACTTTAGCATTTCAAAGAAATCAGGAATTCTGGGAGTTGAAGTCCTCACATCTTCAAGTTGATTGAAAAACGCTATTGTACAGCACATCTGTAATACACCAGCTACTGGCACCAGTGCATTCTTTCAATGGGTATTCCCCACCGTGTGCCTGCTTACTCTCTTGTAATCCCTTTCTCTCCATGAATGTAAATACAAACATAAATTCCCTTCATGTGAATTATCCCAGCAGCGGGGTTAGCATTCCAAGTGGAGAAAAGGAAAGCAGAGTTGGGGGTCAAGGGATTATGACCATTTTGCTTAGCGATGGAAATGACAGTCCCAATTCTTGTTGCCAAAGGACTACTTGTACACTTGCAGAATATATAGAAAACACTCTGGGGCTCAAGCTACAGGAACAGTGAAACACGTCTCTTATTACTGAGTGAATGTTTTTACATAAGCGAAGTAGCAGGAAAGGGGAGGCAAGCAAGAATGAGATTGCAGCAGGATCCTGCCACAAATCAAAAGCGTTCCCCTGCAAGTCTGCAATTAGCCATGGCACATAATTTCATGCTCACTGCACAGCCCCAAGGACACCCTCGTGATGCACCAATGCACTCCTTTCTGCAGATCTGGCATTTTGCTGGCTGTAAACACGAGGACGGCTAATAACTCATTAAAGCTTCTCTTTCTGCAGCTTCTTCACAAAAGGGAAAGTAGGTGGAATTTTTCCAAGGGCCAGTGCTTCCCCCCACATGGCTCCTAAATTGCCATTTTCCCCGTTGGACATCTCCTTCCCTTTCCCTGTCCCAGCCCCCCCCCCCCTCGTCCAGCCGTTCACACTCACCCTCAGGACTCGGGCTCAGCTCTGGGCTGCAGAAGCCGCACTGACCACTCTGAAGGTTGAAGAATTTGTGGGGCCCACATTTTTCAGGAAGGCTGGAGGCGGCGGGCCCGTTCCTTACACCCAGCGTGGGGCACTGCAGGGTATTGAGAAACAGCAGAAAAAAGGGCACAGAGCTTTCCAAAATTGGCATTTTGGAGGGAGCCCGCAATGGGGGTTAGTGCGGTTCACTCCCCACAGATTGATCCTCTGTGGGGAGGGGGAGAGAAGATCAGGAGAGCCTACCACACGGAGGCAGAAATTCTGCTTTTGTGTCAACCCAGGTGTATCCGTAGTAACCAAACACAGGTGTGGCTTCTTAGGAGCTGAAGCGAGGTTCCCAGCTTTGACTCACCTGCGGTTTTAACTTCTGGGCACTGTCTGTGGTCAGACTCGGTCACGGAGACAAGTCACAAGGGGATCTTGGCTCAAGACTAAGGAATCACGGTAGATAAGCACTATCCATGCCAGGGTCAAGACGGCAGTGAATAGGCAAAGGAAGGCTGGACTTGTGATTTATGAGGTTGGCAATAAGGAAGAATAGAATAGGAAAAGAAAGCAGTGATGGTTTAACCTCAGAGAAAGTGGATAAAGTTCAAAGGCATTTATAGCTACTGTAAAGATCTTTTTCTATTTCTTTTCGTATGGATCTCCTTTCTCATAAGTGTGAGGACCAGGGCTTTTTTTGTCATAGAACGCTCAGAACGGAGTTCCGGCACCTTTTTTGGGTGGAACCTTGTAGGGTAGGCAAGGCGGGCTGTATAACATATGTGAGTTCCGGCACCTTTTTCTTTTACAAAAAAAGCACTGGTGAGGACCCTTTGTAAGTCGCTTTTTTCCAGTGCCATTGCAACTCTGAATGATGGCTAAATGAATGGTTATAAGTCAAGGATTACTTGTATTTTAAAAAAGAGGAGAGAACAGCACAGAAGACGGGATCTGGAATAAACATATCCTGGGCGGGAGAAAGAGTGAAGATGTAGTTTCATTTACTTATTTAAGCTTTATTTTATTTTCCCTGATCCTGTCATAAGCAGAACTTGAAATGTTTTCAGTACATAAGTTAAAAACAATAATATTCCACAAAGGGCATGAAGTCGCACTCTTGATATGGGGCACACACAACTGCACCCAATACATCAGGACATTTTTTTATATTTATATATGTGTATATTACGCAACCAAATACAGCAGTTTTAAAACTTCAATGAAACTCACAAGATGGAAATGCCACTCTGGGACACTCAGGTTCACACACACACAACATGCAATTCTGGGTTTTTGCTTTTTAAAAGGGTAAACAAGAGAAGGGGGGTCCTGAAATTACATATTTAGCAATAACACCCACACCCACACACGTATACACAAAAAAAACCCACCAGGATCTGTTGCAGACCCATCTTCCTTTTCATTCCAAGAAGTCAAACTTTTCACTGCAATTACCTCCCCTTTAAAGCAAACCTCAGAAATGCAAGCAAACATCTGGATTTAAGTCTTTGCATTCCACAAAACACAGACTCCTCGCTCACATTTAATTCAGTGCCACTCTCCAGCCATCCCCCACCTTAAAGAGAAAAATCTTCAAGATTTAACAATGGAATGGAGAAGAAAAAACAAATTCACATGACCACAATTTATGAGAGACCTGGAAGGATCAAGGTATAAAAGGAAACAGGTCCATATACATCAGAGGAACGGGACTCCTGCAGCCTTCACGGAATAGGGGCCACATCCTGGATTGCTGTGGCTTGCAGGAACCGGGGAGAAATCCATGCAGCACCATCTTTTAATGCTGCTCCATATTTTCAATTGTCTACAAGTGCGAGTTGAGTTTTGATGCCATTTTGCCCAGTGTGAAACACCTTTGCAATCATCAGTTGTTGATGCATCCCTCGATGTGATGTTTCCGCTGTGTGTTAAGCCTGCTGGGAGAATTGGACATCTTCCCCAAAGTGGAAGAAAAGCTGAGCTAGAAGAATTAGCAGAGGCCTCTCTCCAGATGTGGTGGTTTGGGCTTTTTCTGCAGGATTAGGAACAGCAAAAGCCAGCCTTGTGGAATGCTGAGCCTCCTCCAGATGCCTCTCCTAGCTCCAAACCCTTCGATTTTCAGCCGGGATTGAAGCAAAACTATAAACGGAAGGTACTACTGGCAAAGAACGGGCTGCCAAACGCAGCAAGCTGCTTGTTTTGGAAACCACCAGAAAAGGATCTGGTTAACAAGTGGAAATATAAGAGGGTTTCATAAGGGGCGCGTTCAAAAGTTCTATCAGTAGAAGTCACAAGCACCCCCAACTTAGGCTCTAGGCAGATTCAACATAAGCAACCGACATCTAAGCAAGGAGAGAGCATGTCAAAATCTATTCTCTTGGCGCCCTCTCCTGGCGACCAAGGAAGGTGCAGGGGCTCAACATTTGCAGGTTATTGCAAGATTGCACTGTCATTCCTGAATAACACACACACACACAGAGGGAGAGGGAGAGATGGATTTTCTTGTGGATTCTGTAAATCAACCAACAGCTCTCTAGCAGCTATGTCTTTTCCCAAAGGATGAGAAACCAGCATCCATCCAGCCCAACAAGGTGAATGGAGAAAAGTCTCCACTGTCCATGTTGGAGCGAGAGCGTATCCTGCCGAAAGACACTCCCCTGCACACCCAACATCAACCTGTCCTTAGAAACACACACACACACACACACGAGACCAGAGGTGGGCCATCAAAGGTGTGAGAAGCACCACAGAGGAAATGTCTCCAAATGGGATGTTGAAGAACGTTTTGTTGCCCCCAAGATGGCTTGTTGCTGCCATGTAAGCCTTCAAGTTCGTGAATGGTGGAAATAGGACAGTAGCTCACAGACAACCTTCCACCTACTTCATGTGGACCAATCAGACAAAGGCTCCATGAAGTTGACAAACCAGAGAGATGGGATCAATCACTCTTGGTCAACCAGTTGACCAACCGCATCAGCCACACTGTTTGATTTGTTCTCATGTACTCCTCCAGAGTTCTAGATCAGGTTCATCAGAACATATTGCATTGAAACCACGCAGGAGGTCCCAGAACTGCTCCAGGGAACCAGGAATCTGGGCCTGGTTGACTTGCACAGCTTCTTAGGGCCCAAAACTACACAGCTCAGCTCCTGCCTGCCTTTAAATATCTTTCTCTCCCCATCAGGATGATTTGTACCAGGTCTTCTGGGTCTACAAATACCTTTCTCCAGGATTACCAGCTCTTGCAGAAAAATTAAAAGATCTTATCTGCCTCACTGTTCCATCACAACTTGTGCAGACCTCCTATTTTAAATTTCACAGCTGTTGAAAAAAAATATTCTGGCTGCTTAAAATATTCGGCAATAATGCGCGGAGGGCTTTTCCAGTCCTCCTCAAAAAGACCTGTTGTCCTGGTCCCCAATGA
Source organism: Vipera berus (assembly GCF_964194415.1). Taxonomy (NCBI): domain Eukaryota; kingdom Metazoa; phylum Chordata; class Lepidosauria; order Squamata; family Viperidae; genus Vipera; species Vipera berus. Next base: position 1,851,889 of record NC_138213.1, on the reverse strand, counting down.
TTCTCCCTGCCTTGTACGGAGGAATCTCCCCAGACTGGGCCAAAGCTTTCATGCCCAGAGGCTTGGAACAGGAGTCTGTGGAAGCGGTTGGGTGTCCTTCAGACTGCAGAAGAGGACGGGCATCTTTGGGTGGACAAGCTCTACATCTATGGGCTGCTGAGCACAGCACGGCACGGTTTAATAGCAGTCATGCAGGAGTATTGCAGAGTCTGGGGGAGCGGGATTTAAAAGCCCATCTGAAGTCTCAAGACGGTCCCAGAGATGGGTTTCACAGCCTTTTGCCTCCACCGGCCTCTCCTCTCCATCCTGGTCCTGGCAAAGCAGGTGGTGGAGCTATTCAGCAGCCATTTGGTCAATGTGGTCACTCAGCAGCTTGTACTGCTCTGAAAGGAGAATCAAAGGAGAACCAGCTGAGAAATCTTCAGGAAAAGGCCGGGTCAGGTCAAGTCAGGAGTGGGGAGAAAGGCTTGCAGCTCCAGATCAGCAGGATCTGTTCCACCCTAGAGAATGGAAATCCCTAGACATTCCTCTCCCTAGACCTCGTCCCCTCTAACACGCTAGGCTAGACCAAGGGCATCCAACCTTGCCAACTTTCAAGATTTGTGGACTAACTGCTGTGCTGGCTGGGGAATTCAGGCAGTTGAAGTCCACAAGCATTACAAGTTGACCAGGTTAGACACCCTTGCATTAGACCAGGGGTAGGCAACCTTGGCTCTTTTATGACTCGTGGACTTCAACTCCCAGAATTTCTGAGCCAGCTGGCTCAGGAATTCTGGGTGTTGAAGTCCACGAGTCATAAAAGAGCCAAGGTTGCCTACCCCTGCACTAGACCAAAACGGTTCCACGACATCTGTCACCAGCGTTGCAAGAACCACAAATTGTCCTTTATTCGACCAACTGGGAGCATCTTTTCCAAATCAGTTTGGGCTACTTCTGCATACTCCTGATGTCGAAACCATTCTTCTTGGACTGATGTCCTCCAGATGTCTGGGGCTGCAATTCTGATCAGCTTCAGTACATGAAGGATGGTAGGTAGACATCTGGGGAGGGCAGCAGGTAGTCAAGCAAAAAGCTAAGATGGGAGCATCTAAATTCACAAAACAGCTTTTTTTGTGTGGCAACCTGAAGATGTGCGGACTTCAAATCCTATACTGGATGAGGAATTCTGGGAACTGAAGTCCGCTTGAAGTTGACACTTAAGTGTCACAGAAGCGATCTATAGAGCAGTGATTCTCCACCTTGTGTGCACTTCACCTCCCTGCAAGGATGGCTGGGGAATTCTGGGATTTGAAGTCCACACAAGGTGCCCAGATTGAGAAACACTGCTTGCCCACTTTCTCCTACCCCAAGATGTCCATGGCTTTACCAAAGACCCCCGGACCCTCTCAGACCCACTTACCTTCATCCAGGTTGCCAATCACTGCCTGCTTCTTCAAGAAATCATTGCAAAGTTTCTTGTTCAGCCCAAAAGCCAGCATGTTATGAGTGAAAGTTCTGGTCAAGGGAAGTAAAAGAGAAGTCAGAACATCTGCTGCTTGTTCTGGTGATCCAGATCAGACTTTTCCAGGTACGTCCAGTTCCCATTATTGGGATTCTGGGAAGACAAGTCTAGGCCTCCAGAAGTCCAAAAGAGTGGGAGGCCAACTTGGAGCACCCAAGAATGAGCAATGCAAATGATACATTGCATTTGGAAGACCGGAGACGAGAAGGTTTCCAGTACGATTTAGGGCAGGCATTTAAAGAATAGTTACTGTCTTAAGCGGGGAGAGAGAGAGAAGAAACTAATCTTTGAAGGCTGAGAAAGCTCATCTTTTTTTCCCATTTATTTGAAAACATGGCTGGTTTTGCTACTTACCCCAACTGTCCAAAGGTGATATTCTCGTTAAAGCGAAGACTATCGTTCCGTTCTTCTTGAGTCATGTGGCACCACTTCTCCCTGCAAACACAAGTGGGGGGGGGTCATGTAACTGGGGAACTTTGGGCAATCAGTTGGCACATCATTCGTCAAAATTGGCAGGAACTGACAGGAGCAAGGATGAAGGGCATAGCCTGCTTTCTTGTCTTAGCTATCAACTGTAACAACCACCTGGCAGTTGTTGCTAAGGCCATCTCACAAGATATGGGTTGCCTGTGGCCAATTTCAGATTCTGTATTTGAGCTTGTCTCACTGTGGGAAGTCCAAAGATGAATTTTAAGTAAGCCTCCCTTCCATTTGTGGGTGGCATCTGTGGCTAGTTAGCTTGTTTAGAGTCCTCTTTCAAAGCAAGCTTAACTTTACAAGTGGAGATGTTTCTGAAGGAAGTCATCTCAGTTGCAGCCATCATCGTGATTAGTGTGACACACCCGGACTTTACAAGACGTCTGTTGTGTGGTGTGCAGGAAGGGAGAAAGCCAAGCACACAGCAAGGGGGGGGGGCGGCGAGGAATGGAGTGGAAAGGAGAGAGGTGTAAAAGAAAACTGCAATCCCTAGCCCTCTTAAGGTCCACTAAGCTCTGCCTTTGGCCTGATAACCTGATCAAAATGTTAGTTTGAAATCTGAGCTGCCATCTAGAACAGGGGTAGGCAACCTTGGCTCTTTTATGACTCGTGGACTTCAACTCCCAGAATTTCTGAGCCAGCTGGCTCAGGAATTCTGGGAGTTGAAGTCCACGAGTCATGAAAGAGTCAAGGCTGCCTACCCCTGATCTAGCATTAAACATCCTGGAACTGGCCACGTTCTTGCTCTTTCCACCAACTCTGAAACAAAATAGGTCACCATTTCAGAGAAAGGAGAAGCCAGGTTCCCCTAAATGAGACAGGAGAGGCTCACAACAGAGAACAGATGAAAAGAGACACGTCTCATCTTAAAAAACCCAGCCTTTTCTTAGAAATAAGTTAAAAAAACAAGTTCCCCAAGAGAGAAATAAAAATAATGCAGAGCTGACGGGTCCTAGGCTGGTGGGAAGGTATGGAGGACATGTGAATTTGCTGACACAAGTGAGCTTCTGGATCAGTTTCTACAACCACCTCCATCCTCCTTCCTCGTCCATCTTCATGGAGGATGGAGGCAGCCTGGGATGGCATCTCCCAGAATTCAATGGGCCACACTAGCTGGAATTCTGGGAACTGCAGCCTCTGTGCTTTAAGAGAACACGAGGGACCAAATCCTTGCCATGCCAGATGAAGGAGATTCCTTCAAATTCCACTGAAGGTAAAGGAACATCAATATTTCAAACCAATATACCTTCTGTTCCAATATCCCGCAGACTCAGACATTTAAGGAGTTCGTAACAAGGTCAGCTAACTTCTCCATTTCCCTTTCTATATCCTCCACTGTAGAATGCATCGCTAACATATTATGCTGACACCCCTAGCAGTATATTTCCGCTACGACGGTATATTAATTTACCTAGCTCTTTAATTCCCACGTTGCCTTTATCCGCTGTTAGGATTTTTAAAAGCACTGAATTCCAAAGGTCAAATCAAGTCCAGAAAGAAGGAATCTAACTTAATTTTGGTTGCTGTTAGATTGGATTTTCGGTGCCTATAACTTCCCTGCTAACGTCCGACAACGTCAAGAGGCATTTTAAAAAGGGAAATTATAAGGAAGAAGGCGGTGGAGGAAAAGCTGCTGAAAGAAATAAAGGGATGCAAAATGAATGGGGAAATTGGTTCTTTGACACTGAAAATGGAATCACAGTTTGGAGGGGGGGGGAAGGTTGGGATCAGAATATCATAGCAGGAGATTTGTGGATGTGGTTCTCAGTGGTTGCCTGCAGGATACAGGATTTTTCATGTCATTTCATTTACGGTGCTTGACCGTTAAAGAAATCAGGACAAAGAAAGGAATCTTTTCTCTTGAATCATTTCCAATCCTTGCGCACAAACTGAGGGAATTGTGACCTTTAACCTTATTCACTGTTCACCAAACATTTCAAGTCCAGAATGCCCCATCTGGGACAGGAAGCAGTGGTTGCGAGTTCAAAACAAGTGTTTTAAGTTCGCCAGACTCAACTTTAAATGCAACCATCTTGTGAGCCATTTTTCAAGCTTGGAATGATTTGAAATTAAAAAGCTTTTTGCACGCCCCCTTCCTGGGAGATGAGCCGGTCTATGCTGGTCTTACAGAGAAGGGAGCTTTGCTAGAGAGTGAGGCTGTGGGCAATTTCTCCTGCTTTGGCCAGAAGAAGACCAGAAGAGAGAGGACCTCGACACTTCAAGGCTTCTGATCTTGGTATAGCCTCCTGGTCCCGATCTGTGCAACAGGAGGGCGTGCAATGAAAAAAACAAACCAAGGACCTTTTGCATTCTGCAGGTAAAAATTCAGACTCTGCTGGTGTGTTTTACACACATGCACACACATATACACGGACAAACGAGGTCTCTCCAGACCTCCTCTCCAGATCCTCTGGAGATCACACAAGAGTGCTCTGTTCTCACAGGGTCTCCGGGGGTTCCGAAAATTGTGTTGAGAACATTCACATGTTTTTTGGAGACCCCAGAGTTGCCCAAGAGCAGGTCCCTCTTCCACGACTTCCAGAGGGGTCCAGAGGCTTGATGTGTCACCAAGAGTGGCATGGTGGTCCACCCACATCCTAGGTTCACCATCACCCGCTCTAGGAAGACGAGCAAGCCAGCCTTAGGTGCAGGCAGGGTAAAAGACCAGCAAGGGGGGGAATGCACAGTATCACCATCGGGGCAAAAGAGAACTTACTCAGAAGAGGAGATGTTTAAAGTCCAGACAGTTAACAGAGGAATGGAAGGGGAGGGAGACAGAATATGCCAGCCAGACGGCGGTCACCAAAGGAAGGAAGAGAAGGGGAAACGAAAACAAAACCCTGGAACTTTAGAACTTCTTACAGACTCAAAGCCGCAGCCACTTTCCCAGAACTTACCCACTGCCGAGACACAAAAATGGCAAAAACGAATTAACCTGAACATGATTCCTAAACTACGGCGTCTTATGGGGATGGAACTGTTGAATGCAAATTCGCAGGACTATGAACACAACTCAGCCGATATCTTTTTTAAACAAACTGTGGTCCACCAGCTCTGGCAGGGAAACGGAGATGGGTTCCTATGTTTAAAAAACAATCCAAAGGTAGTTTAAGGAAGGCCTTGCTGCCCGCCGGATTAGCTTGCAAATTTCCCTTCCTTTTATTCCTATTTCTTTTGCACTGCAGTTTTCAAAAGCAAGTCACGAGGCCGGAGATGTCCCTTTGAGAGGCCCGCAGGACAGGCTCGGTCCTCTGAGCTCGGTCCTAGGGAGAGGGCTGCCCACTGGGATAAACAGGCAGCCCCATCAGGCCACAGAAAAGCACATTCCGGCAGAAAGGGATTCCATAAACGAACCAGCCCCTGTCATCTAGCTGTGGCCGGCAGCAGGATTTCTCCTCCTCGCTGGCAGGAGGCAAACGTTTGGACTGGCGTAACCATTTAGGGGGAAAGGGGGGAAAAAGGAAAGGGAAGAAAGTAAAGGTGGGCAGACACACCTCTTTTCCTCTTCCTCCCCAGGGTCCCCTCTGGAGTGGCAGCAGGAAGGGCCAAGAGAAGTCACATGGCATGCAAGAAGGACGGATGGAAGAGAGGAAAGGATGGAGGAGAGGAAGCAAGGAAAAAAGAAGAACAGGATTACAGACGTTGAGAGAAAGAGAGAGAGAGAGAGAGAGAGAGAAAGAGAGAGAATTAGTTTTTTCAACCCTCCCACAAGACCCTACAAGGGTGAAGGCCCTTCCCACCAATCTCCCCCTTCTTTTGAGCATTGGCGGAGAGGGGAGCCTGCTCCATGACGACCAAACGCTTCCTAATCCGAAGAGGAGCATCCGAGAGCAGCTCGCCCTCAAACGAACAGAAGGAGCCATCTTGACGAGGGGGGGGGAGGCACGAAGGGCCAGGGAAAGAGGGCCAACCTTCTCTCCAGCCAACCTTTCCTCCCCTCCAGAGCCAGAGGGGGACCCCAGGGCTGCCTACCTGGTGGTGGGAGACCGTTTCCGCCTCTCACAGTGGACGGCGTCGAAGAAAGCCGCGTTCCAGAACCTCAGGGTGTGCCTGCAAAACCGGGATGAAGACACTGGAGTCGCTTTGGATGGCGAGATGGGCGACATACACATTTAATAAATAAAAGGAAGCTGGAGCATGGAGGGCAGTGCCAACCACAGCCGGGTTCAGGGTGGCTGGAAGGGCCCCGGGATGAGCTGCTCCGAGGACCACGGCCGTCCTTCCGTGGAGATTGAGAAGGTCACCACCTCTGTCCCTTACCAGATGGGCTGCTGCTTGAGGTGCATGTACAGGTAGATCTTCTCCCCGTTTCTTTCTTCCTCCTCCTCAGGACTGTACAGGGAAACTGCACAGAGAGGGACATTCAGAGCGGGGGGGGGGCTTTAGAGGAGGCAGACCCCTCCCCTCCGCCTCCACTGCCCTGCTTGAGCGATCTGGAGCTTCCAGCAAGGAGCCCCAACATTCTGGGTGGGCCTGCTGACCTGATTTCTGCATTCTGTCCCTGGGCCTCTCTTCGCCATCCCTGGAAGAAGAGCAGAGGCAGGATTCAGCCCAGCAGAGGGGGTAACCGTCCCCCTGCCAGCCCGCGCAGCCTGGATTGAGGGCCTCCCATCCTCGGCTTCAATCGCACCAAGGGCCACCATCAACGGCTTCCACGCAGTCGGTGCTGCAGCCAAGCAGCATCCAGCACTGCGGTGTGTCACTGACCCTCAGCCAAAATCCACTTTCCTGCCAGTTCCACCCCCACCCCCCCAATTTTATCCCCGCCTTTGGGAATCTCTGAGACGACCCCATTCACGCAGAACTACCAGAGACGAGGAGAGTTTTTCCCCAATGCCGTCACTCTGCTAAACAACTAATTCCTACAACACTGTCGAACTAGCTAGTAAGGCTGCATTACGATTATTCTCCTCGTCTTTTCTATTACGTATCTCTTGATCTTCTTGTGACTATAGCTTTGTTGCTTGTACCTTATGATTGATATTGTTTTATTTAGTATCCTAGTATGATTTAGGTCGTTTTTTTATCTAGTATCCTATGACTATCCCTGAGTGTTCCATCTTATGATTTATGATGAATGTATTTTTATGTTGATTATGATCATGATTTATTACTTGTTGCTTGTAGGAAGACTGAGAACTTCTGCAATGGAGAGAAATTCTTCGTCTGTCCAACCTGGCCAATAAAGAATCCATTTCTATCCTTCCAGAAAGCCCACACACACACACCATTTACAAAGCGGGGGCATCCTTTGGGGTCTGCCCTAAATCTTCTCTCTCCCCCCAGCCACGGAAGACAAGAGACGGGGACTCACTCGCTCTTCGTGGCCCCGCCGGGACCCCTCAGCTTGCTTTCAAAGCTCCCGAAAAACCCCTTCATGTTCTCCGTCTTGGCCGAGGTGTTTTTCAGCAGCCGTTCCGCGATGTCCTTCTTCTCGGCCAGCCAGCTGTTGGCGGACTTCAGGTAGGAATCGATGCTTCCCGCGGCCTTCTCTTTGCACTCTGGGGGGAGAGTCTGGGGCTTGCCTGTACAAAGACAAGAACGCCAAGGGGGAAAGAAAAAGAGTTTAATCCAGTGTTTCTCAAACATGGCGCCTTTAAGATATGTGGACTTCAACTCCCAGAATTCCACAGTCAAAATAGGGAGTAACCCATCTCCAATCCCCTAAAGCAGGGGTCTTCAAACCTGGCCCTTTTATGACTTGTGGACTTCAACTCCCAGAATTCCTCAGCCTGGCTGAGGAATTCTGGAAGTCCACAAGTCATAAAAGGGCCACGTTTGAAGACCCCCACCCTAAAGAGACCCACTTCTTTTCTTTTTAAAACAAGCCAAAGGGAGGCAAAGGACCGGCTGTCTGCAAGGAGTATAAATCCTTCCCTTCTCCACCATCCAGTCAGAGCTGAAGAAGCTTCTTGGATGAGAAGCAAAACGTCTTCAAAGAGAAAAAAGTCCAGTTGCCTCCTGAAGAAGCACCTATGGGACAACCATGACCCGGATGACCGAGACTCTCCATAGACCAAACAAGCTAAGTTACTAGTCCACATGACAGTCTAGAAATAAAGAGAGGCGGGAAAGATTCCGTTTTTTAAAGAAATAAAAAATGCTTCTTGGAAGACCCACGCACAGCTCCTGCTGGAGACAAGCCACCTCTGGATTTGGCTTTTGCGGCCCTTACCAATGTAGTAGTAAGTGAAGCACATAGTCATCAGGTTCTTAGCAGGGCTGAAGTCATCCATCTGGTAGCATCTACAGAGCCAAAGAGAAAAGTTGGTGAAAAGGTGTGGGTGTGTGTGTGGGGGGGGAAGGACAACGAAGACGGTCCCAGCTCAGGACTGCCAAGTGTTGAGAGTTTAGGCAAGGCTGGGGGCCAGAGAGAAACCCCACTCCAACAGGACCCCTGGCCTGCCCACCAGGAGCCCCGCAGGACAGCCTGGGCCAGGCCTGGTTTCCAAGCAATTGGCAACCCTTACACACACACACACACACGGTCTACTCACTCAAAGAGCACCACGGCAAAGGACTGCACCAGGCGGTAGAAAGTCTTCTCCGAGACACACTTGGAATTGCAGCGCTGCGAAGGAGCGGACAACAGGCAGAGTTAGGGAGTGACTTCTGCTTCTGGGAAGCGGCCTGAGACCACTTGGATAGCTTCTGCCATCTTTCTGGCGTCTTTCTGGCCCCCCTGCGCAGCTGTGATGCGTGCTTTTGCTTGTACCTTCCTAAACCACACAGTCCTTGCTTAATGGCTGTTCATTTAGCAAAGGTTTGAAGTGAGAAAAAAATTGAAAAGAGGTGACTTCTGACTGGTCCTCAAATTTATGACCGCCGTAGCTCCCCTGCGCTCACACAATTGTGATTCAAGTGTTTGGCAACCGTGACACGTTTAGGATGGTTGAGGCCTCCCACGGCTATCTGATCGCCGTTTGTGTCCTTCACAGCTGGCTTCCCAGAAGCAAACTGAGTGGGGAAGCTGGCAGGGAAGGTCACAAATCGTGATCATGAGGTCTCACTTAACAACTGCACCACTTAATGACAAACTTTCTGCTCCCTATTGTAAGTTGAGTTAGAAGAAGTTGAAGAAGGAAGTCAGACAGATGCAATGGTGCAAATCGCCCTCCTGTCAGAGGTGGGAAAACCTATTTTCCCCCAAGTGGTTGTTAATCAAGGTATACCAAGAAGGTAGAGTGTACTTTTCCATGGAGGTTCAGAGGGATTCTTAACAATCTTAAAAGCAGCTCTGAAGCAGGCTGGAACTGCCGGCGCATTCCCGGAGATCGACGGGATTCCAGATTTAGCAAAGCTGTTTGATCCTAAATGCTTCCTTACCTGGACGCTGACGTATCTGGCGAACCATTCCCTGCCTTTTGTGTTCTCGCCGCTGCACAGCTCCCCAAATCTGGCTTGCTCCTCTTGGTCAAACTCCTCTCTGAAATCACACACACAGACACACACAAAATCACAATCACATCTTGCACGCCTATAAATAGAAATATCTACTTCTAAACTGCAGCCCAGCGCCTTCTTCCCTCCTGCCTGCCCATCTATGCCTCTCTACCATAACTTTTTCTTTCTCTCTCTCTTTCTCTCTTTCTCTCTTTCTTTCTTTCTTTCTTTCTTTCTTTCTTTCTTTCTTTCTTTCTTTCTTTCTTTCTTTCTTTCTTTCTTTCTTTCTAAATTTATATGGCTGCCCACTCACCCTCCATAACTCTGGGTGGCTTACAAAAATAAAACTTGAATGCACAAATAATAAACAACAATACAACCCCCTCCCCCAGGGACAATCAAATAAGTCACTTGATGGGCTCCATCCCACTCTGGGTATCCCAGGCCCAGCAAAACCGGGTCTTCAGGGCCTTGAGAAAGTGTGTCCAACTGGGGGCCAGTTCTAATCTCCATGGGGATGGAATTTATTGATTTAATCTATTTATCAAATTTATTGGCCACCCATCTTACCACAGGGTAACTTTGGGTGGCTTACAATACTAAAAAGATAAAATTGTATAAATAGAGTACTGCAAAACTATAATGCAACATACAATAGCTAAATGATGGGGAGGGAGGGAGAGAGTAGGATGGGCAGGGGAGAAGCTGGGGGGTCTGATATTAAAAGAGCCTTGGTGGAGCAGTGGGCTGATGCCTCCTTAAGTAACACCAGCTGCCTGCAATTAGTGCAGGTTCGAGTCCCACCAGGCTCAAGGTTGACTCAGCCTTCCATCCTTCCCAGGTAGGTAAAATGAGGACCCAGATTGTTGGGGGCAATTAAGCTGACTTGGTAATAATGCCGCTTGGGGGGGGGCGAAAGCCCTAATAAGCAGGCATAGACATAGAATGAAGGCTACTGCTAAGCTTGTAAGCTGCCCTGAGTCTTCGGAGAATGGCGGGATATAAATGGAATTAAAATAAAAAAAATAAAAAAAAATTAATATATCAACCACCCCTGGCATGAAGCCCCAGGCCAACTGACAGAAGGGAGGGGGCTTGTCGATGAGTTTTATTTAGGCTTTTGAAGCAGAGGGAATTCCCACAGTCCAACAACGAAGGTTTCTCTGCAAAAGATCCTCTCCCAGTATGGTTACATCCCAAGTTTTGAAGGCCTGCAAAGTTTCATTCATCCTTTCCTTAAAACATACGGTGCCTTCAGGTAGACCTCTGTCCTCAGAAAGCACAAGATCTGCCCTTTTCTATTGACTCTCGGCAAAGGCAAAGTTGCACAACTCCGGGTCGTGTCATCTGCCAAGGTAAATAAGCAGACACCAACCCCAGATAGGAAGTTGGCTGTGGTTACTTATCCTCAGCCGCAATTCCACGAGCTTAAAAAACAAAAACAAAACTCAGCTATACCAAGAGAGCTCCTGTCTTAAATAAATTTTATTTATTATACGCTGATTTAGTTCCAAGTGTTCCCTGCAGCTTGCAGCACATGCGATAAATCCAAAAAATTAAAATACCCGTAGCCATAGTAAGGTGGCATATAAAAATAAGTTAACTCAGTGACCATGGAGCCAAACAGTAAGCATGCCTCATAGGCATAGGAGTATTAAATATCCTCCAGAACAACTCTCTATTCTGGAACACAACCAGTGAATAAAAGAGCTTCTAAAGCGGTGTTTTTCAATCTTGGCAACTTTAAGAGGGGTGGACGTCAACTCCCAGAATTCCCCAGCCAGCACCCCTCTTAAAATTGACATGGTTGAGAAAAACACACTGTTCCAGCAGAAGGCTGTTCCATAGCAGGGGTGCCATTACTACAGAAATATTAGCATCTCTGGGGCTTTGCCTTTTTCCTGAATTTGGCATGATACTGACACTTCCAGGGTTCATTTTAATAATAATAGGCGCAGGAGCTATCCAGAAGCAATTTTGAAGGGGTTCCTCTCCAGCAAAGGAACTCTGGACCTTGGCATCTGCCAAGCCTTGGCCTTTCCACCTCAGAAAAGATGAAAATGAATGGATTCATATCCACAGAAGGTGTACGGAAAACCCTCGTTTGTTTCTGTTGTCCTTTAGAAGGATCTAGTTGGCTCAAAAAAATCTAATCGGAAATCTTCTCCGTCCAGGCACAGCCCCGTTCCAGCGGGCTTGCAGGAACTGTTTGGCTTCCAAAATAATTGGCTAAAACCTCAGATCTTTCCGTTCAGTTGCTTGGAATAAATTCAGGAATTAAATGACTTATCCACGGAGACAGGATGTTAAGGTGCGCAGTGGAGGAATATTGCCTTGGGCTACTGGCTTTCTGGTTCAATCAATTCTTTAACAATTCACATTCAAAGCTTTGCTCCCCCACCCCCCAACCCGCTCCTGCAGAGGGAGGGCAAACCCCCTTTGCGGTGACATCCAAGTTGCACAGAGAATATTCTGGATAGATCCAGATCCAGAACCCAACCGGGCTTCAAGGAAGCAAGGAAGGCAAAGCCAGCTCATCGCTCAGCTTCAATCACATTAATTCAGATCCGGGTGACTCAGAATGCCGCAGGCTTGCTGAGATTCAGTGGGGTTTTATATATATATATCTGAGCCAAAGGCATCTAAACCAGTGTATATCTGCCCTGCCACTGGCTCCCAGATCGTCAGGCAGGAAGTACGAGGAGTTAAATGTCTGTGGAGATTCTCAGCCGTTGGGATCACAGTTGTCCCAAAGGTGCTTTTTTGCTTCAAGACAAATGGACTTTTTTTTCCCCTCAAGGAAAAAGAAAAAAAAAAGTCCAGTTGCCTTTTGAAGCAAAAAAGCACCTTTGGGACTCCAGCTACTCTTACGATCACAGCTGAGCCCCAGGGGGTTTATTTTTACGGCTAAATGAAACGTTTGTTAAGTGAATTATGCCCCCATTTTATGACTTTTCACGCCACAGTGAATCGTTGCAGTTGTTAAGTTAGTCACAGTTGTTAAGTTGTTTAGTGAATCTGGTTTCCCCATGGACTTTGCTGGTTAGAAGGTGGCACACACACACACACACACACACCCCGGACGCTGCGACCGTCATAAATATGGGTCAGTTTATTTATTTATTTAATTTATTTAATTAAATTTTTATACCGCCCTTCTCCCTTCTTCTTCCAAATTTTGATCATGTGATTGTGTGAAAAACAGTCACAACTCACTTTTCTCGGCACCGTTGTAACTTCAAATGGTCACTAAATGAACCATTGTTGAGGAGCTCCTGCACTAGGAGTTCAATTAAGAGAAGTAGGACGCGGCTCTGAGATCCTGCGATACCCAAGGGGAAAGAGAAAAGAGGGCTGGGGGATATTTGGGGGGAGTGGGAAATGGGTCTTGGAGAGACCAACTCCTGTGCCTCCCCCGGGAGATGAACAAGGCCAGCCATTTTCCCGCCTTTTGAAAATCCCCTGGCTTACGTACTTTTCCTCTGCATGCTTCATTTAAAAATAAAAGCCAGGTTTCTCCTCCTGCTCCTCTTCCAGCAAGGAGATCCTGCCCCCTTTGCCGGCGTTTCCCGAGACAACCACAGAAATGTTCGCCTCTCCCTTCGCTTGTCAGGCGGCATCGAATCTCCTGCCTGCCCAGATGTCATCAAACAAAGATCTGGCCACTGGCATCACGTGGCTGGCCACACGTGGTCAGACACCGAGCGGCACCTCCGTCTGGCAGGAGGAAAGCTGCCCTCCCAGTGAAGTCCCCGAGCCTTAAAAGTTGCCACGGTGGGACACACCCGCTTTAGAGGAAGCGAACGATGTGAGTTGTTACAGAGCTGCACACAAAGGAGCACGGATGCCGCACGGAGAACCTGGAATCCAAGCAGAGGGAGAAGGTCCAGATGGCCGGGGGGCAAAGGGGGAAGCTGAGCCTGTGGTTTACAAGGCCAGGGCCCCCCAAGAGGACCAGCAATTTGACAACGGAACAAACTGAGCTAGGAAATCAGAGCCTGGCGCCTCGTTTGCCCATAACACAATTACAGGCAGTCTTCAACCTACAACAGCTCATTTAGTGGCTGTTCGAAGTTACAACGGCACTGAAAGACTTAGGACCGTTTTCCGCACTTACGACCTTTGCAGCATCCCCAAGGTCACGTGATCAAAATTCAGGCACTTGGCAACTGGCTCATATTTATGATGGTTGCCGTGTCCCGGGGTCAGGTAATCTCCTTTTGCAACCTTCTGGCAAACAAATTCAATGAGGAAGCCAGATTCACTTAACCACCGTGGTACTAAATTAACGACCGTGAAGATCCACTTAATGATTAGTGCAAGAAAGGTCATAAAATGGGGCAAAATTCACTTAACAACTGTCTCACTCAGCTATCAAAATGTTGGGCTCAATTGTGGTCGTACGTCGAGGACTACCTGTGTAAGAATCCACAACAGGAGAGGAGTTGCAAGGTTAGGCGTCCCCTCAGCCCTCCGTCCCCTTTCCGGAGTCCCGCGGGTGCTCCAGCAACACTCACCCACCGGTGAAGATCTTCTCCACGTACTGGCTCATGAACTCCCGGTGTTCGGCCACGGCTTCCCCCCGAGCGGACTCCGTGCTCTGGTTTGAGGAGTAGGACTCGGAGGAAGAGCGCCGGTGGTTGTTCCAGCTGGGATGGGTGGGCGAGTCTGTCGGGTCGTTCTCGCTGTCGGCGGACTCGGTGGCATCGCTCTCCTCGGTGGCAGGGCCCACATCCCGGCGATCCAGCACCACGTGGCCGTTGGTGGTCGAGGGGCCAGTGGGGACCGATTCAGAGGTGTCCGTGGTGGATGGTTCAGAGTCGAAGTCAATGAGGTTTCCCACCGGGACATCCACCACCTCCATGGTTGTTGTGAAGGTGTAGGCTGAAGACCCGAATCCAGACAGTCTCAAACTCCCTTTTCAAGCAAGGCTGGAGGCCACCAGGAACAAGCCATGTTCTAGACCAAGGATCCTCTTTGGCCCAGCATGCTTGAAGGCCCCTGGAAAAAAAAACACAGAGCAATTAATGGACTCCTCGCCTGGATTCTCCTTTAGGGAGGGAGAAGAAGGGAGCAGAGAGCGCAATGTTGCTGCTTCCAAGACGCTTCCTCTGAAGAGACAAGGGATCGACTGCCTTTCCTTCCAGAGGAGAGAGAAGTGCCTTCTAAATCCTCCTCCAGAGCAGACTGCAAAGGGTCACGGCAAAGATGAAATGGGCCCCTCCCGAGTTTGTGGTTTGAACAACTGCAGCAGGAGGGAGAGGATCAAACGGAGCTTGAAATGAGGAGATGCTGCAGAAACTTTGAAGCACCCTGGACAGCTCCTGGAGAATTTCTGGCAGCCTCCCTTTGGGAGCCATAAAAGCCATGGGATGGGAAAGAAGGGAAGCTCTCCAAAGACGGGAATAGAAATATCGACCTCGAAGACAGCTGGGTTGGCCAAGGTAGAGAGTGCAGCTCTTAATCCTGCAGGAAATCAACCTTGACCGTCCTTTGGAAAGACAGATATTGAAGGTGAAACTCAAATACTTTGGCCGTCAAATGAGAACAGAGGACCCTGAGATTGGCAAAGGGAGATGGGGATGGCAGAGGAGGAGAGGGTTAGATGGTGTCATCGACGCAGTGGACACGAGTTTGGACAGGTTCAAGGAGACCATGGAGAAGGGGGGGGGCTGGGGTGCCATAGTCCATGAGGTCACGAAGAGTCAGACACAACTAAGTATCTGAAGAACAACAAAACGCAGTGCAGTTTCAGGCCATGTAGCTGCCTACACACCCCTCCACTCCCTAAGGTTGGGTTCCACCCCAGAGTTCCATCAGAAGCTGCCAAGGAAAGACCATTTTAAATGTCAGAAGACTTCCTCAAAGTCTTTCTGCAGTGGGATCTCCCCTTTGCTCAATCTTGTGGAACATCTGATCAATCTTACTTCATTTGGTCAAGGTTTAAATGGTCATCTCAGGCCTGAGCTTCTCCTTTATCTTTCTTTGCTCGCGTTCATCTCTTCATCGGTCACCTCGTGCCCCCAATATCTGGGACTGCCCCACATTTTGCCCCTGTAAAGAGACTCTGCAGCCACCTCAGCACCATGGGCAAAAGAAGCCACGCTAGAAAGGGAGCCGGGGGCAAAGCAGAGAGAAAGCGAGAGCTCTCTTTGAAGCCACCAGCTGCAACTGAAGCTGCTCCACAGCCTGTACTTAAAAGGCTGCTGGGCCCACCTCCTTTCTCACAATGGCACTTTTAAAAACAGGCCGTTATCGCACTTAAGCAAGGGCTGCAATTTGCCTGATTATGGTGTTAAAACCTGCAAGCCCATCTGTGCCCTCCACCCGACAGAGAACAGCAGAGCGTCATGCCATTCAGGCAGTGCCAACTGACTGGCACAGGCAAATAGGGAGGCAACCAGCAACTTTGTCCACAGCCAGCTGGCTGAGTCCTGACAGGCTGATGTTTGCAAGGGAAGGTTTCCCAAGAGAACTGGGGTGACACCCCCAAAAAAATCAAGATAGGGGCTAGAACAGTGCCTGTCAAAAATCTATTTTTATGTGCTAACAATGGAGAAGGGGGGGGTCTAAATGAATACAGTCACTTGATCAGTTCCATCTCCATTCAGGGTCCCCAGGGCCCCTGACAAAACCACATTTTTGGGAAAAGCAAGAGTGGGGTCAACCATACAAGGCAACTGGAATTTCTTTATTTTTCCTTGAAGATTTTTTGCTTCTCATCCAAGAGGCTTCTTCGGTTCTGACTGAATGGTGGGGAATGGAAGGATTTGTATTCCTTGCAGTCATCTGGTCGTTAGTACTCCCTCTGAGAGTCATTGAGGCCCCTTGTGGGTTTATCTGTGTCCCCAGGGTCACCTGAATAGTGCAACAGGGTGCAGAACCTTCTTGGAAGGGCTGAGGGTGTTGTAAACAGGAGATAGGAGTCCATTTCTACTCATGGATTTGCCACTGATCTCCCCCCCCACCCCCGTTCTCTCACTGACACCGGCACCCACATCCAGCCTCCAGTTCTGCTTGCTGCTTTGGGGAGCTGAAAGGGCTCACTTCTCAAGTTGAAAGCCTATATTATTTTCCCAGCTGGACTCTGCCCTCTCTGCGGCAGCCCGGCAATTCCTCCTTCTTCACACTGGCCCTCGCCATAAATAATTATCCCCTTTCAAGAAGGGAAGGGTGATGCAGCCCCAGCTGTTTGTGCTGAATTGACCTGCTCTTTGCTCCTGACAGGAAGGAGGATGAGCCATACACACACACACACACACACACACACACACACACACACACACACACACCCCGAGCCTGCAAAGCTGCACACAGGAATTTAACAGCTTTGGCAGGCAGGAGAAATGAAGCATCTCAGGACTGCAGCTCTCCTAAGAGGTCCTCCTTGCAAATGCCCCCCCCATTCTGTGGCCCGTGGATTGGGAAGTCTGGAAACGGCATTCAGTTCAGACTGGGGATCGATCCTGCAATTCTAGAGTTTAGGTTCTAGGAAAGTGGGGAGTTGGGAACACAGCCAAAGTCAGCCTTCCCCTCTCCTTGCCCCAAAGGAACAACAGAACGAGCATTGGCAAGAAATTAAGGATAATAAGGAGGGGAGGGGAGGGGAGGGGAGTGGAGGGGAAGGAAGGAAGGAAGGAAGGAAGGAAGGAAGGAAGGAAGGAAGGAAGGAAGGAAGGAAGGAAGGAAGGAAGGAAGGAAGGAAGGAAGGAAGGAAGGAAGGAAGGAAGGAAGGAAGGAAGGAAGGAAGGAAGGAAAAAATTCTTCGGTCCAAAGTTTACAAAAATCCTACATCTTCATGGAGGCATCCTCACCTTTTATCTCTTGAAGCCCCAACCCACCTCCGGGAAATGTCCTGTTTTATTCAGTTGGTAAAGCTGGATTTCAAACCCACAAAGAATCCGACAGACAGACCGTGGCAAGAACGGTAAAGAAAAGCCTGTTCTGTTTAATCCACGGTCCATAATTACAGCAAACCCGCCCCCCGTCTCCCCCTCCCCGCAACTCAGCCTTCAGACCCCTGGCACAGAGCAAAGGCTCAACCGCCCGGTTTGCCCCTGGCCCTCCCAGCCCGTTCCGCCAGGTGGAGGGAGAAGGACGTACCTGCTCCTGGGCTGGCCTTCAGAGCAAGAAGAAAACTCCTTCTGGGCCAGAGAAGGCTGGCGAGGGGGAGGATTGCTACACAACCTGCTGAGCGACTCAGCGCTCATTTCCATCTGCTGCTTGCCGTGTGGTGCGCATCGCCGGCCTCGCGTGCCTGGCTCCGAGGGAGACCCAGAGACGCACCAAGCCGCAGCCCCGACCCACCACCCCAACCTCTGGGACAGCCCGAGAGCCAGCCAGCCCTGCCAGGGAAACTCCCAGGATGGAGCAAACGTGAAGACGGGGTCGGTTCGCACAAGGGACCTCAAGACCCAGGAGGGTGGTCCCGAGGAGCTCCCGAGAGACTTCTTGACCCCAAAGAAAGCGCCTCGACTCTGAGAAGTGCTCAGAAGCCACCAAGGGGCTCTCCCCAAGGGTCAGGTAGGAGACCTCTTCACCTGAGATCCAGGTAGGGTCAGCTGCCCCAACCTCCACAGCGCTGGTGTCCGAGAATGGAGCAGACCTCAGGGTGAGGCGTGCAGGAGCTGGACTTACCCGCAAGCCCCAGTGGGGAGATCTGAAGCCAGCCAGCTTGGGCACCTCTGGATAGAAAGCAGGCAGGAAATCAGCACAGCTGGACTTCACACCAGAGAAACAACGAAGTGCAGATGATCCAAACACAAACACGTCCCTCCTCTCCCAGTTAACCTGCCGGAACCACGTCAGAGAAGGGGGAGAAAAATATCCCTGTGACTCACACTCAGTGACATTTGAGAGAGGGGGGGAGGAGGGAGAGAGAGGGCGGAGAGGGAGAGAGAGGGAAAGAGAGACAGAGACACAGAGAGAGAGGGGGGGGAGAAAGGGAGGGAGGGAGGGATAACCAGCTGACCGGAGGCAGAAGGAAATCTTATCAGGACTTAGCAGAGTGGTTCCTTCTTCCGTGTGAAATGCCAAATGTGGTAGAAGTTGAAGGCATCCACAAGCTACGCTCAACGGTTGACCTTGGATGAACTACAGTGGAAAGACCCACGGCAAGATTAACCAGCCCCAGACAAAACAAAAGGGCTTAACCTCAGCCTCAAAACCGTAAGCCCAGAGGCATGCAAGATGCCGAGCAAGCATCTATCTTGGCTTGTGGTGATCCTGGCTGCAGACACCTCTCCATCCCAGGCAGGTGATGAGTCTGCACTCCCAAAGGTCACGACAAACTTCCTCCCCTTCCAATCTGATGTACTCTGCAGGTCTAGAGCAGCTGTGAAGCTTAAAGTGGAGCCCTCGTGAGATATGACTGAACACTAACTGTGCACGCGCACGCACAGACGCACACACACAAACAAACAAACACAGAGTGCAGAGAAGAGCAACAAAGATGTTTAGGAGACTAAAGTGTATGATGAATAGTTGTGGGAACTGGGAGTGTATAGCCTAACGAAGAGAAGGACTACGGATGACACGGATGACACGATAGAAGCCTTCCAGTACTTGAGGGGCTGCCAAAGAGGGGGGCAACCTATTCATTCTCCAAAGCACCTGAGGGAAGGACAAGGAGCAACAGATGGAAGCCTGACAAAGAGAGAAGCAACCTGGGACTAAGGAGAAACTTCCTAACAGTGAGAACAATTAATCATTGGAACGGCTTGCATCCAGAAGTTGTGGGTGCTCCAACACTGGAGGTTTTTAAGAAAAGATTGGACAACCGTTTGTCTGAAATGGTAGGGCTTCCTGCCTGAGCAGGGGGTTGGACTAGAAGACCTCCAAGGTCCCTTCCAACTCTTGTATTCTGTAATCTTACTCCCAACAGAGCCCAAATATGCTAAAAAAAACAGTCCCCAAGTGCATTCCTCAAAGCACAGAACATCTTGCCTTTGCCTCAAAACAAAATGCTTGCCTCTTGATCAGATACTCAGATTGCCACAGAAAGTCAGAATTTAAAATAGGTGCCTGGGACAGATGCAGGCCGGGGGCAGCTGGCAGCCCTTTGAATTCCATTTGGCTTTAGGCAGAACTGGCAGATTCGATTCAGGCAAAGCCTCAGCCTCCTCCTTCCCACTTCAGCACCTGAAAATGAGCAACATTTTGTTCCTTGCGTCTGTGCAAGCGGAGCCAGGTGGACAGGCCACTCGTGGTCTCCAGCACAGCTTGAAACGGCCACCCCCACAGGAGGCTGACTGCGCCGATGGCTGCCACCCTGCCACCCCTTCGCTGTGCAAGAACCCTCCAGCACTGGGGGCGGGGAGGGTGGTGTCCTGTCGAGCCCTTAACCCAAGCATATTCTAGGAACAGACGAGATGCTTTCAGTCCTGTTGTGCATTTTAGTAGCTGCAGGCTGTACACTTCTCCCCTTCAAAGAGCATCATCTCGATTCCTGAAGACAGAAACGCCTGATAAATGCAAACCTGTAAGGCTGGCTAACCATGGCCTCACCCCTTTTCTTGGGGAGACCTTTGACATTTTCCCCCCCCCTTGATACCTGATTCCTGGATGGTTGGCAGAATTTTGGGGTAATCTGCAAGCTAGCAAGCGTCCTCGGAGTAAGGATGCTATCTCCGCTGCTCGTTTCTCCAATAATGAAGCAAGTCTGCCTCAATTGCGCCCATGTACAGCGGGTGACAATGTTTTGCTATCTGCATTCATCACTTTTGGGCTTCCTTTGGGAAATCAACCAAACAGCAGCGGTGGGAGGAAGAAAGCGAAGGAAACAATTCTTTCTGTTGCTCCACCAGCTTTCTAAGCCAGTTAAAGATAATTACTTACAATGAGGCAGGAAATGAACAGCCAGCCAGTCGGGCTCTGACTTCATCTCAGCCGGGCTTGGTGAAAGCTAAGCCAGCCCGTATTCATCCTGTCTTGGGCAGGCCTGAATTTTGGGTTGATTCCAGCTTGGAAGCATGGGGTTTTTTTTCTTCTTCTTTCAGAACGGAGGGCCCCAGGCCAGGGATGGGCAACTATACAGCCCCTTTATGACCCGTGGACCTCAACTCCCAGAATTCTGCTTGCAGTGCCCAGAGCTGAAAGTTAAATGAACTGCCATTTCCAGGAACCTCAGTCTAGATCTCAACCTCAACCTAGATGGCCAAGGCTGTTGGGACTTGTAGTTGACTTCAATCTTCTCCAGAACTTAGAGCTGCCTGAATTGAACAAAGGACTTTCTGCAAGCAGAGAGCATCCAGAAATGCATGGCTGGCTCAGCATTTCTGGGAGTTGAAGTCCATAGGTCGTAAAGGGGCCATGGTTGCCCATCCTTGGCCTAGGATCAGGTGGGAAGGCAGATCCTACCCGAAGGTCAGGAGACCGATGGAACCAATGACCCAAAGGCTGGTAGGTTCTTCTTTGCCAGAGGCAGTCAAGGGAGATGCCAAACTGCTCCTCTGCTTGCAGAAAGTCCCTCATTCGATTCCAGGCAGTTCTAAGTTCTGGAGAAGCTCGAAGCCAACTACAAGTCCCAACATCCTTAGCCATCTACATTGAAGTTCCTGGAAATTGCAGTTCATTTAACTTTCAGCTCTGGGCACTGCATTTTAAACAATTCAGAGCAAGTGCAGAAAATAGCAATGAAGACGTGGGAATTAGAGATCAAAGTCTGCAAAGCCAGACTGACGGCAGCAAGTCTATTTAGCCTCGAGAAAAGATGACCAGTGGGAGAGAACAGCTTCCGCTGGGAAGTCAGAAAATCTCACCTCCTAACATACAACATACAACATACAAGGGTCAGAGAAGGAGCTATCGTTGATGCACACCTGTCATTTTATTCCTAAAATATATTGTTACAGTTCTGCAAGTTGACACCTATTTAATATTCTCTCTTCTGGCACACTGAAGATTAACTTTTTATTTGCTGATGACGCAGCATTTGCTCAAGCTACAGGGGGCCACTTCCGGAGTGAAAGCCACTGGGCTACAGGTGAGTCGCCTGTCCATCAAGGTTCCTTCTTAGCGGAATCCCTTGTAACACTTGTCACGCAAGACCATCCTGCATTCCTGTGGTGCCTGAGCTCCTTGGACAGGTGTGAGCCGCAAAGCGCATAGTTTCTCCAGGAAGGCGAGGCTCACACAAGGGTAGGCTGTCAAGCATTAAATACTTTTTCGCCAGCTCACCGAAGGCTTTTGCAATCTCCATTCAGGCATGACCACCTCGATAGCTATGAACAGTTGACAATAGAATTGTTCCCTCTTTGCCTCTCTGGGGTGAGGAAATACAGCAGGTGAGACTACCGTGGTTTTGCTGAGCTGCCCTAAAGTTGAATTTTGGCGTTGGCCAAGTTTTCCCAAGAACTTGACGACTGCTCAAAAAAAAAAAAAGAGTATAAAATTGAGCGTAGTCCCATGGTGATTTGCTTAATGATCGGCATGGCTGGCTTGACTTACAACCGTGATTCCAGGCTCCATTACAGTCTTCAGTCAAGGACTATCCTTACTACCAATCAAAGAGCTTTGACAAGGCGCCTCATTGCTCAGTGCTAGGCCAGGAACATTTTGACCTGGCTAAGCTTGCTAACACACCTTTGCAATTGCACAACACTGGCTGGAGTTTGCTGCCCTTCCAATTTATGGCCCAATGTTCTTTTTCTGGGAAATACACCCCCCCCCTTTCCTCTTTCTCTGCATGAGGATGCAGAAGACAACAGCTTTCCAAAGGGCTTAATTCTGTATCGCTGCCAGTGGAGGAATCTCTGCTTTAAAGAGCTTTTCTTTGACCTCTTCACCACAGAAAGCCACGGCCGAGAGGTTTCAGTGCTCACACCATTTCAGAAAAGGACGGGCAAAGACGTTGTGTTTGGGGGGGGGGGTTGACTAGCATCCCTGCCACTGGTGGAAATGTTGGCCTGGTAACTGAATTACCCAATGGTTACACAACACACAATTGCAGCCCACCACTTTGTTTTTTTCCCTTTTTGCTGGGGAAGAGCGCTGGCGCAGGCTTGGAGAAAACGGGTTGGGGGGGCAGCACAGGGGGCGCCCGAGGGCAGCGTTAAAAGGTGAAACAAGCCACAGCACGGAAGGCAGCAGGACAGGCTCCTGGGTTCCCATCGCGTGTGTTGCCCCCTTTCTGCTCTCTTGAAAGGGCCGTTTGTTCTGTGCAGGAAAAGCATTTCACGGGGGAAAAGCTAAGAAAAGCAGGAGGTGTGATGCGGCTGCTTTAATTAAGAAGTGCCGCTGACATCACCGGCACCGGTGTCTTGTTGGGGATGACGCAAGTACCGTATTGGCACCCAGCGTCAGGCCATCCGCGCTGCAAATGCTGCTTTGAATTTCTGGCTTTTGAGAGTCGGAAAAGCGAATTCTAGCAAATTCAAGAGATCTGGCAGTTGTGTAACTCATTTTTAAAATAGCGCAACCTTGCTTCTGGTCGCATACATCAGGGCTTCATGCTCTGGGCTGTTCAGGGCCTTCTGGTTTGCATCAGGCTCTGCTAATCCATGACACCATGTTCTTTGTCTATTGCTGATTGGAGGACTTCCTGAAATTAGAGATATTATCTCGTTGTGTTCATGGCATCGAGCATTAAAAGGCAGCTGGGTTTTGCTTTGAAAGGGATTCAGTTCTTCTCACCTGTGTCTGTTCCATGCATTTAATCATCCCAGGCACAGGCCAACTCAAACAAACTGCAATTCTTCCTCACCAGCTTTGAAAATTAACTCATTATGTTCATTAATGAGGATGAGTTCATTTTATTGAATTGTTCAATTTATACGGGAAGTCCTCAACTAACAATCGTTCATTTAGTGACTGTTCAAAGTTACAACGGCACTGAAAAACGATTTATGGCCATTTTTCACACTTACGACCCCTGCAGCATCCCCAGGGTCGCGTGATCAAAATCCGGGCTCTGGGCAACTGGTTGATACTTACAACGGCTGCGGTGTCCTGGGGTCACATGATCCCCTTTTGCGACCTTCCGACAAGCAAAGTCCACGGGGAAGGCAGATTCACCTAACAGTCGTGTTCCTAAGTTAGGAATCAGAGTGATTCACTTAACAGCCGTGGCAAGAAAGGTCGTAAAATGGGGCAAAACTCACTTAACTGTCTCACTTAACATAAATTTGGGGCTCAGTTCTGGTCGTAAGTTGAGGACCACCTGTACTAACCTGCTGGTGTGAAGACGGTGGAGCACAAGAGTATCCACGAGCCTGCCCTTCCTGAGATCACTTGGAAATGGTTTCATTTGGGGCAGATGTGACATTCTTGAAGAATATCAACATTTCCTTCATGTCTTGCTTAACCCTCAGCAACGCACAAAAGCTCGTCCGAGCAGATCACCCTTTTCACCCTCTCCTTTTTCTCAGCTGGGCTCAACCTGCAGAGGGGATTTAGTGCCACGCACAAACACCCAGCCGATTCAGATCTGAAATACACCCGTTCGCTGTGTGTTCATCTCCTGGAAGCCAAATGTAAAGCAAGAATCCAGCTTGTTGACTTTGCTTCTAAAAATGCTGCACTGTGTATTTTACAACTTCCCTCTTCTACAAATAGGAGGTGGAGGTTAATGAAAAGTCATTTGAAACGAGCAGAGGATAGAAGCCATTGTCTCATTTGATCTCAGTGAAAGTGACCCCACTTCATTACTGGGGGGGGGAAAAGCACGCCAGGTTTTGCCCCTTAAACCACAGCCAAGTAGGGAGGCTTCAGGCTTTCTGAAGACCAGCGACCTCTTTGCAAGGCCTCAGCCACAGGTTCAAGTGCTCCTTGGCTGCAGATCTGGCAGAGGTGTGATCTGAGTCACCTGCGGAACTCTCAGCCACGTGCGATTGTGAAAGTCTTCACAAGTTAAAGTCAAAAGACCCAGGCTAGAGATTAGATTCCGTCAACCAGCAAAAGAATGGCCTGTACCTTCTTCCCCTTAAATATGGGGGAGGGGGTGTGATTGACCTTTGCAGCTCTTTTCTCAAAATAGGGCTGAAAACGAGGGCACCGCTGGCTAATGCACCAAAGAGCCGCCGCAGAAGTTAAAAGCAGATCTACAGAGAAAAGGAAGAATAGCCCAGGCATAGCACGGCTGGCTGAGGAATTGTGGGAGCTGAAGTGCACAAGTCTTAAAGTTGTCGAGGTTGCAGACCCCTGGCCTAGAGGAAAGTCTCCAGATGTGCCAACCGGCCCTGCAGAGTAGGACCTCTACCAAAGCAGGCCCAGAGAGAAATTCCAAGCATCTGTTCGTCACCTCTCCACCATTCACAAATCCCCTTGACAGGCAGGAGCCAACTCAGCTAGCTGGTCTTGCCAACAAAAACTCCTTCCAAGCTTTAAAAGTTTGCATGCCGATGTATGAACCTTCCGCTTGCTTAGTAAATCTCCTGGTAGCCCCCCCTCCTAAGTCTTCCGAGGCTATTGGGAAAAAACTGCCTTCACCTGCCATTCTTGCCACGCAAAGAAGCTTCTTGGATGAGAAATGAGACCTTTTCAAGGGAAGAAAAGCAAAACGAAGAAAGTCCAGCTGCCTTTGGAAAAAGCACATTTTGGAAAAAGCACATGACCTGGATGACCGGGAAGCTCCATAGATATTCACCAGAAATTAAACCATATTTTATTGCACTGTTTTGCACCAATCCAGACTGCTTGCTAGAATTATCAGTGGGGAAATGGAGAGCTGAGCCAGCCAATCACCAGATGAGCAGGGGGCTGGACTAGAAGACCTCCAAGGTCCCTTCCAGCAATATTCTATTCAATTCAGATAGTAGATCTGCCAACCCTGGCTCTGAATCAAGGCTGTCCAGTAAATGCCACCCGCCCTGCTTTTGTAGAAGTTGCAAAAGACAAACGTCACCACACCCCCACACCCCCGGAAATGCCTCCCTCCCTCACCTCCCATCTCACCTGGAGCTGGCTGCTTGTCCAGGCCGAGCCACCAAACCACGGTTTGTTGCAAAGGACTCGCGAACTTTTCCTATTCTTTAGCAGGAAACTGACTCCGATCAGTTGGCAGGCTTGATGCCTTTTTTTTAGGAGAGCAAAAAAAGAAAGAAAGAAAGAAAAGGGGAGGGGGGAGAGAAGGGAACCCATTACAGCTCTGACCGGATCTTGGCCGGGAGGAGGGAAGCTGCAGCCCCGCTCCTCACTGCACCGCCAGCCAAGCCAAACAGCCCTGCTGATAAAGGCTTGCGGGAGCCGAGGGAAAGGTGACCGCGGGCCAGGCGTCTTTCCGGGGCACCTGCCGGGAGGCTGCGCCGGCCCAGCTGCGCCGCACGCACCCCAGCTGCGCTCGGACCCTGCGAGGCCCGGCAGCCGGGCACAGAGCGTGCCCGGGTCTCGCACAGCCGGCTGTAGCGCTCAGCCCGTGCCCAGGAGCCCGAGGAGCGAGGCGCGAGGCTGAGCCGCTGGGAAGCAGCCGCCCGGGGGACGCGGAAGGGCAGCGAAGCCGAGGCAGGAGGGGGCTCTCTGCACGGACCCTCCCCGCCCGGGGCCAGGCGAGGCGCTCTGCACGTGCCCAGGGGCGCCCTGCCCGCCGCGCTCCGGCCCCACGCCGCTCCTACCTCCGCCGCCGCCGCCTCCAGCTGCTGCCAGCGGAGCCAACAGGGCGCAGAGGCGGAGCCGGCGGGGGGGGGGAAGCTCCGCAGCTGCCACGTGGGGCGGACGGGGGGGAGGAGCCGGAGGAAGCCCGGGCCGGCCGGACGCGCAGCGGCGGCCAACATCTGGGGGGGGGGCTGCTGGAGACGAGCCCCCCCGCCCCGCCCCCCGCAGCGTCCGCCAGCCGGGAGAAAAGCGGGCTCAGCTCCGGCAGCGCCCGGCCAGCCTCTCCTCGCCCCGGCCGTGGGAACGCGGCTGCTGGGAGCGGCGGGGTGGCTCGGGAATGCCCTTCCCAGGCTGAGAAGCTGGGACGTCACCGAGGGATGGGACGGCGGGGAAAGACGGGCCGGAGGTTGACAGGCTGTTGGAACTGCAAGGGGAGTTTTTTATATATATATAAAAGTGCTACCTGACTCCAGAAAAAAACAAAATAGCTAGAATGCGTAAAAGTCCGCTTTAAATCTAGGCTGGAAATGTGGAAACCTGGGACGGCCCTTTTAAATCCTGCCTGGCGGTCTTGCCAAACAGCCAGAAAATTGTGGGGTTCAAGCAAACGCAGGGATACGAAGAATTCTGGGACTTGAAGTCCAGACCTCTTAAAGTTGCCAAGGTCGAAAAACATGGATTTAATGTAAAGCAGTAACGCAGGGGTCTTCAAACCTGGCCCTTTTATGACTTGTGGACTTCAACTCCCAGGATTCCTCAGCCAGCAAAGCTGGCTGAGGAATTCTGGGAGTTGAAGTCCACAAGTCATAAAAGGGCCAAGTTTGAAGACCCCTGCAGTAACGGAAGTCAGAGAAACGGCAAGTTGCAAATGCACATAATGTTTTTATTGTTGTTGTTGTTATCCTTATCTGAAACTGGAAAAGCAAGTTGTAAAACCGGAGCTCTCTCCTCCGGTGCAGCAGCTGCCAGAGAGGCAGAGAGGAAAACCACTGGGGAGCTCCTGTAAAATGTAGGCCAGCGGCCACAGGTCAGAAATGCACATGGGGGGAGGGGAAGGGAGGAAAAAGAAGGGAAGGGACTATTGGCATTCCTGTTTACCTCCTGCCAAGCAGGCAGGCCGTTCCTTACTGCATCCACATCCATAAGGTCAAACTGTATTTTACAAGGGGGGGCACAGATGCCCCCCTGATTTGGGGAATCCCAGCAGGCCAGACCCCGCCAGCGTCCATGGCCAACAGTTGCAGTGGCAGCAAATTCAGCCGCCAGCAGAGGAATGCTCGCTGATTTGAGAACACCACCATGCCCGCCATGCTTAATGCCTGCGCTTAGAGGGGGGGCCCCACACAGACCCATCAAAGCCCAAACGCAGCCTAAATACAAGCAGCCTCATTCACTCATTCATTCTCCCTCTCCCTCACGGGTATATAATGAACCCTCTCCTGAAATTTTTAAAAATATATATTTCATAAGCTAATCCAGAAAGGGAAGCCAAGTCAGGCCTGTGAAGGCTGGAGCAGCCTTCCTTCTCCATGGCAAAGCCTTTTCGTAGAATTGAGAAGCAGAGCAGGGAAGGCACAGCCCCCACCCCGTCAAGCAACACAAAAGAGCTGCTTTGGGAGAAACAATGGAGCAGAGCTGCTTTTATCCATGCCTCCATGCACAGCGCCCACATTGCAGGCCTTTCCAAGAGACCAGCATTCTGGTGCAATTTTCCAATGGGAGTTTTAAGAGCTGGCTTTAAATACCCGAGAATAAAAAAGGTTGGCCGGGGCGTTGCTTAAGTGACTTAACTCGGCTGGGAAATGGGGCAAAAGGGGAAGACCCCTTTTGGCCTGCAAGTGCCAGCCCAGGATTTGACAGGCCATTCAGAATGGGGGCAGCTTGAATGACCACCGCTGGCCACCAGCCCTTTGGGAGCATCGGTCGTAATGCTCCACGTCCTGCTGGCCTCGCTGGGGGTCCCTGGTGCAAAAAGAGCCAACTGGGAATTTACCAGGGAGGGAAGTGGCTAAAAGCCCTCTTGCCCCCTCGCCCTTTCTGGGACGGAAGGAGGGGGAAAACCCTCCCCAGCCCATAGTGGGAATTCTGTGGCTTCTGCTGGAACGCAGCAAAAGAATCGACCACTGCCGGGTTTCCTGGCCGTTATTGTGGACTCCGGAGGCGTTTGCCACATTTTCCTGCCCAACCAGTTTGTGGAAAGAAACAGAACCTGACACCGTGAGAATCCAGTTTGGGCCCAACTGCAGGAACTGGCTCCCCCCTCCCCCCTCTGTCATGCCCGAGAGGGAAGACATAAGCACTACCGGTGGCCCTTCCGCCCGTTTTTAGCCGGCTTTCCGAACAGTAGCTTCTAGGGCAGAAAATCTGTGGCCCTTCCAATGATTTAGACTTTGGCCCCCAGCATCCTGGACAAAGAGGCTCCTACTTGAGAGTGGACTAACGGACCCTTCCCCAACCTAGATGGGTCCTCGAGGTGGGGGTGGGGTCCTCCTATATCCGAGAGACACTGCCAGTTTCTTCTGTATTTGGGTAAAGGCGCCAAACCTCACCTTGTCCTCAAATTTCAGCCCTCTTTCCTTTTCCTCCGGGCTGCATCTCCAGTCCAGCTTCTGGCCCCTCTCCAGGGGCTCCTGGGTGCCCGATCCTCCCACGGCCCCCCTCTCAGCCTTTGCTTGGGATTGGATTGAATTTGTGGCCAAGCAGAAGAGTTCTGTCTGCCAAGCAACTCTAGCTGTTAACAGACGGGAGCTGTTATCTGTTATCCCGCAGAGGAACCTTAATATGATAATCAAGCAGAGGGCAGTTTCTTCTGCCTTAGCAGGAGGGGGGGAGGAGGGGGAGAAACGAACAGGAAAATAGCTCTACGGTGTACCAAGCGCTGACGTTGGGGATAATCCAGGACAGCTGGCGGAGAAGTATCCATGATTACAGAACAGCATTACCTGCGGGACACCGTGTCCCAACTAAGACAGAAACGAGAGGGGGATGGAATGGAAAGGAAAATCTTTAGGCAACTGCTTTTTATCCTAACAAGGATTGTGGGGTGGGCTACAACTCCCAAAAGAGAGGAGGGGAAAACAGCAGTTCCTGCCAGTTATTTGTCACCAAGGATTTAGCTCAGTGTTTCTCAACCTTGGCAGCTGGAAAAGGGGTGGACGTAACTCCCAGAATTCCCCAGCCGGCTTGAAGTCCATTCTTTCTAAGCCCCCAAGCTTGAAAAGCAAGAGTCACGACCGGTCTTTCTGAATCTCACCAACTTTAAGACCGGTGGGCTTCAACACTCAGGTTCTGGGAGTGGAAGCCCACCCATCTTAAAGGTTGCTGAAGTTCAAAAACCCTGGTCTAGACTGACTTTAGGGGAATCCCGGCCCAGGCCCAGTCCTGTCAAAGGATCAGCTGCCTTCAGAGGATGCAAACTCAGACAGGAGTCCCAGATACTTGACTGCATTTCACTGCATGGATTTTGCACATTTGGGGGTTCACGAAGGAGCTTGGAATCACAATATTGTTGCACACATGACGGGAATTATATGCGACATTGCTGTGGCCTCTACCTGTGCTGGTATCCAGGACAAAAAAGGTGGGTGTGTTTCAAGAACAGGTAAGATCAGGACGTAAAGCAGTCTGACCTTTCTGACCCTGGCATCGCCCCCAAGAACGACTTAACAAAGCCCCCCTCTTTTCTTCTGAGGTACAAACGTCACACAGAGACTTTGGGAAGAAGCTTTTTTAAGGAAAAAACCTGAGGGTGGCAAAGATTGGAGCACGATGCTCTCACAGAGGCTCACAGGGCTGGTTAATTTTGGAAGAGGGGGAGATTTTATCCCTTGTGTTGCTTAACAGACCTCAATATTATTCTTCATGCTAAGAACAGTCACCATGTAAAAATGCCAAGCAAGCAGAGTTCTATTCATGGTTACTTTTTTAGAAAAGCTTCTTGGGGCAGCTGGATTTAATATTTTCTAAATCTTAAGATCATTAGCAGCTCACTTCTGTTTAACAAAAAGCCCAGACCAAAGAGGCTTTTAAAGTCAGGAGAGCCAATTCTAAGAAGAAGCCCCAAGTCTTCTTGCTTGCTGCGGGGGTGGGGTTGGGTGGGGGAGAACCGGCCAAGTCGGGGTGGTGGTGGCTGGTTTCGTACTCTCCCAAGCCTGCTTTGAGACTATATCCATTGTCCGTGAGAGGCTAGGTGTGTGTGTGTGTGTGTGTGTGTGTGTGTGTGTGTATACCAACTCAGGCCTCGAACTTCTGAAGAAGTTGGGGAGGAAATGAAGACACGAGCATGCAAGCTACCCTCCCAATATAATAAAGCTATATTACAAACTATACATCATATATTGGGAAAGGAACATTAGCGCACGGAGGAGGGTACAATTTGATAAAAAGGCCCAATGGAGAAGGACGCGTGGCCCCTCGTGCAGAGGTCAGGCCCCCAGGCCCCCACGATGGGAGAAGGGGATCCTTCCTCGGGTTCCTGGATGGCCACCATCATGAGGTCAGTAACTGAATGTTCTTCAGCATCTCGTCAAAAGCTTCCCGCGACGGCGCCTCGGCGTTCTGGAAGGAGACCTTGATGCGACTGTAGAGGCTGAACGACTGCAGCTCTAACCAGATGAAGCCGAAGCGGTCATCGTCAAACAAGACAAAGACCCCAGGGGTTCGCTCGGGGCTGGTGAAGCCGTGGCCTGCTATGAGGCCAGTCCCGTAGAAGCTACCAGAAGCAGAAGGAAAAGACACCATCAGCATTTCCCAAAAAAGTCCAGTTCTCACGTTCAGTTCAGATGTAAGTAGTAGAGACATTTCCAAGAAAACACAAAGCTGTTTTTCCAAAAGGCGACTGGACTTTCTTGGTTTTTTCCCTTGAAAACATTTCGCTTCTCATCCAAGAAGCTTCTTCAGTTCTGAACTGAACTGAAGAAGCTTCTTGGATGAGAAGTAAAACGTTTTCAGGGAGGAAAAAGCCAAGAAAGCCTTTTGAAAAAGGGACAGTCGTGACTTGGTTGACTGAGACTCTCCACAAATGGTACCAAGAAAAGTTCATCTGGGCTTCAGTTTAACACAGATCGGCCTTCTGGAGCACCAGCAATAATGGCTCAGTCCACTGACTCGCTTGCCACAATGGCAGTGTTTCTGCACCTTCGCTGGGAATTCTGGGAGTTGAAACCCACACATCTGAAAGTTGCCACCGTTGAGAAACGCTGCACTGCAGCCTTTAGCAGAGGCGCGACTGATTTATGTTTTGACCCACCATTTCGAAAGCTGTTTAAATCATCCCGCCCGATTTTGACGTGCATTATGAAATCAAAATAACAATGCAATCCTGCTTAGTTCTCCAAAGTGGGATTTTTGAAACTTTCCCTCCAGTTTTGACACAGAAAGCCAAAATATTGCCGGCAGGACTGTAATGACTAATTTTTAAAAAATAAAATCTGCCCCTGGGAGGGACCCAGATAATGCCAACGTGACCAGCTCCCAAGAAGGAAACAGCCTCCCCTTTACGTAGATTAGGAGTTCTTGGCAGAGGCAGGAATTTAAGGGACTCTCACTGAATATCCCAATCAACCTTATCCATGGGAATCTCCTAAACCTTTTAACATTACCATGCTCTGCAGGTGCGGGGATAATCCTCGTTTCGGGAGGCGATGCCACCTGGCAGGACAAAGGGGCAGGGGGCAGGGGGGGTGCCAGAGGCGGCTGCTCCTTCTCCAGCTGCCTCTGATCCAGCCCCCCCCTCCTCCTCCTCCTCCTCCTCTTGGCCGCCCTCGGCTTCCGGCTCCGGCTCCTCTGGCAGGCCTTCTTCCTGCTTCTGCTGCTCCCGCTGCACCTGTTCGCGCACCTCCAGCACGATCCGGGAGAGCTCGCTGAAGTTGCTCAGGTTTTCAATGTCAGGCAGCTGGATGGGGTGGGCCAGGTCAATCTCGACTGTCTGCTGGCCGGCTGGGATGTTGGGATCGCCCTGGAGGTGGTTGAGAAGCAAATGAAGGCGAATCTGCCTTCACAGAAGCAGCCGGCCAGGACTTTGTCCATCTCCTAGAGTCCCGCTCAGGTAGCTTCCTCCAAGCCCCCGTCTGCTTCTCCTCACCCCTCTTATCTTGAGCCACTATGCAGGTAGTCCTCAACTTACCACTGGTCACTTAAGGGCTGTTTGAAGTTACAGCCAACCTGCAAAAGGAGACTTTTGCGACCGGGCTCCAAAGTTCCAACAGTCAGGTCTTCTCCACAAGTATGTGGCCAGCTTCAGGCAGTCGCCAACGTGGCCAAATTGTGTCCATTTGCAGTGCCCCAGGGTCACGTGGTTGCATTTTATGAGGGTTTTGCCAGCCTTTATTTCTGGTTTTCATCAAAACTGGGCCTGTAGCAAACCACCGGTCCGCTTAAGAACTGCTGTGTTTCCTTTACGGCTACCACGTTTGCCTGATGACCATTGCAAAAAATTACTATAATCTTAGAATAAAAGTAGCATTTGCCCGCATGATTTTGGTTCCCTGGTCAAGGCTGCCTTGAAGGCTGGAAATCTGCTGGTCTTAGGCAGGCTGTCAGCTCCCTGCCTCTTGCTCAGGTGATTCCCTTCCTTCTGGCCCAATTCCGGCGGGATCCCAGCACCCGTCTCTTTGCACCCGCTGGCTTTCAGCTCAAGAACGCCAGGTGGAAAGCAAGGGGGTTACAGAGGCAAGCGAAGGGATCTGGACGCCCGGCTCTCTTGCCAGAGGCTGGGAGGGAGAATTATGAGAAGCTGAATCGACTTCAACAGCTCCCGGCAGCTGACGGGACTTCCTATTTGCACTTTTAGGCTTACAGCTGATTTTCAGTGTTTGGGTTGGTACTGCTGTGTCTGGTGTGAGGTATGTAGTCTCGGGAATGTTTCTGGGAAGCAGGACGGAAGCATTAGTAAAAATAATAAAAACCCACGGAGCAAGCCACAGTCTAAGACTCCAGAGGCTGGACCCTCCGTGCTCACCGTGATTTTGGTTCCCCTGGCCTTTCTCCCGTGGAAGCTGAGCATGACGATCTCCAGGCCGTGGCTCCCGTAGGTCCCTTTGAAGAGGCCCGGCTGGATCAGGTACTCCGGACTGCGCGGAGGGAGGTAAATGCGTCGGTACGTTAAGCAGTTGCTGGAACAGAAAAAGCAGCCCAGGATGAGCGAGAGAGGACTGGTCGGAACCATTCCCGTTTCCTGATCAATTCATGTATTTATTTCGATCAAATTTAGGTGCTGCCCGCCTCACTCAGCGATTCTAAATCAGATACTGTGGTGTGTGAACTTTCATCATTTAAAACAAAACTGTCTGAAATTAAAGTCTCTAGTCCATTTCCCAGAGAGGGACACAAGCTAAGGTCAGGCCTAATGAAATCCGTGGAAAACTGAAATGTGGTAAACATAATTTCCTGGATGCCTAGTGCAGAATTTTCCTTTAATCCTGCATGTTTTGCCCTCTCTCCATTTTCCTTGATGTCCGTAACTCTCTTCTTTTCCTGTTTCAATCCTGGCAAACTGGAAAACGACATTAGGGAATGCTGTTTCAAATGCCAGCTTATTCATAGGATTGTGGGTTGTCCCAATGGCGGTTTCTCCCCATTAGCCAGGCTGCTGTTTAATACTTACTAAAGGAAACTGGTGACTAAAATATGATGGGAAAATTCTCTTCGGCTGGGCTTAAATCCCCAAGAACCAGAAAGGTCGCATCCTTCAACTTAAGGGTCATTCTTTCACCTGATGTTTCCCAGGTAGGCATAGGAGTGGGGAAATATGGGAGTCACAGTAGAGGACGTTGGGGGGGGGCACTAGCTTAGGAGGAGGAGGAGGGAGCTGGGGTAAGGCAAGGGAGGAGAGGAGAGGTCTCCGCTGAGCCTTGCAGAGTTTCCCCAGGGATGTGACGGCCACCTTGTCAAGGGGCCTCTCGGCTCTCCTTTGCATCGCTGGCAAAGTCTGCTCAGGCGTTATCAGGAATGCAGGAACCCCCAATCTTAACAAAACTGGAGAGGGGAGGAAGAGGATAAGGGGTTTCCCCTTGGGCCCACAAGACTGCTGGTGCAACGGACTAGCCCGCTAGCACGCTTTGTTCCTAAATCAGCATCTGGCATCTGTCCCTTGGCCGAGATTGAGGGGAGGGACCAGACTGCCCCCTTTTTCCACCTACTCATATTGACTCGTGTAGATGAACTTCATCAAGATGAGCTCCTGCATGTGTTCGTGGAAAATGTCCTCCAGCGTCCGCCCCCATTCTTCTCGGAGCCACGTCCGGAACTCCTGCAAAAAATGGCCCAGGGTGGGGGGTGGGGGGAGGGGATGAGACAGACTGGTTGGACACAGCCCCTTCCGACCCTGTCCGCACTTCCCACTAGGTCCACCACACAGGGTGGGGTTCAGAAAACCAGCCACCGTCATTCAGAGGTTGGCTTTAGGGCAGCGGTAGGCAACCTGGGCTCTTTTATGACTGGTGGACTTCAGCTCCCAGAATTCCTGAGCCAGCCATGCTGAGGGGAAAGGGGGAGGTTTCCATGCTGAGCCATGCTGGCTCAGGAATTCTGGGAGTTGAAGTCCACGAGTCATAAAAGAGCCAAGGTTGCCTACCCCTGCTTTAGGGGATGCTGAGGCCAAGCTCACCTCTTGTCTCCCGCCCGACATACGGTGGTGGTCTGTCTGGTTGCACTTGGTCGAAAACTCGTCCTTCTTCACAATCTGTCCGTTTTGGGAAAGGGAGGTTGAGAGTCAGAAGCCCGAAGCCCCTGCCTGGACTGGGGGACCATGGAACAGAGGCCAGGGGGATTGTGCAATTTTCCTTCCTTCAGTGGGAAAGGGAGAAGAGGGGTGTGTGTCTCACCTGGATATGCCCACTGTGGGGTCCCTTGTGTCCGTACATGCACTCGACTGTGGCGCTGTGCCTCTCCATGAGGTGCACCCTGAAGAGGGGCTTGAACCGCATGGGGCCATCCACGTGAGGGTCGTGGGGGGTCAGGTACATCCAGCCAATGATGAACAGGCCGTCAACCTGCCAAGGGCGGAATCGGTGTTAATGGTAGGTGAGAACGACCTTCAGGAGTGGGAAGAGATGCTGCCTCGGGAACCATTCAACAGGAGAGGTGCATAACAGCTGCATAACAGGCAGAGGAGGAGGCTCAGACAGAAGGGATTCCCCCCCACACACACACACTTAATTTCTCAAGACTAGAGTGGGAGATTTGTGCTTGCAGACTGTCAAGCTTCTGTTAAGGCAGCCTTTACAATAAAGCAGAAGTTGCTCACCTGGTCTGTTTCCTGTCTGGTCTACCTGGGAAGGCTGGCAATAGGGGAGGGTCTGCCACTGCCTGCCTTCAGCCTCCTTTCCCCACCCCCACCCCCAATTGGGATGGTCGCTGTGCCCCAAGGCCTGTGTCCAAGCCCAGCGACCACTTCAGCCTTCCTGCTCAGCTCCATTCACCCCCAAGCCCCTCCCAACCTTTTAAGCTCCAGAGCGCGTTTGTGCTGCCCAGAAGATGCCTCCAGGGAGCTGATGAAATGGAGGGCTCCTGAAGTTGGTATCAGAAGTAAAGACACCGGGGAAAGGACCCATTCTACAAAATCCAGACAGGAGAGCCGCCTTTGATCACTGCAGGAGGAGAGGGTCTAGCCAACCACTTTTGAGAAGAGACGGGACAGCCACCTGCCTGAAATACTATAGGGCAGGGATAGGGCAACCTCGGCTCTTTTATGACTCATGGACTTCAAATCCCAGAATTCCTGAGTCAGCATAGCTGACTCAGGAATTCTGGGAGTTGAAGTCCATGAGTCATAAAAGAGCCGAGGTTGCCTACCCCTGCTATAGGGTCTCCTGCTTGAGCAGGGGGTTAGACTAGAAGACCTCCAAGGCCCCTTCCAGCTCTATTCTTTGACTGATTGATTGACTGACTCCAGGCCTGAAGGAAAGCATTCCTATGCCCCCCCCCCAAGCCCAGATACCCTCTCTCACACAGGGGACGTGACAGGAGAAAACCACATAAATCATGGACATCCCAGGGATGCAGTTCACACAGTATGTTTGCACCTTCCCCTGATTCTACTTTCAGGCTTAAGGCAGCCACCTCTGAGTGACCTATCTGAACTGGGGAATCTCTGGGCAGCCTGGGGAAGGAAGGGAAAAGAAAATAGATCTAAACCGCAGGGAAATCGCATGGTATATGTTCTAGGAAGAGCTGATGGGACACCTTCTTTGGGGAATTCCTCTTACAATCTCTTGCAAGATTCTACGTTTCACTCGAGTGGCATCTAAGTTACTTGGCTGAGACCTGGTGCCCGCTCTTTGAGCTGGTCCAACTAGAGAAGCCCAATATCAACCTTGGAAACTGTAAGAAAATTTCCCTAGCCTGATTGTCAGCATTGATTTAGATGGAGCTTGTCTGAATAACTGGAAATGGTTTTTCCTAGTTGCTTTCCAGTTGCCATTTATGGGATAAGCTGACTCACATGATTTATCTTCCATTTCTTTCCCAACCTCTACGCAATCTCTTCTCATTCTTCAAATACATCATAAAATCTCTTTCAAGCTGAGGTTAACTTCCTAGAATAAATACCATGCAACTTTCCTGGCAACAATATCCAACAAATTTGCCACTGATTTCTTCCAGGAAGTTTCTCTGATTTTCCAATCTAGCCCTGGATTGACGTCTCTCCTCCAAAGACTAATAGGATCTGGCCCTGCTCAGCTTTTCAAGATCAGCCAAGGTCATCTAGATTAGCACCTCTCAACCTTGGCCATTTTAAGAGGTGGGGATTTCAACTCCCATCGGGCTGGTGAATTCTGGGAGTTGAAGGCCACGTGTTTTAAAAGTGCCAAGATTGAGAAGCCCTGCTTTAAATGCTGCCATATCTAGATGAGCTTGTAGGCCTTGACGGATGCCATTGAATTGTTGCTCCCTGGAGGCAACCGTGTAGATTGCCTCCATGATGATCTGTCCTGACATGGTCCGCAGTTCTTCCAACGGGTGCCCCCATCAGCACGGTAACTGAGCATCTCCACCCGCTCTTCTTCTTCTTCTTTTTCGCTCCATCTTTCCCAATATTACAGAGAGCGAGCTCTTCACATCACGTGTCTGTAGTAGGATCGGTCGGATGTCCTACTTCACACACACCATGCTTAGGCCTTGACCAAACCATAGATTCCTTCGAGGACAAGAAAGGGAAAAATAATCTTATACCCAGAGAAAAGCAGAGTTCACACAGCACTCTGGACTTACCACCACATTCAGGAGACCCCCGTATGGTCCAATGTCTGGTTGCCAGAGACCTAAGATATGCCGGTATTGGTGAAGCACTAGGAGAACAAATGAAAAAGGACTCAGATATGAAGGAAAGGAATTCCTCAGTAGCAAAACTAAGCCCAAAGCTTGGGAGGGACAGGAATAGAGCATGCTGCTTACTTTATGGACACGTAATGACCCACAGACCCTATTCTTGCTCAGGTCTCAAGACAGCTGGCTGGGGAATTCTGGGAGTCTCAAAGATGCCAAGGTTAGGAAAATCTGTCCTAGAGCAACGGCTTTAGAACTGCGTCTCCACCCCCGTAAGATTGCACAGCAGGGCCTCTGACGTTCTCAGTCCCTGAATGAAGTCCAGGGTTTCAATGTTTAACTTGGGCTAATTACACGGTTAGGCAAGCACACTCCATGCGTTCACAGCGCAGAAACCACTGGTCAGAGGAAGGTACATACGGCAGGTGTAAACATCCCTGTACTCCATGTGCTCGTAGTCAGGAAGAATTTTCATAAAACGCCCCGACTTCACTCGCGGGTTTATACCTGAGCAGACACACCAGGGGACTGTGAAAATGCCGCTCGCCTACTCACGGCCATCGATTGCAAGGCTGACTTCAAAGTGAGGATGCTGCTGGAGGAGCTGGGCAATTTCTTGCTTCAAACCCTCTGAGACAATTTTTGGCCAAGAAACTTTAAAACGTTCTGCCTCCTTCAGTGAGTTTAGCCTCGTCAGAGGCCGTGTGCAAAGCGCTTAGATCTAGAATGATCTGAAGAAATTGCTAAGCTGAATTATCGTTGAGTTTGATCTGAATGGTGAGTTACGGTGTAGTTTTATGAGTCAAGGGTTTATTCAACAAACCATAATTAAGTAATACTGACGTGTATAGAGATAGTCCTTGATTTAAAACAGGTCATTCGGTGACCATTCAAACGTAGCAGCACGGAAAAAGGTGACTTATGACCATTTTTCACATTTACGACTGTTGTAGCATCCCCATGGTCATGTGATCAAAATTCAGACACTTGGCAACTGACTCGTATTTATGATGGTTGTGCAGTGTCCTGGGGACACGGGATCCCCTTTTGCGGCCTCCTGACAAGCAAAGTCAATGGGGTCACTTCACAACACTGTTACTAATTTAACAACTGCAGTGATTCACTTAACAATGGTGGCCAGGAATGTCGTAAAATGGGGCAAAATTCACTTAACTGTCTCGTTTAGCGACAGGAATTTTGGGTTCAACTGTGGTCATACGTCAAGGGATACCCATATTACCACAGGACACCTTTGTCTAAGACAAGTGTACAAGTTCCACATAAAAGTCAACTGA
Organism: Vipera berus; assembly: GCF_964194415.1. NCBI lineage: Eukaryota > Metazoa > Chordata > Lepidosauria > Squamata > Viperidae > Vipera > Vipera berus. Next base: position 1,813,441 of record NC_138213.1, on the reverse strand, counting down.
GAACTATCAGATCCAAAGGAATGGATGAGTAGGCTATGGCTTTTAGGCACCCTTCCACGGGCGTGTGCTCCACACACACACACACACACACACACACACACACACACACACACACACCCTGAGGCTGGAGTGAGTCACGATCATGGGGAAAATACTCGGGGAAGTACAGCGATCAGCCGCTAAGCCTGCTCAGCATAAACGCTCTTCATGGCCGAGAGAGCTGGGCCAAGGGCTGACTGCTTTCCATTCAGACATGAGGAGGGGGCTCAGAGTGATTTTAAACCCTGGCCTCTGGGGAAGAAGACCCCAAGACAGCGGCATCTGTCTTCCCTGAGAAGCCAAATGGGTGACTGTGGACAGGCTCACTCCAGCCATCCACATTTCAGATGTAGTGCAAATTTATTTTCGGAGGCAACCTAGAAGCTTAGGACTTACGCTTGGCATACACATCTTGACAAGATACTCCGGTGATTTCCAGCTTCCGTAGGTTCTCGCAGACGCCATATTCTGAAATTCAATGGAGGGACAGGTGTCACAAGGGACTGAGATGTGCTCTAATGCAATGCCATCTGCTGCCCAGAGCAAGCGCATGGCCTGCCTTGCTCAAGGGGAGCCTTGTGACCTCCGCTTAAAGCCCAAGTAAGTTTTCACCTTGGACCGTCCACACGGACACAGCCTCCAACACAACTGTTGTTCTCAGATGTCCCGCTCTGTGCCTCTCCCCATTTGCCATTCTGGCTTATTTCTCAAGTAGAGGCTACTTTAATGCCCACTTCCCTATCAACAAGCCAATCTCACATCTGTGCATTTGTACAGGTAAAAGATGCCAGCAGCCAACCTCGGAAGTCAATGCCTTTTGTTTCTTCCCTTCCCTTTCTTCACATTTTTTTCCCTTTCTCTACCGTTGTCCCTTAATTTTTGCATATTTTATGTTATAAATGAATAAATAAAAATGGTAAAAAAAAGACGTAGCAGCCAACAGGGAAGGACATATCCCTTGGAAGCAGTGAAGGAAACCTCTTCCAATATAAGTTTTTGCGCTGCCTGCCAATTTCAAAAGCTTGCCCTAGGAATCCATGATAACAATCAGGAAACACTCTGAATACTTGAAAAGCTGTTATGATAATGGATGTTTACAAGAAAAAAACCACCCTCTGGTACATCTGATCTAATGCAAGGAAGGGAAAGATGAAAGCGGAGGAGGAGGAGGAGGAGATTAAAAATCTTTCTCCACTGCAAATCACCAGAGGAATTAATTATTTAAGGTGTTCTCAAAGTGAATGTCATGGAAATACATAACTTTGAGCCTTTTCCTCTCATTCCGCAATCTATATAGCTTGAAGTTCAGGTCCCAGCAATAAAAAATGAATATTCGTAAGGAGAAATGTCCAAAGAATGATTGACTATAGCTCTGGAAATTCTCTATTAATTTTTACTGGCATGAACCGGTGACGCTTAACTTGCTGTCACTTTTGCAGGAAGTGAAAGCAGTAGGAACAATGCAATCCTGAAGGCGCAAGGCTATGTGTGGAGGAGGAGGAGGAGGATATAGCTGCTAAGAGTAAAGAGATAAACATCCCCAAGCAGTAAATAAATGCTGGGGAGGGGACCCATAGGTGTGCAGGCCCCCCTGTGCTCCTTGTCCTTAACAGTATAAAGCTGTACACATCTGGCTGTCGTTGCTCAAGCCTTTGCTAATGGGAAGAAATGAAATATCCCCCCCTGCCACAAAGGAAGACCGCCCTCGCCAGTGGCCAATGAACATCCCACTGAAAGAAGCTTGTTTCTTCAGCTAATAGAGCCAAGGGGGCAGCCAAAACACCCCTGGGTGAAGAGCATTCTGGCCAAAGGGAAATTCCTTCTTGCCAGAGTTTGGGGAAATAAAAACAGCCGTAGCCTTGCCAAATCCTGACCCAGGACTCTGTGCACACTCTGAGATCATATCCCCATATTTCCAAGGCAGCACTGGGAAGGGACCAAGTCTTTGCCAACGTCCGTGCACAAAGGAGAAAATAATGCTGGGTTGTAGCCTGACACCATACTAGCTGTTTTCCTCACAATGCCCCCAAACTTTCTAAAGCCAACACCATTCTGCACATCAGATGTTTGTCTGTTGCTGGTTCCCTGTGATGAACTTAAGCCAGGATTCAGACTGTTAGAAAGGCTGATTGCTCCCCAGCAGTTACTAAAGGCAAAGATCAGGCTGGCTAACATTTAGAAAGAAAACAAATGAGAACTAAGGGATTGTATGAGGGTTAATCAAAATAAAAGCAGGAGGGGGAATTTACTAATTCAGTCCACGGAGCAGTCATGAACATCTATTTATAGCCTCATACAAAACTGAATTGCAACCTCAGTGTCCTCAAAGTCATATGAGAGAGAGAAAGGCTATTTATTCCAGAGTTTCGTAAGACTAAAGGCAAAAACTGTTGGGGTTGACTATGGTATGGAGACCATAGCAAATAAACCACGAGTTCTGGTGCCAAAATGGAGCCACTCTGACTAGTAACCAACATGTGTTTGATGAATTCCTCCATGCTAAAGCAGGCAGCTCTTTGGTAAGTCTTTCTTTCTCGTCATCCAGAATTACCTAACTATTTTCTTGCAAGGTTTCCACAGAGTTAAATACGCTCAGGATCATTTCAACATCCGACAGGTGCTGCTGCCCTTAAATACACAGCCACACACCCAAATGGAAAGCCAGTGGTTAAGGTGCTGGATTAGTGGGAGGCCCAGTTTCCACGCCTCTCTTAAGCACTGAAGCTGGCTGGCTGACTTTCAACCAGTCCCTCTCTCTGAGCCCCAGGCGAGTGATCCGTATCCCCTGTATATCTGCACAGCCCACCTGTCTTCCCTTCTCTTCTCCACACTTCCTTGCAATTTAAATCTGCCAACAGTCCGGCTGTTTCATGTGTCCGATGAAGAGAGCTGCAGCTCAGGGAAACGTCTGCCTTTTAATGAGGTGGGAGTCGGACCCCTTCTGGGTTTTGTGGCTATGCTAGCAAATCTGCCATCGCACGCTCAAAACGTCCTCCAGAAATGGGAAAAAGGAAAAAAGAGAAGCACCCATGGGTCTCAGGATAGGACAGGCTACCTTATCAAGTTGTAGCACCTTGCAAGCCACGAAGCTGAAACCTGCTATATCAGATAAGATAGGAACCCAAAACAGAAGGTCAGAAAGAAAATTATGCAACCATTTGACTCCTTACAGTACTTTGCCTGCTATTTTCTCCAGCAGACATTGGTCTCCGCTTTAGAGAAGCAGGCATTGTGCCACATCCAGTGCCTGTAGCATAATAAAATGAGTTGGTTTCCCAAAGGGATACACTGCTGTACAGGAAAAAAAGTTGCCTCATTTTTAGAAGACATCATTTAAAAGAGGTGTGCTTTAAAAAGACCTAACTGTAGAAAGAAATGTAGGAACTCAGACTGCTCAAGAGGTCTGCTGAAGCCTTCGGTAGACGGAGGCCATATACAGCATCTTATCTGGCTTTCCTCACAATAGCCATCATGGAGGAAGATGGCGCTTGGCCCAAATCATCTCAGGCAGGATTTGAGACTCAATGAAGTCCCCTTAAGAGGAAGTTCTGGGTCTCATCCAGTCCAGGAGGATGAGTCAGTGCTATCGCCTTCCATATCCCGAGACCGAGCTCCCCCCCCCAAGCAGGAGAGAGCCAGCGCAGGCATCCCGAGAGCATTGCCAGGCTCTGCCTTGGGCAGACGCAGCTGCGCTCAGGCGCCTGCCCCCAACCTCCTCCGTGCCAAGCCCAAAGGCATGACTTCATTGCAGGCAGCAGGCGCAGCAGCAGCTACCGGGAGAGCAGGGCCAGGGACGGTCTGCATTAAGGGCCCCCGGGGCAACGGTACAACCGCGGTGCTGAAGAGAAAGAAGAGGTGGGCAGGAGCCGGCAGAGATCAGCAGGACACAGGGGCTGCGAAAGGAAAGGGCTTTTCCCCCAGGTCTGGCTTTGGCAGCGGGAGAATCACCCGTATGGTCAATATTCACTATCCTCCCACGCCTCGTGTTAAACCTAAGCAGGGCTACAAGGCATGGCCCAACTCTACAAACTAGTTGGATGAACTGTTTTAACACGTGCACACTACGCTGTAGATTTACACAACTGCACTCCTTGAAAGATGCAATTAAGCTTCAGATTGGGCTACGTAAGGCTATCAAAACGAGGGATGACAATAACAGGTATCAAGATTTAAAACAAGCAAACACTGGCTGAGTTCACGCCACACAGTTAACCACTTAGACCTAGCCAGATTAGTTTTAGCTTTTTGTGTGTGCGTAGCTTAGCACACTGGGGAAAAAATCATGACTGTTTCCGATTCAATTAGGTGAATCCATAAAATGGGCTCAGTCAATAATTAGGTTCAAGATACTGCGCGAACTAGTTACTACAAATAAGTATGGAGTTATTTTTGAGTTTAGGTCAGAGGTCTGATTATTCTTGGCAACTGGCTTATAATCACACAGCTATTTCGACCTGTTACTAACTGGCTGAAAACTCAGACTTCTCCATTTACTTCCTAGAAGTTATCCAAATCAGTCCTATGGCTGTGAAAGGGACTTTACCAAGCTATTCTAGGTGGCCTCTCATTGAAATTCATCTGCTCCATTTTTGTTCCTTTGCAACCTCTCCCCTTGGGAGGCTGCCCACACCCTTCCTTGCAAATTATCACTAAGCCTTCTAGGGGACAGAATCTTCTATGTGACTGTACAGTTGCCTGGAAAGAATTTCAAAAGCAAAGGAAAAGAAAGTGGTGGAGACTTCAAGAGGCTCAAGGGATAAATCTCAAGGGATAAATCTGCCCGGTGCAAGGAGGACCTGCAGGATCTTCCCTGGTCATTCCTGGCTTATTCTCCTCTAAGAATCCCCTCTCTAAAGACCCCTTTTTTCTTTTCTCCCTTGCCATATGCTAAATAAATAAATCTTTTCTCCCCAAGTGTGTACCAGAACATGCCCTGGTCTTTTAAGAAGAGATTGGACAGCTACTTGTCTGAAATGGTATAGAGTCTCCTGCTTTAGTAAGAGTTGGAAGACCTCCAAGGTCCCTTCCAAGGGTGATAATGATGATGATGGCCCTAAGAAGGGGCAAATCTTGGTGCGTCTCTCCCTGTTTGTTTGGGGTTTTTTTGCCTTAAGTCTTGGGTCTCTCCCTTAAGACAGCTATAAACCTGCACCTCTAGGAAACCTGCAGGAAATCAGCGCACCTGTCGGCTGTCACTTCTCCAGCTTCCTGATATACTTTTGCCAATATTTGCTTGTCAAGGGTCAATAGAAAAAACAGAGGTTTTGGCTTCTGAGGTCAGAGGTTTAGTTGCAATTGCCTTGAAGTTACCCGTATATTTTAAGGACAGCGTGAAATGCCACTCTGTGGGCCATCCGTTGCCTTTGCCACTTGGGATACAACCCTCAGGTAAAAGGGCCTTTTGCACAGAGGCCAACGTGGTTGGTTGGTGGGAATCTCTGTTCCTTCTGCTGCAAGAACCAAAAGCTCCAATGCCAGGGGAAAATGCCAGAGTCGCCTCTTGGAGGCATGCGCGGCAGATAGATGGATAGATAGATAGATAGATAGATAGATAGATAGATAGATAGATAGATAGATAGATAGATAGATAGATAGATAGATAGATAGATAGATAGATAGATAGATAGATAGATAGATAGATAGATAGATAGATAGAGATTATAAATAATCATAAACAGAGACAGACATATAGTTAGCTGATTGATAGATGTAAATAGACAGATAATAAAAAATGAAATAAAACACAGGGACCCTCTTGAGCGCCGGTCTGGGGTCTGCAAGCGAGGCCTCCCAGCGAGTCCCTCTCCCTCCTTTCCTCCGGGGCCCCCTCCCCCTCCCCGGGTCGGCCTGGCGGGCCTCACCTTCCCGGCAGCGCCGGCGCCAGATGGTGTCGGTGCGGAGGATGCGTCGGAAGGCGCTGCAGACGAGCGCCAGGCTGGGCAGGTCGGTGCCGGGCAGCGAGCCGAAGATTTGCACCAGCAGCTCCGGCGGCAGCTCCAGCAGCGAGAGCGGCGCTCGGCCGGCCGCCTCGCTCCCCGCCGCCGCCGCCGCCGCCGCCTCGCCCTGGCCGCCCTCCTCGGGGTCGGTGTCCGGCTCGCTGCTGTCGCCCGCCGCCCCCTTGCGCTGCGAGCCCCGCCGCCGGCAGCCCCGCGCAGGGCCCACCCCGCACAGCCGCGCGCACACCGCCATCGCCGCCGCCGCCGCCGCCGCCGCCACCCCGCTCGGGCCGCCGCCGGGATGCTGCGCCGCGGCCAATCGGCGCCCGCCGCTCCCGCAGGCCCCGCCCCCGCCCGCCCCGCCTCGGGAGGGGGCGGGGCCTGGCGCTCCCCCAGCCGGGGGGCTCTCGCGCAGCCCCGCCGGGGCTGGTGCGGGCTGGGGGGCAGGACCGCGCGCCCCTCCCGGCTGGGTTCTGCGCAGCCGTTTCACGCACCAGCGCTAGGAGGGTGGCAGGGAGGAGGAGGAGGAGGGGGGGGTCCGTGGGGCGCTCTGAGCTGCGTTGCCCTCTTGCAGACGTTTCATGACCCAACTGGGTAACATCATCAGTGCCAGAAGGGAGGGGGGTTTGCTGTCAGTTTATAGTCTGGTGCAGGGGTAGGCAACCTCGGCTCTTTTAGGACTCGTGGACTTCAACTCCCAGAATTCCTCAGCCAGGCATGCTGGCTGAGGAATTCTGGGAGTTGAAGTCCATGAGTCATAAAAGGGCCGAGTTTGAAGACCCCTGGTTTATAGTCTGGTGCAGGGGTAGGCAACCTCGGCTCTTTTAGGACTCGTGGACTTCAACTCCCAGAATTCCTCAGCCAGCTATGCTGGCTCAGGAATTCTGGGAGTTGAAGTCCATGAGTCCTAAAAGAGCCGAGGTTGCCTACCCCTGGTCTGGTGGCTTCCCTGTCTGCAAGAAACGAAGCAATCCCCCTCCTCCTCCTCCTCCTCCTCCTCCTCCTCCTCCTCGCAAACCCAACTCCCTTCTAGCACTGATGATGTTCCCTAGTCTGGCTGGTGAAACGTCTGCGAGGAAACCAATCAGGCTCGAGAGCCCCGGCGAGCCCTCCTCCTTCCAGCTGCCAGCTCCGAAGGTTCGCCTTTCTTGGGGCTTTTCTCCCGCCCACTTAGCCCGGTGGCCACGCCCACGGGCTTCTCCCGGCCGCGCCCCGCCTCCTGAGAAGGGAGTCCCGGGGCGGCCACGCGAGGGCGCCCTCCTCCCCTCGGGCCGTCCTGCCCTTTCCCTTGCGGGGCTTTGAGCCAGAGTTTGGCAGAAGGCGGCTCCCAAAGCGGGGCGCCCCTCCCCGGGGCAGCCCTTGTCCCGCAAAAATGCCTGGGCACGCGGGAATTGCAAAGCCCCCACCACCGCCCCGCCGCTGCCCACCGGCTTTGCAAGGGGAGGGGAAATTTAAAAAATAAAAAATAAAAAAGCTGGCGTGCCCCGTGTGAGGCTCGAACTCACGACCTTCAGATTATGAGACTGACGCGCTGCCTACTGCGCCAACGAGGCTCCTGCCGGAAAGCTCGCTCTGGAGCCCTCTTGAGGCCGAGCCTGCCCTTCCCTTTTTGGGGGGGAGATGGGCTGGAAGGGTCCCGGAGCCCCCCCAGCAATGCTCCGCGCGACCCCTTTTCTCCGGTAGTCCGAGGAGTGGAGTGCAGGCCAAACCTGGCCGCTGGAAAGCAACGGGTGGCTGCACCAAAACCGGCATGAAATCCTTTGGGGGAGAAAAAAAAACTCACTTTCACTCATAAATAAATGCATTATTAAAATTGCATTATCATTAAAAAATTGCCTCCGTGCAGGGGGTCTTCCACCGCCGTGTCGGTGCCCGCAGGCGTCCCCCAGGGCTTGTTTTTAATGTCCCAGAGAGGTTGGTCTTGTTTTTAACCAATATTTTGTATTCTGCATAATTCATATATTCAGTGCAGGGCAGATGTTGAAAAATAACTTCCCCGGAAGCATGCCTTACACATTTAGAAAGGCAGCCTACTGTGGTGAATAACCTTCCACTGTGGCAAAGAACCATCGCCAGGTTCAGTCGTCTGCTGCTGCGGGTTCAAAGCAGTGGATCAAAACTGCGACCGTCATAAGTACGAGTCAGTTGCCAAGCCTCGGAATTCTGATCACGTGACCACAGAGATGCTGCAAACAGTTATTAGGTGTGAAAAATAATCATAAGTCACTTTTTCCCCAGTGCTGTTGTAACTTTGAATGGTCACTAAATGAACTATTGTAAGTCAAGGACAATACAACTTTTCAGCAAAGAAAACAATTGCAGCAATTACAGTCTGACCAGAATTACTGAACGTAAATATAGGATCTGATGCATGTTTAATTAGGAGTAAGTTCTTTTCTCTTTGCCCATATTGATAATAAACCTTTACTGTCAAAGTACAACATGTGTACATTGAGATTAGCTGAGCCTCCCCCCCCCCGGCCCCCGTGCTCTCTCCCCACAACACACAGTGTGCGGTTTTCCCTGACAATGGCCAACTTTGCCATCCTGAGCACTTTTGCTTTGGGATTAAATTCCACTAACTCCACGGGATTTATTTCTGAGGAGTCATAAACACAGCTCGTCGACAGGTTGAATCGAGGGGGTCCCTGGTGCTCTCTGAGCTTGCTTGTTTTCTCCCAGACGTTCGTTACCCAGACTAGGGATCGTCATCAGTGCTGGCCATCTTAGCACTGACTAGCTCTGATGATGTTCCCTAGTCTGGGTAATGAAACCTCTGCGAGAAAACAAACAAGCTCAGAGAGCACCAAGGTCCCTGCCTGTCAACCCTCAGCTACAAATATTCTCCTTTTAGAGTACAGGTTGAATCTCATGATGTCGCGCACAAGGCAGGCAGTCAAGGAGCCTTGAGGGAATGACTCATCATTGCTCTGGCTCAATGCATTTTAAAAAATCAATCATCATTAAAAATTCACCACACCCTGTCACATTACTGCCACAAAGAAAGAGCCATTGCTATTGGCTTATACATCTGCAATACAGGACTCTGAATGCTTCAGGTTTAACCACAATTAAACCCGAGAGATCATAATCATAACCTGGCTTGCTGTTACCTAAATGCTTTAGTCTATAGGGATGGCCCAAAATATTGTGTGTGTGGGGGGGGGTCAAATGGTTCCTCCTCGCCTTACACACACACCCAGATGGAAATGTACACCAAACCAGTCAAGTGATTTTAGGATGCAAAGCATAAAATGGTACAATCTTTTTTGCTGGGAAATTCAGCCATGGGGTGGGCTATGGGCTCTCAACCCTCAAAGGAATGTAATGCTAACATCACAGATGCTTTCCATATTCTCTTTGGAAATCCAGTATCTTCTACCCTAAATTATACTAACTATCCTTAAAAGCATATTTTCCAATGCTTCACACTTTAATTCTTCTTAAACCAGGCTTTCAAATAGTCACTTCAATTAACTTATTTAAAACATTTCTATAGCTGCCCATTTCTATAGCTGGACAGCTCCCAATAAAATCCTTCTGAAATTCACACGAGTCAGTTTCGAACATCTAAAATGTGCCTTTTAGCCCTAATAGAGAAAGGAATTGAGTTTATAAAGCGCATTTGATATGTAATCGTAGATCATCCAATAGGATCAGAAAAAATGTTAAGCCCCAACAAGTCAGCTATTTCATGGTTTAACACAACATTTGCTCCAGGCTTCCTAGTTCAAAAGCAGCTAAATTTTACAGAGAGGTCGCTGATGGTATGATGCTTTGTAGTTGCTGGACATAGGCATCCAGAACAATTTACTTATCTCACGTGTGTGGTGTGCTACATACATGACATCACTTATTGTCAGCTCCAGTTCTTGCATATATCTGTCAAAGTCATCTTCCTTATTTTGCACACTCACTCACACGCCCATGATCATCCTGCCAGGTGAATGTCTATGGAGATTCTCAGTCATCCAGGTCATGGTTGCCCCAAAGAAAAACAAAGTCCATTTGCTTCTTGAAAAATCACCTTTCGTACTGCCAGGGGAATATGCCCTTAGTAGAAACTTGGTTAAACAGCCTCACTAAAGAGGTGATGCTAAGGAGTAATCCACTTTATTCAGCATCTCTTTTCCATTCCTTAGATGCAAAGAAAATGTGCCAAAAGACTCTTCAAGTCTCTGTGCCAACAACAACAGCTTTATGACTTTCATTATTTGTTGGACTGTGTACTGTGAGAGGGACTAGAAACATTCGCGTCCTGTAGCAGCCTGTCCCTTGGCAGCTGTCCCATTGCTCCGAAGGCGCTTGAAGGATGGGTTTTGACTCTCTCTGGAAAGGTCCTGGTATGTTTTCCCCAGGCCATTCCTTGCAACGAGGATGATGAAGCGGACAAGCCTGTCAATTGCAAGGATGGAGCCTTATGCAGCACAGGAAATCCTTGAGTAACTAGGAATGAAGATCCTGTCATGGAGGCCTCTGGCTCCAAGCGCAAGTCCTGCTAAGCCTGAGCATGGCAGCACCCTAAGGGTCCCCAGTGGGGAGGCAGATGGACACTGGGGCACCACAGGTGGGCTTTTAGCAGCCAGAAGCTCTGAGCGAAATAAATAACCTCCAAGCAAAATGTGCCACGAATGAACCTGGGGAGTGAATCTTCCAGCTGCCAAATGCATCTGCAGCACAGCTCAAGGAGCAGGTTAGATGAGGGTGAGGATGATGGGCTCTGTAGCCCAGTAAGAACGATGGGAGTTGTAGTCCAGGATCTTGGAACTTAACATTTCTGGCGCTGACAAAACAGCCTAGGAGCTGGAGAGGATGGGAGAGCGTCAGGCCTAACTGGATGAGACCGATGGGAGTCGCGATCCCCAAATTCTGCCATGACGACAAGGCTGGGTCGCCATGGTAACCGCGGCGCCGGGAGAGGAGCAGTTTGTGCCCGACCCGCGCAAGCGCGCTGGCGTCCGCCTCTTCTCCGGGGAGCGCCGATTGCGCAGGCGCAGCTGGAGCCCAGGCGGCGCCGCAGCCTACCCTTCTGCCGCTTCCTTCCTCCTCCCTGTGACGTCAGAGCCCGGGAGGCGGGGCGGCGCCGGTCAGCTGACCCCGGGAGGGCGGGGGCAGGAGGAGGAGGAGGAGGAGGAGGCCGGGCGCTGCTGAGGAGGCCGCAGAGACGCCGCCGCCGCCGCCGCGATGCCCTCGGAGAAGAGCTTCAAGCAGCGACGCACCTTCGGTGGGCCCGGGGGCAGACGGGCTGGGGGCGCCGCGGAGGCCGGCAGAGGCGATGGGAGTCGGAGTCTTCCCCGAGGAGGGCGGGAGGAGCGGGGAGGGGGCCCGGCTCAGAGCTGGGATCCCGCTTCCCTTTGGCCGCAGCTCCTTGGTCCCACACAACAGCCCTGCGGAGGAGGCCGGGAGGGAGGAGGGGGCAGGGCGAGGGAGGCCAGGGGTTCCCCCCTCCCCGCTGGGAAGGATCCCCGCGACCCCAACCCTTTTCCCCAGGAAGCCCCCCCCAGCGCCTGGCACCTGCCCCCCCCGCCGCCCCCTGAGAATACTGAGCCCTCCCGGGGCCCAGCCATGCCTCCCCACGGGGACCCCCCGCCTGGAGCTGGGCAGCCTGTCCGCGCGAGGGCTGCCTGTGCGGCTTCTCGGAATCCGGGCGTAAACAGGCCTGGCGCCCGTCACTTCCGCCTGGCAGGCGGGCATCGTGGGCTGGCTGGCAGGCACGCCTTCCCTGGGAGCCCGGCGGGCGCCGGGTTGCAAGTGCCGGTCAAGGTTGGGAGGCTGAGCGGGTCAGTCGGGTCAGGCAGGGCGATCCGGGTCCTGGGGCGGTTATATGGGGGGGGGCGGCAGGGGCCTTCCTCTGCAAATGGAGGGGGGGGGAATAGCCCTGCAGCTCCCCAGGGAATCGCCTGTGCCCGGCGCATTGCCAGGGTTCCTGCAGCAAACGCCAATCCTTCCTTCAGGTGTCTAGTAAGACGACCTGATGGGCACCTCCGAAGAGCCGGGTTAGTTGTTGTGGTTGTGGAAAGGCTGAATCACAGGTGATTATTTCCCTAATTGCATGGCTGGCTGCCATACTCAGGGGCAGGTGACTTCCCACAGGCCAGAGGCAGAAAAGCGGAAGAAAATATTGAAATGGGTTTTACGATTGTGAATTGGTTTGTTTTCTACTGGAGTTTTAAGTTCAGCTGTTAAATGGAATAATTCAGGCTTAAATGTGATTTTCTTTCTCTCTCTCTCTTTCTGCATAAGAGGACTGTGTTTTGTGTGGTTGATTCTGTTTTTGTTCTGCCTAAACTGGTTTTCCTGCTCCTCTGGTAAGGTGGAAGAAGAACTGGGACTTTGTTTTGTTTTTGTGCTACTGAAAATGAAAGTAAAGGTCACATTTGCTGCTTGTTTTCCTTTAGGAAGCATTTATTGTCCACCAGCACTGCAAATAGACCCATATCAAGGTGTGGGGTGGGGGAGAGGAAATCTTACGTAGAACCTCGTCTAGGCCATAGCAGTAGAAATAACCGCTGGCTACCTTTGTATTTTTTGAAGGGGTTCAAAGCTGATTTTAAACAAGCCTAATTAGTTTCTTTTTGTGGGATAGAATTTAGCAATAACTTTACTTTTTCCCCTTTTAGAACAAAGAGTAGAAGATGTCAGACTTATTCGTGAACAGCATCCAACAAAGATACCGGTGAGTTGGCTTCAAACTGGTCCCTCTAATGGTGAGACTTGGTTAACAGTATCAGCAATATCTGAGGGCAGAGGGTCTAAAGAGTTAAACAGTTTGTTGTTGTTGTAGTCATAATTAGCGAAAGATACTTTGCCCTGTGTTGTTTATTTTAAAGAAGGTTACACATTTGTTTTGCTCCAGAGCTCAATTTCTGATTGCAGCTGCCTTTTCTTTTAATATGTAACTGACTGGAGAAAGGAAATAGATTGAAATAACAGGGAGAACTGGATTCACAAGCTTCCGATTTATTTTGAGAGAGGAAGATCTAGAGCAAGAGAAGAATTCATTCCTCCGATGCAGTTTGAAGCTCCTTTTCGCTAATTCGTTAAGATGTTCTTGATAATATTTCTGTGGCCCTTGAGTGAAAACTCAAGATTGCATGTCACAAAGGGACCAAAAGTATACTTCTATTTGAAGCATCGCAAGACAGCAACAGAATCATTACTACAAAATAATAAATTCGTCCAAATGAATAAAGCCATATTAGATGTTGAAGAATGAAATGATGCCTATGTTGATAACTGGTAGCCTCTCTCAATTATACTATTCCCAAAGGTCTGTTCCCTGTTGTACATCTAGTTGGGAAGAAAATACAGACGACTTCCAAAACTTTGTGAGCTTGTGTAGGAAATAAGGAAATAGTGATAAGAGCTGGACAGATCAGGCAGAGCAATAACAGAACAAGAGTTGGAAGGGACCTTGGAGGTCTTCTAGTCCAACCCCCTGCTCAGGCAGGAAGCCCTATACCCTTTCAGACTAATGGTTAGCCAATCTGTTCTTAAAAACCTCTGGTATTCTTGGGCACTGAACACGAGGCCCAAGAATAGTTCTGTTCACAAGGATTTCTCAAATACCTTTGAACCCTATCTGCTTTTGTTGACTTCAGCCTTTTGCAGCCCCTGTCCCAAGAGGGGCTTGGGCAGATTGCCGGGGGGGGGGAGGCATTGGAGTTAAGGATATTCTCTGAATTAATTGTCTCTTTCTAGGGTAAACCTGCACACTCTTCTGTGCTGTAGGATTGTGTACCTAGAATAGAGGTCAGCCACCTCCCATAGGGCTCCTGACCTTGTACCCCTCTTGTCCTGAGCCTATTCCAGGGAAAGATGCCGTTGCTTTAAAGAGCATCTGATGGGCTTTGTTCAGAACATTTAAATGAAAGGAAACCACTACCGCCACCACAATGTTAAAATGACAAAACTGGATTAGAAAAAAGTAAAAAAGGGGATTTCCGTCCTCTGGTCCAATGATAAGCCCAGGGAGGGTGCAATGTGACTGTGCTTGCCTGATTTTGCTGTCTTAGATGCTTGTGCAATTCTTGGGCAAATCCCACTGCAGGCAGTGTGCAGTTTTTTAAGTTCTCCTGCTCACTGCAAAAGATAATATGAAACCATCATTTCCCAGTCATGTTCTCAGAGCAAGGAACAAAATTCAGAATAGCCTGACTGGCATTGTCAGTATTGTAGACCAGCTGGGGGCCTTATCCCCCACCCCCTTCCTGCCCTTCCCTCCGGATTGTCCAGATCAATGGCTGATTAGGCTGCAGCACATGTTACCCCTCCCCCCACCACATGGTTAAGGGGGTCTTGTGGACCAGTCAGGAGAGTCTTTTGCCCCTGATCCGTTTGCAATTTCAAGGAAGGAAATCAGGTCAACTGCATGGAACAGACTCCTGAAAGGCCATTGGATGTAGCTGCTGAGATGATCTTTGGAAATTAGTAAAATTTATTTATCTCTCCATCATAAAAGTAACCTAGCAGAATTTGTGGTCTTTGGGAATAGCCTGTGAACTGAAGACATGATATCAAGAGTGTCGAGTTGGATGAGGGAGTAATTTCCATCAAATAAAGCAGTAAATAATGAATTTGTTCGTTTTCTTTTTTAACTTACGTAATTGATTTGTTTGTTCATATATGTTGTAATACAGTACTTCTAATCCACCCCATCTGCAGGGATCCTGGGCAGTTTGCAACATCAAACAGGGGGAAAAAATATAACTAGATGAGAATTTGTACAAGAAAAGAAAAATCAAGGCCTGGTAAAACTCAAGATAGGTATTATCATCAGCCAAAATTAAAATCAGCATATTTACATTTCTCCTTTTTTCCAGTGCCAAATGTAGCAGGAAATTCTCAAAATTCTGTTTGATTTCTAAACACACAGCCCTTTGTATTGAAACTATGAAATCTGTTACTTTGAAGAACATTGGTTTTTAGGTTTGAAGCCCAAGTAATCCTTTGCTTTCCAAAAAGAACTAACAATGGGGCAAGCAGTTGCATCCAGTTCCATTTTTATACCTGTCATATGATCTCTTTAGTCAAATCGACACTGGCCTGTCTTAAGTAATGGCAGCAGTTCTGCTTTAAATAGGCTTACATAATCTCTTTCAATGGCACCTCTCTCTTTCTCAATGACAAAAAAGTTGTCAAGATGCTCCTTTGCTTAACAAAGAGCCAGGTTATACCGTATCAGGCTGTAAGGATCAAGCATTCTTCTGTAATAGGGTTCAGATTGATTTTTCAGAGCATGTAAAAATTGGTAAAAAATACAAACAATAGAACTCTTTTGAGCTGATCTTTCTGCACAGACTGTCTGGGAGCCAATCTCATTGAAATGTATAATTTATATTGTGTGGGCATGCATAGGGTTGTATTATGAACGTCTTGGATGTAATGCTTGGCTAATCAATTCCTTTAGAAAACAAATGCAGTTACTCTGTAGGTTAAAAAGTTTTCTTCTGGGGCCATATTTACAAATGGCATCATTTCCTCAGTGGCCTCAAAAGAGCAGAGATAACGTCTGGGCAAATGTTGGATTGATGATGATGATCTGTAGTGCCTTTTATTTAGAACCTCATTTTTGTTACTTCCTTGATTTCTCCTGCAATCGCCTCTATCTTCTCTTGTTTTAAACCTATCATGATAATTCTTGACACACTAAAGCAGGATTTTCATTAAAAGAAAGGCAACTAGATCCACGAATATCAATATACCCTTTGTGTTGTTCAAGGTGTTGGTTTTAAATACTGCCGAGTAGAAATCACAGGTAACAATATGAACCCCGTGCTTGTAATACCAATGAGCATGGGTTAGAAAAACACAGTTCCATTTTGTGCCAATCCAGCCATAAAATGTGAATTTAAAGTTGCGTGTCTGTCACTTTCCAATGTTTGCTTCTACTCTCGGCATCTTTTTCAGGTAATTATTGAAAGATATAAAGGAGAGAAGCAGCTTCCGGTTCTGGACAAAACAAAGTTTCTGGTCCCCGATCACGTCAACATGAGTGAGCTTATCAAGATAATAAGGTATTTAACCTGTAATCATTTGCATGCAAATTCACTTTTTGTGATACCTAAGAAACAAAAGGCCACCAGTTTTTACTGGGACTCTGTTGGCTAAGAACTCTAGGAATTGTTGTTCTGCAATATTAGGAGAACGTCTAAGCCGAGACAAGCTACTATAATGGATAACTCAGCCAGGATTCCACAGGGCTCAGCTGACTTGTGGCAAAACCCAGATCTTAAAATGCAGCCTATCCTCCGCTTACTCAGGGGTAAAGCTGAAGACGGGCGGGTGCTGTTGGGCGTTGCTGACCGAAAACTGCTGGTTGTCCCAGAGGTGCTTCTCCAAAAGGCAACTGGACTTGCTTGGTTTTTCCTTGAAAACGTTTTGCTTCTCATCCAGGGAGCTGCTTCAGTTCTGACTGAGTCAGTACTTTTGGGACAACCGTGAACTCAATAACATCTCCCTAGACCCCTGCTGGTTGGTATGGAGAAGGGTGGGTCTATTCCAACCTGAGCAAACTAGGTGGAACCTGGAAAAGGATCCCAGGGTCTGTGCAATGCATTGACGGAGAGGAGGGGGAAAGGATTCCATTTTGTCAGCCCGTTCAAAATCTGTGAATGGCCTCGGTGAGCCTGGCAGCCATTGTCCTGGCGGTGGTGGCAGGCGCCCAGTCCCTGGAGGTCTGCGTAAGAGGGAGAGGCTGAGAAACGCTTGGGAAGATCAGCTGAATTGGGGGGATCATTTCTGGATGCGATAAAGGGGACGAGATTGTCATCCCTTCCTTGGGGAGTTCCTGAGGCCAGTTGGCCTGCAGTCGGCCTGCTGAGCCGAGCGCTGGTGCTGGCGTGGGTGGCACACCTTTCCTGAACCGCTTCCTTTTCCCTTCCAGACGGCGGCTGCAGCTGAATTCCAATCAAGCTTTCTTCTTGCTGGTGAATGGACACAGCATGGTGAGCGTCTCCACACCCATTTCGGAGGTGTACGAAAGTGAAAAGGATGAAGACGGATTCTTGTACATGGTGTACGCCTCTCAGGAAACGTTTGGCATGAAATCCTCCATGTAAACCTCTTGTTCCCCCACCGGCTTGTAGCCTAGCCTAGTTTTTATCCTTCCCCCCCCGCCCCCGCCCCTTTGCTCAGAAAAAAGAAAGGGATATCGCGCCACTGATCTGCTCAGAGTAGTTGTGCTTTGCGGGATGTTCTTAACATCCTTTCCTTTTGTTTGTAAATATTTAACAGATGAGTGCCAGTATTTGGACAAGCAGCCCAGCTTTGTAGACCCGCTATACATTTGCACAGGCATACTTGCTTTTTAAAAGCCTCTGGAATTGGAGCAAGACCCTAACGTGCATGTCGACAATAATAGTAATAATAAAAATGGTGTTACTCAAAACATAGGAACTGGGGTAAATGTTAAATAGCCAACTGAAATACATCTGTGTGATATATCCTGCTAATTTATATTTCAGCTCCTAAAAACTGCTTCTCCTCAAAGGCAGAAGTTAAAAGTCTGCCTCTTTCGTTTTCTTGGTATTTGGAAAATCAGTGCACGGGGGGGGGGGGAGAGAAAAGGGTTAATTCCCTGGTATTGCTACTTTAGACAATATCAGCAAAACACCAGATTGCTCATTATAACTATATACCAAGCATAGCTTTAGTTTAGGAAGTGTGTATTTTAAAAATTAGGTTATGTACTTAACAGTTAAGAACGTTGCTCCAATATATTTGTATTCTGTCCTGCATCTTTTTTTCTTTTTCTTTTAATCAAATCCGCCCATCTCGCTCTCCCAAAAGAGGGCTTCCCTTTATCCTTCAAATGGTAATAACAAGCAAGCAGTCAGATCAGGTGCAGGCGAAGGCAAGCTTTTTAGCCATCACCTTGGGTGTCTTCATCTTTTCACCCACCGAGTTCTTGAACAAAGATTGAATCTGCATTGCATCCATGCTGAAATCCTTGGCTTCCTTCCGTTTTAATTTCACACTGAACATAATTTCACTTTATTAAAGTCTAGACTGTATCTAAAATGACAAAAGAGTGCGTGTGGATTCGATTGCTACAACTTTGTATCTGCTGCATGTTGACTGAATTTTCATTTTGTTGTGAGTCCTGTGCAGAAGTATTTCAGATATCCGTTTGGATACTTCAGAAATGTAAATTTACTGTTATTTATGAATTTGTAGGTAGGATGGTGTTGTAGAGAGCTGACTTCCAGCAAGGAAGAGAAACCAGGCTGAATCTTAGTCCGCTGCAAGCGCTCGGCCTGCCAGCCAGCTTGTAGTTTGGGAATTAACCTATCCAGGGTTTGCTTTCAAAATTGTCACTGTGAGATCTCACTGTAAAAATGTAATGTCTTCTGTGCAACTTCAAACCATCAACAAGGATAACTGGAAAGACACTGGGGTCTTTTATTTATTTATTTTTCAGTACATTAAATTTACTCAGATAAAAACATTCTAAAAATGTACAATTTTACCTTTAACAAAGTATAATAAAACATAAAAATCCCAATACCAGAATACTTGACATTTACAGTTCAAAATCATATTGGGTAAATATTAAATATTTACAAAACTTTTGATATTTATATAAAGTTTCGTGCACATTTTGTAATACTAGGAGCAAAAGAAATGGCTCGAAATGGGCAAAAGGCATCCCTTTTGCTCCAAACGGAGAGTTATAACTGGAACACACGTTAACCTGCCATTTGGGGACATAAATGTTTATTAACAGAATTCGGTTTACGGAGAGTATTCCAAAGGAAGATGTGGGTAGTGGTAGCTTTCTGAATTGCTGCCATCTTTTAATTTCTGCTTCCAGGTAAGAGCCTGTTAATAAGAGGGTGCAGATACGTCTACTTGTCTGCACCTTTGGCTAGCACAAGGAATCTAATCATTTTAGGGTCATTTCAGCCTTGAAATGAAGTGCATCTGGGAGAGCTTTTCCTCTACATGTCTTAAGTGTGTTTATTTCAGGACAATATGGAAGGCATCGTTTTTAACAGAATTAGAAAGCTGCTCTCTTAATCGGACGCTAGTCTTGTAGTGCTCCATTAGGCTCTCGTTAATTAACTCCCATACCTGGCAAGTATCTTACAGTACAGTCAGTGAAAATGATCTTCCTTCAATGCAGTGTGTCTGATTTTTTAGCAAGGAAATGCTTCATCCCTCTAGGGCAGGATTTTGGGCAATCCTGCATGTGCTGTTTTGTTTTTTTAACATGAATTGAGTCACATTCCTTCAAGTCCTTCAGTGCAAAGTTGCAACCAAACTGAGGCACGCAGTTAGTATGTTCTAAGAAAGTGTTTGTTCTTCCGTGTGAGGCCTGCATGGACATTTCTTCCTGTGTGAAACACTGTCAACCTCTTCTGAGTAGTGGAGAATGTGAATGGAGAACTACAAGGCAAACCTATTACTCTCAGAAGCGAAACAAAGTCCGATCAGGTTTTCTTCTGGGGATTCCGCTGCATTTTCTCTGCTATTATCAAAGCGGTTCTCTTCGAAAGTTGGAGGGCTGACCGAGTGGCTTTTTTCCCATGGTAAAGAAAATCACTTTTTTTAATTGCACAGAGGTAACAGGCAAGTTTCTAGAGGCTTCCCAATTAAGAAAACCAATCAGATTTTTATTCTGCTAAGCTTGTGGGATGGTAGGATTCCTTTTTTTATGGACATTTGGCTCTTAGCATATATTTCAGACTAATAAAAAGTATTTTCAGCTTTAAGAATAAACATGAACTGAAAGATGTAATAACCATGGCAGGATGCTTCTACTCATGGCAAGATCATTAAGGCCACGTAAATTGCTGAGTTCCCATCCACTTTGAATAGTGTTTTTTGATTTTCCTAACAGTAGCCAGGTATAGCAGCAGCCTCAATCATTCAGGGCACTACAAATGGATTTTACACATTATGATCTTGGCATACTGATTTTAACAGCAGCCACATTACACCCGAGTTTGGAGCGAATAAAGTTCAACATCTGTCTCACACCCATCTAACCCTGTTTTGGTGAAGCCTAAGTGAGGAGATGGAAACGGAATACTCCATTGCATAGAAATAACGGATGTCAGATGCAGGCATGCCAGAATATCAGTGTCCAAGGCAACAGACCAGCTCAGGAATGGAACTCGCCACTGCTTTGCGGAAAGCAGTGTGAAATTATTGGCACTGCCACTCCTACTGGTTCAGAGGGGAGCTCTCTTCTACTACAAAACAGCCATTTAAAAAATGGGGAGAGCCAGCCAATCCCGTCCTACATGACTTATGAACTGAGGCAGCCCAGATGATGAAGCAAGGTGTGCAGCAGGGAGAATACATTTTTAAAAACCGTTGCCTCCCTTTGACAGGTAAATCCACATTGTTTCAACCCCTTTGGATAAGCGCTACTGGCTGCTACATAGCTACCAAAGCTAAATTTTTTATAGCTCATATCGAATGAAATAGGCAAACTATAAACCTTCCTAAGTAATGAAACGGTATGCTACTGTACTGTATTTGACGCTGTGCCTTCTAAACCCAACAAATTCCTGGAAGAGTCTGAATTTTAAAATTTATTACAGATGCAGAACACCATTTCCTATGGCAGAAACTGCTGAACTGTTAACACTTCCTTAAGTTGTAGAAGAGGATTTTTAAAAACAATCAAACAAACAAACCACCACCGAGTCTCTGGCACTAGACCCTTGGAGACTAAGTTTAATCCACTGCTGGTAACTTAGTCTTACGTTAAGAGTAATTGCTGACCAACGTGGTGTAACTTTCCAGAATGAAGCGTTCACCTCTGTTCTTTGGGAAGAAAAAGAGGGTGAGGTTTTTTCCCTTTATGAGAAGACCCACGTAGCCTGCTGGTGCCTGATCCCAACACCTCTTCCTCCCCTGAGCTCAGTTTGCTAGAGGTGCAGATAGTCAGACCAGAATTATACATTCTTCTGTAGTGCAACCCTTTAAAATCCCAGAGTGTAGTGCCTGATTTATTTTGAGAGGGGGAAAAAAAGGAGATATGTTTCTCTAGCTTCTGAGGTTGAGTCCAGCAGGCGAATGGCAGCGGCTGCCCCACTGGCCTTCAGCTCTCACTCCAACTCCAGACTATAACGTAGCTGCCCAGGAGTTTAATTTTTCAGCATGGAAGGTGAAATTATGGCAACATTCTTCGGCAAAAGTGCAGCAGTTTCCATACAACAGAAAAGACAGTTGGCCAGTCTCGCCTATCTTCGGGGAGATCCAACATCTGTTATTGTTTTGGCAATTTCAGGAAAAAAAAGGGCTTCAAAGCCCCCCCCCCCAACGACCCCCAAAGTTTCAGTTCCTTCCTAGGGTTGAAGTAGAGCACCTTTGGATTAAAAAAATAACATTAATTAAGCTCAACAGATAGACTCCCTATGTTCCAATCTGAAGTTTCCTAATTATTTCATGGCCTTGTTGCCATCACAAAATATTGCATCTGAAGTTAAGGTCAGTCCGTGGACTCTAAACTCTCAGCCGGGGGAGCGTATTTTAACCGAAATGTACCTGAAGGAAAAAGAAGGAATGTTAAATTAGCACGTTTTACAATCTGGATTGTAGGAATCCCAACTCAGATCCGTAGATTCTCAGATAACCAGGAACACAACACAGGTAATCCTCGACTTGCAACCACAACTGGGAGCAAGGAAGCTGTTAAGCAGGTCGTGCCCAGTTTTACAACTATTAGTTAAGTGAATCCCTGCAGTTGTTAAGTGAGGCACGCCTTCATTAAGCGAATCCGGCTTCCCCCACTGGTCGGAAGCCGGCTGGGGAAGGTCACAAGTGGTGATCACGTGACCCTGGGAAGCCACACACACCCCCTCAATCATAAATACATGCTGGTTGCCAAGCCTCCAAATTTCAATCCAAAGACCCTGGGGAGGCTACGCTGAGTGTGAGTCACGTCTTTCAGTGCCGCTGCAACTTCAAGCGGCCACTGGCCGTACGTCAAGGACCACCTGCAGCGGTTCACCTTATGGGCAGCATTTTCTGAAGGAAGCCAAGACCCCTGGGGGGCTACCCTGGCTGCCTTCCCATCTCGGCCTCCTCATGCCAAGATAAGCCTTTACCCCTTCAGCTTCTTTCCTACTACAGAACACTCGAAAAACGATTCGTTTTTTATATTCTGCCTTTCTTCTTGTCCTCACGATAACCTTCTAAAGTAGACAGGGCAGAGGGTGGGGGACTTGCACCCGGGCCTTCTGCTCCCCAGCCCATGTCCTTCATAACCACAGACCAGTGCTTCTACTAGGGCCATTCGGGGACCGGGTCAAACCTGGCCAAAAACGGCAAATTCACACTTGCATTTTCAACAGGGTTTGTTGTCTCTCCTGGTGCCCAGAACCGCAGGCCCTGACTGCTTTTTTGGGGGGGGGGGGCGCTAACCACCTCCATCAAGCCCTGCCCTGCCTCACCTTGTCGATTGAAATCCATCGGGGGCTGTTTGCAGTCCTGAGCTCGGTGGCCGCTGGCTCCACAGTTGTAGCAGGAGAGGTTCCCGGGCTTCTTGTGTCCCGAGCCCCCACCGTGGTTCGCCATCCCCTGGGCCTGGTACACCCCTGCAGTGCCGGCCATGAAGCTTTGCATGGGGGGCACTGCAAAGGCGGACTGTCCGCTCATGAGGGAGTCCGGCGTGGGGCCGCCGCTGTACGGAGAGTGGACCATGGGGAAGGCTGAGCTGCTGCTGTACTGCTGGGTGTTGACGTAGCCATTGCTGCACAGAGGGCTGAAGGGCAGGAAGGGGAACGTAAACATCGATGGTCCTGAAAAGGGGTGCTGGAAGTAGTTGGTGTAGCTCACAGTCATGCCACTGGAGCCGCAGTTCCCGCTGCAGCCGCAGGAACTGCAGACCATGCAGCCAGGCTGCTGCTGCTGCTGCTGGTGGTGGTGATGGTGGTGGTGGCTGTTCTGGTTAGGGACGGGCACGTTCCCCGCGGAGCCGCCCCCGCCGTAGAAGCTGTTCTCTGCAGCCGAGGAGAGCGTGGGGCTGGAGCTGGGAGGGGGGCAGTTGGGCAGGCTGCCCATGTTGGCGAAGGAGGTGGCGAGGTGGCTGCTGGAAGACGCGCTGGGGTTGCTGTTCGCACAGAAGGTGCTGCTGGGCATGGGGGCCACCGGCATGCCGCTCATGGCGGAAAAGGCCACTTTGGTGTTGGCGGTGTACAGAGCCGTCCGAGGGCTGATTATTGCTGGGGAGACGCTGAATTGCATACTGTTGGAGCAGGACGGCTGCCCCGCCAGGGTGGCATCGGTGGGCACGGACGAGGAGACCAGGAGCTTGATGGGGGGGCGGGCCATGTGGAAGACCGTGCTCGAGGTGACGGTGGCTGTGGTGCTGGTTTCCACCAGGATGCCCGGCGGTTGGGATGGTTTCGCCACTCGGTCCAGCATGGGTGCATGGACCAATTTGGATCGCGGTCCGAAATGAATGGAGGGCGTGGAGGAGCCGTTTTCAGGGACAGCCGAGAGGACTTGGAGGGGCTGATGCAGAGACGTCGGGATCCGATCCGCCAGGGTGTTTCCAAAGCTCTTCTCCATCTTGACACTATTATGAGCGGGCCCAGCTGAGAACTTTGTCCTCTCCTCTAAAGGTAAAAGCGAGTGCATAGGCGAAGAAAGGAGCTTCAGGTCTGCGTTTCCGCGCTCGGATTTGTGCATAGAGTTCAATATTCGAATCGGAGTGGCCATCATTTGTCCTGGCAAGGGGTGGTGAGCGGACGGACTAGACCCTGCTTCGTTCTGCACGGGCAAAACCTGAGCGGTGGGCCGGGCCGAGCTGGAGCCGAAGTGATTCAGGATCATGACCGGCTTCTCTTTCTCCGAGGGCTCCGGGTGAATCTCCACACCTGCAAGGCAAACAGGATCAGCTGCATCACCCCAGCCGAAGGGAGGCACAGGGGCTGCCAGAGAGTGAACGGGGATGCCCTTACGCCTCTCATTCTCCTCGGCGCTGTCCGAACTTTCTTCCCGGGGCTGCATCCCCATGGGGCTGGAGGAGGAGCTGGAGGACTCTGAGGAGCTGCCTTCGCGGGGGGTGGTGGTGACCGTCTGATCCACGTCCACGTGCAGTTCTTGAGGGAGGAAAGCAGAAATCCTGATCAGAAAAAGGCGAGTGCTGCGACTAAGCAAGTTGCTTTTGTAAAGGAAGACCTAACCTTGGAAGTCACAGATTTGAGCAGAAGGGCAAAACAAGACAAGAGCCCTTTTTGGGATCACTCAGTCTTAGCTTGGTCCCTCAAGAGGCAGATGAGGAAAGGCTCCAGGCACTACTAATGGGGGAAGCCCACTCCTCTGACACGGGGACCCCTTTACCTGTGGCATGGTTCCCACGAATGTTCTGCATGGGGTTGATGTGAGTGGTGGGAGGAACTCTGGCCACCCCAGAGCTCACAGATGGGGAGGGGGCCGGGTTCATGGTCCGCTTCTCTGACTTTTCTCTGCCGTTAAAAAAAGGTTGGGAAAACAGTTGAATACTGTCATCATCATATGTCTTCTAGCCAGACCGCAATTTTCAGATACCTCCATGAGTCATCCCTTTCCCAACACCGATTAACAGGTGGTTTTTCTATGAGATCGTTGAGACCATTCAGAGCTAGTACAGGCACAGATCCTTCAGAGGCGGCTCAAAGTTCCGATGATCCTGAACAAAAGGTGCTTCTGCCAGGTTCTAGTTCTAGAACATTTTAAGTACATTAAACCCACCATCACACGGCTTCAACCCAGCTGCACGGTGATTGGCTCACTATGACGACACTGCAGTCCTGTGACCCTGATTTCCAGGGTTCCCTGCTGGCTTCCCGCTAAGTCAAGGGGGAGCTGGCAGAAGTCCAAAGTTGCAGTCAAATAATGTTCTCACTTGACAATGGCAACTGGACTGCCAGCATCACCATCCACAAATGCTTTACAGCGTGTTGCTTGGTGACAGCACTGCCTTCGTAAGTTAAGGACTACCTATACTGACCACAGGAACAGAAATCGAATGACCTCCTCCATCTAGTCTTAAAGTTGTCAAGGTTGCAGACCCCTGATCTAGGATCAAATCTGTCCCAGTTCTTTTTTAAGAACGTACAATACAATTCTGAGTTGCTGGGAATCGTGTCTTAAAAACCAAGTTTCTTTAGAATTAGTTACAAATCACCCTGAGGGGAAACCTGCTTGCAAGCTTACACTTACTTCTCCAGTTCCAGCTGGGTCTTGAGTTTCTTCTTTGCTCCCATGGTGAGTGTTTCAAACTTATTAAGATCTTCTTCGGTGAGGCTCAAGAACTTGTGGAGAAAGGCAAATAATCAGCACATTTTTTAAAACATAAAAGCATTTGTTAAATCAAGAATATTGAGGCAGGCATGATGAACTGGGATACATCCCAATAAGAGAGAGAATAATATTAAAATGATAAAAAGCAGCCTTGCACCGAATTCAGTGTATAGCTAAAGATATCCCAAAATACTCAAGATTAAAAATCTACTAGAAGATGCACATCAGAGCTGCTCTAGGTTTAAGTGACATGATTCACCTCCACCAGAGGGCATCCCAGTATCATTTTTAAACCAGAATAAGATTGTCGCAGCTTTACAACATACCTCTGCAAAGACCTACTACAAAAGCCATTTTAAAAGTGGCATTCCCCTCAATAAAGCCTACACTGGTGCAGCTCTTTCCCAGATTATTGAAAGATTCTGTTCGCTAGAAATACAATTTGTGAATTGTGAAACTGAATAGGGTAGGGAAGGGGAAAGGGAAAAGGGAAAAGGAAAGGAAGGTAAGGTAAACATAGAAATAGAGAAAACACTGTATTCTTCTGGTGAGGCCTGCATCTTACCTTCTCCATTGTCAACTGTTTAAAAACCGGATAGTACTTGTGCAACCGGAGTTTTCGCAGCCAATCTAAAATTCCTTTTTGCTCCTGGGCCTGTGGGTTTTCTGAGCTCGGAGTCATTAAAACAGGGGAAGAGTTTTCTATCTGGGTGCGGCTACATGCTAATGTGGGTCCGGCCCCGCCTGAATGAGAGCAGTGGGAGAGGGCAACGGCTGTGGTGGCCGGATGGGGCAGGTGGTGCTGAAGACTGTTCTGTGTGGCCTGGACACCTGCAACCCCACAGATGGGCCTGTAAGAGAGCAGGAAAGCCAAACAGGAAGGAATCATTCTCTAGGAAGTAAGGGAACCACAGGTAGTCCTCGAGTTATGACTGTAATCGAGCCCCCACAATTACTGCCATGAGTCGTGACAGTCGTAAAGCAGGTGACGTGACCGATTTCATGACCTTTTTTGCAATGTTCTTATTGCAAAAAAGTTCATAAAATCGGGTTCGGTCACGTCACCCGCTTTACGACTGTCGCGACTCATGAACGGTGCGGTTGTTAAGTGAATGCATTGCTCACTAAGGGATGTGGGTGGTTTTTTTTTGCTGAAAACTGGAACAAATGCCAGCAAAAATGAAAATGCCTCAGCAGGGCAGGGAGGGAGCCTTGCTCAAGCCTTGTAACGTGAGCAAGAGGAGGAACTCGTAAGAATACGAAGCGTGGAATTCACGAAAACGAGAAGGCTGCCTGGGAATTAACCAAAGCCATTTCCCCTAATTACACAGGAAGTGGAACTACATTTCAGTTTTTCTGCATTATACCTGCTCCCTAAATTCATCTCACCTTCCAGAAGCACCCAGCGTCGTACCCACTTTGTAATGGGAAGAATTGCCAGTACCTAAAAACAAGGACATCACAGTATTTAGAGAGTTATTATCTGGCTAAATCTTTTTTTATATATACATATATTTTGGGAGAAGGTTGAGGTGGCGCTTGCTCTTGAAACTCACTTGAACTGTGAAATTGTGGGGAGTGACATGAAGTGCTGAAAAATTTCTTGACGTGGTCATTTTTCCAGACATGGGATGGTAATGATGCCAAATACCTGCAAAATTATTGTGGAGTATAATGTTTTCTTAGCTTCAGGCAAAACAAAACTAAGGCAGCAATGCTGTCAAAAATAACTCATTAGGAAATTACAAATATATAAAGTATTGAAGTCATGAGACAGCCACGATCCTCCCTGTGTGTGGGTTAAATCTGCCGAGACAATCAATTTAGAATTACAGGTAGACATTGACTTATGACCATTTGTTTAATGACCATTACAACAGTGTTGAAAAAAATGAGCTATAGCTGATCCTCACACTTGGAACTGTTACGAGTGTTGATAGGTGAAGCCAGAATCTCTTAACAACCCATGACTGGCTTAACAGCATCACTTAGGGACAGAGGTTCAACTCCCGATTGTGGTCATAAACCAAGGACTAGATTAGAATCTTTTCGCACATTAAAGTTCTTATAAGCAAACAACTCTGCTCACATAGTTTAATTAATTGCTTCTACCAACCAAACAGGAGTTTCCAGAGTTTTGACTCTGGCTTTCCGCTGATGCCCTATTATTTTTTTAAGCAGACTTGCCTTACCAGATGCAGCTGGCCCTTAAGATTTATTTTTTTCTGCCAAAGTTATTCATTTTTCTCATTACTCTACCTACACAATACCTCTTTTTAAGTTCTTTGAAAGAGCTTCCTGTCCGTTCCCAAATCTAGTACAAGCTTCTCAGACTGCTAAAAAATCAGAGGCCTCTTTAGATGGGAGCCACACATATGTTGCAGTGGGTTAATTAAATAAATAAAACACTTCAGAGTGATCGATCCCGTGATTCTCACTTGTCTGGCTCTTATCAGCTTCAATCATCTCAAAGCCTTCTTGTTTCCTGAAATAACCCACTTTTTTTTCCCTCTTTCCATCTGACGTTGTCCCTCCAAGCTGTTTTTCTTACTTTTATTCCTTCTTCAAAGCTTGCTTTATCTGGGAAACTTCTCAAATAACCCTAGAGTGCATGTATGTTTGTAATTTCAGCAAAGCAACTGCAATTAAAACAATGGTAGGCCTCTCAAAGGGAAGACCTATTAAACCTGATCCTGTGCAGTGCTAATTAGAAAGATGGATCTGGGCCCGAAATTATGCACTTCCAAGGAACCAACTCCCCACTCCCCACTACACCCCCGGTCCCCCAAAGGGACTGCATGAATTCCTACTGAGTAGACTTGTGTGAGGACTCTGCAGTACAGAATAACAGAACCAGGCACTGCTAATGAAAGCAGAAGGTAGATGGGCCATATGAGAATCTAAGCAGGGTTTCATAATCTGTGCTAAGAAATTATACTAAGTAACTGCAACCAAAGCAAGGGATGAAGCTATGGCAACTAACTGTGGTTATTAAATAAGAGTTATTACTTTATTAATTAGTTACACATTCATTAACCGAACAATAAAATAATAACTGAAAGTCACACACCCGCATGCAGATAAATTTCAGAAACAAATTCAAAGTATACCTAAGGTCTGATTCCAAGTCCATATGGCTTCTTTCTAAGTAAAATGAATCTGGACCAGCTAGAAAAGGAATGAATTTCTCCAAATTTTCTTCTGGACACAACTGACCTAACTAAGAAAGAAAATGTTGGTTTTGATTATTGGCATTTTACTTTATTGCTGTCAGCTGCTACTCAGAATCGAGTAGCACATGAATTGATTACTTAAAATATTCAGTATGAAACTGACATTTAGCATGCAAAAAGTAATCTTACTGTGTGGTTTTTTTTAAAAAAAAAAAGCTGTGCAAGATACACTATATATACGTGCTTCCAAATGTACCTTAAAAACACCAATCGTACAAAACCATTTTACCTTTGAAATGAAATCAGTCACTTCGGCAGAAGACTTTGTTACCACCGTCACTGAGGAATCAGACCACAAGACCTAAGGAAACAACAACAACAAAAAACCCTTGGTCACCTTAACCGTTCTCAGAATGGACGGATGGGGCTGGGCCATGCACCGTGGGGCAATTCTGCCGGCGTTTCTGAAGGTTAACGGTCCATGTTTCTCCCAAAGTGGACTTAAACCAGGGCTCCTCAACCTTGGCAACCTTTAAGACTTGTGGACTTCCACTCCTAGAATTCTGACTGGCTGAGGGATTCTGGGAGTGGAAATCCACAAGTCTTAAAGGTTGCCAAGGTTGAAGACCCCTGACTTAAACAATTCCACTGGCGTGATGCTTTATCCCAACACCGCGTGAAGCAAACCCGGCTTGGGTTTATTAATCTGCAGCTGCTTTTCTGCACAAAATACATTCCATGTGGAATATCCATTCTAAAAACCTTGCAGTGGCCAGGGCTCTTACCTGAGCCAGGTAAAAATTAGCCTGCCAGCAACTTTTAATGATAATATCCTTGTTTTCTTCATCAATTTGTATAGTACTGTAATCAAAAGACTGTGGGCAAGATATTGTCCCTTTGTTGCTCTCTTGTATATATTTACACCTGATCCAAGATCAGAATGACAGAACTATTCTTCAAATAAACAAAGTGTGCTTTAGAAGTATGTTTGGTCTCGTATTGGTAAGACAGGCAATATTGGTATTCCTCGACTTACAACTATTAGTTTAGCGCCGGTTCAAGGTTATAACGGCTCCGAAAAATGGGAGGTACAGCCAGTCCCCGCTTACAGCTGCTGCAGCATCCCCAGGGTCACATGATCAATATTTAGGCACTTGGTAAGTGTTTATGGCAGCACCACATCCTGGGCTCAACGTGATTGCAATCTGTAACCTTCCCAGCCATCTTCCAGTAAGCAAAGTCGACAGGAGAAACCAGATATGTGTCATGACCGTGTGATTCACTTAACAACCGCAGTGATTTGCTTAACAACCATGGCAAAAAAGGTCATAAAATCAGGCACGACTCACTAAAAATAACCACCTTGCTTAGCAATGGAAATTCTGCTCCCGGAATTGTGAATGTTGAGGACTTATATTGCAATTGTCCTTTCCAAACCTCGGGGAAGGGCATCTGGTCCAGACTCCTATCAGGAGATGACCCAAACTCCTGAGCTAGGAGGGTTTGTAAGAGAGGATGGATCAAATCCCACTAAATCTGCATCCTTTTCTCCCTGCAGGTTCAACCAGCTATCTGAGAACATCTCGTGAAAGTCCACAGAAGCCGAGCGATTAGCTGAACTAACATGTACTTATAATACAAGACACAGACGAACCCAGTGTGTGTTTTGCACGTATTCTAGAGGCTTTGGGGACAGGTGGGGAAATGCTGCCACTATCCTTTTTAAAAACAAGCAGGGATGCGATGAGCAGGAAGTTTCCACACGGTATTAACCACCAAATCCGTTTTTCCAGCCTCGAGGATACTGCCAAAAGCACTGATGGGAGGAAAGAGTTTCAAAATACATTACGCAATTCAGGAATTTCCTTTTTCCAGCCCTTGCTTAACTTAAACTAAGAAACAGAAATGGGCAGGCAGCGTCTATTCTTCCTGGGGCTTTGTTGATTTCTTTTGCTTCCCTTGGCTCTCTCTCTCTCTCACACACACACACACACACAGAGGAAGCCTGCGAGGGGAAGAACAGCGTTCCTGGATGCGTTCATTTACAAGACTTTTTGATTGCTTTTCTTCCACATATTTGCAAAGAAGAAAAGTGCCACCAAAATCCGATCAGAAGTCCACGGTTAGGATAACGTCTCCAGGAATGGCATGCTGAAACACTGACCTCCTTGCTGGCCCCTCGGTTTGCTGTCGGCTTTCCTAATATTCATGTTATTTACGTGAGCTTCTGAAGTCAGGAAGTTCTGCATAGGTTTCCTCCTGCAAGTCTGCCAGCGGAGGACTTACAGCCTGCTCTCAGGGGCAAAGCGAACAAGAACAGGAGCAGCTTTTTCACGGAAACCCATTTCTATAGACTGAGTTAAAGTTCAGATTGTACACCTTTCCTTATTTTTAGACTAGAGAGGGCAGTTGGCACATGACATGTCCTCAGGCTAGATTCTCAGGGGATGGAGTTTATAGTCTAAACAGATCAAAATAAAATCATAGGAATTATGGTACTTTCCTTATCCTGTGAATGGAGCTGAATTATGATATTGCACTATTTTTAGATTTAGATATTCAAAACTTCCATTTTTTCTTCTCACTACCTTTGGTACGATTAACCTCAAGGCACGAGATATATACCCAACAACTTTAATAGATATTATTTAATAGGAGGGCACAATGACTGTATCACTGCTTTATCATGGTTACTTTATCACCACTTATGGGGTAAGAGCTGCACGTTAACTTTCCTCTTGTATGTATGCAATTATAAACTAATAATTATAAGCCGACTATTTCCTACAACACAAAATGCTGGTAAATGTCCAAGACACATAATTTTGGAATCAGAGGTAATTTAAAATTGAATATAATATGTATTGAGGGCAAACTATTATTTTAAAGAAAGCATCCCCAAAGGCCTTAAAACAGCATTCTGAATGCTCCACATCTTGTTCCCTTCATCTCTCTTGTATTTCCTTGTAATCTTTGATACTCACCTCAAAAGAATATTCAACAATCCTATCATTCTTCTTGTGTGATAATCCCTTTAATTCCACCTTTTCAACGCTCACTGTTAAAAAAAGAAATGCATGTTACCTATGGAAGAGCCACAGGCCTACTTTCTTTGTTTCATAAGCAGAGAAGGCTGTAGTCATCAGCAATTACTTCTACTGGTCCACATCTGGACAGCAAATTCCATCCAAGATGCCTGGATGCTTTTTGTTGATGCCACACAGGAATGAAGTACAAGCAAGCCAATGTCATGGAACCAAGGTGTCCATGGAGATTCTCCATCATCCGGGTCATGATTGTCCCAAAGGAACTTTTTCCAAAAGACAACTGGACTTGCTTTTTTTTTCTTTTGAAAAGGAAAAAAGCTTCTTGGATGAGAAGCAAAACGTTTTCACAGAAAAAAAAACAAGACAGTCCATGTACCTTTTGGAAAAAGCACTTTTGTGACAGGCTCACCAAACGTTTGAATCTGAATGGCAAGTTCTAGCTTCAAAAACCAAGATGGCTCCTTATATCATACAGAACATGAAACAATGCATTTGTTAATTATACTGCCTGCCC
The DNA here is from genome assembly GCF_964194415.1 of Vipera berus. Taxonomy (NCBI): domain Eukaryota; kingdom Metazoa; phylum Chordata; class Lepidosauria; order Squamata; family Viperidae; genus Vipera; species Vipera berus. The sequence continues at coordinate 1,781,487 of NC_138213.1, read as the reverse complement.
TCCTTTTCTGCTGCTTTGGGGGAAAAGACCCAACCAGCAGACCAGATTAGCAAGGGAGCTAAGATCTCACAGGTCCCCTGCTGCCCCCAGCCCTGATAATAAAGCCGGGTCTGGAGGGAGTTCAGGAAAATGAGATGGAACTGACCTCACTTGGGGTGGGATGGAGAATGTTCCATAAGGCGGGTGCCATGGCAGAGAAGGCAGACCTCCTTGGGCCTGCCAACTTAATTCCTTAACAGATGGGACCTGCGGCATGCCTTTTGCCTGATCTGATGGGCTAAAAAAATTTTTAGGCAAGCAACAAACGCATGACGAAGTCAGTGTCTTAAAGGTTTTTAACATACATAAAATGCTCATCTTTGAAAAAAGAGTTGACCGATTATCTCCTAGAGTAAAATTTTTTAACATCTTCTGGATAACATGCCAGAAGATAAAAAGGACATGTTTAAAAATACCCATGTGTGTAATCTGAATATTAATCTCTCTTGGAAAAGCTAACACTGTTTAAAAGCACTTTTCTTAACTAACATTCCTGTTATGTTCTTTCTCGTCTCAAAACACATTTTCTCCCTATGTGGTAAATTAACAGTTTTTAAATGTTTAAAGTTCCTGTTTATTCTATCTTTCTGCAGGAAAGTCATATGAACTGAATCCAGTTGAAGCATCTGGATTAATCAATTGGATTAATGCTTACATTTGTGTCATAATTAAATGCTCTTAATGTTATTTTTCATCTTTTAATTCATAGGATGTAGTTTCCACCTAAACCTTTATCAGAAATTGAACTAATAGGAAAACAGATCATGCCACCAGTAAGCAAATGCTCAATTGTTATTTAGATAACCCCATCACAGGCACGCTAATACCAAGAAAAAACTGAATAGTTTTAAAAGAATGCAGAATTGTTTGATTGACTGATACCTTAAAATAACTGCTTGAGGAAAAGAGAAGTATATCCATATTACTAACTTTGCACTAGCTAGCTCTGAAAGAGTCACATGGTTTTATTAGCACTTAGACACAAGAGCACAGAAAGACTATAGATTATAATAGGAAAATAGGATAGTATTCTCTTAATATTTAAACTTGTTTTATACCTAGTCTTTATATGGATCCCACCATAAATTGTGAGAAACAGAAATTTAGCAGCTGCATTTCTTTCTTCTTTCTCTCTGGTCTTACACCAGGAAGATGCCAGAGAGACCTACACAAGGATGGTAATGCTAACATATCCAGTTACTACCTTTCTGCTACAAATGCAACCACAGATATGAAACACACATTAGAAACCCATTAAATCCCACTCATGTGGACAACATATGGAACGTTCAGTTCCAATTTACAGTATTAATAGACTTAATTTCCTGTCTGATTCTGCAAATTCATTTCTTTTTTATTTTCAGACCGTGAATAACTTTTTCATGTATTTCCAAAAGCAGGTTCAAGATTAAAAGATCTTGGGTTTCTTTTATTATCCTTGGTTTCCTTTCAATATTAAAAAAAAAGTTAAAATCAAAACAAATATGAATTCAGTGACTAGACAAGTAGTGAAGTCAGCATCTTAAGATAACCACAATGCCCATTAAGTATATTGGGAATTATGAGAAAAACATATAACTGCTATTTTAAAAACATGAGTAATCTCTGGGACAGGAAACTAAAACAGATGAACATTATTTTTGCACAAATAGCCGGACTTCAATTTATTATACTCTCCGTTAAAAACACGACATTCTTAAACATGTTCTCTAGATAACTGCTTATACTGTTTCATGTATATAGATACATCAAAAACCACAAATATTTTTCAACAAAAAATATCCCATCCACCTGGAACTACGAGTAGCATATGTCTTTCAATCTTCAAGGAAAAAAAATGAGCGTATATACACTTCATTTTAAACTAGGCCTAAAGGGGATATAATCTGCAAGTTTAAATCCTGTACATCAGAGGCCCCCAACCTTTAGGCACCAGGGACCGGTTCTGGGGAGAGAGGTTTTTCCGCAGACCGGAGGGTGCGTGGTTTTCTCTGCTGCCTGCATCACACAGATGGGCCTTTGCTTGTTTGTGCGGACCAGTTGCTGGCATACGTGGCCCGGTACCGGTCCACAGACTGGAGGTTCGGGACCGCTGCTCCACATGAACTACATAAACAATAATAGGTACTGTTCTGTGTCTTTTAAAAAAGTAATCACTAAATCAAATAATATTCTTAGGATGGCCCTAGTCTCAATATGCTTGAATTTCTGTAATAATGCTTGACATAACCTATCAAGTTAGTTTGAGCTAGCTACGGTATCTACACCACAATAGAATTCCATTCTATGGGGTCACACTTAGGGCAAACATCAAAGGGTTAGGCAGTCATTTACTGTATGTATTGGTTTCACAATGAATACATATGGATTAGAAAGGCCCTAGAGCAGAGGGGTCCATCCCTGGCAACATTACAACCTGTGAACTTCAACTTCCAGAATTCCTCAGCCAATTCTGGAAGTTGAAGTCCACAACTCTTAAAGTTGCCAAGGTTGACACTCCTGCCCTAGATGACCTCAATATTGTAGTATAATTACAGAAACATACACACATCCCACACACAATAACAGAAAGAAACAGAAGCATTAACACACACACAAAACCCCAAAAAGCTTGGCAACAATTGTAATAGCTGGAAGAGCAAGTGACTGGGCAACCTTCTGCAGATTACTTGCACCAAATCAAAGTACTGAATCACCACGTTTCCAAATACCGGATCCCAGTAAGCTCCAATGAGAGTTTACTGTGAATTCTGCAGAGATGAATATTTTTACCCCCTTCAAAGGAGCGTGGGAGTGGGCAGCTTGCACCTGCACAACTTTCAGAAGCAACTAAACTCCTCAGTCAGCTGAAGCAGAGGAGGAGGAAGCTGAGTGTGCCCTGAGCTGACTAAGGTGTCTCCATCCAGGAGCTGCAGGACCCTACCTCACCCCTCTTCTATACTGGCAAGCCAACTCCATTGCCCAAGCTTGGCTTCGAGCCCTATTATTCCTGACAATGTCACAAGAGCTTGCAGAATAATAACACCAGCAGTCAAGAGCAACTTCCTTGTGGTCTAGGGTAGGTTAAGGACTGGCTACTTAACATCTTTGTTACCTGTCATTTTCTCTTATTTCACCCAAGCATCAAACGTCTGTCTCTGAACAGCTCACAATTGTAACGCACACTAACTCTTTATTTTGGCATTACTGTGTTGTTACTTTGGTCTGTGACAGTCAATGAAGATTGACAGGTAAGCCTTAAAGAAGATGCGGGAGATCAGATGACAGGCCGACACAATATTATGCACAAAAAAGGACGGTGCCTCAAGTGGTAATCTTTTCAAAATTCAGAAACAAAATCTGTAGGTGCCACAATATCAAAACTGTGAAAAGATAGGGATTTCATGCATTTCAAATGAACACGGATTTCTTTATGAAGGATTTCAACTCCTAAATCACTTCTGCTAAGTATTTAACCTACTGCTGAAAACTATTTTTTTCTCCCTGAATATTCCTCTTTTAGACAATTCTACACTGTACACATTAATTTGAATCTTAATAGCAACAAACCCCCTCACTTCCCAACTACCAGTCATATGCAGTCATATGCAGAATTTATACTCAAAAGAGCTTTGATAAGTAAAAGCAGAACTAAACAACCAATATTTCTTTGGGGTAATTGCAACAAAGTCCGTATTTCTGTTTGTGGGCAAACAATGGCCTGAAATAATGAGCCACCATCTCCTTCCATGACTGCTTCCATGTCTCAGGATAATTCACATCCCCCATCACGCACTGATGCTTTACTTTGAGAAAGCCGCTGGATGCGACTGGTAGCACCTCCTCCAATAACTTGAAAAGGCAGTCATGGTCATAAGCAAAATGAACACAGTGGCTTGGCCTGGTGGTATCCTTCCACAGATGATATGTATTTTGTGGAACTCACCCGCATCAAAATATCACACAACTACTCCTAATAAATGGCTTGCAAGAAGAAATTATTCAATTGGTAGCTTTATCCAATCACAACCTGAAAATCGTAAATAGTTCAATAGAGTCATAGCGGGATTCTTACAAGCAGTCTTTGTGACCATACCACTTTCCTTTCAGCTGGGTATCAAAATAATGTAATTTCATCAGCACCGTCCCTTCTACTTATTGTTAAAAATAGCATAAGCATGATACGCTAATGAAATGGATATGCTCAATGCAATGAGGTAATGCAATAAATCAATGGTCTTTTCTAAGAGGTGTAACACAAGCAGTAGTGGAGAAAAACAGCTCCGTCTTCTCTGTTTTTCGTCTTCCTTTTCTTTTTTCTTTAGAAAAAAACAAAATGCTGTTTCAGAGTATATTCATGCTGCTGGCCACATGACCGTAGAAAATGTCTTCGAGCAACACAGCTCCCTCAGCCAGCAAATGGAGATGAGCACCATGCCCTACAGTCGGACACCTTTCCCTTTAACACTGCAGGACTATGATTATCCTTTGTTCACTGAGTTGCAATCAAATCAACCACAGCTTGGCACGACATCCGAATGCAGTCTTGGGAATCTATAAACCCAAGAACCGCTTCTCACGCTGTACTGCACTTTCTTATAGAGGCACACTAAATAAAACGACTTTGGATCTCCTTTAAGTTTAAATGCGTGCTCAGGTAGTCCTCGGCCTATAGCAGTTCATTTAGTGGCTGTTTGAAGTTACAGCAACAGTGCAAAAAGTGATTTATGACTATTTTTCACATGACCGTTGGGTAGCATCCCCACAATCACGAGATCGAAATTCAGATACTTGGCAACTGACTCATATTTATGACGGTTGCAGTATCCCAGGGTCGTGTGACCGTATTTTGCAACCTCCTGACAAGCCAAGTCAATGGGGAAGCCAGATTCACTTAACAACCATATTACTAACTTAACTGCAGTGATTCACTTAACAACGGTTGCAAGAAATGTTGTAACATGAGGTAAAATTCACTTAACAAGGGTTTTGCTTAGCAACAAAAATTTGGGCCTCAATTGTGGTTGTAAGTCGGAGACTACCTGCGTCTTCATTGGAAAATGGACATAACCTTAAAGTAATCTCAGTCCTTCCAAAGCAGAAACAAATGTCCTTTTCCCACCATAAGTAAGTTCTAATTTCTCCTGTTTTGGAAATTACTGCTTGTATGTTATTCTTAGAAAATCCAGTAACTTTTGTTTTCAATATTTTAGAATAAATGCTAATGGGGAAAATAGATGAGGCTTCTCTACACAGCGTTAACACTGGTGAAATATTTTATCAGACAGAAAATAATATAGGTTGCCTTAAATAAAATCTCAGGTTTCTTTATCACCCTGATGAGAACACAGCTACACATTGGAAATGTCATTTGAGCTTTACACAATGAGATAGTCATAATGATGCTTCCATACAGATTTGCCATTTCATTAAACTATTGTAAGAGCTTATGGAGTGCAGAGTTCATTTCAACATCTGGTTTAATGTATTTTATCCCACACTATGCTTTTGGAAAATATGCTGTGGTCAAGACATCTGGTAAAGTTCTAAAGAGGCATGCTGCACAGAGAATGAAATATGACTTTCTATCCTGCTTGTTTGTACAAGAGCCAAGGATAAATAATGGTGATCTTTTCATTTAAGGGGCATTGTTTTCAGGGAAACTAAATAATGTAAGAGTTGGAATGTCCATACTTTATCAAATACTGAGTTAGATTCTATGTACCATCCTAGAAGCAAGATCTTCAACATAATGGGGCTACGCATTGCATGAATTACAGCGACTAATCTGTTGCCGTTCAAGTACTTTCTTGTGGAGTGGTATAACTATAGCAGGTAGTTCAGCTTGGCAGCAAGGCTACTCAAAGAACACAGATTCTTCCATGGTCATGAGAATTATTTTCTGAAGGCAAATGGGGAAATGAGTGAAACTCGAGGGTAATAAATTACTCCCATCCATTAAACAGAATCTTCCTGTTCAAAGGCTACCATAACTGATACAGAACAAACTGTTCCTTAGTCTTAAGAGTAACCTATCATTGTTTTGCAGTATTAAAAACAGGGGTTTCCTTTATCAATTTATAAGCAATGTTTAAGCAGTCAGACTATGTTCCCACACACGCAAATAGGAATATTGGGCAAAACGTTGGGATGTACCTTTGGAGTGCTTCCCTGAAGGCCTTTTAGGCAATGACTCCTCAATGGAATGTGCTGATGTGTGGAGTGCATTCTCTAAGCTGTTACCCACCACATGGTTTATGGGGGTGTCAGATCTTGGAGTGACCTAGGTAAGAGAAAAAGTACAAGAAACCAACCAGTCAATTTGGCTTACGCGAGCTAAAAATATTCTTAAAAGTCGTTATTTCTAAAGCAACGTTATTTTCAACTTACTATCATTTAGAAGGCATCTTCAGGCCCCCGAATCTAATTACAGAATGTTAATGCTCATATTTCTGTTATACCTACATTAATTTGCTTTCTATTAAAAGTAATTCTCAAGGCAAAACAATTTGCTTTGTGTCTCAGACACGCTTCTGAGGTAAGGCCACATTTCATTTTGTTTGAAAAGACTTAATAAATCTTGTCCTAATCTCAGTCTTTACTAGTTAAATAATTACAGCGACTGACTTTTAGCAAACACATGGACCAAAAAAGCACCAAGTACTTTCAAGTGCCGCACTTAAGATACCAACTATTATTCTACTTAACCGCAGTTATCTAAGAATGGCTTCTGCTGAGTCAATAGCCTCAGATTCACCGTGTGAATTTTCTCAGCAGGAAATGCAACAAGTGTTCTTTATAGCAGGACACAATTTCTGTAACTCAATATATTCCAAATGCTTTTACAAGGTGGGTTGTTTTTTTAAAAAACAGACCACAGGCAAAAGGGGTCAGCCAGACCATGATAGTCGGATCCTAGGTGACCTAATCTGCTTGAAAATTGTTACGGTTCACCATCTAAGCCGTTTTGCCAGCTCCTCCTGGCCAAGATCAAACACCTTCCATACAGTATCCAGCACATTGTTTTCTCCCATTCCTGAGCCGAGGGACACATGCACACAGCTGCATCTGGCCATTCACCATTGCTACACTATAATGCCCAGAGCAAACCGTTTATTTCCAATACATACCTGACCTTATTGCCACTCTAAACATATTGTTTTTTAATACCATACAAGTTTTTATCTTTCTACAAAATATACTTGGCTAAGTAAGTGAAAGTGAAAACAATTTTTATTCTAAATGATGCACGTGCCCATTAACCATGCAGAAACTGGAATTTATAATCCGGTAGATAGCAGGAATTCAAAAGGTTTTTTAACATTAAGTAAAAGAAGGCGAGTATGAGATTTGCTGCCAATGTAACATGCTACAAGGTTATTTGCAGTAAGAATAGTTGTGCTGGGCACAAAAAATGTATCATATCAAGGATTATGCATAATAATGCACCCCGCAAACATTTTATTTCAATTCCATATAACACTAATGCCTCTCTGTGGAATTGTAAATAAACCTACTTAGATGTAGACCCTGTTTTTACAAACTAATGAAATTAGTTATGACAATGTTTCTCCAACTTGGCAACTTTAAAGTTGTGTGGACTTTAACATTGTAACTGGTACCCATGATATAACACTCTAGGAAGCTAGAGACAAAAGCGAAAAACCTACCATGAATTAGTGAGGGAGAAGAACACTTATCAAATGTATCAACTCAGCCTGCTTTTGCCTAAAATCCCAAACTTGATCTGATTCACCGTATCAGAAATACTTTCACAAACTGTTAAATTCAGCTCAACAATGAGTATAAGAGCAAACGTTAAATTTGTTCCATAGCAAACACTAACAAGTAGTTGATCTCTGTGTGTCTTTAAGTTAACACAACTTGGAAAATTAATGCCATCTTTTTAGATTATTATAATTCAGAATGACTCTCATAAAGATCTTTAAAACCAGAAATGAATACTGATATTAAAAAAAATGTAGCACAAAATCCCATTGAATGCTTTTATCCAAACAGGACTTAATTGGTGTGTGAATACATTAGATTTTGTTTTACACAATACCTACAGGGATACACAGCACTTTTTATCTCAGTGTATTTTCTGGCTGCTCCTGCAAGTCCCAGCTCTGATTCAAAAGCTTGAATTTGGCAAAGCGTGAAGTATAAATTAGACTTACTTTGTTAATCCCCATAGTTAGATTGTTATAGAAACACATGAAGCTAGATGCAGATGCTTACAAATGACATTAAACAAGTATTCAATCAAGAATTTATATCTAACGGTATTTGAAGTATTGTTAGCTGATTCAGTTGCTTATATAAATTAATACTTAATCCTGTGTTTTTGTTTGAGAAATGAAAAATTGCCCATGGTATTAAGTTTTGAGAATTAAACCAACTGAGTTTATTCTTTGGAACACAGGATTGTAACAAAAATGTCCTCACACTGGGTTCTGTTTGATGAAATACATAACGTAGACTAGATCAGCGTTCCCCAATTTAATCATGATCCAGGTGCACTGTTCTTTATTCCAACACTGGAGGTTTTTAAGAAGAGATTGGAAACCATTTGTTTGAAATGATATAGGTTTCCTGCCTGAGCAGGGGGTTGGACTAGATGACCTCAAAGGTTCCTTCCAACTCTGTTTTTCTTATATCCTCAATTTGAACTGCCTGGGGGGGAGGGGGAATCCACACCTGTATGGAAGCAAGATTGTGAAGAGTGGGTTCAAATTCGTATAGTCCAAATGCGGTATAATCTTAACAGCATTTACAGGGCTTATATTGAATTTCAGGAGACCACAATGAGAAGAGCAACATGCTTGCCTCAAGCCACTTCTGAGGAATTAAACAACTGTACAAGTTCCTTCCTTCTTGAATTATATCTCTGCATCGGCAAATTTAAAAGCATTCATCACTGCTTACTGATCCCAGTGATTACGAAGCAGCAAACTCTAATAAGAGCCAAAACATTTAAAATAAAAAAGACACTAAAAGTTTCACATTGAGGACATCATTTAAAATACACACACCACTGAAGGAAATTAACTTTAGCAGGTCCACGTTGCATACTTCCAATGGATTACCACAAGTTGGGAAATAGTTTTAAACAATTGTCACTGATGATGGCCAAAACATCTGTCCAGTCTCAATTCCTGGTTACTAAAACTGTTTCACAAAACCAGGCTGCTTTTTATAAAATAAACAAAAGCCTCTTCCCCTACTAGCTGTATTAACCGGAGGAAAAAAAAAACCAATTTAGCTCCTGGGGCCAACATTTGTATTACAATCCCTAGGCCCGACAGGCTGGACAGCTACATAGCTTAGGGACATCTGTATCTTTTGCCAAAGATTGGAGATGCAACTCTCGACTGAAAGACACCCCTTTCCAAAGGGAAAGGAAGTGGGAAGAGGCAGCGGTGGTGAAGACTGTTAGAGACCCAAAAGAGGGGACAGAGAGAACCCCGAACAGCTGCCCTCCCAGCCCCCTTAACCACCGCGGCCTGCATCCCCTCCCGCCCCCTCGTCCCTTCCCAAGCCGGGCACCCACCTTGTGGCACCCAGGGCAGGCGGCCCCCGAGCCGGCCACCCCGGCGGGGGCGCCGGCAGGGGGTCCCTTGGGGGTGCAGGCCAGGAGGCTCTGGATCTTGGTGAGCTCCTGCCTCAGCACCTGCTTCTGGTGGAAGCTGAAGGCCGGGTGGTTGGAGGCCATGGTGAAGAGGAGCAGGAACTCATCGCCGGTGCGGCCCTCGTTGAGCTGCAGCCCGTAGTTGTGGATGACCGAGTCGAGGTGCGTGAGGGTGCGGAAGAGCACGCCGGCCGCCTCGCGGTGCGACGAGCCCAGCAGCGCCAGCGAGACCAGCAGCTTGCTGCGCACCACCTCGTCCGTCAGGTTGGTCAGGCCGCCCAGGTCGGCCGCGTTGTTGGCCTTGATCTCCGAGTCGCGCAGCGAGTGGTAGTCCTTGCGCGCCAGGTCCTCCAGGCAGGCGCCCAGGAAGCGCAGCTCCAGCGGGATGCAGAGGTCCAGCAGGCCGCACAGGAACTCCACCCGCTGCGGGGACGGCAGCTCCGAGAACCAGCGGTAGACGCTCTCGCGCTGCAGCCGCGGGCAGCGCTTCTCCACCATGCTGCCCCGCGCCGGCCAGCAGGCCCGCCAGCCGCCCCGCCCGCGAGCGCCCAGCCCGGCCGGGGGGGGGGAGAGCCGCGGGGTCGCCCGGGCAGGGCCCGAGGGGCGGGGCCTCAGCAGCCCCTGAGGGAGCGAGCGAGCGAGCGGGGGGGGGGCTGGGCCCGTCTGAAGCCTCCTCGGGCCTCCCCGGCGCGCTTGGCGGCTCTCCTCAGGGGGCGGCGACTCCTCCTTCCCGCCGCCGCCTCGGCCCGGGGGCTGCCTCCATCCCTTCCCGCCGAGGGAAAGAAGGCGAGGCGGCAGCAGCGCCACACCCTCGCCGCGCCCGCCTGCTCGCCTTGGCTCTCCGGGGATGCGCCGCCTCCGCTGCCCGCCCGCCCGGCCGGCGCGCGACAAATAATCCCGCGACAGGAGGCGACGCTGCCGGGCGGTGCTTTTCCCCCGCTGCCGTTATACGTGGGAGGGATTCCGCGGGCGGAGGGATCCGATCCGGCGCAGAGGGTGAGGAGGCGCGGCCGGCCAGAGAGGAGCGGGAGGCCGGATCTTCCTCGCCTCGCCCACGCCCCTCTCCCCCTCTCGGGCGCGTCACGATTGGGCCGCGTTCCCCTCCGAGGCCCGCCCCTTCATGCCGGCCTTCCTCTCACCACCCACCTAACGGGACTCCGCCCGGCGGCCGCCGCTGTCACTCACGGCTCGCCCCAGGCCCCGCCCTTCGGCGGGTTGCGATTGGCTCTGGCGAGGCCGAAGAGGTGTGGCCGGGAGAGCGCTGTGTCTGCGCGTGTTTCGGGCGCGTGCTAACTTGCGCTGTCTGACAGGAGGGGGCGGGGGCTCGCCGGTCCATCGCTGACTGATGGGGCGGGGCTTGGGTAACCTAGCAACAGGGAGAGGAACGGCTCCAGAGAGTGAAGAGAGATGGGAAGGGGGGAATAAAAGCTCGGGTTGCCTAGCAACCGGGTCATTAGCACGGAGGGACCCAGAAAACGGCCTGAGGACGGGAGATTCTCTCATGGCCAAGAAGGCTGCACCCCCCCCCCGCCCTCCCCAATCACCCAGCGACCCTCTGGGGCCAGACAGGCCTACCTCGCAGGGTTGCTGTGAAGGCAGAAACGGAACGTTACATTGTATACAGGGAAGTTACACTGGATCAGCCATGTGGAGAGAAGACGGGAGGAATAACAGAAACTGATCTACCAATACAAATATATAAATAAATCAGTAAACAGCCTGAGGGTGGGAGGCTTCTGCATGGCCTTGAAGACCCCTCTCCTTTAGCCAGTGATCCAGACTGACCCACCTGGCAGGGTTGCCGTAACCCAGGGAATGCATTAGTCTTTCCCACTTCGACCATGTGAAGGAGGGAAGATGGACGCAATTGATAAATACAAATCAATGGAAGCCATAAATGCCTCCCAGGCCCCAAGAAAGTGGAAGGGACCCCTGCCAACTCCTCCCAAAAGGACGACATTGACCGAGACAGCTGAGTGCTTGACCACCTAGGAGAAAGTCCGCATCGTTGTTTAAACCTGGCACCCTATAAATAAGAGGCACTGTCGATGGGGGGGGGGAAAGCCACCAAGCCCTGGATCCCCCCCCTTGCTTTGAGGAGGGGCTGCTCCGAATTGAAGGCTTCTGCATTTCTTCCCTGGAGAAACCCACCTGGGGACCAACTTCTGGAGGGCCCACGATCCAGCCGTTTGTGGAAACCAACCTTCGGATTGAGTGGCAATCATAGATGGAGGATTCTGCCATCCAGCGTGAACCCAGACTTCATGTTCCAGGTATTCCACAGTTTCTGATTAGTTGCTTTCCTTTCTAATTAATTCTTTCCTCTTCTCTATAGTTATCCAAATAGGTGAGAGCAGTGTTTGTCATCCGTGGCGAGTTTAAGATGGGTGGACTTCAATTCCTTGGCTGGGAAATTCTGGGAGTTGAAGTCCACACATCTTTAAATTCGCCAAGGTTGAGAAACACTGAATAAGAGTCAAGGCCATCTAACATTTACAGGTAGTCCTTGACTTACAACCATAATTAAACCCATCATTTCTGTTGCTAAGCGAACAGAACTTTCTTGCCACAGTTGTTAAGTGAGTCACCACAGTGAGTCACCATACCCTGGTTGTTAAGTGAATCTGTTTTCCCCCAATGGCTTTGCTTGTCAGAAGGTCACAGAAGGGGACTGCGTGACCCCAGGACACAGCAACTGTCATAAACATGAGTCAGTGGCCAAGCGTCTGAATTTTGATCATGTGACCCTGGGGATGCTGCACCGGTCATAAGTGTGAAAATCAGTCATAAGTCACTTTTTTCAGTGCCGTAACTTTGAACAGTCACTAAGTGAACTGTTGTAAGTTGAGGACCACCTGTATTTTAGCTGAATAATTTCCTGCCTGCTTCTGGATGTGGCTCGATATTGCTATATTTTGGGATCATTTTCTCATTCTATCAAGTGAAAGACAATGGATTGTTTCTTTTTAACAGTGAAATGAAATGCCGCATTCATGAGAATGCTTTTTAGATAATCCCATCTGCCTGGTGACTGCATAGGGACAAATATGCTTTAAATCAGTTTAACACAGATTGGTACTGAGTTCACACATTACACTAAATCCCAGCCTGGTGAATAAACAGCTGTTGAGGGTTTCTTCCACCAATGGTCTCTAAAACAAACCAAGCATAGTTCAGTAGGTGGATTACCTAAAAGAAAGAATGGCGTTGCTTACACATGCTCTGCATGTTATAGGAAAAACAGTAATAAAAATTGATTAGAGCTAATCGATAATCTGCGAGTTGCAGTTCCAAATCACACCCGATGTTGGCTGGGGACGTCTGCTTGCCGTCTTCCTCTTTGGCCACTGTGGAAAACAGGATGCCAAATAAGAGAGACTTAGTTTAATCTTGGGCAGGCACTTGCATTTTATTATCTTAGATGCCATTAATAAAATAAACAAGGTTGTGGTACTGTATATCGACGTATGGTGGGTGTCCTCTAGTGGCTATTTCCGTGATAGCATTATGCTACAATACAAATCTTCCTTTCCTTGTCCATGAATAGGTTGGTAGAAAAAACAAAAAAATATGCCTGTACTTGGAAGAAAAAGCTAGAGAAGCAAACAAGGCTTAAACAGAACAAAAATAATAGAGTCATGTTGACAGAAGCAGCAAAATAGCTAACATCCATATATATGAACATGGCTGAGATTGAGATGTAACCATAAAAAATACAATGAATGAAACCGTCATACATCTGAGTTGGTTGTACAAATTTTCATTTAGACTCTCCTATTTCATATTGGCAACCTGTGATTACTAGATAAAAATAATGAGACATTGCTGAATACATAGGTGTGAATTAAGTATATGAACATTTCAGTTATAAAAACCTGGTGGGACAATTCAGTCATTGCCTTCTGAAAATAACTGAGTGCATCTCCCAATGATAAACTGAGGCTGCAAAGCTAAGTGGGTTTAGTCGAGGCTAAAACCCAGGGAGAAAGACTATAATTGCACAGCACAGCATGACATTGTTTGAAAAATCTGTTTCCTTTTGGGTAGTGGAACAAATCTGAGCTGTACCTAGGACTCTTAAAGCAGCTTTGGTGCTCGTATTTTGTTTTTCCATGATGCAATGAAATGGTTTTGTTCAACCATGAAGTGTTTTAGTGCTATGGAGTTTCTTTAGAAAAATATAATAATTTCCCAAATCACCTGTGTGAGAGGTAATGTATTGCAAAATGAGTGGGGGGCACTCCTCGTGCAGATGGGGCTAAAACTGTGGGTGAATTTGAGTGGTCTTTCTTTTTATTGTGATGCATCTTTTTAGTTGCAACCCCAGAGTCTGGGTATGTTTTCCATTTCAAAAAGAAGTTGAAGTTCACAAGTCTTAAAAGTTGCCAAGGTTGGACACCCCTGCCGTAGAAGATTCAATAAACTACATTTGACTAGGTTCACACAACATGATATGGTGCAGCCTACAAACCACATCTGTGCCCTCCATTCACACACCACAATACGGTCAAACCAAGCAACTCACATTCTAGTTTTGGGGTTTGTTAATGATTGTGATAGTTTTGAACAGATACTCAGACTTTGCAGCTTGTGTGGTTTTAGCACACCAGCTTTTTAAAAAGTACACATCCACTGACAGAAGTGACAGCTCCAAGCTGGGATTTAGCCCCCATCACTTGTCAATGGCCGGATGGCTTCAGATTTCCGCCAGATTTTGTGCATGGGCGATGACGTCATTTAGTATAAATGAATAAAACTACTCATGAGGCCACCATCTTGTCAAATACCATGTCATGTCTCAGCAAGCCACCAAGTGGAACAAGGAACATTCAATCTGTTTATGGCCACCCTTATATCTAGCAATGCCACATTCCCTTCTTTGGTCCCCCACGTGCCTTTTTCAAAGTGGGGGGGCATACTACTAATAGCACCAATAGACCAAGAAGGTATTTATAACTCTGGGATTAACCCAATGGGCTGCTGCCAGGGAAACGGGGATGCTAAAACTGTACCAACAATTTGTTTAGGGAGATTGAAAACCAGTGTTTGTGCTTCAAAAGCAGCAGGTCAGCTTCCCCCACCACCCACCCAGGAGAGTCCTGAGCTCAAGAGGTTGACTTTCTCTCCCCCATGGAGCTCTGCTAACTGTAACTAGCAGAAACAATACATGCCTTCGAAGGATTTGCTTGTATTCTCAGGAGCAGCGCATTCTTGGCTGGTGCTCAGGAGCCAACAAAGCAGCTGTTGCAGCCATTCGAAAGAGAGTGCGCTGGCTTGCTTCCCTGCGCTCTGCACATCTCTGGTGTCGCTGGAATGTCGAGAGGAGGGAGCCAGTTGGAAACGTTTCTAAGGGTCCCCTGGCCAGCTTCGGCCCCTTTTCCAACCAGGTTCGGCTTTTCCTCTGCATAAATCAAACCCAAACCGTTGACTTTGTGGCCTAGAGCAGGGGTGAGAACAGGCAAAGCTGAGTGTTTGGTTTCATGATGAAGGCACCAGGGTAGAAACCAGGAGATTGTGAGTTCGAGTTCCTTCTCAGGCATGAAAGTCAGCTGGGTGCCTGGGCCAATCACCAGGAGATAGGGACTTCTAGTTCCGCCTTAGGCATGAAAGCCAGCTGTGTGACTTTGGGCCAGTCACTCACTCTCTCAGCCATCTACCTCACAGGGTTGTAGTTGTGGGGAAAATAGGACAAGAAAGGGGTATTAGATATGTTCACTGCCTAAAGGTAGCCATAAAATAATCTAAAAAAAAGAAAGCAGAGCTGGGATGTGAGATTTCTGGGACTACAGACCATTGATGTTTATTTCATGATGCTAACTCTGTATTAGGACTTTCAGGAGCATTTTCTGTCCAGTGTTCTCATAGTTAAAAAAAGAAAAAGCCTTTCCATCCACAATATTAACCCTATACATCTGCAAGTTGGCGCCGACTTGCATACTGATATTTATTTGCTCAAAAGCTCCGTTTGATTAATTGCAATGTGAAGGAATGCAGTCAGGTGTACTGAGGTCTCTTGGTTTTGCAAACCATCAGAAGGATGGTGTGGTACCTGGATGAACTCCTGATAGCCGTTCTATTTCTTTCTTGGGCCCAATATATAAACTCACCCACCCATCTGGGAGCGGCTACTCTGCAGATAGGTAAAACACAGAAACGCTGATCATAAAGGGCTTGCAATAGCTCATTTCTTCCAGGTGGAGGAGCCTGGCTCCTTCCCCAAAAGGTGGTTCTTACAAAACAGGACTCAGCCTGGAATAATTACCTGCATCTCAGAAGAGAATTAAGCTCTAGCCTCCTCTGTTGGATGGCAGCCTTCTTCTGTTTACTGTGCACCCACGGAAGGCCTTAACCAGGGGCCCGGCCACAATCTATTTTGTGAAGAACCTCAAGTTTTACTCTTCAGCTCAAAAATATCTGAGTTCAGGTTCAGCTTCCCACAGGACCATTATGTCAAACATTTCATAGTCTATTTCAGGCTTTCAGAGTTCTCAAATCCTTTGGCCACCTAATGAGAAGGAAGGACTCACTGGAGAAGAGCCGGATGCTGGGAAAGGTTGAGGGCAAGAGAAGAAGGGGACGACGGAGAACGGGGTGGCTGGATGGAGTCACTGAAGCAGGAGGCGTGAGCCTAAATGGACTCCAGAAGATGGTAGAGGACAGGAAGCCCTGGAGCAGGGGTGTCAAATTCAATTTCATTGAGGGCCGCATCAGCATTGCGGTTGCCCTCAAGGAGCCAGGTGGGTATGGCCAGGGTGGGCGTGGCCTACTGGGTGGGCATGGCTAGACTGTGTATGGCCTACTGGGTGGGCATGGCCAGCTCTACATGGGGGCCTGGGCAGGAGTGGGACAGATCTGAGGGTCTCTGGCAGAAGGAGGGTCTCTGGGCCAGGGCCAAAACAGTGGGGGCCGTTCCTTCATGGTTTCCAGGATGGCTTTGTGGGCCACATGAAACCACTTCACAGGCCGGATCCGGCCTCCGGGCCTTGTGTTTGACATGTCTGACCTGGAGAAACGTTGTCCATGGCGTCACGATGGGTCGGACACGACTTCGCAGCTAACAACAACAACAAGACTACAGTTCTCAGAATTCCCCAGCAGGCCATGGGGAATTCTGGGAGTTGAAGGCCACACATCTTAAAGTTGCCATGGTTGGACTCCCATGCTCTAAGAAGTTTAAGCCTACGTCTATGGACATAAAAGGAGAGGAAAATCTTTACTTTCCCCCATTTTTGCTAAGAAGATAAATCTGGGTGAAACCCAACCTCTGTTGCCTCTGCTCCCTTCTCACATTCTCTGTGACCTACCAGCAATGTGAGAATGACTCACACCATGCTTGTAGCAAGACCATCCCTTTTGAAACACCTCTATTGTAAGAGTGGCTCTTAAAAGCATGAAGAATAAGGGAAGAGTCTGTCTGGACACCTGTATTGTTTTCATGGATCCTAGCTCCTAGCTAGGCCTGCAGTTAAACATCTCAAATGATGAAGCATCCATGAGAGAAGTAATGGTGTTACTTCTGATGGCATTTGGAAAGTTTTCTATACAGTATGAGATAATTCATTTAATCTGCAGTAACAGGAGGCCGATTCATGTAAGCAGCAGAGTTTGCCATGGAACAAATGATTTTATCAAGGAATATTGAGGTTGTTTTTTTTTTCCTATCCGGCTTCCTTTTGTGGAAAACCCACCTTAGGAGTTTATTCCTTTTTAGGAGATGGAGGATTGGCAGCTCTGGTTTGTTTTTTCTGGACTTGGTTTGAGAGCCAGCAGTAGCTTCATGGGTGACTTGCACTCTTTTTTCTCCTGGAAGCCGTAAGATCTCCGGGACTTGATAAAGCTTACTAGCCTTTGTGTTTTCTCTGATCAGGATCAGCTCTCTGCTGCTGAGTTTCTTGATTTCACTTTGGAAACTAGGCTGGAATTTTATCTGGCTGAGGAAGATCAGATTTACAGTGATTGGGAGGATAAACTCTACCAAGATCGCACTGAGATACAGCTAGTGGCCAGCAAAGCCCCTTTGCTAATTTGCTGCACTTATGCAGACAGCAAGAAGATTAAAAGCTTTGATCTCACCGCACCCTTTGCATGACAGGCCCTTGCGAGAGGGCTCCATATTATTTATGCGCAGTTGTCAAGGATAAGTAGAAAGCAGTTTGGGGCTCTTACTAAAGGTTTTGGCAAAATGGCTCCAGAGTCAAAAATGTGTCAGAATTTAACTTTTCAATTCATCCTCTGCTGACTTTCTTAGCCTGAGAAAGTGTGCGCCCATCACCAACAAACAGAGGTGCTCTTAAGACTATCTGCAGTTCCCACAGATGGAAACCAGAAAGGTTTTCAGAAACACTGTTTATCTTCTAACATTGGCTGTGTGAGCAACAGGTTAGATTAATTGGGCAGGTTGGTGTAAAAAGAGAAGCAGATTTGGATGGTATTGTCTGTTAAAAGCTAAACTATTGGAAGAATCAGAAACTCATGTTTCTTCTCCAAGAATGCAACGAGGCCGCTAACTCCTTCTGCCTTGCCTGGAGTAGCCTCAGACATACGTGTGAAATTTAGTCTGGAAATATGAATTTTGACTTTTTTGAGGGAAGGTTGTCTGACTGCCTGGAGACAGAGCAAAGTTCAGGTTCAGCTCATAACAATGCATTCTTGGAAAACAGTAATATGCTTCATAATGGTTTACCTTTAAACCTCTAGCAACTGAAAGCTATATTAACTGTAAATGTCAGACATGAAGAATCAAAATAACACATTAGACTCCGTTCAGCTAGTTTGTTGTCATGCTGCTACACAAGAACCTGGTCAGCTAACAGCGCTAAATTGGTGCTAGATAAAAGTCAGTGAAATTCAAGAGGGGTTGGACAGACCATTTGTGGGAATGTAAGTACTCCAGGCTGATCACTGTTTTGACTCCACACCCAGCTCTGCCTGCTCTCCTCCTACAGTAGATGTTATCCTAGCAGTTATATCAGAAGACAGGAAAGACTTCCCTAAACTTAGTTTTCTTCAGATGGCCTAGGCTTCAGATCCTGCCATATGAAAATTACAGGAGAGAGAGGGGAAGCTCTCAGGCCTTCCAAGGACCAAGTGGACATCTTCCCCAGCAATATCTGGAGGTGCTGGTGAGCGGTTCTGAAGTTGGGATCCTCCAGAGCAGTGCTGGCCTTAACCCGCATTGTTCCTGAAGAGAACAAAGTTAGCCTTCACCCCTAAGGTAGACCCAGTTTTCTGGACGAGCTCCATCATTTAAAGATTGCTCTTTATTTTTATTTATTTTTTATTTTAATTCCATTTATATCCCGCCCTTCTCCGAAGACTCAGGGCGGCTTACAAGCTTAGCAGTAGCTCTTCCCTTCAGTTGGGTATCACCTTGAGTGAACAGTTCCCCAGTTCCTTGTGTATACTCACATAGGTGGAGACACTTTTTCCCCCCTCTGGCTGGGAAAGATGATAAAGCACTGAAGATGCCTTCCCAGCTCAACATGGCCTGTATCAGAAGAAGCATACAATTCTTGTGTTTGCTAGAAACCAAACCTTTCATAAATAGCAGGCAGAGTATAGAAGGGTTTACTCGAGAAAGAAGCTCAAACCCTAGAAAGTTGTTCCGCAGTCAGAAACATTTCATAAAAGCTGTCCCGTGTCTTGATCCCTTCAAAATTACTCTTCCGCCAAGCATTTTGCTTAGCAGCCTTGATTCAGCAAATATTTTTTATTTACAGAGGAGATTTAAACCCCTTTGCTCCAGAACATTATTTTAAGAATGAAAAAAGGCTTAATTTTACCCTAACGAACTACTGGTGAGGCAGAAGCAGGAGACAAACCATCCCCTTTTTGCTATAATATCAGTGTTTAAAATGGCCACTTTCATGGGGGTCATCTAGAAATGCCCACCCAAGTCCTTTTTTACTTTGTTTGAATGACAGCATTGTCATTGCTAAGAAGACTAATGGGTGGGCACAAATCTCTTAAAATCTATTTCCTCGCAGAGTGGATGGGTTGGGTTGGGACTGCCTCTCCCAAAATTGCCAGATGAGAGTTGTAGTGCCAACATGCTTGAAGAGAACC
Organism: Vipera berus; assembly: GCF_964194415.1. Taxonomy (NCBI): domain Eukaryota; kingdom Metazoa; phylum Chordata; class Lepidosauria; order Squamata; family Viperidae; genus Vipera; species Vipera berus. The sequence continues at coordinate 1,761,773 of NC_138213.1, read as the reverse complement.
AATTTTGACTTCTCAGCTGCAGACCAATCTTCAGATTTTGCAGGGTGGGTTGTTTTTATAACCTTAACACTCTCCCCCCCCCCCCCCCCCAGTGTGGAAAGCTGGAGCAAATCGCTGGAGCAATAGCCGGGCTATAGTTTTAATTGATACTAAATCGATGTTGCTGCTCTCTCTCTCTCTCTTTTTTAATGTGGAGCCGTAATAGTAAACATCTTCCAGAGTTGGTGGGAGACCAAACAAGGAATAAGAAAGAAAAAGCCCTCCTCAGCACTTAGGTGAAGACTGCAGTCCTAAGCAGGCTCCCTTCTCATTCTCTAAAATCAAAGTCACTTAGGAAGCAGGATGAGCTATAGATGCCAGCCTTCATCTCCTGCCACATGCAGTACTTCCCTCTTAGAAATGCCAGCCTGCTGCAAGCTGACAGATCCCATCCTTTCTAGTTCTTTAAACTTAAAAATAACGATTTATTTTAAAAAAAATCTCCCTGGGCACCGTACCCCTTTGGCCTGAGCCCTCGGCCTCCAAGGAAGGGAAGGGAAGATCGGCCGAGATCTGTGTTGGGGGAGGGGGAAGGGGGGAGGACTCTACCTTCTGCAGTTGCTGTACCTTTAAATGCAAGAAGCTGGAGCCGAGACGGGGGGGGGGCGATAGACAGAGATGCTGGGCTCCCTTCCCCTTAATAAGCCACCGCCCATCTAGTGGGGAGAAGAAGAGGGCGAGGGGACCCAAGTGAGTCGGGGGTCGCGGGCGCGGGCTGGAGCGATGCGAGGCGCTCCTCGCCCCTCCCCACTCGGAGCTCCAGGAAAGGAGCCCCCCCTTCCCCCCTCCCCCGCCGGTCTTCCGCCTCCCGCCTCTCTTCCTTCTGCCGCCCGGCTGGAGCCAGGGCCCCCTCCCCAAAGGACAGCCCTGAGCGCCGGCATGGGGGAGCTCTGCCTGCCAGCCCGCCCGAGCCGAAGCCAGTGAGCGTCGAGTCGCAGCGGGGCGGGGCGGCCGGGGGAGGCGTGGGGAGAGGATGGAAACGGCCCTTTGGGGGGCCGAGAGAGCGAGCGCGGGTGTGTGTGTGTGTGTGTGTGTCTGTGAGTGAGGGGGGGCGGCGGCGAGAGAGTGCGTGAGATCGAGGCGGTCGCAGCCACTGCATTGCCGCTGACCCGGCGGCTCTCTCGCGAACACGCCGCGGGCAAGATGCTGCTTTGCCCAGGACCCGCGGAGCCATTGTGCCAGCCCAGCAGCAGCAGCAGCAGCAGGTGGAAGGCGCCGGGGGGGCTGTGAGACCCTTTGTCTGGTCGGTGCCATTGCTTTCTCCCTGTCGCCCCCCCCTCCTCCTGCAAGTCCAGGAGTCCTCCTCCTCCTCCTATGTTGGCCGCTGGCCTTGGCCCGCGCCCCCTCCCCTCTCCGGCTGCTGCCCGGGGCCGCTCGGAAGGACCCCCAGCGGCGCCCCGCCCGGCCCCCTTGCTGCTCCGCGGGCCCAGGAGGGCTCTCTTCCCCCCGGCGGTAAGGCAGGAGGAGACGGATCCGGAACCGCTCGCCCCCCTCCCGCCTTTGGAGGGGATGTGCCAGCGGCCAAGCCCGGCTCCCTCGGCGGCTCTCGGCGTTTGGTGCAGCGTTTAAGGGGGCGTTTTTTTGTTTTTTTGTCGCTCCGGCTTTCGCCTCCCCCCCCCCGCCCCACCTTTTTGAGAATTTGCGAACTGCGTTACATGCATGTCCAGTGGGGGAAGGTTTAATTTTGACGATGGAGGGTCCTACTGTGGAGGTTGGGAGGACGGCAAGGCTCACGGCCACGGCATCTGCACCGGCCCGAAGGGGCAAGGCGAGTACGCGGGCTCCTGGAGCCACGGCTTCGAAGTGCTGGGCATCTACACCTGGCCCAGCGGGAACACCTATCAGGGCACCTGGGCGCAAGGGAAGCGCCACGGCATCGGCGTGGAGAGCAAAGGGAAGTGGGTGTACCGAGGCGAATGGACTCACGGGTTTAAGGGACGCTACGGAGTGCGCGAGTGCACCGGCAACGGGGCCAAGTACGAAGGCACCTGGAGCAACGGACTGCAGGACGGCTACGGGACGGAGACCTACTCGGATGGAGGTAAGCGGCGGCGGCTTCCCCGCCTTCTCCTCCCGGCTCGAAGCGCACCACGTCGCCCTTTTAGATGCACCTGCTCGGTGGGGATGTGAAATGCGGTCTCCGGCCCTGCCCTGCGTTGCTGCCCGGGTCCAGTCCTTGAAGTTCAGCCGGCGCCTGAATTAAATCTTGCTGGCTGCAAGGAAGGCCTTTTTCCAAGCCGGGTTTGCGGGCTGGAGACTGGCTCGGAGCCCTCCTCGTTCAGCTAAGAGAATCTCTGTCTCTCCACCTAGCCCAGGACTGATTAGGCATAAACAAGACGGGCAGGTAAAGGGCTTTTGTTGTGTGTGTGTGTGTGCAAAGGGTTCCCCTTCCAGGTTCTAAAAAGGCTCCAGGATCCTGGGTGGGAGAGGGGAAAGGAGGTCGCCTGGAGAGGAATTGCAGTCAGAAAAATGGCAGGCTTCCCTTGCTACTGTGAGTCTGGGGCATTTTGGAAAGGGCTGGCACAAAATCCGCCCAAGGGATAGGTGGCGTCTGTTTAATATTATGAGATTTGCTCAGGAAAAGCCTCTCTGTGGATTAGGTCTTCTGGACCAGACCTGGGTGTCTGCCGTGTTTTGTTCCTCCTGTTCAGCATCTACCTCATGAAACAACCGTTTATGAAAGACAGGCTGGGCCTCCATTCACCGCATCACTAACCTTACAGGATACGATGAGGAGGGGTAAAATCTTGCCCTAGAAAACCCCTGCCTTGGCCAGACATTTCTCTCCAGGGTCAAACTCTATTGCCAACTCTTTTCATTTTTTAATTTCCCTCCAAGCCTGGCGCTCTACACCGTGGGTCTGCAGTTAATTTGATAACTGGTTGCAATTCACAGAAGATTCTTCTTGATGCGAATGTGTGGCTGAATGTCTGTGGAGCACCCAGAGGCCGATAGGAACATCTGTTTCTTGGCTTCGGGAAGAAGCTTCAGGGGTTATTGCAGGAGGAAGGTGGAGATGTGGACTAAGTGGAAGCAAAATTAGCAAAGGCCAATGGAAGAGAGAAAACCATGAGGACTAGTGTAAGATTAAGGTCTCGCACAGAGCAGCTTTCCTTTGGAACGGTCTGAATCACTCCATCTCTGGTTAAGTGGCTGTTTCCTCTGCTAACCTTTCGGTGTGCAGGCGCCAGGCCTACTTACCCCATCCCTGGAGGAAAGCAGCCGGGGCGCCTTTGGTCTTAATGTCCTGTATCTGCCTCTAAAACACCATTCTTCCTTTTCCTCTCTGCCCCCCCCTCTCTCTGGCATGCCTGCTTTAGAGCGCTGTTCCACCCAATACATTCTCTGCTTCTCAAAGGCCCTGAGGGAAGAGATCAGGAAAGGAAAGGCCAAAGGGAAAATTTATTTCTGTGAAATAGAATTTGCTGATTGGAAGCAAAGAGGGGAGGGCAGGAACTGAGCAAACTTTATTTGATTTTTACAAGGCAGGTGGCTCAGTCTGGGAATCTGTTTTGTGAACCACTTGCAAGGAAGCAAGGGAGGGAAGCCGAACGGGATACACACACTCTGTCTTTTGCTGTATTTACCTGGCTTATGTTATCCCCTTCTCCCTCCAGAAAGCTTCATTCTCGGTGCCCAGGTTTCTCTGAACTCAGGGCTGAAGCTCAATCTGCATTTAATATCTCAGAGTGAATCCTCTAAAACTGCCCTTCCTGATCTGGTGCCCTGAAGGAACGTTTGGAGTGCAATGTCTGGGATTTCTTTCCGCCCGGTGGGTTGCCAGGCTTAGGAATCTTAGTTCCTGTGTAGAAGAAGGCAGATGGGTGGAAAGTGTTCTTGGCCTACCCATGCCTTTACGCAAAAGCCATGCAGGCAAGATGGTACAGTACTGCAGTGCTGCAATCCCCAATGAAACCTGAGAAAAAAATGCATATATTCAACCAAAGAAGAGATAAGTGTGCAGAGCTTCCCTAACCTCGATGGGGCGGCCTGCTTTAGACTCTGAAAGAATCGAAGAAACAAACCTCAGACTGATGGTGAAAATTGACTCTGGGGATTTGGAAAAATTCTACCCAACCCCACGGAGAGCTAGTTTGTGGAGAACATTTAGGGTATGCAGTGGTTCTGATCTCACTGGTGGTCAGCCTGGAAAGGGGGCTGCACAGAGCCCTCAAATTTATGTCCCACTCGACTTCTCATCTTTCCTCATTTGTTTTGTTTATTTTCATGACGGTAACAAGGAAAAACAACCCATTTGAATTGTTGGAAAGTGCCAGAGAGTTCCCACTGAGCATTGACATCTCTCTTGCTCAGAGCCTTTTCTCTATGCCTCCTGAGAGTGACTTAGCAAATCTCCTACCTCTGGACAAAAGCATTCCAGATGTATGAGGGGTAATTGCATTATACTGGGAAAGAATGGCTCCCCAGCTGCCATTAAGAATGGAGGCACTGTTGGAAATTAAGATTCCTGTAGCTCCTCAACCCATCTGCTGGGAGCCCTGTTGCTTCCTGGGATGTCAGAAATAATCTACCATATGCCATTTTAAAAAAAAAAACCACAGACAGACATCAGTCTAATAAGCAGGTCCACCTTGCTGAGGATTTAGTAATATTAAAATAAAAGCTGTCATGTCTTAACCCAAAAGTCTAGGACTGGGGTCTTCAAACCTGGCCCTTTTATGACTTGTGGACTTCAACTCCCAGAATTCCTCAGCCAGGCACGGGCCAGGTTTGACGACCCCTGGTCTAGGAGATAGACCTACCAGCAAACCCCATCCAGAGGCCTTCACTTTATTATCAAACCATGAGGGACTGAAGCCCCACCATGTCCCTTAACTTGCTGTTGGAATAAAGTCTCCAAACAGCTCTGTGTTCCCCAGTGGATGTGGGAAAACCTTACAGTCAGGTGGTTTGTATCTTGGAATTCCCACACAGCAATCCCCAATCTTTGGGCATTCGTTTCAGTGTTACCATATGCCCCAGTACCCAGCCTTTTCAGGGATGCGGTGTTTGATTTGGGTTTCAGAAACAACATGGATTACTCTCCTGGAAATGCATAGGAGAAGTCCCAGCTGTAGGTTCTTTCTGGGGCATCAGTCTAACACAGCTCAGGCCTCTCCTCCCCCCCCACCCACTGCCCCCCTCTTTTCCAGGGACAACCCATCCAATTTCTGGATCTCATGGTATTTACTTTCACTCAAGCTCGTTCTGTGTGAAGCTTGTACATAATATCCCATCCTCCCACTGACTCTTCAGGAGAAAACAGGATGGTTTTGTAGGCCCACTTCCTTGTGTGTAGATAAAAGGTTGACTTTGTGACCCCCCCCTCCCTCCCTCCCTCCCTCCCTCTTCCTTGTTTCTAGGCATTTCTGGAAGTGCCATTTCTATCTTTAAAAGTGGGCCTACATCAACCCAAAGTCAATTTTCATATTTCCAGGACACACATCTTTGGAGAAGCCCAAACAATAAGAGAGGAAGTGAAGGAGAGCCGGTCTCCATTTATAGGCCTCAGAATTACAGTCTCTTTTATTTTATTTTATTTTTTATTTTTAAAAAAGCCTTCAGTTTGTGTGTCCTCACAATCTCTATTTTAGCTGCTTTATATTAGGAAGTTCAGCGTAGCTGGCAGAACAATACCCGGAGAGCCCCACTCCTGGAAATGATAAAACAAGGCTGTAGTAATTGAGTCAGGCAGATGCAAGTGATTCAGATTAACTGAGCCGGATCCCCAGAATATTTAAAGCAACTTCAGCTGAATGTCCATCAATGTGAGCTTTTAACAACAGGCTTGTCACAGTATTTGCTTCTTTCTCCTTGAAATCCTTTTGATGTCTCAGGACCTTGGAGAGCACCTAACTCCAGTCACACTGAAAGGATGTGCCTTAAGTAAGCATTTTTGCCAGGACAGCAACAGTACACTTACAACCACAGCTGAGCCCAAAATTTCTGTGGCTAAGCATGACAGTTGTTAAGTGAGTTTGTCCCACTTTATGACCTTTCTTGCCCCAGTTGTTGAATCACTGCAGCTGTTAAGTTAGTAACTTGGTTGTTAAGTGAGTCCGGCTTCCCCGTTGACTGCTTGTCAGACCGTCCTAAAAGGAGGTCACGTGTCTTCAGGACTTTGCAATCATCATAAATACAAGCCAGTTGCCAAGCATCCAAATTTTGATCACGTGACTAAGAGGATGCTGCAACGGTCGTAAGTACGAAAAATGCTCACCTTTTTTCAGTGCCGTTGTAAGTTTGAATGGTCACTAAATGAGCTGTTTGTTGTAAGTCGAGGCCTGCCTGTACTTTCTCCACTTTTTTAAACCTCCCTTTCTGAAATGGATGGCGGGTGAAGGCCAGGATGTTTGGCGTGCTGGGACTGTGATTCTCCAGCATCCTAGCCAGCCTGGCCTTTCTCCTCTTTGGCTGCCGACCCCAGGAGTTGCAGTCCCAACTCACAGCATCAAGATGTGGGAGCTGCTCTCTTTTCAACCCTGTGTGAAGCTCTGGCACATCCAGCTGTGGAGACAGTTGCAACTCTATGTCGAGAGGTCTACGAGGTGTCCTTTAATCCCTTGCCGTCCTTCCTTGGGCCCTGGAGGTCCAGAGAAGAGCAAGCATGGGACAAATCTGAAGCAAGCAGTCAACGGGGAAGCCAGATTCACTTAACAACCCAGTTACTAACTTAACAGCTGCAGTGAGGTGGAGGAGCTACAGGGGTTCCTCCGGTGCTTCTTTGTAGGTGGTAGAACGGGCAGTTTGTGCGATTGTTGGTGGGCCAGCATAAATGACTGCACTGAAAGTTGCAAGGGTCCCTCCTTTGTGTCGGAAGATTTGGTGCGTGACAGCTTGGGAGCAGAGTCCACGCTCTGCAGACCATACATAAACCTTTCAGGGGAAGATACGGCATGGGATGTGGTGTCCCAATGGCTGAAGCTGGGCAAAAAATTAAATTTGATTAAGGTGAAAGTCAGTTTAAAATGCTAAGAAGACTGCCCTTGGATTTAATTCCTCCCACTCCCAGTCACGCTCAAATATTGCAGTCCAGGATTCCTGGTAGGAATCCCCAGTGCTACACTGGGGAAGATTCTTGCCAGTGACATCCAGTTTTCTTCTTCTTGTCTCTCGGCTTTGTTTTTCAGGAGGGCAGCAGTACAGTAAAAGCGGTGCAAGTTTTTAATGTAAATCGGTGTTTTCCAACTTTGGCAACTGTAAGATGTGTGGACTTCAACTCCCAGAATCCCCAGACAATTGGAAGTTCGAGGAGTGTTTGGGAAAGGATGGTCTGCGAGAAGCACTTGTCTCTCTCACCATCCCTCTCTGTATTTCGAGGCTTCTGCAGAGATTAAGAGCTTAGTTTAACTGAGAAATGGGGCAAGATTACAGAGTTTATGATGAGGATTACTGAATTTGATGATTGGCAAAGAGAAAGAGGGTGAGAGAGGGAGAGAGAAAAAAATTAGGCAGATTCTCCTGTACTTTGTACAGGAAGCATATTAGAATTGATTAGCTCAATGGATTGAGAAGCTTTCAGCACTCTGCCTGCTTGAGATCCAGCGTAGAACGGGAAGCCTTGCTCACTTCACAACTGGAAGAGGACCAGCAGACAGAGCAGAGTCAGTACAGGCAGTGCTTGACGTACAACAGTTGTTGAGAGACTTTTTGAGGTTACAGCGGCACTGAAAACAGCGGCTAATGAACCTTTTTCACACTTAACAATCGTCGTAGCATCCCCAAGGTCACCTGATCACAATTCAAGGCGTGTGATCCCTTTTGCAACCTTCTGACAAGCAAAGGCCATGGGGAAGCCAGATTCCCTTAGCAACCCTGTTACTAACTTAACGATGGCACGGCTTCACTTAACAACTGGGGCAAGAAAGGTCATAAAATGGGTCAAAACTCACTGGGTTGTCTCACTTAGCAACAGAAAATTTGGGTCATTATTGTTATCGTAAGTGGAGGACTATCTGTACTCACCTGCCACGTAGGCTTATTACTCTTGCCAGAAAGAACCGCAGACATAATTTGAGAATCAACGCTGGGTTTCAGCAGGCTGGAGCCCCACTTCCTCTCTTCCGCCAAGAGCTGCCGTGAGGTTCTGGTGCTCGGCTGGCCCACGTGGCCGTGGCCTTCCCCTCGGGCACCCGGGGCTCCTGGGACTCCGTGCCTTCTGCCCTCTAAGCAACCCGCTTCCGTAGTATTGCCATAGATACAGCTCGCTCGGGCTCAGCTGCTCCTGAATCATTCTGGCGACGCCTGCCTGGATCGCCCACACGGCTGCCGTGGCAGAGAGAAGATCCGCTTGCTGCTCTCCCTCTCCTGCCGGGGGGGGGTACAGGGAGTCCTCCACTTGTAACAGTTCATTTAGTGACTGTTGGAAGTAAGGGCACTGGGAAAAGTGAGTTATGACCATTTTTCACACCTACAACTGTTGCAGCATCCCCAGGGTCATGTGACCAAAATTCAGATGCTCGGCAACCGACTCATATTTATGATAGGCACAGAGTCCCTGTGTGTGTGTGTGTGTGTGTGTGTGTGTGTTGTGTTGTGTTGTGTTGTGATCCTCTTTTGCGACCTTCCGACAAAGTCAATGGGGAAGCCAGATTCTGTTAACAACTGTATTATTGTACTAACTTAACAGCTGCAGGGATTCACTTAACAACTGTGGCAAGAAAGGTCATAAGACAGGGCAAAACTCACTTAACTGTCTCAGCAGCAGAAACTTTGGGCTCCGTTGTGGTTGTAAGTCGAGGACTACCTGTACTGGTGGAAGAACCATTCCAGTTCATAGCAAGCAGTGAGGAAGTACCCAAAGGACGATCGCTTGGGTCTGGAAGGTCCTCCAACCCAGCTGAGACTCCCATCTTTTCACTAGACCACCCAGTGCCCAACAAGGGCTTGTTGCACAAACTTGGTTACCATGTGGAAGCTTGTCTGTTAAGCCACAGGAGGTCTCGGCTTCGATTGAACAAGAAGAACTAGTGACTGCTTTTGAGGCATGGCCATCTGTGTGTGGATGGGGGCAAGTGATGGCGTATCTTTTGTGATTGTACAATGAGGTCAGGATCTGCAAAAGATGCCACGATATTTGCCTGGGGGCTCCATCAGTGTGCACAGGAGAGGGATGAGGAGGGCCTGGTCAGCTGTCCTTCACTTCCTTTCATAAATGGCCACTCAAGAAAATCAATTCCTGGTTTGGAACTGAAGGGAGTTCCTTGTAGTTTGGGTAGTATTTGCCCAGCTTTATTTACAACACAGTTTCTCAACCACAGCAACTTTTAAGGTGTGTGGACTTCAACTCCCAGAATCCCCAGCCACGATGGGTACAGTGATGTCCAAAGGGGTTTCAACTCTCATAATGTCCTAGCCTTAGTTTCCACCTTAACCTTGAGACTATTTGTCAAAGCAGATCTTTCAGATCAAGTCTCGTGCAGGAAATCAAATGAAAAATAAATGACCTTGTCTAAAGGGAAGATGCTAGACCGACAGACTCAGGAAAAAGAGGGGGGATAATCCATAGTCAAAGGCCAACTTAACTTCACCATGGACAACACTGGGTGGTTCAGTTCCATGATCAAATCCCATCTCCCATCAGAGGAGAAACTTCCTGGCCAATCATGAGCAGGAAGGTGTCTTCAGCCTCAAAATCCTTGCCTCGTGAATGAATCCAGCCGTGTCCTCACGGGCTGTGGCAAAAAAAAAAAAGAACAGGTGGCTCTTCTAGTGCTACGAAAATAGAATCTGTGATTACTGAGTTCAGAAGCACCTCCAAACAGGCCTTAAAATCACATGCCACGTTCTGAAACCTGGACTGTACTTAGTGGGATTCTACCCAACTCGTCCTCGTAGAAATGGATGAAAACAAGCCTTTTCTTTCTCTCTGGAGGGTACAAAGCAGTGAGCTACACGTGTTTCAGGAAACAAAGAAAATGCTGGAAGAATATTGTCTTTTTAAGTACAGTATATTGCAGGAGACTACATGAAGTGGGATTTTTTCCTGATCCAGCTTCCAAGACCATTAAAGAAGGTTGCAGAAAAGCCCTCCCTGATAGCTACTCCTTCCTTCCTTCCTTCCTTCCTTCCTTCCTTCCTTCCTTCCTTCCTTCCCTCCCTCCCTCCCTCCCTCCCTCCCTCCCTCCCTCCCTCCCTCCCTCCATTAGCAGTGCTTGAAAGTGAATGTCAGTCCTTGAGTAGTAATTAAATGGCACCACACAAACATTCACACTCACACAGAATATTAGCTAAGCGTGGGAAGAACAAATAGGAACAATAAGATTTGCGGGACTAAAAAGTTTAAAAATAATTAAGGAGAATATACCCCCGCATGCATGCGCGCGCACACACGCACATACACAGGACCTATGGGTGTTATGGTAGATGGCAAGCCTGGCTCTTGCCATATCTGCTTGCTATGCAGAGAGAGAGAGAGAGAGGGAGAGCATGCATGTGCATATTTTAACCTCATCTACTTTCCAACAGCTAGCAAGCGCACAGCAAGTGCCCACCCAGTCCTTTTCCAGCCAAGGTCTCCTACATCTGCAATGCTTCTCAACTGCCGCTTTTCACATAAAGAAGGCTGACTTCCCCATCCACCATTGGGGAAGATTGAAGTTCTGCTAGATTGGTTTGTGCTGCACTCAACAACATTTCAAGCCAGTCTCTCCTGCCATTTTTTTCCTGGCATTCTTTTTCCCCTGGGCTCGCCCTGCTTCAGGATCCTGGCTTGCTCAGCAACCCAGTGCCTGTGATTTCTTTTTCGTGTTCATGAGGGCGTCTGAAGTTCTTCCTCAGCTCCCCGAGAAACATTCTCCATAGTTCTTCAGATACTGTCTTCCTTTACTGCCACAGTGTCCTCCTTCTTCGCTCCAGGTTCTCTCTTTAATCCTCTCCCACTTATTCCAGGCAGAGAGGAGCTGTGCCAACACCTCTGCCTTCGGCGGGAGTCTCCCTGGCGCCTGCTGCCCGCCAGCCTCTGGAGGAAGAGAATTCAGTGGGCTGGCCTTGTTCAAAGGACTAGGTGCCAAGGATATCCCCACCCACTCCCTTTCCGTGCCAGGCCAGGTAGCGAGTCACCTGGAATGGAAGTGAAGCAGCTAAAAGGAAGGGTAGGAAGAGAAGATAAACGAGACACTCATAATTGTGCTCTTCTCATACATGGCGACCCAAGAAGGGGATAGAGGGTAGTGTATTGGGCCACTGAGTCACAGGAGAAGAGCCTGGATCTCAGGCCATAGAGCAGGCATGTCAAACACGTGACATCACGTGACATATCGTGATTTTTTTCCCCATTGCCAGCAATGGGGAGGATGCAGTTTCATCGTGATGCATCCGGCCCATGGACCGGCAGTTTGACATGCCTGCCATAGAGATTCCATTCTGACTGGCCTCATCCAACCCCACCCACTATCAAGCCACATTTTGGCTAAGGGTGTTGTGCGATCATGGACAACAACTGGGGACTCAGCTCTGTTTATGATCACAGTTCTTGATTAGTCTTCAGTGCCTCAGCATTCAGTACCTCTTCTTGGTGCATTAGTTACCTATCTGTTGCTTCTCTTCCTTGCTCCATTTGAATTAGCCATCCGTGGCTCTTATTTATTTATTAAATTTACATGCCACCCATCAAAACAGAAACAAAGAAAGACAATACAGTGATTTCATATATGATCCGCTTTCTCTGGATCAGCGATGGCATGTTGGTGCTCCTTATGTTGGTCAGTGTGGAGGCCCAACATTTTCCCCACTTCCTGGGGAATTGCTGGGAGCTTGAGTCAATAATTTTGAGAAAAGCTACATATTCCTCCCCACCTGCTTAAGTACACCTGGGAGCCAAGTGCTTCTGACAAATGAATTTGCCCAACACAGAAAGCCTTATGAGAAATGCTTGTTTTGGGCTTAACATGCTTGTAAACCCAACCATTGTGGGCCCTTTCTAAAACAAATGTACCACAAGAATACGGAATAAGCTGTGGCTTATTCATCCAAACCTTGGTGAGGCAACCATGATGAGTGAACCAATTTCTGAGACTTCCTTACAATATTTCCATCTAAGAAGGGCCTTTCCTGAGGCTAATTGATAGTTTCCTGCTGAGTCCTTGGTGCTTCTTGATCCTTCTCTTCTATTGATAGTTTCCTGTTTAAAGACTCGGCTTGGTTTGTCCTTTCCCTGACCAGCATTTGGGGATTATCCCTAAATTACCCTTTCATTAATCAGCTTTTATCTCTTCATCATCCACACGGAGGGAAGAGGAACACTGTGTCATTAACATTTTTCAACTGGATGCACCTAGATCTTCTTTCTCTTATAGTGAAATTATATATTATCTACATTACCCAGGCTTTCAAGCTGAAGAAACAAAAGTCTGCTTTGTGATTGTTTTTACTAGGGAAAGTGAGCTACAAGTCCCAGGGCCTTAATTTTCCAGAAAAATAGATTGCCAAGTAAGGTCGCAGGTTTTGGGATCCATGAAAGTGCAACAGATGTTGTTATTTCATCTCTTGTTATTTGCTAGGGAATAGGAAGAGACAATGTAGGATTTTCTGCCTTTGGGAAGCTTGATTGGATGAAGATAAACAGAAGTGCCCAGGGAGCCGTTGCCAGCAAACTGCATTGTCCCATCCCTGATAAATAAATGTAACTGCAAGTCATAGTAGAAATTTACCTATCCAGACCTGACTGCTTGTTCATTGCTGGAATTAATGTTTTGCAAGTTCACAAAATAGTCACATGCCAGATTTCAAAAACAGCACAATAAGGAATAGCATAGGAAATGCTGGAATACAACAATTAAGGGGGAAAAAAATCTAAGGATTCCCTGTCATAAATAAGGAAAGGAAAGGGGAGGGGAGGGGAGGGGAGGGGAGGAAGGAAGGAAGGAAGGAAGGAAGGAAGGAAGGAAGGAAGGAAGGAAGGAAGGAAGGAAGGAAGGAAGGAAGGAAGGAAGGAAGGAAAAGTGAGATGAGCAAAAGCTGGATCAGAACTATTTGGATTTGGTGACTCTTAGCTCAGGTATCAGGAACAGAAGAGAACGCAGTAGCCAGGATAACAGTGTTGATGGGTTGAGGTATCAAGCAGCAGGGGCCAATGAGCAAAGAGATTGAATGATGAGATCGGTCTCCTTCCGGAACTGTGCACATGTTCATCCTTCCTGGGATGTTGGATGACTGCTTTTGCAGCACTGTCCTCACATGACGCTTCAGCCCAGGGAGAGGTCATGGTGAAAACCAGCCTCCTATGCTGCAATCACAGTTGATGAGACAAATCACGTTAAAAAAAAGTCATGACTTGATCCAGAATTTGCTGGAAGACTGACTGTCAAAAATATATGTGTAAGCTGGGCTGAGGTGCTCCTTGGAGACGAACAGGATGTAAACATGATGAAGAACTTCCAAGATGTTTGTTGGTAAGCAGATGCTAGGAGGTGCAGAGTACTGACCCCTCCTGGAACTGCTCTGCAGTAGGTTTTCAGCAACAGAGCCCTGGCACAACCCCCCTCTCGCCCACCCACAGCCACCTGTCAAGAGCTTCATCCCACGTTCTGGTGGCAAATTATTTTGGCTTCGCTTGCTGAGCTGAGTTGCCCTCCCCCACTCCCAACCTGCACAAGGAATCTCAGTCTCTTCCAGAAATGGAAGTTTGGACAAAATTCTTCTCCCCAACTGGAGAAAAGGTAGCTGAGGGGTCCTTGGTGCTCTCTAAGCTTGGTTGCTTTTCTTGCGTTTCATTACCCAAACTAGGTAACATCATCAGTGCTAGTTTTAAAAAGCAGCTGCTTTTAAAACATATTGTGAACTCAAATGTAATGGACCGTCCTGAAGTTTGTGGGGCGAGTATATGCATGGCCCCGCATCACCCACGCCACCACGCACGACGGTGGCTGAGAAGGCTTTGTTGTGACCAGCCTGCTAACTCTGTTTTCTTTCCTTTCCCCCCTCTCGCTCGCAGGCACTTACCAAGGCCAGTGGGCCGGAGGGATGCGTCAGGGCTACGGTGTTCGGCAGAGTGTCCCATACGGCATGGCTGCGGTTATCCGGTCGCCACTAAGAACATCGATCAACTCTTTGCGTAGCGAACACACCAACGGCACGGCATTGCACCCCGATGTGTCCCCTGCTATGGCCGGGAGCCCCGCTGTCTCAAGGGGGGGATTTGTCCTGATGGCCCACAGCGACGCAGAGATCCTGAAGAGCAAGAAAAAGGGCATCTTCCGACGTTCCCTGTTGAGTGGCCTCAAGTTGCGTAAATCCGAATCCAAGAGCTCATTGGCCAGCCAGCGGAGCAAGCAGAGTTCCTTCCGAAGCGAGGCAGGCATGAGCACCGTGAGCTCCACCGCCAGCGATATCAACTCCACCATCAGCCTGGGAGAAGCCGAGACCGAGATCTCCATCATGGAGGACGACATTGACGCCACCACCACGGAGATTTACGTGGGTGAGTGGAAGAACGACAAGCGGTCCGGCTTCGGCATCAGCCAGCGCTCCGATGGTCTCAAGTACGAAGGGGAGTGGGCCACCAACAAGCGTCACGGCTACGGCTGCATGACCTTCCCCGACGGCACGAAGGAGGAGGGGAAGTATAAGCAGAACATTCTCGTGAGCGGCAAACGCAAGAACCTCATCCCCTTGAGGGCCAGCAAGATCCGCGAGAAGGTGGACCGGGCCATTGAGGCGGCTGAGCGTGCAGCCACCATCGCCAAGCAGAAAGCGGAGATTGCAGCTTCCAGGTAGGTCATTGGCAGTGACCTTGCGGGTTGACCAGCGAGGAGGAGGAGGAGGAAGGGATTTGCATTCTTGTGGTGAGTGTTTTTGAAGGCCTGAGTTTGGGATCCACTCTTTAGGACCTCCATAGGATCTGAGCCTGCAACACCTGGTGAAAAGTGCTGATGGAGAACGGGTGGAGTGGTGCTTCCAGTAAGTTGGAGAAGGCTGTAGATTTTCTGCTGAGTTGGTCAGTGTGCAGCCAGTAGCCTCCTTAGTCCTCTATGGCCGTCTATTGCAAACTGAACTCAGTTATGGAATTCAGCAGCCGTATCGTAATAGCATCTCTTCTCCTCAGCCAGGAGATGGAAAGTTAGCATGGGAACAGCAGCAGTTCCTTGAGTGGCATCTTCTAAATCAGAGCTTGGAATCCATCACAGTCCAGGAACAATTTGCTGGGTGGGCTTCTTTTTCCTTCGATACAATCACTGCCTGTGTTAAAACTTCCTTCTAGGCGTATCCTTTGCTTGCCACTCCCATCAATTAAAAACCAAGGTTTTATCTTTGGTGTTTTTCAGTGGCGCCATGGACCAAATTCTACAGAGCAAGAAGTATGCGGGCTGGCTACTTCTTGGGCAATTATTTTGCTCAGCATCCTGATCGGGAATAGATTGCTTAGCCTAAACTTGGGGTTTTGTAAAAATACAGGAGAGTATCTTGCACTGAGATCACCCACCCTCCGTCTCTTGCATTTGCCCTGCCTGGAGAAGTTGGGGCTCTCCTTCTCGGCTCAGGTCTGAAGACCCCAGGAGCAGATAAGCGATATAAAGGAGGCCGGGCTTCATCTTCCGCTTTTTTGAAAAAGCACGTAGGTGCTTTAGAGTGCAGATTCCATGGCGGATTTAGCACCACCAACTTAATTTCTTGTCCCAAGTCAGTGGGAAATTGTGCCATTGACAACATTTCAGCAATGCCATCACGGATGTTAATTTAGGGAGGCAGAAGAATGGCCATGCCTGGCTTACAGATGGACGACTGAATATTCCCAGTTCGGAGAGAAGACTTTCTGTTAGCACTTAACAGGCGGTGGTGTTAATAGCAATATTATCATGCATGACGGTTGTCAAAGCCTTTGGATGTGTGAATAAGTAAGAAAAGAAGTGGGGCCTCTCTCTTTGTGTGTAATTTATTTATTCACATTTCTGTATCATTCTGTGCACCAAAGAGATTCCACTTACTAGCACGTAAACGACTAGCACGCATGTGCAGGGGAACCTTTACCTTTACCTAATCTTATCTGGCCACCACAGGGCTTGGATGAATGGGATGCATATGTAAAGTTCTTCTCGTTCTAGACATCTGGGCTGAATGACTGAGAGAGAAGGTGCCCATTTACAGCTACCAGTAATAAAGAAAAGTTCTCTCAACTAGCGAATGAAATGTAGACACACCTTCTTCCTAGAGCAAGACTAAGATTAAGGCTAAAGTCATTGCCCTGGTTTGGTCAGAATCCATCCGAGGCCGCATGCAAGGAAGAAGCCCAAGACTCAGTTGAGATGATTAGAGAGGGAGTCAGAGTTTCAGGGAAAATAGTAGGATAGCCATCCCACCTTGATCTATTTTGGAGGGGAGAAGGAGAGTCCATGGACGCAGGCACTGAAATGGGATGGAGAACTTGGTAGCCATCTTCCAATACTTCCAGAGACGAGCGTGTATAAAGTGTTGTTTGCCAACCCCGAGAGACCGTAATAAATCTCCCAGCACTGCAAATGAATTGTGCTTCAAAAACACAATGCTCATCTTGCATTTGCTAATCCTCTTTCTGGCAGCTTCATAACAAGGACTCTGACATTTTCCTGGGCCGGTTTGGACATTCAGAAGACCCCAAGTGGATTGAATTGAGATACAAATACAATGGAGAATGAATTGTATGAATGGCACACACTGTAGAAAAGCTGGCATCTCTGGCTGGGTTACATCAGAAAGGCCTCAGGAGAGGCTCTGTCAGTCTGTCTGCCTTTAAGACTTGTGGACTTCAACCGCCATGCTGGCTGGGGAATTCTGGGAGCTGAAGCCCACAAGTCTTAATGATGCCACGTTTGGAGAACCCTGGTTTAAACCAAAGAAGTAAACCTCGAAGTTTAGTTGGCCACAGCCAATGTCTGTTGGGATGGCGGTTGGGGTCTTGTGGCACCTTAAAGAGGGCGAGACGAAGGCCTGCAGTTGTGGGCGAAGAAGAGGCTCAGGCCAGCTTTGGTTTTTGGGCAGACCCTCAGAAATGTGGTTTTCAAAGCTGCCACAATTTGAAAGGTTGGAGATGGGCACCTGCGGAAGGACAGCTTCCCAAACGGCAGATGTCCCCTGACAGATGATGCTCCGCTGGGGGAGGGCGCGGGGGTGTGTGTGTCTCTTCTCAGTGCATACAAGCCCAGCAGAGGAGGGGGTTGGAAAAGGGTCCATCTCCCACCCCCATTGAAATAAGCTGCTCTGCTTGCTGAGGCTCCTGTGCAGAGCTCCTCCTCTTCCTCCTCCCCCTCCCCCTCCGTCGCTGCTACAGAATACCAAAATAGCGCTGCAGGGTTTGCCCATCCTCAGCGCCAGGCCGTCGAGAAAAACCGGGTGGGTGGGGACGGCTGGGCAGCCTTTGCAGAACTGGGTTCGCTCTCCTGGTCCCTAGAATGAGGTGTGGGGTCCCGTGGGGTCCGGGGTCCGCCCTGCAGGGGGGTTCCCCCAAAGGCAGCCAAAGAGGCTGGGAGCGGGGCGAAGGAGGGAGCGTGTGGCGCAGAACGTTCTGTCCCTGCGCTCTCTGGGTGTTGTTCAACAACAAGGCCAGATGGAAGCCGGCAGAAGCGGAGCGGCAGCCGGTAGCGAGACAGCAAGGAGGCAGGCAGAGGCTCCGGTGATTCATCCTTTTTCGGAGAAGGAGGTCAAGGCGGGGAAAGGGAAAGGGCCAGCCGTGTGCAAGAGAGGGGAATTGTCATTCTTCCCCCCTTCCCCCCCACACCCTACATCTGGGACAAACCTCCTCCTCCCCACCCCCAGTCTTTCCTGCTGTCTCAGCCTCCCTCCACCCTATGCCCAGCTTGGCACAGACAAGGCCGCTTAGACCGCCTCCCCCTTATGGCGGGCCCTTGGCTACTAATCCTGCCAGTTTGGTTGCAGAGAGGAAGGACTGGTGGTCCCTGGGGGGGGAGGAGAAAGAGACTCCCTCCCTGAGGAGGAGGAGGAGGAGGAGGAGGAAGAGGAGAGGCTCAGATACTTTGGCTGGTTTCAGTCAAGAAGGCCCTTCATCTGTTTTGCTAGTGGGAGCCTCCAGGGCTCTAGGAATCTCCCCCGGGCTGGCATTCTGCAGAGGTTTTAACTGCAAACACCTGGAATCCTTTGCCACGCAGGGCAGGTTGCCCCTCCCTCGGGAAATTTTCAGAAAGTTGTAGTCAAACATCTATGACATAGGTAGACATGCACTGACTACTTCATCATCATCATCGTCATTACCACCACCACCATCATCATCATATTCTGAAAGATTGAGCATCCTGTGTATGTCCATGCGAATGGTAAAATAAATACGATGACAATATGAAAATAGGAACTATTAATGAGCTTTACGCAAATTAGCCAGGCCCCTTTTAGTTCAGGCTGTTCTGTGAAGTCATCCAAATGCTTGATTGATGGTTCCCTATTTCATGTCAATCCAGAAAGTTGAACTAAATCATGCTGTCCGTAATGCACCCTGCAATTAACAAACCTCTTCATAACACTGTGATCTATTGCGAAAGAGATTATTTTTGGGGGGCAAAATTGGAAAGATGGAAGAGGTAATCCAGACCGGATATAATGCTTAAGACGGATGGCTCAAGTGAAAGCAGGTGAAGGTCCGTCTGGTGCAAATGCATTTTGATTCCAGAACTGCTTTTGGACTGCGTAAATCATTTCTTCTTCCCCTCCCCCTTCTTCTTTCCTCCTTCCTTCTTGTCTTGCTGGAGACATAAACTACTTTTCCTGCAATTTGAAGAGCTATGTTCACTCCCTCAAGCTGCTTCTTTTCAGGCAGCATGGCAGAAGCATGTGTATTTCTGCATTTCTCCATTGTACTTCCTTCCTCCCTTCCTCCCTCTCTCCCTCTGGAAGGATTACAAATGTGGCACCTTCCAAATCAGGAATTCTGGGATGGGTCAAGCTCAGGCACTCTCCTTTGAGGAAAGTTGCTTTAGGGCAAAATTGGGGAGTGGAGACTTTTCAGATGTGGCTGAAAGACAATTCCAGGATCTTCATTCAGCAGGTTGAAGAGTTGCTTTCCACCAAGATCTGTTGGGCCGTTGACTCTTTGGACCTAAAGCCAGGATGAGTTTGTTCTCATCAGTGCCTTAGTGAGTGACGCCATCACCGGAAACAGAGACTCTGCACAAGCTTTGCTACTTCCTAAGGAGGCCTGCCTTCAAGAAGAAGGTGGTGTCTGATTCTATTTTAGATTATGCCGATCGTGCTCTGCAGCGGGACGAAAAGATAGCTGGCCATGGATTCTTAGGTAATCCAGATAATTAAAGGCTTTGCCCTCATGCCCAGCTTAGCTAGATAATGAATGCCAATCCCTTTGGTTACCCTTGTAATGTTGTGGCTTGTCAAGGTGGCATCACACAATGCTTGAGAGCCTACTGGGTTCAACAAGAAATGCGTTTGACAATGCAGAGCATACAATGCCCCTTTTGTGTGTTCCAATTGTGGTGGCCCTTTGTGTGTTCCAATCACAGTGAACCAACCTACTCAAACAGTTTCCACTCAATTGGTCAAGTTTGAAGTTTTTTTACCATTTGGATGGATGGGCAAATCAGCTTGTTTGTGAGCTCTTGTGTGTGTTGATCTAGAACAGGGGTGTCAAACTGTCAGCCCCCGGGCCAGACGCATCATCGGGAAGCCCACCCCATTGCCGGCAATGGCGAAAAAGCTCCGATACGTTGCGCGACGTCACATGATGTCGCGAGTTTGACGTGTCTGATCTAGAACAATATTTCTCAGTCTCAGCTGCCTGGGGAATTCTGGGACTTGAAGTCCACACATCTTAAAGCTGCGGAGGTTGAGAAACGCTGGCTTAGAGGGTCCGGCCCAGTTTGCTTCTACTGCAATCTGTTGTCTTGGGGGCTGGGGGGAACGGTGTACAAAAATGGATTTAAGAACAGATTTAGAAACATATTTTTACTCTCTGTTCTCTCAAACATTTTTTTAAGGGTATTTTGATCTGTTTTGCAACTCCAAAGCTGTATTTGAACATTTGGAAAGCATAAAAGCCAGGAGATGACTAAATTCTGATCAAATTATTTCAGAATCTGCCCATGTCAGATTCATCCAACACTCCAAACTGCAGGCCTCCAGATGCAACAAACAGTAATACAGAATTGCTCATGGTAGGGAAAACATTGTGCCTTTACAGGCACCAGAGCCTTGCCGGTTAGAACATAGAAGGTAACGTAGGACATGAATGATACAGGCTAGTAGATCATGACCCAATTAGCACTTCATGCTAGGTTGTGGCCATTCACTAGTTGCTGAGGAGCAGAAGGTGCAGATGTCAACAATTCATCATTTTTTTCCTGTTGGAAAAAAAGATAATGGATTCTAGACTCCTAAAATGTTATAAGAGGCTGGTGGCCAATATCTATAAATCCCTTCATGGCAAAGGTCTGGATATCTGTGGGACCGTCTGACTCCAAGTGTCTGCTCATCCAGCAATATCTGACAGGATTGGTGTGCTCCATGTCCCAAAAATTATTTCTGCCACCAGGAGAAGAAACCTGGAGTAGGAGGACAGTAACATGTCTACAAAATCATTGCTCCCTCTCTTGAAAAGCACCCATCCTGGCTGTTCTTTACACTGAAGACCTTTTTCCCCATGATGAAGATGATGGCCCGAACCTCTACGTGACTTGGGCAATGATTTTGTAGACATGTTTCTGTCCTCCTATTTCAGTTTCTTCTCCTGGTGGCAGAAGTAATTTTTGGGGGACATGGAGCTCACCAACCATGTCAAAAATTGTTGGATGAGCAAATACGCTTGAGACAGATGGTCCCACAGATATCCAGACCTGTGCCATGAAGGGCTTCATAGATAATGACCACCTACACTCCTGCAAGACTATCCTTATTTAGCTATAGTTTATTAACGAAACTGCAGTTGGCTGGGTGTAGTTGACTTACTAATCTATAAGTCATTATTTGTCAACCACATATAGAGAACCAAAGTGAAGTGCTCAAGCTTAGCATGTTGGTGGTCTTGGGTTAGAGAGCTAAAGATCTGGTACTGAAAGAAGTTTCCTGTGTATTTGAAGTCTGTGCAGTAATTTGGACCATACAACCTAAGTAGGATGGGTTTTGCATAAAAGTTGGCACAGTGTGGGATGGTATATGCAATTCCTGTATTTTTCTAAGGATTCACATGTCAGTGAATCGGCCCTGCAGGTCTGATTCTACAATAGCTCTATAAAACATATGGCTCTAGTCCACTTTGGGAAATAACAATGGAAAAGAAAGCAGTAGATCCGGAGAAAGATCTACCCAGCTTGAGTTAATTCATGAGCCTCTCCTTGTTAGCATCTGATAATGTGTAAACAGTGTGTGCAGATGAAAAAAGAGAGTCCTTGCATATGAACCCTCAATGGCTTGATTTCCTGTCCCTCCAGACATTTCCTGTGTATAATTTTTCCTGCCTGCCTTGTCTTAATCAGTCACTTCTTTGATGCCCTTGACAGTGTTCCATTAGAAGTGACAGATGGTGGGAATTGCAAGTCCCTCTCCAGATGTTAATCAAGTTGCAATCTGTAAATAACCAATATAGACATATTCGGTACACAGGTTTTGCATGGCAGAGCTGTCATCGTGAAATAACCCAAAACCAGCTCCTTGTATTCTGAAACCCACTTACATCTCCTGGTGAACATGTGCTTCAGAGGAACGTCACTGTGATATGAACACACATTTTTGCTTAACAGATGTCACTAGAGACCACCCACTGTGCACCTTGGGGAAAAGCTACCTATGCAGACAGGTAGCATGCTTAACTTGATGCCCCTGTTAAGGCTCTCACGCTGGGTTTAAAAACGTTCGCGCCCAAATGAAACACACATGGGCACATATTTTTCATATACTCTGACGGAAGGAACTCAGACAGATTCTGTGTTACCTTTTAGATGGAGGTGGAGTGATGTCCCCCATCATTCCACGTCTCCTAAATGTTGCTTTGTCTTATGCTGAGCACATACAGGTGACTCATCCTGAGCTGAAAGTCAAAAGAATTTGCTGCACAGCCCCGCACACCTTCTTCTCTGAGTTACATACGTCATCTTCTTTAATTCATATTTAATTTCACCTTCAAGAAAAGATACAACCGTCTAAACCAATGCTTCCCAACCGTGGCAATTTTAAGGAGTGTGAACTTCAACTCCCAAAATTCTGGGAGTTGAAGTTCACACGTCTTAAATTTGCTCAGGTTGAGAAAC
The DNA here is from genome assembly GCF_964194415.1 of Vipera berus. Classification (NCBI taxonomy): domain Eukaryota; kingdom Metazoa; phylum Chordata; class Lepidosauria; order Squamata; family Viperidae; genus Vipera; species Vipera berus. Next base: position 1,739,559 of record NC_138213.1, on the reverse strand, counting down.
ACTGATCTAACCTAATCAAACAAGCATACTTTATTTCCTTCTTCCACTGTGACTAACAATGCAGGCTTGATGTTAAAATTCAAAAATGGAAGATGAAATATGTATATGATCTATTCTTCCTCCGTGAAGGAGCAGGAAATGCACGCTGGGTGGAAAGAAAGGAGCTGCTATCCTTGAGAAGGACCCAGTATTTCCTAAGTGAAAGTCCACTATGAATGGCACGGACGCCCTGAGGAACCAGAAGAGTCTCACCCCAGATCCAAACTGCCCTGTGGCAACATAGCCCACAAAGTTCCTCGGCTCCTGCCATTGGCAACCATAGGATTCTTCACAGTGACTTCCTAGATGCCCAGGAGAGACAGTGGTGCACGGCAGGTCCCCAACAACTGAGAAAGAGGCTGTCTCAGATGTTACCTGTTCCTATCTTTACCCTCCGTCGATTTGTCTAACGTAGGTTGCAGGAGAATCCCTCCATCTCGTACTAGGGAATCCCATAAGTGGACCAGTATAGCTGATGTTAGAAGTGCTAGGAGGTAGATTCTGGTAAAGATGGGGGAGAAAACTCTGGATATTTGGGAGCATCTTCTTCTGAAAGAGCCATCTGGCAGCTGAGCTGCTTTGCGTGCGCTCCAGCCTGCCTCTGTGGCATCAATTAAGACAAGTCAGTTGTCAACCAAGAAGCCAGGCCTTTGCTGCTTGTAATTCAGGGCACTTGCTTCCCTGTCTGGTTTCAGAGTGCCAGAGCAGATGTTTGTGTCATGCCAGAGGTTGCATTAGCTGCTTTTCCTTTCCCAATTAGAGATCCAGCTAAGGTCCACGTTCCAGGGAGCGAGCAGGGAATAGCACGGAGGTAATGATGTATGAGAGTTGGAAATTGTCTACAGCAAGTTAATGGCACTGGCTAACGGTTTACTTCCACAACCTGGTATTTGTTTACTGGTTTAATCAATTATTGATTAGATGCGGATGGCAATCTGCTGAGAATCGGATGAAGTCATAAATGTTGTTAAAGGCGGAATTTCAGAGATAGGGGGGACTTAACCAGACAGTGGCAGTTTTTGAGAAGGTGGAAACTAAACTGCATGGATGGAGATCTCAAAGCCCCTCCCTCCTAATGATGAAGCTGGAGCATCCTCAGGGCGAGAAGGATGCTGGTCCCAATGCCTACAATTTTAGAATATTATTTCAATTCTTTTTTCACCTTTCCTGACAGGGGCCCATGTATTGACAGTGACCAGTGAGAGTCACTCGTCTGGTTCATCAGTAATGCCATATCTTCTGATGTTGCTTCCTTTTGGCATTGATTGATGTTACGATAGTCAAAAAGTCAACAGATCAACAAATCACGGCTGAACTCAACTCTTGGTTGGGGTTCCATATCATACTGATCTGGATCATGATTTGTTGACTTTTGACTCCATGTGATATTTAAAACCTAGCCAACCATGTTTGTATTTCATGGTCTATGTCATCATCTTATAGATGAACCAGCCAACTATTGTTGGTCGGGAACATACGATGTGCTTCCAGGTAAACTATTCTTGGCTGAGGAAATGAGATTAATACAGGACATAGTGGCCTTCATGAATCTGGCTCTTTGTAAGGGTGGTGCATTGCTTTCTAGCTTAATACCGTGTAAATCCAGATAGCTGCAGCATATTCAACAATCCATTGTGAAAGGAACCCTGGTTTGAAATGCTTCCTGAACCAGACCGTAGCGTACAATGGTCCAAGAGGCAAGGCTAGAGGGACCAACAATTCTGAATCGCAGAATACTGATGCGAAATAGGGTCTCTGTTGTTTCCCAAGCAAGGCCATAGAAACCAACAGCTGCTGTCTCCTTCCTTTGCCCTGCCTCCCCCCCCCCCGCAACAAACAGGGCACCCTTCCTGCATTCTTCCTCCTCCTGCATGGATGGCTCCTTAAGTCTGCAGACGGAAGCCAACATCTGCAGTGTCAATAAATAATTTACCTCCCGCCAGTCTTCTTGCACCAAAGGCCAGGGTGATCAGGCTACCTTTCTCCGTGGATTGCTTCCAGAGACGGTGCCCCTGAAGCTGGAGAAGAGCTCCTGGCTGGGGATCCTGATCATAAACTGGCTCTTCTGGTTGTGCAGAGAAGCACCCACCAGCAGCACTCCTGAAGGTGATCCGATCGTCTATGGGAGGGCTTTCCTTTGGGGGAGCAACCCTGCTCGTGGGTCTCTCTCATCCCGAGCCTACTTTGCCTCCACATCCCTCCTCCCAAGCATCCAGATTCTCTGCCTCTAAGCAGTCAAGCCCGGCTCCATCTAAATGTGGAGGTGGCACCTCCCCCACTGTGGGCTTCTCCCCTCCTCTCCCTTCCCCCTTGCCTTCGGTGGCTTTGTTTCCAAGAGAGCTCTCTAGGAAAAGAGAGGATTCTGTGCCTTGGGTTCTAGCAGGAATTCCCGCCCCTGTGGCCTCTTCCCTCCCATCTCCGCAGTGACTGCCTGGCGTCACACAGAGGCCCTTCAAAGGGGGAAGGGTTGCCCAGATTGGTCCACCAGAGGTTGGACCACAAAGATACCTAACGCAGCTGGTGGGTGGAAGCCTCTTCTGCTTGATGGCTTTTTTTTCTCTGAAGCCCAAGAAGCTTCTCATCCAGAACTGGAAGAAGCTTCTTGGATGAGAAGGGAAACGTTTTCAAAGAAAAATACAAAAAACGTCCAGTTCTCCTTTTGGGAAAGCACCTTTGGGACACTGAAAGCAAAGATTAATTCCAGGGGCCCACTTTGGAGAGGGGTGTCATATGGGTGACTATTTGAGTTCCCCAGGAAGGAGGAAGATCAACCAATGCAGTGTTTCTCAACCTTGACAACTTTTAAGTATTCGCTGGCTGGGGAATTCTGGGAGTTGAAGTCCACCCATCTTAAAGTTGTCAAGGTTATTCGATGAGGGTGGTCCACCCCTCATCAGCTCCATTCCTTTTCCACCACAAATATTTGGCAGCTTGCTTTTTCATCAACATCATCTCTGCGAACAGTCGCTCAGTGGGACCATCGCTGAACGAGGACTTCCTGTAGGATCTAGCAGATGCTTGCTAATGACATCCAATCATTTGGCTCCAGTGCCAATGTGTCTTTACCTTGAGGAGAAATAATCGTGTTGCTCCTGATGCATTACAAGTGAAAACAAATTAATTTTAGCCTGCAGGCGTACATTATATAATTTGCCCTGGGAAGGATTCATCCAGCTGTAGTAAAGATGGAACCGGTATGGATAGTACGCAACACTCATTTTTATCCGTGAGGCTGATTAATATATCTAGAAAAAAAAATCCCACATGTCCAACATTTGATTAGCGACTGGGCCAGTTGCATTTTGGAGCATAAGGGGAGACTGTAGCCCTGGATATTCTCTCATGGCTACAGAAACTGCTGCCTGTAGAAAACCAGGTGTGTGTCAGGTTGAAGGACTGAAACCTTATTTTTCACCTGTTGGGCCAATCTTCTAGATCAGGGGTCCCCAATCCTGATCCAGGCTGCAGCATGCCAACAACCGGTCCACACAAACAAGGAAAGCCCCGTCTGCAGGATGCAGGCAGTACACAAAACCACCCACCCTCCGGTCCGTGGTAAAACTCTTTCCACGGAACCAGTCCCTGGTGCCAAAAAGGTTGGGGGCCTCTGTTCTAGATGCCTTGCCCGTCAGGACCTTCCTGCAAATGAGCTTCAACCGTGACCCGTGGGACTTGATTGGAAGGTCAAGATAGGGGCTGGAGACTGAACCAGCCGGACAAGTTGCGGGCTCACGGAGTCAATCTGGCAAACCGGATCCTTGTCCTCCATCCAGCAGCCCTAAGCCTTAAAATCAAGTATTGTCCAGCTTTTTGAGTGTCTTTCGTTCGTTCAGTTGTGAACTGTTTTCATAGCAGTAGTGATCCAATCATCTCCATTGTGATCTTGTGACCTGTCTGTTTCTTTCTTTTCCCTCATCCGCTGATGGACTCAAAAGCCTCACTTTACGTTGTTTCACTTACTTCCTGATTCCAGCCATTGGCTTTGATCCAATTCCTTCAAATCTGCTAGTCTGCAGAGCCCACCACTCCTCTTCTGTTCTTTGGGTGAAATGTGGAAAGTCTCTTCTTGTTGACTCTACGTTATCATGTTCTTGACAATCGAATTTGCTGGAAAAGTGTTGCGATTAAATTTGTGCTGGAAAAAGTAACTTCACCGATAGGCAGGCCCAAGTTCATTTCTTGTTCACTGTGATTTTTGCCACAAAAGTCCAACTGTTTGTGTGTTCTCCTTTCTGCCCATTGTCTTCCTTTTCAGTTGTTGATGTCCTCCTTTCCCTGCTTGGATATCTGCTCACTTACCCAAGCCAAACGCCATAACCATTCGTACCTTTGTCTTTCCGTCTCCCACAGGACCTCCCATTCGCGGGCAAAGGCCGATGCCGCCGTGACAGCAGCACAGAAATCTCAGGAGGAAGCGCGGGTTGCTAGGATCACTGCCAAAGACTTTTCACCTTCCTTCCAGCACCGAGAAAACGGTCAGTACAATCTGGAGAGCCTCTGCAGAACCTGGGACTTAGCTTCTTTTCTCTTGTCCCCACCTCTAGGCTAGGGAGGCAGGGCCATCTGCGTTTGGTGGATTCCTCCCTGTTTCTCCATTTGGGATGTAGAGTGCTCACCATCTTGATTCCCTGTTGGCTGTCCTCTTCTTTTTTTTCTTCTTTTTTTTAAACAGGAACAGGGTACATCTCCCCCATGATAATCACTGGAGCAGCAAGGTGGATGAGGCTGTAGCCAGCCACTGCTGAGAGCAAAAAGGAATCTTGTGGATCTGATACGATTCATTAGTAGTTGCCCATTTATGTACAACCTAATTTTCTGCACTCGGGGAAATTGAGAGTCGTGAGCATTAAAACGTAAGCCAACGAAAGGAGAACCTGAAATAACGGTGCCAAAATTCATTCCTTCGGAATGGAGCAGCCCACATCAAAAACCGCAGCCCAAGTCAGCACAAGCTCTAACAAACCGCGTTTGGAGACATAATCCAAACAACGGGCCTGCAGAGAGTCACTAACAGGGATCTGTGGAGGCTTTGCAATAAAGCTCTGCCTTAGCTCTGTGCGTGTGTATCTGTCTTCTTGGGCAGGGCCAAAGATAGGACGGAAGAAAAGATGTAAGCTGCCTTCTTTAAGCAACCCACTAATTAATACACGTCTGCCGCAACAAACAATGCTAGTCTTTGCACCGAGTTGAAGGCTTTTGCTCACTTAGTGAAAAATGGAAGCTTTAAGTAGTTTTAATCCAGGGTTCTTTGGGCAAGACATTTCGCATTGTGGTTAGCTGTGGGTGTGTATTGTAGATACGTACATAATCTGCCCAGACAAGCAACATCTAGAAAATGCTTCACTCTTGGGACTTTACTTGAAAGAGGGCTGGTTCTCCGACGGAGGGGATTTATTCCTTAAACTGCCAATACCAGAATGTACTGGAATTTGAATTTTTGAAGGATGTGTTGGGGAGGGGCCACAGAGTGAAGATCAAAAAAGTCAAGATCGTGGTTGTGAGGACGAGACTGAAACTCTGCCTGCTTTGGATGGGTGTCTGAGGCGTCTCCTGAAGTGAGCGTGGCTTGCAATGCCTTTGAATGCAATTTGTTATTTGGAAAAGGTGTTACCCAACTCTTTTGATCTTCACTGGAAATGTGCGCCAAGTGCTATGAACGAGTAAAACCGGTGGATACAAGCGTCTTCTTTTAGTCTCGTCTTCGTCACGTTTTCAAGTTCCACGTATGCTTAACAGTTTCAGTGTTTCCCCCCCCCCACTTATTTTGCTTTTGCCTTTTAGTAGATATCTTTTTCCCCCCATTTATTTCCCAAGACAATTTGAAGAACGTGGTGGAAATGTCACTTTAATTAGTTATTAATTTATTTTCTAGAGGAAGTTCTGGAGAAAGCACACTGCTGTGCAGAAGGCGGTAGCCTCTACAGGACCTTAAGTAATTTTGGAAAAAATAGGCAGATTTGGACCTGTTTAATATTTGGAAAGAAGGCCAGGAGGATCTCCAGAAGGGACTGCAGGCCAAAAAGTAAATATTCGAATCCTGGGAAACAGCAGCGGCAAACTATTTTCTTGCTGGTCTTTAAAAAACTCATTTGAAAGTGTGTGTGAAGCTACCCAAGGGCTAAGCTAAACTCGGGAGTCTACACTTTTTATAACGATTCAACAACTAAGATTGGATTCCCTCCCTCCCCTGGAGAAACGCAGTGATGGTTGTGTATTATATTCAGGGAATCTATGGGTGAGAGGTGTTTCATGAAAATGAGTGAGGCCATTAAACTGGTTGTCTTGAAGCTGTCTCAGGACACTCAGTTGTATATATACAACAGGCTAGCGCTCTCTTTGCGTCTGTTCCCAAGATCTCTGCTTGACATAGAGCATGGGTAGGTCTTCTCCTGCCCCTCCGGTACCGATAATGGGAGGGAAGTCCTTGTGGAACAGCCACCTTGTTTTGCTCATCCTCTGCTTCTTGTTCGCCTTCTAGGGCTTGAGTGTCAGAGGCCAAAGCACCAGCATTCAAGCGATGAGATCGAGGTCCTTTCTACAGGGACTCCCCTGCAGCAGGAAAGCCCGGAACTCTACCGGAAAGGAACGACACCTTCAGACCTCACGCCCGATGACAGCCCTCTGCAGAGCTTCCCTGCCAGCCCCTCCTCATCCCCACCTCTGGGTCCTTCCTGTCGGAACAAGAACGCCCACTTCTCCAGGCAGCTCTCCGTGGACGAGGAGAGGGGTGGGGAAATCCAGATGTTGGAGGGACGCAGTAGGGAGTTCATGAGGCCTAACAGCTGGGGCGAAGACAAGGAGGGCGGGCCTCATGGGACGAGAGGTGGGGTCATGCGCAGTGGCCAGTTGGAAGACCACCGAGGCCGGAGTGGCGGGCACAAGCATGGTACCGCCAATCACAAACCACGGGAGAGGTGGGCAGACCCTCCAACCGTGGTTTCCTGGACTTATCACCGCCCACACCACCATGGCTCGGGGAGCCACAAGCTCACAGAGCTGGATGAGGAGAAGCTGAGCAATTACGAGATGGAGATGAAGCCCCTCATGAGGATGGATGCTTACATGCAAGAGATGCAGTCCCAAAAAAGGCATCACGGCAAAATGGGTCTCAGCAAGAACCTGGCTGAAGAACATCCTGGGGAAGAGCGGGCCTTTGGTGTCCAGAGGCTGAGGTCAACCTCCCAGAACAAGGAGAACGTCAGGCCGGCATCTTCTGGTGAGCCAGCAGTGCAGAAACTAGAGAGCCTGAGGTTCGGGGATAAAGGTGAACCCCGGCTGTTGAGGTGGGACTTAACTTGCTCTCCACCACAGAAATCCTTACCTGTTGCCCTAGAATCAGAGGCGGAAAATGGAGAGGAGCTCAAATCCAGCGCGGTAAGTGGAGCACTCTGGATGGGCTGGTCTGTGAGACATCATAAATAATGACGATGAAGCCCCGGGTGGATGTTGGCCCTGGCTGTGATGAGCAGGCCACTCGAGGGACGGTGGGCTCTGCACGCATGCAAAGTATGCCTGGGATCTGTGAGCGCTCACTTGCATGCTATGCGTGCAGTTGCTGATGCCTTTTCTCACTACGTTTATATTTTGAACTCTTAGTTGAATTTACCTTCTGACTTTCTACTCAAATCAAATAGTGTCACCTAACTAAAATAAGGACCATCCAACAAGAGGTCCTTTATTACAGTGGGGCCTCTGCCGTGGTTCACCATGAGACTTGTGTGGAATTTTAGAAGCGTGACAAGGGAACAGAGGTAGGGACAGGCAAGCCGAAAGCAGTGTCATCCATTCAGGTGTCTAGGGGACAATAATCAGCTCCCTTGAAACCATCGATTCCAGCTTAAAACCCTCCACATCTCTGCTTAGCAACTGAATGGGCAGCTCTTGGACAGGTGAGGTTGCTTGTATTTGCATCCCACCAGGAACCAAGATAGAATGTGGTTTGTTGACAGTCTGGGATGGAATGAATAACTTTCAAGTCATCCCCCATGATCGTTCTCGTAAAAGAAATATTGGAAGCAAGCAGGTTTGCCCTCCACTCAGAGGTGTCCTTGTTCAGTGCTAGTTTATTTGTCTACGTTTTCAATCATCCACCAATTCGGAAAGTCTAATTAATTTAAAAACAAAGACTGTTGAACATGATTTTTTACACATTCTTGTCTACTATGCAAACCGAGAATCCTCTTCCCCCTCCTTTTTTGATTTTATTAAGAAAAACAAATAAATGAAGCGGTTTTCTTAGAACAGGTAGTACTATACAATATTCTTAGCACAATATTCTTGTGATCTGAGAAAGGCTTTGATATAATTGAATGGATTGCCTTGGTTTACTGAGCAAGGAGATCTCCCAGCAGCCCTTGTTCCTCTGCCAATGATCAAATCATGGATCTCTGTGTGGCCTGAGGTTCTTTCAGCTACAATGGATTGATGGCTAAGCAAAGTTTTGCTGGGTACTCCAAGATCATTGGGATGTGTTGGAAACCCAGGTTATGTCTATATATGAATGTCAAATAATGCTAAACCTGATTTGCTTTATCTGATGGAGTTCCCATACTGTGCAAGACCAGTCGGGTGTGAATATGACATCTGTCCAGGGAATTTGTCAGACTCTGGTCAGGATCAGACCCTATGGGGTGGCTTTCCTTTTCCATGGCTGTGGAACATGGGAAAGTGCTGGAACGTAGGGGACAAAGAGGTAAGAAGCTTATAGAAGGTTAGTGATAGATATTCTTCCTGGAGTTGCTGAACCAAAGGGGGCGGGGAATGATGGAACAATGTCACACCCTTTATTATCCAATGAGTATTAGCCAGTCATGGGCCCCCAGCCCCTTTGCAGGGAAAGCCTTTTGGAATGACTGCTGAACTTCTCTTTGAGTTTGTGCCAAGCGTAAACTGCCCCTTGTGTTTACTTTAAAGCTTGTCTGGTGGCTTATTTATTTATTCAATTTGTACACAGCCAAATCAACTAGCCAGCATATCCTTTTATGTGAGTTGGGCTTTTAGCCCTCAGGTGATGGCCGTGGGGAATGTCAAATCTGGCCTTGGCTTGCTCTAAGTTCCCTAATCTCAAAATGTAGAACCTAGAAGAAAAAGAGAAGAACAAGAAACAGTAGGCAGTGTGATGGCTGGCCTACTTGTAGGGCTTCACCCCTATTGCAGAACTGCGTTTTGTATCATCATTCCCTCTAAAAGGACAGGGACATCCTTGGGATCCACCTGTTCTCGTACTAAAACATCACTCTCCACCTCCTTCTCTTTTACACATTGCTGTTCTTGCTTCCATTCTGCGGGAGCGTTTTTGCAGCGGCTGAGTTTGTTGTGCAACCTGGCTTTGTCCTGTTCACAATAAGTCTGGCACTGCACCTGGAGTCTTTGTGAGTCTGTGTGTTGCAGCAGAGAGATGTTTCAGCACCAAATTCCCAGGTGGAATCTGAATATTTAGAGCAGTTCTGGCGTTGGCGAAGGAAAACCCCAACAGTCCATTATAGTTTGTGTAACGTGTTCTCCATTTGCCAGCCTCGGAGATCAGGAAATGGGGACTATTTATGCTAAACCGAAAGGCTACAGACACAGATTTAAGGGACTGGTGGGTTCTTGAAGGCTGGTAGACAGATAGCTAAAGGGAGGTCCATCTACCTGGATAAAGCCAAGCTTGGGCAGCCAGGTATTGCGGAGAGGCATGTGAGCTGTTGATCTGGTTGGCCAGGATCCGTGCAGTGTGTTGCTATGCAGCAACAAGGATGTTTTTTCCTACGCTGGAAAAGGGGAGTGCTTTTTCTCTCTCAATCTCTCTCTCTCTCTCTCTCTCTCTCTCTCTCTCACACACACACACACACACACACACACACACACAGACAGAGAGAGAGAGGCTTTGCCAGATCCCTTCCTCTTGAAATGCCAGTCCTGCAGATAGGTTTAAGCTAGGAAACTCCCCAAGAGCTCCTTCAAGGCATCTGCAAGAGGCTGCAGCTATTTAGTTCTACACACTTTGCCACCCAAAGTGGCTGCTTCTCCTGGATGGGGAAAGAGTAATACTGTAAAACAAATCCTTCCACGTGGAGAGCCAACAGATTTCCCAGACCCCCCTTTTCGCTCACCCAAACTCAGGAAGAGAATCTCTCTGGTGGAGGATTTGGCCCTCTGAGAGTATCTTGTGGGCATTCTCACAAAATGGCGCAAAATAACTCCTGAACAAAAGCCAAGTGCAAGACATTCCATCCTGCCTCTTAGCTGCTTCTGCGACCCAAACCCTGAACGTGGACTACTTGACTTTGGTTAGCGTGATATAAGAACTCTGTGGCTCGTAGCTTAGCTGTATATGTAAGTTCTGGGTCAGTGGGGCTTCTTCATGCCTGAAGCTTGTCTGTGCCATCTTCTATGGTGGAAACAGGAAACAGGATGGAGAATCACAACTGGAAAAGTTGAGGGGGATGACTCAAGCGCAGTCTTTAAGGATCTTTTTAAGGGTCAGTTGAGAAGGGGTGGTGAAGAAACACAGTGGGAACCCAACAGACCCTTGCATTGGACTTGGCAGGGTTTTCAACCTTGGCAACTTGAAGATGTGGACTTCAACTCCCACAATCCCCCAGCCAGCCCACAGTTGAAGTCTGCAGCCAAGTAGTCAAGGTTGAGAAACCCAGGGACTTGGGAATCATTGGTTCCGGGGTGCCTGAGATGTGGACATCCCAGCAGCCATTGATCAGCTCTCCTCCCCCAATTGATCTGGGGGTCCCCCTATAATCCTCTCCCTCTTTTTCTTTCCTCTGTTTCAGGGTTCAGCTCCCATCCTAGTCGTCATGGTGATCTTGTTAAACATTGGAGTCGCCATTTTGTTTATTAACTTTTTCATCTAAACCGAGACTGTCTTGTTTGCAAAACTCCAACCAGTTAATAATTAATTTAAAAAAACAAAAAAACCCCACCCCCAAGCGGTCTGAAAATGGGGATAATGCTGCGAGAGACCCAACGGGAGAAGGATGTCGTCGTTTTGAACTGTCCCGCGACAACTTTCAAGTCTTTTCACAGAAGACCCACCACCGATTGAGTCTCACTCACAGTTTGCCTTTTTCCCCCCACCCCCACCCCGCCCCCTTCCTAGGTAATGTTTTGGATTTTAGCCCCAAAATCCTTTGCTTGCACAATCCTTTTGCTGTGTGGCATGGCCGAATGGTAGCAGCAGCATTCCCGCCTCCCAGCACCAGACAGGACAGAAAGCGTTCCTCCGGGTGGATTTAGCCAGACCTAGGAAAGCGGTTTCACCTGAATTGCCTCCCTCTTCAGACTTTTAATTCAAGGCAACTTTCGGAGAGATGCGGCTGTCCTGGCATTGCTTGGTGATATGCAGCGGCTGGCCTTAGAGATACAAGGTGGGGGTCCCTCGAGAAAATCCCAGAGCAATCCCGGTGTTCGCCTTGAGCTGGGAAAGGCCAAAACGGAGAACGGTCCGAGCAGACGCCACTCAAGGGATGACATTGATGGTTGATGACCATTTCTTGAATAATTTAAACCGCCATATCTAGCAGACAGGTCTTAAGCCCCTCCTCGCCTCTTCTTGAAGTCCCAAATATTTTTTCCCACCCAATGTGTTGAAATCATTCATTGTCCCAGGCGACAATAGAAAATTATTTATTTTACTCATTGTAAAATTTATTGACGGCCCATCCTACCAAAGTTTTGTATAAAGTCACCTGCAGGATGCTGAGGCTCAGGTAAAAATCCTGTATTTATAAACTGCACAATCTTTTTTTTTATATATAATCTTGTTCAACACATGTTTTTAATCCTTTCCAGCAGGTGTTTAAAAGTTTTTGTTTTCTTTTGAAAGATGACCAAGGTTTTCCAGGAAACGCATCCCCCAGATGGCCTAGGAGTCGGCCCCTCTCTGTGGGGAAAGATGCTTGAATGTCCCCCCCCCAAGAGCCCCCGTGGCACGAGGAACGAGGCGTGACGGGCATCCCTTCTTCCATCTTGCCATGAGCCATTTCCAGATGCCTTGCTTGGCCTCGGAGCATGTAATAGTTTCGCATTTTGTCTGCAGGATGTATATTCCAGCTTCCAACATAATCCCTGTACAAAAAGAAGGAAAGAAAAACCAAAACCAAAACTAGAGAACAACCACAAAAACAACAACGAAAACATTGTCAACAACAGCCTCTGAGTATGTAATGCTCTTTTTATAATTTGTTTTCTCTCCTCTATGTATCACTTAATTTTGGTATGGTTCAAAACATCTTTATAAGATGCCTGCGTTGTTCTTTCTTCTTTTTCTTCTTATTTGGGGGAGGGGCAAGGTGGGGTTCTCTGCCTTGGTCTTTCACTGAAAGTACATCTTTGTTACCAAGGATGCAGTGGTGCCCTTTGAATTTCTATCATGGAAAAAAGGCACAACAGTTGTTCTCTTCGGATGGATCAAGAGTTCAGAAGACGGCTAGGACACGCAATCAAAAGCTCTAGCTGCCTTTCATGTCGTCTAAAGCCCAAGTCTTCCTTGATAACTAATGGATCTTCATTTGTGTGCGATGCCCAGATGGAGCTGTTTGCACTCTTGGCTGCCATGTTGACTTTTTTGACCATACCTTGTGAGTGTCCCAGTTCTATTTTATAAACTTGAGAGGATGTTCTCTCCCCTATCGGGTTTTTGTGCAGCTGGGAAGGTTAACTTCCGTGGTATGCTAGCTGGGGAATTCTGGGAGTTGAAGTTCACGAGTTTTAAAGATGCCAAGGTAGGACACCCCTGATTTAATACATCACTTTAAAAAAATCATTCACAGATACCAGACAAAAACAATCCCACAGCTTCATCACTAAGTTTTGGCGAAGGAGAAGGATGCGTCCGAGTAGCTTTGCAGCCCAAGCTGACTTTGTAAAGCTGGATCCAAGAGGCCTGGTCAACAGCTGGGGGTGGTCTGGAAAACACGCAACTGGATTCCCATGCCTTTCCTACCAATCCAGAAATGGCCCTGTGCCCCTGCATTGAGTCTCCAGTGAGGGAAATGCAACTTGATCCTTACTCGAGACACAGTGCAATTCTCAAGAGCCACGGTGGGCCAACGAGCCCCTCCTGATATTGTTCAAATCATCTCCACCTTTTCCCATGATGTACGTTGGCAGGCGTTGCCACTTGGGCAACATCTGGAAGATCGTGGCTTAGCTACCCAGCAAAATAGTCAAGAGGGCAGTCTTTCAGATCTGTTGGCTGTGAATTATGGGTCTTGGATCCCAAGGTACATGCAGAGAAGCAGTTGAGAAAGGTTGCTATTGATCCGTTTTCCTTTATTCTCTCTTGGGAACAGAAAGTGTGAGCTTTTGACCTTGACGAGGTTATCCTTCCCATCATTTACCATTAGCCACCAGACGGACAGGATTTGGAGGCCAGCCTGTGGAAGGCCACCTGTTTCAAGTCCAATTTCTTTTCAAACAGATTGTAAGAGCTCCAGGCTACAAGGGGTTTGGAACCAAGTCCCTTTCCCATCCCTCTCCTAAAGGCCCCCACATTCTGCTTATTGATGTTCTCCTAAACAAAAACATGAGTAATTTGGTGGAAAACTCAGTCCACCACGCATTTTCCCCACACAAGCTGATTTTTTAAGCAGCACTAATGATGGTGCAGAGAGAAGCGCCCTGCCAGCACAAGGACCTGATACTTCCTGCTCAAATAAATAACTCATTAAATAAAAATACCGCCCTCACCAGCAAAAGCATTTTTATTGGTAAACTCTCTTAAAATGGCAAATTCCAGCTTCCAACCTCCTGCCTGCCTCCGTGTGAGATGTGGCTTCTGTTAAACGTTCCAAGGCGTTATTCCAGCCGCTCGCTCCTGAAATGCTTTCCGTTTTCTACGTTCATCCCTCTTTCTCTTCCAGCATAACCGTACATGCACAGGGCCATCGGAAACTACTCCGGCCATTCCGCATCCTCACGCCGCAACTCAGAAATGCCCAGGAGAAGCAGTAATAACTGGGACTCTCTGACAGAACTAGCTTCACAAGAACATTGTGAGATGGATTTTCCTGAAGATCCTGAATCTTGTAAAACCCTCTCTGCCTGTAAAGGATTAAACCCCATAGAAAGCCTGTCCCTCAAAAGCATTGGCTTGACTTCCATCGAACAAGAACAATGTCAGATTTTCTCAGCATATATATCAGTTACTTTGCTCGCAAATCCTTGACAGAAGTAACTTATTCACCACAGGCCTTCTGAACAATCAACTGTCAAGTCAGATCCTGCCTTGTGGAAGACAGGATTGGCCAAGCACAACCATTCGGCCCATCGCTGGTAAGCCTTGCCTAGGTGGCACCTTCGTAGAATGCCTTCGCCATGGCCTGTCCCACTTTCACCGCCTTCTTCTCTTTGGCATCAGGGCCCAAGTTCTGGCGGGCCAGATCCACCCAGTACTGCTCTGTCTTGGAAAGGTAGTCTGCAAATGTTTCATCCTGTTGCACAGCTGGATGTTCTTCCTTGTCTGAAGGAAGAAAAAGCAAAGGGTCAGTGTAGAACTGAGGCGAGAAAGGAGTTCTCCCACCGGGGGTGTCATATTGTCCTTTGGATCTACTAGAATCAAGGGTAGCCCTCACCTGCATGAATATTCATAGGCTTTTCTCCAGTTATCCATCCATTTACCTAATTTATGTTGAAGAACAGGTGGGTGGGTGAGATGCAAAACTGTAGGTAGGGAATCCCCACACAGCTATGGCCCCTGAGAGCCACCCATGGGAATCAAAACCCAAAGGTGAGGAACTGGACCTCTTCCTTCTCAACACACGCTGGACACAGTGGTCCTTCTCCAGGGTTTTTTGATGGCCTTACCATCCTCTCCGCTCTCCTCCTCATCAGAGTCCTCTTCCTCCTCCTCCTCTTCCTCTCCTCCCACAGCACCTTCCACGTCTTCATCGGACTCAGATTCTTCAAGCCATTCCTGAGTTTCTGCCACAGTAGAACATGTGTATGTGTGTGTGTGTATATGTATACACACACACACACACACAAATACACGGGAATGCACACATGCTAATATATGATCCTCGCATGCAGAAGAACATTCAAAATTAACACTAGCTGTTAAGAACGGTTCCTGAAATTACCACCAGTCCTCCATGTTGGCTTCTAAATGTCTGGCGGTGCCCTCCAAGTTAGTAGGAAAGATGCTGAAGTCAACCTGAGGCTGAGCTGTGACTCTGATTCCAAAGTGGGTGAACAATGCTTGAATTGTAGGGGGCAGAGCTTAAAAGGACCCAGATTGTACAGTAATAATAACTTCCTCAAAGTCTGGAGGTCCAGAGAGGACTCTGAATCCTTGGGGCATCTCCTACTGAAATCTGTCTGGACTAGTCTATGGTGGCTGGACTGTTCCTGGGCGAAAAAAAGTTCAGATTTAGGTAAAAACAATCACTTGTGGAAGGATTTCATTAAGGATCTTCCCTTCCCCAGTAATTCCAGCAACTGATAGGAAGGTTCAAAGTATTTCCAGCCCATATTAAGGGAACAGTAAGCACTAAGCAGCCCTTGCTAGGATTAATGAAAAAGTTCAGGGCCAGGATCAAGCAAGGCCAAGGCACCGTGAAGTCGTTCTTCCTGGGATTAAGCCCGGCCAAAATTAGCTGCTCTGTGCTGGCCGGTTGGTGACGTATATCCAGAACCCTCAGCATGAAGGTACTTCAGCCACAGGCCCACCCCCTGTCTCTGAATCAGTCCAAATAAGCTGGGACAGAATTAAACCCAGCTGCCTTTCAGCTCCTGAGGAACATCTCCAAGAGAAGAATTCGGGAACTCTAAATCGGGCTTCACGTGTCACTTGCCCAGGGGCGCCTGCAGGCTCTGCAGGTACAGAGAATAAGATGGAAATGAAACCTGAAAGCAGACGGGAGAGCAGGAAGGTCTTAACTCACTTGGGTCCATCTCCACAAGCACCTTCCACTCTTCCATCTTGTGGAGGTCGAGGGCATAGAGGTCGTTGAGAGTGAACTGGCGGTCCCCCACCTCAAACATCCCCCCGTAGAGGTAGAGCACCCCGTGCTTCACTGCCAGCATGGCATTTGATCGCGGGCAGGGCTCCACTGGAGGAGGGCTGGAGGCTTCATTTCCCCTGTCATCGTCGTCGTCGTCTTCAGACTCTGGTGACTCTGCCGACTTCCCCTGAGGAGCTGAGATGAGCTGCTTGACAATCATCACCGTCCCGTCCTCTGCCACCACCTCCTTGACCACCTCCACGGGGCCCGGGGGAGGCTGCCCTTCCACCTCATCCCCTCCACCACCAGCCTGATGGGCCTCCCATTTCGCTGCTCCTCGTCGTCTTCTCTTTCTCTCGGACTTTGACCCCTAGGATGGAGACAACATGAAAATCCAACCCAAGCACCAGAGATGTTCTAAAGAGCTTGTGAAAAGACCTCAATGTGTGAGATTTCTCCACAAACCTTTAACTGTCCAAGAAACCACCGATTCTTTGCCAGATCATAGAAATAAATGTCACTGAAGAAGTCGCCTTCCAGACACTCCTCCTCTTCCTCATCGTGGACGCCCCCAAAGAGAAGAGAGCGGTTGCCAGGTGCCATGGCCACTGAGAAGCCGGATCTGGGTGTTGGCTTCACTCCAGAAGGGCTGACCCTGCTCCAAGTCCATTTTTCTGTCAAAGATAGAAAAGCAGAACAAGAAAAGTGAGAGATGGATGGAAAGTATAATAATAGGGAAACTTCTTAAAATTCAGGCTTTAAGGGACATCAGGGGGGTCTATACCCAGCATGAGAATCCTTTGCTGCTTGGAAGACACACACACACACACACACACAAACACAAACACACACACACACACACCATTCAACCTTCAGCACAGCAAAAAATTCAGCAAGGACACTTACCCAAGCCTTCAGCACTCAAGAGAAACATATCCGTATGGAGGGTCCCTTTGTCGACGTCCTTCTTAATTCGCTGCACAACAAAAGCGGTTGCATTATGGAATCATAGACTCAGAACCAAGCTATCATCAAGGAACTATTTCCACAAATCTTTCTTTTATAAATCATGTGCAATCCTTCTAGCCCTTGTTTTATTACTTCACCTATAAGAGCAAAGTGTCAGGATTTTTAAACCAGTGAGATTCCCAGCGACTTTCCCCAAATATTTTCCTAAGGGAACCTAGACATCCTGCAAATGCTTCAGCCGTTCCTAACTGAGAAAGAGGTGGAAAAGAGGTCCTCCAGAAGTTGTGGAACTATGATCATTCAGAAGTCCCTGCCAGGGTGAGGGAAGGGCAATCTAGCAACAGTGGAGGACCACAGCCTGATCCATAGCACCTGAGGGCAGCTTTTGTGAAGCCCCTGAATCTAGACACGTTGCAGAAAAGGCCCTCCTACTGGTCCCTTTCAAATGTGCTCCAAACCACTAGAAGAGTTTCTATTCTTAAAGACTGATGACTCATATCAACCCTAATGGCAAAAGGTGACCCTCACCTGCTTGGAGTAGCCTCCATAGACCACGAGGTGGCCCTCAGGTGTTGAAGCCAGATGGCAACCTGACCTTGGGGCTGGGGCGATCCCAGAAGGAGCCAGCTTGGACCAAGCAAAGGTGTCCAGGTTGAAAGCATGGACATCGTTGTAATAGATGTAGTCTCTAGTTGATCAAAAACATTACACACAAGTCATGGAAGGCACAGTTGAGTTGGCAACAGATCTCCAGCAGAATGAATGAAGGGACTACCACGACAGCATGAGCAACACGGGCTCAGCTCTGGCCCTCCAGCCTTTCATCTGTTGCAGACCTTCTGATTTCTCTTGGTGGCCCACCCTTGTCCTGGGCAGCCCCACATTCCAGATTCCACGACCTGCCCTAAGTTGACTTCTACCACTTCTACCTGAACTTTCTGCCTAGAGAAGTTAAGTAACCACGATAAATAAAGCATAAGCACTTAGCATTTGAAAAAGGACCGACAAAGATGGCCCTTAAACGAGTGAAGCTCGGCTCCTTCCTTGAATGTGGGAGAGGTGGGGGCTGAGCAGTTTTGGGGAAAGGCTGTCCTCCTAACGTCGTGCTATGCTCCTCCAGGGAAAGCCCAGTGACAATAGCAGGGCGAAGGAGTCAAAATCTGAACCGCCACCACCTGCCCTGGGTGCCACGGTTCCGACAGGTGAAACTCCAATGTTAGCAGCCTTGATGGAACACCTCCAGGGAAGGACGGGAGAGCAGACTCACCGGCTACTCTCGTGAAAGCCTCCAAAGATGATGAGCTGCCTCTTGCTGACGGCCATCCGGTGCCCACTCCGCCCGGAGGGTCCTCCCGAAGCTCTGCAATCAAAGGAGGGGATTCAGCCGCCCCTCCGGTTTTTTCAATGGGTCACGGCTGCTCCTTCAACCCCCAGCTTGAGTCCCCTTCTTGCAGGCTACCCCCTTGTCACAGGCACTGCTCCCCTTCGCCCTCCCCTTCCGGTCCAGGGCAGGGGAGGGTGGAAGCAGAAAGCCCAGGCAACCCCCCCCACCCCTCCTGCAGATGCACCCCGAGGCCCGTGCCCAGGAATGGGCTGCGGGAGGGAGGGGGGCTCCCTGCCTTTGTCTTGGCTCCTCTGACAGAGGGGGACAAAAGGCAACCCACCCACCTTCCTTCCAGCATTTGGGAAGGAAAAAGGAGGCCTTGAGATGAAGCACCTCCCATACAAGGGGTGTGTGTGTGTGTCTGTGTCTGTGTGCGTGGAGGAGCCCTCTTCTTCAGCAACCCGGAATTTCAGGATCAAGAGCTCACAAGCAGCTTTTTTCCTTCCACCTTCAAGCCCAGCAAACTAAGAGTCTCTGATATTCTTCTCCCCCCTTTCCTGTTCTTGGCCTGTTTTGGAATGCAGGTAGCCCTCAAGTTATGATCCCAATTGAACCCAAAATTTCCGTTGCTAAGCGAGACAGCTGTGAGTTTTGCCCCACTTTACGACCTCTCTTTGCCACCATTGTTCAGCAAATCACTGCAGTCGCTAAATTAGTAACACGGTGGTTAAGTGAATCTGGGTTCCCCATGGACTTCGCCTGTCAGAAGGTCTCAAAAGGGGATCACAGAAACACACACACACACACACGCAGGACTCGGCAACTGTCATAGATACGAGCCAGTGGCCAAGCGTCCGAATTTTGTTCAGGCGACCCTGGGGGACGCTGCTGCAATGGTTGTAAGTGTGAAAAATGGTTGTCACTTTTTTCAGTGCAATTGTAATTTTGAACAGTCACTAAATGAATGGCTGTAAGTCGAGGATTACCTGCATATTTTAAGCAAGGACCTCCTGTGGAAAAACCCCACTGGCAGCTCTTTGCCTACTTTCTCTTTCTTCTGAGAGAAGCAACAAAGGAACCAACTTCCAGAAAGCAACATGGCACCCAGAGACCCGCGCGTGTCTCGGGGCCGCAGGGTCGCCGTCCCACCCGATCCCCAGGTTCCCCATTCTGCACCGGGCCCCCGGCCATCCCTGGGGGGGGGCGCACAGAGACTTACTTGACTTGCTCCCAGGTCCTGCTGGCCAAATGCAAGACCCAGAGGTCTTTGTAGTGGTAGAACTGCTCCCCATCCGGAGAAGCAAATTCCCCACCAAACAGCCAAAGTTGTCCGCCACCCTGAGCGACCACCACCGCCTGGCAGGAAGAGAGAGAAAGAGAGGGGGGGCACGTTAGGGTCCTTTTCGAGATGCAAAGCCCGAGATCTTCCCTGCATCATTCTGACCACGATGTCTTGAACCACTGTGCTCATGATAAGTAGCTAGGTAAGGAGTGGGGAGGGAAGGGAAGGAAGGAAGGAAGAAAAGGGAGACAGGGAAAGGGAGGGAGGGAGGGAGGGAAGGAAGGAAGGAAAAGGGGAGGAAGGAAAAGAGGGAGGGGAGGAAGGAAAAGAGAGAGGGAGGGAGGAAAGGAAGGCAGGCCGCATCCCATACTGGTGGCCTCTACATGTATTTACAGAGCCCTCTTTTCTGAAGAAGAAGCCCGGTTAGGCATGCTCCGGCATAAATCAGTGCCACTACGAAGCAAGGCCCGTCCTGGCTTAGCATGGTGGGCGATCCGAATCGCAGGCCGTCACATGCCCTGTACCTGGTGAGCGCAGCGCCGAGGCGGAGGACTTGGAACGTCAATTTTCGCCCAGCTGTTCTTCCGGAGGTTGTAAACGAAGAGCTCGTTGTAGAGGATGCTCTAAGGGAGAGATCGGAGGAGGAGGAGGAGGAGGAGGAGGGCTTTGCTAGAAAGAGAGGTCTTCCAGGAAAGGCCCATTTTAGTGCACATCTTGAGATCTCAAAGCATTTGCTGCTTTTGGCAACCCTGGAAATCCATTAAAGTCCTTGGGCCGCCCTGGCTGCTTCAGCACACGAATCGGCACCCGGTACCAAGTCGGCCCTAAGCAGACCCTCGTGTTAGTAAAGCAACTGCAGACTCTGCAAGCTGCTGATTCGGACCATGATCCTCCCCTACTTCAGAGGAGAAAGGTGGCCATTTCAAGGCCAAGAATTCAGAAGGAAAGCAATTGAGGTCCTCCAGATAGACCTCCACTCCCGCTGAAGGTCAGAGCAAGATGGGACCATCCGCCCTTCCGACTATTCCTTCCGCAAGAATATCGGGTGTCTGGAGCAGAAGGAGAGAAGAAAGGCTGAAGCTCCCTCTTGAGGCCATTCAGATTCATGGGTCTCCAAACTTGGCCACTTTAAGAACGGTGGACTTCAACTCCCAGAATTCCTCAGCCAGCCAGGAATTGACGTCCACAAGTCTTAAAGTGCCCACGTTTGGAGAGCCCTGGTTTAGAGTGACCGGTTCTATAAATTAGTTCCATGCTGTGGGATGAAGTTGTCCCAGATAGGCCTTAAATTTCCTGCCAAATGAACTTTGATGACTTCACCATGAAGTCAATTGTCAGGAGAAGCAGAGGGAAAGAATATTTGCTTCCCTACATGCGTGATTTACATTTATTGCTTTGAATTTGTCTGAAATGGTATAGCGTTTCCTGCCTGAGCAGGGGGCTGGACTAGACGACCTCCAAGGTCCCTTCCTACTACTACTACTTATTATTATTATTATTAAATTATTATTTATATCTCTTTTTTTCCTGCTCAGAGAAGCTCCTCAAGGCGGTCGACAGAATCAAAGCCCATTAAATTAGAAGATAAAAATGCAAGGGCTACTAATGAGAAATCCATTCAGTCAACAGATTTTAGTAAAGCCGCTTTCTGCATTGTTCTGTTCCCCGCTGGATAAAGCCCAGAGCTTCCTCAACCAAGCAACCCACCCTCGATTTTGCTCCCCTCCTCCTCCACCTTCTTCTGGAGCCTTTCTAGGTCTAGGAGGGCTCAAAAGGACTTTGTTCTGCAAGCAAAGCTGTACGGTAAGAGACGTTTTTAACTTGGAATCCTGATCAATTTTCCCTGGGTTAAATGCAGAAAGACAAGAGAAAAAGGATGGGGAAATCCAGTTCACACCATCCAGCTTGGAGACTTTGTCTATCTGTGACTAATGTGAATAATTCTTGACCTTTTTAATGGGATCCGGCACATCTAAAGACACCCAACTCTTATTACTGCTGGCGAAAGGCAGAATACAGGCAGTCCTTGACTTAACAACAGTTCATTTACTGACCAAAGTTACAAAGGCACTAGAAAAAATGACAGTTTTTCACACAACCGTTGCAGCATCCCCCACAGTTACATAATCGGGAGCTTAGCAACCGACTCACATTTATGACGGTTGCAATGTTCTGGGATCACCTGATCCCCTTTTGTGACAGCAAAGCCATTGGAGAAGCCAGTTTCACTTAACAACCGTGTTACTAACTTACCAACTGCAGTGATTCACTTAACAGCGGTGGCAAGAAAAGTCTTAAAATATTAGAAAACTCACTTAACCACTATTTCACAGAAATTTTGGGACTGACTGTGGTTATACCTCGAGAACCACCTGTATTGACCAGCGCTGGGAATAAGGCATAGATCCGTTTGGGGCTCTACAATTCCTTAAAACAATCAAAACTTCAACATGGAATTTCTGGAAGATTTCAAAGCGAAGCTGGGCAAGGGAAGGGAGGAGAGAGAGAGAGAGAGAAAAAAGGGAATACTTTACTTTTTGGCCATTGAAATATTCACCTCCAAACAGGATGAGCTCATCTTTCTCTGGGTGAGCGGACAGAGAGGCGTTGAGCCTGGGGACCAAGAGGAAAAAAGCTAAGCAAATCAAGCACAGGATTTGGAGGAACAGAGTTCTTGAGGACTAGCAGCTTTTCGCTGGAGATTAAAGGGGTGCACCAAACATTTTGAGGCCAAAATTTCCCAGCTGCCCAAAATTTCCACTCTCACCTTGGGGAGGGAGGGGCGCAGGGGGTCTCCAGCACCTGCGTCTTGGCGGCGTCCAGAGACTGGAATTGGGCAATCAGCGCCTCCAGATCCTCCTGCAAGTCAAGAAAGGGCTCCGTTTTGCGACCAAAAAGGGAGATGTCCCCTGTTGCACACTCTTTCATGCATGCACGAAAAGGAATGTCTGTGTGCGCGTGTATAAATTTTTGTTGAAGTGATTTTGTAACAAGATCAAAACATATTGGAAAAGAAACTGCACAGATAAAGAAAAGCAGTGCCTACTGGGAGAAGAAATTGCGGGGGGGGGAGAAAATATTATAAAGAAAACCCGTCCAATCTTCTTGAAGGCGGTTATAAATGTGATATTTTACTCTTTCTCTCTAAAGTCAGATCTTAATTTCCTTCCATTAGCTGCCCTTTCTAACAGTCAAACCCATAAATCGCAAGTTCATTTCTCTCTTTTTTTCCCCAGCCAAAAAATGGGGAGGGGGCTGTTTTTCCCGTCCCTGTTGCGCTTTGTCTTGCACTAAAGGGGTCCTCAACTTTGGCAACTTTTAAGACTTGTGGACTTCAACTCCCAGAATTCCTCAGCCAGCTTTGGGAATTGAAGTCCACAAGTCTTCAGGTTGCCAAGGTTGAGGACCCCTGTGCTAATCTGCAGTTGCACTAACTCTCTACTCCTCCCCTTCTCTTGCACCAAGCCCATTCCTCCACCTTGGATTGCACAGAGGAAGGGGGAAGGGTGGGCAGGGAGAGAGCGAGAGAGACTCAGAAAGTGGGGGGGGGGTCTGGACCTGTTGGATGCCTGCCTGCCCTGCAGCTGCAAAAGCTCCTGCAGCCCTGTGATCACCTCCTCTTTCTTGGTCCGCTTGCAGACCTTCTTCTCCATCTTGGCGGCCGTCTTCTCGGCCCCCTTGGCCTTCCGCTCCTTCTTGTTTTTCTTGCCCATCTCTGCGAGGCTTTGCAAGTTGCAAGCGTCGCTCACACGGACCGCTCCGCCCCGGCCTGGCCTGGCCGTCTCTCGGCCTTGCCTCTTCCCGGGGCGTTTCCTGCCAGCGAAAAGGACCAGGAGGAGGAGAAGCCCGGCCTGCAAAAGGGTTGCCCTCTGCGGGAGGGAGGGCTGCTTTGCAAGGGCGGAAGGAAGCCTTGCGAAAAAGGAAAAAAAAGCATTTGGAAAAAGCAGTATAAAGGGAGCGTTACCGATACGGGGAGCTCGGGGTTGAAACGAGGGGCTTCGGTGCTCTCTGAGCTGGGCGCTTCTCTTGCAGACGTTTCACTACCCAAGTAGGGAGCGTCATCAGTGCTAGTAGGGAGTGGAATTGGCAGAAAGGAGGAGGAAGAGGTGCCAATAAAGGAGAATCTGTGTAGCTCAGGGCTGAAATGAGGGGTCCTTGGTGCTCTCTCAGCTTGGTGGTTTTCTTGCAGATGTTTCGTGACTCAAAAGTCAGTGCCAGAAGTCATCTTCACTGGCGCTGATGATGGCACCTAGTTTTATTTTTTTTATTTATTTATTACATTTATATACCGCCCTTTCCCGAAGGACTCAGGGCGGTTTACAGGGTGATTAAAAAAAACCAAAATACACAAGTTAAAGACAAATTTTAAAAGAAATTATATGTGTCCCTGTCTAAATAAAAACCCCAGTTAAAATAAGGTTAATCCTCAGCCTGGGCCAGAGAGCTCGAAGAGCCAGGTCTTCAGGCCCTGGCGGAATGAACGGAGGTCGGGGGCAGTCCTCTGCTCAGTTTGTTTAATGAAACATCTGCAAGAAAACAACCAGGTTCAGAGAGCACCAAGGACCCCTCCTTTGGAAAAAGCCACCCACCCACCCATTCAGAAACCTCCTTTAGCTAACCTTCATGCTAGTTGGAAGCCTCCGATACAAGATCCGCTAATTAAATAAATTCTAACCTTTAGTAAAAAAAAAACTGCAGGAAGGTTTTTTGGGTTTTGGGTTGAAATCCAAATGCAGATGCCAGGAAAGAAAGAAAAAAATATATCTCCCAACAGTGGCTGTGGGCCGAATAAAAGGGACAAACCCCCCCCCCCCATAGCTGCAGGAGTCCCTCCTTTTGCAAGCATGCAGCTGATGCAACTTTGGCTGCGATGTGGTGAGATGCTGCAGCTGCAGGGGCTGCCATTGGCCGCCAGGTGTCAGTCTTATGCAGAGGATGGGCAGCTTCATCCCGTGCAACCTGGCAGCCTGGTCCAGAAGCTCTGGTTGCCCATCCCATCCCTGAGAGGAAGGTGCCAGGGCAGCCGAAAAGTTGCATCGTGCCAGGGCGGCTGGCTTGCATTTCTAGGGGATGAAGAATGAGCCTCAGCCCACTGGGGAGCTGGCCAAGAGCTGTTCCTGAGCCCTTTCTGCCCGCCACCGACACCTTCATCTCTACGTAGCAAAAGTTCGCTGCTTCTTCCTGGGTTCACTCCTCTCAAAAGGTCTCCCAAATTTCCACTGTGATATAATTAGATTCCTTGTGTATTTTCCTTCCCCTGCATACAAGGATTCTGGTTTTCTAACTTATTCTGGGGGAACTCTAGGAGTTGTTTCCATTTGCTTTGTCGTGGCAGGTGGTAGGAAGGGCTGCTTCTCTGTCCCCCCAGGTTCAAATCAGAAAGGCAGCCAGGGACAGGATGAACCCCTTTCGGATGCTTTGGGGGAATCTAAGTGAATTTTGAGGACAGGGAAAGACCACAGAGTCCCAAACTGCACAACGAAAGATCCACAACCCTAGCCTTGCCCCGAGAACTGGGCATTAAGGCAGAGTCCCCTGTTGCCCATCCATGTCTCAATGGAAAGTCACTGGGATGTAGCAATTGAGGGCCCGGATTGGGGTGAGCCAGATTCAGATCCATCTCCGCTACAGAAATGGGTCTCCCCGTCTCTTTCTTAGTTCCTCTTACCTCACAAAGGGGGTTGCTGTGCGGATAAGATGAAGGGAACTATCTTTCTTAAAAGTCTTGGAGGGGAAAAAAAAGAATAGATCTAACAAGTACAGAATACAGAATAACAAGACTCGGAAGGGACCTTGGAGGTCTTCTAGTCCAACTCTCTGCTCAGGCAGGGGACCCAAAATTGTTCTGGGCAAATAGCAGTCTAGTCTCTATTTAAAAATCTCCAATGTATTAATACTTATGTAATGTCATTCATAAGGAATGTCCTTCTGTCAATGTTCACACTTGTAATTTGGAGGATCATTACCTGAATATTCTTTGCTCGATTATTTTCTCAAGCAACATCTGTGTTGGATTCCCTGTCTCTGCAGTCATCTTTCCCGTTTTAAAAAGCAGGAGAGAAACTGCTGTGCTAGTGAAATATCTGCAAAAGGGGCTTAATTGTCCTACCAGCCATCATCAACCAGTCCAAATGAGCTCATCAGGCTGTGAAATTGCATTGCTTTGTAGCTTCCTTGTGCTCCCGTGCACACATTCATTATTGTGTACTGCTTTTTTAACCTCCCAAAATTATTTTAATAAAAAACAGCAAGGTTGCATTAGTAAAAAAGCAGCATCATGTAAAAATTGCTCCTATGGTAGGAATTTGGGGTGCTTTGAAAGTCATCACTTTCTCATTTGTCCACAAGGCAGAAAAATCAAAGCACAGGAAAAGACAGAAGACCAGCCATCGGAAGCCTGATGGAGCCTGGGATTCCAACTCCCGGTTTGTAGCCAGGGATTATGAGAGTTCGTATCTGTGGGGAACGTGCTGATTGTGGAAGGTTGAAAGGAGTCTTTGGGTGGTTACTACATGGGTTTGTTTTCAGAGAGCACTTTTGTTTCTAACAACAAATTAACCACTTTGAAAGCCCCTCAACACCCAACAGTGTGTGTTGAAAGTTCTGGATGTCCCCTTGAGTGACACAGCATCGTCAGTTGCTGCTGAAGTGAAATAAAGCCTCTTTGATGTTCTTTTGGCACAACAGTGGTCGGAGGACACCAGGAGACCCTCGTGAGGAACCTCTACAGCAGTGGCCCCCAACCTTTTGGGCCCCAGGGACCGGTTCCGTGGAGAAAGTTTTTTCCCCACCAATTGGAGGGAGCCTGGTTTCGCACGCTGCCTGCATCCCACGGATGGGACTTTGCTTGTTTGCCTGGCCTGGTTTCTGGCAGGCTGCAGCCCGGTGCCGGTCCACGGATCTGGAGTTGGGGACCCCTGCTCTACAGCCTCTTGTCTCATCCACAGAAAAGTCCACTCCTCTACTGCTGCAACCTTTGGACACGGGCTGCCTTTAGCCTGTAATCCCTTTGTGGACTGATGGAAAACGGAGGCGTTGTCCGATTTTTGCATTCACACAGAGGCCTCTTAGTCTCTGTCCATTTTCTTCCACGTGTCCATTGGAATTAAACTGGTGGCGCAGCTGTGCCATAGGACACAAAAGAAGCTGCAGAAATATTGCCCACTACATTTGGGAGGAGGAATTGGCCATTCAAGTGCACCTCCCCACCTAGGTTTGCTCACTCTGCCTGCAGCTTACCTGGGAACTATGAGTGCAGGATGTGGCCATCAAACAGATTTCTGGGTTGATAGAGACTAGCAAGAGAAAAGCTGCTAGAGCGGGATTTATGGTGCAACGTTGCAGCCAAAGCCATGTCTGGGCACCTCTCAGTGGCCCACGCCATGCTTTTGGCAGCCGGCCCGGGCACAGTCTTGCCTCATGCGCTTCTCAGCCTGAACTTGTAATGGATCAGCCGTCAGGTGTGTGTGGGTTGAGGGCTAAATTTTTACATCAAGGGAGATGGGAATTGCAGATTTTGGAGATGCTTCAGCAAAACACAGTGCACCCAATTATTAAACAACTAAAAGGGTTCCTGGAATAAGGATAAGAATCTAGTGGGGTGCAATTCCCAGAAATAGCAAATACGATTCCTAAGAAAAGAAGTGCAATGATGCACAGGCAGCCCAAGGTGCCTATTTTCAACAGGAGCAGCCATACGTATTTGCGATATTACTTACATAAGGTGGGTGGGTGGGAATAATGTGCGAACAACTCTGTGTAACCAGAATTGGGGAGGAGGAAGTGCTTTCAAGACCAAGCTCTGCTTAGCCTCATATCTTGATCTGCTTTCCTGTAGATGGAATATTTATAACATGCCCAGCAGCTCTTATCTTTGACATTTGTATTTTCCTTGGCTCCCGGAGAAAGGACCCATTTGTGACTGCGCTGGACTCAGTTAAGTGCTTTGTGGAGAGCACAGCACCCAGCAGGGCCAAGCTAAACAAACCCAAACAATGTCTTCAAAGCATGGATGCGTCTTAGCCAAGAACAGGTAGGCTAAAACAAGGGTTAAGATAATCGTCTCTGGTGGGGGGTGGGGTGGAATGAGAGACGTGAGTGAGCTGCACACGTAGCAGGAGCTGTAAAGACCATCCTTGGTTCTTCTCCAATCCTCCTCCTCCTCCTCCTGTTGAGTTTATCTTCCGATCGCAACTTACCTGGGAAGCTGGGAAAAAACGGATAGCAATTTGTCTCAGGCAGGTGGTGCTTAAGAAAGGTGATTATGAGCTGAATCCTGGATTTTGCAAATTGCTAGGTATATCCACAGCAAAGTTAATTTGATTTAGAAAGCTCACCTGGAGGATCCTAGTCTTATCTTTTCCTTCCTCTGTTTAATGGATGGATGCAGGAGTATTATTTTAGTAAAAAATAAAGCAGGCGGCACTATCAAGGACTGGCTCTGTTACAATTAAAGGAGGAGTTTGCCCACAAAATGCCACCTGCGGGGATTTTCCAAAGTTGCGCGTGGCAACGTTGCACCAAGTTCCCGTTTTATTGTCCTTTTCTCCATGTGTCTGTCCTTTTTGCGCTGAAGATTGTTGAAAAAGACCTAGACAGAGCAAGGTCTTCACAGCCATCTATTTTTGAGGCTGGGCATTTTGAAGTCAGATGTGCCCTGATACAGTTCTAGTAAACCTCCCTCGGCCATTTGTCCGCCAGGAATTGTACCCTATCAGCAGATTCTTCCCAGCCGCTCCAATGTTTGGATTATGGTTTGGAAAATGCCTTTTGGATTTCCAGGGCCGTAAAAAAAAAAGCTGAGCTTGCTAGAAACCAACACTAAGCGCTTCCCGCTTTGAAATCTGTACGTCTGCCTTTTTCAATTTGCAGGTAAAAATTCTTTCCCAACACTGTAATTATCCTGGGGGAAGGAAACTTACCTTCTGTTTCTGCAGTACCTGTGTAAGCAAAGCACCAGTGGCTGCATTCACACATGCTGAGACCACTTTGTTGTTGTTTTCCTGGCATTGCAGAGCTGATTAATGCATCTTTCAACTATTTTGCAAATTCAAAAATTGTAAAGAGCTGGAGATTCTGGTTTGCAAACCTGTGCTGTGGCACTATGCACCCCTGGCGAAATAGGGCTTATTCCAGGGGTGTCTAAATTTTAAGACCTGTGGACTTCAACTCCCAGAATTCCCACAGATCCTCATTTAACAAGCAAAGTAAGAAATACTCAAATTCAGAAAACCTCGTTCAAATAAAAACCAGAATATTTAAAATGGAATAGCCATGGTTTATAATGAACAGTAAACAAATCCAGAAGGCTGGGCGGGGGGAGTGGGGGGGGGAAACACAGTAAAAAAGACAGACTGGACTGTATCACACATCTTTTTACAAGGCAGAATTGACTCTTTTTACTACAGAACTCATAAAAAAGCAACAGAACTCTTGGACCAACTCTATATGGACAAATGCAAATATTATTAGATAATAGAGCTGCACTTTCTATACTGATACTCATTTAAAATATAGCACAATAATTAAATTAGTAAAAATATTTATTTTCCAAATGTAACAAAAAGTTTTTTAAAATTATGTTCTTTTCCTTAGCTTAAAGACTTTGTTATTTCTTTTTATTTTATAAAAAAACTATATTAAAAGAAAATATAGATTTCTAAGGAGTCAGATTTCACTCAGTAGTTATAAAGGTAACAACCCTGTTGCCTGTACAAACGTTGTGCAATTAATCTGCTTCCAAGGGATTAAAAAGAAAAGTGATTAAGGACAGAGGCACAAGCTAAGAAGAGGGACACCTGCATGAACTTTTCAAGCAAATGGCTTAGAAAACCTGGGTCTGGAACGCCACAAATCCTGGATTTTTGCATTCTTCCAAAAAGCACCACTGCCTGCTTCCTGCTCCACAGAATTATTTGGAGCATGACCAGCCATCTGCACGAGCACGTTAAGTCTTTGAGCTTGAAAGGGGCTCCCAGGCTTGTAGTCGTTCTGGGTCCATCAAGAAGACAATTCTTAAGAGGTCCCAAAGGACTTTGCCAGGTTACCTAGATGGCCATCCCACTCTATAGTTCAGGGGTGTCCAAGCTTGGCAACTTTTAAGACTTGTGGACTTCAACTCCCAGAATTCCCCAGCCAGCCAATGCCCACAGGTGTTAAGAGTTGCCAAGCTTGGGCACTTCTGCTCTAGTTGAAGAAACATCGCCTTTCTTCAGGAAACAGCTGGAGAGCTTTCTCCTCGGTCATTGGGGTCCTGCGGTTTCAGAAGACCAGTGATGGATTTTGGGCCCAACGCTAATGAACTCAGCTGGGCTCCCATTGAGTTAGATCCTTAGCCTTTTCTTAAGGTGCGCTTCACATCAAGCAACTAGAAAGTCAACTGGGCAGACGCACCAAGCGGATAAAAGGGGTGCAGAACTGGACCACGTGGCTCAAAGGAAAAGCATGGCGAAGCCACTCTCAGTTTGGCCGGCTGGTTTCTTTTACCAAACTGCCCCCGGCCAGGTTTGACCTCTCTGCTCAACCGGCAACGGTGAGCGCAACTGAAGCCAAAACTTTGCAGAAGTCCAAAAACAATAAGGCGCAACTAAGAACAAAAGGAACGGGGTGAGGGAAACACAGAAGCAATTCTACAAGGCTCCACAAAACCTGAGTGTGCTTTGTAAATACCTAGAGAATGCCAAATATTCTCAAGAGGAAAGCAGTGGAAATGAGTGGGATGAAGCAGAATGGCAGGTTCTGGGGGAAGATGAATGGGAAAGCTCTGAACTGCAACTGTTCTTTGTAGTTCTCACCTGTGGGGCTCTGCTTCCCATTTCTGCCCTTCTGGACATTTTTTTTCCTTCTAAAAAAAACGCCTAGCATACTAAATTGGTGGGTGGAATAATGTTCAAAGCCAGGGGTGGGGTGTTTCCCATAGCAGGTGCACAATTTGGATGAGAAATGGCTACGTGGCTCACTGTAAAATGTGTGAGTTGGGTGGGCGGGAGACAATGGATGTTGCAATGCAACACATCTGGAGGACAGGAGATCTGGGTGCCATACTGTCCACAGGTCAAAAGAGCAGTTAACAGTAAGGGGACCCAGCCTCACCAGATGTGCTGCAGAATGGTAGAATTGTCCCTCTTCGTAAAATATAACCCCCACGCTGACTTCAGCATTTCTGAACCGCCATGCTATCTGGAAATTGTAAATACAGTGGCGGCCCATTTCCTTAACGTTAAGAAATAAAGGCAGAAAAATCATTTTGCAACAGACAACAGAGGGGACGTGTATTTGGAACAGCTGCACAGAGGACTCTAGAAACCCTGGCAGACAAAGTTAAAGAGGCCCCCGCCCTGATGTTCGACATTGTGGCGTCTGGGTTTTTAGACTCTGCATCTGTTGGCATCGCAACTGACAGATGGGCTACTCTCAACTATTCTCCCCCACTTGACTTCAGCCAAATTATTTTGCCTGTTTCCGTGTTTCGATAACCACAATGTACACAACTCCGTGAAGAAAACAATGCAGAAGTGCACAGGTTAGCATCTTGCAAGCAAAACAAAGGAAAACCCACTCCTTGCATCCTGTTTTACAACGGAAACTTTGGATGCATATGTTTTATTCCACGGAGGTGCTGTCCACTTGGGTTTCTGCTCTCATGCTGGCCGAAAGTTTTCATGGCTCAAGTCTAAATCAGGGGTGTCCAATCTTGGCTACTTTTAAGACTTGTGGACTTCAGCTGCCAAGATATCTGGCCTCCCAGATGTGAGGACTTCAACTCTTCTGGCCTCCCGGATGTGTGGACTTCAACTTCAATGGCTGGCTGGGGAATTCTGGGAATTGAAGTCCACACATCTGGGATCTAGGCATTCTGAGAGCTGAATTCCACAGGTTTTAAAGTTGCCAAGGTTGACCACCCCTGCTCCAGAGAAACCAAACTTTCCAGACCAGACATTCCCCAAGAATGGAAGAGAAAGAAAAACAGATCCCAGGAGTCAAAGCATCCCACCCACGAGAGAGCAGTAACGGACAATAAATCACACGAGTGCTGGTTTCAATTCTTTGCCCTAAAACTCAGAAGCCCATCCTCTCGCTTGCTAGGCCAAAGTCTAGCTGCATGTTTTAGAGTACAGCTACGCAT
Source organism: Vipera berus (assembly GCF_964194415.1). NCBI lineage: Eukaryota > Metazoa > Chordata > Lepidosauria > Squamata > Viperidae > Vipera > Vipera berus. The sequence continues at coordinate 1,707,880 of NC_138213.1, read as the reverse complement.
CAAGGAAAGTGCCACAGAACTAGACACACGTGCATAAACAAACCGACACACAGACACGCACAGAACACTGGTGTTCTGCTTGTTCCCACTTGGTAGCCTCCTCTATCTGAAGCTTCCCATGTCGTCCACTGCACAGAATAGTCACTTCTAGTCCCATTCTTAAGAATACATTTATGGTGCTGCAATGAATGGCATTCTGCACAGCGAGAAAACAAAAATGGAACCTGTTTTGTAGAACCACTGAATGCTGGTAAGAAATGAGGGTTCAAACGGGGACGCCAAGTAAGTAAACTTTCCAGCGTCAAGGTCTTTCCCCCAACTGGCAAATTCAGTTGCTTTAGAGCAGTTTTTCTCAACGTGGGGCACTTTAAGCTGCATGGACTTCAATTGCCAGAATTCCCCAGCCAGGAATTCTGGGAGTTGAAGTCCGTACGGCTTAAAGTGGCCCAAATAGAGAAGTTCTGCTCTATCATACTTTGAGGAGTGTCTAGAAATTTCAACCTGCCCCAAACGGGGGAATTCGTCAGGATGCCAATTAATGCTGTACAAAACCCCTTACGGGAAATCGGAGTCCTAAGGAGAAGAAAGCTTAAAAAAACCGATGTCACTAAAAAAAAATAAACAATTTTTAAAAATACTCATGTCAGAACCACTTAGTCCAGTGAGAATGAGAAGAGCTGAGGTGGGGGCCGCTGTCAGTTTGTGGGGTTGCCTTCTTCAGCAGGGCCCCCTTTATTGGCAAGGAGTGTTCAGTGTTGGCAGGCGTCTTTTGAAGAACACTACGTTGCTGGACCTCATCCGCTGCCCGCATTTTTTTCCTCTTTTTTTCTGCCAATATTGAGACAGCTGGTGGAGAAACTAAATAAAGTCCCTAGTTGAGCATGTAAACAAAACATCCTTGTGGGCTTCCCCATTTTCTCGATTTGGCTGGAGGCCTCTCTTCTGTTCTAAGTGACCTCCTCTTCCCAATTTTGAAATTTGCACCTGGGATCGTCTTCGCCTCCAGCACCTTCTCAACTGCCAGGATCTGAGTTGGAGAAGGCCTCAGGAGGACCAGAGGTGGGCAGAGGTCTCCGGGCTGTCTCTGCAGTTTCCATTTTTTCCAGGGAAGAATCAGACTTACGTAAGTTTCAAAAAAAATGTTGTGCGTTGGCTTAAACTAAAGATGGATGGTTTCGCCTCCTTCTTAAGACTCTTGAGGAACCACTTCCATCACCTTCTGGAACAGGACTGTGGTGGAATCTGTTGGTGAGAAACGAAACAGAGGAAGCTTACATGACCAGAAGGAGCTTTTGAGGTCACTGCCATGCCTAAATTGGTCATCCATAACACAAAGAAAGACGTTTATGCCACTAGAAAAATTGCACCACCTCTATCGGTTGTTCTCCCCCCCCTCAGAGGATGGAACCACGACAGTTTATAAAACAGAATTTAAAAGTTGTTCTAAACAAATGAATTGTGCAAGTAGTGTCCCTGTTTGGATTTAAGCATTTCCTTTTGTCATGTGCCAAACAACAACTTGAGGAGGACTTCTGCACCCAGGAATCCTGGGGTGGGGTGGGGATTCTTTGTAAATGCCTAGAAAACTAGTTTGGGTTACACTGACTGGTCCCTTGTGGGTAGAGCAAAAAAAAAAGGGGGGGGGGGAAGGGTTTGGGAAATTACTCCAGGCAGCAGGACCAGAAGATTCCAATTAAAATCCTGGCAAAATTTCCATCCAGGCCCTCCACCGCTCTATTCTCCATCCCAGCTTCCGTTCCCACCGTTACCATCAAGGTGACCCTAAAACCTGGAGACTGAGTTTGGCATCAGCTCTGCCGAGTCCAAGCACGCCTGGCTGCTCCTCTCCAGAGACACCAGGGTGTGGACGCCCACACAGCTTGGCCGGGGGAAGTGGCTGGTGCCCCTCCCAGTCATGTCCCATCCTGCCCTGCCCCTCCCTGCTTCCAGGTATCTAAAAGTCGGGCAGCGCTGTCCAGGCGTGATGGCTGAAGATCCAACATAGCCTTCTCCAGCCATTCTTCATCTTCTGGTGGCACCAAAAGAGAGATTCAAACTCAGTGGAAAGGCTACCCCGTCTCTGCTGCGTGGATGAGGGTCCCGCGTGCGGTTCTTCCACCCAAAACAGCTCCTGCAAACCGACGCAACTCGTACTCACAGATGCTTTGCAGAAGCCACTTAGGTTTCTGTTTCCACCAGACCCCAACCAGGTAAACTGGGACTCCGCTGAAGATGATGGCGAAGCCGATGGCACACTCTTTCGGGGTCATCCAGAAGGAGACGACAATAAGGAAGTTGCACGCAAGGATGAAGAAAATGGGCAACAAGATATTAACCTGCAGGTGAGAACACAAGGAAGGCCAAGAACGTTGGAAGCAGGAAGGGAACAACTCAAGAGCCCTTCAATCCAAAAACCCACCAGACTTGTGTCTAGAGACGCAACCGGTCCCACGGATCCTCAGACCTGGACCAGCTCCGGGACTGAAAATCTGGATCCCGCGACAGCCCTTTAACCCGGTCACTTGTAGAATCAGTTGCAGAATCTCCCTTTTCAACGTCAGCTAAGCTCACCTTGATGGGCCTCTCCAGCTCCGGTTTCTTGTAACGGAGCCACATCATGCCGATGATGGCCAGGGCCACACAGAGCCAGTTGAAGAAGCTGAAGAAGTTGATCACGGAGAAGATGTCATTGGAGAAGGCGTAGAACAAAGTCATGATGCACTAGAGGTGGTCAGGGGAGGGGAAGGGGCGAGGAGAAAAATCAGTGCCGCATGGGAGCTGGGAGAAAACTGCTTCAGAGAACCTGCACTTCAACCAACACTCGCCTTGTCCAAAGTTCAGAGACTCAGCAAATGTGGGGATGGGACTGTTGCAAACAGTGGATATTGGCCGTCGGAGTGAGGTCTGTGGTTCTGACCTCGGAATGGAGCACAAAAACAGAAAGACGAACACCAGAGCCCCACACAGGGGCAGGAATAACAAGAGTTGGAAGGGACCTTGGAGGTCTTCTAGTCCAATGTTCAAGCAGGAAACCCTGTTCCATTCCAGACAAGTGGCTGTCCAGCCTCTTCTTAAAAGCCTCCAGTGATGGAGCACCCACAACGTCTGGAGGCAAGTCGTTCCACTGGTTAATTGTTCTCACTGTTAGGAAATTTCTCCTTAGTTCTAGGTTGCTTCTAATCCTTTGATTAGTTTCCATCCGTTGCTTCTTGCCCTGCCTTCAGGCACTTTGGAGAACAGGTGGACCCCCAGAGAACTGATGTGCACCAAGGAGAACATGAGATGGTTGCATTCAAAATATGATGTGCGGTTGGTTTGCTTGCGCCCATCAAGGGAAGGAGAAGGGCCCAGAAATTATGGAGCACCTTTCGCACCCTCAAAACAGCACCAGTTTGCAGGCTTCCAAAACTCACAGAACTCCACACAACTCAGCAGGTGTGCAGTTATTGTTCAGGACAAGATGCTTACCAAAGTTACTGAATCGGGCAACTAGTTTTAATGCAAAAGCACTGAGATGGGATTTTCCCCTATACACACAGACACAAATACAAACACACACACACTCCCCCCCCCGCCCAAAGGAATCTCTACCCTCGTGCAAGCATCCTTACCGTGAAGACAAGGGAGGGCACGGGGGTGAGTAGCCGGGGGTGGATCATGGACAGAACAGAAGGCAGGTGGCCTTCCCGAGCACCTACGAAGAAAAGCCTAAAAGAGATTAAATTAAAATTTTAATTTAGATGAATTTTGAGGCTCTCGGGGGATGTTGGAAGTTGTCTTGTGTCGCTTAAAAGGCTTGTCGGGGGTGGGTGGGTGGGGAGTCAGGCCAATCCTACTTCATGTGGTTTGTTTAGGAAGACTGTCAATAAGGGGGTGGGGATGTGGGGGGGGGGCTCTACTTCTTCTGAGAAAGAGGCAAATTTCTTGGACTGAGCAGCTGAGCTAGTCAGGCCAGTCCTGCACGCAGAAGGAGCCACCAATGAAAGGTTATTGTTCATTTACTTACTCCCGACAACTCTGGGCAGCTCTCAACAGTCAAAATAAGGACATTACAATAAGACCCATCAAAAGGAAGAAAAATCAAAGACGGCGAAGAGCAGAGGCTGGAGGGGGAGGGGGGAAGGTCTCACAACCCCTCGTCAAAGGCCTGGAGAAGAGTTTGGTCTTCACGCTTCTTTTAAAGAGCAGAAGATCAGGGGCCGCAAAATAGGTTTATTTGTAAAATGTAAGCATATATTGCAATCCACCTCCCATACTTTGGTGTGAGGAGGGGATTAGATATCTGCCTGTCTATCTCTCCCTCCATCCAACCGCAGGTTTTCCAGAATTTTATACTGCAGGGCAAAATAGGCATTAAGATCAGCTTCCATTTCTGGAGAGAGGGTTTTATTCTCATTTTACAGCAGAAACTTACCGGGACGAAGTGAAAAGGGAGCCGTTGACGGAGCCAAAGCAGGACAAGCCCACAAACACGGGGATGATCCAAGACATGACACCCAGGTGGTAATTTCCAAAATCCTATCGGCAAATAGGAAGACAGGAGGTCAAACGTTTCACCTAGAAAACTCCTGGAAGCCTAAGCGAACGGCCGGGGGGGCGGGCACACGAAGTGAACGAAACTTGGTCTGCCACCCAACAGGGAAAAATGGAACTCTAAATGTCGGCTATTGCATTTTACCACGGCAACGGCTTCTGACGCCAGCATCTCGTTGACGGTCAAGGTGGTGAAGTAAGCCAGGTTGGTCAGCACGTAGACCAAGGTGACAATGGGCAACGAAATGATGATGGCCAGGGGGAGGTTTCTGGAAGGAGACGGGGAAAAAAGGCCGTTTCACAAGCAGGGCTAGGAACGTCTCTGAACGTTTGCAGCTCTTCCTGTTGCTTCTGCAGTCACAATAGCCAGAAAGTCGGCAGAGGCCATCTTCCCGCCAACAGTACAGAGAAAGCAATGCAAAATCGGGTTTTGGAAACTCTTACCTATAAGGGTTAATCATCTCTTCTGTGACAAAATTCAAGTAATTCCTGCAGTTTGAAAGACAGGGAGGAAAGAAAAATGGTTCTTAAGTTTACAATACAGAGTTGGGATGGGGAAAAAAAAGGTCCTCCTGACTTCGTAGAATAATGAGAACAATGTGGTAACCTAGGAAAACTCTTTCTCTCTCACACACACAAAACAACAGGGCTCCCCAGATCAGAAGATCTGAAGATCACAAGCTCTCCTCGCCCTGGGACTCCTTGTCCTTGATGAACACAGAGGTGCAAACACAAGGACGTCACCTGGCCCACAACTCACCATCCTCCGTAGGCAAAGAGGCCGCTGTACAAGGCCAGAACAATGTTGCCGACCTTTGTGTTGGTGCCATCAAAGGAATACTCAGGGCTGAGGTTGTGGACATCACCTGTGGGAGTGAAGGAAGGTGAGTCAGTGGTAGGTCCTTTCCCCTGCTGCAAGCGGGGTGAGAAGGTGGAGGGTGTCAAACAAAGGGAGCCAAAAGGTGTTACAATTGCCCTGGGGACAGGACGCTCAGGTTCTGCTTAACTGGAATGGGAGAAAACGTTCTCTCCAACAGACTACCTGCTCATAAGCCCTAGAACTGCCATTTTCATATGCACAGCTAAGAGTAAGATTTAAAATAGGTAACTGGACCTTTGGAATTCCATAAGACACAATGGGGAACGAAACCATGCAGAAATGAGGAGCATCTAATTGCTCGCTGGTTGGTTGCAGAAAAAGACACCAACCGGTTCTTAGCATCGCACCCTAGGGGACTCAAAGCAAACCCCGAATATGTTTTCCTTGGAGTCCTCTCGCCTGCCTGTGCATCAGCAGCAGCCCCTCACCCAATATCTGAGATCAAAAACAGCGGAAGCAGCCCAGGAAAACACGGGAAGGGGAAGCTGGGCTTACAAAGGCCCGGTGTTTTTTGAAGGCTCTTTCAAGATTCTTGCAGCGTTTATTTTACTTGCAAGGAGCCTTTGGCAGAAGCAGGATTTTAGGTCTTTTGATCTTAAGGCCGTGCACTTGTCCTAGTTGGTGGGGGGGGGGTTTTATTGCCTGGCCCCCCTCCTCCAAGGAAGGAGCCCTCAGGTGGGGAGGGAGCTCAACTCTTTGTCCTTTTCAAAACTCTGCATTCCATTAATTCACGGAAGGGCAGAAAGATGAAAGAAATGAAGGGGGACCCTCCCCCATCAAGGGAGCTTTCTCCCATTCACCACCAGGCTGGCACTCTCTGATCCAGGCTGGCCAGCCAGCTGAAGAGCAGAAGAAAAAAAGGACAACTGCAGAACCAACCAACATCTCCCCTTCATTATCCGAGACCGGAAAGCCGTCCTGGGCCCCATCCCTCCTTGCGCCCACGTGCCAGTAGAAGCCAAGGAGAGTTGTGGGAGGGCGTCATGTCTCCCAGACAGAAGATGCTCTCAGTCTCCGAGATCAAGTGATTGTGGGAACTTTGGACAGGTTCACACATTGTGCAAAACCACCATGTGGTTTAGTTTGCTGGATTTCGGCTCAGCCTGTGGGTCAACCTAGGTCCTTTTGGTTGATCATGACTGACAAACTTATGGTTTAGGGGGATGAATGAGCCAAGTTAGTCCCTGAGAGCAGCAGCACAGGGCTATCTCCACCAAATTATCTGTAGATCCCAGATGACGATCCCAATCCAAGGCGCCATGAAGTCATCCATCACATCTCCCAGCCCTTGTTGAAATTTAGAAATCCTGTCCTCGTTACGGTTATTTTGGCCCCGTCATAGTTGCTGAGCCCAGAAGAGGCTAGAAGTTGCTAAGAAGACATGGTCTTAGCGGACAATACCTCTTGTCCAAAATGGCCTTCTTTGTTTATGTGCCTGCTTGGTCTCCCCAGCCTTCCACTAATAGACTCAACCAGACATCCAGAAGCACTCTGGGAACTCCACAACTCGTACCCAAACAGGCCAGGAGGGTAACTGCCTCGTTGACTCTACTCTTCTCTAAAATTAACCAAACCAGATTTGACAAGCTCCGTCCTGCTTGCAACCCTTAAGTGGGCAAAACTGCAGCCAGTGGCAACAGGCCCTTTTAATGAGAATATGGAGGCATTTAGGGAGAGGAGGAAGAGATCAGAAATAGCGCTGCTGCCCCATTTCATGCCCGGGAGACTCATTTTTAGATCGCATCTGTACAAGTCATCAGAAAGAGGCTATTAAGGGAGATGACTGACGTCGGCATGGAGGGAGCCACAAGAGCAGTTGAGGGAACCTGCCAGATGAAAGACAACCAGGGAAGGTCCAAAGGCTTGGTTTGAAGCTGGGGTGGAATGTAGTCTGGATTCCCAGGAGGGAGGAGCTGCCCTCCCAGAAGGCAAAGAGGCTGTTGGTGTGAAAGGGAACACAGCAGGATAAGCAACCTAGCCCCCCCCCCTTAGACATTGGGGATTACAACTCCACAAGTGGGAGGCTGGTGGAAGATGAACCCATAGTGACCGAGAACATCTGGGCTGGTCCATCACCACCACTCAAGGAGTCAAGATGATCCTTTCCTGGTCCCATCGGCAGACGCTGCCCAGGTTGCACCTCTTGCCTTTTCCCCAGAATTTCTCCCTGCTGTCCAGATGGCCCGGCACACCCTATTCATGTAACGGCAGGGAATGCAAGACGGGGCTCTCTGTTTGTGGGGCAATAAACTAATTTCCCCACGCACTTCCCTACAGAAAAGGTGTGGCAGGCAAAGTCGGCTGACAGACACCATGGGGCCTTCTTATTCCCGTTGCCGAGGCCAGGACCACAAGTACAAAGTGCCTCCCTCTCTGCTGGGCTAACCACAAATCCTTCAGCCAGCTTGAAAGCTTGCAGGACTTGCACAAGTTTGGGAAAGGCTCCCGGGCACTGTGGCCGCTGCTGCCTGGATTCCCACGGGTAAGGTGGGGCTGCCCCACCCAGCACAGGAGCTCTTGGTCTTGGCCCGAGAGGGAGGGAGGGAGGCTCGCCTTCCCCACGGCTGCCCCAGTCCCCTTTTGCCACTGCCCAGGGCAACCAGTGCCAGCAGTTTACACCACCTCGGCTGGGTTTGCTAAAGCAATGCAGGCGACAGCCCGGCTTGTCTCGTGGTCCTGGCCTGCCAAGACGACTTTTGAGACTCAGCTGGGAAGAAATGCAGGCTTGGCCTTGGAGGCAGAGAAGGAAGTGGGGGGGGGGGGGACTGGGAAGGGGAGAGGTGCAGAGGGAAACTCAAAACAATCCCACTGTGACCTTGTGGAGCATAAAATCAGCCAGGCTTTGAGGCTGTCAAGAGCCTGGTTTTTTTCTACCCGGCAGCCATGAAAAACATCCCTGAGAAAGCTCCAAGATTTGGACGGGGGACGATGAGGCAAAGGTCCCAAAGGTGGTTTCCCCCCCCCAAAAGGTAACTGGACTTTCTTAGGGTTTTTTTCGTGAAAACGTTTCGCTTCTCATCCAAGAAACTTCTTCAGTTCCAATTGCAGAGGAATGGAAGATAGAACTGAAGAAGCTTCTTGGATGAGAAGCGAAACGTTTTCAAGGGGAAAAAAGCCCAAAAAAGTCCAGTGGCCTTTGGGGGGAAAAAAGCACCTTTGGGACAACCACGACCTGGATGACTGAGAAGGAAGCTCCACAGACAAACTGCCAAGGCTCTTCCTCATTTGCAAGATTGGCGCCAGCTAAATCGCCCTCCGGCGCTCCACGCAGTGCTTCGGGCCCCGGCAGTCCCCTTTTTGGCTAGGAACTGCCTCCCCTCTGGCTGCGCCTTTTCCCAGAGAGGAGAAGCGAACGGGGTGATGGGAGGGCAGGCCTGGCCCTGTAGCCAAATACATGTAACCGAGTAAGCAAGCCTTTAGCATTTCAATTGCCTGTACCTTCCGCTCAAGATGCCAAGTGAATTAGACAATTCTTCTCCTGCAACTTGGAGCCTAAAGAGTCGCCCGCAGATGTTTTCACGCAGATCCGTTATTCTTGCCAACAGACTCTACACGAGTCTTCTGGGATCTCCTTGAAAACTACTTCCGACGGTTTAAACCGCTTGCGCTGTTCTATGGTGGCTTCTTCAAGCAGACCATTTTAAGGGGGGAGGAGGGAGACGAGGAGCTAAACTGCACAGCGTCCCTCCTCTAAATTGGATTTGCATGTGCAACAGAGAATTCGTCTCCAGCGGAAGAAAAACTGTCTACTGGAGCGTAAGTTCTGGCATGAAGGCAGACAGGAAAAAATAATAATAATAATTCTCTTTCTGGGAAGGAAAAACAGTTCAGCAACTCTGCAGTATCCTCACGTGACCTTTGCATCTGTTCAGGAAGAGAGAGGGGGTGTTTCACCCTGCAATGTGCGGCTGAGGGCTGACGGGGGTGGGGGGGTGGGGGTGGCGCAACAGGGGGGTTGCGACAGCCACACAGAAGCAGTGAGCAAACTAAAAGCAGGGCTGGATTGGGGGGGGGGGCTTGGGGGTGTCTTTGTCCGAGCCAAATCCTGGATGCAAATGCCTGTCTTCCTGCTTTCCCACAAAGCTCCATTCTGAGTCATTTATCCATTTGCATATCGTCTTTTGGCTTTACAAAGTTGCTTCAATCCGGTATACAAAAGAAAACCGTCCCAAAACAGCCCCTGGCAGATCAAGAAGCATTTAAACAAGCGGCTTTGTCCCCCAGAGCCGGCATCCTAAGGCTGCAGCCTGGGGATTATGGAAATCACAGTGGGTTCTTTTTTTTCCAAATTTGGCAACTCTTAATATGTGTGGACTTCAACTGCTCTTCCCTCAAATTTACGCAAATTACAGAGTTTGGATGAGAGACTCAAGGAGCCCTCAAGGCCGTAGACCAGACTGATAATTGGGGAACAAATTCCCAGAAGAAACTATAAAGCGGGTGGTTCCGCCCCAGGCGCCTGACGGACCCCGAGAGGTTCCAGACGGAGCTTGGGACATCTCCTGCTTCCCTTGCCCACGACTCTGCCGAGGCCCTAGTCGAAGCCTGGGAGAGGGCGGCTGCCGGGGCCTTGGATCGAGTTGTGCCTTTGCGGCCTCTGACCCGGCGCAGACCCCGGGTGGCCCCCTGGTTTACCGAGGGGCTCCGAGAGATGAAGCGCCGGAAAAGACACCTAGAGAGCTGTTGGAGGTCCAGCAGATCCGAATCTGACCGAACACAGCTAAGAACTTATCTTAAGTCTTACCTAGTGGCGATGGAAGCGGCAAAGCGTGTTTACTTTTCCGCTCTCATTGCGTCTGTAGATAACCGCCCAGCCGCCCTCTTTAGAGTGACCCACTCCCTGTTTAACCAGGGTCCAAGGGATGACCCCTTGCAGGGTAGGGCTGAGGAATTTGTGCAGTATCTGCAGGACAAAATCGCTCAGATCCGGACTGGCTTGGACTCCGACTGGGCAGAGTCCGGCAGAGTGGAGAGGGCAGGCCTTGATTATACCATTTGGGGTGAGTTTGACCCTGTGACTCTGGATGATGTGGACAGGATCATGCGTAAACTGAGCGCTACAACCTGTTAACTGGACCCATGTCCCTCCTGGCTGGTTTCAGCCACCCGGGAGGTGACAGGGGGCTGGCTCCAGGCAGTGATCAACGCTTCTTTGACAGAGGGTATCTTCCCCTCCGCCTTGAAAGAGGCGGTGGTGAGGCCCCTCCTCAAGAAGCCTGCCCTGGACCCGGCCTCATTGAATAACTACCGTCCTGTCTCCAACCTTCGCTTTGTAGCGAAGGTTGTCGAGAGTGTGGTGGTGCGTCAGCTCCCGAAATTCCTGGATGAAGCGGACTATCTGGACCCATACCAGTCCGGTTTCAGACCCGGCTACAGCACGGAAACGGCATTGGTCGCACTGGTGGATGATCTCTGGCGGGCCCGGGACAGGGGCTGTTCCTCTGTCCTGGTCCTACTTGACCTCTCATCGGCTTTTGATACCATCGACCATGGTATCCTGTTGCGACGGCTCGAGGGGTTGGGAGTGGGAGGCACGGTTTTACGGTGGTTCTCCTCCTACCTCTCGGGCCGTTCACAGTTTGTATTGGCAGGGGGACAGAGATCTAACCCAAAGCCCCTCACTTGTGGGGTGCCTCAGGGGTCGGTTCTCTCCCCCCTCCTGTAACATCTACATGAAGCTGCTGGGTGAGATCATCCATGGCTTCGGGGTGAGGTATCACCAATATGCGGATGATACCCAGTTGTTCATCTCCACCCCGATCCAACCCAGTGATGCCCTTGACGTGATGTCCTGGTGCCTGGAGGCGGTGCGGGTCTGGATGGGAAGGAACAGGCTCAACCCCTCCAAGACCGAGTGGCTGTGGATATCGGCATCTCGTACTGTCTAACAAGTTCCTTCTCTTTTGATGGGGGGGAGGTATTGCCCCCCGCAGAAAGGGCTTGCAACTTGGGTGTCCTCCTGGATTCACGGCTCAACTTGGATGATCATCTAACAGCCGTGACCAGGGGGGCCTTCGCACAGGTTCACCTAGTGCGCCAGTTGCGCCCCTTTTTGGACCGAGATGCCCTATGCACGGTTACCCACGCCCTCGTCACTTCTCGTTTGGATTACTGCAATTCTCTTTACATGGGGCTGCCCTTGAAGAGCACCCTGAGGCTTCAACTGGTGCAGAATGCGGCCGCGCGGGTGCTTATGGGAGTATCTCGGTACTCCCATGTTACACCACTCCTGCATGAGCTGCATTGGCTTCCGGTTGCCCTCTGGGTGCGATTCAAGGTGCTGGTTATAACCTTGAAAGCCCTACATGGCTTAGGCCTGGGGTACTTGCGAGACCACCTGCTGCCATTGTCAACCTCCCATCGCCCGGTTCGCTCCCACAGAGTCGGCCTCCTCAGGGTGCCATCGGCCAGGCAATGCCGGCTGGCGACCCCCAGGGGGAGAGCCTTCTCTGTGGGCATGCCGACCCTCTGGAATGAATTGCCCCCAGAGCTGCGGATGACCCCTGACCTTCGGTCCTTCCGCCGTGACCTGAAGACGTGGTTGTTCCAACAAGCGGGCCTGAACTGACTACGGTTTTAATTAGCTTTTTACTGGTTTTTAAATTGTCATATAATTATTGTATTTATTATTTAATTCTTTTTTAAATTTTCTATTTTATGTTTTTTAATTTTTACTGTGCGCCACCCTGAGTCCTTAGGGAGAAGGGCGGCATATAGTTTAATAAAATAATAATAATAATCTCTAAACCTGGCCATTTTGAGACTTGTGGACTTCAACTCCCAGGATTCCCAGCCAGCCAGCCAATTCTGGGAGTTGAAGTTCACATGCTGGCTGGAGAATTCTGGGAGTTGAAGTCTTAAAGTTGCTACGTTTGGAGAACCTTGTGGTAAAGCACTTCTGTCTTACTCGAAAAACTCCAGGTGTACTAACTCCTAAGGCTGAGCTTGACCCAAGGAGACCTTGTCCTAAATTCTCCAGGGCTGAGTTGGGTTGTGAGAAAGGAAACTGCATGCAGGGTCTTCCAGAGGCCATGCAAAACAGCATTCAAGGTAGAAAGAGGAGAAAAAGGGAGGGAGGGAAGGGAGGGAGGAAGAGAGAAAGGAACAACTCTCTACAAGGACAAGGAGGTCTGCATTCCTTTCTTGTTAAACAATCCTGCCTTAGATTGCTATAAAGGGTTTCGCTCCACCTTAATTCTGCTCCACAAAAGGAACTTTTCTTTCTTCCCAAAATTTCCTATCCCCCTTATCTGCTCGTCTCTAAGACCCCCCCAAAAATAGGTCGAGGAGTCATTTATGCCAATGGCAAGACATTCCAAAGAGTTTTGTGTCATGAGGTCTTCCCCATGAAGCACAATTAACAAAGTTAGCTTTATTCTTTAAAGAATAAATATAAAGAAAGAATAATGACTAAGGCCTCCGGACTTCCTCTAGAAATCTTAATTCCTCCACCTCCATCTGGCTCTCCCATGTCTCTCTGTGCCAGCCTGAGAGACCTTGGCTCCATTTTTTTACATAGTCCCATATCCATCCACCCGCCCAGCCACCCATCTGCCCATCCATCTATTCATCCATCCATCCATCCAGAGCTACAGTAAAAGGAAGTCTAAATGCATCTGATGAAGTGAACTGCAGCTCGTGAAAGCTTATGCCTAAAAACATTAAAATGTCTTAACTGGAAAAGGCATTAGCCTACTCCTGCTGATTTTTGTGACCCACTGGTAGCTTATACGTAGAGAGCAAAGGAGATGACCTTAACGGACATATGGAGAAACCATAATTCTAAGGGATTTCCCTTAGAAGAGTTGAACTTTCGGAGGAAAGGTGTCTCTGGATGTAATATTGAATTGGGCTTTCAACGCAGTGGGAAAAGCCAGAGTCGTTGAAATGTTTTTCAAATGACACCTTGTGTTGGATTTATTAAAAAAAATGGCTCCCAAAACACGTAGAGTCACTTTAGACTTCAAACAAGGAAACCTGTCCAAAACAAGAGGTTTGGTGATAAGGAAACTGAACAGGAATGTTGGGGGGCGGGGTGGGGGGCAGACTGCCCCTCAATGTCAGTACTTAATTCAGTTGCACAATGACAGAAACTCAACCAGAATGTGTATCGCAGGTCAGGAAAAAACAGGATCTAATGGAAGGTTATTTGTAAAATGGAGATTTCCTCCGAAAGATAGAAGTCTTGTCTAAATAAAGAGGAGAATAAAAAAGAATATAGCCTTAGGCCGGGGTGAAAAAAGGAGGGATTAACAAATAGGATTGCAAAATGAGGTCCTGAAGAACATTTCCCTGACACTATTGTAAAACCAAGAATTGAAATCGTCCTTGCTCAGAATTAGGAATCTAGTTAAGGAGGCAACTGGGCCATGGATAAAAAGGGAGTTACAGATATCCCAAAGCAGGGGTGTCCGAGCCTGGGAATTTAAGACTTGTGGACTTCAACTCCCAGAATTCCCCAGCCCGCCAGCGAATTCTGGGAGTTGACATCCACAAGTCTTAAATGTTCTCAAGCATGTCCTAAAGGAAGATTAAGAAACTAGTGCTTTGCCCTGTTTTGGGACCTTTCTTGCCACAGTTATTAAGTGAAACACTGCAGTTGTTAAGTTAGTAACACGTTTGTTAAGTGAAACTGCCTTCCCCTCACTGACTTTGATGCTCAGAAGGTCACAAAAGGGGATCACAAGGCTTATTTTTGAGCTCCTTCATCACCAAAGTGGCCAGACAGAATTCCCAGGAATTTGACCTGACCTGGTCTTTTCAGGAGGGAAGTCTGACACAAGGAGCGTCACAAAACTGGGACGAGCCCCCCATCCCAATAGCATTAAGTCAAAACTGTCCAAGGGAGGCTTTATTTGACAGAGCAGCCGATGTCCCACGTGTTTATAGAAGTGGACAGGGGAAGCAGCCGGGCTACAAACCAAGAATGCTAGCTATTCCTTCCAGCATGAGCGGCTGTTGCTTCTCGACAAAAGCACCGAGCCGGTCCCAGGGCCGAGGCATTTGTTGAGTCACGACTACAACCCTGAGCCGGTGCTCCTCCCAGAAGGTTTTTCTAGGCATATGTGTGTATTTTTATACAAGTTGCTCTCGTGAGATGGGCAGTCTCTGAATCTGACAAATAAATAAGCAGAAAATAGAACTAGAGGCAGGCCTGGATTTACGATCACAACGGATCCCAAAGTTTCTGTTGTTAAACGAGACGGTTGTGTGTTTTGCCCCATTTTACAACCTTTCTTGCCACGGTGGTTAAGCGAGGCACTGCTGTTAGGTTAGTGACACGGTTGTTAAGTGAATCTGGCTTCCCCGACGGTCACAAAAGGGACACTGCAACCGTCCTAAGTACTGTACATGCCAGTTGCCCAGTGTCTGAATTCTGATCACATGACCGTGGGGATGCGGCAATGTGAAAAATGATCATAAATCCCTTTTTTCATACGGCCACTAAACCAACAGTTGGAAGTTGAGGACTTACCTGTATGTTTCTGCTCAAAGGCACGATGCTTTGATTTTCATGAAGCATTTTTTTTATTTTTTTCAGTTCGGCCAGGGTGTGGGCAGCATTTATCTGACTCCCAGCCCTGGACTGGCTCCTGCCCGCCCTCCCACCCTCCCACCCTTTGCAAAGCAGGAGAGGAGGAGACACGTACCCTTCCCCAGCTGCACGAAGCCAAGGATGATGATCAAGGTGAGGGCCAGGAGCTTGGCGGCCGCAAAGGCGTCTTGCACACGAGTAGCAGCCTTCACACTGTAGCAGTTGACCGCTGTCAGCAGGACTGGAGAGAAACACGCCAGAAAGAGCTGTAAGTAAATCTGCAGGCATTTTTCTTTTCAAAAACAGCGTAGCCCAGGAGTGGAGGGCCAAAAGTTCATGCAAAGTAAATCCACTAGTTTAATAGGATTATTTTCCATGTATTTAGCAGCTTCTCATAATTCATAAATACAGGAAGGAGCTACGTGGGATCGTGGTAGTATACAAACCAACCAAACCCTTTGAAAACGCCTTAAGTCAGGGGTCTTCAAAGTTGGCCCTTTTATGATTTGTGGACTTCAACTCCCAGAATTCCTCAGCCAGGCACGCCCCAGGTTAAACACTAAACAAACACGCAGGCAGAAAACAATAATCAAAGAAAACTGCAGCCCACCAATGCAGGCAGGGGGCAAGATACTGTGGATAAAAGGGGAACAAACCCCACATTCAACAGCACCGGTGACATTACCTAGCAGGGAAATGAAAGGTCTGCAAGCCAGACGCCAAGCTCAGAGAGCACTGCACAACTACAACTTGACAGATTGCATCCTTTTGTGTATTGTGTGCATGCGTGTGGAAGAAAATCAGTCAGAGTCCAGTAGCATCTTCTCTGCCCAAGATTAACTTTTGCGAGCTTCTGCCTTTGAGCGGACAGCCTAATTCCACACTTCTGCCCCAGATGTCCTAGTCTGCCCTCTGTGTGCTCAATGTGATCTACCACCCTTGATTATATCTCTAACGCAGCCTTTTAAGGCTTGGGCCAAAGGACCAGATCACCCCTATTGATTTATTTGCTTTTTAAATAAACTGGGCTTTCTCTCCTGCTGTTCCAGAACAGTTGTGCGCCAGTGTTCTGTGCTCGACACTGAGCACTCTCCATGCTAAGCACCCGGGATGAACCACAGACAAGGATAAACTCCAACAAGCCCTTTTGTCAGCTTGCGTACATTCTTGAAAAGACTTTTCTGATGCAATTCGCACTGATCACTAAGGTGGATGGAGAAAATGGGAGTGATACTTCCTCTTCTTCTGAATAGATGACTCAGCTTCCGCCCCCTTCTCCTCCCGGGTCAAGCAACAGGGGCAGCCGGTTGCATCACCCGCGCCTGCTCCACTGAGGCACCTTGGCGCTTTCCCCCTCCCCACCCTGTGTTTGCAGTGTTTGGGCTGCCGGCCAAAAGTGGCAGAAGCCGAGAAGGTCCTCTCCTAAGGTGGAAAGAGGAAACGTCGCAAGGACCAGGGCTGTTGTGGCGCTAAATATAATCCCAGGCAGGGGTCACTCTGCTTCTGCAATGAGCAGAGAGGCCCACTGCTAGTTCCTGTAGCTCTCTACTTTCTTAGCTGGGAGAGCGCAGCCATTTCTCTAGCGCGCTCTTCGTAAGGTATGTACAGACTCAGATTTGCAAGAAGGAGACCTAATCCTTTGAGTCCACAAGAGCCCAAACCGGTTTGAGTAACAGCACGACTGCACCCGAGAAACTCTTGGTTTCAACAGGGCTGACTGTCCACTGGATGTTCAGCCAAGGGGCTTAGTCTTTCCAGGACACCGCCAACCCCCCCCCCCCCGATTAAAGCCTGTCTCAGCCCTTTGGCTCTGCAAACATGGAGATCATCCTGCATTATCTCAAGAGGGTTCAAGGGAGCACTACGACGAGACAACTGGAACTATGAATGCCCCAAAGTACAGATTCCAACACCCATAAAAGAACATGTGCAAAGTGTGTCATTCTCCAGGCTGGGGCTGTTGGGAGTTGTGGCTCTCAACATCTGGAAAGCCAAATAATTCTTGCTCTGAACTGATGGAATACATGAAGGACAACAGCCTTCAGCTCCCAGTTGTCACTGACACACTCAACAAGAGCCTCCTTGGTGGAGTAAGCAAGGGATGATCGCTGAGAGAATCAAAGAGAATTGGAGCACCCACTCTGCAGGGGTGGAGGGGCCACATTAGCAAGGGGAGGGGCTTTCTCTTTATTTACCACCCCTCCCCACCCAGCGGCTGGCCATTCTTTGCGTTTTACCTTCTGACTGTATGGGGAAGAAGGTCTACACAATCGGTAGACTGGCCTCTGGAAGGGAAAGATAACCACTATCAAGAGGAGAACAAATATGGTGCTTAGACCATGTGTTAAAGGGGAGGGGGGGTTAGAATGAATGTCAACAAAGCTCCAGTCATCTCTTCAACCCCCCCCCCAGCAGCAAAAAGAGGGAAACAACCCGCAAGCGTCTCTTGCCAGCCTCAAATGCTTTTTCTTCTTCAAAAATCCATAAATCATGGAAAGTCATTTCAACATTTGAATTTAACGTTTTCAGGCAAACTTCAGAAGCAGAAGGAAAAAGGCATTTCTTGGACAGGGTTGAACCAGGCACCCTTCCTCCTCTTTCAAGACGTTGCCTGGGCTGAGCTTACCAAAGGATCTCGCCATCGCGGATGGGTCAAGAATGTACCCCAACAGAGATCAAAGGGTTGGCAAGGACAACCCCAAGCTGGTGAGAGTCCTCCCCTTCAGCTGCCCCCAAACCAGTTTGCCTGTTTCATCCCTGTAAATAGGCCTTTTGTCTCGATGGGCTGGTGACCCAATTTCTAAATCATCATAATCCAAGACGGCCAGTCACTCCAGAATGAGGGGGGGGGTTATAAAACAAAAAATAAATTGGAACGGGAGGAAGAAACCGAACTGAACCGTGTTTTTTGGCTTGGACGACACAAACTATCCTGCTCGCAAAGAACCGATCAAGGATCGACCCAGCCATTTGGCTGGCAAGCGGCCGGCATCTTGTTGCAGGTGGCCTATTTAAATCCAAGCCTTGTCCAAGATCATCCCCAGGCCTTAACCCAAATCCCAGGTTTTTGCTTCAAAGAAATGAAAGAAAATACTTGCCAGGCTGGAAACACACCCAGGATATTAACTGGATTAAAACGCATCAGAGATGCCAAGCAGAGAAAAACAGGTGCTGGAGGGAAGTGCAAAATCTTCTCATTACCTGCAACTGAATTATTTCCAGTTCTGAATTCATCTATCCCAGCGGTAGGCATCTTGGCTCTTTTATGACTCGTGGACTTCAACTCCCAGAATTCCTGAGCCAGCTGTGCTGGCTCAGGAATTCTAGGAGTTGAAGTCCACGAGTCATAAAAGAGCCAAGGTTGCCTACCCCTGATCTATCCCCTTACGCCAGGGCGTGTCCAACTTTGGCAACTTTAACCCGCTTTTTGTAGAGTTGTGTTTTAAAGTTCCTTTGCAGGAATGGCTAAACCGTCCTTCAATACTCTTGGATTTGTTCAACGTATAGAACAAGTTGCCTTCCTCTGACAGCATTTGCCTATTCACTCAATTGATCCTCCATTACGACAGAACCGTAGCCTGACCAGAGGGAATATATTTCCACAGGGAAGTGTAACCAAGGTTGACAATCAAACTTTGCAGGTTGTGTAATCTTAACAGTGCATCAGGTGCACCATTGCAATTCTGGCCTGCTTTACAAAGTACATATCTTTGGTTTGGTTTGACCTGCTGGGTCAGTGCCAACCGCTGGGTTTTCAGGCTGTGATTTAGCAGTTGTACAAAGTTGGTCCATTGTGATCGAATGATCTTCAATTCACATAAGCCCAACCAGTGCCTGGAGAAATAACAGGCACAGAAGTTGTGAAGAACGACGACGACTCCTGCTTTTTGGGGTGAAACAACCATCCATCCATCCAAGTTGTCCTGGCTGTCAATTGTGGGAGGTACAATATGGGCACAATTATTTCTGGGAAGTCTAAAGATCTGTCATCAAGAAGCATCTAGTCACAGATGAAATGCGGCGAGTGGAGGCTCTTCAGACAGACTTGCAGCTCCCCCCACCCTTCAGGTTTTTGGATCTGATGTATTTTTGTTCTGCTCCTGGCCAAGGAACGGCCAGACAAGCTGTGAGTTGAGTCCTCGCACAGTCAGGAAAAAACAACCGCACCACAGATTGTACGGCTGTAAAAACAAAGAAAGATGGGGATGAGCCAACCCACCCCAAAGACGGAGATGCCAGGAGATTAAAACATCATCTCTCTCCGTAAGGTTCCTTCTACAATCCCTGCAGTCCCTGGCACTCTTGGCTGGGCGCCTCTCTTTCTCCAGAAAATCTGCCTGGTCTTGCAGGTCTTGCCAACACACTTGTGATTCACACTCGCCCGCGGGACAGAGGATGGTAGAGGCCACGTTGCGGTCCACGGATTCCCCTCCAGTGCCGGGAACTTCAAAAGGGTTTCCCAGGTTTCAGAAGCTGCCCATCTTTTACCGTCGCCCGATCAGGGTGGAGAAAGAAAACCTCCAGGACAACCGAGGCACCCAAGAACATGTTCTCAGCAAGCCAACCATCAGCTGAGTAACAGGGAACCAAACCTGGCCAGCAGAAGCATTGAGCAGGAAAGAAAGGGGGGGGGGGGTTTAGTGAGGACCATAGAAGGTGGCACTTTTGCTTACACAAATTGTCGTGTTTTCCATTTTGCACCGGGAGAGCAAGCAACAAGGCCTTGCACAACTCAGTGGGTCCAATTCCAACACAGATAACTGCATTTTTAAAAGATAATTAAAAAGACTCTTTACTGAGACACCAGGTAAACAATTTTAAGTGCACACTGCTAAAAGTCTGCTTCAAAATTCCTTCCCACCTTGTAATGTTCCGCTGTGGCTGGTTCAGCAACTAGCTGCCCGGGAGCCCAACTCGTCCCGGGAATAAAGCCTGGTTGGCCCAACAGGCAAGAAACCAGCCCAGCCATGCCGGGCAGAGGCCAGCCAATAATCTCCAGGGCCATCCTTGCAAATCTGCGGCTAAACCGATCAGCAAAAATAAAGGAACACCAACAACCCAGACGTCATGTGTGCAGTTGCTGGGCAACGCCAGCGCGGCTGCCACGGATTCTGTCATAACCTAGCAGCAAGGTGGGAGCCCATGTGGTTGCTGAGCAACGGCACATGATGCCCCCCTCCCCAGTCTCGCATGCAGAGAGGCCTTCCTCTTGCCCACCTCCCTTCCCAAGCAGCCAGGTGGAAAAGACGGCAGCCCCTAAAACCAAAACAGTTGCCGGCACAAGGAAGCAGCAGCAGCTGCACCAACCTGGCGCCACGTGGCATATCGCCACCCTTTGTGCACTATTGTTTCCACTTGGTTTCAATCTCTGAGGTGCCGCAGCTATACATTCCTGAAATAAATGAGCACAGCAGAGTCCCCACGTGGGCACTTAGCAGCACGTGGTGCCACTGCAGGACTAAGCCCAGCTCTGATCACACAAGAGCCTTCAATTCTTCCAATGAAACCCGCACAACTTCTCTACTACGGTCACACGGCCAGCCTGTTTTGCAGACAGTGGGCAGGCATAAGAGAAGGCGGTCTGCCCCTTGGAGCTCTCTCTAGCCAAGGAGCCCCCTGGGGACGCCCTGCTGAATCAGGCAGGGCTTCATTCAACAAGGGGTCTTCTTTCTGACCTTTTTTTCCCAACCTAAACCACAATGCTGGTTAGTGGGAAGTAGTGGGAGAGGGAAGGAAAAGCGCCAAGCCGGTTGAGCATCCTGCAAAAGGCACCTCAGCTGGCAGAAGGAAAAGGGGCGTGGGAAGCACTTCAGAAGGGACCCTCCCTAATTTGCTACACGGTGAACATAAAGGCAGCACTTTGTACTTTGACAATAAAGGCAGTTCAGTCATTCAAGTGCTCCCGGATTTGCAGGACTGCGCTACCAGGAGCTTACCATAAAGGTAATCACGGTATGTTCTCCTCATCTGGGCTACCTCAAAGGGCTGGCTGTTAACATGCAGGGCAAACCAAGAAGACAAGACGATCCTTTGAGAAGCCGGCCTGTGTCAAGCAGATAAGTTTCTTTCCCTCTTCACAGGGAGGCATTTGCAAAAGATGAACCATCAACTCTGATAACACACAGCCTTCCTTGACGCCACCAAGACTTTCTTCCAGAGCTGAGAGGTTGCCATCCTTTTAAAACCAAACCAAGAAACCAGCTTTCTACGCACGGTGGCAATGCCACTCTGAGGCCAAGCCCTCTGTCTTCCGATGAGCCTTGGGCCACCCTCCCCTGCCCCAATCACAGACTATGGCACTCCTCCACTGACTGAAGCACCCGGAGACCAACTGACGGAAATCCACCAGCCGGTTGAGTGAGCAAAGGAAGAAAACCGGTCCGTCTTGAACCCGGTGCCCTCCAGATGTGTTTGTGCATCAAGGGAAGGCCTTCTCCTCTAAGCTGCCACTCAAAGGACCTTCCAAGCTTTCACTTCTTCTCTGGAACTGTCACCCACCCCGGAGTTGCCCTTTTATTACGTCAAGGAGAATTGTGCAAAAGTGTGCCGCGCTTCTAAGAGCTCTCCTGCCGGCAAGACAGTGGGGGGGGGGAGACAGAGGTGGAAAAGTGACTTAATCGCACAGCCACGTCTGCACCAGGTTTCAGGCATAGGTAGAAAAGGAGTGTCCAGACATGCAAATTTGGGTTTATTGATAATTTGGTAAAAAATGTGGGAAAACAGAAAGGTTTTCCAAATGCTGCTTTGGCACTTAACTATTCAGTTCTTCTTGGATGCTTAAGATTTTGTTTTCTATCCTTCTTCAAAACAGCTGTGGATTTTTGCTAGCCCCTTTCTGTCCTAAGAATGGCTGGCATATAAACTTAGGGAAGGAAGGAAGGAAGGAAGGAAGGAAGGAAGGAAGGATCTCCTGACCAGCACCCCCAGCCTGGTTTTTCTGCCTGGAACCCTGAGAAATTGCTACCTAACAAAAATAAACAATGCAACAAGGCCCAGATGGACACAAAGGAGCTTGTCAGAATTTGCAAACAAACTTGGTGACTGCCGTTTCCGCAAGTAAATGCAAAGCATTCCAGAGAAGTTTAGAGGGAAGAGAGAAGACGATTCTAGTTTTCCACTAGGACCTGCACCAGGGAAGCCCCCCCACCCAGTGTCTATGGCAGCTGCAGACTAAGGAGGGCAGGGAGTCAACGAGGAGCCCAGGATCCCTTCTTCCTGAAGACAGGCTAAGGAGGGTTTCCCTCCCACGTGGAGAAAGTCAGCAGAGCTAACTTCCAGCCCCTCCTTGTAGGGGGAGGAAGGACAAGCAGCGGGTGGGGCTTTGCAGAGGGAGGGGTTTCCATCCCAAAGCCCCACCCCTCGGAGACAACATGGCCCTCGGGGTTGGGAAGAGAAAAATCAAAAAGACCCCTCCAGTTGCAATGCCCAGCCTGGCTTTGGCCAAGGAGGGCCCGGGGTCCCTCCATCTGCAACGAAGCACCATCTGGCTGACTCCGAGTTTCTGCCGCATGCAGCGCAGAAGAGCCGGACCCAGGACGGCAAAAGAGACAGAACTACGTGGTGGAACGAGGGGCTGGGGGGGGGGGGGCTTTCCAGAAAGGCAGAAGAGGGTTTGGTGGGGGCTGCGGGGGCCTCAAGCAGACAGCTGAGGTTTGGGGGGCGACTGCTGGAAACCCTTCACACGGGGGGGAGGGAGGGGGTGTTGGAATATAGCAAAGCGAACTGGCGGCGAGGGGGGGGGTCTGATTCCCCAAGCGAGGCTCCGCTGCAGCCTGGGCACCGAGAGGCGGGCAAAGAGCCCCTCCTGCCTGGATCCGGAGCTGCTCCGAAGCCGCTGAAAATCGGCGTTTGCAGACTCGGCGCCGCCGCTTGGCCCGGACCAGGAACGGAGCGGGGGCGGCGGCAGGGCAGGAGGAGCCTGGGAGAAACTCTTCCGGACTCCCGCCAGCCCGGCGCGCCGCGGCTCCCCTTCCCGGGCAGGGCGGGACGGCGCCCGATGGCAGCGCCGCCTCCCACGCCGGAGGGGAGCCGGAGGGCTGGAGGCCCGGCCGGGGTCTAAGTCGGCTCTTCCCCGTGCCCGCTCCCGGCGGCCCTTTGCACGTGCTCGGGGCTACTCACGCACGCAGAGGCAGGCGACCAGCTTGGCGGAGCCCAGCGGGACCGGGCAGGTGGGGAAGAGCGGCTTGAGCAGGTAGGTGGCGAAGACGAAGGCCACGATGTACTGCGAGGAGGGCCGGATGATGAGCAGCTCGATCCAGAGCTTCAGGAAGGCGGGCAGCGAGCCGTAGACCTCCAGCATGTAGGCGTAGTCGCCGCCCGACTTGGAGATGGTGGTGCCCAGCTCGGCGTAGCAGAGCGCGCCGGCGATGGAGAAGGCGCCGCAGGCCGCCCAGATCACCAGCGCCAGCCCGGGCGAGCCGGCCTCCTTCAGCACCCCGGTGGGCGTCACGAAGATGCCCGAGCCGATGATGGTGCCCACGATGATGGCCACGCCGTTCAGCAGGGTGATGTTGCGCTTCAGCGCCACCCCGCCGCCGCCGCCCCGCGGGCCCGCCAGCATCCCCCGCGCCGCTTCCTCCTCGGCCGCCGCCGCCGAGCCGCGCTTCTTGGCTGAGCCGCCCGACATGACCCGGCCGCAGGACGCGCCACGCGCTCGCCCGGGCCCCGCGCCCTCGCCTTTTATCCGCCGCCGCCGGCCGGGACCCGCCCCGGCACGTGAGAAAGGCGCGCCCGCCCGCCCAGCCGCCGCCGCAGGAGCAGCAGTGGCAGACGCGCGCCCCGGCTGGCCGCGAGGAGGAGGAGGAGGAGGAGGAGGAGGAAGGCCAGAGCGCGCCCAGCCCCCGCCAGCGCCCCCGCGCGCCAGGACCGGCAACCTCCCCGGCCTCGGCTTGCCTTCCCCGGGGACCCTCGAAGCCCCAGGCCGAAGCGCTGGCCCGGAGCCCCCCCTCCCCGAATCGACGCTGCCGGGGACCCGGCCAAATTAGGGGAGGGGGTCGTTTTCGTAACCAGTCCGATCGGGGTAAGTCCCGGGGTTTGGACCTGGCCGTTCAGAAGCGGATCAACCCGCCGCGTTGGAACCTCCGAGCGAGGCGCTAAGTCAAGTCCGTAAATCACCGCCAGGCTTTTTATTTCTGAAACTCTGCAAGAGGGGAGGGGTCCTTCTCTGCCCAAACACAAACGTATTGATAAGACACGTGAAACATAGTTTTTAAGACTCTCTGGAATATGTTTGTTTTAAGAATCGTTTTAAAATTCATTGATTCATAATTTTCAAAGATGTTATTCTTAGGGAGGGTCCAGAACGGCCAAAGTGCTTAAGCCCCTCAAAAGTCAAAAACCAGATGGAATTGGGATAGCTGGAGCTTGCTGCACCTCTTCCTGCCTATCGGAAGGGTGCCCATTTTTGTCCCTGCCAAAGTGGGAAGGGAGATTTGAAAGCAGTTCCCATCAGTGGCTCCCCCGGGGTGTCGGGTCTAGTGAAGAGAAGGACGAAGACCAACAGGACAGCAGTCTTCCAATATTTGAGGGGCTCCTACAAATACGAGCGGGGGTCAAACTGTTCTCCAAAGCACCGATAGAAACTAATTAAGGAGAGAAGCAACCCCTAGATTCCAGAACTAAGGAGAAATCTCCTGACAGAACAACTAACCAGTGGAACAGCCTGCCTCCAGAAGTTGTGGGTGCTCCATCACTGGAGCTTTTCAAGAAGAGACTGAACAGCCACTTGTCTGACATGGGATAGGGTTTCCTGCCCGAGCAGGGGGTTGGACTAGAAGACCTTCAATAACTCTGTTATTCTACTTGATGAATAAAATTAGTTCTTGCATCTAGTTTAGAGCGGTGCAAAATTTCCCAATTTGGCAGCCAACAAAACCTAGAACTTAAAAACCCAGAAATCAAATTTTGTCTCGTCTCCCCAAATGCCTTCTTAGACCAGGCCCAATCTATTGTAGGCAAATTATATTGTTGTATGTTCATACATCCAAATAAATAATCGAGTGAGAATCAAAAATATGGATACATTCAGCTTGTTACGCCAAGGGCACCTTTTGTTTGAAAAGGGGTCTGGCAGGTGACAGGTCTAGAAAAGAGAAAAGCTTTGTGTTTGAAAAGAGAGATAATTGCAGTCCATTTGATTGGCTTGCCTTTATTGAAAGTGGCATCCGTGGTAATAGTTTTCACTAATGCTGTCATTCAGTCTATAATAAATATTTCCTTCCCGGTGTGCTGCAAATAGAATTGTAGGCTATCCGTGCTTTTTCCTCCATGAATTAGCAAAAGTGATTAATATCTTAATGACCAACTGGGCTGTTTGGTTTTCGCCGCGGTCTCACCTGCTTGTTCCCAGCGCTGCGGGCTCATCAGCTACAGAGAAAATATATTTGCTTTAAGAACCAGATGTTAGCCTAGCAGCTGATCTACAGATCTTGCATTTACCAGCTAATGGCTTCATGCAAATTACAATGTTAAAAGCTCTCCACAAATAACATCTTGAATATCCTGCAATAGTTAATTGATCATTTTACCGTGTAATTGATAAGGCATCTGCATTACCAACCTATCCAGCTCACCCTAATTTATTTATTAAATTTATATGCCGCCCATCTCACCATCCAGCGACTCTGAGACCTTCCAGCAATCCACCCTGTTGATGAAATGAGCCCCACAAAGCTTCTGCCTTTTTAACAAAATTGTTTTAGCTGGAAAAAGGTGCCAGCCCAGCCCTATCTTTTTTTAAACCAACACAGACTGCTCCATCTCTCCTCCTACAATGTAAACAAACATGCAAGTGCATAATTTTAACCGTGGAGCTGACATGGCCCAAACTGTCCTTGACGGGCAGGTGGGAAAACAACGACAACAACCTAGCAGACAGAGATCACGTAACCTGAAAATAAAAGGAGATGTTGGTTGCCTGAAATAAACTTTGGGATATATTGGCTGTTTTTGATTTTTGTCCTTGTCGGATTCTGCCCTCTAGCGGCCCTTGCCCCAAATGTCCGTGTTTGCAAAATATCTGTAAACAAAACATGTTCCTTGGTAATAAGATACCCCTCTGCGCACACCAACTGCACTAACCTTTCTTTGCCCACAAAGCCAGCAACATTAATCCCGGAAATGGAGAATAGCATTGTTTCCTGTTGAACTATCGTGGCTTGCCCTGTCCATCTTGGTGGGTTGTGGTTTCCTGCTGAGCAGTTCCTTGATGAAGGATTTGTTTTCTGCTTAATGGATGGATTGCTTGATTGTCTTCAACTGGAACATGATACCAGCGTGCCAAGGCTTTTCACGGATTCTCATTGCAAGTTGGTGGCCAAGTCAGCCTTCTGCTCCTCCTTCCCACCTGGATCCTTCATGCCCGCTTTGCCAAGGGCACGGGGCATACCGGTCTTTGGAGTGTGTAAAAAATATGTTCTGAGTCCTTTCCCCGTTATTACTCTGCATTCGGCCTCAAAACCTTTTAAGGGGATTTGATTATGAAGACCAGCTCCTTGTGCTAAAGCCCAGGCGAGGGCAGGATTGCCACATCAAAGGGATTTAGTTCCAAGGTCAAGAGATAGGGCACAAGTCACTTCCCACACAGCCTTCGGAAAACAACACATGCTTCTTCTAGAAGCAAGCTAGTCGCTAGCCCCACAGCATTTGAGCGGGTCAACCACGAAGGGCTCCTCTACCGTAGCTTAGCTGTCTCTTTGGTCCTCGGCTCATCTGGACAGATTTTGGTTTAGACATCTTTCAAGGCACAATTTTTGCAGGACAGTATAGATGTGAGCCTCTTTTTCTCCTGCACATCTCTGCCAAACCTACTTAAGGAAACCAGAGGCGTTCAATAGAATTTGGAAATCCAAGAGCTGCCTTATGAGGGCAAAAAAGCTAGACGATCCTGGTTGTGTTCATTTTTCTGCCTCTGTAGTGAACAGGAGAAGTTCATAATGTTGCTCTGGGCCATTATCACCCTTTAGCTTCCTGAAGTCAAGATATTTTGCTGCAAATGAAGTGTGAGATGCCAGCTGTGTTCAACAGACCCCCATCCCCCCCCCCCCCCGATCTCCCCTTAGACCTCTCTCGTTTTTGAAATCTGTCAATTTGCAGAATTTAGTTACTCTGCAGATGATTTTGCAGGGCTCTCTTTACAGGTTGTCTGGAAAGAACAGGCAAGCACAACAGCCTTCAAAACACAGCACGTGTGTGTTTAGAGGACACATTTCCGGCACTCCGAGAGACCATAATGAGCCGTCACATTATTCCTTAACAAATGTTGCAGTCAAAACAGTAGGGTATTGTTTTTCCATTTCAATGCATTTTAGGAGAAAAATTTTATCTAGTTGTTGCCACTTCCCACACAATGAAACAATTCATTTTCCCTCCTTCCTCTTTCCCAGGGCAAATACAGCTGAAATAACTTCTGGACAAGAGAGAAAGAGAGAGAGGACTTCATATTTATTATAAAGATGCATAACAGCTTAAACTTCCTTTCTGCACCTTCATAAACGCTGAATAGATCCATCAATCTCTCGGCCTCCCTATAATGATTCTTTTACATGTAGAGGAAAAAGGACTTAGGAGATATAAAACTCTGATATGAAAAACAGAAAGGCCAGGAAAGTCCACGCTGCCGTAAGTCTACTTTTTAAAGTGCTGTTGATTTGCTTCTGCTCCGATGCACACAAGTTAAGCTTCTTCACATACAAGTCCTCTGATGCAGCTGACCTCCTGTTTTGAAGGCCCCTGATCAGTTATGGCACTGATAATCCCAATGGAAGATTTAGCAGGCTGCGATAGTGGATTGATTGTCTTCCACATGATCAGGCACTGTGCAGGCTCTAGTTTTTTTTGTTTTAAGCTACTGAAGTGCTACAGAATGAAAGAAATATCCATATTTACGTCTGGCAGCCTTTATGCATCAGTAAGTACACATATTTAGGACAGGAAATGGATCCTGTCATGTTTCCTTGTAACGTATTTGGTGCCTATGTTAGGTATTTCCTTCTAAGCGAGCCTGGTTGTTCCATAGCCCGAAATCTGTTCATATCTGCTGCTTTATGCAGAAAAAGCTTTCCTCTTGTTTCCTAGATCCCAAATTATCCCAGCCTCTTGTATGTACTGAGACAGGAAAATTGCTGGGGGAGTAGAGGAGCTGCTATAAAGTTAGACCACCCTTTAGAGGTAAATAAGGACTAGGTCATCTGCAAAAGGTTTCTGCAACACGATGGCCCTCAGGTGTGCTAGTACTATAATTCCCAGAACAATTGGCAATTCAGGTTGTTATAATCCTGGCATCTGGGTCAAAGTAGCTTGAAACCCAAAACCAATGCCTGCCCTTGCCAAATTGTACAAATTTACCTCTCTTGGTGAACAGTCCTGCTTTGCAGATTGCCTGGTTCCTTAGGGGTCCTCTGAGAGGCCTTGCCCAACCGTGCAGCTCCTGCAATGGAGCATCTGCTGATGGAGAAACACCTGGGCAGTAGAGGTGAGGCTTGGAGTCCTAACTGGTGCTTTGAAC
Organism: Vipera berus; assembly: GCF_964194415.1. NCBI lineage: Eukaryota > Metazoa > Chordata > Lepidosauria > Squamata > Viperidae > Vipera > Vipera berus. Next base: position 1,679,428 of record NC_138213.1, on the reverse strand, counting down.
TGTTACTGGGAGAAGACTGGAGGCCAAGTGGTTCTCACGCTAAAAGAGCAGTCTTCTGGAAAAGCAAGGGACCAGAAATCTCTCGGCCCCAGCTTTATGCTAAACTACTTTTCAGGCACAGGTAACATTTAGCTGCTTAAAGTTGCAGACTGTCACGAAGGGGCGCTTGCTGGGGGGCATGGAAAATCTGGTCCTCCGAGGGCTTTTCCATGTCCTGCCAGAAGTGCTTTGGAAAGGATGAGCGGACTGTTCGATCCATGATGGGCTGCAACGGACGGAAGTTGTCCACCATCCTCTTCTCGTCTTCTCCATCCGGAGTAAAGAGCAGCATCCGAAAGACCTCGAGCTAGGGGGGAGGAAGGGAGAGCGAGACGGTGAGCTTCTCTTGGGTTCCCTTTCTCTGGAGTCTGCAGCTCTGAAGAGCTCCTGGAAAGACTGGCCAACAGTTACCTTCAAATTCAACAAAAGCTTTTGTGGCATGGGTGACAAGTCTGTGGGACGCAATGGGACTTCTAATCTTTCTGCGTTCTTACCCTGCCCAGGAGTTCTACTCTAGATTCAACTACTCCCCACTCAAGATCCAGGCAACTGCAATATTTAAGCTAGCCGACCCCAATCTAGATATGCCAGAGTAGAGTGCCGGTCACCACCAGCCAGGACGGTGGACATCCAGCTGTGTTCTTTTCTCTTCATCCTGCGGATCCCAAACCAGCTCAATCCTCTATCCTCCATTTATCCACACAAAAGTACCTTGTGGTACTTTTGCAAAAAGAACCGTAGTTAAAAGTGGGAAAACTGACTCAGCAGGAACCACACCTATGGATAAATTTTCAGCTCATCTTCTATTTCAGCCTGGCTACTTTGCCATCTCTTCCACAAGAGACTCCTGGATAAAGCCGTGATATCGCTTGTTTGGCCAGGGCTTGGCATGATGTACAAAACCAACTGTTGTTTATGACTCGCCCTTATACACAGATCAAACCACTTGTGTTTACTCCATAAACTGTGGTTGAAACAAACCACAGCTGGGTGAAAAATGTGAAGCCTGTCTATATATTACTGCCTAAGCAAGATTTTGGATGGTGTTACTCCTCCCACCTTCTCAAATCTGATAACACAAGTCTGGTTCCCCTTTGACAGACCTGGTCTTCATCGACCTCAATTGCTTTCTTCTTGATGATCCAGGTGACCGACTCTGAAAGTGGGGGAGTGGTCAGAGATCCTGAATAAGTCCAATAATCTGGGCATGAAGGCAACAAGCAGGAAGGATCAAACTCCTCAAGTTCAACCAGAGAATCCTAAGAAATCCCATCAACAGCAAATGGTTAGTTTGGGACAGCTGTTTGGAAATACCTTTGTGGATTTTGGAAACATAGATTAAAAAAAACCCCTTGTGTGCCCACCCAGCGTTGTACTTGAATCTTCCTTCTTCCATTTTTGGGAAGCAAGGACTTAAAGACGGCCCTCTGCTTCCTTTGAGTAGACAGGGCATTCCAGGCAAGTAGGAAAGAGCCCAGCCTTCATCGTACCTTGTACTTAATGGAGGGCAAGGCATCTACTAATTTCTGCAGACCGTTATGAGTGGCTCCAAGCTGTCAAAGCAAAGATAAGGTTTGGATTCAGATCTTTACTCCTTGATAAACTTTAGGGCAACGGGTGTCTGATCTCCTGATCCCACCCATTTCCCCACGAACGGCTTCTCTGAAAGACCACCCAAGAAAAAAACCCTAAATAAATTCACTGGCTCTCTGTAGAGAAATTTCTTATCCGTTGCTTGAAGGAGTTGGTCTTCTCCTCCCATTTCCTTCCCACAGGTCTGTTTTGTCTCTATTTACACCTTCCTTCCTGTGTTTGTGTGTAAAATGGGCCAAATTATATTCTGATGCTATTATTGCAGCATATTGCATGCAAATCCACAAAGGAACCAAAATAAACACAGTTACTTAAATGATGCTTATTGTGTAAGAAAAACAGCAACAGATTGGGAGGAATAACAGGAACATTTCAATTTTTCCACCATCGCCATACCTTCAAAAATACTCCAATGACAGCCAGACCATTTTCGTCCATTAGAGCTTCTTCGAAACTTCCAAATTTGCAGCAATTCCAGTGAACTAAATGCAGCTGGAAGGAGCAAGGAGAAGCATAATGCTGTGGGCGGCTGGCTGTCCACGGGCCGCTCCAGAGAGCCACAATTGCAAAGCTCTGAAACCGCTGGGCATGTTAAGAACTGCGTGGTTCCTGAGTGCAGAATGAGAGGCTGCTTCCCCAGAAATTAAAATATCTCTGCGGACCACCCCTGCAGGGCTGGGGGAAGACCCCCATCGCCTCCTTCGCCTTGCAAGCATCCCTGCTGGTCTTCACCAGCTCTTCCTCTTACCTCCGCTGGGAACACCTTGCAGTCCACGGTGTGCTCGGAGCCCCATTCGTTGACAGCTCCCCAGTGAAAATGGAACTGCTTCAACCGGTAGTTGTTCTCCAAGGGACCCCCAGTTATGACTGCCAGGAAGAAAAGGCACGTGTTCAGGGGGAGGGGGGGGCTGTAGAGGAGTGGTCCATGTCATTCACAATTGGGACCTGGATTCTGCACTGCTGGTTTGCTTTGGTTTCAAACCGTTAAAAGGCAGTTTGGGGCTCACACGATCATTTTGCACTGAAAAATAGTTGGAAGAGATGCTGCACTTGCCTAATTTTGATAACTGGCGTGGGGACGTGAAACAGGCCGACTGGGTGCCCACCTGTAAGGAATCAGGAAGGGGACCTCGATGGCGACGGGCAGGAACAGTTGCCTAGGGAAAAGGGGCTGAGACGTGTTTGAAGCCCAAGCAGTGATATAACATTGGGAAGAGTTCAGGCAGACACCCCCCCAATTCACTGGAGTATAAGGGGGTGGGTGGGGGGAAGGACGTCCAGCACAATTTGACTTGCAAAAATCTTGTTTTAGATCCCATCTCAGTAAGGTAGCTTTTTCTGAGGAAATCAACCCCCGGTCTGCTCTAGCTCAGTGAGGCCGAGACCACCCAATTCTCACTCAAACAAACTCCGGCGTCTTAGGAGAAAATGTACTTGACATGCCGTGGATCTCCTCTGCTTGGGTGAATGAGCGTGTCTGGAGTGGCTCACAGAAGCAGCACAAGGACGCTCACGTCCCCGAGAACTAAAGATGGAGCCTGCATTGATCCATGATCTTTGCAGGGATATTTCTGGCCTCCTGACCAACATTGGTCACCAGAAAGGTTCTCGGAGCCCAGCACCAGATCGGCCTCTAGGAAAGCCAGGCCAGCTGCAGTGTCCAGTTCAGGTGAGCAGGATCCTGGGCGCCACGATTCTAAGCACAGAGTCAGTGCAGGGTGAGTGCAGGTGGTCCTCGGGTTACCACCACAACTGAGCCCAAAATTTAGGTTGCCAAGTGAGAAATTTGTTAAGTGAGTTTTGCAGCAACAGTTTTATAATACAGTCCTGGCTTTGGCCGGGAAATTGGCAGCTGACTGAGCTTCAGTTGTGAAAAAGTGATGTTTTAAGCAAAAAGGCCAAATTAAGACTCTCTGACCTAACATTTTCTCCAACGAGAAGGCAAAGCTGGAAGGGTTAAATTTTTACAGTCTTACAAATCCATTTTTATCTTTCCAACAGTAGTTGCCTCTGTCAGATAGTTAAAATCTCGGGGAACAGAAAAGAATATCCGAGTCCTGGAAAGTCTAATACAATTTCTCAGCAGCTTGGCAGAATCAAAACAGCCTTTTTCTGTTTCCTGTTTTTTCCTCCCATTTTGACGGGAGACTGACAGAAAGGGCTGGGCGCGACTGCCTTCTGGTGGAGACTGAAGGATGCGCACTGCAAAATGCAGTTGTTTACCTTCAGATCTGACCCAGAACCAGGAAAAAACTTGAAATACAGACTCGAGCAACATTCCTGATGGGTCAAATACCAGAAGTGGATTCTGAGCTTCTAATTAAGGTGGGGGAAGAGGGTGTGTGGTTTTTGCTGGCTTAAGCCCTTGGCAATCTGCAAGGTTTCTATCGTTTGGGGATGAAACTTCTCATTTTGGAAACTCTGCTATACATGAGCCACAATGTCGTTCTATTCTACACTTCCCACCAGTCACCAGATGGCAACGCCAGCACACCACCGTCACGTACTTTGATATTCGTCCCTTTGCTTTGCTGCCACCCTGTGCCCACCACCAATCTACTTTCATCCTGGCTACAAATATGGGGGCATCTTGCCCAGTGTCCTGTTTCTGTGCCCACTGACTTACCTTCCTGCACTGTCTTTCCTTTTCAACTTTAGCTTTAATCCACTTTTCCTCTTCTCTAATTTTATTTTCCTTGAAGAGCAGAAGCGAGGAGAAAGAAAGGAAAGGAGAGAGAGAGACCCCCAAAACTAAAAGGAGACAGCACTAAAAGAAGAAAAAAAAGAGTGAATATAATCATTTATGTTTCCGAAAAACAACAAAAAACGCAAAAGAAAGAAAAAGGGTACTGTGAAGCAGTGTTTCTCAAACTTGGCAACTTTAAGAGGTGTGGACTACAACTCCCAGAATTCCCTGGCCAGCATGGAATTCTGGCTGTCGAAGTCTACTATCTTAAAGTTGCCAAAGTTTGAGAAGCACTGCAGTAAAGCATTCTTGGAAGTTTGCAAAGGAAGAAATTGGTTCAGCTTTTGTCCGGAACTTCTGATCTACATAATGCCATTCGTGCTGGACTGAGGGAATGAGAGGGGTAGAAGTGGGGATTGAGAGAGCCCCAAAAGCAGACAAGCAAAGTTATCCCATTTGGGGACAAATGGCACTGAAAAGCTTTTCCAAGTCTGTCACGCTGTGGCATTTCTCTTTGCAGGAACTGAAGCGCAGCGTGGGAAAGTGCTGCTGAACTGGAACTCCCAATAGCCCCAGCCAGCATGAGGGATGCTGGGACTTGTAGTTCAGCAACATCAGGCCACTAAAAATCTGGGATGTGCCACACACTGGATTCAAAGACAAAAGAATCAAGCTATCTGGAGCACAGAGCTGCGAAAAACAGCAAGCCCTGAAACAGGCACGGCTGCTGAAAGGGTTTGCAGACCGATGCTCTGTTTGCACCCTGTCAGTTCAACGTTTTGCTTTCAGATCCAGAGCAGCACTTATGTTGGTACACTCCTCAGAGCAGGATTTAATACTTGAGAGGCCTGACGCTGATTCACAGACTAGATAGGCTTACAATTGTGCTAAGCCGTTAAGGGGTTCTTTTAATTTCTGCCTGGTGTAGAACTGTTCCTATTTAATGGAAATAGCATAGCTGTAGAAGCACAGAAGCCATTGTTTAAGTTAGCTCATAAAGTTGACCTTTTTTCTTTCTTTAAAAGAGAAAGAAAGAGAAAGAAAGAAGAAAGAAGAAAGAAAGAAAGAAAGAAAGAAAGAAAGAAAGAAAGAAAGAAAGAAAGAAAGAAAGAAGGAAGGAAGGAAGAAAGAGAGATTCATGAAAAGCTTAGCCAGGTACTGGTTTCCTTGCAGATAAAATATTTCCCGAGACCAGAAGAGGCATTGTTAAAAAGGGAGGCCATATCTTTTTAGATCCTTTCAGGTGCTTTATTCAGAAAGCTTATCTGTCAGCTGAGTCAAGGTGATAACCGGCTTTTACCTTCCCTTAACATAGGTTGCTGGCCCAAACAGCTTTCAACAGAGAACACATATTATGCAACCACTCAGATGGCATCTTGTACTTTGCAGAAGGCAAGGTTAAAAACTGAACAAAGGGCATCAGAGGTTTTGGAAGCGTGCCCTAATAATAAATATTTTTTTAAACGTTGGCTAGGTTGCATCTGGAAGTGGATTTTAGCAGGCAGAACAAATCTGGGGAATCATACAAAGAAAGACCCATCTGCTTTATTACACGGCTCCCTGTTAATTGGGGCACAAGCAACTCCACCCCCAAAATATATGATGGTGAAGTGTACATCTACACACCCCTAAGCGTGACCGTGTCTACTACACTTTTCAGATTTATTTGGATTTTGAAATCTTTTGCTAACTTCCACAAATTCCTTTTCCAGTCACTGCTTTTATGTTCCACCTCTGCACAGCACACCTTAACTTCAGTTGCTCTTACTTGATTTATCCACAGAGTCCTCAAACTCAACCAGGAAGGAGTATCCGTTGTTCCACATGTGGAGACAAGTGTCCGGATCATAGCTTATCTCCAGCGGTTTCAGGTGAGGGTCATAAACGCTGTCTCTCCACTGGATATTAATCGGAGATTGGCGGCTGCCTCCTGGGATGGTGATTGGGCTCTGCCAGAGAGGGTGTACTGGGAGGAGAAGGTATAGACCAGGGTTTAGCAACCTTGGCAATTTTAAGATGCGTGGACTTCATATCCCAGAATCCCCCAGCTAGCATGCTATAAGATAGATCAGGGGTGTCAAAGTGCCGGCCCGCGGGCCGGACGCATCATCCAGAAGCCGCGCCAACCCCATTGCTGGCAATGGTGAAAAGCCCCCGATACGTTGCGCGACGTCATGTGACATCTGAGATGGACTTCTACTCCCAGAATTCCCCAGCCAGCATACTTTTAAGATGGGTGGAAACATGGCTACTGAATCAACATTCAAAGTCTTAGCAGCTAGGAATTGAAGAAGAGCAGCCTTAGCTGAAGCCTTCAAGTTCTCATTCTGCAAGAATAACAGCTCCGTAGGGTGAGGAGAAACTCAGCATAATTTCAATTAAGTTTTCAAGTGGCCTTGCATTTGTAACTCAGGGAGACAGGGTGGAATGCTCCACCTACGCCCATGCAATTTTTCCACGCTGCCTTCTTTGTTTTGCTAACCAGGGCACTGACTCACCGGCGCCCATCCCAAGCAGGATAAAATTCTGTTACGGGCCATTCTCTTCCTTGACTTCCCACTTATCTCTGGGTGATGAGTTTGACGAGTTTCTTTTTCTTCTTTTGAAATGAGTCAGTGCCGTGGTGAACAAAGAGTGGGGGCAGCACCGGCCATCCAGATCCTTCCCCATTAAAACATCTCCAGAGGCTGAATTGTGGCATAGCCAGCTGCCAGGGGAACACCCTATTCCGTTGGAGGCAAGTCTGTGCAAATAGCCCGAATCTGGGATACGGAGTAGGCAGGAGGAGGAACGCTGCCTGGAGACGGAGAAAGGCAGGAAGGGGTTTGCCTTGGGTTTTCAAAAGACCCCCCACCCCCAGCAGAAGCAAAGGGGAAACACAGGAGTTTGGAAAAAGCGGGGGGGGGGCTTCAAGGGGGGCAGGGTAAGAGGACCTGGTGGGGGAAAAGGTTTTCTGATGAAATGGCCTTCTGCCTTGGGACAAACTGGGCGAGGCAGGGGAGGTGCTGTCAAACTCCTGATCTTTTGGCAACATCAACTGGCCCAAAGAAAAAACCGGAAACCATCATCACCCCTCCCACCCCCCCCACCCCCGTCCCTTCTGCCCTCTGGCGTTTCTAAGCCGCTGGGGGGGCGTTATTAAAGAGGGTGAAGGAGACGGAAACTTTGGGGTGGGGGAGCCTGCCGGATGCCCCAAACTGGAGTTGCTTAGAGGGAGGGAAGCAAGTAAAAGGGGGGGGGAGAGGAATCCCCCCGGGGGCCACTCACCGCCGTCCCGGAGGCGATAAGAAGCGCAGGCGCCCAGGCTGCAGCGCCGCGTCCCGTCCCGGCCGGCCAAGGCTGCGGGCGCCCGGCGGAGCAGCGGCAGGAGCAGCCGGGCCATGGGGGCGACCGGCCGGTTCCAGGAGGCGCTGCGCCGGCTCGCTCCGCCCGCCTGGACCACCCCGAGCCCGGCGCGGAGCCTCCGGCTGGCTGGGCGGGCAGCCTCCGCGGGCTCCTCCTCCTCCCGGCCCGAGGGAGGCTCCCCGGGCGGAGCCCGCGGCCCGGCGCTCTCGGAAGCCCCCCGCACGCAACCCAGCCCCTCTTCGCGGTGGGCGGGCAGCCCGCCCCCGCCACGCAGCCGTCCGGTCGGGCGGTTGTGGGAGCCCTCCCCGGCTGGACGCGGAACCCCGGCTGGAAGGGGCTTCCTCCAAGCCGAAGGGGGGGGGGCGTTTCTCAACCTGCTGGAGGATGTGCGGGCTTCAACGGCGAAGGCTGGCTGGGGGATTCTGGGAGTTGAAATCCCCAAGTCTTCGAGTGGCCAAGTTTGGAGACCCCTGCCCGAGACAACGGGGCCATCTATGGACTGGAAAAACAAGTTTATTATTATTTTTTTCAAGCGCTGATGCACAAGACTTTGCCTTCCGCGGCGCTTTCTCTGGCCGGGACTTTTCCCTACAAATCCGCAGAGAACTGATTCCCACAAGAGGCTAGATTGGTTTGGGTGAATTAAGAGATAGAATTCCTCCTTTTGGGGGGGGTGTCTTCTCTTTGCTGCTCTCTTGCCACCCTTTTTGCGACAACTGGGGGGGGGACTGTGCGGTTGGGCGATGATTCGCGCAGCCTTTAAAACAGCCACCACTCAAGCCTGATTTTATTGAAATAAACTTTGAAAAACGCCTGTCTCTTAAAAGCAGAACCTGCATCAGCATTTCTGACTCTTTCCTCTAAATAAATCATTTTACTCTGCCATTACTTGAAGGGCTGACTTGCTTGAGCTTCAGGGAATTTTACATTCCAAGGGCATCTCACTTGTGATTGTGAATAAGCTGAACAATACTGTCCGTGGACAGGAAGTCTTGCCCGGGCTCTGTGCCCAGCTTGGACAATATAGAGGGCAGCTTCCACACTCATTTCATGTGCAAAAAGGCCACTTCTTAGCCCCCCCCCCTTTTGCTGGATGTGGTTCAGATTGCCATAGGAACATAATGTCTTGTACAGATAGAGCCAAACTGGAGCTGCTTTATTTTAATCTGGTACAATTTTCTCAGCCTTGGCAACTTAAAAGATGCCTGGACTTCAACTCTCAGAAATCAGAAGCAAGCTCAGTGGGGAGTTCTGGGAGATGCGATCCACACAACTTCCAAGTGGTTGAGAGAATTCACTTCTAAGAGGCAGTTTGTCCTTGGGGCTTTTAAAAGAACTCTGCATGCAGCACACAACTGCAGTCTGACACCCGTGGCGCGTATTTTATCCTTAGCAAATAAACGGTGCTTGCACAATAATGTCAACCTGTACACGGCCAAACTACAATGACAAAATAGAAGCCAAGTTATTATAGGAGGTCTTATCTGAACCAGACTCTCATGTAGTTTATTGTGTGAGCACATCCATCGTGGTTTGCTAGCCATGGCTTTTAGCTTAGTGTGATGGACAAGCTCAGCTGGTTCCCACTGCTAATCAGCTGAGGCTCCAGGGTAACGTGAAGACAAGTAAATGCTTAGATTGGAAGGTGGAAATACAGGAGGAAAAAAGAGAAGAATTTAAGGCAGTTTTTTAAAATGCGAAGGCTTTGGAACACCCGATAAGGCTAGAGAGAATAGGTTATGGGCACAGATAAGGCTAGAGAGAATAGGTTATGGGCACAGATAAGGCTAGAGAGAATAGGTTATGGGCACAGATAAGGCTAGAGAGAATAGGTTATGGGCACAGCAAAGGTTAATTGAAACCACTCCCTACTGGCAAAAGGGCTTTTTCTCCATGGCTGAGCTGGCAAAACCTCCATGGCAATTTGCCCCAAACAGAAGGCAAATAAGGCAACTCTGGATGGCTCTTGGTTTCTGCATCCTGTAACCACGCAAACGTGTGCCTTTTCAGACTTTAGAGAGGGGCACACATCCACCCCACCCCGTTCCAGTCCTTTGGCACTGCTGGATCTGCCCGCTTTATAGAGAGGGTATCTGGGTGAGGTTGCTTCTCAAATTTTAGCCTGTTATGAAAACTCTCCGTGGAGGTTTAAGCCTCGAGAATCTGAATGGAATGTATAATCTCCAAATAATGAATAAATGAGGAGGATTCCTGCAGGAAGAAGTTTGACCGCTTAACTCAGGGGTTTCCAAACTTGATAACTTTTAAGATTTGTGCACTTCAACTCCCAGAATTCCCTAGCCAGCATGGCTGGCTGAGAATTCTGGATGTTGGAAGTCTACAAGTCTTAAACTTGCCAGGTTTGGGGACCCCTGGCTTAACTCCTTTCGTATTTTTGCATGAGCATCCCATTGCCCAGGGCAATGGTTCTCAAAGTTGGCAATTTGAAGATGGGTGGACTTCAGCTCCCAGAATTTCTAGCTGAAGTACACCCATCTTTAAGTTGCCAAAGCCGAGAAACACTCAGCTGGAATCTCTTTGCACAGCCTTTCTGACCTTGGATCACAATTTCCAGAATTCCCCAGCCAGCATACTTTAAGATATATGGATTTCAACTCCCAGAATTCCCCAGCCAAGATGATTCCATACTATCAGGAGATGATCTCTTGGAATTATTTATGAAATGGAGTGGAGTAGCCCATCTTTTTTTGCTAATAACCTGATTGAAATTGCAGTAGGGCAAGGAATCAAAGGATTCATTTATATTTTTAAATGACTCTTGGAATCTGTTTTAGGAATCCTTTGAGAAGGCCAAGAAAGGGGAGAAAAACATGTCCACAGTTACTTGTGTGAGTCATACTGTTGTTCTAGATGAGAAAAACTGACTGAAAATTTCCTGTGGATTTTCATTCATGTTAAAAAAAGTTTGGCAGTGATTGTGGTCCTGGTGGAAAAAACCCAGGGATAGTAAAATATGAAATGCTAGTATGTTTCACCCTCATGTACCTCTGGCTATATACTGCATTTTGAATACAGGAATGGGTTTATGAAACTTGGATCTCTTTGTGCCAAGCCTGCTTAGCTTCATGATGGTTGTTTGAATAATCCAGAACTGGCTGTCACTGCAACGGGCTAAGCAAGAAGCTGAGAAACCACAGGATGTGATTATTTGCAGTTGGCTTCAATTTTTCCTACCTTCCTGATCATCCTTTTTTGCATCAGATGAAAAACTGAGTTTTCCAAAGTTTGTGTCCTTTTTCTGTGACATTTTGAACACTCCTAACAGCCTCAAAGATAAATAGAAACTGGTCTTCTTGGCTCTTGATGGGACACAAAGCTATCTGTTACTCAGAAAAAATGTCCTTAAAGAAGTTAACGTCCCTTTTCTTGCTAAGTAAGAAAACTACGTCAAATTCACAAAGTTACAAGAAGATGAGTTTGGTTGAAAGGAAGCTTTTAAACAATAGCACTGGCTAAATGCAGTTATGGGATTTTTAAAAAAATGTTCAGAACAACTGCTTTTACCTGAAAAATTATGTTTTATAAATTATATCTGAAAATTATGTCATCTTGGGGGCTTTTGAGAAGAGACGGGGCAGCCACCTGTCTGAAATGCTATTGGGTCTCCTGCCTGAGCAGGGGGGGTTGGACTAGAAGAAAGACCCCCAAGGTCCCTTCCATCTCTTTTATTCTGTGTTATTCATGAAATCCTGTTCGTTCCAATGATCCATAGCTGATCTACCAGTATTTATTTCGAAACCCAGACAAGTTGATCTTCCTCTGTTGAAAATGTTTGTTGATCTAACTGGAAATTCCGGTTTCTAAAGCTGAGGGGGCCCCTTGCAATTGTTGTACAAACTTGGTTAATACGTTAAGAGGTCCAAAGGATTTTCCATTGAGTGGAAAAGCAAAACTGATATGCCAGCGTGACCACAGGTGTACCAAAGTAGCCAGAATAAATAAAAGACCATCGTTTTGCCCGAAGGCATGGTTGGTTATAGCACTGCTTAGCTGCTGTCTTTTAACTCTGTTCCCTGCGATGCTTGTTAGGTAATGCTGGTTTGTAGCAGGAAAGCATACATCGAAAAGAGAAAAGGCTGAGTTTGGGGTAGATCCCATATGATTTTGCCCAGGTTTAGAGACAAATAATATTTTCAATCACCCCTTGATATTTTGTCACCACTTGAGCTGAGATTTTTCACCTGGTTTAGAATGTGCAAAATATTGGCTGGCTTAAATCCATCCACCAAACTGGAAAGCAGAATATTTTAATCTAGTGCAACAGGCAAAAAGGGAAATATTTTTTAACCCTTTGTTTCTTTCTCCCCCCCACAAAAAAAATATTCTCCAATTGCTTTCAAAAACGATTGCTTACTGTAAATGTTGGTCACAATATAAAACGTCTCATTATAGCAAAAGGAAACAAGCAAATGAAAACAATTGCTTCTGCCCTGATTTCATAAAAATGCTCTCTCCTACCAGAAACATACATCTATTGATACCATTCACACAAACACCAACGGTTTAAATTACAATCTTCCTGAAAAGGATAAGAAAATTGGATACTTACAGGAAGCATACCTGTTTTTATGGGTGCAGCTGATCAAACTGCAGGATCTTCGGGGTGTCAGATACTGTCCCCAGGCAATTTTCAACTTTTTGCTCCAATGGGTCAAGTTCCTTATTTTTAGACTGGTAAGAAATATATTCATTTTTTTAAAAGAAAATAAAAAATGTTTTCCCCGTTCAAATTGACAGATACAGTGGCAATGTCCTGTCAGGGGCAAAGGGGTTGCCAAAACGAAAAAGGTTAAATTTCAACCTGTCCCTCTATTCTCTTTTGATTTTAGGTTCTGGTGCAGGATGACACTCCTTATGCTCTGAGCTGTCTTTTGTCCCTGAGAAAGCACCCACCTTCAAGTCATCCTTCCTCCTTCCTAAGAATTTTGGGATTGCGAAGAATACTCTGAACGGGCAATTCTTTTTTCCTCTTTTGCACAATCTTCTTTTAAAACACCGCAATATTTGTTCTGGTGTCCTGTTCACAGAAGCATTTTACAGACGAAGGACACTGAGTCTATAAAGAGGGGAAGGGGAGAGATCACCCGTGATGGGGGAAACAATTGTGAGATTAGTGATATCTGATCTGCTGACTTGCAAATAGGTCTCATTCAGCAAAGCCGCCCTGGGACGCCAAGGGGCAAGAGGTAGCTACTTCCTCTGGTTTTAGCAGGATCTTAACCTTCAAGGACAAGAAAGTCATCCTCACCACCTCCAGGAATAAGGAAATGCCCCCCCGACCCCCAGAGCCCATTAGGGATCTTGCATCTCTCTTCTATAAACTGTGAGAGGCAACCTTTGATCTACTATTGGAAACTGTGTATGTACAGAGAGTTAATTTTTACCATAAACTATAGACTAGGTTGCTAGAATGTGCCTAAAAAAGGCCCTAAACTGATTACACCAAGTCTGGACAACGTAAGCTTCAAAACATCGGCTCTGTCAATCTGGTAGGCAGGAACTAGCAGGCCCTGCCCTGATATTTAAGGGGAGCCCAAGAGAGATCAAGGAATAGAACGGCTGTTCATTTTTATTGAAGTTTCGGTGGCCTGAAAGATAAAATTTTGGTAGGACTATCCGTCATGACTTCTTTGAGCCCATGTAAACCGCTCCTTGTATCATCAGTGATGGTGACGTAGATAGACGGTAGATATGGTGACTAGCCATATTCTCTGTTGGCCTTTGAATTTTCAAAGCATCCAAGTCTTCTCCAGTGATTGATGACTTTGCACGAAGGGTTGAAAATATCAAATGTTGGCTTCATCATTAGTGCTTTCAATGAGCAATCTTGATCAGGCACTGGGTGGTTTGTTTTTCTACTGCACCAAGGTGTAATTCCAAGCCTCCAGTTTTTCTTCCTTCAATTTTTCTGAGGGTCCACCACTTAGAGCTACATATTAAAACTGGCAAGATTATAGTCCCAACAATAAGGACATTTATTGTCAACGTGATACATCTGCACATGGTCCTGATCTGTCACATTCAGATATCTTTGTTTCCTGGCTAGAAACCGAGAACTTTGGAGCCTGGAAGATATAGCCCTGCAATTATTTGCATTGGGTTTGTGTTGCTTGTTGACCAAAACTTGATTCTTTAAACATTGTGCAACAGGCTTGACTTTTGCAAACTCTTCTTCCACTTTAATTTCTATTTCTTTGGCTTATCCTCCTTTACAGCCATCCATGGGCATCATCACCTAATCTGAGCTGGTTGTTATTTCTCCCAGCTGTTTAAATACCGTTTCGATTTCTTCTCATGATGTGCTCTGCATGTATATTAAAAGAACAAAGTGCCATCTTTGCCAATTAAGCTGCTCCAAATTCTGTTCTGTTGCTTCCTGGTAATTATATACATTGTAAAATACATTGTTCAACAGACTGCCTGCATTATTAGATGCGCTCATGTACGATTGTACAAAACAGCAGAAACACTTTTAGTCCCAACTTTGCTGAATTGGAAGGGGGGGCATTCTGGCTGGGGAATTCTGGGAGTTGGAGTCCACCCTTTTTCAGGATGCCAAGTTTGAAAAATATTGGTTTATCTGAGAAGGTGCACATGTTATTGGTTTGGTACAGGATACCCCGACCAAAATTAAGATCTGCAGCGGAAACCTTCGCTTCCATGCAGCCCGCCGGCTTTTCTCCCCCAAATGGTGTACTACAGCTCCCAGCGTGCACGGGGCGAGCGAGGGATCGCGCGCGCGCAAGGCCCTCTGGGACTCCGAGTCCTCCTGCTCGTCTCGAGGCCGTTCCGGCCGCCCTGCTTGCCGGGTTGGTTCTCGACGCGCCGGCGGCTCCCAGGCGGGAAGCGTGCGCAGCGCGCCTGCGCGCCATCTCGAGTCTAAGGCTGGGGACGCGCTAGCCGAGCGCGCCTGCGCAGCGGCGACTCCGGAGGATCTCTCGCGAGGAAGGACGCCATTATCGCAGCCGCCCGGCCAAACACCACGAGAATTCGGCAAGGCAAACGGTAACCTCGCTTCTCTCGCGGGTTCCCGGCTGCGGCTGCGGCTGCTCGGCCGCGGCGCCCGGACGGCCCCGGCTCAGCCCCTCACGACGATGGAGAGCTCGCGCGGGTCGCCTCACGGCGCCCAGCCCGCCGGGCCGCGCGGGAGGGGGCGGGGGCGGGCCGCGCAGGGGCGGGGCTTGAGACTTTGCCTCTCCCCCCCCCCCGCGCCACCCCTTCGCCCCGCCCTGAGCGGGCGCGGAGCCGTTCGACGTGAGGCCCGGCGGGGGACTACAACTCCCATCATCCGCAGCAAGCGCAGCCCTGGCCTCCGGCCGCAAAGGCGGCACGCGGGCTCCGATTCCAGCCCGCCCGGCCGGGGTGGGGGGGGGAGAAGCTCCAGCTTCCTGGCTGGGCATGATGGGAGTTGCAGTCCCCCCAACGGGGATTGGTGCTCGGATGGGTAGCTGAGAGATTACGGAGCCCCCCTCCCCAAATATGTCTTCTTTCTTCTTAGCGAGGGCTAGAACTGGAGCCCGATATTAAGGGTCGAAGGGGCGTTCGAGGTCATGTAGCCCCCCCCTCTCAGCCGCTCTCCGTGGTTTGTCCAGCAAAGGCCGGGACAGAAAACGTGAAGAGCAAAGGAGGGAAAGGCAGTGGAGAAGGGTTGGCACAGGGCTGCGTGCCTGCAGAGGTCAAAGCAGGATTCAGTTTCCTTTCAGTTGAGTGTTTCTTGAAGGACCTGAATTCTTCCGGCATCTTAAACATGAATCGAATTGGTGAAATAGGAGCGTGCTTTAATAATAAACGTTCTTTGGGTGAATGAACTGTGTGTATGTATGACAATTCTCTGAGCAGGGGCATTCAGGACAATAAAATAGTACTGTAAAGGGAATTAAAGAAAATATATACAAGCTCCTGTCCCATTGCAATGCTGGACATTTAAAACATGTCATAACAATATAGACTGAACAAAGAAGCTTTGGGTGGTTTAAAAGCATGGTGTACCATTTATTACCAATAGGCTGGAGTCCTTGAAAACTTACATTGTATGCAGTTAGTTTAAGGTAAAAGGAACTATTATAAAAAAGATTGTAATAAGCAGCAGGCATTACATTTGAGTGTACTGATGGTTCTTTCACTTCATATGAGTGTTTACATAACATACGTTGATGTTTTCATATCACTGTGAAATCAGTAACATTTAGAAGTACTTTGGCCATCAGTTTAGCCCTCTGGACAGCAGAATGCTTTGAAGTAGTGCACACAACTAATGAAAACAAGTTGTACAACCTGCTTTAGTGGAAGCAAAATGAGATCTTATCGAAGGATTGAACTTGAGCAACTGCATATGTATTGCGTGCAAGAAATGTGCAAGTGTGTTGGAACTACTAGCACATGGAACGATACGACACAATTCAGAGAAAATTGCAATGAAAAATACATTGCATATCCAGAACAATATCAATTTCCATCAAGTCAGAAGAATTTAAATAGATACCTACTTCTTTGGGAGTTAGGCTTGGCTTTTTGAATTAAGTGCGTGATTGTTAATCCAAGCGATTTATTTTAGTTTTATTTAATTTCTGGCCACACCGAAGTCTATACCAGATAACTACACATCTTTTCAAAACAGGAGTGGCTGTTTTTAATTAAATGCGTAACTACTTATATTGCTTGGATTGCCTGAATGAAATTTGAGCATTTTAAATGGCATTTTCCATAAGCCGCATTTGCAAAAAATGGCAGGAAGTTTTTGTAGGTGGCTGTGCTATATGGAACACTGCATAATTATATGAATGATACATAGGTTTGCATAAATGAAAAGGACTTTCAGGGTAACTTCAGGCAGGCGAAGAGAAGCAGCAGAGGAAAGTGGAAATGGCACATTCAGGGATGATAATTGAATTATTGGGGGGGGGGCTCTGATCTCTAAATGACCTGCCTGTCTTTCAAAAGGTCCAGCTGCACAGAGCAGTCATACTGAATGGAAGTCAGCTGGTAAAACAGATTGGAAATTCTTTGCATAAATGGGATCATCCGCTAATCTCTCTAAATATGGAACAGATTGAGAAACTACCTCTGTTGCTATTTTTTTCATTAAACACATCATATCTTCAAGGGGGCACACGTGGTGCTCTACCCATTCTTGTAAAGTTACAAGGCAGCTTTCTCTGTTCCTTTGGAAAAGAGGCCAAAGTAGAATTCCTTTCCTGCAGGTCAGGATATTTCCTTCTTGCTGGTCTTTCCAGTCTGTTTCCCCCCCCCCCTTTTTTTCTTTCTTGCTGCATCCATTCACTTATGCAGCAAAAATGAAGCGCTTGCAGTTTGCAGTGGCTGCAGCAGCCGCCAGAATGGATCATTACATGCTTGGGGGGGGGAAGAGTGAGAAACAGGAGGTGGTGCCCCTCCTTCAGCAATTTCAGCTGGTTTGTGCCTCGACTTGATAACACTGCAAAACCAGCATCCCAGTTGACTAATTACAAGAGCAACTGCTTCCAAATCCCCTTTGGTTGTGGGGATTTTGTTTTCTGTTCTCTTAGGAGAATTGCTGGAAAGCAACTGTTGGTCACAATAAATATTTAAACTCGGAGCTGTGCTGCATAATTGGTTTTAAGGATGTATGTAAAATCAGTTGGACAAAGGTATACTGTAATTGATGAGTGGATTTGTTGAAATGGGTTGCAAACAATTACAGGCAAGTTGGGCACCAGCGTTCTCCCCCCCCCCCTGCTCCCTCCGATCTGAACTGCTCAAAGTAGCTGTGCAGATTCTGAGCAGGACTTTTGTGACGTGTCAGCATCTTTACTCTGATTTGCTGATTTGAGGGGGAATTGAAGGGGGAATTTGAGGGGGGAATTGAAGAGCAAGCTTTACATTCTCCCCTTGAGCCCCTGTTTTTTTTAATTAAGCAGCTCTTATTAATCAGTATTACATGTAAGGGGATTAGTATGGGATCAATCAACTTAGATCGGAGGGTTAAAAGCTCCAGTGAGTCTGTAGACGTGGGAGCCAAGCTTAGGTTGGTAAAGTTAGAACCGGCCTCGCAGAGTTTGTAAATGAACCTTGGGAGCTGCTGGAATCAAGAGAAACATTTGAGACCCAAGATGGAAGAGTTGGTTAAACATTTGCTGCCCAAAATAATACAAATGAGGCGGGAAAATACTATATTCTTAAGATTTATCTAATTCCTGTTTGCACTGGGTTTGTTACTGGAAAAGGATTTATAGATTTGTTTAATGCAGTAAATATCTGCGGTGTCAGAAACATGCAAGATGCGTTTCTGAAGACACTTCAGTGAACAAAAGAGCTACAATTTAATCCACTTAAATAAATGTTCCTTTTCAACACCAGGAAAGGCTGTGCATCCTGACAGGTGCCTCTCTCTAATTAGTCCGACTTCATTGCGTTTTTACTTTAGAGCAGCCAAAGCAGCTTTCCTGTCTTGGTGGCTGATCTCTGGATTATGATGCTAAAATTCTGGGATGAAGATAATGAAGATTGTTCCATTTTATTATCTTCTGAAGTTTTTGGCTGTTCTGTTCTTCAAAGGAGATGGCTTTTCAGACAAAAATTAGAGCGATGTGGGAATGGAAAATAATTTCGGAATCCAAGCTATCACCACCAAAGATTTAGGAATCTATGCTGTGAGGAAATAGAAGAAACATTAATGTTCTTTATCCTCAACAAACTGATACTTTGGATTTCCTGCCAGTTGTGGTTTTACTCCTTCTCGTAAAAGAACTTGGGAGAAGACACGGCTTTTAAACGTTCCTGTATTTCCTGCAAAAGCAACAGATGAGCATATTTATTATGCCCTCTGTTTAACGGATTTCGTTTCTGGCTTTTTCTCCTAAATAGCCTGCACTGGCTGGAAATTCTGGGAACTGTGGACTTAACACGTCCAGGGCTCTGCTCTGCGGAAGGTGCATTAGAAACCACCTAATTTTTTTACTTACAATTCTACCCCAATCCTTTTTTTTTACACAGATTAAGATGTCCTTTTGCCACAACTTCAAAATGTAAGCAATCCTTTCAGTTCTGCCAAAGAGGTGACATAAAGCAGTGGCAGAATTTGTGTCAATTTTCATAGGATTGGACCATTGCTTTAAAACTGGGTTCAGAACTTTAACCTAAGACTTGGTTCCATTGAAGTCAGTGGGTGTTTTTTTCCAGTTTATTCTAATTTATGTTACTCGGTTATGATTTGGGAACTGTCAAACCTGGAAGGAATGGATAATTGATGGCTTGCAAATAAGCTCTGGTCCATTTGTTGTTCATTTTTGGACACACCTAAAAGGAACTGAAATAATTTACAGTTTTGTTGAAATAAAAGCCAAAGAGCTTGATAGTTTATCGTCTTCATCATCATCTTCATCAGCCATTTTTGTCACTTTGAAGCAACATATGGAGGGAATACGAATATCTGTAACAAAGCTGTCATTTTCAGGAAGAAAAACCTAGTTGTTTACAATCCACATACCGTACTTATCAAACAAGCGAAATGTGCAAGGCATAATAATCCTATCATGAAAAAGGAGGAAATGCTTTTCCTAAATAGTTTTAGTAATTTAATAAACAGACCAAGCATGCTTGACTAGCAAAGGAAGATCTGGTTTTCATTCTGTTTTGCACAATACACCAAAGTTACCTTGCTTGTTGCCCCAGATCAGGGTGGGCATATTGGAAAAGTTGTCCAGATAACCATCCATGCATTGGAAAGTTAAGAAGATTCTTGCCTGTCCTAAACTATATGGAATCAACCCCATAATCAATCTATCCCACCATATCAATTTCTGCAGACAACAGAAGAAAGTTTATGTTAATAATCACCCAGTAACTTTTTGCCAACTAGAATTAGGATATAATTGAGCAAGAAGGTTGGCAGGGAAAAACCTGAACACATCCAGCAAGTTCTTGAGAAGTTTCAGTTATCCAACAGGGGAAGTAGTCGATGGCTTAGATCAGGGGTCTCCAACCGTGGCAACATTAAGACTTGTGAACTTCAACTCCCAGAATTCCTCAGCCAGCGTGGTCTTAAAGTTGCCAAGGTTGGAGGCCCCTGGGTTACATCCCAGCAGGCTAGCAGTTTCTGAAGGCTTCTTTACAAGAGGAGCAATTGCATCGATGGTCTGTTTATGAGCTTCCTGAAAGAGACTCCTGATAGACCTGCTCTAGCACCTAGGTTCCAGGTGGGTCCTTTATTTGGGTCTGGTTCTTGCATTCTAGGTATAAGGAAACCCATATAAAGGACCAAGAAACAATAATGTTCTTCTGAAGTTTCTACAAAAAGGTTCAAAAGGCACCTGCCAGATGGGAAAGATTGAACTAAGCAGATTTTCCTGGATTCCAGTAAAAATTCTACAATAAGGTTCTCATCATACAAACTTCATTTGAGTTGATTTTTATTTCATGGACACATCTGTGACATTTTGCCATTGCCTAATTCTGGGAGTTTGGGGTTTCTGAATGTAGCGTTCTGGGATTCCGTAGTGGTTAACCATCCAAGCGCCAACTGGATCCAACTCGACTTAGTTTCCAGAGCCATGAGGCTTTTGAGATGTATTTTTTCCTACTCAAAAATACTTGAACATGGCTGTGTTACAGTAAAGAGATAGGAATGTGAGTTCTTTGGAAGCAGATCCTAGTTGAATAGACATGGTAGCTGGATTCATCCATTGCACCATGCCCAGATGGGATTTAAGTTCGTGTGTTGCATAAACTCGTGACTGTGATTTCTAAACAACGGTTTTATGACTTAGCAGGGTTTGTGAATCTCCCCAGTTTGATTTATTTAGCCTACTGTGATTAAAGTATGGCTTAGCATGATGTACAGAATTAATCAGAACATTGTGAACAGCAATAAACTTTATGCAGAGAATAAGGAAAATGACCTGGATGGAGAGATGCAGGATGCATTGCCAGGACAGTGGGGGGGAGGGGGGAGAAGGGGGGGAGGGAACATATTTTAAGTCCACAACAAATAGATAATATTTGGAAGCAGTTCAGGCAGACTCTTCCCTAATTCACAAGACTTATAAGAAAGGGGAGGAGGTGCAGCACGATGAGGTCTGCAGGATTTTATTCTTGTAGCCAATCTCAATAAAATAGTTCCAGCCTTCCTGTGGAGTTGATTTCTTGGCCTGATCCACCTAGGAAGGCCATCGTTTTATTTTTTGGGTGTGTGTGTGTGTGTCACATTTAATGCTAAAAACTGGTCATTGTGGGGCAAAAATCTGTCCTTATGCTCACTTCTTTAATCTGTAGAATGGCATGGTAAAAACCCAGCTCCACATAGTACTTGAATTTGAAAACAGATCAAGTAGTACAGGCAATCCTTGACTTTCAACGGTTCATTTAGTGACCATTCGAAGTTACAATGGCGCTGAAAAAAGTGACTTAGGAGAGTTTTTCACGGAACCATTGCAGCACCCCCCCCCCGGGTCACATGATCAAAATTCAGCCGCTTGGCAACTGACTCATTCTTACGACGGTTGTCGTGTCCCGGGCTCACGGGATCCCCTTCTGCGATCTTCTGACAAGCAAAGTCAGTGGGGAAAGCAGATTCACTTCACGACAGGGCTATTGACTTAATTGCAGTGATTCACTGAACGATTGTGGCAAGCAAGGTCGAGGCTACCTGTGTTAATAAAGTCTGTGCACAAGTCTGGTTTCCTTTTGAGCAAAGCAAGATGAAAAGTGTGTGTGGGGGGCCCAACTGATTTGGCCGGGCCCCCTCCCTAATTTATGGACCGAAAGATTCTTTTCCTTCAGGCTCAGCCGAGCTTCCAACCGCATTTGCAGCTCGTGACATGATGAAACCATAATCCGCGCACAGCTGCTTTATTATGTGAGGGCTGGCCCTCGCCCAAGACTTCTGAGAAACGGCAAAGTGAATTTGCCAAAAGGAGAGAAATGGCAACCACATGCCCTCAGTCCTTTGCCAGATCACTCGGGCCCCAGCGCGAACCCGGCCCTAATCTTTTCACGGTGATCCGAATTTCAAATGAATCTTTCTTGGCAGCAGATTTTCTTGAATAAATAATTCAATATCTTGCGGTGTCCTCACTGGGAAGAATTTAGAAAGGGTTTTTTCTCTCTCTCCCCCCCCCCCATGAACAGCTGTTGCCGTGGCTGTCTGGGAAGCTCAAAGCAATCAGGGGTCTCCAACCTTGACAAATTTTAAGACTTCTGGACTTCAACTCCCAGAATTCTCTACCCAGCACATGCTGGGAGTAGAAGTCCACACGTCTTAAAGTTGCCATGCTGGCTGGGGGATTCTGGGTGTTGAAGTCCACAAGTCTTAAAGTTGCCACAGTTGGAGACCCCTGCCATAGATGTTCCTGTCAGTTACTCTTCACTTGCATGTTCTAACTGCACCCCACGACTGGACCACAAGAAGGGAGAAATGGCTGGCTTCAGCTGGCTTCATTAGGCATTGGCCTTTCAGAGACAAATCAGATTTTTCTCGTCAACGGTATTTTGCTCCAGGTATTAACAAAAGAAAAGAAAAAATAACCCCAATCAGTCTGTTGTGTTGTGTTCCCCACCGATTCTGTCTCATTCCACTTTCCCATATCTGGGACAAATTTAGATGTGACTTGCTTCAGTATTTTAAAATCAGTTGGGGAATCTGGAAATTTCTCTTGATAAAACTCGCAGCAGTCCTTTACAGGAATCCCAGAAAAACACTGTTAAAAATACTTGGGAGTAAAGTGGAATTCAGTATTGCAGGAGCTGAATTGTACTTGTTTTGTTCGAACTGAATGCACTTTGAGTCTTATTTTGGGCTGAGAAAGAGATCCTGTAGTTCTGCATAAGTTCATAAACGTGTCCGTATAGATTTCTTCATCTGTTCTGCTATGAATACTTTTTCGTTAGTACAGTAAACAAGCGGTTTAAGCATGAATTAAAGCGCTAAAGAGAGGAGACATAATCCAATCCAGCGTGAGC
This sequence comes from Vipera berus, assembly GCF_964194415.1. Lineage (NCBI taxonomy): Eukaryota > Metazoa > Chordata > Lepidosauria > Squamata > Viperidae > Vipera > Vipera berus. The sequence continues at coordinate 1,656,810 of NC_138213.1, read as the reverse complement.
GCTGCTGAGCCCCGTCTGTTTTAGGGTGCTTAACTTTCATGAAATCAGTGGCGGCTAAAACCACTTCAGCATGACGGCATTGATCTTAATCCAATGAGGAAAAGTCTCAACATTACCCCAAGCTGGATGCTCATGTTGATTTTAATCCTGAGAAGCTTTCTCCCAAAGACGTGATGACAGTGGTCTCCAGCTGAGAATGGAGCTCCTCTGTCATCCAGATCATGGTTGTCCCAAGAGACAACTGGGCTTTCTTTGTTTTTCCTTGAAGACCTTTCACTTGCCATCCTGGAAGCTTCCCCAGTCAGAACTGAAGAAGCTCCTTGGATGAGAAGGGAAACGTCTTCAAAGAAAAACAGAGGAAAGTCCAGGGCATTGGGTAATTGTGTAATATGGGTGCAGTCGCTGCCATCTCTTCTCCGTTCTGGTTCATCTTGAACAGCTTTCTCCAGCGCTCCGTCTTCTAGATAGGTTGAATCCCATCATCCTCACCTAAATTTGCTTTCTGCTAAGTGTCAGAATCTGGAGTAAGTCATACAATATAACCCAGGAGATCGCAGTGCGCAGGAGAGAAAAAACAATATCTAAACCCTCTAGAAATGCCCCCAGTGCTGCAATATACAGACTCTGGCAGATTCCACACACACAAACAGTTAAAAACACAGAACCATCAGGAGAATCTGGACTAAAACAATCCTAACAATAACAAACCAAATATTGGATACATTGGTTTAGATATGCTATGTTGCACCAGTAATAAATACTTCTAAAACAGAAGAACAAGTTTGCTTTTTTGAAACTGTAACTTAAACTGATTTCAGTCCTGGAACTATTGGATTTTGTCAAAATTAACTGCTGCCTGGGCATACATAGATTTACACTTTTATACTAAAACGACGATTGAGATTTCTTTAATGCGCTGATCATTTAAAGCAGGCATTGGAGGAAATCAGCTCTTGTTTGTTCATCTCTTAGGACTGTCTTCGAAGGTGACTGCAGTTGTACAATGGTATTTAGTGTCACGATGATGTGCTTTGGAGTCAGCACTCACAACAAATTGACGGAGAAACATTATCTCTTCTGTTTTCAGGTTAGCATCTAGCCCAGGGGTCTTCAAACTTGGCCCTTTTATGACTTGTGGACTTCAACTCCCAGAATTCCTCAGCTAGGCATGCGTGCCTGGCTGGGGAATTCTGGGAGTTGAAGTCCACAAGTCATAAAAGGGCCAAGTTTGAAGACCCCTGATCTAGTCAGTCTGAGCTGCAGACTGCAATTGCTAAGGGCTGTTGTCTGCCCGTCCCTGTTATTGTGTGCAAAGCAATCAGGAAAACAAAATCTCCCTATGCTTTGAAGATCAAATGGGCATTTCTTTTTGTAAAAAATGCTCATTTGTATGCTCCTTTTGTCAAAAAGCTCCTATGTGCTGGATGACAGGTCGTGAATAGGGTAGTCCTCATGAGACCACCATTTTTGATGTTTTGCAGAATCAGATTTGTATGAACTGACGGATCTCCTTCAGTTCAGCCCTACGCCCTGTTTCTGAATGATGACAGAACAGGATTTAGCGGATGTAGTTCAAATAGCTGTGGAGGACTTGAACCCAGATCATCCAGGTATGTTAAATAACCCAGCCACCCAATTTGTGTATTTCATGGTATGTGTTGCATAGAACATTAAAGATGTAACAAAAGTTCTTTCTTCCTGAGGCTGAGTAAAACAACAGTGTGGCAACCTCACAATTAGGTTTCTTCACTGTCTCTAATTTTCCACCTGTCCTGAAAATCTGGTATTTTGTTTCTAACTTTAAGACAGTAAACAAGGCAATGGATCCTATAGCAATGGCCTTTATACTAGGAATAGACGGGAGCACGCGGATGAGTTACTGTAAACAAAGAGGACGGCCCCATCGATCAAACCTATTTAAGGAAGCGCTCTCCAAACTAAATTCCCCCCAGATGTTTTGGGCCAATTCTCATAATCCCAGCTCTTCTTTGTCTGTGGTGGATGGGCTATCAAGGAAATTAAAGTCTCAAACATCTGGCTGCTGATCCACTGCTGAAATCTAGTCAGTATTTCTCAACTTTGGCCGCTTTAAGAGATGTGGATTTCAACCCCCAGAATTCCCCAGCCAGCAGGTTCTAGCTGGGGAATTCTAGGAGTTGAAGTCCACATCTCTTTAAGTGGCCAAGTTGGGAAAAACTGCTGTAACTAACAGGTAAAGCTAGCTGTGAAAACAAATTTTGGGAGAATTTTCCAGCACTTCCCAGAGCTTCTAGGACGCTTCTTCCCATCCAGTGTGTTGCTTTTCCTTTTAATTCCGTAACCAAGGGCCTTTGATGGAGCTACTGAAAATGGTTTGCTTGTTTCTGTTTTTTGGGCTTGCAGTTGTCTTGGAAAACCATGAAGTGACCGACGAAGACGTAGACCCCCCTCTGAAACGGCAGCGGATAGAAATCAATTGTCAGGACCCGTCAATTAAGGTTGTAGCCATGTACATGCTTGCTCACACAATGCAGCTAATGATGGATAGATATAGGTATGTTTTATGACTGTTTAAGGTGATTTGAACCACAGGGCCCACTGCGTGTCCTTGAGGCCAACACATTTGGAGGCCACGTTTGGAGTTGGCCAAAGGTCCTGAAGATCTGAGATAGCTATTATCATGGAAAGGTCTGAGGCGGATAGAAATCAATTGTCAGGACCCGTCAATTAAGGTTGTAGCCATGTACATGCTTGCTCACACAATGCAGCTAATGATGGATAGATATAGGTATGTTTTATGACTGTTTAAGGTGATTTGAACCACAGGGCCCACTGCGTGTCCTTGAGGCCAACACATTTGGAGGCCACGTTTGGAGTTGGCCAAAGGTCCTGAAGATCTGAGATAGCTTTTATCATGGAAAGGTCTGAGGCTTCTTCCCTAGTACAGGGAGTCCTCGATGTACGACCAGTTTGAAGTTACGACAAACCTCATAAAAGGTACTCACGACCCAGATTCAAAGTTCCGATGGCCGAGTCCCCCCTGTGGTCGTACGCTCCTATTTGGGGCCCTTAGCAACCAACCAGCATTTGCTGTCTCCCCTGATCATGTGACGGTGATTTATGACTTTTTTTGCTGCAAACCAGCATTTTGCTGATTTCTGGCAAAAAATGGCCATTGTGGACAGTGGGTTCACTTAACGACCAGTGTGTTCTTAGTGACTGCAGGTTCGCTTAACAATGGGTGTTTTGCTTAATGACCACTGCAAAAAAAGTCATAAAATTCTGTCACCTGATAACCTGCTTAGTACTTACTATTATAGTTCCTATAAGTTAAGGAATACGTTTGGCACATATTATCACTGCAAGACACAGGAATCCCATCTTCAAGTTACCAGTGTATATCAGATGCAAGAATATATAGGGGGGGGCAGGGGCGGAAATCATGTTAGCATAATTAGGGAAAACTCCTGACTGAATAGTGGAAAATATTTTTCCATGAATCAGGGAAGATTCACAGTTAATAACTGTATTGTCCCTTACTCTCTGTGAGAATTACTAAGATCTTCCATATATATACTCTAAATAAATTTTGATTGTATCAAACAATGAAGCTTATGGCTGCGTTGACAGCTTTTTAATTAAAAAAGGATAAATAAAATGTATTTATTGCACATTTATGTAACTGAGCAATATGCTTAACACGAATCTTCACTATTCTGCAGAATTTCCACTGAGAAGATTAGAAAAACTTTCGGTTTAAGTTCAGAGATTGCTGACTTATAATGAAAAACAGTCTAAAATACAGTTAGATGTTTTCTAGAGTTGTGTGTTTCATCTTCAGAGTTTGTAGGTAATTTGAACTCAGTTTATTTTATTATTTTAATCATGTCCACCAGGGTGTGCGCAAGAAGTATTTTAAAAGAAGCCCAGTCCCATCCAGGTTCAAATCAAAGCAAAATCTATATTTTGTTGTATATAATTATCTCATGGTTTTTTTGAGTGGAATGCTTATACAAAAAATAGACCCATAATCACCTAGGTACGCTTTAGAACTTAAAGCGAGTTTACATCCCTCCTTTTCAGCTTTGTTTCCAGAAATACCCAAGGCAAAACCCTTGAGCAGGTAATGATCCTTTGAATTGAAGATAGCTCCAGGATGACAGCTGAAATAATAGTCAAACTGGAACAATGTGGGCTTCGTTCCCTTGAATCGAATGTGTTTGTTGGAAAGGATGCCACCAGATTCTTGATTTGGGGCCACCACAGATTCAAAGACTCTCTTCCCAGAATGCAGGAGAGCCCTTTAACCCTTGGCTAGTCCATCAAAGGACTGTTTTGACCCCAGACAGGCTCTGGGGATACGTGTGCTTTTGCTGTTGCTTGGTGCCCTTGGCAGATGCCTATGCACAAAGCACGGCCTCCTCATCCCATCCAGCTCATTCTGCTGCTTTTCTTCCCCAGTCCTTCCTGTACTCCATTAACCAGACGATATGCCTACGACTGGATAGCATCGAAGCCAAGCTGCTGGCCCTGGATGCAACTTGCAAGTCTCTGGAGGAGAAACTGGACCTTGTCATGAACAAGCAACATAGCCCCATTCAGGTGCCCATGGTGGCAGGATCCCCGCTTGGGGCAACCCAGACATGCAACAAAGTGAGATGGTAAGTCTCCGGGTGTCATTGCGTGCGCCTGCTGTTTCCTGATCAATCTGTCCCAGTCAAGCAAGTTGGAAGTCCACAAGTCTTAAAGTTGCCAAGTTTGAAGAGCCCTGCTCTAACTACTGATGCTCTGTAAATGTTGATAAAGGCTCCCTTGGGTCAAAGTCAATCTCCATGATTATAGCACAGCATTTCTCAACCTTGGCTGCTCCAAGGGAATGGCTGAGGAATTCTAGGAGTTGAAGTCCGCACAACTTTAGCGCCCAGGTTGAGAGACACTTTTATAGGGATACCTCCACCTTGTTTTCTTGGCAGCAGCGCAGGAGTGGTTTCCCATGTCAGCACTGCACCTCTTTTTTTATGAAGAGTTGCTTACGGACAATAACAACAACAACTTGGAAAAAGTGAATATATTCATAGTCGAATATGACTTACCCTCTCTTTTGGAAATCCTCACTGATTTTTTTTTATTTTTGAAACGGGAATCATGACAGTTTCCTATAGAGAGAGATTTGTTTCTCTTAAAGCAAAATATTTGGAATTTCAGTTTCCTTATTATTTATTTATTTATTTATTTATTTATTTATTTATTTATTTATTTATTTATTAATTTAATTTGTATACTGCCCTTCTCCCGAAGGACTCAGGGCGGTGAACAGGGCAATAAATACTAAAATACAAAGTACAAAAATTAAGAAGAGATTAAACCATAATGCCCAATAAAACAGATAAATACATAAAAACATAATAAAATCCCAAAACCCATCAGACCAGGCCGGCTTGTTCAAATAAAAAGGTCTTTAGATCACGTCGGAAGGAGCGAAGGTCGGGGGCCATCCAGAGCTCTACCGGTAAACGGTTCCACAGATCAGGCGCACCCACAGAGAACGTCCTCCCCCTGGGGGCCACCAGTTGGCACTCTCTGACCGGTGGCACCCTGAGGAGGCCCTCTCTGTGGGAGCGTACTGGGTGGAGGGAAGTTGACGCCGGCAGCAGGTGCTCCCTAAGGTACTCCGGACCCATGCCATGTAGGGCTTTAAAGGTCATTACCAGCACCTTGAATCTCACCTGGAAGGCAACTGGCAGCCAATGCAGCTCGCGGAGCAGAGGTGTAACATGGGAGTATCGGGAAACCCCCAACACAACTCTCGCGGCTGCATTCTGCACCAGTTGGAGCCTCCGAGTGGTCCTCAAGGGCAGCCCCATGTAGAGAGCGTTGCAGTAGTCTAACCGAGAGGTCACGAGCGCATGAGTGACTGTACGCAAGGCATCCTGGTCTAGATAGGGCCACAACTGGCGAACCTGGGTGAAGGCCCCCCTAGTCACAGTTACTATATGATCTTCTAAAGAAAGCTGTGAGTCTAGGAGGACACCCAAGTTGCGAGCCCTATCTACGGGGGGTAATAGTTCACCCTCCATAGAGAGGGATGGGATATCTTGAATATCCCAAGATGCCGGTACGCACAGCCACTCAGTCTTGTCAGGGTTGAGTCGAAGCCTGTTCCTCCCCATCCAGACCCGAACCGCCTCCAGGCAACGGGACATCACGTCGAGGGCATCACTGGGGTGGTTTGGGGTCGAATGGTTGTTATTGTAGATAACCTTTAAGGCAGGTTCACTTTGAGTGCTAAATCTTGGTTTGTTTTAACCATGGATTTGTAGAAAAGATGGCTGGGTGCACACATATGAAACCAAAGCCAAACAGCCAAACCCAGCTAAAATGTAGACATCCTTCTCTTTAACTTCATAGAAAGCAGATGGCAGGGTATGTCAACATTAGCATAACGATACACTTTTTAAAAGTGGTTATTTTTATGCCAACTCTTCTATGGGAGTGTGTTTAAATCTCTGCCTTGCTTTTGTCTTTGATAGGTTTGCTGAAAATGTGTTTTGATATATAGACCTTCATTAGAAACTGAACAAAATATGTCCAGTGAGTGTTATCACAGATTTTAGTAATTAGAGTTGATTGCATCTTTGATGGATTTAGTCTGTGCCCCAGGGCTGAATTTTGCCTAATGAAGTGTTGATGGGTATTCTGAAGCTGTTTATGTCTCACCAAGGGAAATATTTTTACGAAAAGTGCTTTCCCCCTAGGTGCATAGAACAGTTTTGTGAGATGAGCTATATATTATAAATAATGATGTGTAGTCTTGCTCTGGTTTTGTACTGCCAATAACAGCTGTGTGATTTCATGGGTTCATCATTTATCATTAGTGTAATAACAAAGAGTTTATTATAAATAAAAGTTTCCAAAGGAGAAAATAGAAATACATTCTCTGTAAAACCAAAACAATGCTAAGATGGGGTGAAGAAGAAGAAAAATATTTTCAAAAACCTTTCCTTAGATTTATATTCAGTCCTAAATTGCTTTGCCCTGTGGTGAATAAACTGATTAGGAATTTTATCTTCTAAGATGTTATTCTTTTTAGATAGCAACTCAACTTTGCTGCAGAGAAATAGACAGAAGTCACATCTCAAAAGCATCATCCAATTTTTCAGCTTGGTTTCCCAGTCTGTAGTATGACGGCAATACATTTTTTATTTTTGGTATTACTTCTTGATCATCGCCATTTATAAAAGCAGAGAAATAGCTGGAAGTGGCTGAACTGCTGAAAAATTCCTGGATATTTGTTTTTGTCAATATATGACATGCTCTCTTCCATGTGGCATGCCACAAAGTCACTAGCCCGGTCTGTGAAAGCTGCTTCCAACCCTTTTCCAACATGTCTGAATTTTTCATCTCGTAGGATATAAAGACACCAGTGCATTAAGGTCAAAGTTTTGCAATGGTAACTATAAACAGCGTTTGGAGAGCCTTGATAGAGAAACGTCTGCCTTTAATTCATCTCGCTTAGTTCATTTGCACAGGGAGTGAGGGTGGCCTGATCCCATCAGCATTTGTGGGGGGAAAAGAGGACGAAGAAGCATATTGTAAGGCGGGGGTCTTTTGGACTTGTGGACTTCCCCAGCTGAAGAATTCTGGGAGTTGAAGTCCACAAGTCTTAAAGTTGCCAAGTTTGGAGACCCCTGGTATAAGGTCACAAGTGTACAGCTGGAAGAAACTTATCTCCAAGAAAACAAAATGCAAAAAGTGTGAGGCTTAAGTAAAAAGCAGAGACGATTAAAAATAACCGGTACTCCCGTGTATTCTCTCTGTCTCGCTAGTCAAGTCTGCATCCTTGTGAGTTCAAAGGCACAGATGTGATTGATTTCTTTGTACTGCTAAATTGATACAATGGGATGAAAACAAAAATAACCTTGTTACTTTGCAGCAAAATCAGCCGAGAATTTTATAGCATCTTAAAGACGAACCCTTGTGGCAGCCTTTACAAGGGTTAATGCTGCTCTTAAACGATATACAGTATATATGCTTAGGGTTATTTTTTTCAAAAATACGCATTAAATTTTCAGCTCTGCCTCGTTTATTTCGGCTTTGTTCCTCCTCCTTCAGTCTGCCTGTTCTCCCCATAAATTTTTCTGGCTGGGGTTGTCTTTAATTTCTTAGGAGTCTGGCTCTAAAGTTATCTTACTCTTCAAGAAAATATGCTGAAAGTTTCTTCCAGCATGGAAACTGGCAAGAATGTGGACTTTTCACTTCAGCATGACATCAGACGTAGCCATCACAGTGGGTTAGAAAATGCATTGTGGCATCCAGACTAATGATCTGGGAATTCTGGTCCAGGTTTTTGGGCCACGGTGCAAGAATGGTGAAGTCAGGCTTCTCTGCCTGATAGATTTGTCTTTCCTAAGCAACCTTTCACCAAAATGGCCCACCAACGCAGTCCCTAGGCAGATGTTTGTTAGACACATCACTTCTTGCCCTCCATCATCTCTTCTGACTGATTTTATCAGTTTGCTGGTAATCTGTAAACGGATGACAAACAAGAAAAAATATTGCTTCCTTGGGTGAGTCTAGAGTCGTGAGATAATTGCCTCTACAAATGTTTAATTCACGCCACATTTATCCTAATTGGAATTGTTTCAGTTTTACATCTTTCATATTTAGAAGAGGACTAACCATTGGGATTCTACACTATTTTGGCAACAAAACCAGAAGTCCAGTTTTCTGTGCTGAAGTTGACATCCAATCTGATTTGTAATATCGCCCCTGAGCTTTATAAACGAGAGGGCACGAAAGGAGGAATATATTAGGAAGATGAGTTAATTGCTTGCTTATCAGCTGGATTTTGCCTAATAAAAGGTCCTCATTCACTGACAAATTTAGAACATCACATTGGAGTTTTGAGAGGAATTTTTTCCTAGTACGGAAGTTTAGAATACCATCCTGTATCTCCAGAAGTCCTCCTTTCCTACCTACTACCATCTAGATCAGAGGCCTCCAAACGTGGCAACTTTAAGACTTGTGGACTTCAACTCGAGTGTGCTAGTTTTTTAGAATTCTGGGGGTTGAAATCCACAGTTCTTAAAGTTGCTAAGTTTCAAAGATTCCTGATCTAGGTGAGAGCAGAGCTCCAGAATTGCATTTAACAAGACCAGCAGAGCTATCAGGGAGTCTTAAGTTTCATTAGTCAACCTAAAAGAGCATTTGCACTTGCCTACAGTTTCCTAGGTATTAAAATACACTTCCCGCAATACCAATTTCTGAAGCTTGAGCTTGCATTGGGTTCTCCTGCCACATGGAGCTTTCTCTATTTTGAAATGTGACATTGAGTCTAAAAATATCTCTGTGTGCCCATCAGAGCTGTAGACTTGACTGTTTGACTAAGAGAATTGTTTGGAAGTTGCACATCCTTTCCTGCTCAGATTTTATCTGCCCATAAGGCAAACTTGTTCCATCCATTGCCATGAAAAGACGTTAATAACTTATGTGTGTTCAGCCAAGTGTCCCTGAGAGTCACTTACAGACTTTATCTAGTCAATGCTTACTTAGGCAGTCACCCATCAAAGATGTGTAGTGACAATCTGCAGCCCTCCAAAGCGCGGTCTGTGTGAGTTTCCTAGGTGTAGCTGGGTGATACGAAGCGTAACTTGTTCTGATGATTTGTAGATTGGGTGTGTTGGATTTTGATTAATGGGAGATATTCTGCTGTCGGTCTCTGACATGCCAGCTGGAATGCTTTTGGGGCCCAGAAGCAAGAAACAAGACAATGTTTTGGTAGTTAGAATGGATTCCATTCCATTCCAGTCATTCAGAATCTACTTTCCATGAATCAAAAAGATTGTGATGCCGTAACCTTAAACATAAACCTACCCCTCTCTCTCTCTCTCTCTCTCTCCCTCCCTCCCTCCCTCCCTCCCTCCCTCTCTTTCTCTCTCTCTCTCTTCTCTCTTCTCTCTCTTTCCCCCCCACCTCTGTGGAGTTCATTTATTCAATCCTTTCTCATTGTCAGTTCTGTGCAATGCACCCTAGCAGACCTATAGTCATTTAGTTTTCCTTTTTAAAGTTTAAAACGTTCTTATGAGCATCCCAAAGGTGCTTTTTTCAAAAGGCAATTAGACTTCATTTCCCATGTTTGGTTTATTCCCATGTTTGGTTTATAGTAGACAGAAGAGGGCAGAAAAGTATTATATATAAAGCTGACTCTTTGATGCTGAGAACTGAAAGGATTGCACAAGTTAGGGAAATCAGGTTGACAATCCCAACTTTGGGGCACTAACTTTTGTAATGTACTCATAAGTAAGGTTAACTGACACAGACGGTGGTGCTTTAAAGAAACAAAAGCTACAGTATAGATAGTTTGTACCTGGAAAGAATTGAGGTGCATGTATATGTAGTTGTTAATGAGGCATTGCCGATGCTACATAAATATGATTGCTAATGAGGCTTTCCAGATGATCTTGAATACACAACATCTGTCCTTTATTCAAAATATTTGGCTGAAGAAGATCCCTGTCTGTAGTATAAAGGCATGTGTGTTTTAAAGAAATTCAGCATTAAAAAGTCGACTGAGTCCTGGATTCCACTGAGTTCATTTGGGAGAGATTAAGGCATTAAGTTGAACTCAACATGCCAAAGGTGGTCGGGCGTCATTCCCAACAAAGAATTGTTTTGGAACAGGCCAGTCAGCCAAATGTCCATGTGGTTTGCTGCTGATCTCTGGCTTCAGACCAATGTTAATTGAAGGGCTTCAAGTTTGCTAATTGCAAAAAATCTCTCCAGACTCCTCTTATCCTCATCTGTCCAGTATGAGCCAGTGACATGAGAGAAGCTGGCTAAATTTCAGAATGGCGAAGGGGAGGTGAGATTACTTGCTAGCCAACTCTTGTATGTTGTGAAGGATTTGAACCCCGGCCCACTTTGGAGTCCCCAAAGCTCTCCTCAAAATGACAGAGCGCAAAGGAAGATTTGTAAGCTGATCTTCAGGACTGCCATTCTTCCAACGATCTTATTACTGAGGAACGAGAACCTTTTTAAATTATATATATATATATATATATATATATATATATATATATATATATATATATATATATATATATATATGTATATGTATATGTATATGTATATGTATATGTATATGTATATGTATATGTATATGTATATGTATATATGTATATATGTATATATGTATATATGTATATATTTGTGTGTGTGTGTGTGTGTGGCTGGAATAGTTGCGGAGTGCAGTGATTGGTGGGTGGGGAAGTACAAAATAGAGGTGGGGTGACCGAATGGTGAAGGACAATTAATAAAATACGAAAATGCAAAACACGACCTCTTCCCCTGGCTACTCTTAAGTTGGGAAATGAAATCAGAAATGAACCTGGTTAGCAATGATTGAATTAATTAATGCAAGTAATATAATTAACATTGTCGAAGGCAGCACAAATCCATTTCTGTACTGGGCTGAAGAAAACTATACACAACCAACACTTCTGCGGTTGAATGGGTCCTTTTTTCATGAATGGCTGCAGTGGGTATCTGTTTGTATTCAGGGCCCTCTTCTGAACAAGAATAAACCATGCCAGATTTTATTGAACCTGGTTTTCCATACTGTTTGGTGAAGTTAGTCTTGAAACCCGTAAATCATCCCTTAGCAAAGATTCCTTGTATAACTAGAGTGGAGAATATATGTATCTCCCAAATTTGTTAATTTTTGCAACATAGTCGAATTACTATTTTTTAAAAGCATGCTTAGCTTATTTTTGATCTTTCAATAGATACCACTCTTTGCTTGCCTGTTTTGCACATTGACCACAACTCTGTAAATTATTCAAGTCTAAGAATGCTACTGATAAGATGGCTGATTTGGTTTGATCTCCTTTGGAAAAAAGCATCATCATCATAACATCTGTAGATATGATGCTGTAGATGGCAAAGAGAGTTGTCTTAAGTGTGGAATTAAGAATTGCACTAAAAGAGATCTTAGTGCAAGAAAAACTTTGCTTATGTACATCAGGTAGGTCTGGAGAGGCGAACCAAGTGGGTATTGCTTTGTGAAGTTTTGCCATGCAACTATTCTCCCCTCAGTTTTATGTTTTTGTTTTAATTAGTGGGCACATTTATCCACCTTCCTTTGCCTCTGTAAGATGGATGGATGGATGGATGGATAGATAGAGGATAGATAGATAGATAGATAGATAGATAGATAGATAGATAGATAGATAGAGCAAGGGAACCTATTTATACCTAGGTAGCAATGTTCTTGGTCAAAGGACCCTCACTCTTTGGAGATCTGAAGTTTTATTGTATAGGGAAATTGTACAATATAGGAAATTGTCTCCTGTGGCAGTTTATTAGAGAAGTATATTAATTCTCTGGTTATTGAACAAAAAAGTTGTGCCATTATGCCATTGTGTTCCTCCCTCCATCCCCAGCACTGTGCTGTGCTGGAAGGCTAATGTATAAAATTATTTACATACATCTAAATAGTCTTTTAAGACATAACTAGAATTGTCCATCATCTTCAACAAAAGGCATCTGTTAACATTCTTCATGCGAAGTCACATAAGATTATATTTACACGACTGGGAACAAAGGTTCATTAGAAACCAGATGCTGCCCCTCCTTTGCCTCTTTCACCCGGTGGAGTATTTCTATAAATAATCCATTGATCTGAGACCCTGGTAGAGCCAGCGTGCCTGTCTCAGTTTTTCCATGCTGTGCTTTTCCATAACGCTCATCTGCCCGGTGTTTTTGAACATTTACCTTGGAGCAGGTGAGATGTCAGCTGATTTCCCCTGAATGTATGTCTGTTTGGTTGTTCCTGCCCTTCTCCTTCCTCGGAGCTTTTAATATGATTTCAAGGAAGAGGAGAGCAGTTCATTTGAGAAGGGGGCAGAAATCCTCCCCTCTTTATTCCCCCCAGGTCATTGGCTAAGAAAAACGGGAAGCTAGTGGTGATGGATATGAGTCATAGACACACTTTCCTGGTTAAAATCACCTCTGGAAGGAATCTATTGGTGAAAAATAAACGAGAGGCCAAGATATGAATACCTAAAAAAATATACTGGAATCCCCAAAGCCCTAAGAAATTAATAACTTTGCTCAGGGTTTAAATAATCATTTTATTAAAATAATCATTTTAAAAAACGATGATTTATTTTGAATTCTTCCCCATGTTTAAACATAGGAATATAACTAATTCTAAAAGTATGTGCGATTAGTATCTCAGAGTCAACAGAAGTTTTTGTATTTTTCAGTGGAAGAATGAAAAATGTCTCTGTCTCGAGCGTGATCACCTTTTTTATCCTGGGTCACAGATAATGTGGGTTGGCTGAGCCTCAGTAGTTCAAACTGATCTTCCAATACTTGGTGGATTTTTAAAAATGGAAACACGGTGGTAAGAAGATTCCACACTTTCTGCAGTCTGTTGACCCTGCAAACAAAGCATCAAGGTTACTACATCCTCATCCATCAGATTAAGATTTTCCCTTCTGATGAGAGGCAGGACAAATACTAATTCTCTTTAACCCGCTTAACTATTTGCATCTTTCTGTTTAGCAAACAAATGTTAACATTCTGCTGCATGTAGACAATATGCAACTATCCTTTGAATATTTGAAAACGTTCAAATGTTCTTTTTTATATTGGACAGAGGCTGGGGTACATTCTTCACAGTACAGTTTGCAAAGAGACCTATGAACTTGGGTTGCATCCTCCTCAGTCATCCTATATTGCAATGACTTGCTCAGGAAGGGGGAACGTGGCAACAGTTGAACTTGGTGGAAGAAAAAATGTATATACCCGGTTGTGACCCAATCTGAGCAAGTTGGAATCCTGTAGAGCCGACAAACAGAGGCCTTTCACCCTTCCCAAGAGAAACCTCGTGCAGTTTGACTCCTGCTGGATTCAGACATGCTGCAAATTCTAGATTTAAGCTCTTTTGAATTGAAGAGCTGTGACGGAGCCCTGCACTCTCTTATTCTCCTGCCTTTCGGGTTTCTGCTTTGACGAATCGGACTTTTGGTGTTGCTAATCTGAGGTCTTGCCCTGCCTGGCATTGAAGAAGGACAAAAAGAAAATAGGAAAGTCCACAGCTAAAGGCTACTTGTGCATGTAAAGCAACATTGATTGTTGCTTGATGCCCTTCAGGCAGCAGGACTTTTTGTTAAGGACGCTAGATAAAATCATTCAGGAAGGATCTGCTGCCTGAAACTTCATGGATGGCATGATAAATTTTGCTTTAGAAGGTTGTGGCTCCTCCCTCTCTTAGTTTCCGGATGTTGCTGCTTAGCCAACTCTGATCATGCTTGTACATACAACACTAACCCTGGGATTTTGTTATTCCCCTCAAGATTTTATGCATGGCTTGTTTAGGAGGAACCTCTTTGAATTCTAGCTGTGAGGAAACAAAAAATAATCATGTTAATGCTGCATCTTCCTGAGAAGCAGCTCAACTCCATCTGTTATAGACATATCTCCAACAAGAGTCACCGCTGCTATTTTGCAGATGAAATAATTTGGATCCTTTATCCTAACTTGCTCTTCTTATCCACACTTGCCCAGCGAAACTCCATGCCAGTTGCACACAGACACACCTTTAATACGCACGCACACAGACGTTTTTTCTTCCTAGCTGCTGCTTAATGTCTTCTCCTGCAACTCCCCCTTGAGCTTCAGGTATTAATATCTGGAGCCATTTCAGGTAAAATCATTTCCCCTTGGAGCTGTTAATGAATCCAGCACGTGCCGTGTCTATCAATGGCTGCATTTAGAAGCTCATCTGTCCACAGAGCTTCCATAGTTGCTTGAATCTTGGCACTTCTGCTCGTACAAATGGAGCTCTAAGGGAATGCATCCTGCACGTAGTTCCAGTCCCTTGGCGTGCTTCTTGCCGGGCTGAGTGGAAGAAGGAAATTGGGGCATACAACGGTGTCACTTTAGAAAGCAGCAGCTTAGCCAATGGTTGGGGAAAGAAACAACGCAGGGAAAGCCCGCATTCTCAGCAGGGTTGAGAATCCAGACCCTCTTGCATTTCTTAAGTAATTGTTCATGGAGGCTATCAAGGACCTTCTTCATTAAGTTGATTAAATACCACAAGGCTCACAATCATATGGTCCAGAAAAAGGAGGAGGAGGAGGAGATTTTTTTTTCTATTCAAAGGAAACTACAGAATGAAGTAAAGCCTGAGTTCTCCATTAATTATGTTGTGGAACCCCTCATTGCAATGAATTATTCAGGGGGCTCTTTAAAGTGACAGCCTGGGAAAGTGAGCCAGGCATTCTGCATGATGGAGGGATGGGGTTGATAAAGAAATGGCAATATGAGGGTTACAAATGCCACATAAAGCCCTACCGTTGGAACTGGAGAGGTTGATGAAGCAGATAAGGCTGGTAAATGTGTCCTTAAATAGCCTTTTGGCATAAAAAATAAAATGAGGGGTTTTTCTATCCACTTTACAGGATGCACAGTGAAATCTGACCCTTTTTTGAAGGAATGCAGAAGCTTATTCTTGCATTTGCAGTAGGGTTTGCTTGCCTAAGCATCCTTGAACTAGTATTTGCTAAAACTAAAACCACACGTGTTTTGGCTTCACCATGTTGGATTATCCTAGACCATAACAGGCTCTCTTTGACTTTGGCTTAGAGTGACAAATGAACCCAGCCATAAACCAAGATGCCTGGCTTTAGAGCAATCTATGAAGTAGGTCACAAAGGATTGCCTAACAGGCCATAGTAAAAGCATTTTCATTTATTCCCACAGTGGAGCTCCTTTAGTGAATGGAAAAAGAGGCCGTCTATTTTCAACAGAGGAAGTTGAATCACTCTTAGATTTCAAGAATTAGTAGACTAAGTTTTCCCCTCTCCCCCTGTACAGTTTGAACTGGCTCAAAAAAAAGGGAATAATTCTGCCAGGGGTCAGAGGACGTTACATAATTCTACTGAAGTAGTCAGCTCCTTGAAAGAGTTATGAGTTCTACAAATGGAACAGAGTTCAGGGTATGATGGATTATGAGCTTTTGCATTTAATACATAACAAACAGCCTTGAAACCAAAAAGAGGGAAACCTCTCCACAAATTCATGCTTGTAACACTTTCCATGGAGCAACTTGCTAAACTGCCAGGTGTGAGTTAATGCATGGCAAAAGAGCTTTTTTGAATCTCGTTTATTCTGTTTTCCCCCCTCCCGGTTTACTCTCTTTGCAGCGTTGTCCCTCAGACCACGGTAATTCTCAACAACGACCGTCAGAACTCCATTGTAGCCAAGATGGTGGGCCAGGAAGAGCCGTTAAGCCGAGCAGCTGATTCACTGGAAAATATCCTTAGCAAGTTAGTAATGACAGTGGTCTAATTCTCTTCCCTCTTTCTGTCTGCATGCACAGGAAACCCTTGCTCCAGGTAGCTAAATCATGCAGTGGCTTTCCTGAGTTTCAGTTAAGAATCAGTTAAGGCCATGTGTGTTCGGAGCCATGTGGGAAACTGGCTTGAATTTGGCTTGGCCCCCAGGATCAGTTGATGTATACTTTACAGCCCTCTCTAAGCAGTTTGCAGAGTCAGCACATTGCCCCCAACAATCTGGGTCCTTATTTTACCTCAGAAGGATGAAAGGCTGAGTCAACCTTGAGCCGGTCGAGATCAAACTCCTGGCTTTGGGCAGAGTTAGTCTGCAATACTGCATTCTAATCACTGTGCCACCAAGGCTCTTGTAAGTCAGCCAATCTGAGCTGGAGAGAAAGAGGCACAAATCTGTGACTTCCTCTTCCTCCTCCTCCTCCTCCTCCTCCTCCTCCTCCTCCTCCTCCTCCTCCTCCTCCTCCTCCTCCTCCTCCTTAGTGCTGTTCCCGGGCGGCGGCAGAACACCATTGTGGTTAAAGTCCCAGGGCATGATGATAGCCACAACGAAGATGGAGAGAGTGGTTCTGAAGCCAGTGATTCGGTTTCAAACAGCGGCCAGCTAGGAAATCAAAATATCGGGAACAACGTCACCCTTATTACATTGAATTCTGAAGGTAAGCAAATCATCTTTGAAATCTTTGGGCTAGTAGTCCCAGTGTTGGAGCCGTTTTAATTTTAGGTCTTCTTTTTTAAAATGCCATGTTTTGTTTGCCTCAGAAGAGGAAGCAGTTCTTTGGTGTCTCACACGTAGCTTGATTTGTTTCTGGGTTGCAAAAAGTCTTTCACTGGCATCTAAAATTTTGTCCTATCATTTTCCAAATTATCAGTAAAGGTTTTGGAGGTCATGGAAGAGTATTAAGGCAGAGGGCTCCGATTTGTCCTTAAATCAAACTCACAACCTTAGGGTTACATGGAGAGGTCAAACATTTAGGTGTGGCTTCCAGAACCCCTTCTGAAATTGAACAGCTAAGACCCCCCCCCAGTCTTGACTTCATTCAGATACTGTTTTTTGTTGGGTATGAAGCAGGAGATTTTGTAAGCAACATGTTGTCTTAACATCAGCTTTGTCTGGGTTTGGAAGCTCAGCTTTGGGTGATGGACCATCAGGAGCCTCCTGGGCTGTAGAGAGGAGAGAGAGGCAGTAGAGGCCTCCCACAAGGAGAGAGTGAAAAATCACTTCTATCCTGCTGCCCAGAGTACTGCAAAGTTGTGTCCAAGGGTAACTGGAGTTGAACTCCAGTTGAATATTTTAATATATATGGGGTGGGGGACAAATCTAGGCTTCAGCTTTCTTTGCCGTTATTGATCTAAATCAGTGTTTTACAACCTTGGCAACTTTAAGGTGTATAGCCTTCAACTCCCAGAATTCCCCATGCTGGCTGGGGAGTTCTGGGAGTTGAAGTCCATATATCTTAAAGTTGTCGAGGTTGGGAAACATTGATTTAAATAGATCTTTGAGTCGTGTTTAGAACAGAATTCATGTCCAGGGCAGTTTGTGAGCCTCAAATTAAGAGTGCTCATTTGCAGTTAAAAATAAAAAAAAAGACACGAAGCCTTCCAAAACTGCTCTGATTCTGCAATCACGTCTCCATGCTGGAAACCCCAGCTCCGTGGAAAGAAGTGCATTTCTTTAGGAAGCAACGGAAGATGCCAGCAGACTGCCTGCTGAAACTTATTATGCCCTTCTGGTGAGCTTGAACTTTTTTGAAAGTAAACAGTTACTTTGGCAATTCTAAACAATATTTTTGAAAACAGGAAATTCCCATCAAAAATGTATTGTATACACCATAGCCTTGTCAGCAATTTATCAGTTTCCAATGTTCCCCCCTTTCAACCTCTGTTCCCCCCTCCCAGTCTCAGAAAATCACCATTGCTGGAATGCAACCATTTGGAATATGTCTCATGATCCTCTCATTTTATGATGCATATTAAATTCACATATACGGTACTTCAGAATTAAACATTAGTAAAAGATCAGCGCAGAGACAGCTGTGGAAAAAATACAGAGTTAAGATGACATTGTTGATTGAATTTGTTAGAGGGAAGAAGATATCATAATTCTGAGTAAGAACCGTCAAGCAATTAGGTAAAAAAAAGCAGGGGAGACTAATTTTTTTGACAGAAAGCAGGGAGATGTGGGTGAAGAGATGCCATTTATTAAAATTGGAGGGCTTCCCTTCAGCTTAGCTCACTTTTATTTCCCTCTTAAAGAATGCAAGCACAACAGTAGATTTACAACTCAAATTCTTCATTCTGTAAGAGTCTTAAAGCAATAAATAAAACTTGATAGAATTTGTGGGAGAGTGTGTTCTGTTTGCAAAAATTCAGATGTAAATGGGATTATCTGTCTCCCAATGGAAACTAAAATCATTACCTAATAGTAGTTTAATTGTGTATGTGCTGGACAACAGTTGAAAACTCCTCGCTCCAGTATATATAATAGAATAGCCAATAATTTTGAGTAATTTTCTCAGCTGTTTATTTAAGGGAAGTGGTTTTTGATGTAGTAAAAAAGACATCGTTGCAGCCTGACCTTTTCAGCATAATTTGTTGGCACATTTACAGGCTGACAGATGTTGGCTTTTTAATAGGATTATTGTATATATAAATGCTAGGCTTAACCAAAGGAAAAGACTTGAGAATATATAGTTTCCTGATTGATCAGTCCGAAGCGGTGCCTTTTAAGCAGGAAATTTTTTAATAAAGTCATGGTATAAGTTTAGAAAGCAGTCTGGTTCACTTGAATTTAAATGTCTTCTTCTGAGTTTTGCTGATGGTTAGAGCTCTTTCTTCATCTTTTTGAGAGATGTTAGGCAATGTCTATTTGTACTAAATCACCTAATTTTCTGCAACTTTTTTGGCTTTCCTCAAGCATGGGGCAATCAAAGAGCTTCAGATTATCTTCTTGTTGGGCCAAAGCAAGGCAATACTGTCCATTTATGCCTAAGATCATCTTGCCTTCCATTTTAGGTCATGATGTCAGGGCTTTGGAACTCCAGCAGTGACTTATTCCTCAAATTCCAAAAGTTTTCTTTCGGGATTTTAAAGAGTGTAGCATTTTCTGTGTGACATGGAGCTTGTGTGACTTCTCCAGTTTTGGTTCACGTCTTGGCTGCATTTATGCAAATGAGTGAATGGTGATTGGTTTAGTAAGAATAATTTTCACAAGAAGTGATCAACAAAAAACCGTTAAGAAAATAGGAAAAGTTATTAGTGTTCTCAGAAACAAACTTGGCCAGCCTGTGACAGTTAATCAAATGCTGCAGTTTGTACTTTCAGATTGATTCCAGGCCTATGGATGACAAACCTAGCAATTATATAAGCATCTATGCTTGAAAGTTGTGCAATTTAGACACCCATCTGTGGAGAATTCACAATGCTTGAAATAATCGCTCATTTCAGCAGGGGAAGTGCTCTTCTCGGACTCGTGGTGGTATTCACATTTTGCTGATAAAATGAGAAAGAGACCAGCTGTTGACACACTAGAGCAGCAAGGTACCTCCTCAATCAGCAGAAGCCTAGATTTAAGCTAAGCACTTAAGGAAGCAGCTCACCTACTTTGCATTTCTTTTATAAACGTTTATCTAGATAATCTGTGGAGATCACCAGGTGAATGAAAAAGGAGTAGTTCCCTGAACACCAAACAGATTGGTTTTGGGGACTCCTTCAAGCAAAGTTTTCCCTGGTTTTTCCTTGCCTTTTTTTTTTAACTTCTCCCCTTCTTGTGTGACTTTCCTTACGTGTCCTTAAGCCATTTTCCTGCAAATGATTTCCATTGTCCCAGGAATGCCATGGTTCTCCTTCTCCCAAACATTTGGTGGTAACTTTTTACATGTGCTTAGAAACCCTTGAATGACACTGTTCTGCCAAAATAATTTATGGTTCCCAGCTTCCAAAGATTGAGATCATTTTTCTTGGATTTGTTTTCTTGATCATATTTGAAGATCTGTCATCATCATAAATCATCTCCATAATGTAAAAACAAACAAACTAACCATCCCAAACAACCAAGTCCCCAGCAATCAATTTGTCTTGGCCAAAGATAACACACTGAGTGAACCAGCAGCCAGTATTATGGTAGAAATTGGATCAGCTGCATTGGGGAAATCAAGGGAAGGTCTCCTAATCTGCTGAACACGAATGTTCAGGCGTTTAACCAGGAATGAGAGTTTGAGGTAGAAGTTCTACTTTTGCTGGGACCAAGAATTTAACTCTGGAGAAGGGATTGTTGTGTGGGAATGGAGTCACTTAAAAATTGCTCCTGTATAACACATTCAGTTATGCAAATAGTCCCATATATGTTTACATCTAGACAGTGAAGGAAAGAATCTAACCATACATGTCACAGATTGGCTCAGGACCTGTCAGATCAAATATGGAAGGAAGTCCAGATGCTCCTATTACGCACGTTCATAGTTGGTCATCTCTGAATTTGGGCTCTAGCAAATATGCAACTGTTGCTTACATAAATTATGGACGTGGAAACCCCTCTCTTCATATAAGCTGTCCAAAGGTCCAGCTTCAAAAAGGGAGGCACAGAAAGGAGTCATGGCTGTCATAATCTCTTGTCTCAAAGCTTCTTGCCGGTCATGGTGACAAGCCCAACGCTGGGTTTCAATGCCTCACATATAAAAATTGATATTTTTATCGAGCTCATGCTGCATAAATAAAGCTCTTAGACTAAACGAAGTGATAAAATTCAGCTGACCTGCAGAGATTTGAATGAGTATGCCGGAGCATGGGTGAAGAAGGAGAGTGCAAAACTTGGGTTGAAACTAAACATTAAGAAAACCAAGATCATGGCATCTGGCCCTCTCAATTCCTGGCAAATAGATGGGGAAGAAATGGAGGTAGTGACAGATTTTATTTTCCTGGGCTCCAAGATCACTGCAGATGGGGACTGTAGCCAAGAAATTAAAAGACGCTTGCTGCTCGGGAGGAAAGCCATGACAAATCTAGACAGCACACTAAAAAGCAGAGACATCACCCTGTCAACAAAAGTGCGTATAGTCAAGGCTATGGTCTTCCCAGTTGCAATGTATGGCAGTGAAAGCTGGACCATAAGAAAGGCTGAGCGCCAAAGAATTGAGGCCTTTGAACTATGGTGCTGGAGAAGACTCCTGCGAGTCCCTTGGACTGCAAGGCGATCAAACCGGTCAGTCCTAGAGGAGATCAACCCTGACTGCTCTTTAGAAGGCCAGATCCTGAAGCTAAAACTCAAATACTTTGGCCACCTAATGAGAAGGAAGGACTCACTGGAGAAGAGCCTAATGCTGGGAAAGATCGAGGGCAATAGAAGAAGGGGACGACAGAGAATGAGGTGGCTGGATGGAGTCACTGAAGCAGTAGGCGTGAGCTTAGATGGACTCCAGAAGATGGTAGAGGACAGGAAGGCCTGGAGGAACATTGTCCATAGGGTCGCGATGGGTCGGACACGACTTCACAACTAACAACAACAACAACATGCCGGAGCATAGAGCCTAAGGAACCTCAAATAGAAATAAAGCTGCTTTCTCCCGCTGCGTTTTTCTTCCAAGATCTTCTGATAAGCATTTATATTGTCTGGGGGGGGGACAAGGGGAAAAAATTAACACGAGAAGTATAAAGAATGTAGGTTATTGTGTTTGATTTCCATCTCCTCTTCTATGTTTTCTAGAACATGGCTTACCTTGAGGGGTATAGCGTGATTGATATATATACCCAGACATGCACACAGGTGCAAAGTGTACACACAGGTACAAGAAGATGTTTGTCTTGGTCAGAGCTGTTTACACCTGCATGAATCTCCTATCACAGGTATTTAGGTTGTCCTCTCTCCTGGGATGGAGACAGCATCCAGAGAGGTCTCTTCTTCTCACTTTCCATGTGAAAGGATGAAAATAGATGGAGAAGACCTTTGGACCATGTTGCTAGAATGTGCTCAAACCTGCAACTCTCAGTTGACCTGCAGATCCTTAAAGAGGTGGTATCCCTTTCAGTGGTCAAGCCACCCTCAGACAATCAGAATCTTCTCCACAGGGGGTGCTCTGCACCCAGGGCATCTATCGTGGTGACCCCACCACGTGTTCCTGTGATTGCAGACCCAACTTCATAGTTACAATGAAGAAAACTAATTGCTTGCTAATTTCTGCGTTAGAGGATTTGCTTGGTTCATTCCTCTCTCTCTTAAATTTTTTACTTCTTAGTTTTTCCATTCTGTTTAGTTCTAATTGGATACATCTTTCTGTAATTATCGTTTCTTCTGTTGCCACTTTCATGCTTAATTTTTTTTTGCAACCAATCTATGGTAATAGAACTCCTTTCTCTGCGGTTCTTGGACGCCTCTGCTCCAGGAGAGTTACAATATTCAGTCTTTTCTAATTTTTAATGAGCATTCTTTAATGAGCATTCTTCATTCTGTCACCATTTTCCTGAAATAGAAGGAATTAACTTCGGCATTGCATTGTTTCACTTTTCAAAGTGTCACTTTAATTTGGTCATGGATTAGCAGGGAATGGATCTCATTCCTCCCTTTGTAAATTGGTTAGAGAATTTTCCAACAGCTCTTCATAGGTCACTTTCCAGTATTTTTTCCACAATAAAGTGTTCTTACAATGATGGCAATACCTAGCTGGCTGGGGCCAATCTTGAAACAAGCAGGGTAGGGTCTGGTTAGCATTTGGATCATCGGAAAATTGTGGGTTTGCAGGCTAGACTGGGAAATGTAAAAGAAAAGAAATGCTTAAAGAAGACAGCATGAATTTAGCTAATCCTTAAGTGTGCTCAATTCTTCCTAGTATTGGGTCTAATTTGCTTGTAGAACTTCACAGGGCTATGTAACTGTGAAAGGATATTTAGTATGAACACACAACATAGATAACCATGAAATAGCCCTGTGAAGCACCCCAAGCAAATGGGACCCCAATCTTACACGTTTTAATATTGAGTTTGGAGATGGACCACATTTATGGTTTGCATTGATTGTAAATCATAATTAGATTGTTACAATTTGATAAATCATAATTTGATCAATGAAGCAGTCCTAGCGATGGCAAGACAGAATGGATGATATGCAGCATCCCCATGCGGGACCCTCCAGATGAACGAACCAGTATTGTCCACTCCCCCCTCCCAAATTCTCAGTCAACCTGTATTGGCTGTGCTTCTCTGGAATTCCCAGAGTTGGTTTCCAGCTTCCCCTGGAGGAAAGGGGCCTTTTTCTCCAATTCTGCCTTCCACTGGGAAGATATCCTGAGTAAACAGTGACGCTCCATTTATTTAGGGCACATTGGTGTGTACCCCCCTCCCTCTCTCTTTCAAAGCAGAAAATGCAATTAAATTAGGTCTTCTGCTTGCAAGTAAATACAGCTTTTATTAGATAAGTACAACTTACATAAGGCAGGCATAGCAATTTTCTGTCTGCTTCTCAAAATTGCTGCCTAAAATCTGAAATGGTTTGGAGCAGCTCTTTTGCCATCCCTGCGGCGACGCTGGAGGTTGTTACAAAACAGATGCTTATCCCAAGTTTGAAGAAGGAGAATTGAGAGCTTTAGGATTTTAGATTTCTCTAGTAAACTGGCTTTTGGGGTTCCTTCCTTCCTTCCTTCCTTCCTTCCTTCCTTCCTTCCTTCCTTCCTTCCTTCCTTCCTTCCTTCCTTCCTTCCTTCCTTCCTTCCTCCCTCCCTCCCTCCCTCCCTCCCTCCCTCCCTCCCTTCCCTGGTTCCTACATGTTGTGGAAACAATTTTGATATCCCCTTTCGTGAGTGAGTGGCTCGACTGACATAGCTTTTCCAGATTCTAGCCATATAGCAGAGTTTCATGCAATAGTAAAGCTGAATTTGACTTTCTCAGAAAATCTGGAGGGTTTTTTGTCTGATTCAGAATCTGTTTCACTGTCAATAAAGAAGAGCTTTTCTTCCATGCACAGAATGGAGAAAAGCAAGCACGGCTTCTCCTGTGCCTAACACACGTGTCCCCAAAGAGTGCAGCTCTCTGTTACTAGTGTCGTGCCTAAATAAAAGCAGTTTTTAAAAGGAAGAGGAATCAGAACTGTTTTTGAAGGAAGCAGCTGAAAGGAATTTACATGTTTCAATTGTTTGAAATCAGCATTATTTGATGTGGTTCGCAAACGAAGGAAATGTATTTTAAATTCAGTTGGCAACTCCATGAGCTTAGTGGGTATCCTAGGAAACATATCAAATGCAGGTATAAAGTTTACATGTGTGTGTGTCTATATGTCTAGTTTATACAGAGGCACACCCAGTTTTGAGTAGAGTTTTTTTTTTAAAAAAGATTTCAGTATCTACTTGGAATAATTGAACCAAAGAACCAAATGGAGATTGATTTGGTCAAGCCCAGAAGCCTTTATGGGGTTTCTTAAACAATTCCGGCAGCTAATTTTCAGCAATCCCCGGAGTCTCTTCTCCCATCCTCACATGCTGAAAGCCAAGTCAACTGATGGATGTACACAACACACATGTTAAGAAAACCCTCCTTGCTTGATTGCTCCAGAGAGAAGGGCTTATATTTTTAGCAATTTATTATTTCAAGATGCCTTTGATGCAGCTATCTGGCTCTACCGTTTCTGTTCATCGTGCAGGTGTTTGATAAACACAACTGGCTAATTCTCTAAATATTAACGTGAGAAGGTGTTCAGTGTACTTTCCATTGGTTTAACAGAGTTGATTGATGGCACCCTGGGAGGGATTTTGTTTTTAGAGTTCTTGTTTCTGCTTCTTGTCTACCAGGTAGGTTCAAAGGATGTTGAATGGAATGAAAAAAATATAGTACTGGCAAAGAATCAAGCAGTGATATTATATTCCTGCAGAAGTAGCAGCCTGGGTGTTAAATCGGCAGATGGACACTGGCCTTGCATGCTAAAGAATATTAAAAGTGATGTATCTGCAAAGGATTTTCGGTAGAACAAATTATTTTCTTTGTACAAAGGAACAGAGATGAGAACAGAAAATGTCCGATCCAGATTTCAGATGGAGAGGAACTTGTATGCGCTCCATATTCTTCTGTTTGGGAAATGTGAATCTTCCAACAGAAGGGAATATTTGTAGCTCAGGGTTGAACTGCAGAGTCCTTGGTGCACCCTGAGCTTGGTTGTTGACTTGCAGACGTTTCATGACCCAAGTAGGTAACATCATGAGGACGCTGATGCCGCAGGCCAACAACCGAGCTGAGAGACCATCAAGAATGCCATAAAGGTGGTTATATTGAATGGCTGGTATTTAGGTACTTTGCTCTTTCTGTGTGATGATGATGTGATGAATGATGCTTCATTGAAAGCAGAACTGGAGGCATTCTTCTTCTGATGTCCCGTGTATCTTTGATGAGTACTCAGAATTGTTTATTCCAAGCTAAGCCCAAGGAAAGTATTAATCTTACCCAGGAAGATTAGAATTTCTTTCTTATCCTTGGAGAAGAGAAATACTGAAGGGATGGTTCCCTGTTGAGTACAAAAAAACAGCCTTCTATCATGCTGTAGTTTGAGAGGGGCTTTTTTCAGCTTTGAAAAAAAGTTTGATCCTTTGGTAATTCTTCCCAGATCTCTGTCAGCCATTAGGAAACACCTCATATCAAAGGCAGTGTTTTTGACATGAAGAAACTAAATAGTGTGGCAAGTTCACGCTAATAATATTTTGACTCAGTCAATAACAGACAGTTGAGTGTTCCTGGACAAGGCAACAGGAAGGTGGTGACACTGATGGTTCTGCATTGTGGTTACATCTACACCCTAAACGTATACAGGATTTAAATCTGTTATAACTGCTGTGGCCTCAATCCAGAGAGATGACAAGTTGATTCTCCTTGGCTATCAGCAAACGATTGGGTCATCTTTACTGCTTTGAAGACGCCTTAATTAGGCAGTTAGAAGTAATTATATTCTGGGTTTGGGTGAGTCGGCAATTTTGTGGGTCTCTTAGATCAGAACCTTGGCTTCGGCTCTCCTCTTCCGGGTTGGCCAGATCCTCTGAATTCACGGAGAGGAAAATAAAATGTTTTTATCCCTGTCTCGCTTTTCTTTTTTTCGTTAATTGTAATTGAGATGATCTGTTTCCCCCCCCCCCCCCAATTTTGGATGTCACAAGGAACAGTGGCTTGTTTTAGATGCAGAAACAAAATTCTCCGGGGTTCTTGAGGTTGCAAAGAAAACCAGGAAAGAGAAAAAAGAATATGTGAGTTTCACCCTCCTATGATTCTTGCGTGTAGCAGGTGACCCTGATTTCCTCTTCGGTCCAAATTGGGCCTTTGCAGGGCTAGAAGGAGATGCGTTTTCCTCTGCAGGAACTGTTGGATTAATGCTGTCGTTTGGGCGTTTGTCTTTAAAATGAATTCCCTCCTTGTTGTTTATATGCTAGTGTCCGTTTATACAGGTGGTTCTCAGCTTACGACCACAACTGAGCCCAACTCGTGCTAAGTGAGACATTAGTTGAGTTTTGCCCCATTTTACAACCTTTCCTGCCACAGTTGTTAAGGGAATCGCTGCAGTTGATAAGTTAGTAACCCTGTTGTTAAATGAACCCGGCTTCCCCCTTTGACTTAGCTTGTCAGAAGGTGGCAAAAGGGGATCAGGTGACCTTGGGACTCTGCAACCGTCATACTTACGAGCCAGTTGCCAAGCATCTGTATTTCGATCACGTGGCCACGGGGATGCTGCGATGGTCAGAAGTATGAAAAATGGTCATCAGTCACTTTTTTCAGTGATGTTGTAACTTTGAATGGCCACTAAATGAACTGCTGTAAGTCAAGGACTGCCTGTACTTAATGAGTGGTTTTTCCTTTTTGGCTTTTTGTTATTCGCCTGCTTAAAATAAGCCCAGTCTATGCGACATAGAATTTGGCCAAGGGCAATTTTACTATCTCGGTGAGGAGCAAAGCGCCCTATTCACCTGTGTTTCTTTTTAGAGGATTATCCCAGCGGGACCTGGCTGGGGGACGAAAACAATCCCGAGATGCGTGTGCGTTGCCCCATCACCCCGGCGGACATGCTCCACATCAGCACCAATTGCCGGACGGCTGAGAAGATGGCGTTGACGTTGCTTGATTACCTTTTCCATCGAGAAATCCAGGCGATCTCTAACCTTTCTGGGCAAGGGAAGCACGGGAAGAAGCAACTCGATCCTCTCATGATTTACGGCATCCGCTGTGAGTACTGGCTCTCCTTGGGCCTTGAGATCTCTCCCCATAAGCACTTCTTTCAAACCTAGATAGCGGAGAGGCAAACATGGGGCGACTAATGATTTGGGAGAGGGTGGCCAAGAGGGGTGGCCAGTAGTCTTGTTTTGATGGTGAGGTGTAGCTCCTGTCTTCTGGAACTGCTCTGGCATCTTGCAGTCTGAATCCGTTCCCACAGATGTACTTGGCTTGACTGGGTGGAAGATTCAACCTTAGCATTTATACAGCTGTATTCTAACACAAACGTTTTGTCAGCCTAGGAAAATTACCCAACAATTTCCCCTTTGCTGTAATGGGAAGCATCCGAAATTGATGGTTTTGCTTTGCAAATCCTTAAATCAGGGGAAAGTACACCAAAGCAATGTTCAGTTGACCCATTCCAGTTTTGCTGAGCTGCATATTTCGGAAAGTGGTTGAAGGCTTTATTGTTGTTTTCTTCCTTATCTCCAGGCAGAAATTCTCTTACCTTCTTTATAACTTGTGGCTAAATTAGGGTGATCAGACCCTTGGAAACCCCTGTTGAAAGCCCTCCCATCCCTGTTCTCCGTTCAGGATGTTACTCTGAATTCAGCTTGCTGTGAGTGAACATTCCCAGGTGTTCTTGACATTTCTGATGGAGAAAGTAATTGAAATAATAATGTTTATAGTAATAACGGGCGCATTTCCAATAGAGATGTTGTACAAAAGTACTCAGGTTGGACACAGATCAGATCTGGGTTTCGATCAACTCTTAAAGAGAGAGAATATTTTCCTTCTGGCTGTGTTGGATGCTTTTTCCAAAGCAGGACCAGCTCATTTTATTTTTGTTTTGCACGTGCAACATTTCACAGGTTGGCTCTTGATCCTATCGAAACACCTAGGAGTAGGGCAATTTTTGCTGCTGCTGCTGGAAAAAGTATAATTTTATTGAAAATAAGGAATTGAGCCTGCCTCATCACCATTAAGAGTCGAGGTTTCCGGTTGTATTCCTCTAGGGATAAATAGGTAGGAGATGCTTAACTTTCCTCTAGTGAATGTGAAAAATTGGATTTGGGGCTTGGGTTTACCTGGGTGGCTGAACTGCTCCAGCAGGTCATGGAAGTGGAGGGATCTGCCTTGGGAAGAAAGGCCCTTTCTTGAGGAAGCAGTTATGGAATTAAGCTAGAAAAAGCTTAAAAGTCTCCGATGCCACTCGCCTTCAGGTGGGCTGTCTGGATATGCCTGGTCTTATCCAATTTCCTTATTCCATGCTGCTGCATGCTAAGAAATAAATAAATAAATTCAGGGATGACCCGGCTTTCCCCCCATTGTCCAGTGGTGATGATAAGGCAGCTCACCCCATGTTGACGGTTGTCAGTTGGGATGGAAATCTACTGATCGTAAGAGAAGGTTGAGAAAAGTTGGTTTTCAAAGGAAATGTCAAAGGTCTCCTTGAATGTTAAAGAGAGTCTCCTTCTGCACGTTTACGTATGGGTACACTTAAATGTGACCCAGCAGAGTTGTGTTATGTGAGAAAGGAACAGCAACGATTCTGTATAAGTATCGCTCTAAGTATTGTTAATCAAGTTTAGTCTATTCCATTGTGATGCTTGGAATGGCAAACCACATTTCACGATCAGAGATAAAGGCTTTCAGACTGGTGTTCTTCCAGAGGTTATGAATTTATGAAGATTAATACTGAAAGGATGGAAAAGCAAGTCAGTTGATCTAAACCATACATCTCTCTCTGGAAGCTTAAGTCATAGTATGGATTAGAAGTCATGTTTTGGGGAAGCCACAGGTTACGCTGATGTCTGAACTGAAGCGCTGATGAATCCACCCATTGAATAATATACCACCCACTTACCTTTTCTCCGATAACCTGTGGAAGAGCATAATTTTCATCCTGGATGCTGAGGCCGCCTCCCCAGTGCCACACTGCAGGATTGCCAAGTTGCCTTTTGGTTAAGTCTCGTCTTTCAACCCGTCAGTGGAAAGATCCTTGTTGATCCTTTTCTCTTTCTGGGAAAAAAGCCCCAACCAAATCTGTATTTAATAGAAAATATTTTGAAAAGCATACAATATTCTGCAGCCGCACTTTCCAAATGAGGGGAAATGTGCTTATTAAGAATTCTTGATATTGTGCACAAGCTTTCCCACAAGCTATTAATCTTTTGAGGTGTATATTTTCATTCGGTTGTTTTCCATAATGGGCAGTTGATCAATGAAGGCAGGATTCAGGCAAACTGGATGGTTAAGGACTCTTTCCATTAAGGCTACTAAAGAAACATTTTTTAGAGTAGTGAAATCCAATAGGCAATGGTTAGCAGGTTTTTTTTGTTGCTGAAAATATAGTTTTACTCTCTCACAACGACTACAAATATGTTCCTTAGACATTTCTGCCCAACATTCTTAATATTAACTGAAGTTAGTGTATTAACAAGACAGACTTTGTCGATGTAGGTTGAGTTCTATCAAAAGTCCAGAAGGAAGGTTGAGGGGGAGTATGGCAAACAAATATATTCCTCGGAACTGATTTATTTTTATTTAACTGAAAGGAAGACACAGGAAAGGGGTTGACTCCAGGACTAACGGTTCCTTCATCTGCCAAGTTCTGTGAATAATGTACCCTTCTCCAACCGAATAATTTCTAATGACTTTGAGCAAGGGTAATGCTTCTTATCTGGAGTAAGTAGGACAAGGTCCAGCGTTGGCTTAGAGCCAGATAAAAGTACGGCCAGCAAGGGAGGATAGGACATTTCCCACTGTGCTGCCAGAGAATATGGAATTCCAGCAAATCTTTCCCCTGGGACTTAATGCTGCCTTTTTTCCTTGGGCAATTTACCCAAGGGTCTCTCAGTGGCAGAGAATTGGTGTCCAGTTATTATGAACTGGAGGGGCTGTGATATCAGTCACTCATCCTTGGGCTGACACACTGCAGGGAGGACAAAAAGCTCCTTTGCTTAAGCAAACAAGTAAAAAAACAACAGACCCAGTGTCTTGTCTGTCTGTCTCCCTCTCTCTTTCTTTCTCTCTCTCTCTCTCCCCCCCCCAGTCCAAAGAAATAAACGGTAAATGCTTTGGAGAAAAAGCAATAGAGTAGAGCTTGTTTGTTTCTGTACGGAAATGGAAGCGTTGTCCTGCAGAGAACAGCTGCGTTGGGGGGCAAGGGGAGAGCAAGCAGAATTAGGGTGGAATTGTTTGGGACTAAAATTGGGCAAAAATACAGAGAGAACCTTTCTCAGAAGGGCACAGAAGCAGCCATAATATTAAAACCCTCCTTTAATGTGATTATTAATCCCTACAAGGATAGAAAATATGGTAGTCTGGCTCTGTCATCTGCAAACCTACTATCAGCTTAATCCATCAGCAATAGGGCCTGTTTCATCTGGAACCCATCAGGGTTTAAAATAGCCCAGACAGAGGGCTGCAACCTAAAGCAAATTATACAAACCTATCACAGTATAACAAGGAAAATAAGCAGATTTCTGTTTCTCGTTAGCGCAAGATGAACTTCATCCGAAGGCTTGCGATCTGCAGAGGTTGGGAAACCATGTCTTCTCGGGAGAGGAGAACAGGACAGCGAAAACGTTGGTGGACTGAACTGCAGAGTGCAAAGCCTGTAACACAAAAAATCCGCTTTTCTTGGCAAAGCAATTTTCCCAGAAATACACACACCCTGTAAGGTAGCACCAGTAGCCTTGGTCTGAACTGCCACTGCCCTTGCTTGCTGACTTTAGGACGGGGAAGCAGAGCATCGGGATCAGGGGTGGGCAACTATGGCCCTTTTACGACCTGTGGACTTCAACTCCCAGAATTCATAGCATAGCTGGCTCAGGAATTCTGGGAGTTGAAGTCCACAGGTCGCAAAGGGGGCCATAGTTGCCCACCCCTGACCTTGATGGACTTAATGGGGAACATCTTGGAATTGGACAGCTTGACCTTTGCCAGCAGTTTCTTTCCCTTGATTTGCTCCCTTACAACAGTTCATTTAGCGACTGTTCAAAGTTACAACGGCGCTGGGAAAAGCAACTTAGGACCATTTT
The DNA here is from genome assembly GCF_964194415.1 of Vipera berus. Classification (NCBI taxonomy): domain Eukaryota; kingdom Metazoa; phylum Chordata; class Lepidosauria; order Squamata; family Viperidae; genus Vipera; species Vipera berus. Next base: position 1,625,264 of record NC_138213.1, on the reverse strand, counting down.
TCACACTTGCGACCTCTTGTGGCCTCCCCGTGGGTCAGGTGATCAAAACTGAGGCCCCTGGCACCTTGACTCGTACTTAACGACTGTTGCAGCGTCCCAAGGTCAGGGGACCCCCCCTGTTGCGACCCACCGACAAGCAAAGTCAGCGGGGGAAGCCGGATTCCCTTAACAACCGTGTGACTAGCTGATCAACTGCAGGTCGTCAAGTGGGGACGAGGGAAACGTTGGGCTCGGATGCGGTCGTAAACCGAGGACTACCTGTGTTAATTTTTGAGCAAGCGTGGGTGTCAGCTGGAGCTGTGGGATTCACCCAGCTGAGTTATTCCGCCAAAGGAAGGTCCCCATGCGTGAAAGAGAGGGATGCTCGTCCGCTCCGGCTCTGGACGGGGATGGAGCAGCGGCATTTATTTTCAAGTAGCTGAGATCACGTATCCTGAAAAGGCAGAATTCTTTAAAAGATTTCTCTTAATCCGACCACTCTGGTTTTATTGTTTTGCTCAGCACATCGAAGGCTTAGGGACCTCCTGTGTGAACTGCTACCTCGGGGCGTTTGTCATATTGAAAGCTCAAATTAGAAGGGGAATTCGGGGGTAAAGGTAAATTCTAAAGACAAGGTTGTATTTTCTGGGTAGTCTGCCTTGCGTTTTAATTTGGTATCGGCTCCAAAATATTTGTTCCCCTCAAGCCGAGAATTGCTAATAAAAGCTATCGATGCGTGGGCTGCACGTTGCAAGGCCCGTATTGCTAATGTTAAGCGTGGATCTGAATCGAGTGTTAAATCTGAAAACTGTTGAGCTTCTTCAAAACAGTCCCTGCCTGATGAGCTCTAATGAGAAATTGAGCTAAGCTAACGAAGCTGCCGGCTTGCCATTTCGATATAATACAAGCTATAACACTCACAAAGCATGAAACACTGGGATTTTATCACTGTTCCAAACCAACGTGGTCCTCCCATTATCCAGCTTTCTTCTTTTAATGAAATGCTTTTTCAGCGTCCTTTCCAAATGTTGAGCTCCAACTTGCTGCCATAAATCAGCGATTCAGTTACATTAAATGAGAACACGAACATTGCAAGTTAGGTCTGGATACTCCCGATTGCAAATGTTGAAAGCGCCTTGTTTAATACGTGCAGAATAACCATTTTGTCTCCAGTGGGCTTGCAAGCTTCAGGGCTGCTTGGGGGTCGTGCAGAACCATCCATTTCTAACGTCGGAGGTTTAATTCTTCTTCTCTCCAATTTTCTGTGCATATTTTCAGAGGTCCACAATTTTTATTCACTACTGTACAGCAGTGAATGTTCCATCATCATTTTAAGAATATCCCAGACATCCTCTGTGACTCAGAATTAGAGAGGGAGTAATGATTTTCCCAGTTGTTGAATCGGACTGTGGAGGCACCAAGCACAATTGTGGGAACAGCCTCCAGCTTTTTTTTCATTGCCGGTGCTGAAAAGAAAATTATAGTTTGCACTAGGTACTAAACTGCCAATATACTTGGCGCTGCAGAACGGATTGAAAAACAGAACTTCATCTCACGTGCATTTTCTTATAGTACAGCTCCAACAGTCAAACTCTGTTCTGACCTGTTAGATTAAGTATAGTAACAAGATTTGCACTGCCTTCATGCTGCATTTGAAAGCCCTTGATATCTGAATCACCAAGAGGTTTTATTTGGTCATTAAGACAGCGGGCCCCTGTCCTTTGAAATTGGGGACTGACAGACTCTCAGAAGAAAGCGTAAAGCAGCTGAAGTGTTTTGAGAGTTGCGCCCACCTTGCGCCCTGAAGGGAAAAACAGCTTGTTCGCTGGCCAGTTGCCCCGAAAGAGGAGAACCACAGCCTTGCTGTGATACTGCTGGTCTCCCCTGCAAACGCTTTCTCTTCTTTACTGGAGCTGCTACCTTTTGCCTTTGGTTTTCAAAGGGCTCTCTGTTAATCTGTTCAGTCTTGCCACGTGCAGACCACCAGCTGCCCATTTTAAGGAAGAGGAGAGTTGGGTGACTTTGCACGTAAGAGCTCTACTGAAGCCAGAGTGTTTTGCTTGGGGGTAAACAGGCTTGGGGGTCGCATTGCATAGTTAAGCCTTGTCTGGCTCCTCACCACAACTCCGGTTTTCCTCTTTGCTTATGCTCACAATTCGATAAACCTGAAATCAAGGAAGCAGGTTCCGGGGACGAAGGCCTGGTGCCTTCCCAGAGTGTCACCTTGGCAGGATCTCTGTGACTTTGAAATGCCAAAGCTTCCTGTTTAGTGCTTCCAATGGATTGCCAGTTAGACGAAATGCTGTTCTGCTGAATTGGATAGAATATAGTCTCCTGCTTGAGCTGGGGGCTGGACTAGAAGACCTCCAACGTCCCTGGCAGTCTGTTAATAAGATTGCAAGACGTAGTGCGCAAGGAAGGCAAAGAGTACAAAACGGAGAAGGTGCTGCCTCTTCTATAACACGTAATTTTCAACCTTTCACCTCAGTTGGCTTTAAAGAAGATTTTCTAATAACCACTGCCAGGAGTTCGATCCTGACCGGCTCCTGGTTGACTCAGCCTTCCATCCTTCCGAGGTCAGTAAATGACCCAGATTGTTGGGGGCAAAACGCTGGCTCTGTAGACCGCCCAGAGAGTGGTATAAAGCACAATGAAGCTTGATTAGATGGCCCAGACATTGCTTGATGAAGACTGTACAGGTAGTCCTAGATGTACGACCAAAACTGAGCCCAAAATTTCTGTTGTTAAGTGAGACGTTTATTAAGCAGTTTTGCCTCATTTTGCGACCTTTCTTGCCCCGGCTGTTAAGGGAATCACTGTGGTTGTTAAGTTAGTCAGACGGTTGTTAAGTGAATCGCTTTTCCCCATTGACTTTGCTCGTCAGAAGGTCGCAAAAGGGGATCACGTGACCTCGGCGACCGACATAAATGTGGGTCATTTGCTAAGGGTCTGAATTTCGATCACGTGACCGATGTCAGTGTGGAAAAACGGCCAGAAGTCCCTTTTTTCCAGCGCCGTTGTAACTTTGAACAGTCACCAAATGGACCGTTATAAGTCGAGGACTGCCTGTATGATTTAAACCTTGCCAGCTGCCGGTGTCTTCTATCCAATGTGGATTTCCTTTTGCCCCACAGGTCACCTTTTCTACAAGTTTGGCATCACCGAGTCTGACTGGTACCGGATCAAGCAGAGCATAGACTCCAAGTGCCGGACGGCCTGGCGGCGGAAGCAGCGGGGCCAAAGTCTGGCCGTAAAGAGCTTTTCGCGACGGACACCCTCCTCTTCCTCGTACAGTGGCTCAGGTAATGCCTCCCCCCCCTTTCCCATCCAGGTGAAGTCTTCTTGTCCTAGGGCGCATTTTTAAATACAGGTGATCCTTGACTTACACACTTCATTTAGTGGCCAGCACTGAAAAAAGGGGCTTATGACCGTTTTTCACAGTTATGACCTTTGCAGCAACCCCAAATTATGTGATCAGAATGCAGACCCTTGGCAACCGGTTCGTGCTTACGACCGTTGCTGGGTCCCCGTGATCCCCCTTTTGCCACCTTCCGGCAAGCGAGGTCAAAGGGGAAGCCAGATTCACTTAACAGCCGGATTACTAACTGCTCAACTGCAGTGATTCACACAACAGCGGAGGCAAGAAAGGTCGTAAAATGGGTGAAACTCACTTAACAACAGAAATTTGAGGCTCGTTTAAGGCCGTAAGTTGAGGACCACCTGTCTCGGCACCCTTGCCCTGGAATGTCCACAGGGTGAGGTGAAAAGGGCCAAGATGGCGGCCATAACAGTTCAGTCAAAGCTCTGCCCACTTTTACGGGCGCTGCCCTCTCGCCCCTTTCAGTTCGGCAGAGGGCGGTTCTCATCCTAGCTCTCAGGGGAGGTTGGGAAAGAAATGCCAATGCTTGCAAGTTAACACCGGGCACCCCTTCCCTAAACCTTCCTTCAGCTGGGGTAAAGACCGCGACGGCTTTAAGGGTTCTGAGAAAGAACTCTTGACGTGGGCCATCTTCATTCAGTCAGTTAAGGCAAACTGGGACACGGGTCCCTTTGGAACAAAACCCGGCTGACGTTCCGACGTGGGCGCAAGCGCTTTCTCTCCTGTCTCCTCACAGCTAGTTAACAGGGTCGGATGGCTCCAAATGCAGCATTCCGCTAGGAAACGAGTGAAGTTCCCTTTAGACGACAGGAGGATGAAAGATCCTGGCTCCCCTGGCGAGAGACCCGTTTGGCTGGGTCCCAGTCCACATCAAAGACGTGCGCCGGGATAACTATTTTTCATTTATTGCTCATATGCATGCCTTTTATTTGCTCTGTGGACTGGACCTCAACCAGTTCTTTTGTTCTGCTGCAAGCTCATTTCCAAGGCTGAATGAGATTTCCAAAATATTTCAGATTAAACCATTCTTCCTCCCTGTCCAAACTGGTCACAAGAAGTTCAGCCTAACTGGCTGGAAGAGAAATGCTGGAAGATGGTAAAACAAAGGAACTGAAGGAACGAGGGCAACCTTACCAGCTCGCTAAAGATAGGCAAATTGGGACCCGGGGCGGGCTCAATCAGAGATCAAGCCCTGCGTCCCACAGACCAGCCCTCCCGGGAGTGGGGTCGCTGGCGTGTTCGGTCCAGGACCCCCTAGGCTGACCATCGGGTCTCTCCAAGTTATCATCTAAGCATTGTAAGAGAGGACCAGGCCGAGTCTGGGGGTGGGGTCAAATGCATTATTGGTTTGGAGTCTCTACACCCTGTAGGAGCCCAGCCCCCCCCCTTGAAGTTCATTGGCCCCTATCTGGCGCCAATTTGCCTTGACCATTAGTAGTTCAGATTCTTGTGAGTAAGTAGCAGGAAATAAACTTGTAGTTCTTTTGAACTCTAACCTGGTTCCAAGTAGGGACAGATATGAGATTCTCCAGCTTCAGGCCCTCTTTAAGAAAACCGCCCTACACCTTTCATTGAGAAACCTAATTAGCAAGAAAAGAAAGAGGGAGGGTTGAGACCACTGCTGTTTAGAAAAGTGAAAATCACAGATACAGATCAGTACAACTGAGCCGTTGTTTAAATTAATTCACTTCGGTTCAGAAAGGATGATATCAAAAAGGTTTCAGAAGAAAACTCCCAGCCACACGGGTGGCTGCTTTAAGAGCAGTGTGAATTACTACTGTTCGGGTAAATGGCAACTATCAGGTTACGCGGATAACATTTTCCAGGGGAAGAAGTTTGGGTCACTCCTTGCCTCCAGGACGACATAGAAGAAAAAATTCTACGGGTAGCCCTCATCTTATGACCACAATGGAGCCCAACATTTCTGTCATTAAGTGAGACATTCGTTAAGTGAGTTTTGGCCCATTTTATGACCTTGCCTCAGTTGTTAAGTGGATCACTGCAGTTGATCACGTGACCCCAGGGTGCTGCAATGGTCGTAAGTGTGAAAATGGTCACAGGCCACTTTTTCCAATGCTGTTGTGGCTTTGAACTGTAAAAAGTTTCAAGCTCTGGGCAGAAAGCAGAGATTGAAGAGAAGAGCACAATTTTGCCTGCCTGGCAGCTTCGGTCTCTCTTCTTCCTCCCACAATGCCAAGACACCAATTAAGGCTGCTCTGTGTTTAATTGGCTGAGCAGCTTTACAACTGTCACAATATGTACTAGTTTCTTGTGGTAGCTAATGAAATTTCCCCACATTTCTTTTGGCTCCCTGGCCAGTTCTAAAAAAGGCTGCGCTTTGTGCTTGAAGGAACCGACTAGCCTGCTGTCGCTTCGGCCTCTCCGTGCGCCTTGGCTTCATGGTTTTCCAGATGAGGGTGGCAAGGAGCTGGCATGGGGGGGGGGGGAGACTGGCGCTGGTTTCCCAGATCCCCTTTCGAGCAGTCAGAACCGGGTCTCAGACAACTGAGTCTGCTATCTTTTCTATCTTTTTCCTGTGTTATTTTAAACATTACAGAATTTCTCTGAAAGCCTGTTCCCCTCCCTGTTGCTATTCTAGCAGCTGAAGTTCAGTTCTTCAGCCTGCCAACCCCTCTGTCTCCAATAAAAATTGAACACATGGAGAGACGAAGAGAATGCGATAGAGTGACCTCAAGTTTGCCTGATGTTGGCACCCTAGGAGGAGGGCAACAAAGGATGATTAGGGCACCGGAGACTAAACCATACGATGAATGACTGAGGGGGCGAGAGGTGTCTATCACAGAGAAGAACTAGGGGAAACGTGGTGACAGCCTTCCAGTACTTGAGGGGCTGTCACAGAAAAGAGGGGGTCGATCTAATTTCCAAAGCACCAGAGGGTCAGACAAGAAGTAATGGGTGGAAGCTTGTCAGAGGGAGCTCCAACCTAGAATTAAGGAGAGATTTCCTTCTCCATTTAGTTATTCCCTCATTTTCGAACCAGAGTTTACTGAGCAATTGTTCAATTATTCTAAATATCCAGCACCTACCCAGAAGGAATGAAGGAATGATGCTACAAATTATCAAAATTATTACATGCACCGCCATTAGGGCATGAGGTTGAATTTTTGGGATATGATTAAACCTAGGTTTCCTACAGAATAACCCATGATCAACTCATGGTCCTCATATGAGTTATGAATTCTCTAACACCTGAACATTATTATTATTATTTTTTAAAAAGAGAAGGTTAGATTGTTGGCAGTCTACATCTCTGGGTGTATTCTTCTCTCTTTTCTGTTTATACTAAAATAATGCATGAACAGCTCTTTTTTTTTTTAAAAAAAGGTATTGCATCTGGCGGTTATCTCTGAATGAGAATGATGATTTGGGGATTTAGATCCTACTAAATCCTTTTCTTCCCTTTCCTATCTGAGGTCATGACACCGCAGCCAGATGCTGAAAAATTCTGTTTATAAGCAAACTTGCTTCTCAAGAGATGTCGTTGTTGGATGCGTGACATTTGTGTGAGTGTTATGCTTGTGGTATTCAGCATCTCTTGGTTAACTTTGCAGATGTAAAAATAGCTTTTTAACATCTGTAAGGAAACAGCTGGTCAGTGACAAATACGGGTTTGTATTGTTCTGTTACAAACATCATGCAAGGTTGCTCCGATGTTATTACTCAAAAGCATCCGTCCATCCATCCATCCTGGGACTGCTTTGGTCAGTAGGCACCCGGGGGACCATTTTTCTAATTGAAGATGGATCCTAAGCTTGTGAGCTTATGTAGTGTGAACCTGAGGAAGGAGATGTTTGCTGGATACTTAAAGCAATTCCTTTTTTTATTGCTTTGATTCATAACCACCTTGTCTTGTCCGCAAGCATCGAAATAAAAAGAAAAAGTAAGAATCAGACCCAGAGATGTGTGGATGAAATCGCAAAGCTTATTCTTACATATATGGAATATCAAGGTTTTGAAAATCTAAGACGACCAGAGACATATTTGAAACAAAATGAGAGAATTATATGTTACAATAGACCACTTTAAGTAGCTCATGCTTGGCAAATGAGGTCTTACTAAGCCTTGCCTTCTTTTCCCTCTTTTCCTTATCTAGCTATTCAAATAAATGGATTTTTCAAAAATGATAGTTCTTTGAAGAATTAGTCACTTTCTTGATGCCCTTCATTCAGCTGTGTTTGTGAGTTTGGCCCTCGGTTGCAGAGCGAGGGGAGAGAAATAATATTCAGAACTATAGATTTGGACCTGCAGATTAACTGTTAATTTCTAGAAAACATTTGAACAGCACATTGGAAAAATGAAGTCACAATTGGATGGATTCAAGGTAATCAGTGAACTGAAAAGGAAGGTTAGGGCCGAGGGGAAAAGTCCCGCTTTCCCAGTTGGAAACTTTGCTAATTAATCTGGAACCATTTTTAGGTTAATAAAACAAAGCTGGGGAAAAAAAATCAGCTCCTGCCACGGAGTTACAAGGTACGTGTGCATCTCTTTCTCTCACACAGATACAGACACACCTTCCCTTCTAAAAGATGTTGCCAATGTTATTACTGGATTTCAATAATAATGCAGGTTATCACTTAATAAGTAACCTAAGTAAGGTTCACACTTAATTTTTTATAATAAAGGATGGATCACTTCTGTTTCACAGCAGTGGTTATGACATGACTTTCTACGTCTCTCCAGCCTACTGTTCTCCAGTCCTGGGCAGACTTCTCTTCTCAGAATGCTTCAAGTTGCAGAAATCTAATCTGGACGTTGGGTGTTACCCGAGGTGGGGAGCTTTGTGATAAACCCCGTGAACTTCTCTTTGTTTTCTAGAGAGCACGCAAAGCACAGTGTCGGCCCCAAATGAAATTCAGGCCAACCAACCACAGGCGCTTCATTATGCTTTGGCCAACGCCCAGCAAGTCCAGATTCACCAGATAGGAGAGGACGGCCAAGTTCAAGTAGTAAGTATTCATTCTTGACTGTCTCTTCTGTGCTCTACTGCTGCTTTAGGCTCATGCAGTTTAGACTTAGTTTTTCCTTTGTTCCCAAAATATGATTTCCTAAGGTTTATGTAATTAAGGCATGTCCACATGTGTTTTGGAAAAAATCAGTTTTCTGGTGTGGTCCTTGATCTGTGTGTGTGCATGTAAAAATATATCATTGAAGTTAGTCTCTGCAGTCATTGTATATGCACGCATGAATTTGCATGCCGATCATTGCTTTCCATTGTCCCATCCCGTGCAGGATGCAGTCTTGATGGATTATACATAAGTCTCTCCCTAGTGATACTGGCAATCCATTTGCCTTCATTTTTCCCAAAGTGCTTTCTGAAGAATTTTTTGACATCTGTTGGCTGAATTTCTTCCATGTGTATTTGGTTAAATTTGTGTATATAAGCCCAGTTTATAAACATTGGCATTAAATTCTTTTCTTTAAAAAGTTTAAGTAAAGTTAACACTTTGACCCCAAAAGATACAGAAGACAGGAAGTTTAAACATGAAGTGTGGCACTTCAGCTGTTACTCAGGCTTTTCTTAAAGGATCTTCCCGGTAGGGCATGGAAATGCTGGAATTGGGGTCCGTAACCCAAAAGTTCTTGATCGGTTGCAAACAAGATTAGCTTGTCTTAAAATTCAAGGCAGTATCATTCATCCACATCTCCACTTGTGCATATGAAGGATTCCTTTTAAAAATTACTTGATTTAGACCTTTTCTATCTGCCCAAGACAACCGACAAAACTCAAACTAGGCTTTTTGTCACAGCCCAGGACCTATTTTTAATCCGTTCCCCTTCAAAGTCTGGGTAAGATCACTTCTTGATTACTTCAATCGTGCTTCTGTTCCATATCTATGCCAAGCAGACAGAGAAGCTTTCCAGAGCTTTCTTGGGTGGAGAGATAAAAGGAAAAAAAATCTAAGAACATTAATGATATATCAGGTGAAACCAAGGGAAAAGACTCACCTATTTTGGCTTTCTGTGTCCCATAGCAATGCAGCAGCTGGCAAGACAACCAGTAACCAACTAGACACATCTGGAAAGTCCGGCATAATAAAGATACAACAATGACTCTTGTTATTTATCATTTATTTATGAAATTTATTTGCTTCCTACCTTGCATCCAACAATCTGGGCAGACTCTTTCCCACTGCTGTTGCACAGCAATTCCTATTTAGTACGGGTTTTTTGGTTATGTTTTCCCATTTAATATTTCATGTTTTAAATTGCAGGTGGTTCAGCTTCTGTATGTGGAACGTATGTGTTTATGGGATGCAAAGGGACACATAGATAGAAGAACTTGCCTTTTCTGGCTGTTCTCAAAGAGTCCCCTTAATTTGCAAACAGCACAATCCCTTTTTTTAACCAAAGCAGGTCATTTTGCCAACTTTTCTCTAAAAGCCGATGAAGATTTGGTATTTGGAAGGGAAGGCAACTTGCTTATAATTGCAGCCAGGATTGGCTCTGTGGTCTTATTGTCATTTGGATATTTGGTCCTGCTGTTTCGCCGCTATAAATAGACAGTTTCCTTCCAAAGGAAATGAAACTATTTAAAATAGGAGGATCAGTATGTCTTTGAAATTCATGTGAAATTTTTTAGTGCTTTATAAGAAAAAGAAGGCCTTTGACAGACTTCCGCATGGATACATTTAATCTTAGGCTCCTACCCAGCAGCACAAAATGAGCCCAAAAGAATTCTTCTTAGTCAAATTGGTGTAATTTTCCCCCCGACTTCCCTTGACCATTTCTCCCCCTTTTTCAATCAGGCAGCAGTTGTGCCACTCAGCGATCTTATCACATCCTTCTTATTAAGCCATCCAGGCGCAATTCTCTGCTTTCATCAGTTGGCACAACTTCCCTCAGGATCAGCTGCAAAGCGAGGATGATTCACTAGCAGAGAAAAGCTTATCTTTTCTCAGGGAACTGTCTTCTCCACCCAAGTGGAAGAATTTTGCTCTCCTGAATGGCTTTGCGCGCCTCTCCACAATATAGCATAGAAACCTCAACTGGACACAGCCAGCAGAGAAAAAGATTTGGCACGATAGCACTATTCCGGTATTTGAGGTGCTGCCCCAAAGAAGAGGGGGGTCAGCTTATTCTCCAGAGCACCAGAAGGCAAGACAAGAAACAATGGATGGAAAGTAATCAAGGAGAGAAGCAATCTGGAATTAAGGAGAAACTACCCGACAGTCAGGACAATTAACCAGTGGAACGGCTTGGCTCCAGAAGTTGTGGGGGCTTCATCAACTGGAGGTTTTTAAAATGGTAGAGGGTCTCCTACTTGAGCAGGGGGTTAGACTAGAAGACCTCCAAGATCCCTTCTAGCTGATTGACTGAAAGATCTGAGGACTGGGGCTGTTTTGAGCTCAGCACTAGACTAAAATCTGAAAGAAGAGGGTAGTGTGTCCGAATTTCAGAGGCGTCTTGTTTTTCAAAACAGCCCCTGCCGCAAAAAAAGCAAAGTCGACTTTAGGTTAAATCCACCTGTAGCAGAACTTGTCTAAAGCGCCCGATGGAAACCCTGAACATGAATGCAATTGGTGCTTCTGCAGATAGGCTGCCCTGAAGAACATAACGCTTTGGATAGGGATAAGAGAATAACAAGAGTTGGAAGGGACCTTGGAGATCTTCTAGTCCAACCCCCCCACTCAAGCAGGAGAAGACCCTATGCCATTTTCGACAAATGGATGCCCGCTCTCTTCTTGAAAACCTCCAGTGCTGGAGCACCCACAACTTCTGAAGGCAACCTGTTCCACTGATTAATTGTTCTCGCTGTCAGGAAATTTCTCCTTATTTCTACACTGGTTCTCTCCTTGATCAGTTTCCATCTGTTGCTTCTTGTCCTGCCCTCTGGTGCTTTGGAAAATAGGTTGTCCTTCTCTTCTTTGCCCCTGAGATACTAGAAAACGGCCGTCATGTCACCCCTAGTCCTTCTTTTCATTCTTCTTTTCAGGAGAATAAGGAAGGTTCAAGCTATATCCAAGTGGATATTTTCCCAGCAGTAGAGCAGAAGGACAACTATAGCTTTCAACAAACATGTTAATTATACTTTTCCTGTTACCACCAGAGTTAGAAAATCCCTGGATACTGAGAACAGTAAAAAATAAAATAAAAGAATAAAAAGTAAACAAAGTTAGTTGTGTACCTCCCTGAAGTGAGCTTTCCTTCTCTTTTAGCAAGAAATGCTGATTTCTTTGTGCCTGCTTCTTCCACCACTGAGCATTATTGTTTTAAGCTGGCAGTATTCCTAAGGTTTTGACTAATGCTTCTCATGTTTCTTCTTTCTTTCTTTCTTTTTTAAATTCATGGATCCCACAGGGTCATCTCCACATAGCCCAGGTGCCACAAGGAGAGCAGGTCCAGATCACGCAAGACAGCGAGGTGAGCCTTCAACAGACTATCTGGAAGGAGAAAACGTGATCTAGAGTCCTTTCTCTTCCATGTGGCTGGAAAGGACAAGAAGCATTAAGCGGAATGTGTAACGCTGTGAGGAAGAGCAGTGCCCTCCTGTTCAAATGCACCTGTAGTTCCTCACTGATTTTAAATTGAAGTAGGATGTTGGACTATGTGTCAGATCCATGCTGATCTATTGAGCTATGCACATTTTATAATGAGTAGCGGGCATGCTTTGTTGCTTAAATGTATTATTTCTGCTGAACTATATTACAGGCAGTCCTTGACCTAGCTTAATGACCGTTTGAAGTTACGACAGACTCAAAAAAAAGTGACAACCTGCCCTTGAAGTTACAATTTTCACATCACCCTCCGTGGTTATGTGATTGCATTTTGGGCATTTGGCAATAAGCTCTCATTTACAACCGGTTGCAGTGTCCCACATTCACGCGATCATATTTTGCAATTGTTTTTGCCCTTTCGCCGCAAAAAAAGTCAAAAGATGCCTAGTGGATAAAATAGGTTTGCACTTGCAACCGTGTGGCTTGCTGAACAACTACTATAACCCAATTAACAACCACGGTAAAACGGTCGTAAAATTGAATCAGTAACTTGAGGACTACCTGAGTTTCTGTCTGGAAGCTAGTGTGTGTGTTTTGTTTATAAAGATAAAGCAGGAGAATAAGAAATGTCGGAACAAGCCCTCATGCCACACAATTTCAAAATCTGCCTGAGGCTGTGGACAAACTAACCAGAGTGACTGAGGATCTCCTGGTGTTAAGGAAAGACAAACACAAGGAATGCAAACTGCAGGAAGAAACGGCTGTGTTTGCACACCCCTATGACTTCAGAGGGAGTAACCTTGGATGTGAAGGGAAGCAGGATCAGGTCCATCTTTTATCCAGCTTAGATAGATAACATCTGGATAGGAGCTAATTCCAATTTATAGTCTCTTCGATGGAGCCAAAGTAGTTGTTGACAGCCTCATGTTTATAGCAAATTTTATCTTCTGTGTGAATATTCTTTAGGTGAAATTAATTTTTCTATTACTCAAGTTTTGGAGAGATATTACAATGAAATGGATTTTTTTTCCCTGCGTTCTTCATACTTCTAGATTCAGAAAGTTCTCCAAGAACTGACACCTTTGTTGTTCCTTAATGCAGTTTTTGTTTGCCTGCAAGTTAAAGGAAAAGATCCACAATGGACATACCAACTTTAAAGTTTGCAGACGTTTTACCCATTCAGAAAGTTGGACTCTGGAATGGCCAAAAGGATACCCTGTTGCTCTGCTAATTTTAGGCTGAGAGAGATTTTAAATTCAGGAATGTCTCCACATCTGCAGATAGGATACATGGCTAGCATGTGAAAAGCTTGTCCTGTTTATTGTTTAGCAAGTTTTAAATGTTATCTACAGCAGCCCCTTCATATTCAGAGGCAGTAGAAGCCCTGTCCTTTTTCTCCTTGCTAAAAGTCTTGGCATAGAAAGAGAAAAAAAGAGAGAAATGGAGAGTTGTCTTGAATACCCCAACACAGCTCTAATTAACGTTGCAAAAGCATAATTTTCTTTATAGGAGCAGAACTTTTGTTTTGGGTAAAAAGAAATCACTTGCATTAAATGAGTGTCTACGGAAGGTGCTTTTCCAAAAGGCAACTGGACTTTCTTGCTTTTTTTTTTGGGAAGACATTTTACTTCTCATTCAAGAAGCTTCTTCAGTTGCAATCAACTAAATAAACACGTTTCTTTCTTTCACAGGGTAACTTGCAGATCCACCAGGTTCACGTTGGGCAAGACGGCCAGGTAGGGCTCTTGCGCTGCTCTTAAAGTTTCAGCTCTGCTGCCATTGGTTAATGCAAACCATCTGATTCTTGCAATTTCCTAAAACTGGGCAGAATAGAACCTTTTTTTTAATTTTGGGAAGGGTTATGAGTTAAGCTGATTTTCTGGCAAATATGCTTATCTAATATCCTTGTGTGTGTTTACCTTAAATTTCATGGAGTTTTGGCTTCCTTGTCATTGTGTTACATTGCTTTTTCTTATCCGACACTGTCGGCGTGGACAGAGATGTGCAGACATGGAGACGTTGGTGGATAGCAGGCATTCGACTTCAGCACTGTGAGAAAGAGACATTTTCCACCACCTCCCAGGAACTATAGACACTTTCTCTCTTAGACATATGGGGATATGGTTCGGATTGTGGATCGGAAGACCCTTTGCTTATGCTCGGACCCCACTCTTCCAGGGTGGGCAGGCCCCTTTGCTTTAAAAGCAGTTGACCTCTAAGTTTCATTGCAACATCTACCCCAATCCTGATGGCCAACAGCATCTGGTGGTGAGGAGTCCACTTTTTCTCCAAAGACTATCTGGGGATGTCTCTTTTCTGCCTTCTTGTCTTAAGATTGTACATCAGTTATGATGTACTTTAGGTTTGTTAAAGTATCTTAAATTTGTTTATTTATATTCTACCTGTATGATTTTTACAAATAAGGCAGAGGACACATCCAACACACCTTCCTCCTATTTTCCCCACAGTCACAACGCTGTGAGGTGAGTTGGGCTGGGAGAGAGAGTGACTGACCCAAAGTCATCCAGCTGGCTTTTATGCCTAAGGGGGGGGGGACTAGAATTCCCAGTCTCCCGGTTCCTAGCCGGGACCAATCTGGCTTTCTTCATGCATCTGCCCCCAGCGTCAGCCTTCCCAAGAGTCTCCAAACGCCGCAGTCTGTCATAGTCTATCACCTGTGGCTCTTTCTTCCGCCTTGCCTTTGCCTCCTTGAATGTTGTGTCTGGGTGACTCTGTTGGACTGATGTCTTGTTTTTCTGGCATGCTAGACCAGGGCGGTGACAGAGGAACTCTTGTTCTCTCCACATGGGTTCTATTAGCTTGACATTCCGTGTTTCGGTCCATGTTTAATAGGAAGACCGAAATGTAGAAATAATGAAACTTTCTGTTTGAACTAATAGAGATGACGAGAGTCCACGGGATGACGGGAGGGGCTTGATTTTGGCAATAGCGGTAGATCCTCAGAGATTTTGTTCTCACTGCCTGCTTTCTTCTCTCTTCTGATTTCCCGCTCTTTTTCCTCCTCCAGCTCTTTTCCTCTAAAGCAGTGTTTGTCAACCTCGGCAACTTGAGGAAGGGCGGACTTCAACCCCCAGAATTCCCCAAGCAGCGTACTGGCTGGGGAATTCTGGGAGTCTAAATCCCTCTTCAAGTTGCCGAGGTTGAGAAAAATGGAGGGATTTTCAGAAATGTCTGCATTTTACTCATTACCTACTTCTGGTTTTCGGCAAAACCTCAATGTAAGAAGCAACCGCCAGCTTTAGTTTAAGGCTGTAAAATCATATTGGTCACGTGAGTGACCCAACTGATGACATACGACCGTAATGGACAGGCTTCATTATGGTGGTACGTCGAGCACTTATCTATACTGGGTTTCTAATTGGTTTTCATTGATTTTGTTCGAGATGGGTGGCCACCCTTGAATAAATGAAATAAGTGGCACCAAGCCTAACAGCCGTATCCTCTGTTGGAACCTTGGCTATTTATGACAGCTGCCATGTCCCGGGTGGGGGGGAGGTCATGTGATCTCCTTTTGCGACCTTCTGACAAGCAAAGTCAATGGGGAAGCCAGATTCACTCAATGACCGTGTTACCAACTTAACAACTACAGTGATTCAGTTAACAACCATGGTGAGAGAAGTCATAAAATGGAGGAAAACTCACTTAACACCTGTCTTGCTTAGCAACAGAGGCTTTGGGCTCAATTGTGGTCGTAAGTCAATGACTGCTTGCAGTGTGTTCTAGTGACCTCACCACTCAGTCGGGAACATCCCTGTTCACTTCTGGTTACAGGACAATCTGCATTTTAGTGAAAGGCAAACGAAAAAATAACAACCAAACTAACCACCCCAAGGCCTCCCCCCACCAAAGGTTGCTGATATCCCCATCACCGCACAACTCATTTTAATCTGTTTATTTCTAATTAGCTCATGCCAAGAGGCAGACGTGCCTGTTTACACAGAGGTCCAATTTTTCATGGGAAATCTCCTTCCAGCCTGACTTCAGTCTGAGTTTTCCATGACATGGATCCGTGTTCTTCCTTCCAACTTGTATGTTGCCTTTTATTAGTATTGTCAGAATCCATCAAATTGATTGGAGTCCAGTTGAGATCTGGCGTGACCCTGAGTCAAGGGCTTGTGGCAGTGCTGGGGGGAGGGAACCCCACTCCAGCTTCAGCGTTTTTGAAATCTGATTTGGCTGATGCAAAGGACTGATAAAAGTTTAAATAGTGCATGGACTCGGAATAGTTTTTGGGTTCAGAAAGAAAGAAAAAAGCAACCAGACTTCTTTCTTGTGATTGAAATTGCTTTCTGGACACAAATATCTGTTTTATTCTTCTGCTTGTGCAATAGTGTACGGCTATCAGATTTAAATCGAACATCCTACAGGAATTTTTTTACAAAAAGCCCCAGTGATATATGAACGTAGCAGCCTCCTTGTGGAGATCCTTGGCGCAAGGACACTCTGTGTTTATCCTTATTTAATTCAAGATCAGCACACTCCACCCCAAACTTCTTCAACCAGAGAGTATCTGATTAGACGGCTCTATTCAGCTACAGCGTTCTGCTTTTTTTCCTCTGTCCAGTGAGGTAATCTTGACCTCCAGTCCTGTGAGACACTCAAAAACATCCATGGGCTTTCAGAAAAGTGTTAGGTTACAGGGCTTAAACAGTTCAAACTTTGCAGTTTAAAAATCACTTATAAATAATGAAGTTGGAGGAACATGTATATGGAAGGTTCTAGCAGTGAGTGTTCAGGAGGATAAGCGTCCAAGAATTATAAGAATACGTCATTCTGTTTTTATGTCCTAAAAATGGGTGTCCTCTTACAGATCCCACATTTCGGTAGCATGTAGGCAACCATTTCCCCAAACTGGAAAACTTAAACATCTTTTAATATGGCAGTGTTGGTGGAATGCACTCATGCCAACAATCACCAGAAGAAAATTCAGCCAAGAACCAATATATTAAATATATCTGTCCAAATGCCTTCTTAATGGGGCAGTTAAGAAAAAGAATAGCATACCTCTTCAGTGTTTTTAAGAAAATAGTGATGTTGCTCAATATGCAAATAATAGTGGCTTTCATTCTCTTTTCGCACCGTGTATGTTTGGTTTCCTATCCAGATAGAGGGGTAATAATAATATCTTGACCCTCTGCAGTGTAATCAAATGATAATATTTCTTATGCTTCATCTCGGGCCTCTGGACCCAATATTTGGGTATGAGATAGACATGAGGTCTCTCGGTCCAACTGAGGACGCTGCTGGGGGAAAAAATCTTTGGTGGGGACACTGTTTGAGATTTGGGGAAAAGGCAGAGGTAATTAGGAAGACAAATCCTGGACCTCTTCTGATCTTTTGGGGTACGCTAACTCATATTAAAAGGACAGAGGCCTTTAGAAGGGGATTTTTCCCACCACAACAGACACAGAGATGGTGTCTCTCTTTTGTGTTACACTTCTGCAGCAGCTACGCCGTGCACTGTTTCAGAACATCTGCTTTAAATAATCGAGACTCAGAAACAAACAAGATGGTTAGAAGAACAACAAAGTGAGCCACTAAATATTATACACTGGAAATCCAAAAGTTGTTCTTTTTTTTTTAAGTGCCAAAGCATAGAAATTAGTATCAGTAGTACTACAAGCAGGTCTTGGTGGATACGGTTGATCTTCACCCATCAGCCTCAGCTAACGTGGTCGTTGGTCTAAGATGGCGAGGGTGTTAAGCGGTAAATAGGCTGACACGTATTAAAGAGGGGACTTTTTTTGTTAGATGGAATAGATACTTCTGGTTCCAGATATCAACAGTTGCCTTCTGTTTTTATGATAACCACCCTATTGTCCTTACTGCTTGGTTTTTCTTCTACTGAAACCTTTGCAATGAGGATTAAGGATTTGTGTGACAGAGTCTTTCTATCGCTCTTTGAGACCTGATTGGCAGTGTAATCCCATCAGTCCCCTTGATGGCTTAAAAATCACCAAGAGGTTCTCATTTAAATGTTCGTAACACTTTTTCACAAAGTGAAAAATCGCAGTCACTACTGTAATCTTCTTATTAACCTTTAAGCCCATCCCCAATCTTAATTACATCTTAATACTTCCAAATAAACACGATGGAACCATGTTTTGAGAAACTATGATTTTTGTTTTCATTCTTTCTCCCTATATAACCTTCCTACTTTCATTTCTTGGTAACTTTTTGATGCCAGAAAGATGTTAAAATACAGTCACTACATTTTCTAACTGGCGAAGTCTGTGCTTCAAAGGTTACCCAGCCCCAGCCTTCTAGGAAGGCAGAACCAAGCCATAATTCATTGTGGTGTCACCTCAAATATTTTTTACTAAAGTATCTTTTACCCCAAGGCAAAGATGTCTAATCTTCCACATTTCTTTTGAAATATGTACGTATGGGACAGATTTTATTTTTAATGAACAAGAAAACTTCCTGCATTCTTCCACGTGCCCTGCAGAAACTGTCCTAGATGCACATAGCTAGTTCCACAGAAAGCGTTCACTGCTCTCTATCTAAGGAGCTTTGGTGGCGCAGTGGTTAGAATGCAGTATTGCAGGTTAATTCTGCCGACTGCCAACTGTCAGCAGTTCGGCAGTTTGAGTCTCTCCGGCTCAAGGTTGACTCCATCCTTCTGAAGTCGGTAAAATGAGGGCCCAGATTGTTGGGGGGCATTTGCTGGCTCTGTAAACTGCTTAGAGAGGAGTGTAAAGTAGCGTGAAGTGGCATATAAGTCTAAGCGCTTTTGCTATCTTTCAGATGGCTTAATTGGGTGAGCTTCCTGAGTGCCAAAGCGCACGGAATATTCCGGAGTGGCAGAATAAGTAACTTTTTGGAGAGGGATAATCGCTTGCTAATTTGTTTGTCATTTTAGGGGCATTGTACTGAGCGGGCGTATCGGTCCGTAGAAATCCCGTTCACACAACCAGGAATATTAACAGTACTTTGAAGCTCTCTTCTTCCTATGAAGTCTGTTCTGTTCTTTGTTCGCTCAAACCTTGTTTTAATATCGCTGTGGACTTAATAAGGCAAGATGTGATAAGGCACAATAATCTTTTAAATGAATGGAAAATCATTTTCTTTGCTTTCCAAAGTGCTTTTGTCGGCCCAGGTTCCATCAAATGTGTGCGTGTAATAAAAGCTCCCCTCTTGTAATAAAAACTGTCCGTTTGTATTTTTCTTGGGAAATCTCTAAGCAATCTTTTGTGTGTGCTGGCAGGATTTTCTCATTCTTAAACGTTAATCATTTGCGAGGATCAGATGATCATTACCCTCCACACTTTTAAGTAATGAGGTGCAGCTCCTCTCCTTTTTGCCCAAAGACTGAAACCCCTCAACTTCTGGATCTCCCCCTCCCTTTTTTAACTACCTTTGCAGCTGACCCTGTACTTTCCCATGCTTTTTAGCGATTCTGGCCTGGCTGTCCTCTTTCCCTACTTTCTTCACATGAGAAAGCACCCGAGCACACGTTGTACTCTAATCTTTTCAGGCTGGGATTGCTTCCAAGACGCAGAGGCACATCCAATTATTTCCCTAAACTGTTATGAATTGTACCACCGTGGGGTTGCTTAGCACTCGTCTAACAGCACCGATGCTTTGCCCGTATCTGACCTGTGCAGGTGGACCCATCCATTGGCTGCTGCTTTACTGATATTTATTTTATTTTATTTTAATTCCATTTATATCCCGCCCTTCTTCGAAGACTCAGGGCGGCTTACAAACTTAGCAGTATATATATAGTATATATATAGCAGGAAGGCGGAGTGAGCACCTGAATCTCTCCTTCTATGAGTTTTTCTTGATTTACGTTTTAGATCTTGGAAATGGCTTAGCAGGTAACCAGTGAAGAACCTCTGGCCTGAACGAGGCTTTTCGGTTGGCTTTCAGATTCTCTGCTTTTGCCATTGTCTTGTGCTCCTTTAATGTTTGATGTGGCTTCTACAGGGGCCCAAATCCCAATTGCCACATTTTTGTTGCTGTTGTGCCAGGGCGTCTGGATTTTGAGGATGCTCATGGTGACGATTTAAGATAGGCTTCAGTGCTAAGATAATTGGGCTACTTTTGCTACTTCCCAACCATTCGTATAGAAAATCCCACACAACTTACGTCTTTATGATATTTTGGGTGCGTCATGCAGCATTGCCTGTGTTATTATATAGCATGTTATTCTATGATTCTGTGTGATACAGTGAAAAAATTTCAGTGAGGAATGGCAGAACAGATGCACATGACAAGTGCACAGGAAGGGAGGGAGGGGAGAGACAAGTGTGAGGAAGGAAGGCATTAAAGAAAGAGGGAACGAGAAAAGGAAAGCTATGGAAGAAGGAAGGCAGGCTTTTTTTATTTATCTAGGATTAGCCTGATTTGTTGATCTGTATTGATGTGCAGCAAATGCAAGGTTATGGTGGTTACAGTCTCAAGTGGTCATGGGACTAGCAACTGACCTCGTTGGCTAAAGACTGTGCGGCTTTCTTCAAAGCCAATAAAAGCATACATATTCCAATTAATTTCTTTCACCTTTTTAATTTCCAAAGTCGACAAATCCTGAAACTGATTGGAACATCCAAGAAACTCGAGGGATAATACTTCTCATGAAATAATTGGGATTTTTTTTAAAGCAGGGGAGGTTGTTTGAGACATGGGAAATGTTTTCTTGTTAATTAAAATATAATAGAACATTCTGCAAATGAGGAACACATTTGTCTTGAGAGGAAAGATGGGCATCAGTTTTCAGCTGTTTGCCAAGCTAGACATACTAGGATTATATTAATTGATGTACTGTTGTTTATTTGTTCATTTTTTAAAAAAATATTTCTGTGTATTAAAATTATTTCTCTGCCAAAAGAGGGCAAAGCGACAACATTCTTTTTCTTGCAGAACAGTGCTTATTTCATTCCTACGTAGCGTACTTAATAATGAACTTTTTCTAAAACATTTCAATGTCTCTTCCTCTCTTCTCCTCCTAGTGCTTCTATAACGTTTTGAAAATATTTCTGTATAAAAGGAAACCAAAAACCTCCAGCCCCATTTTATTTTTTAAACTGCTGTCATGTTTTAGTTGACTGTTTGATGACAGTTTAATTAAAATGTTTATGGAGATTCTCAATCATCCAGTTTCATGATTGTCCCAAAGGTGCTTTTTTCCAAAAGGCAACAGGACTTTTTTGCGGGGGTTTCCTTGAAACGGTTTCACTTCTCATCCAAGAAGCTTCTTCAGTTCTGACTGAAGAACTTTTCCACACCCATTGATTCAGGTGACTCTGAGGATACAGGTAAAGCCCCAAGTGGCCTCAAAGACTCTCAGAGAGCTAACACCCACCTTCAGAGGAGACGACTGCAAAGGACATAAACCCTTCCATTCCCCACGAGAACTGAAGAAGCTTCTTGGATGAGAAGTGAAATGTTTTCAAAGGGAAAAACCAGGGAAGTCCAGATGCCTTTTGGAAAAAAAGCACCTTTGGGTCTACTTGGAATGGCATGAAGATGCTACACTAGTTTTGAAGAATTTCAGCAACAGCCAGCTTCTCCTCTGCATTGTTCTGTCTAAAGCAGGGGTCTTCAAACGTGGCCCTTTTATGACTTGTGGACTTCAACTCCCATAATTCCTCAGCCAGGCGTGGCTGAGGAATTATGGGAGTTGAAGTCCACAAGTCATAAAAGGGCCACGTTTGAAGACCCCTGGTCTAAAGGTTTACAAAATTTGTAGGCATCGTAGCTCTTTCTCCAGGATGGCGTAGCGTATGGCCTGCATGAAGCCAACCATAATCTCTTCTCATGGTTCACCCATCACTGAATGTATTGTCTGGATCAGATCAGTAGAAGGGAGCTTGTGCACTGGCTGGGGAATTCTGGGAGTTGAAGTCCACCCATCTTAAAGTTGCCAAGGTTGAGAAACACTGGGGTAGACAAAATTATCAGAAATAGACGGTGGGCAGGAATAGTTGAGTGATGCTTAGGATGCTTTGATAAAGACAAATGGGCTCTTCAGATTATTTCTCCATTTAGCTCAGGGTTCCGCCCTGAAAGTTGTATTTTTTTGACTGGCGATGGCTTTTGCAGCTCCAGCACAGATTTTCCATCTCTCTTGCCTGATCCTTTTCCCTGCATACCCTTGGACTGAACCCGGAGCCTCTGCACACCAAGTGTGTGCTTGGCTGCTTGAGAGCATTTTCCCTATTCTGCCAGATTTTCCATCGCTTTACCCGTGAAAAAAGTGAAGCAAAAAAACTGCACCATGCTTTCACAGTCGTAGTTTTGAATATTTTGTCTGGAGTGCTGCGAAAGTTTACGTGTTGATGCAACACGACTCTCTACATATTGAGACAGAGCCCTCTTTTGTAGTGCTGTTTAGATGGTTGCCTTGAAATAAAACAAATTTGTCTTGGATGCATTTCAGTAAACTTAGGAAGGAAGTTTTCTTGAGATTTCCTGTCATAAACTACAAATGTTTGACCAACAAAAATCGAGCACCTGTGGGGGCCAAGATTACTTTTGGGATGGAGCAGTTTGGCCACTGTAGGAAATGATTACATGAAGCCTCTTTTTACAAAAATTGGAGTGGAAGAGCACTGTCATTTGTATTCCTTTGTCCCTCTCACAGCTGTTGCCTATTGACCTGGGTTCAACAGTTAACATCCTCCAACTGGAAAGTAGACTATTACAACGCTATAAACTCGCTATCAGATGTCTTCCATGATGACCATCCATTGCTCCAGACAGTTTGTTTATTTTATGCCGCCCCATCTCACTTGACATAGTGACTTTGGGACAATATAATCAAAAGTAGAAAAGGCAATTCAAGGCAATTCAACAATTTTTTTTAAAAAAACAGGAAAATAGAAAAACTAAAAACCAAGACGATGGGAGGCCATGGGACAAGGATCTTGTCAACCCCATCAGCCACCCCCATCATAGCAGACCCAGGCCAGGGGGCAGAGCCAAGTTTTCAGGCTTTTCTGGAAGGGCAGGAATGTCAGGGCAGACCTCGCCTCCAGCGGGAGAATATTCCAGAGGGCCGGGGCCACAGCAGAACAGCCTCGTCTCCTGGATCCTGCCTGCCGAGATTCTTTGGCAGACAGGATCAAAAGTAGGCTTATTCCCCTGGAATGAGTGGGGTGAGCTAGTTCCAATGGGGAGAAATGACTCCTCAGATACCCTGGACCCATGCCTTAAGGATATCTTTATCATAAAGTTTTCCGAATTAGGAAATATGAATGCTCCAGCAGTCGGAGGGAGCATCTATTATCAGTTTGATAGAGAATACAGGTTTGCAGCATAAATCTGCTCTTCCACTCCCTACAGAAGCCTAGAGCCTGAATCCACGTGAATCAGGCAGTTCTGTGTAATTAATCTGAGCTTTCAAGAGAGAGAGAGAGAGAGAGATACTAATTTACAGATCAGTGACATTACACACACACTGTGACTTACAGTTAAAATATCTGAAAGCACCTCACTGTCCAGCCCAATCATGTCACCTCAGTAACAGCCCCCAATTCTTTGAATGTTGTTTTTAGTGGAAGCATCTTTTGGGTGGACCCCCTGTACAGCAGTTCCATATGTATACTGGAGAAAGTTTTGGGCTCTGAATCAAGGTAATTCTGGAACCTGTGAACTGTATTTTAAAGTTAGCTTTCTTTATTAATATATTTACTTGTATGACGGCAGCAAATATATACTGTTGGTAGCCATTGGAATGGCTGTGGACACTTTGACTTGAGTTATCGAAACAAACAGCATTTGACAGCGTGGGACTCTTACACAACAGATATTCATGGGAGCCAGTTGTTTGCATTACATTTGGGAAAAAGCAAACTGCTGCTTTAAAATAACTGTGTGGTCCTCAGTCCAAGCATTATTTTTCTTCACAGATTGTTTTTCTAAAGCTGCTACCCATTGCAGGATCCTAAAAATTATCCTCCAGCGGCAAACTCTTCCTTTATTTTTAGACATTTGGCTGCCTGGCTGTAAAACTTTTTTTTTAATGACAGTCTGAGATCCAGCTGGGTTTGCTATCCTCCTGGAATAAGCAGAGATGGAAGGGGCAGCTCCATATTTTATTTGGTATTTCAAAAATTGGCTTTTTGAAAATCACAGGCTGGATTTTAAAGAAAAATGCCCAGGTTGAATACTCTTATGACTATCAAGTTGCTTGTGATTTATCACTGGAGTGCACATAAGGTTAGAGCAAGGTCCGTTCTTAGAGTCAAGAAGATCCAGCAGAGTGTCACCACAGCCACACATCCTTTCATTCCTAGGCCCGCAAAACCCACCTGCTTGTAGTTAAGCAGGGTTAGCTGCAACAACCGTAGGGAAGTAGTGAGAAAAATGTTTACATTCAAGGGCTGCATTCTCCGAGGGATTAATGTCAGCAGTGGTCAGGAGCAGAGTCAAACGTAGATGAGGTCATTCCCATGTAGCTTGTGTTTCTCTGCGATTTGCTTTTCTCTTTTCGAACTCCTTTGATCACGTCCATTTGGGGTGTTCTGCGGTTGCAAAAAGGCCACATGCTCAAGATCTGCCCTTATCTCTAAAGCATCCCAGCAAAGAAGGAATCTCAATGGACGGAGCTGCACAGGCAATCAAGGGAAGCCAAAGGTCCATCATGGAACCTGTTTAGATATGAGGAATGCACTTGGCTTCTCCAGTACAATGACAATGGGTGAGGTATTGATTTTTTTCTCCCATTTAATATTCTATTTAAGACTATGGGGGCATGGGGGCTCAGCGGTTAAAGACACTGAGCTCGTCAGTTGGAAGCCCGGGTTCAAGACCCAAGCGCCGTACGATGGGGTGAGCTCCTGTTCCATGCCCCAGCTTCTGCCACCTAGCAGTTCCAAAGCATGCAAATGCGAGTAGATAAATAGATACCACTTGGGTGGGCAGGTAAGAGCTTTCTATGGACCTTGGTGCATAGTCATGCTGGCCACATGACCACAGAAGCATCCTCAGACAACGCTGGCTCCCTCGGCTAAAAAACAGAGGTGAGCACCGTCCACTAGAGTTGTCCATGACTAGACAAGAACCTTTACCTTTATTTACTTCTATTTTCTTACCACGGTCAGAATGGAGACAAAGGCTACTTCTGCCCACTTCCTCCAAGAAATGGATCACGACTCAAATGCACGCTTGCATGTTTGCTCAGTGTATGGGGGAAAGGGAACTTTTGGGCAGAAAAAGTGGGGGTTCTCTTCATCCCCCCTCTTGTCCCCCTCCACACGGCTGGGGCTGCAGAAACTGGCAAGTTATCTGTCTTGGAAGCCTGCTGTAAGCCTAGCATCTCAGGCTGTGGTAGCAATTGGGCCCATGGAAATTCAAACATTTTCTCTAAAACAATATTTTTTCAAGTCAGGATTGCAGCACTAAAGTTGTGCTAATATTTGTACTTTGCAAGTAAGCCGTTTCTAAATTGTATTTTATTAGCAGTCCCTGGGTGTTCACCCGAGAAGCCATTTTTAAGAGTTCCTAAAGCAAATAGCCTGCCTGGTTTGGGACTGAACTTCAGAAACAACTCCAGCTGCCACCTTATCAACTGCATGGATCAATTAAGGGGGCAAAATAGCTCAGCAGGAACCTTCTTTTACTAATCTTTTATTAATAATTCTTAATTTTATTTGCCTCTGGTTAGCCAATTCATTTGGGTCGTGCCTGTCAATTATTCGCATTGTAAGTCAATGCTGGGTTTGATATCGGAGGGGCCCATTTAATGTTCCTATATCATAAAACATGACCTTGTTTATCAGCACAAGACTTTGCTAGAACTGGCTGTGACCACATTGAGAAGGACAAATTCCAAAGACCCCTTTGGAGATCCGCTAGTGTAGAAGGTGATTTTGGGGGGAGCTGGGGGGGGCTCCATTATTATGAAGCTTCCTTGCTGGTGTGACTGTTTTTCCTCGTTCAGTCAGTGTGTTGTGGTAAGGAGCTGTGTCATTCTTGGATACAGTCTAGTTCAACCATGTTGTCAAGCTCTTTTCATGTTGTTTCCTGTCATCTCTCATTACTAACCTCTGTCCAGCTGATTAGACTGGGACGGGACTGCATCAGCTTGGACACAGCCTCTGCGTGTCCTGCAGAGTAGGATCTGTCTCATAATTTGAAACCAGTTTGTGTTGTGTTGAGATGACTATCACTAGTCTAAAACCTGGAAACAGGGTTGATAGTTTTGCCAGATCCCACAAACATTTGCGATTGAAGTTCATCTCTCTCAGCTTAGAAAAACTGTTCTTGATGATTAAAATCTCTGTCTGATATATGGAGATATGCCCAGTATCCTTGGCCCACTCCTTCCTTTGGGCAATAAATCTAAGAGAGAATCCTCCAAACCAGAAAAAAATGGTGACTGAGGAAATCTAAGATTCTTCCTTACATAACCTAGTTTCTTTGCAATATTTACAACAAGGTTAAAACATTTCCACTGGCTTTTAAAACCATCCTTGGAAGTGTATACTGGAAATAAAACATACACACTGGAACAAATAAGAACGGAGATGATTATACGATTTGCCTAATCAAAAGTTTTTTTCTTTTTTCTCATAGCTTTTTTTCTTTCTTGACCCTCTTGGGGGGTGGGGTGGGTGTAGTGTTTTTGATCTTTATTAGGTCAACAACTCCAGGGAAAATCTGCTCCATTGTACATATTTCTATCGTTGTAAAACATTTCTTTTGTTGGAGGCACAAC
This sequence comes from Vipera berus, assembly GCF_964194415.1. Taxonomy (NCBI): domain Eukaryota; kingdom Metazoa; phylum Chordata; class Lepidosauria; order Squamata; family Viperidae; genus Vipera; species Vipera berus. The sequence goes on along the minus strand of NC_138213.1, from coordinate 1,598,764 downwards.
AAAATAGGGGCCTTGGAGTATATCTAGGCATCAGTCCTGCATGAAAAAACCCCAAACCCTTTCCCTACTCAAAGAAATGGAAAGTACTAATGGGAGATGGGAAAGGTATAAATGGTTTGGGGATAGATCAGCTTCAAAAAACATCCCAGAAAAATCATGTTAAAGATGAGCGTGAAATGGAAGATTGGCCCAAAGAGGCCTGTCTTAATTCTGTCTCATGTTTTTGGCCCTCGTTTTTATGTAGCCCCAAAGCACAACAAAACAGGGTTGGAGAGCGGGACTGACTTGCTCAAAAGGCTGAACAGAACTATGGGTTGGTATATCATAAAAATTTAATACTGTTATTCTTCACATTCCATGTCCTGCCCGCCGCATTGTATTTATATGAGGTATTCAGTTTCTCTACTTCTCTTCAAGACAAAGGTTTACTGTGATAATTAAAAAAAAAGCAGAAATACTTTTGCCTGTGAACTTCTCATCCCTCTCCACGGAGTGGATTACATGGACGTGTCTCCATCCTGCCCCACTCTCTGCTGTAGCTTCTCAGAATGTGTGGACACACCTTGTCAGTTGGGTTATAAAGTCCTTGCTGCTTAAATAGCACGAAAGGTTCTTCACGTTTGATTTGGCAACTTCACTGAGTGTGAGCAGAGTTTGCAGTGTGCTTTCTTGAATGGCCATGCACAGCTTACGTACCCTTGCTATCCTTCAAATCCTTATCTGGCCCTTTAGATAAGGATTTAATACAGCGTGGCTGAAATATGTTTCAACATCCCTTTGTTGTCTTCTGAAAGCCTAGATTCAACCCGTGGGTCGTATGTTATGCAGTGCCTGGAACTCAGGAGCAGGAGTAGAGCTGATCCAGAGGAGCCATAGAAGCCCAGGGTGAAAAGCTGCTCAATCTGCACATGTATCTCTCAGATTTGGCCCCTTCTTCCAGTCTGAGAGCTTCTTTCTTGGATGTCGCTTTGGTGGTTGAAGCGCTTCCTTCCAGCTCACCAGGCTTCCTTCTGTGTTCTCAGATGCCATTTTGCTTCCCGAGTGCTTCTCTAGGGTGGCTGCCAGTCCTAGGAGGCTGGGATTCCATGTCACCCGAATAATGCCAGCAATTGGTGGGGTCAGGCAGCCAAGTGGGTGGCGTGGCCTATTTTCACAAAAGAGCAGCAGAAAAGAGAAACAGGCCATTTCAAATGGTGCCATCTTGGCAGGAGATCCCAGCCACACAGACAGAAATTGTGCCACAGATGTGGGCATGATGCAGGCCCTAGAAAATCCCGTCCCACTCTCATTAATTCAGTATAAAAATGCTTCCCACTCCTGGCTGAGAAAAGAGCGATGCGGCCCCTGACTTCCCTACTCCAGTGTTCCCGTACATCGTGGTCTCTGGAGGAACAGTGGCTTGTCCAAGTAAGAGCATGTTTGAAAGGAAGGATCTGGGGAGACCATATTGTGTCAGACACAGCCAGCAAAAAGGCTATGGAAATATTCCTAGAGGGACAGTGTAGACGAAGAGGGAGAAAGCATTTCCAATCAGATGTCTGCTTTCCTCGGCTTTCTTGGAATTACTGTGATATTCACAGGATCTGATGGGAGATGATGAAGCCCGGTAGAGTGTAAGGTTAATCCTGCAGTCACGGCAAGTTCCTGTTATTTCTCACACCCTGCCAAGAGTTTGTCTGATCCCTCCTAGTGGCTCCCTTTCAGCCATAGTGTTTTCCTCTCTGGCAGGCCTGAGGGTGTATCAGGAAAAATGTGTGAGAAAAAATGTAGAGGGATGGACGTGGTCTGCAAGGCAAACAGAGTGAGGCCAAATCGGAGAGACAAGGAAAGGCGACTTGGGACCGCTGTCCTATCAGGAGGCAGAGACGGGAGGAGGAAGGGGAGACAGTGTGTTTTGGAAGCCAGTTGGAGCCCATAAAAATAAGAAAGAAGGGGAGGACCCATGGAAAGGAAAGGCTATTGTGTTGGAGAAGGATCTTGCGCAAGAGGCCTTTCCAATGGCTTTTATTATATTCTGTCCCATTTTGCTCACCAAGATGAAGGAGTGTGTGTGAAAGAATATTAAGTTTTTCGTAAAATTCAGTCATTCAGTAATGGAAATAATATCCCTTTTGGATTCCAGACAGACCCCCTCCCCCCCTTCCCTTTTTCTGTACTTCTTGCCTTCGGTACCTCTTCCCACCTCACTTGGATGTAATAGCTTGGAAGAGGTAAAGAAATGGAAAGGAATCTGGAAAGTGAAGTTTATAGGCCATTAGGTCCCAAAGGTGTTTTTTCAAAAGGCAACTGGACATTCTTTGTTTTTCCTTGAAGACATTTCGCTTTCTTTGTTTTTCCTTAAAGAGGTTTTGCTTCTTATCCAAGAAGCTTCATTCAGAAACTTCTTGGATGAGAAGTAAAACATCTTCAAGGAAAAAGAAAGAAAATCCAGTTAGCACCTTTGGGACAACCATGACCTGGATGAATGAGAATCTCAATAGACTTAGGCCATTAAGGATATTTTTACAAGGAAGGAAGGAAGGAAGGAAGGAAGGAAGGAAGGAAGGAAGGAAGGAAGGAAGGAAGGAAGGAAGGAAGGAAGGAAGGAAGGAAGGAAGGAAGGAAGGAAGGAAATAGTATTAGGGATTACACACAAGCATCACTTATTTTATAAAGAAAAGTTTGCTCTCTCAGTGTGAGAGAAATCTTCCTTTCCCATTTCCAAATGCTTTTTAAAACAAACCCAACAGCATCAGACCACTCTCCTGCGTGTGCTGTTGACCACAAGCCTTTAAGGTATGATGATCTAGCTTACATATGAAATCAATCAGCATTACTGCATGGGGAAGGGGAGGCTCAGTTTTTCTCTGGCCAGCCTTTTCTGAAATTTATGGGTATTTTTTGGGATGCACGGGGCTCTCTTTTGAGCCAGCACACTAATGCTGCCAGCATTTCCGCAAAAGGCACTGAGTCCAGAACTCATATTGCAACAGTCAACTTGCTCTGCAAAATGTCCTGGATCTATTTTAGCAGAATTGTGAATCAGCCCTGAGATCTAATAAAAGCAGTACCATACCAACAGCTTTAGTTCTCAGGTTCACCTGAGTTCAGCGGTCCTTGATTGCAAAGCCAGAGTGCACAAATAGGCCTTAAGTCTGCAAACAATTGCATCTGCCTCAATTTTTAATGTTCCCTAAGAACCTGAGAAATTGCCACCTACCTTTGGGGTTAATGGACAGAAACTACAGAGTATTATCCAAAAACCATGAAAAACCATGATTTATTTAAGTTTTGTTTAACAAAACAGACCTTCGCTCGTTTCGCCGGGACCTTAAAACTTGGTTGTTTGATCTTGCTGGCTTGGACTGAGGGGGTTTAATTTAATTTTAATTTTAATTTTAATTTTAATTTTAATTTTAATTTTTTTAATTTTAATTTTAATTTTAATTTTAATTTTAATTTTAATTCTAATTTTAATTTTAATAATTTTAATTTTAATTTTAATTTTAATTTGTTTAATTGTGGGCTAGTCTTATTTAATTCTATTTTAAAGTGTACTTATTTGTATTGTTTTAACTCGCCCTGTAAACCGCCCTGAGTCCTTTGGGAATAGGGTGGTATATAAAATCAATTAAATAAATAAATAAATAACAAATCCACACTTTGAATACTCTGAGGATGGGCTCTGGCACCAAGTCCGAAAGCTCAGCAGACTAAACCTCTGGTCCCCGTGACCAACCCAGATTGGATCCTGCAACTTTGAATACTTCCTCCTTTTTTCCCCTTCCCATAGGCTGTTTACGTCTCAGCTACGTCCAATCAGAGTTTCTGAGAAATTTTAGAGCCCTATCAAGGAACCTTGGTTTAATGCAGGGGTGGGCAGCCATGGGGACTCTGGGAGTTGAAGTCCACAGGTTGTAAAGGGGCCAAGGTTGGACACCCCTGGTTTAATGGGTCACTTGTTGTCCTGGGATCCCAGGCTGAGGATCCCCCTCTAGAATAACCCTTTTAAAATGAGCGTCAGAAGGTTGGTCTCTTTCTTGGATGATCAACTTCGTTTGCCAGTTACAAAGGCCTCGATCTGTGGGCTACATTAGGAGAGGATCCATGAAATTCGCCTAAGCCATAATGAATGGTTTACGTTTTATTTTGAGCCATAAATAAATAAGACTTTTTCTGGCTTAGCATGATGCGTGAAATCAGACCTAGGCAGGACACCCAGGGCTCTTTGGATCAATTCTGAATGCAGCTTCCTATCTGGACCCGCCCACCAAATTAGAAAACTATATTGCAGCCCACTTAAAAGAAATAGAAGGTTCTTTTGCCACAGCTATCCATTTTCTCCAAAATCTAAAATGCACTTTTCTCGCTTTCTCTTAAAGGTTAATTTTCTGTCAAGCATTTGTTTCATTTCCTTCTTTCCTTCCTTTCTTCCTTCCTTCCTTCCTTCCTCCCTCCCTTTGGCAAAATTAGTAGTTGCAGGATCCAAAGAAAAATGTTTCATTTTTCCCTACAGAATCCTAAATGCAATCAAATATATTGAGATAAAAGCAAACATGCCAGAAAAAACAAACAAACAACCTTACAACAGCTGCCCGCAGGCCTGTGAACAACAGAGACTCTGATTCTCTAATCACCTATGGGAAATTGCTCAACTGAAATGAAATCCCATTATTTATTTCAGCATTTCTATACAACCCTTCAAAGCAAAAGCACTTTCTAGCAACAAAGAATCAATTTCATTAAAATATGCTACAATGTAAGATTTCCAGCATTTCAATGTAACAATTTAAGTATTTACCATTGTCCAGCTCAATAATTCTGCAAAAACAAATCATTTAACATGATTTCAGCTGAACAACACCAAATTAAAATTCAGCCCAGTCTCTTTAATCATCCATCAAAAATACAATAATCTCTATTTAGTGGTCCATTGCTAATTGTCCATTCTCTCTCTCACACACACAAAATGAATCTTATAAGCCAGAGAACTTTTGCAACGAAGTGAGTTGCGTTATGAAGATTATACACTAGAGTAACCTAAAATGGGGGCATTAACAACAGGAATAGTGAGTTGCACTCTGCTCTAAACTTTACAAAAAGAACTACTGTGGATGGATGATAGATAGATAGATAGATAGATAGATAGATAGATAGATAGATAGATAGATAGATAGATAGATAGATAGATATGGAGACAAGGAAGTCAGCTAAGTATAACAAGTATCTGGCATAAGATCAGGAAACCTTGGTCACGGTGAGTTTAGAGCAGGGGTGTCAAACTGCCGGCCTGTATGCTGGATGCGTCATGAAGAAACCGCGCCCACCCCATTGCCGGCAATGGTGAAAAAGCTCCGATATGTCGTGCGACATCGCAAGTTTAACATATCTGGTTTAGTGGATTCTTAATAGCCATCATTGTTTTCCTATAAACCATAGTCTGTGTAATTATGCTTCCTAGATCCACAGCTAGTGAAAGTTTCTTTGGGAATCTCAGTGATACCCAACCCAAGCCTAACATGAAGTACTGATGTGATATTTACAGTTTATTTCTAAGGCCGTCCATTGGGAAGCAATGGATGGCAGCGTGGAATAAAGTGCAGAATAACCAGCAGTCAACTACCAAATCCACGTGAGATCCTTATAGCTGAACCTTTCAGCTACTCTGTCCTGTCACTCAATCGAGGAACTTCGCTTCCTTTCCATGTCCCAGTCAGGGAGCCTTTTTATCTGAAGCACCCCAAATTTTATAATAATGAGGTAAGGAAAGCACAACATAAATTTGAGAGTTAAAAGAGCTCAGCTTTTTTAAAAGCTTTATCTCCTGGATGAAAAATAGATATGTTACGCTAAATTACATCAAGGTTGGTGCTGTATCCATTTCTGTAGGACTCCTTTTGTCTTCAGCCAAATCTTGTAGTCGCTTTACCTTTTCCCCAAGGTGTGTGTGTGTGTGTGTGTGTGTGTGCGTGTGTGTGTGCGCGCACAGGGATGGGAAGTCAGTGGAAAGCTCCTATACTCCCAATGGTGTCTTTTGTGCCTGCAGATGTGGGTCCCATCTGCCTGCTAGAAGGCTTACTGAACTGATTGTGTTAGGAAGAATCATCTTCTTATTAGCAAGCTCTTCAAAGCTCCAGTAGCAATCCACTGCCCCTTCCTACCCTTTCCAGTGAGATTTGTTGTCATGGTAATTGTTTTGGAAAATGAAAAAGAATCCTGTAAATTAAAAAAAAAGTTGGGGATGTACACGTTTCCCATTGTCATCCCTATCTGTAGAGAGAAGTAGAAGGTGGATTACGTTGGCTTCATTTGTGCCCCAAATGGCCCTTGTTTCTAAGCAGTAGGAAGATCTGAATCTGAAAATCTGCAGCTATCTATGATCACATTGAAATGAAGATTTTGTTCTTTCAAGATTCTGTTTCCAACTTCAGACATATTTGTATATTGTGAAGAAACAGTTTGTAGTGTGAGCATACTTGGCAGGGGGAGGACTTCTTTTGTTCATATTTTATCTCATTTCACTGTAGGATCTATTACTCTTCTGTTTGATAACCTGAAATAATCTTGCAAAAATTTATCAACAGGACAATGACTTAAAAAAACCCCAATAATCCACAATCATATTCATAAACGTGAAGATATATCTGTGGTATATTTGTATTCCTAATTCCAGGTATAGAAATAAAACTGGCTGGGACTACTTTGCTGGACAAAATACAGAGAAACTCATCCAAAATGCCCTTTTTTTCTGCCAACCAATTGTGTCTGTTTTTGTCACCCTCCATTGCATCCCGTCTGTATTTTATGCATATTTTGATCAACTAGTAATTCTTGAATGTCAAAGGCGAGGGTCTTATTTTTCCATGTTGAAACCTTACTTTAAAAGCATTTCAAATTCATGCAACTTGGCTCTGCTATCAAAGGCATTCTTTGTAAAGAAAGCATTTAATGAGTGTGGAGCAGGCCCTTGTGAGAACACAGTAAATGTCACTGGGAGCAAAGCACAATTATCTGCACAGAAAGAGAGAAAGTTTGTATATGAGTGGGAATTAACACTTGGGCAAGTTTGGAACTCAGGGCAGAAATATCAGGGGTCATCAAAGGTTCATTCTGTAATGTGTTCTTTGTAAGCCTTAGTTACAGCTAGGTTTTTCCAAGGCAAGGCACACATCTCTGTGCATCCTCTAGTTCTTAATGGAAGAAAATGGTCACTCTAATTCTACATTATGTGGCTGCTAATGTTGCTTCTAGCAAAGATGTTTGAAAGGCAGATATTTTGCATTGCATATACTATATGTACGTGTCAGCCATGTTGTACATTAAAAAAAACTTTCATTCAATGTTTGGAAAGGATTACATACTCAACTAGTGAAGGTCTTGCATTTCTTCCTCAAACCCTTTGGCTGTATTTAGTCAACTGATTGACAAAAGTCATCCTACTCTCTTCTGCCCTACTTTGGCTCTGTTTATCTTGTCCTCTGGGCATCAAGGTGGACATATATGGGGTCTCACTTATTTTGGCCATGTCATGTGGGGAAATTCACTGGAGAAAGCAATTATGTTGGGAAGAGTTAGCTGTAAAAGGAAACCAGGCCATCAAAGAACAGGCCATCAAAGAACAGGCCATCAAAGCTGACACCAGCCAGAGCATTGGACAAGTCAAAGAAGTAGCGCAAGATCAGAAGATGTGGAAAGACCAGGTCCACAGACTCACCAAGAGTCGGACACGACTGAATGGATAACACCATCCTATGGGTTCCCCCTAACCATCTTGCTCAGACTGAAGAAGCTCCTTGAATAAGCAGCGAAACATTTCGAACCAACAAGAAAAGAAATCCATGACTCAACTTACAGACTACCTGGATGACTGGGAATCTTCACTGACCTGGGCAGACACATTTATGGCGTTTTCTTCCAATTACAAGGAAAGAAGTTACTGCAATATCTGGTGGAGCGAATAGGGAAAAGAAATCATCCCTGAATCCATGCTGCACATTGAAAGCAGATGCTGGAATGGAAGCAGATGAAATGCAGTGTTAAAATAATCACAGTTGCCTAGGAGGTCCCAGGTGTCAAATATTCACAAACTTGCGAGAGGCCTTAGTACTAAAAGCAGCGTGGACTACAAAGGAGAGTTTCATGCATGGGGAATTTCCTCAGGAGCCATATGCTCAATTAGTAGCAGTATAATTTTGAGGCCCTTTTATGAAGTGTTGTACTTGTTCTTGCCACTCTGTGAGGTGGAACATGATTACGCCTTCCAGATGTCAGAGACGGCAGTCACCAGAAGCCAGACCCTTCGTGCAGGCAGCCTTCGACAGACCAAGGCAACATGAATGTTCAACAAGGGAACAAGCAGAAACGATCCCTTCCGTTCTTGAAAAGCAGAACCCTTTGGAAACAGCGCACGGAGAACGTAAGAACGTCACCTCACACATTCTGGTGGGAGAGAAGTTTCCTGAGGATGGCCTGGAGCAACCCAGTGACCAACTCAGGGACCAACCCAGATTTGATCCTGGGACACGTAGATTGGCCTTCATTCTTAGTTGTTAACATCACCTTTTTTTTAAAAAAAAAAGAAGTGTATCCTTAAACTTCAGAACCGCAAATGAATAGCATTTAATTTTCGTTGAGCTATAATTGTTTTAAGCACCATAATATTGTCTGACACATATGGGAAACTGAGGCCGGCAGAGGATGACTTATTTTCAGTTAATGGGATCCTTAGCAATTGTCAATTTTGGTTTGGAAATGCTTTATTTTGCATTGCATTTATTCCCCTCTTTCATTTTCAGTAATGATGTCTATGGAGTTTCTCAGCCATCCAGGTTAAGATTGCCCCAAAGGTGTTTTTTTCAAAAGGCAACTGGTCTTTGTATTTCCTTGAAGACGTTTTGCTTCTCATCCAGGAAGCTTCTTCAGTTCTCACCATTCAGTCAGAACTGAAGAAGCTTCTTGGATGAGAAGCGAAAAGTCTTTGAGGAAAAACAAAAACAATGTCCAGTTGCCTTTTGAAAAAGCACCATGGGACAAACATATTTTTTTTTGCTGTCTTTTGCTAACACATTTTCTGGATTCCGTTTCTGATTTTTATGGACGATGCGGCTCAGGTTTATTTTCATTGATACAGCCTCCCTGAGAAAAGATAAACCTAGTTTGAGCTTAAATGCTGAGAAGCATTGTTCAAATTTAAATAGACACGATTTGCCTTTATTTTGGGTTCTGGTGCTACAGATTTCTCAGGAGGGTATTCAATGGAGTTATAGAACTGGCAGTCTACCGGTTACACCAGATGTGTATTCTAAATGAAAAGGTTTAGGTCCAGAACTTCAACATAAATTGAGATTTACACGCCATAGCTTTTGGCTTCCCATAAAGAATCTGGGCAGCATTCAAGAAAGCCTTCATCTGCTGGTAGAGAAAGTTAACACTGATGCAGGACACTGTAAGGATAAGAAGAGGAAAGTGGACTTTGGCTGGCTCGTTCCTTCAGCTTGGTAGCAAAATATATTGCTGTACAGAGGAGACCTCGCAAGGTCAGCCACAGGGCAGGAATAGCTGACCAAGACTGTCATTTGATCCCAGCAAGCGCCTATAGTAAAACAGGGTGGAGCTGCACACCATGAGCACACTTGGGATGGTGAAGAGGGGCCCTCAGCCCTGGTGGGTCTCCTCCAGCTGCAGCGTAAGATTGGAATGGCTTGTTTTCCACAAAAGACGGTCTTGGGTCCATCTCCTCTTAGAGGAGAATGGAGGCCTAGCTAATCATCATGAAGCCCCTTGCAGAAGGAGAGAACGGCAGACGAGACAGGCAGGTAAAAGAGTAGAAGAGAACTAATGAAAAGCATTCCACTCTCTAACACCAAATCAATTATATTTTAGGATGCTGAAGGAACTGATGGAGGTGGCTATGGATCCACTCTTGGTAATTCCTTTGGGAACCTTTGAAGGACTAGCTCCAAACTTAGAAAGTCATGGCCTTTGTTGACAGTCTTTATCCCAAGTAGCAAAATGACTCTTCAGGGTTATAGTAAAATTCTGAGCTTAGAAGGTTACAGCCTCTTAGCACCCCTGCTTTTGTTGCGCCTCATCAAAAGGAACATCAAGAAAGTCTGAGAAGGAAGGTCTAAACTTAGAAGCAGAGTATGTTGGGATTGGTTTAATAGATCCTGCTTTGCTCAGTTTTCATTATTGCAAAGAGGATATGCGTGGGGAGAGAGTTGTAAAATGTTTGTTAATGAAAAACAAATAGTGTCTTAATTTAAGAAACATGGGTGTGTTGCTGCGTTGATGGTTTTTCTAACAGCTCATATTTAGCCATATCTGTCCTGTGGAATATGATAGTCCTTTGACTCTACATTGTGGCTGGTCAGTCAGGCTGGCTTGTTTCTTAAAATCCAAATTGGGACGATGATGAAATTGCTGAAGTATAAAGCACAGGAGTCAGTGCGATCCCATCTATCTTGATCATGAAAGAGGAAGGGTATCAGGACCGTCTACTAATCTGTTGTTATTATTTTCCTGCAAGATCTCCAGTGGCCTGAGTCCTTTTCTCCATTCATAGTACTACTCATTTCCAAGTTTTGCAGCTTGGCGTTACAACAATGTTTTGTTACCTTGGCAACAAAAATCACATTTTGCTTGCAAGTCTTTTTTGGAAAAATTCCTACTGCGAGTGATATCATAAATTAAAACATTTGTAAAGTTCACATAGTTTTACTATTTGTTTCTGTGTCCCCCAACCCCCAGTGATGGAATTTGGCAAAGAAGGGATGTTTTGAATGTAAACTCAGGGACTGCAAAGTAGGACATTATACCCAAGCGATTCTAGTGGCCCTTTGAAGATCAATAAAATAAGATTGTAAAAAATTTACTGGATTCGAAGTAGATTCAACAAATGACAGGTGCTTTTATTTCTTTATGGAAGGCCCAGCAGGAAAAGATAAACACAAAGTGGATGTTTTCCAAAGCAAAATAAATAAATAAATAAGAAATGTGGAACTAGCTGAAGCACGTTCTTCCTTGACCATGGGAGAGCAAGAAGTGACATGGCACAGGTATATCAAAATACACAGGAAAGAGAAGCAGAGGGAGATGGTTTTCTCTCTTGTCTTAATACTAGAACCTGGGTCCTCCTAAAAAATAGAATGAAGAAAGATAAAAGGATGGATGGATGGATGGATGGATGGATGGATAGATAGATAGATAGATAGATAGATGATAGATAGATAGATAGATAGATAGATAGATAGATAGATAGATAGATAGATAGATAGATGATAGATAGATGATAGATAGATAGATAGATGATAGATAGATAGATAGATAGATAGATGATAGATAGATAGATAGATAGATAGATAGATAGATAGATAGATAGATTTAAATAGATCACTCACTTTGAGTTCTTTTCCTGAAATTACTTTGGAACTATGCAATGAACTCTTTAACCTTGCTACAACTATCTAGAGAAAACTAAATTTGCCAAAAGTCCAGTGAGTTCCCTTGGTTGGCAAACATTCAATCCTCACATTTCCTGAATCTTAATTTGGGATTCTTGTCAGCTACCTTTTGCTGAGTCTCAGCCGAGCTTTAACCCTGGCGTGGTAACTCTGCTTTCTATTTTCTTGCTCCTTCGATGAACAGAAGTCCAACCAGGCCCTGCCCTAATAACTGGCCTCAACCCACAGAGACCTGGCTCCAAGCCCCCCCCCTTTCTCTCTTCCCATCAAATGTGTAATCGGTTTCTGCCGATGAGATGTTCCCTCCCCAACTTTGCACAGTCCTTGGCAGGCATTCCCCTTTCTTGCACTCCGATGAAGTTAATTTAATCAAGAATTTCTCTCAAGAGGCCGATTAGCAAGACAGCACGAAGGCCTAGCCTGTCATTTGCTTTTATTGGTTCAGGAGGCATTCGCATATAAATATATACAAAGTGAATCCCCTTTTCTTGACCTTGGAATATGATGTCATCCTTCAGTCCTTTGGCTTCATTGTGTCACAGATGTTTCCCACCCAACTCCTGGATTTGGACACTTACCTATCAGTTATTTCAGGGCAGCTCTTTTGGGGGAGGGGAGAGAAAGAAATTGGGTTGCGGTCATTTAACTTAAATTTGGGAATTTTGTGGATTCAGCACATGAATCTTACTAACAGCGAGAGCTGTTTTTCGTTGAAGAACATTTCTGGTATCAAACATTTAGGGTCCCCAATCTAACTGGCAGTTTGTATTTTCCTGTTTCTTTTATTATAGCTTCTTCATTCAAATGCTCTGCATTCATTATCTGGGTGAGAGGATGCCGAATTTTAGCAGCAACTGATTGGGTAACAGCCATTCTGCACTCAGAGCCAGTTTGAAAATAATATTTCTCCCTCCTAGGATTTGTCCAGCCCTAATTGCTTAAACACACCAATACCCCAAATAGCAATAAATAAAGCCTATTTCACGGTATCCTTGGGAGAATCTGTCCATTTCAAGAGAAGATGTTTTTGCTTTTTAAAAGACTTTCCGGAATGGAAAATATTTAATGTTAAGAGTAAGCCATATAGAAGGGGGATTCCGGAAAAATAACCCCAAGCAATAAATGTTGAGGAAGCAAGAATGTGACCTGAGAATTGGAAGCTGTATGCCTTTGGAGAAAAAAAAAAATGGGTGGACCCAAGAAAGGGAAGAAAATTTACTTTCTTTTAATAGTGTTTTCCCCTGGAATGATAATGAAGTGGGAGATAGAAGTTGCAGATGGAAGTTGTTAAAACAGGATGAGTCCTGGCGGCCAAGTGAGAGTCTCTCTGGGTTGCTATTCCCAGTATCACTAACGTCCCTTTTTGTGCGCGGCTGCAAAGTTCACAAAACAGGTGTGTCGTCTTCTCACAACGAGAGCAGAGTGTACAAAGATGCATGTGCTCCACAGCTGAATGAAGCGCCTCTGCTGTAGTTTCTTAACCTTACACTTACTTTACCTTTTGCAAGACAAGGAAAGACGGTGGGATTCGCCTCCCAGACTGGCTGGGATAAACCCTATAATAGAATGGAGATGGAAGGGACCTTGGAGGTCTTCTAGTTCAGCCCCCTGCTCAAGCAGGAGAACCTATGTGTTTGTTTGTTTGTTTACATGTATACGCCACCCATCTCACTCTCTCTAGCATCTCTGGGCGGCTTACAATAGCATAAAAAAATTACAAGCCCTAAAATTAACAACAGTTAAGTTATTTAGGTGAGCACTGCCAGCAATGGCTCCAGTGTGCAGGCTCAAAGCTTGCCTGCTTCTGTCCCAAATGGAAGAAAGCTGGGGAAAGGGATGCAAATTGCATTTTTGTGTGTAAATGGACTGGGGGGGGAAAGAAGGGGGAGGAATGGGTCATGGATATCTTCACTCATTTGTCTCCCCCCCCATATGCAAAATGGCAATAACAGTCAGCTGCTACATCTTGGCAGGTTTAGCTACCGTTCTCCCCATTTTTGATGCAATGTTGCTCGGAAAAATTGATAGGGAATTCAGTAGCTGCCGTTCCACATTTGCAAAGCCTCAGGTCACTCTGCAAATGTGGCGGCTCGGAGATGACCTGCCAATAGAAGTTTAAAAATTCAGACCTATGGTAAGGTTTTATGGATGGTAGAAAATACATTTAGATAGTCTAAATCAGGGGGTCTCCAAACTGGGCCACTTTAAGGCTTGTGGACTTCAACTCCCAGAATTCCTCAGCTGGCTGAGGAATTCTGGGAGTTGAAGTCCACAAGCCTTGAAGTGGCCCAGTTTGGAGACCCCTGGTCTTTGTAATGAAGAGCAAAAGAAAGAGCAATTGTGATAAGTTTCTTTGCTGAATCCAGAGATTATTTGTGTTGCCTGGCTGGTTAGTGATGCTTTTGGATCCTATTTGTTGGTTGATAAAAAGGTGATGTTGAGCCAGCTGGAGAGAAAGCAAATATACTGAGTTGTGGTCTGGACTGGACTGGCCCGTGCTTTGACTAAGAACATTTGAAAACAACGCAGGATAGTACTATATTGGCTTTTTCCCCAGATTCTTTTTAAAGAACAAGTTTGGGGGGGGGGAAAGAACTCTCTTTTTAACCAATGTGTTTATCTAGTTCAATAACTCTGCAGGCAAGATGGTAGTTTGGAATGGAAGCTATTAAATAAATTAGATTTGTTTTACGAATGGAGGCGAATAAGCATGTCCCAGGATAATGCTGCAGGATCCAATCTGTTGTGTGTTGCTTTTTAGATTGGGGTGTCGATGGCTGGCTATTAAGTTAATGACTGAATCTACCTCTAGAAAGCTACAAACAGGCACCGTATAAATGCCACACACAAAACAGCCCAGAGCACACAGAGAAGTTCCTTGAGGATGGGCTCCAGCATGAATCTGAAACCTCTGGTCCCGGTGACCGACCCAGATTGGGTTAAATTTATTTTAATTATGATCCCTGCTCCTCTAACCTCATTTCGATCCTACGGTTCAGCCAGAAGGCTTCCCTACTCCATCCATTTTGCTCTCCGATGGGTTTGCTTTTCATGCTCCCTAATTCTTGAACCATTAAAAAAAAAGTAAACATCTTCATCCAGCAAGCAAATTCGTTTTATGGAGGGAAGGGGCTGGGTGACATCTATAAGCCATTCTCAGCATTTTTCTTGTTATGTCTTCTGTGTGCTTACAAACAGCTCTGGAATGTTGTATTTCAACAAAATATTTAAACAGTCCCTGCAGATCTCCAAAGACTGTGCTCCAGACCATAGGGACCTCTGCCACACACTCAGTTCTTTAGGCGCCTGGCCATTCAAAGGGGAAAAATAGATCCTCCATGGGAGTAGTACAATTGATGGTTATGTGCAGTCAAGTCGGTGAGCACCTAGATAAATGTTCTCCAGGCGGTTCATCCCGATCCTTCAGTGGTGCACTCAGTTCAGGCTGGGCTTAAAGTTGCCAAAGTTGGACATCCCTGGTTTATAGAATATATATATACCTTTCCTCTCCATAGGCAAGAGAGTGTGCAACTAAGGGTCACAATTACACTGCTTCTTTTGCTGGCCTATACACAAAAGAGAGTCTGTGTCAACGCTGCTAACATCGGATGTTCTTGTTTTGACAACAGATGGAAATGCAGCCATTTTTCACTATTGCTTTTAGAGTTAGTTGATGCTGGGAGGGGGGATGTGGATGAGAGTCCAGCTAGTCATAACAATAATAACTCAGCAGTGGAAACCCAAGGTCATTGGGCCCAGAGTTGATAGAGTTTTGCTGGGCTGGATAGAAAGCCCGGGCTTCAAGCTAATTGGGGAATGTGATTTATGACTGTTATTGGAGGAGGGAATTGTGCTTTCTTAGTTTGTATCCAGGGGAGGGGACTTTAGTTTCTGGTTTGGACTATGTAATGTCGATACTTTGTTTCTCGAATAAAAGATTCTTTAAGGTAAACAACGCCTTGAAGTTCTTTTGAAGAGTTTCATCTGTCGGAACCATGACAGTCTGTTCATGTACTTTTTTATTTAAAAAAAACCATAAAAGGAAATTGGATTTCCATTTTCTAGTTTAATAATCTTCCTGGCCTATTGGAATTTAAATAAAAGTTGGCTGATACAATCAACACCTACTCACAGAGATACAGTCAATGGAAAAAGTGTGAAGCTGGGTTATTTTCTGCAGTGGTGGCCATTAGCCATTGTTTACGCAGAAGTCTAAGAATATTCGCTTAGTTCAGAGCTTGGACCAAGTTTTAAAATACTTGGGAAAGGGGTAAATTTAGGTGACAGATTTTTGTTAAAAACTTGTGCAATTGTAAGTGACAGAAGAGAAGGAAAAATTATATTTTATATATATTTCCTGCTGATTTACACAAATTTTACTAACCTGATTGCTAGTCTGGCTTTTAAAAATCTAAGGCGGTGTTTCTCAACCTTAGAACTTTAAGGTGAGAGGGCTTCAACTCCCAGAATTCCCCAGCCAGCAGTCTACCTGGTTAAAAAACCTAATGTGGGCAGGTATAATATACCAGCTTTAAGAACAAAACAGCATAAAACATTAACAAAAGTAAAGGGAATAGGTGGTGCCCACTGAGGTGGGAAGAATGCATCTTTTTTCCTTCCAAGGTGAACGTTATGACAAATAAACATATTGTGATTTCTTTGATACTTTCTGGACAATCTTGTTTAATTCAGTAGTTTTACTGACGATTGGGTAAAGAGAAATTTCGTGCACGGATCTGTGTGGCACGACTTTGCAAGGATACCCACTGATGATGCGTTTTCTCTCTCTCTCTGTCTCTCTCTCTGTCTCTTTCTCTGTCTCTTTCTCTGTCTCTCTCTCTCCCCCTCTCTCAATCTCTCTCCTTCGTACAGGTGCTTCAAGGTGCCCAGCTGATTGCAGTTGCTTCTTCTGATCCTGCAGCCGCCGGTGTCGATGGATCCCCGCTTCAGGGTAGCGATATCCAGGTCCAGTACGTCCAGCTGGCCCCAGTGACAGATCACTCCGCTGCTAATCCAGTGCGTAGACCATTCCTGTTCATGAAAGGGGAATGTGCAGAGGGATCTCACAGCTTCCATGACACAAGACCTAGCACTCTCTTTTGTTCTTCTAAATGCGTCAGCTCCTTTTGTTAAAACCTTTACAGCCCTCCTTAAGCGGTTTACAGAGTCAGCACATTGCCCCCAATAATCTGGGTCTCACTTTTACCGACCTCAGAAGGATACAAGGCTGAGTCAGCCTCGAGCCCGTCAGGATCGAACTCCTGGCAGTGGGCAGAGTTAGCCTGCAATATTGCACTCTGCGCCATCACAGCCCAATGCAACTATACCTGCTCTCAAATGTTTCCATGAAGCTAGCACTCCCCAACGTGGTGCTCTCCATAATTCCCAGGCTTGGAATTTTGGAATCTGTAGTTGAAGCTGACTCAACAGAGCTGAGAAAGGCTGTTGGAAGTCAGACTGAAATACCAAACTGTAGATGGCGCTCCCCAAAAAAATCGAATTGTGCAATATTCAGGCAGGGCATGTGAAGGAAGCTCACAATTACGTAGCGTTCTTATTTTGTTTCCTCCTCGTCTTCCTTTCTTCACAACCATCATCAATCCATCCGGGGTTTTCTAACCCTGGCATGTGTGTTCTCACAGCATTGTCAGCATTAAGACCTCCTGGCAGAACTGAGAAATTAGTCCCAACCTTTATACCTTCTGTTTTCCAAGCTCTCCTGCCTGCAACATTAACAAGGTGCAACTTCCTAGGTGGCCTTGCTCTACCTTAGGGGTTGGGGGACCTGTTAGGAGCAGGAGCTCGGTGGGCCCCAAGTGTCCTGGCACTGGCGGTCCTTCCCTCCCTCTTGTCCGCACACGGAGACACACACACACTTCCCCCCCCTTCCCTCTCCCCTATAAATATGCATTTCCCCCTTTAACCCTCCCTCCCTCCCTTTTCTCCCTCCCATGATCTGTGGCTCCGTATGAAATGATCGGGTGAATCTATCATGTTTTTAATCTCCCTTCTCCTCCCCCCGAGTTCCCCTCACGTTGAACGGCCGGCTAGGAACTCTGCAAGGACAGGAGACTGAGAAGCCTGAATGCTGCCATCTTGTTTGTCCTTGGACTTAGTGCGTCTGCCCTCCTGGTTAAAGCCCTCTGGGTCTCCCCACACGTTTCCTCCCGGGAGGCAAATTGCCCACCATCTCATCTTTCCTCTTCTCCCTTACGTTGAACCGGAGCTGCTGTTTCAAGCCCGGCGATAAATCTTTACATCTGTTGGCAGCCAGGATGGAATTGCTCTCTTTCGGACACTTTGCACCCTGTTAGCTTTTAATATTGTGGTTAACCACAGAGATTTATACCATGCTGCAGATAAAGCTAAAGGAATGCTGGCCCTTAAAGATGGATGAGAGCATGTCAAACTGCTGATTAGGCTAGAGAGAAGCGGGCTGGAGCTGACCGGGCGGATTGCTGAGCAGGCAAGGCAAGAGGCGTGACAAGGAACCCAGAACTATGAAAAGGACGGCTGTCTAAGGAAGGGCACGGGAGAAAAATCGCGGCATCTTTTGTTTTTTCCTGTGCTTCATGTCCAGGTGGCAAACAGCTGGAAGCATCGAATTATCCCTGGCCAGACCAGGTCCAGTCGCTGTAAGGGCTAGGGCTAGGCCTGTGAGTTATACGAAACTCTGTGGGCAGCTCACAGCTCCGTACTAGTCAGAAAAGGCTGCACAGCTCAGACGCTTGCATGCTTTCATTCCGCTGGATGATGAAGGGAGTCCTCAACTTAAACCATTTGTTTAGTGACTGTTCAAAGATACGACAGCACTGAAATAAGCGACTTAGCAAGTGGTCCTCATGCTTACGACAGTCGTGTGATCAAAATGTAGGTGCTTGGCAACCAGCCTATATTCACGACGGTTGCAGCGTCTCGGGGCTCTGCCATCTGTGACCTTCCCCGCTGGCTTATGTCAATCGGGGGAGCCAGATTCACTTAATGACTCCGTGATTCACTTAACAACTGCAATGATTCACTTAACCATGTGACAAATAGTCGTAAAATTGGACCCAACCCACTTAAAAACCGCCTTGCTTAGCAGCAGAAATGTCTCAGTTGTGATCGTAAGTACGGAGTAAAGTCAGTACTCGTCACGCCTCAATACCGATTGGGTGGAGTCAGCTCTAAGGACATCCCACAGTGGTCCCAGTGATGGTGGTGTGATCCTCCAGGCCTCGAGTGTTCGGCACATTGATGCCCAGCCTACTGAGCAGCAGAGGCTGGACCCAGATTAGGTCCTTGGATGGCTAGCAAGTACCCCGCTTGGGAGGCAGTGCCAGTGCAGAGTGCCTCGGGCACAAAGGGTGCCAGGCTGCACCTCAGCTGAAGTTTATTTTCGTGCACTGATTGCATTCTTCCCCTCCAGACCCTCTAATGCTCCCTGACATGTTAAATTACAGTAATAACACTGGCGTGCCACCCAAGATTTGTTTTTCCTTCCTTCTGCTGAAATTGGTGCGAGCGGAAATGTTTTCCTCTTAAAGCCGGCCCTTCGGAAAACCTTCCACATCTGGTTAGACGTGGGATGATTAACCCAGCCCTTGAGAAGGAGCTATTTATTTTAGCGATTCCTTCCCCCCCTCCCCCCAGGTGTTGGGTTATATTTTAGCTGCACACAAACGGCATTTGTAAATGTTCTGATTAGTCAGTTGTGTATTGGGGGGAGAAAAAAGAGCAATGGAGACGACCTGCAAATCTGTAATAACACGTTATTAGGGGCAGGAGAGTCAAGAGTATTAGACAGTAATTCATTTCAAAGCGTTTGCAGAAAGACTCGCCTTCTGAATTCGCAGCCAGCTCTTCTTTATAAATCACACCAATTCCTCAGGCAATAAAACCGGAGGAAGTAAGGCTATTAGAGCAGCCTTTATCCTTTGTTCTCTTCAGCCCCTTTCCAGGTACAAAGAAGGGAGAGGTTGGGGAAGCCACTTGAGCCGGGGACATAACACCAAAGTGCCAGCATGAATTCTTCAGACCGGAAGCCTTTGTGGCTTTGCTGGGCAGGGGGAGGACATGGGGCTTCCAAGGCACTGAAGCCCAGGAGGGAGCCTCTTAGGGCAGGGGTCCCCAACCCCTCCGTCCGTGGACCGGTACCGGGCCGTGGCATGCCAGCAACCGGCCCACACAAACAAGCAAAGCCCCATCCATGAAATGCAGGCAGCACACAAAACCACACCCTCTGGTCTGTGGAAAAACCTCTCTCCACGGAACTGGTCCCTGGCGCCCAAAAGGTTGGGGACCTCTGTCTTAGGGAACGGAGTGCCTGGGAGGGAAAAGTTGTCATGGGACAGTTTCTTTGCGGGATGAGGGCCTCTCCTGAACCTCATAACAGCCACAGTTGCGGTTTCATCTTGAATTTCCGAGCCTGAAAAATGATGTCTTATTTACAGGTAGTCCTCAAATTAATGACCACGATTGAACCCAAAATTTCCGTAGCTCAAGGAGATGTTTGTAAAGTGAATTTTGCCCCGTTTTATGACCTCTTAGGCTGCCGTGGTTAATGGAATCGTGGTGGTTGTTAAATTAGTAACACAGTTGTTAAGGGAATCTGGCTTTCCCCATCGAATTTGCTGGTCAGAAGTTCGCACAAGGGGATCACATGATCCTGGGACGCCACAACCGTCATAAGTGTGAGTCAGATGCCAGGCGGCTGAATTTTGATCAGGTGACCACAGAGATGCTGCAGTGGCTGTAAGGAAAACGGTCATAAGTCCCTTGTTTTGGTGCCGCTGTAACTTTGAACAGTCACTCAATGAAGTGTTGCAAGTTGAGGACTACTTGTGATTAACTTCACCAAGACACCTTCCTGGCATTTGTCCCCCAGACTGGAAGTGTAGGCCATTTCACCTCTTTGCCTAGAGAACCGTACACAAGCAGGAGATGAAGTAATCTTATTATTCCCCTTCCACGTGGTCAGAATGTGCCCATTTATTAGCCTTCTTCTACACAGAGCAGCCAGTAAGGAAAAGCAGAAGCAAACTGGTGCCACCTACAACTTCGCCAACTTGCCTTAGATGATACAACAAGCAGGCGATTCTATTTCAAAGTGATGTTAATAAAATGTGATGTCGCCCCTTTCTTTCTTTGCCCTCCGAGTAGAAGGCAACGCTTGACTGCTTGGCGGGATGTAGGGAGGGTGGCTGCTAATCTCAGCTGTGGGACCGCTAACTAGGAATTAGTGGGCTCCTCTAGGAAAGTGTACGAGAGAAGAAGGCATCCGCTTGTTTAGGATCCAGTGCTTGTCCTGTCCATCACATCTTCACTCTCCGAGCTGTTCCGCAAGCGTGGCTGGCTGAGGAATTCTGGGAATTGAAGTCCCGAAGTCTTAAAGTTGCCAAGTTTGGAGACCTCTGATCTAAAGCAAAGTTCCTGAGGAACAGAGCAGGTCCAAACACAGTGTCACAAAGAGTAGCCAATCACTCCTACCAATTGCTCTCTTCATTCTCTCTCTTGGCAGTAACTCAGAGGGAGATGTGTTCTTCAGCAGAGACACAACACAGATCATAAATAAAGGAAGCTGCTTCAGACTTCTATCATTAGTACATTTTTTGGTGTCTGGCTAGCCGCAGTTGGGTGGTAGAGAGCTGGACCATGGAGATTTTGGTTCGGACCCAGCATGGAAATACTTTCTTTAATGGCAATTGAACCTTATTTAGGGTGCTGTTGCTTATTCAGGGTGTCAGCCAAAAGCCATCACCCCTGAAGGGGCAGCCAAGCCATCTGATGGTAAACTCTAGTGTGTTTGTTTGTTTGTCTCTCTCAGAACACGGACTCCCTTCACTCAGCCATCCAGCCAGACATGCAAATAGACCACGGAGCCATTCAGATTCAGTAGGACAAGGGGACACGTCCGCCACTAGGTCAGCTCATGGACGACAGCTAAGGATTCCGGTCGCAGAGCAAGTTCGTTGCTTCTGCTCAGCCGCAGGATGTTTCCTGGACACCTCCTGTACATATGAGCGTGATCTGTCTCCTCTGACCTGGTTTGTATGGAGCCACACGCTGATTGCTTGGACCAAAACGTGGCGCCGTGGAACTGCCATCCTTCCACTTCGTTGCAAAGCTCCTAGGATACGTGGCTTAACCGAGGAAAAAAACAAACCAGCCCTGCAGGAGGCGAGATCTAGCTAACTTTCATTAACCCAACTATTTCGAGTGATGTAATGAACCACCACTTCTCTGTGACTCATCTCTGCCACTATCCCTAGACATCTTCTGGGAGATGGGGTTTTCTTCAAATGCCTACCTTGTTACTCAGAAAGAATCAAGAGTGCAAATATATTTTGCTGTTGAAAGGAGTTTTTTTTTAATTTGCTATGTTTATAATAACAGAGAGAGATGGTATTGGGGGGAAAAAGAAAGTGGGATGGAGGCAGGCCCACGATCATAAATGTTAGCTTCTTTTGCTGCTGGTTTTCTTGTTTCAGTGTAATCATAAAAAAAAGGAGAGAAAAAAGCATACAAACAGAAACTTTGCCTCTTTTGGGGGGTGGGTATTCTTGCAACTACTTTTTTTAAAAGGGGAAAAACTACTATCCTCCACTGTAATTATGCATTTCTAACAAAATAAATGTGTATTTATGAAGATCATTTTGAAAATTCCTCCTTGAGGTGTTGTTACCCACGGTGCCAGCTGCAGCTTATGTTGATTGGTTCAGATGACCTCCTTGTCTGTGTTTCCTTAAGTACCACCCCGAAGGGCTCTTTTAGACAAAATTCCTGACTTTGTCCACCCTACCTATGTACCTGCTTTATCTTTAGGTATGGCAGCTTCAGCCTGGTCTCACAGAGGTATAACCTACATGACTTATTTTTCTGCCTCACATTAGATCGTTTCTGCGCTCCTTCAAGGAGGATTTGAGTCTCTTTCCGTCTCTTTGCGCGTGTTCCTCTCTAAAGAACCAGTGATGTGGGGGAGAATAGACTGAGGAGAGAAACAGTTCTAAGGGTTATCCTGGTTTATTTGTCCTTCCAGATTTATAGGGTCGTGAAAAGGGAGTTTTTAGATAGGGTAACCCTAATTTAGGGCATTGCGCTTCCAACACCCTTTTTTCCAGAAGGCAAGAAAATGGCAAGAGATACCCTAATGCAAAGTCAGAAAATACAGAAAAACGTGGATCCCCAACTTGGGCTCCAAATCAATTCTTGTTTCTGTAGTTCCCAAGGCAATTTGTTAAATAGGAGCTTTGGCTTTGTTTTTTTTCTCTAAACAAGAAGTAGGCATGCATGCAAAGGCATCTTGGGAAATGACGCTTTGGAAGGTGAGAGCGTCCGTAATGGACAGGAATGAGCCAGTAGGCTCGGTTGGGGCAACCCAACTCTTTAGCAAGGCTATTTTAGTAGTATGGTTAATTGGCAGCAACTCTCACACAGGAAGCAATGGTGTAAAGGTGGCAGCTTGCAAAGAAAACATCCCTGCTTGGCGAAGCCCCATTGGGCACCGGAAGGCCAGAGTTTAGCCCCCTTGTAGAGACATCTCAGGAATTTTTAGTGTTGTCTTCTGCAGTTTGGCTAGAAGATGGTTTTTCTTCTTTTTGTGCAAACGCTTAAGTTTTTAACTGCAGATAAATGCAGGAAATTGCAATCAAGCAGAAAATTTATTTGATCGAAGGAAAATAAGTCCTGGGCTTGGCAGGAGATTCATTTTTTCCCCCTACCGTGCTCAGTCATAAATTATCACTCTGTTTTCAATGGAGAAACCAGACTGAGCAAGTCTGAAAGATTGATAGAAACTCTAATCTAGGAGGAGAAGATAAAGAGCCTCGATCTGCCAGGTTTCCCGTTTCCTCTTTGATCTTGGACGTTGCCGTTTTTCCCCAGCGACTCAAAATCCTCCTCTTTAAAATGGAAGCAAGACGTTGTTTTCACTGTACTGCTCAACGTACAACCACAACTGAGCCCCCAAACTCCTGTTGCTAAGCAAGAGATTTGTTAAGTGAGTTCTGCCCCATTTTACAACCTTTCTTACCAAAGTTGTTAAGTGAATCACCAGTTATTAAATTAGTCACACGGTTGTTAAATGAATCCGCCTTCCTCATTGACTTTGCTCGTCAGAAGGTCGCAAAAGGGGATCACGTGACCCCCGGGACACTGCGACCGTCGTAAATGTGAGTCAGTTGCCGACGGTCTGAACTGTGATCGTGTCACCAGGAGCCTGCTGCGACGGTCGTAAGTGTGGAAAATGTCATAAGTCACTTTTTTTCAGCGATGTTGCCACTTTGAACGGTCACTAAATGAATTGTTGACTACCTGATGTGATTGTGGGAAAACCAGGGTTGCACCAAGAACACCAGGCTCAACTTATATCAAGGCACAATGCAGGTTCCCTAAGACATCACCTGGAGAAAACTTTTTAAAAGCTATCCCAGAATCTTGAAAACGGTTAAAAATGGGATGACCATCTTTAAATTCCCTGCAAGATTCAGAAAGTTACAGCAGAATATGGTCATCTGGCATTTCTTCTCTCTTTCCACAGCACTTTCCCCTTAATTCTGTGATTAATCATTCCATTTTTTGGAAAGGGAAGGAAATAAATTTCTTTGTTTCGAAATTAAACCTTTCTCTCTTTCCTGAAACCGATCCAGAACAGACCAGGCTGAGATGGACTTTGGAGGGTTTGTGATCCAGCTGTGGGAAATCTGCTACTGTCCCACCCGTATTGTGTAAACCAAGCAACCAAGTTACTAGTAGGGCTGGCTGGGGAATTCTGGGAGTTGAAGTCCACAAGTCTTAAAGTTGCCAAGTTTGGAGACCCCTGAATTACAGAAACACATCTGTGAGGAAAGATATATATGTTTTCCCCACCTTGGTGGGGTTTGCAACCCTGTCGCTGGATTGGAGTTTACCCAACTCCCATTTTTTCTTCTCTGGGAACCCTTTCGGACCTGTTCCTACAACCGAATTTCTTGAGTTCCCTTATACCAGCTTGCAGTTTTACAAAGGCTGCAGCAAAACATGCTGCAAAATAAACAAGAATGCAGAAGTCACAATCCCCAAAGACAGGAGGTGGTTTTGTTCCTTTGATTCTTGCAAAAAATGGGGGGGGGGAGAATTGCTGTGACTTCAAGGCAGTTCTTGAGATGCTTGACTATGTTTACAGCATTGACTCAAAGCTGAATTTGTATAAAAAGCTAACCTTGGGTTTTGGTGACTTATGATGTAATTTGAGAACAAAGCTGATTTAGCCCCGTTAAGGTCCGATTTAATATATGAATGCAGAAGACGGATTAATTCAGTAACCCAATTAAACGTGTTGTGTTAATCCAACTGAGGAGAAACCAATAGTTTATCTTGGAGTGCGGAATTTGGAATTCGCAAAGCAGAAATGTCTTGGTCCTTTCTCACCAAGCGGTTCCTCCTCCTCCTCCGAAATCGACAGAGGCTGTTTCCTGTTTGTTTCCAGCCCAAAGAGGGTTAAACATGTGCAAAGAGGAAGGGAATCCCTATTCTGGAACTTGAGACCTTCCAGCTGAGAGCAGAGAGATGTGGGTGGACGTCACAACCCTCCTTGCCGCACTGGGCTCCCATGTCAAAGGAAGTCTGCCGAAGGAGCAGCGAGGGCTGCAGTACCGTTGAGGATAGAGATATGTGATGCCATCACTTCCGACTCCGGTGAGTAGGAAACGTGTCAGTCTCCAAAGTAGCTTTGCAAAAGAAAACGCGAGGCTCCCTTTCGCAGCTTGCGGGCCTCTCCAGCAACGGAGAAGCAGCTTTCCACGTGGAGACTGTGGCATGTGGCTCCAGAACAAAACTTTGGTACCCTCGCCCTCTGTGCAAACACTCTCACCATCCGGTACCCCCGTCCCTTGACACCTGCCGAGAATTTAAAGAGAAAGAAAGTGGAAATCAGAGGCCCCTAATCTGTGAGTATCCAGGCCATCTCTCCACACGGTTTTGGCTGTATTTGGGTTTGGGGGTTTGCAGCTGCAGCTGCAGCTCTGTGGTGTGAAGTCTCCCGCTTAAGATCCGGCATCTCCTCGGAAGGGGAGATGGCAGCAAGGCATTTCTTTCAGACTTGGGGCGGGGGAACGTGATGAAGATGTGCTGTCAAAAGACGTGCCAGAGAGGGAGGGAAATCTCGCTCTCATCATCCTATAGAAGGAAAGGGGCTGAAGCATCTCCCCTCAATGCACACACCTGCAGACACGCGCACCAAGGCTGAGTTGCCCAAATGTCTCTCGAGTGCATGGATGCTTTCGTTTCTGAACAGTACATTTCCAGGGGCCACTTTCGGAGCTATCTGTGGTTCAGTTTTGGCATCATGTAAAGCCAATTCATTCTGCAAGCTGTCCTGTTTTGTCTCATTTGATGGAGTTTAATCGCAGGGTGCTTCCCCCCACCCCCCAAAAAACCCATTCACTCCCTTCCACATTCAGCCAGAGCAAAGGATTGTTTGGACAGTCCTTAAAACTGCAAAGGGAGACCGGAAAGTGGGCAGGTAAAGCCCGCTGAAGCGTCAGGAACCAGGCAGACTAAGCAGGAAAGGGGGGGTGTGCTGTTTTAACCCCCTCCTTCGGATTGGAGGAAGTAACAGTCCTTCACAAAAAATGAATAGGCTTGTGCTAATGTGTCTAGGATGCTGCGGAGGTTTTTGACCATTTTGGTCATTTAAGGGTCAAGATCTTGCAGGATCTCGTATTGGGAATAAGAGAAGGGGCAGACGCCGTCTGTGCTGGTTCCCGAAATTCTCCTGCATTTGTGTTTTTTAAAGACGTTTGTTTTCCTGGTATGGAGCCAAGGTGTGTAATTAGATGCTGCTTTTGCTTGATAAGGCCAAAAAACCCCCCCCAAACCACGTTTTTATCGCTTTTCATCCCTCCCACAATATTTTTCCAGAGGGAAACACAGGTTTCCATGGGAGGATTCTCCCCGCCTGCCCCTCCCCCACCCTGCTTTTAAAGCCCCTCCCCCCAAAAAAATTTGAGTTGTCACTTGCGCCTCTCCTGATAGCTGATTGTACCAAGTTCTGCCCATTTCCCATCATTGCTCTCTTCCATATCTCTCTCTCTCTCTCTCTCTCTCTCTCTCTCTCTCTCTCTCTCTCTCTCTCTGTGGGGCCTGGTTTTGATTTCCCTCCTCCATGCTCCATGTTGCTTGCGTTAAGCGCCTGTTTTCCATTACGAAGCTTTGGTAGACAGACCAAAAGGACAGTCACATTTTCCGAGCCTAAATCCCTCTCTCCCACCCTTCCCTTGAGACCATCCACTTCGGCAAGATTTTTTTTGGGGGGGAGACGGGGAGCCAGCACTGAAGCAGGTAAATTGATGGTTGGCGTGGCTTCCTTCGGTGTGGTCTCTCTTGGGGGGCGGGTGGGCAGGAAAAGACTCAGGAGGGGCATCTGTTTCCGTCATGGGGATGTGAGATGTTTCCAAATGATTTTAGAAGCTCTTACTTTTATTTACAATGCGATGTTTGTGTTACTCTCCATCCAGATGGAAATGAAACGGAGCTCCGAAAAGCAACAAATGCCTTCCCAAAACTTAAAAGCTCTGCCATCTGCAGCGATGATACAAATTGACTGTTAATTCTTAAGTCAACAAGCCAGAATGCAAAAGCCAGTTTAACCCAGTTGATTTCTACAGTTGAGCTTCCACATTGCACAAGCTGCAGCTTGTGGGACACTCTGCAATAGTCAATCAAAACACCCAAGGCACAGAGGGTAGGGTTGAGGTCTCTCTGAGCCATTCCCCCTCGCCCGCCCCCACCCAGGACACATAGGAGCCCCTTAAATTTTGGGAGGAGCCTCCTCTGCTGTAAATGATGAAAGTCAATAACACAATGGCCTACCGTGTTGAAATGGGAAAAGAACAAAAATGATCATAAGCGTATACATCATCTCCTCACCGTCCTCAGGAAAAAGTAAGACATTTCTGCTTGGGGTGTTTTCTACTTATTTGAGGTCTTTCGTCTGATTCTTGGCATCCTAAAAAAATGTCCCATGTCATTTGTAGTCACCAAAACATTGCTTCTTAAATCCACTTGTTGTAAACCAATTTTTCTCAACCTTGGCCTCTTAAAGATGTGTGGACTTCAATGCTGGCTGGGGAATTCTGGGAGTTGAAGTCCACGCATCTTCAAGAGGCCAAGGTTGAGAAACAATGTTGTAACCTATGATTTGTGAACTTCAGTTGCTGGATTGATCCATCATCTAAGTCAAAATCAAAGCATGTCTCAGCCCAAAACTTCCTGCAGGAACTCTAGAGGAAAAATCCTTTCACAGCCAACTTTTCCATGCTTTTGTCCTTCATTTGCAAAGCGGCAACACCGACGTCTTTTGTGGCGCTTACTCTCGTGCGCGTGGTGCTAGACAGACTTTCTGCGATCGAGCGTTCACAGACAGGTCTGTAAGAAATGAGGCTTTCCCAATTATCCTGGTCCTCTTCCCAAATATTTATTTAGTTATGCATTTTTGGCACGCATTCTCTCTCCCTCCCTCCCTCCCCCCTGTACGTATGGAGAAGGCGCAATGAATCCGTTTCATGGGTTAGTCATGGTGGGAAGCTTCTCAGATCAAATGGCTTTTTATCGATGTCATGGGGTAGAGATCATATTAAAGAGCATATCTAATGATTATGTGCCATGCAAATGAGCTTCTGCATTGGGTATTAGCAGTTAATAAAATGCCACACACACCCTGATGTGGATAAGGATAGTTGAGGAAGAAGAGCGGTTTAGAAATATATATATTTCTAAAACCCTGGTCCGTGGACCGGTACCGGGCCGTGGCATGCCAGCAACCGGGCCGCACAAACAAGCAAACCCCATCCCTGGGATGCAGGAAGCACACAAAACTACACACCCTCTGGTCCGTGGAAAAACCTCTCTCCACGGAACCGGTCCCTGGAGTCCTCTGGATTAGAGAACAAACAAAAGTACCGTATATACTTGAGTATAAGCCGAATTTTTCAGCCCACTTTTTGGGCTGAAAAATTCCACTTCGGCTTATACTCCAGTCAACAAAAAAACTTACCGAGGACTTGTGCGCGGCCGAGGCTTTGGTGCTTCCGGGATCGCGCACACCTCTCCCAAGCCACCGCCGTCCGGAGACCTGCCGAAGTTTGGGGAGGTTTGGGGAGGTGCGCGCCTCCCCAAACCTCCCCAAACGTCGGCAGGTCTCCGGACCTCCGCGCCCTGCCTGCCTGCTTCTTTCCACAGCGGAAAGAAGCAGGCAGGCAGGGCGCGGAGGTCCGGAGACCTGCCGACGTTTGGGGAGGTTCTCCCCAAACGTCGGCAGGTCTCCGGACTTCCGCGCCCTGCCTGCCTGCTTCTTTCCGCTGCGGAAAGAAGCAGGCAGGCAGGGCGCGGAGGTCCGGAGAACTGCCGACGTTTGGGGAGGTTTGGGGAGGTGCGCGCCTCCCCAAACCTCCCCAAACGTCAGCAGGTCTCCGGACTTCCGCGCCCTGCCTGCCTGCTTCTTTCCGCTGCGGAAAGAAGCAGGCAGGCAGGGCGCGGAAGTCCGGAGACCTGCCGACGTTTGGGGAGGTTTGGGGAGGTGCCCAAACCTCCCCAAACGTCGGCAGGTCTCCGGACCTCCGCGCCCGCCTGCCTGCTTCTTTCCGCAGCGGAAAGAAGCAGGCAGGCAGGGCGCGGAGGTCTGGAGACCTGCCGACGTTTGGGGAGGTTTGGGGAGGTGCGCACCTCCCCAAACCTCCCCAAACTTCGGCAGGTCTCCGGACGGCGGCGGCTTGGGAGAGGTGCGCGCGATCCTGGAAGCACCGAAGCCTCGGCCGCGCGCAAGTCCTCGGTAAGCTCCGGGCGGTCACTTGCTTCGCGTCTCCTGAGGGAAGGGGGGACGACTGGAGCGGGCGTGTTTCCTCGCCTGCTGGGCGCCGCGATTTGCCCGGGGAACGCGCGGGCCCCGAATGGCAGCGTGGAGCGAGGAAGCGGACAGCCAGGGCTTCCCCGAGAGCCGCGGCCACACAGGGTATTCCTGTGTATTCAGGCTTGCAAAATGGCGGATCGAGCCTCTGCTGGCGGCAGAGGCTTGCAGAGTGCGGATCCAGCCTCCGCCGGCGGCGGAGGCTTGCAGAACGGCGGATCAGCTTATACTCGAGTCAATAACTTTTTCCAGTTTTTGGGGGTGAAATTGGGGGTCTCGGCTTATACTCGAGTCGGCTTATACTCAAGTATATACGGTATATGGTATCCTCAAGCGAGTAAAAGAATTGAAATGGAAACGGGCTGGTCCCATAGCAAGAAGGACTGCGGGCAGGTGGACCAAGGCAGTCACAGAATGGATCCCACTTGATCCAAAGCGTCCACGAAAGGGACCTAAAAAAAGATGGAGCGACGATATCAGCACGTATGGTGGGCCCACTTGGCAAAAGAAAGATCAGGTTGGAAAGATGCGGAAGAGGCCTTCCTCCTGCAGTGGATAGACAAGGGCTAAAATGATGATATAGGTCAATAAATGAGGACATGAGGCATGGGAGAAGCAGATCTTACTTCTCAATGCAGTCCTTGCCCTCCTTGGCAGCCCTGTGATGCGCCCTTCCCTAAAAGCGACATGTTTTTCCACCATAAAGGTATGAACGGGGAATAAAGTTTTTAAGATCGTTGATCTCAATGTCCCACAATCGAGGTTGCATCAAAAAGGGGTCCGAAGAGGCTTGTTGGCATTACACATAGTCCTCGAATTATGACCACAATCGAGCCCCAAATTTCAGTTGCTAAGCAAGATGGTCGTTAAGTGAATTTTGCCCCATGTTACGACCTTCCTTGCCACAGCTGTTAAGTGAGTCACTGCAGTTGTTAGGTTAGTCACACAGCTGTTAAGTGAATCCCCCATTGACTTTGCTTGTCAGAAGGTTGCAAAAGGGCATCACATGACCCTGGGATACTCCAAATGTCATAAATATGAGTCAGTTGCCAAGCATCTGAATTTTGATCACATGATCGTGGGGATGCTGCAACGGTCATAAATGTGAAAAACGGTCATAACTCGCCTTTTTTAGTGCCATTGTAACTTCAAACGGTCACTCAATGAACTGTATTTATTGAGTTTAGGTGGCCACCCAACTCATACCCAGGTGACCAATGAGCAGCCATATAAATTAGGACTTCTTCTTGTGTCCAGATCAAACTCTAGACTGCCAAAGTGAAGCCACCTTCTTGGCTTTGTCTCTGGCCAAAAATAACTCATGGTTAGTACATGTTTCTCATAGTAGCTGAGCTACCAGCAGATGGACTGGGTTTTGTGTTAGGACTCCACACACCATTATTGCCTGGGTGCAACTACAGAAAATAAGCGGAGAATGTCTTGAACTAGAACCGTTGGCTTTGATTTGCAAAAATTGGGATGAGGGAGAAGCCACGCGAAAGGCAACAATGACATCCACATATTACTGTCCTACAAAGTTGTGCACCGAGGATGGCCGGGTGTGTAACCACTTTTCCGCATTGCAACAGAGATGCTGAAGGCAGCCATGGTGAAGATCGTCTTGAGTAGGGCATCAAGCCTGCAGACTCTGGGGCGCCTTGAGGGATGGTGGCTGGGCTTAGTGCAATCCTTTGGTTCTCTAACGTATCTGAACTTGGATGCACAACCTTTCCAAGTCACAACTATGCCTCGCACATTTACTCACACAATTCTGGCTGCCTCCATAGATGCAAGCCACATTTCTGGCTTTTATACAAGACGTGCTGGCAACTGGGCCATGCAATAGAGTTGCACGGTAATTTTGTTGGTCCTAGGAATTCTGCTGAAGTTGTGTCTTTGTTTGTGTGACTGCCCGGATTCACTGGTCATGCTCTGTGGCTTTCTCTTTGGCACCCTCATTGCTTAATTGATTTCCTTCGATTGAAGCCCCGGGCTAGTCTCTGGACATTGCAGTGTAGAAAACTGTCTTCCAGGTTGTGTTCTCCATCCCAGCTAATCCAGCTGCAGTCACACTTGAGGTGTTTTTGATTAGATATCATTTTTATTGAGGCTCATCAAACTCTTGGAGTGAGCTGGGTTGTGTTTCCACATCCTCTTGGGCTGGCTCCGTTCTTTGGCTCAGAGCGAAAGGCTTATAAAAGGGTCAGTGTAAACATTGCTGAGGAGGACTTAATGATGTGGGCTTGTCAGGATATTTACCTTTTCCCTCTCTACAATGCCAAACACTTGATCAGCTTGGACACAAAATGTGGAGGAGACTGAAAGTGGCAAAACTCTCAGACTCCTTCTGCGTAGTTGGGTGTTGGAGGACCTGGTGCTCTTTGATATATTTTTTAAAAATTTCTTGCTTTCTAGAAATAAGTGGATACGTGCCGATGTCTGTGCTGCCCCCTTAAATATTGGCCATGAGTTGCAGAGATGGAAAAGGCTAAGGCATGTTCATTTATCCAAGATTTGTTGAACTAGCCGTAGTAGCCTGCTGTCTAATGTTCGAGTTATACATTACCCTACATAAAAATGGATGGTTCGATGAGTGACTTCAGTGACTTACTTGTTTTTCAGCAACGCAGTTTGGAAATGTTGCCTCTGTTTTTGTTACTGGTACTAATGTACCTACCATGGATTGTCTGGAGATCTACCTTATATTTTACAAAAGTACATGCCAGCCCGAGACCGCTTGATTAAGGGCCTATGTCCCACCCAGAATGACAAAAGTTGAGTTGGAGAACCTAAATCTAGAGGGGTTTCTGGCTTCATTCCAAGCCCAGGCTGGACATTCTGTGATTGAAGGCCACTTCCTTTAGCATTGTCAAGGTCTAAAAACATTGGCCTAACCGATGGAAGCCAAGCCCAGCTGAAAGCAAAGATAACTAGATTTCCATCATTGTTTTCAAGGATGGATCAGGATCCCTTGGCTGTTGTTTAGAATCCTTGCCGTGATGCTGACTGTTCCTGAATCATCTTAGCATTGGCTCTCAACTCAGCCCATCCTTGCATTAATGAGTGGCTCGATTTCCACCAGTTTCTGTCACAGCAGGTGACCACGTGTTTGGCACCCGACTCTTTCCTTGCCCTCACAAGTTCCCCTCTCGGCAGCTTCCCTGACCACAGGGATTACAGCTTCCAATTCTTATCTTCTTGTCTCCATTGAAATCTCTGTCTGGAAATAATGTCTGTTCTTCTTTGTCAGGGACCGTAACGCATCTCTCATCCTGGTGATCTCTCAGATTTCACTCCTTTATTTTGTGTTCTCTCTTTTGGTGGTGATAAACAGTAGCCACCATTAATTCAACTCTGAGCCTGATTGGCTTGTAAAATAGGTGAGACGCTCTGCCCAAGGACTGGCTTTGGTCCATGGCTTTAAGTTCAAGGCAGCCTTCTTAAAATGAAAAATCCCCAGGATAATGTTGCAAAGGAACATCATGCAAGCCCGCTCATCTCTCCTTTAAGATGAGAAAGTAGAGTTAAAGAGGGCTCAGCTGCAGGGTCCTACAAGCAGAAGACTCTTGGATGCGATTCCTTGCTTTACCCCATTGAGAAATACGGCAGGCCTGGGTGCCTCTGCTGGGCTCTGTTCCCCTTGTTTGTGAAGCTGCTTTAGACCTTGGCACAAGGACGGGGCGCAGGGTGGGGTCTTCAGAAGGAAAGGGGAAGGCTTGAACCCTTTCACAGCATTGAAAATACCGAGCAGATGAAATTGATTCTTCTCGCTTGGCTGCTGCTTCACTTTCTTGTGCAATTTTATTGGAATCTGCTGGTCCCCCCCCTCTCCAAACGCTGCAGCCCCCAGAGCAGCCGCGTCCAAATAATCACTCACATAACCGAACCAAGCCCATCTTCTCCTCTCTTGACATCCCCACTTGATGGAAGGCAGAAGAAGAAGTTGGAGATCTCCCTTCCCAAAGGACCTTGCAGTATTAATCCCCCAGCTCTCGCCATGATGTTATTGGCACCTAGTCAAGGCTTTCTGACACAAGAGAGGTGAACTCTGTTGTTGGGCAGGCAAAGAGGTCAAGGCTGAGACAGACACCGGAAAGCCCAGTGTGGACAGATGCGATGCTTCCTCTCTTCTTGATGACCGGCATTACCCAACTTCCACAAAGCAAAGACAGATAAAGATCAGTTCTGCTCATCCTGGTCTGTCCTCCTCCTTGTTCCTGTGTGGGAAAGAAAGACATTTTTATGGATGTATTATTGATTAGCCAGATGGCTTGTCTTGGAAACGTTTTCATTGCTGAAGTCAAATGTGGCGGTTTCTGATTAACAACCTCTTACGCTTTTTTTTAAAAAAAGCTTAGGTGAATTTCCGTTTCCATCATTTTGTTATTCTGCTCAGTTGGCGTGATTTAGGATGAAATATTTCTTTTGAAGTTGAACCTGGTACTAATGAGACTCTGTACTTTGGATTCCCTTCCCAGCGCAGTTCAAAAGTTGACACAAGGGCTACGTTCAGGTTTCCTGCAAGCAGGCAGTCAAAGGACCTTAAGCCTGGAAGCTGAAATATCTACTTCAAATGCATCTGTAGTCGGCTGGCTGGCTGGAACCCTGTTGATACAAGGCTAAATGGTTATCTTAAATATCTTAGTACAGATGTTATAAGTAGCTGGATCATAAAACGTCTGCAAGTAAATGATCATGCCCGGACAGCACTAAGGATCCCGTAGTCCTCCTCTTCCTTCTCAGTTCTGCAAACCTCTCCTCCTTCTAGCACTGGTGATGTTCCCTGTTGGGTCATGAAAGGTCTGCAAGCAAACAGCCAAGCTGTAGGAGCACCATGGACCCCACAATCATCCCCCTCCTCCTCCTCCTCCACTCCTGAACCCCACTTCCTTCTAGCACGGGTGATTTTCCTTGGTTGAGTCATGAAACATCTGCAAGAAAACCACCAAGCTCATTCTCTTCTATTGATTATCACAAAGACTCACGTACATAGGCATGAATTTCAGGTTTAATGGCACCAGTCTCCTGCACTACTGACAAAATGTTGTTAGGAATTTTTCCCTGTTGTAGAATGACATCCGGCTGTCTGAATCACAGTATCCAACCAAAGTCACGAATACCAGACAGTAATCTGTTGGGAGACAACAACATATTCTTTCCCCAAAATAAATCAGTCCTTCTTGGGCAGCACGTTTTGACCCTAGTAGCTTCATTCCCAATTATATATCCAAATATAAAATAAGTAGCAAAGGAAAATGGAAGTCATTGTGTCTTCCTCTCCAGAACCATGATAAAGGACCTAACGTTTATTAAAAATAGCTTCCCATTTTAATTCCTGCTTATCAGCTGAGGCTGGTAAAGATGGAGCCTATTCTTTGTTCTCCTACCTTTGGATACTTCCCACCTTTTGGAAGGTTGGATCTCTTCCATCGGAGGATGCTGAGGGCAGCCAGTGTGCCTCCTCCGCAGCCTTCCACCTCACTGACAATGCTGTTTCTGTTTCTCCATTGTACACACGAAGGTCTCTCTATTTTATTTTTATTTTTTTTAAAAAAAAATTGGAGCATGCTTGGAAATAAATCTCTCTGCTTCTCTTGATGGACTGCTGAAATTGGAATGCATGCCCTCTGAGGATGAACTTCAGCTGACAGTGACAGATGGACTTAATTTGTTATGTATTTCATTTGCAGCTTCTTAAGTGACCAAAGGATCATTTCCATTTCATCTTCAAGAGGCATGCTCCAAAACTTGCAGATAGGTCAAGGGCTCTCGGATAGATGGGAATCTGATTTTTCTCTACTGAATAAAGCTTGGGAATCTGTTACCCAACAGAATTAGTAACGATTCTGATTGGCTGTTACCGGAATAGACAACCAAATATTGATTAAACCTTAGGAGGACTTGTAGAAATCTTAGGAGCTGACAACAGCAGAAGTAGGTGGATGACGGGTTTGGGGCTCAGTCTGGCCAGTTTCCAACCTTTCTCCACTGTGCTTAGACATTTTGGAAGATCAGGTAGCATCCACACTGTTGTGTGAACCTAGAAAGTCCAGAAGAAACTGCTTCAGCCCGTCAGTGGCAGACCTGCAGAACATCTGCTAGTCCCATAAATGTTCTGGAATGTTGAGCCGTTGTTCTACTTTCCTTACAGAGGTCAGACGGGACTGCTGCGCCGTTCGTTCTCCATGTGTCCAAAATATTCATAACATCTCTTCTTAGAAATACCTCTTTGCTCTCCTCCCGAGAAACTCTGCAGGCTCCAAATCTGTGAAGGAAGTGCACACTACAGTTTTGTATCCAACTTTCTGGTCTCAACAATTCCTATTTAAAAAAAGGTCTGCAGCTGTAGAATCAACATTGCTCCTAGTCAACATGGTGGATTTTTTCGAAGAAGATGGTCATCAAGTTCAAAGCTGAGATAAAGAAGCTTCTGATAATTTCTTGCACAAGACCTTTTAGTCCCTGAAGCCAGGTGGTTCTTCGTCCTTGCAATGCTGGCTCCCGCTTCCCTCTGACTGCCCTTGACCGTCCCTCCCCCTCTGCCAGACCTTCCTTCCTATGCTTGCCCTCCATACCTGACTGAAGCCAGATTCACTTAACAACCGTGTTACTAAATGTCTGTGGAGATTCTCCATCCTCCATCCAGGTCATGGTTGTCCCAAAGGTGTTTTTTTCAGGAGGCAACTGGACTTTCTTGTTTTTCTTTGAAGACGTTTCTCTTCTCATCCAAGAAGCTTCTGAGCTGAAGTCAAGCTTCTAGGATGAGAAGCAAAACGGCTTCAAAGAAAAACAAGAAAGTCCAGTTGCCTCCTGAAAAAAACACCTTTGGGACAATTGTGTTACTAACTTCACAATTGCAGTGATCCGCTTAACAACTGTGCCCAGAAAAGTCTTAGAATGGAGCAAAATTCGCCAAACAACTGTCTCACTTAGCCACAGAAATTTTGGGCTCAACTGTGATCGTAAGTCGAGGACTGCCTGTATTCTGTGTTGCCCCTCCAAACTCAGCCCACTGAGGGAGCTTGGAGAGAGGCACGCCGAGGACCATATTTTGCAAACCCAAGAAAGAAGGAAGATCCCCTCCCCTAAAACGAGGTGAATATTAAAAACAGGTTTCGGCTTGCTTGTAAGATCATTTCCTGTGTTTGTTTTAACGAGGGATGGCTGATGGTCTGTGGCATAATAGTTTATAATAATTATTGCACTGTTTTGACAGTTTGAATGGCACACTCTCCCCTTGGAGTGTAGAAACGCGATAGAAAAACTTGAGGCCGTGCTTAGCGTGGAAAGCAAGGCTCTCCTTTCGGAGCGGTTCTTGCCAAGATCCCAGTGAACACCCAAATCTCAGGGAAGTCCCCTGAAATCTAGGAAGCAACCTGATTCTGCTGTGTAGAACATGGAGGTGTTGAGAGGAGAGTTAGAGGCAGATGGATTAATGAGCCTTTTCAGGATCTTGGGCTTTCTGAAATTGGAGGTCTATTGGATTGTCTTCCTCTGGACCATCTCAGAAATACTTTGGAGACCTCTGGGGGGCAAAGGCTGGGCTGTCAAGATGGACCCTCTGACCAAATTTTCTGCCTGCTGGAATTTCTTAGGCAGAGTGGAGGGGAGAGGTCAAGGAAAGGCAGGCTGCAGTGTGCAGGCCTTTTGGGGCACAGGCTTTGTGTCCATCAGTTAAATATTTATCAGCTTAATTCATATTTTATTGGGGCAACTGCAGCCGGGACAGGTCCCCTGGGGAGCAGGGGGAGTGATCCAAGATAAGAGCATGAGATGATTAATGAAACACATTCGCCCCGGTGAGTGAGATATCGCAGGGAATGTCAACTGTATTTATATTGGGTTTTAAATATTGTTCTTATTCCAACTAGTGTTTTGCTATCTTGTAGTCCTCAAGGACAGATGGAAAAGATGAGGAGAAGCGTGCCAAAATTGGAAATCTTTTCCAACTTAATTTTATCCTTTGATCGGAAAGATTCTTTGGGGTGGGGATGGATGGGGGGCGCGGAGGGTGTGTTTTTGCGTCTCTGTTTCTTGCGTTTTAGAAAACAGCAAGGCACGTTTAGTTTGTTGTCCTCAGTAAGATGGAAAGCTTTGGACAAGAAACTTTGAAAAATCCGGGAATCAGCATCGCTCATTGCAAAATCACTTTGTTGTAGGCTAATCCCTAAAAGTAGCTTTTTCCAAACCGGCGTCTTCCCACTCTGTGAGACTTTAATTCCCATGGTCCCCAGCTCAGCCTGGCTTGTAGGATTTGCTCTGAGAAGAAAGATGGTGCTTTCTTGGAGTTTTTCATAAGTCACTTTCTTTCCAAACAAACTCTTCATTTGGCCCTGCGGTTTGCATCAGCCGTGAAGCCGGGACTTTTCCTGCTGCTCCTGTGTCTCTGCATGAATGGGAGATACTGGGGGACGCTGGGATCAGTTTGGAAGGATAAGTCAGCCTTCTCCCATTTGGCAGGTTTCAAGAGGCCCAACATGATGATGTCATCAAAAGGGGGGGCAATTCTTAATAGTTGAGGAAGTCCAGGTGGGATGGGAGCAGGGGGTCTCTGCAGTCCCACAGCCCCCATCCCCAAACAGCTTCAAACAGCTGTTTCAAGTGGAAGCCCAGCCAGCTTCACTTCTTTGACCTCCCCCTTTGGACCCCCCTGAAGATACGAGTCCCAAAAATGTCAAGCTTTCAGCCAACCTCTTCCATTTTCATCTCCACGCATGAATGTTCTGCAGACAAACTTCTGGCTAATCAAGAAGATAGTTGTTTTTTAAAAGGAGTAAGTTAACAATAAGTCATTTGTGTTATTTTTCATGACATTTCTTGATTTAATAACCCTAAATTACGCATCGCTATGCTGTGTTCCCTGAAAGATGCCTCTTCTCAGAGCATCTCTGCCAGTTAAAAGCCATATTACTCTATGATTTGCACCTGACAGAAACTTGGCCACGGGACCACCTCGCCTCTTCCAGCGATGACATGAGAACAGCTGCCTTAGATGACACTGGCATTTGTTTTCCCACAGGCTTGCAGCACGAAGGATGGCGCTGCCTGATCACTTCTCCTTCCTGGTGGCTGACCTTTAATCCCTGGCCTCACCGTGCCTCCTTAGTGGGTCCCTCAGAGGCCCCCACTTTGGGCATCAACTCAGCCAACGGCCCTGGCACCATCTCATCTGCTCTGGGACCAGTCCTGGCCCGTGAGAATGTCTGCCAAGGGTTGACAAGTGTGAAGGAGACAGCAAGCTGGTAGCACCTCAGGTGCTATTCTCTGTTTATAGCAAAACTCTCCACACAGTGGAGTCAAAAAATAGTCAAGGCAATGGTCACAATGGTGTCATCAAAGCTCTGTCTTTTTTTTTAATGAACACATATATAGTGGTGCTTAAAACGTACGGGGCCCATTGGATCGCTCAGATTTCTTTATAAATATGACCCAACACATGATCTGCTCTCCACGCGCATCTTAAAACTAAAAGATGAGAGACAAATGAGTCCAACATTAGGTGAGCTTCAGCTAGGCCTCTTGCTATTTTCTGAAGTCAGGAAGATGGTAGGCGAGATTCCCAGGTGGGTGCAGCACGTACTCATCCACACATCAGTTGTGTAGCCCAAGAACAAATAAAAGAAGTGCACTTCCCCAGGTATTTGGGATGGGAGGCTGCATTTTGTAGGGAAATTAGGGTTCATCCCTGTGGATTGCCCAATGCTACTGTTGCCACAAAGCATCATATGTGGTCCACTGGTCCACTTTTTCTTCACTACCATCACCCAACCCTCCAGAATGCTGTGTTTGATCAGCTGGTGCTCAGGACAGAAACAGGACACAGTGGGTAATTTTGGATTTACCCACAAGGGTGATTTTTTTACATCGGCATGTGTGATTGATGTGATGCATGGATATAATCAAGATTGTGATAGAACAATTGTCTAGACTGTCCTGAGTTTGAGTGACACATCTCTCAGAAGGAATTCTCCAAGGTATTCTAGAAAAGATTGCTAAGGGGTTGTCTGTGAGTTAGGTCTAAAAAGAGGGAGAGGGGAAAAAAGGAGAGGGTAGATTTCAAATCATCTTTCAGAGGTTCTTCTACAATTTGCTAGGAGCCTCAGGAAGCACCTGATACAGAGTTTGTTCCTTGCCTAGCCACCCACCTCCAACCTGTCACTTCAACGTGATTCATGGGAACATCAGAATCCTAGGAATGGAAGGGAGCTTGGAGGTCTTCTAGTCTAATCTTATATAAACCATATCGTTGGCCAGTCTATTTTTGAACGTCCAGTGATGGAGCGCCCACAACTCTGGTAGGCAAACTATTCCATTGATTAATTATTCACATTGTCAAAAAAATTCACCTTACGTCTAGCTTAGATCTCTCTTTGACAAGCTTCCACCCATTACTTCTTGTCCTGCCCTCTGGGACAGCCCCTCAAATACTGGAAGACAGCTCTCATATCAGCCCAGTCCTTCTCTTCCTTATACTAGACATACCTAGTTCTCTCAACCGTTCGTCATACGGTTTAGCCTCCAGAGTCCTTAGCATCTTTGTTGCTCTCCTCGGCACACTTTCCAAGACCTCAACATGTTTTCCGTATTGTAGTGAGCAGAACTGACCCAAAGACTTTCGCAATCCTACTTCATACCACCCCTCTTCCAAGGGTCTGGTGAGCTGGGCTATCTTGCCTGTGGAAGTTCGTTCTTCTTCCAGAGTGGAAAGCTACAGCATGCCGGTTGACTGTCTCCTCAGAAGGAAAATTCTACTTTGGTCGAACTTTCTTCTTATCTGCTTGGCAGGAGAAGCCCAACCGTTGTTCTTACCAGCTTGCCAATCTCCGCTTCCTTTCTTAGATGAGAGCGCGTTGCCCCACGCCAAAGCACATATCAGCATCCCCCGGACATTTCCGCAGCTGAAACCGCCTCTGCGAGTTGCAGCACTGTAGCAAACATGTAGCTTCACAAGAATGTCCACTGATTTCCCGTTGGACAAATTAGCCGGACTTCTTGGCTGCAAATGTTTTTGGGATTTGCCAAAGGTTCAGTTTCGTAGACATGTCATGGCCTAGCTGTGCCATTACACTCTTGGCGTGAGACTTACACTAAAAATGATAGAGGACTTGTACATTCTGGAACCGTTTATCACTTGCAGGACAGATTCTCATAATGCGGACAAGCAGTTGGAACTGCAAAGAACTTAATTTCCTGATGTGAGCATATTTGAGGGGGGGAAAGCAAGCAGGAGAGAGTCTGATTCATCCATCCACCTAAGCAAAAACAGGCAAGGGGTGTTAATAAATAATAATCACATTAGACTTTACTAGAGCCATTGCATCACTGGTAATGTGTCAGAGGGCCATAAATAGACGGGAAGATATTCTTGCCTTCCAAAGTTAAATTAGACACAAATTGGGGCCCTTGGCTCAAAATCTGGTCTTGGGAAGAATCACTTACCAAATGCCGTATACATGAGCAGAAACGGGTAATTCTTCTTGCGTGTGCTCAAAGTAATTCAGGAAAATTCTCAATCTGCAAAGACACAGAGATGCAGAACGAACGGTTCTATGTCTCTGTGTTTTTCAGATCTACACTTTTCCTGAATTATTTTGAGCACATGCAACAAGAATCGTCCATTTTAGATAACAGTGTTTTTTTTTATAAGGATATTGCAGGTCATTATTTTCTCCTGCTTGACAGGTTCCCCTCCTCCCCCCACCCCGATTTGCGCATCAATTCATACTCAGTTTATACTTCTAAACAGACTTAATGTTTTTCATGGGGTCCTTAAAAAACACCACACATTTTCTGAATTGTATCTGTCAAACACACCAGGCTTTCCTTACAGCCTCTTGGGATTCCTCTTTCGTCGCTGGTTCCCTCCACTGCTTTGCCCTCTTCTTTTACTATTTTGGAGGTGCACAACTGTTTCCAGATGGGGGTGCACTGGGTCTTTGGCTGACATCTTGGCGGTTGTCCACTCACAAGCAGTGGATGGGGCCAAGGCTAAACTAAATTTCATTTCTATTTCTGCTTAATTAAAATGTAATGTAAGCCATATGATTATTTCCCAGTCATATGCTTGATAGTACTTTGGATTTAATGCCGAAAATAGCTTTGGAGCGCTCTGGCGGAGCCAAAGGTCAGACGTTTAAATATTTGGTCCCGTCATTAACAATCCACCTGAACCAGGGGGGTCTCCAAACTGGGCAACTTTAAGGCTTGTGGACTCCCAGAATTCCCCAGCCAGCCATGCTTGAAGTTGAAGTCCACAGATTGCCAAGATTGGACACCCTTGACCTAAAGTTTCATCCCAATTATTATTATTTTTTTCATCTTTAGAAAGAAGTCAGGCTACTTATTGGAATAACAAAAGCCAACAATCTAACAGAAATTCAAACTTTTCCAGCCCTGATGCTTACAGTGTTCTTAAGAAGGAGAAACGGACCAAAAAAAGGGACACCCCTCAGAATTCCTTGGATGTGGGGGTGTGTGCGCGTGCATGCGTGTGTGTATGTGGGTAGAACACAAACCAAATCAATCATGTTAAGTGAAGAGTTGTTCCAAACGGTTAGAAAAGTGAAAATTGGCAACCTGGAAATAAGAATTAATTTCCTATCTGGTGACAGCTCTCTGCTCAACCTTAATTTTTATGGCCCTTGATTTACGGCAAAACGAAATTGGGCTTTTGCCTCAGAAAACAAAGCATTTGCTGTGTGGATCCTTTTCGTCCAAGAGCCTCCCTGCAGCCCTTCACCGACCAGGCTGAGGAAGCTGAGTCTCGGCTGTCCTCTCCGCTCCTGTACATTCTCCAAAATTAGAATCGATCTAGGTCGTCCTCCACTTACAATCATCGTTTAGTGACTGTTCAAAGTTACGACGACACCAGAAAAAGTGACTTATGACCGTTTTTCGCACTCAAGACCACTGCACCATCCCCGTGCTCACGTGATCAAAATTCAGACCCTTGGCAGCTGGTTCATATTTATGACGGTCACAGGGTCACGTGATCCCCTTTGGCGACCTCCTCGCCCGCAAAATCAAAAGGGAAGCCATGTTCACTTAACAACCCTGTGAGTAACTTAACAACTGCCGTGATCCCCTTAACGACTGTGGCGAGGAAGGACCTAAAGTGGGGCAAAACCCTCTTAACTGCCTTGCTTAGCAACAAAACTTTGGGGCTCAGTTGTGGGGGGCAAGTCGTATTCCGGAACGCCATCAGCAGCCCTGGCAAAAGAAGCCGTGCTTGATAGGTGAGAATGGGCACCTGTGGCTCCGAAGAAACACACGACTGCATGCTATTTGGCTTGCGCTTCATCCCTATCGTTTCGGGGGTCACTTTGTGGCCAGGGAAGATGGCTGCGAAGGGGGGGGGGGAAACGAAGAAGGGAGCGATTGGTGCTCTCCAGTCTTCCACACACGTGATCTCGCCGTGGGGTTTTTCCCCGCAGCCGCTCCATGTGGTAGGTGCGGCAGGACTGTTCTTCTGGTCTGCCTTTTCACTTGAGGCAGGCTTTGGAAGGAGCCTCTTCTGGAGGTATCTGAGGGCCAGAAAACAGATACGGGTGGAGGATGGATGTTTAGGAACGCTCATACTTTCAACTTTGTTCAGCAGTGAGAGCCTGATTACTTTGAGACTTGCCCAAGCCTCTAGATGAGCAGGGGGTCTCCAACCTTGGCAACTTTAAGACTTGTGGGCTGGCAACTCCCAGAATTCCCCAGCCAGCATTCTGGGAGTTGAAGTCCGCAAGTCTCAAAGTTGCCAAGGTTGGAGACCCCTGGTCGTCTAGAGGAATCGTAGTTAGTTTTGTTGTCAAGCAGGCTCTGCCAAACATCCATAGGTTTAGTTTTGGAAGCTTGAAGCCTTGGGAATATTTTCAGAATCTTTTCCCAGCTTCTAAACAGGCCCCATTTTGAAAGTTCTTTGTCATTCTGCTCTTCGTCTCTTCCTGGCGCCTTTGGGATCGGCGTCATCTGCCGGGGATTATAATGGTTAATGCGATAATGTCATGGCATGTGGTAGCCAATCAGGCTTAGCTAAGTGATGAGATCTCAGAGCTAAAGGCAATGGGGAACAAAAAAGCTGCTTAAACTGGAGGTGTTTATTGCATCCAGGCAGAGCTCCAGTTGTCTTCCCTTCTCTGATTTTGGCTAGTGTTTTG
The DNA here is from genome assembly GCF_964194415.1 of Vipera berus. Lineage (NCBI taxonomy): Eukaryota > Metazoa > Chordata > Lepidosauria > Squamata > Viperidae > Vipera > Vipera berus. The sequence continues at coordinate 1,555,319 of NC_138213.1, read as the reverse complement.
CATCCTTCGAGTGTTGTTTCTGAAAGATTGCTCTGTGGAGTTGCTGAAAAAAGTCCCTCTTCTGGCAGAGCCCAGCTGATTTGAGGTTATTTATTTGGAGGAATGCAATTGGAAAAAGCCTTGATTAAAAAAAAAAACCATATTGCTGTTTATTGATGAAGTTATTCAGTTCTTGGAAATCATGGGCGTTCCTGCAAAAAAAAAAAAAAGGTCTTTGGTCAGGAGGGCTTGGGCAGTTGAGATGATGATGGTCTTCATTCAAGATGAGCCAGAGAATACTTTCCTGGGAATTGAAGCAGAGAAAGAAATGCAAAGTGGTAACTAATTTCAACTTCCCTTTGAACGCATCTGCGGATGGATTTACTTTAGCTTTGAGAACTTTGTGGAGGAATCCAAACAGCTGTTGAAAAAATGAGCAAAATTCTCCCAGATGTTACCTAGTGGGGCTAATGAAATATCTGCAAGCACTTTTGGCTTCCTTCGGCCACTATGTGCCACTCCGCAAACAGTCCGTAAGAAGCTGCAGTTGAAAATGAAATTCCCCCAACGTTTGGGTTACTTCTCCAAGTCTTCATTGGCCTCATCGGACCGGTGGGGTTTCCAGAGGGCGGGTTTGGCCTTCCAGAAGCAGAGAAAGATCTTGGAAGATGTACCGTTGCAATAGCTCAGACATCTCCCTCCTGGCAGTAATCTTGCCAGCCCCAGCAGAAGATCAGACTAGGAAATCAACTGTCCAGGGAAGTTAAAACTGCTTTCATTCAGATTGGCTGCCCTAGTATCAGAATCTTGCAAGTTAGATTGTGCCGAATGTTTTCCTCCTTCTTATACTTTGGTGAATTAGGAGGGTGTCTGTCTGACCCAGTAGTTATCTCATAGTTCTAGGCTTAAAAAAATGTTTCAGCTCTTTTTTTTTTTGCATAAGCAAAAAAATCCAATGGATCCAGGGATCCATTTCTGGGAATGCCTTTCTCTCACTGGGGAAAATACCAAAGCACATGGAATTTCTGGGGACACTAGGCCAATCAGAATAGAGCTGGAAGGGACCTCGGAGGTCTTATAGTCCAACCCCCTGCTCAAGCGGGAGACCCTCTACCGTTTCAGACAGGTGGCTGTCTTAAAATCCTCCAGTGATGGAGCGCCCACAACTTCAGAAGGGCCAGTCCTTCCACTGGTTGATTGTCCTCACCGTTAGGAAGTTTCTCCTTAATTCCAGGTTGCTTCTCTCCTTGATTAGTTCCCATCCGTTGTTTCTTGTCCTGCCTTCTGGTGCTTTGGAAAATAAATTGACCCCCTCAAATACTGGAAGACTGCAATCATGTCACCCCCGGTCCTTCTTTTCTCTAAACTGGCCATACCCAATTCCTGCAACCGTTCTTCCTACGTTTTAGTCTCCAGGCCTTTATGAGTTAACTAACTCTGAGGGACAATTTTCAAGCCACATAGAAGAAGCCATTGGCCACTGAAATTCCATCTTTGGGGACCTCTCAGGGCTCCACTCATTGAGCAGCTGTTCCTTGTCCTTTTGCACCAAACACGCTGAAGAGGTGTGCAGGTGTGCATGCCTACTCACGCGCCACAAGGGGACCCGATTTCTGCAGATGCCTGCCACACTTTCTCCGGCAGGGAGCCGCAACCTGTTTCCTGATCCCCCAATGGTCCAGCTGGGTCTCGTCCCCAAGTGCTTGCGGGCAGAAGGGAACGGAAGGGAGGCCGAGTTCCCCGGCAGAGAAATCTCCCTCCTTTTGGACTGTTTACGGCTTTCAATGTTATTTACAGCTCTGTTTGCCTGGAGAGGCCCAGTTCTGGTTTCAGACGGGAGCCAAAGTTTAAAACTATCTTGGGCGAAACCACCTCTCTGGAGAGAGAGCAGCCCCTGGATGGCTTGTTTGTCACCAACAATGTCCTTGGCTGTGCCTGAGATGATGCGGAGGCCCCATCTTGGCCCGGAGGAGAGGCGAAGATTCCTTTCCAAGAAACACTCCTTGTCTGGTTCGTTGCTGGGGGGGGTGCTCCGACAACCCTGCTCGGCGAGAGCGAACGCAGATATTAATGGATATTGCAAGGTTAGACAACAGGTATGTAAGCCTTCCAGGCAGAAAGGATAATTGGGGCTGCAGAATTTAAACCCTCATCCGTTAAATCGATTGATCAGAGAATGTCTTACTGGCAAGTGCCAGAATGCTTTGGATTTACCCTTCGGGAGACCAAGAAGTAAATTTCTGCTTTTTAAATAATTGCATAAAGAACATCCAAGATTTGACTGCCTTTCCCTAAAGTTTGGGGTTGGCCTTGAAATAGACTGCGGCAATTGTGCCGTTCGTTTAAGGATGGAATGGCTGGCAGTAAAAGTCCTTGCATCCTACTAGGAGGCGGTCGCATTCTTCTCTGGCTCTGCCAGATGGGAAAGGGAGATGGAGGAAGGAGGCATTACCTTCTAACTGGATAATTCAAACTGGGTATACTGGAAGCTGGTTTCTGACTTGTGGAGAAGACTTCTTTCTGGTTTAAGCCAAAGCTCATTTGCAAACTTCAAACGAAGAAGACAACACGGAGCCAGATAAGCCTGTCCATTGAAGGTTCCTTTTTGAACTGCGGTGGGAGGGACCCCCCCAACCCAGGAAGAAGAGGGTGCAGGAGCCCAGGGGAGACCCTAGACCTCTTCTCCTCCAGCTGTCTGGTGTGAGCAGTCCGTCCAATCACACCTGAAGGAAGGCTGGTCTGGCCAGGTTGTCTGAGCAACTTTCTTTGCAAACCCCGTTTCATATAACAGCAACAACAACAACGATGATGATGATGATGTTGGAAGTGACCTCAGAGGTCATCTAGTCCAACCCCCTGTTCAGGCAGGAAACCCTATTCCATTTCAGACAAATGGCTGTCCAGTCTCTTCTTAAAAACGTGCAGTGTTGGAGCACCCACAACTTCTGGAGGCAGGTTGTTCCCCTGGTTAATTGTTCTCACTGTCAGGAAATTTCTCCTTAGTTCCAGGTTGCTTCTCTCCTTGATGAGTTTCCCTCCGTTGCTCCTTGTCCGGCCTCCAGATGCTTTGGAAAATAGGTTGAACCCCCTCCTCTCTGTGGCAGCCCCTGAGATATTTTGAGAGTAGCTGCCAGAAGAGCAAAATCCTGGGATTGAATTTGAATCCGGGAAGCCTCCTGGGCATTCAGCCACCTGGGATGTGGACACGGCATCTCGGCCATCCACTAATATTGTCCTGCGACTCCCATCCTCAGTTGGAGATTGTGGCGAGCCATCTGTTCTTTCATTTGGTGCTGGAAGAAGGAGACACATGCGAAAACTGTAATTAGGGGGGGCCTTTCCCCCACCCTACCTCTCGACTATTAAATGTAAACAGATGTTTGAGACATCCTTATGATGTATACACATGGTAGAATAACAGCTCTGTGGTAATGACTCTCCAGCAGCGGCTGGGGAGAGATGAATCTTCTGGTGGAGGCCGAAGTGGCGGAGAGCTCCGTCTTCCTCAGCCTGGACAAGAACGCAGCCTTCGCGGGCCACTTAAGGACAGGGGAGTTTTCGGGCAGCTCCTGACACAACATCGTCTCCACGGTGAAACCTGAGTTCAGACTAATCTTCTTGGAACCGTTTTGGGTTGCAGCTACATATTCAACCCAAGGTGCTCGCCGGGATTGAGAGGAAGGCCGTGGTAGCCTCAGCCCACGTTTGGCCCCCGTGGGTGATATTCATGGGGCAGTGACCGTAATTCCAGGATGGTCCAGGATTTTTCATGTTAGTGACCAAGGATAGCTCAGAACTCCACGAACATGTGTAGTCCCCTTTTGAGACCTTCTAAGATGGTGCCCATCACCACCACATCTGGTGCCAATAAACTTCCTACTCCAACCCTACCTTTCTTTTCCTGATCCTAAACTCTCCCAGGTTCGCTGTGGTGGAATGGGCCTGATTCTAGCCCTACAACACAGGAAGGGATTTTTCCTCGTGGGGATGATTTTACACTATTTGCCTGCCTGTGAGGCACCCAAGACAGTGGTGATCAACCTTCATAGGTGATCTGGTCTGGTTCCTGGCTGATGAAGGTTGTCTCCCAGCTTATCCAGAAGTCCACTTTACGGATGGCAGAATAAGGACAGCAAAGACATGGTGGGCTCCCGCTTCTACTCCAGACGCTCACTTTGGCTGGGATCAACATCCGTAAACTTGAATTGCAGCGTATTCCATGGGTAATCTTCAGTTCCAACACAAACCCTGATTCTCCTTCTTCCTTTGCTTTGCTGTTCTGTTGTATCCTCCAGGTGGCCTCGCGCGCTCTCTCTCTCAAATTCACAACCCTCAAATATTGCAGTCGTGTAAACTGGTCAAGTCTACAAGTCTAATTTTATCTGAAAGTGCTGTGTTTGGAGCAATTATTATTCTTGGTCGCATACTCAGCCATTATACCCTCCTGTCAAGTCCTTCTCAAGGTCCTGGGACAGGCAGCTGTTGTTATTTGACGTTCTAGAATTGGGCTGCCAGGGAGGAATAGAAGGCTGCAGAAAACGGAAGGTTATTTTTTATTATTTTATTTTATTATTGTTTTATTTTATTTTATTATTATTTGATTGATTTGATTATTTTATTTTATTTTATTTTATTTTATTTTAGTTTATTTGAAATGTTTTTAGATGCATTTCGTGGACAAAGCCATCCTGGCTGCCCCTCCCTTTTGCCATGTTGTGGCCTCTTGCATTCAACTGCCTGGGTCAAGCTTGAGTCTATCCTAAGACCTTTGGGCTACCACTGAAGCCAGCAGTGACCCTTCCGGCTCAGGTTCCGAAGTGCCCTGAGATCCAGGAATATGCAAAGCTAAAAACTGAGGTCCATCGCAACAGGGAAAAGAAAAAAAAAGTGCTGAGCTGGTTGCAATTCCCTGGTGCAGCGCTAGTTACACCAGAACATCTGCTGAAACCCCAGGCGTGAGTGTTTAGTGATAACATTCTTTGGCTTGGCAGCTGGGAAGGCTGGTTATCCGGAGGAGAGAGCATCATCCGAGGCACAGGGACGTGAGATTGGCCACCTGCTTTGCGCAGGAGACTCTTCGGATGGAACAGCTGCAGCTGGTGGAGAGCATGACGGGCAGCGGCATCTTCCCATTGAGCTAAAGCAGGCTGCCCTCTGGTGGAGATGCCAGGAATGAGCCCTTTAATCCATGTGCCTGGTGCCTTCTAGAGGGGTCAGACTACAACTCCCATCATCCTACCTAGCTCAGCCAAAGGGAGGATAGATGTTGTAAGCTCCGTGCGTCTACCAAGGACTCTAGGCTGGAATTAGAGAGTTCTTTCTCCAGGGATCAGGTTGAACCGAGCAAAAAGAAGGCAGAATAGAGGTGATTTTTTTAAAAAAAAACTTGGCATGCCTGGCCAATGTCTTTGGTATCCTGGTCCACGAGCAGCTCCTGGAGGGGGGCATTTTGGGTTTAAAGCTAGACAGAGGTAGAAAACCTTTCCTAAATGCCAGCAGAGTCTGGCTGTGGAATTCTGCTTTATGATGAGGGATGAAGTTCAGAAGACGTGAACTTTTCAGGACCCCTAGAAACACAGAATTCTGTATTTTTTATTTTTTATTTTTTGCCAGGGTGTGCATGGGAGGGTAAGACCCTGGTGGATTTTGGCTGGTTTAGATGTGAACCTTCCCTTCGTTTTACGGGGTTTGAGCCAGAAGGACTTGGGGGCCACCACATCGCCGGGTCTCTCTGTTGTGACACCTCGGCACAATGTACAGATTGCTCCGTCATGAAGTTGGCCAGGCTACCCGCCGGGTGGGCTCCGTTTGTGCAATCGGAACAGAAAGCAATAATTCAACAAAGAGGACTTGGAAGAGATCTGTGAGAATATCTTTGTTTAGACAAAAGGCAGCCAACTTTTTCTGAAAGGAAAGGGAGACAAGCCCGCTCACTTTTGGGAAAACTTAGGACGGCTGTGCGAGGGAGAAGTGCAGCCTTGTGAAGGCTTCACCCTGGCTGAAGATGCTCAGATGCCGAGACGGGGTCAGCCGTTAGGTGTCAAGTCCTTCTTTCTCTGGCTAATGTATGCAGCACCAGCGGCGTTCAGAGAAGGTTCAAAAACCTCAAGGTGGACATGCCATCACTCTGCTTTCCTTTTTTCACCCGTGTTGTACCTGTGCTGCAGGTAAAAAGAGTGAGGCTTCAGTTGTTGATAGCCACCATCCTGACTTTTTAAAAAACCTTCTGTGGGGCTATCCAAATTGAGTAGCCTGAACTTGTTTTGGGATGGAAGCCAAGTGCCCTTAAGGAAGGTCTGCGGTCAAGGACTAAATTCTGGAGACTCAAAAACTTGAAATAAAATCACTGGCATTCATCTCTACTTTTGTAATCAATGATTGTGCAATTTCTTCCCCATTTAAGATATTTTAACTACATATAATGTTGGCTTAATTTCCTTTATTCTATTCATTCTGGCTTTATGTCCCTTAAGTTTACATTTGTGCGTGATTTGTTAATATAAAATATGCTTTCATTTTCAAATGCTGGCGTGAGTTTACAGGGCTGTTCTATATTCATCTTCCCCCGAGGGTATTAAAGGCTGCCTTATTGCTTGACTTTAAAAATAATCATATGAAATATTAACGTTACTACCTTAAAAATGTTTATTTCACTTCAAAAGCACAACTGGAACAATTTAAAATCAAGTTCCGACTGTGGGTTTTCTACCGCTCGTGTTAATCCAGTTTTTTTTCCTAGCTAGCACAACTCAGTGGCACAGGCAAGTTTGGTTAACGGAATAACAGAGTCGGAAGGGACCTTGGAGGTCTTCTAGTCCAACCCCCTGCTGAAGCAGGAAATGTTATACCATTTTAGACAAATGCTTCCCCAGTCTCTTCTTAAGAGATAGTTGGCCTCAGGAAACTATCAGGGATGACCAGTGTCTCACTCTTAGCCCATCCCACCTCACAGGGTTGTTGTTATGGGAAAAAATAGAAGGCAAAAGTATTAGGAGGAGGAGGAGGAAGAAGAAACCAGCACTAGGAAATTCACAGGGACAAAGGATGCATAAGGGAAATTTAGGAAAATGCCTTCCTGGAAGAAACCACTTGCCAAGAAAACTACCAGATCAAATTCCCAGATATTGAGTTCAACTTTCAGATGATGATCTTTGAAATAATGGAAGGATCCAAGATATTTTGAGGGAGGAAGAAACAGTTTATTATTAAAACATTTTAACTGCTGTGGCAGTAAAACACTCAACTAATTTAGAGACAGGACTGAAATTTTCTTTCAGTTCATGAGAGGATTCCCTGGTCATAAGCCTCTCTGAATCTCCCTCTCCCTCCCTCCCTCCCTCCCTCCCTCTGTCTCTCTCCCTCTCCCTCCCTCCTTCCCCCCCCCCCGTCTCTTTCTCTCCAGAATGTGTGCAGTGGGATGCTCTGTGCATTGTATTTATATGGTTCCTGGTTGTGTGTAGCTTTAAGTTGTTAATTAGGATGTCGATGGCTGAGTATTAATTGTTATTTCCTAGTGCTGCTGCACCCTGGGGTCCTAGGTACCTGATAGGCAGGTGGTAAGTCAGCACTCCTGTTGACAAGGGGCCCGTTTCTCAGGCTTCAATCATTTCTCTGGCTATTTTTGTACCTGCTCAGCCAACAATTGTGGTAACTGCAAATTGTAGGCATGTCCTTCTTCACTGCAGTGTGCGGCTGTTTGAGTTCAAGTTGTGGATGAAGCAATCCAAAGGCTTACTTGGAACTTCACTCATCGCAAAGGAAATAGGCAGGAGGGGCTGCAATGCCAATATAGAAACCCAGCAAGCAAAAAAGTACCAGGTTCAAGCATAACCAGCATTTTCAGTAATGATGTAGAGTCCACGTTGGGCTCAATCCACAATATTTTCTTAGAAGGGGAAGCTGGGCCCTGCATGTAGAAATGGAGCAATTTTCTTTCCTCCTAGAGTTTTCATTTTCTCCCCGCAGGGAATTTTGCACTAGATGGAGGAGCATTGGCTTTATGTAAGCAACACACACACACACACACACACACACGAACTGAGTCTGGAGTGATAGAGTGGAAAACCCGCTGCACCCACCTTTACGGGTAAGAATGAAGGTTTGATAGGTCCACACGCAACCTTCTGAATTTCCTTCCTTCCCTCTTGTTATGGTTGGCACCCCGTCTCCTCTTCTGTTCCTTTTGAAACTTCGCCATTTGTCAGCCTCAACATGCAAGCGAGACTTGACGGGGACAGAATTGGCAGGAGGGAACTGGCTGGGATTTGGGCACCTTTTACAATTTATTATTTACAAGAGGAAGCTGTGCGCAGGGCGTGAAATGAAATGCTCCGAATCAGTAACTAAGAATCGCAATTTTGTGACAGGGCGCTAAATTATCGGCAAGGCTTCCTTTGGTGAGCGAAAGCAGAGCTGTTTCAGGTTTCAGCTTGCATGGAGCCAACCTGGCTCCGTTTCGAACGGCCTGATGTAGAAAGAGGCGAGCCTCGTGACAGCCGCTCCAGGAAGCAATGCAAACTTCCCGTAACTGGGGGACGGTATCGGACGCAGCCAAAGATAGCGGGGGGGGGGGCAGGAGGAGAGAGAAGGGATGGCTGTGCCTCAGCGACCACCCAAACCTGTAGAAGCAGAAAGCGGCAGGTTGACTTCCTGCTTCCTAAAAAGGGCCAACAAACAGGTGATGGGGAGACCTGTCTCTGCAAAGGCTCCTGGAGAACCAATGAAGCAGCAATGAGCTTTCAGCCGAACGGTCGTGGTCTAGTTTTAATTTGGTCTGTATCCGACCACGGCTGGACAGCCTGAAAGCCCATCGCTGCTTCGTTGATCCCAGCAATGGAAGAAACCAGTAGAGTTCCGGAGAGTCGTTTGCTCACTCGTGTGCCCAAACTGGCCTGAAGGACAGCTAATCTATAGAGGATGGTTTCCTGTGGGGTCCTTGATGCTCTCTGAGCTTGAAGGTTGGCTTGCAGATCTTTCATTACCTTGCTCAAGGTTGTCTCAGCCGTCCACCCTTCCGAGGTGGGTAAAATGAGGACCCAGATTGTTGGGGGCAAGAGGCTGACTCTGTAAACCGCTTAAGGGCTGTAAAGCACTGTGAAGCGGTGTTTTAGTCTAAGTGCTGTTGCTATTGCTGTTGCTAAAGTACACCAGTGATGTTGCCTAGGTGAGGTGAGCCTGCACTGGGTCTTCAGAGATCAAGCGGCAGAACTGATTTTCCTGGAAATTCTTTCTTGGCCCGTAGAACAGCCTACTCTGTAGATCTGATGAATAGCTCCAAGACAAAGCCACTTCTGCATTTGCTTCGTAGAAAACTGAATCCATTTTCAAGGGAAGGGCATTGGCCAGGAGCAAAGGGGGATTTCTAGGCACAGGGTGAAAGACATTTGCTGATTTCAGGAACAGCGTTTCCACTTTCAGGGCTGGCAGGTCCGACTCTGGGAATCTTAGGTCCTGGAGAGAAAGTTGTCCTCCTTTTCCAAAGAACTCATCCGGAGAGCCAGTTCTTACGGCTCAAGTGCACATCATTTGGGCCCTTGCAAAGGACATCACTGAGCTGGGAGCTGAGCTTAAGAAATAGATTGTTTTTCAGGGGCTTAAGTGAAGTAGTAGGTTTTTACGTAAATAAGGAGAAGGTCTCTTCTGTGCCCAAATTACATGTTGAAACTTACTGGAAACTTCCTGGCTTAAAATTAAAAAAATAAATAAATCAAAAGACCTTCTAATTTTCAAGAAAATAATATTCGGATATCTAACCTCAAACCATAGTGGAGAAAAATTCTGACTCAGTTTCTTTGATTGACTCCTGATTCTGCCTTCCTCGGTTTAAGTTTAAGTTTATTAGATTTATATACCGCCCTTTTCCCGTAGGACTCAGGGCGGTTTACAAGGTATTTAAAAACATCAATACAATACAAAAATTAAAAACAATTAAAAATGATTAAATTTGATCCCTAAAAAGTATAAAAACCCCAATTAAAAACTCTCAGCCTGGGCCGGAAAGCTCAAAGAGCCAGGTCTTCAGGTCCCGGCGGAATGAACGAAGGTCGGGGGCAGTCCTAAGCTCCACGGGCAGCTGGTTCCAAAGGGCAGGCGCACCCACAGAGAAGGCCCTCCCCCTGGGTGTTATCCGCCGGCAGTCTTTTACCGGCGGCACCCTGAGAAGGCCCTCCCTGTGGGAGCGCACAGGATGAAGGGAACTTGATGCCGGCAGCAGGTTTATCTATATATTAATAAAACTTTCATGTCTGTAACCTGTAAATGGGTGAAATGGTGCATCACAGGGCAACACCTTTTGAAGCAAGATACCTCAGATGGGCTAACTAATAGAATACACCCAAAATCCAGGAGCCGTGACTCCTCTGGGATTGAAATTTGAGGAATTTGTGGTAGCTTCATTGCTGCCATTCTGCTGCCCCTTGTTGTGATTCAGCGTCAGCCTGTGGTACCAGCAGCTGAGTCTGATGATTCTGAAGAGGAGGAGGAGGAGGAGGAGGAGGGGTTTGGAGAGCCTTTGGTGTCAGAGGGAGGCTCTGATGCACTGCAGGACTCTCAGCCTGGCCCCTCCCGTCATGTTCCTCATCAGACTCAGCCGTGTGAGCATGAGGTATTGGACATAGATGATTCACAGCTGGATCTATTCAGGGATGCTAGGAGCAGGAGGCAATCCAGCAGAGCAGAACAGAGAAAGGCAATGAGGCAACTCGATGAGAGGAGGAGAAGGCAATGAGAAGCCACGCCTTGGGACTGCTGATAAAAGGGGAAGGTGTGGAAGGTGCTGGTTGCTGAAGGCAACCGTTTGAAGATCTTCTGCTAGAGTCCTGGTCTGTTATTCCTGTTTAACTCTTGTTTGAACTTTTGGTTTAACTCTTGTTTGAACTTTTGATTTCTTTGTAAATAAATTTGGTTGGGTTTTTTCCAGCCTGTTGACTATAAAAAGGGGTTGTCCCTGACATTCAAACAGGGCCGGTCGTAGGCTGGAACAGAACACCCCTCGGCTTGGAGGTTCAGTAGATTAGCCCTCCAGAGGCTGGGTAGACCTGCCCTTCTTTCAGCTGCTACAAATCCCACCCTAACCCTTTGGAAGCTGGGCAAACTGGTCCCACTGTGGGCTGCCCAAGAGCGGTCAGCTGGGACAAAACAACATCTGAATAGGGAACTTGGTAAGATACAACACCATTTGAGATTGATAGATATATGAGTCGCTGGTAATATTCAGGGAAATAATATAGCAGCTGTTGGATAGATTAGGGTACCTGAATCTCAGACCTTTTTAGATCTGTTGCATGTGCCAGGGTTGGGGCCACCATTCATTTTATTGCTGCCTCCCCCCTCCCAGAGACACCTCAACTAACCAACAAACCCAATCTTTATTACAGTCATAGATCAGCATAAGAGACACCTTTGCCGATAGGTGCTTCCTGTAGCTGCTCCTTGAAGCTTTCAGTAGTTCTGTGATTTTGCAAATCTGTTGACTCCCTTGATAGCTGGAATCCACCCAGTGAACTGCCTCTCTGAAACCCTTGGGAGACGCTGCCTTCTCTCCCCTTGGCAGTCTTCCTACGGGATGTTGTTGATCATCCCTGGAGCTGCATTCCATCCCCCGCCAAAAAATGTCCTTTTGTGTGCGCACGCTGGAAGAACCGGAGGGAGTCAGAGAGAGAGAGAGAGAGAGAGGCTACATGATAAGTTGGGAAATTAAAATTTGGACTGTTTTTCGGGTGATGTAAAATGCAGATAAGGGAGATTGCCCGCTAGCTGGAGCCGAGAAGATGGGATCATTTCCGTTTTCCACAGACGTGAATTCTCCTCCGAGCAAAGGAAAAGCAACAAGGGTTTCAGCTGGAAGCTCTTGGAGAACGTGGCCCTTTGGCTAGCCTGAGAAGGGGAACTTAGCAACCCCCCCTCCTCATCCCCAGATGTCACTGGAGCTGGCTTCAGCAATGGATGGACTGCATTTGGGACAGGTTTTGTCCGGCTTTCATCCTTCCCATCCCTTGCCTGCCTCTTCTCTGCCTCGTTGAGGCTGCTAGAGTCCCCTTTACACAGGGATGGACTTCAGTGACTTTTCCGAGGTAAGCGCAAGTTTAAAGAGCCAGAAGGGATTCAAATAATTCCAGCAACATTAGGAGCTCGTTCAACACCCCAGGGAGGGGACAGTTGGAGATGCACGTGAAGGTGGTTTTCTGAACAAGCATCCCGGAGGAAAAGAAGGATTCCCCGTGGTGGTGTGACCAGAATCCTTGCCGTGTGGGCTTCTTAGAAGAGAGCAAAAAAGCTGGCAGGTGCTAACACAGTTGCTGCTTGTTTAGGATCACACCCAAGAGCGAGAATCTGGTTTATGGCTCTGACTTGTAAAAAGAGAAGCTGAGGCTGGTGAAGATGACCCTCTCTGCACCCTCCGCTCCGCTTGCCGTATTTCATGAAAATTGTTTGCGAGGCAGAGGAATGGCTTTCCAGCAGTTCAGAGCAGATCATGGCTGGCAAGGACAGGACGTCGGGGTCTTCTCTGCCCCTGCTCCCTAGGACCCCCTTTGGTTATTTCAGATGGTCACAGTTAGATTCCCACTCAGACCTTCGCACCACCAGTGAGGCAAACGTAGCAACAAACTAGGTTGTGTGGCTCATTCTGGTTCTCTGCTTGGTGACTTTCAAAAACATCCATACACAGAAACTACGTCTTACTTTCTCCAAAATGTGGAGTGTTTTTGTGCACCCGTTTATAATAGAGACATTGTTATCACGTTACTTTCCCTACTAGATGTTGTTGTCCAGGTTTTCCACAGACAGCTCTATGTTTATACACGCTCGGTACTATAGACAAATGCCTACCCTTTTAAAATTATTATGAAAATTATGGACTGCTAGTTGTGGAAAAGGGAACTTGATCTGGGGAGTAAGCTGCATTAAAATTCAGACCAAATGTATTTATCCTTCTTTCATTCTTAAGTAAAACCTATCTGGGATTTCACTCCAGACCACCAAGACAGTTTGACCCTCAAACTGTAACATCTTCAGTTGTGTCTCTCCGTTTTGATTCCTATTTAAATTCCTATTAAACAGCAGACAACATTGTGTTTGTGAGGTCCCGTCCAAAGAAAATGTTCATTTTGTTGGCAGATCCTCTTAGTTTTATTTCAACCAGCAACTCAACTGTAATTTAAGTATTGGGAGCGAAGAAGTCTTGGTAAGGCTGATGCTTGCCTAGGAATATAAATTGTGGGGCAGGGGGAGGCTAAACCAAGGAGAAAGCAGGTGGCAGGTGTCCTTGCCTTGCCCATATCCAAGAAAAGCAGTCGGTGTTCCAGATCTGATCAAATCAACCTCAACATTTGCTGGTTTGGATCCTGCTCGGCCTCTGAGCACAGCAGATAAATAATTCCAGAAACCTCGCTGAGAAAACCTCCGGCGATGCCACCAAAGACAGATATTTCTCTGGCTTGGCCGCGCATCAGCCCCACCGCCAGTGGGGCCAGCCAGCCGAATTTCCCACATGGTCTTGCATTGCAGTTTGGCAGTGGAATTGGCTTAGGGCTCCATCAATAGATGGCTGCCACTTCATGTGAACAAAAGACTGAGATCTCTTTCAAAGGATCAGAGGGAAAAATGTTGGGTTTAGTGGGGTGTGCTTGGATGGAATTAGTGACGAGGGAGCCAAGGGGGTATCTGAATGGGCAGCCTTGCATTGGAGAACCCAAGCCAGCTCCCATCCTCCTTGGCTTTCTTTGGTTCCCTTGAACGCCGAAAGGAAATACAAGGAGGACATTCCTTGGGTGGGTGGGGGTGTCCAAAGAGGGGAGGGTGGGAAGTCAGGCAGTGGAAGGATGGCAGAAGAGGCCCCCAACCCCCACCCCCTCCATAAAACCTACAGTCCCCTCTTTTGCAACCTCTAACAAGAAAGCCCACCCACCCTCAAACACCTGAAATGGCCAGTGTTTGGTCTTGGACTGTAAATAAATTTTGATCGATTGATTTCGCAAACACAGCTCGAGTGAGATGGAAAAATGAGAAAGGGAGGCTAAGAAATTGCAGGACGGGCCCTGCCACAGGATTAGCGAAACAGCACAGCAGCAGCTGCCCTTGCAAAATGAAGCCTCCCTTGGATTGAGCTGTCTACCCGCACTGGGGGAAGGATCCATCGGGAGGGTCCAAAAAGGCAAGAGGGCAGTCATAACAACTGCATGGTGGAAGTCCGGCTTAGCCTGGCAAATTTGTCCTCTTCTATGGGGCAGGATGCTGAAAGCTTCCTTGCTTGCTTGCTTTCCCTGTCTCTGTTGTGGGCACCAGATTAAGCTGGTTTGCCAGTCCAGCTTTTGGAAAGGCAATCAGGGTTTGACTCTGGTTGAAAGCCTCCGCTGCACTTCTGTTGAGGTCCTGTGTTTTGCTTGCCTGCTAAACAGCTTTTGCCTAGGACACAGAGAATCTTCAGCACAGCATTAAAATTTTCTCAATTTGTATTCTTCTTCTTCCTTCATTTCCTGATCTAGCTGTGGTTTGGTTTCCATTTCTTTGGATTCCAGATGCACACAGAAATGATGTGTCAGCTGAATGGAGATGAAAATAAGGGCACCATGTGGTTACAAGAGTGGGAATCACTTTTCCCTGAGTGATAGAAGGAGCTTCATCTGCTGGCTTTTCCTCAGTGAGCAGAATTCTCTTCTTTCTTTCTTTCTTTCTTTCTTTCTTTCTTTCTTTCTTTCTTTCTTTCTTTCTTTCTTTCTTTCTTTCTTTCTTTCTTTCTTTCTTTCTTTCTTTCTTTCTTTCTTTCTTTCTTTCTTTCTTTCTTTCTTTCTTTCCCCTTCCTTCTTTTCCTCCCTCCCCTGTTTTTCCTTCCTTCCTTCCTTCCTTCCTTCCTTCCTTCCTTCCTTCCTTCCTTCCTTCCTTCCTTCCTTCCTTCCTTCCTTCCTTCCTTCCTTCCTTCCTCCCTCCCTCCCTCCCTCCCTCCCTCCCTCCCTCCCTTCCTCCCTCTCTCCTTCTCTCTCATGACCTGGGAAACGTGACTGGAATTCATCACAGTAATGTTGGAGAAGCTCCGGGTGACTCTCTAATTCCTCTCCGTTACTTTCCACCAATCATAAACAGATGCTCTTTGACACCCGTGCCTGTGCACAACCCCTGCCATGGCTTTTCTTGTAAGGTGCTTAAATTAATAACACACTTCTCCACAACACACACATCACATGATGATGATATGACATTTATGGCACTGGGGAAAGTGACCCACCTCTTGAGTACTTCCAACCTCCGTGTGGCTTTTTACTGCTCCTCACCCCAAGAATATATACACAGAGGAAGCTTGTAAAAGGTTCCTGGATTCAGCTGAAGCCAAACCTCCCCTTTGAGCCCTCAAATGAGGAGGGGCTGCCAAACGGGCTCCTGTCTCCAAACCTCTAAATGCGTCTTGCTTTATAAGAGCTGGCTGGGGGATTCTGGGAGTTGAGGTCCACCCATCTTCAAGCTGCCAAGGTTGAGAAAAGATGGAATTTGAGAAAGGGAAATCTCCTGTGCCAAACGTGGGCATTGTTTTGGGGTCTCGATCTGGGGGAGAAGTGGGAACACAAGGCATAAACTGAGGGTAACTTGACTACGAGGAATGGGCATAGTGGTTGAGTCGAACCCAGATGGGAAGGAGACCAGCTGAAACCCTCCATCCACGGGGTAGGAGATGGGAGGACTATGCTGTACATTTAGGTAGATGGGCTGGCTCATAAATTGTGTTTTCTGGGCTTATTGCTGAAATTTGGGGCTATAAATTTAAAGTATTTTGGCTCCGGGATGATTCTGTTCCATCCAAGCCGTCAGGGTGGATCTCCTGCTGAAACTTTGGAATTCATTATTTCTTTATTTCTTTATTTGTCACGAACTCTTTTGGGCCTCTTCGGTTGCCAGATTCTCAATGGCTTTGAGGCAGCAACATATGGATTTGCGTTGTTCTCTAATCGGAAGGAAAGAGGCAAGGAGCCACAGGCTCTTGATGTGTTTTACCACCCCTGTCCTGCCTTGGATGGAGAAGTTTCTCACTGGCCTGAGCTGCCTTGAATGCTTGACTTCAGAAAGTCGCCTTAGATTCATCCAGTCTGAGTGAGGCGCCACCGACTCCCATAACAACTGGAATTGTCCAACCACATTTCTCCCACCCCCTAGGAGAAATATTGGCAGTAAAATATAGGGGAGGGGGCAGTTCTGCCTCTCCTGGATGTCTGACTTATCTCAAGGAGTGACGTCCCCATCAAGTTCTAATTCCCTGTAATAAAGAAGACATGCATCTTGGAACAAATGAAGGTTACGTGCTGTGAATTACTTCCAAACTGTGTGTTTGTGAAATGCATTCCGAAGTGTACGTGTAGGGCTGGTTCTGGATGTCCCAAGCAGTTGCAGAAACCTACCCTTGGTTTCATCTCCAATCAGAGAGCATCAGTGGGACAAGAGGGAGCAACATACAAGGAGCATTTCATAAGGAGAGCCAGTTTGATGTCTAGGGAAGGCTTGGTCAGGTTCTAGCCCATCCTTGGCCATGAGACCTCTGTGGCTGACCTTGGACTACTCGTTCTCTCTCAGCCCAACCAACCCCAATCTAGTTTTTGGGGAATCTAGATGGAGGAAGTACTGTGTTTGTCTTCTTGACCTTCTGAATGAACAAACGGACAAATGAACACATATATTCTTCCCTAAAATTGTGAGATGTCATAGCTCCCTCCTAATCTAATGCAGAACTCATTTGAAAAATTCCCATGACTAATATTAGGCCTGAGAAAAAAAGCTGAAGAATTCTCCACTCTTTAACGAAACTCCTAGGATCTGACCTTAAGTCCCTCTGCTAATGAGGTACAGTATTTAATTGTATAAGAATCGGAATGATAAACCATTGTTTCATTTCTACAACCACCTCTTGGAATCCTATGATTCATTCCTGTGTGGGTGTGTGGTAGATGGATCAGAAAATTTCTTTTTTACTTATATCCTCCTCCAAAGAACTGCTAGAATTAATGAATACTCATTTGATTAAGATAATTGCTCTGTTAGACATGAGGCGGAGGCTATTGCTATGACCTTGTTATTCAATTATTCCAGGAAATTTTAACATGTTGAGCAGACTTGGCATATGCTTGGCCCCCACGTGCAACCCTTGGCCATACTCAATTTGGCACCTTTGCCCCCGTCTTCTGTGTCTCCTGGAAGGAATGCCATGCCATGACCTTCCCAAAGGGTGTCATTGGAGAACCAGTTGCAAGTTCTGCCTGGAATATCTGCACCAGGCTGCTGTTTCAATGAGCGAGGACCTTCTTTGACCCACTCAGTTAGGATGCAAAAAATTGATACTGAACAGGCAACCGCCCAGCCCTTTGAAATAGGGGAGGTCCTTATGAAGATAACTTTTGCTGGGTTTACGCTCACTATCTGCTTCTTTGATCTCTCCATTCTTGCACTTTGATTTAATTTTGGATTTTGTTTAGAGTGTGGTACAACTTTTGCCAAAACAGGACATATATAACAGAACAAGATGGAATTTCCCATCAGTTACCTCCAGATCTTTTATTCGGAGAAGTTTAAGACTTGGGTTCCTTCCAAAATTAACGATTGTTAGGTTAAATGGCCTGGTTATATTGTGTGTAATAAGAAAACCAAGACGTAACCCGAAAGAGATGGTTCTTCATGGAGCAAAAGATGTTACAGTGCGGTCTAATGTAGCTTAACCTTTGGAGTCACCTCAATTTTTTGATCTGTAATGTGTTGGTTTTTGAGGTCAACCTTGAAATCTTGTGGCTCTGCCCCCCACTCATAGTTTCTAGCATGATAGCAAATTAATCTATGTAAAGGTTCAGATCACCTTGGAATTAATTAGCAGGCAAAGATCAAGTATGATAGTTTTGCTGAGATCACCACCAATGACCTACGTAAAGCTTCAGTTCTGGGAGATCTTTTAAGAAGCTGCCGACTGCATGTGGATGAAGGACTGGAGAAGCTCAGATACGACTTGCAATTGGGTCAGGGAAAGAAGCCTTCTCTGGCACAGCGTCCGGCTTCTGCAGTGACCAGCCATGAGCAAAGACAACAACGCTAGGATGGCCTGAAAGCCATGGGTGGTTCCCAAGTCGAGAAATGTAATATCCATAAAATGGGAACGGGATCATTCTTTACAGAGGGCAACTCTCCTGGTACAATGTGTGTGTTCGTGGTTTTATTTTGTGGTTCCTGGCATTTTTGAAGCAAAAAATAACATTTTGCTTATACTTTAAAAGGAGGGAGTTTCCTTTCCTTTCGAAACATTTTTTCTGGGGGGGGAGTCAGCAATCCCAGCTGTGCATCCACAGATGAAGATGCTGCAAGCCACCCGTGGTTGTAATTAAACCTGCTTTCCCATCTGATAAGAGCGGAGATGGTTGGGGGTCTTCCATTTGCAGGAACCATAAGGGAGAGAGGAGGTTTGGGAAGAATAAACAAAAGGATCTGCAGAGAAAAATCTATTCATGCGTTCTCCTCTTTTCCAGAAGATCCAAGCGATAGCGAGGCCCAGCCAGATGTTCATGCTGGATGGCACTGAGCATTCCTGTGAAAGGGGGAAGACTGGGGGGGGGGGAAGAGATGGAGGAAAATTGGGCAGTTGAAAACAGCACCAGCTGCTGCCCCATGTTTGTCTCTCAAGCTGTGATTCCCGGAAGGAGAAGTTCTTTGGTCTTCACACCTTCACTCCCCAAATGTAGGAAAGGGAGCACATCTGCCAAAAAGAGAACAAGTGAAGGTTTGAAGGTGTGTATCATAGACGTAAGGTGTCACTTTATGGGAAAAATTTGAGGCTAATCCATGTAATTTCAGGAGAAACAGGTGATGGGTGGGCTTGTCCAATTCAAGTGCATCTTCAAGAGAACTTGGGTCTTCATCGTGAAGGGAGCTTGGGCTGGACTACCCTTCAGGGACAGGGTTTGCCCTCTATATGGCACAAGAGCCATAAAATAAAATGTGTAGGAAATACTTGTTTTTTCAGGTTGAAAAAAAAATGTGGAACTTCAGTTAATGTTCTAATTATTGCTACGCTGGGTCAGGTCCAAGCCCCATCTCACCCATCTTTTGGAACTCCTAAAAAGGGGGGTTCAAAGAAGCAGGTCCTCACTCATGATCTGCTCCTTAGAATCTAACTTTCAGAAGTTGGACTGCTGGTTTTGAATTTTCATTTAGCCATTGTAGTTTGGATAGATGTCTTGGTTTGGGATAAATTCTTGCTTGAATCGCTTTGAGAGCAACTATTTTTGAAGAGAGTCAGCAGTAGCGTCCTCTCTTTGAGGTCTCAGCAAGGGCCTCGCTTCAATCCATACAGTGACCAAGTTTCTCTGTCATTTCTTTGGCCCAGTACTTGTGTGTAGTGAGTCCACACTGCTGCCCTGTGGTGTACAAAGACTTCTAACAAATCGAGTGCTGTAGGCCAACTGGGCTCATGTGAAGGACGTCTTCCCTACCACAAAAGGAGAAGAACTGTTCCAAGGTACTCAACTGTTGGAAGATAAGTTGTCTTCCACTTGCCCGGAAACTGGCTGGATTAGCAATGAAAACTCTTCTATAAAATTTGGTGTTGGCACAGCCGAATCCATCACTCTGAAGGTTGGGTGAAGGGGCGCCTGGCAGCCTCCCTGGCACTCCAGTCCTGTGTTCCAGGATCTCAGTGCCACTATCGACCTTTCGTTCCTCCATGCCCACCAACTATTGCTGCAAATCACACTCTTTGCTTTTATCTTCTGTGCACATTTTGTTCTTCTTTCGGCCTTTGCAGGATCTAACGAGGACGAGAGAAGTGAAGTTTTCTGGGCCAGAGCCAAGTGGAGATGGTGTCCAGGGCTGGTGTAGGTGGAGTCAGGGGAACATGACCAAGACCGAAAAGAGATCAGTCCTTGTTAAGGAAGCAGCAGTGGGTTTGCTGGTGCTCAGCCAGCAATGTACGCAAAGATGACCCCTGGGCCCCCTCCCCTCCTTTCTCTCTCTGCATCTGTATTCTCACCCATCCTCTGAAACCATGGGAGAAGGAAGCTCAGTCAGGGTCAGGGACCTCCTTGTGTTGGCCAACGTAATCTCCAAGCCCGGTCCAGAGGGAGAGGAACAGGAGTGGGAAATGGGAAAGCACTTGGCAGCTTCACTAGGATGCTGTCACCACCACCACCCACTCCCTCATCTTAGCTGCTTTGCCTGCAGCCTTTTTGGTGGTCATGTTTTCCTTCTCCCTTGGTCCCACACTTCTGTCAAGCATCAACAGGCTTTTGTTTCCTAGCCGACTGCAAATGGTGGGTTGTAAAAGGCCCTTTTCTTTGGCTCTTCTCGAGGCTCTGCGAGTTTACTGCACACAGCCGCCTTCTCTGAGGACGACCTCCAGAAATACTATACTGTACTTTTATTGCCTTAGATCTCGGCCAGGATTGTTTCATCGAGGTCTGTGGGAACGTTCCCTTCTTAGAGTTTGTGGTATTGCTTAAGTGCAATGAGTATCTTCCTTACTTATTGTTTGAAGGCTCAGAGGTTGGTTTTGCACTGAGACAGCATAAAATAATTTGGGAAAAGTGATTCAGAGAGATCTGTTTTGAGCTCTCACAGTAATAAGTATTTCGAGACTTTTTTTTTTTGGCCTTGTCTTGTTCGTTCGGCATTTTATTGAAAAAAATTCAACCTAATTGAAGAAAGCTTTGAGCAGAGGTTTGCCCTTGGATGAATCAGTTGTAAATCAAAGAACACGCGGACACCCCAAAACCCACCCTCGTGACTCTTTCAGAACCTGAGGGGCAGGAATGACTAAAAGGCAGGGCGAACTGGGTTGAGCAAGGCGGTCATTTGAAACTGGGACAATACATTCTGCTAGGTTCTCACATGAGTCATCTGAGCCTTTGTTAGTTTATTGTCTGTCTTGTGTTGTATAAAAGAGACTCGCTGGTTTTTATAAGGTAGTTGGGATAATAAAATCCATGGGATATGACTTCAAGGTGTTGAAGCAACCGATGATGATGTGAATAAAGGACAGCAAGCTTCCCCTGCTGCCTTCCAGATGTTTTGGAAGGCAGCAGTTCCCACCATCTCAAGATGGTCATGGGATTTACACTCCACCACAACTGTGGGCCTCAGATTAGGAGAAAGTTAGGCCCTGCCATCAACATATGTGATGGCACTTCATCATTCATAGTTTGTGCGGGCAAAGCAAAAATATCCTGGGATGCTGAGTGTTTTTAGGGCACCAGGCGGTGGCAGATAAAGCAGGGTCCTGTGTCAGGAGCCAATCAATTTCTGCCGATGTAGAAAGTGAACTGTTTGGAGGAGTTGAACATCATTTGGGTTTGAAGAGTGCCAAGATGACAAACAAATCACAAGCATCTCTACCTTGAAGTGGTCTCAAGCCTCCAAGGCAGGCAGTCATACTCTGGACCTCGGAGCCTCTGAAGTATTCTCATGTATTTATTAAAATATTTTGAAGCTGTTCCTCATCTCAGTGAGTTCTGGGGCTGGATATAAAAAAAGCAGAATCCATCAGCCTCAGGAATAAAAGCCAAGTAGCCCATCCAACAGTCTAGAGTAAAGCACCGGGTGTGATTTTAAACTATGAAAGCAACTGAAGAGCTATCAAGACAAGAATGGAAGACCAACCTAGACAATTCCTAAGTTGTGACCTGATGGAAGAGTCTTTGCCATTCTGCACTTCTGAGTTTTCAGATCCTTGGATCCTGTTTGGATCCCAAGCCCCCAGCAGAAGTTGCCCTTTGATGATATGCCAACCTTGCTGGTCCCTCACTAGAACTTCACACTTAATTCCAGGGGTTTCCTTCCCACAGCCGGAATGTAGGCGGAGAAATTTGCTGGGAGACAAATTCAGCAAAAGACCACCTGAAGGGAGATGGAGTGGGCTGCTAATGGATTTCTTCATGCTGTTGTTCAACAGTGTGTAGTTCTCCCATGCTGAGCCAAACACCCTGATGTTTTTAATCAAGTGCTATTTTATGACACGGTGCCTTCTTAAACACAAAACACACAAAAAGCTCTTCTCCACTCTGTTTGGATATCCTTCCTGAGAAGAACTGTAGCTATCGTTGCTACAAGCTGCTGTGAGTGTTTTGGACAAAACATCCCTTCCTCTCCTGCCCCCCCTGCTGATTTTTGTTTTTTTTTTAATTTCTTTAATTTGGCCACATTGGAGAGAGGCGATGTCACCTTGTCATACTGGCAGGATTGTATGGGGTCCCCTCACCTGTGAGACCATAAATGGATTTCCATCTGGCTGCAACCTATTCTGGAGGCCAAGCTGTTAAGGTCTCTGGGGTACCTGCTTTTTAGAGGGGAGAGTTGAATGTCCCATTTGTTTGTGTCCTGGTCACAAAAGCAGCTGACCATACACATGAATACTGGAGAACATCGGACTTCATAGCGATGTTCCCAAGAATCTAGAAGACATGTTCAACCGTGGGATGCCTTGTGGTTATGAGGCAGAAACGGCCTTGAATAGGCCACAAACACTCTGGAAATACTTTGAAATCTTCCTTGGACACCAATGGGCTCATCATCAAAGCTTGTGGCTTTCTAATCTGCAAATTGGTGAATGGAGACTACGGAATTTTGTTTTGGGTTCAATATGGGAAGCATATTTGCTTTCAGGTCTCAGGTGAATCGGCAGCAGAAAGAAGTTGTAATGAATATGAGGGCCCCTGCATGGTACACAATGTACATAAGAAACAGGGGCCACATCAACACCATCATCTCATCTTGATTTTTTTGACCCTACCCTATGAACAGCTCTGCAGGCAACATTCATTTGTCTGGCTGTGTCAGTTGCCCAGCCGAAGAAATGTTATTTTTTTCCCCTTGGACATGGGGAAGAAGAAGGCACATGGTGTTTGGGATGCAGCCGACGTCATTGATGCAGAACTCATGGATGCAGAAGGGGAGGGCCACCTGTGCCAAGGGGAGGCTTACCTGACCAAAATGCCTGAAAATCAATGTGGTTCTTTCCTAGCAATCTGTGGCGTCCACCTGGAAGCTCTAATGAAGGCTGGATTCATAGCATAGGAGCTAAAATAAATTCCTCCTCAAATTCTAGGAAAGAAGACAAATAAGGAATCCTGCCCCTCCCTGGCCCCCTCCGCTCTGCCAGCTGTGCTCCTAGGATTCCTCTTCCACATTTGGGGGGCTGTGGATGACCCAAAGGCTGGCTGTCTCTGGCCCACGGGCTGGATGGAGAAGGGGACCTAGAAATGGAAGCTGGAAATGAAGGGGATCTGGGAAATGGAAAGGGTTATTTTTTTTCTCCAAAGGAGAAAATGAAGAAAATGCCTTTGGCAACAACAGGTGGGGGATGGGAAGACCATTAAGATGTTTTCCTGGTTTGGACTGCTGTGCTGTTGTCGTGTCCAGCTACTTTGGCAAGGAGACGTTGCCCTAATGGGTGTGCATCCTATGGGTGGATTGAGGTACGATCTTGTTTACGTATTTACTTATTTAAATGATTTATATGGAGATCTGGAATCCATAAGGGCAGCTTTTTTTGACTCTTGCACTCCTCCCTCCCCCCCTCCCTCCCTCCTTGCAGAAGGTTTTTGTGGAGACTCAAACTGCCCTCCATTTCTGAGGACCTCCAGTTTCACAGCATAAAAGCTCCTGGAAGACCCTGCGTAGGGTTTGAAACAGCCCCTTTCTCGGCATCCGTGGAGAAGCCTTGGAGCACATATGTCTCTGGAAGTGAGCTTGGTGGGGATGGGCCAGGAGGCCTTAGTGGAGGCAGCAGGTAGCCTGTGGAACTCTCTGCCCCATGAAATGGGTTATTTCCTCCTTCGCTGGTGTTCTGCTGACATTTGATAGCTTTTACAAAATGCTTTTATTATGGTTAGAGTTTCCAGTGTTGGTGTGGCTCTTTTTTCTCTTCCTCCCAGTCTGATTGATTGATTACATTTATATGGCCGACCATCTGATGTACATGACTCTGGGTAACTAACGATTGCTCTAAGGTTTGATTTAAGGATCAATTTGCAAGGGTTGCCAACCCGCTTCCATATGCGGTTCAAGATGCTAAGTTGTACTTAAGTCTCTAACTGACTTGCATCTCCTCACTACACAGGGAGTCCTCATTTAGTGACCATAATTGGGAATGGCAGAACCAGAAACTTTGTTAAGCAAAGCAATCACTAATTGAATCCACCACTGAGCTTATGATCTTCTTTCAGCTTTCCTTCATTTACAGACCTGCAAAGGTTTACAGACCTGCAAAGGTCTTAAATGTGAAGATCGGTTGCAAAGTTCCTTCTTTATCACCACTGTAACTGTGAATGGTTGCTAAATGAGGCTGTCACTAAATGAGGACTCCCTTACATTCTGTATCATAAGAGCCACTGTTACTTTCTCATAGCCAGGTCTGATGGACCTAGTTTGCACCAGGAGCTGATGACCCTTTTATTTCTTTGAGTCTTCCAGATGTTTGTTTTTTAGACAAAGCATTTGATTATTTGATTGCCAAGTCTTATTTGCAAATTGCTACATGCTTTGGGTTTTTGGTATTTTGGGTTTTGTTTTTGCACTTAGCCGGTTGAAAAACTGTCCCAGTGACTCTCGTGTATAAATGCTTACTGTGTTTTAACCATGTTTGATTGCCACCATTAGCAACTTCTTTGAGGGAGTGGAAATTCCCGGAGTAAGAAGACAAACAAAATCCATTTGGGAAATGATCAATATTCAAGTTCATCCTAATGATCAGAGTAGGCAGATCTTAGGACCGGAGAGACAGTTTTATAGCAAATTAACGTTGTCCTCTCCAACTAGTGGAAAACAGGCAAGTCAAGTTTCTGACTGAGAGGCATTAAACCACCATCGCCCCCCCCCTTGTGCAGGCTCCTGCAGTGTTACATCCCAAACAAGCACCATCGAGTGCAGACACAACACATGATTCCATCTGCCCGGGTTAAAGGACAGCGCATGCAGCTTGACCGTTCACCAACCCCATCCAGAAATTCCCCAGGAGCCTTCAGACGACTCTCTGCGGGTGACTGAGGGGTGTTTGCCTTGGAGTTCCCATTTGCACAGCAGCTTCTCTCCCTGGGAAGTGAGTCAACAGGCAGCGAAAGAGAAAGTTGCCCAAAGGTTGAAGTCCGTAAATCTAGTTCTTTTGATGTTGTTTCTTTCTCCTTAGTTCCCATTAATCGTGGGAAATCTTCTGAGGAGGGGGGGGCGGGCTAAACTGGTTCCGGAAAAGAAGGAATAGGCCAAGAATTGCAAAATTGCCATTGTTCATTTATATTAATGCCGTGATGTGTGCTTTGTCTAGAGCGGTGTTTTTCAACCTTGGGAACTTTAAGAGGTGTGGACTTCAACTCCCAGAATTCCTTAGCCAGCTATGGAAAAATTGAAGTCTTCATTCATAAAGTTCCCAAGGTTGAGAAACGCCGGTCTAGATTCTTTTTAGGACACAACTGCAGTCTGAAGTGTTAAAATGTGGGAAGGGGAATATTTCCAAACTACACAGGCTGATGATGTTTCTTCCACAGATTCTCAGGAAAAGACATTTATGATAGGTGGTCCAGGTTAGGCTGAATTTCCCCCACCCCCACCCCAACCCACCATGCTGTCTCTCTTCAGCCCAGCCCTGGGAAAATGGAAAAGAACACTTTGAATCTTCTTGCCCAAAGCTCACAAATGCAAAACGTAACAACAACAAAATCATTAAGAGAAAGTTTCTATCTCCACATCTTCCAGAACGTCTTGGCAATCGAGGTGCCCCCCGGGGGTCAGTGGCTGGGGAGATTCTAGGTGGGAGCCATCTCTCCCAATGCCATCTCTGAGTTCAAAAATGTGCACAGTGGAAATGCCTGCCTAACCGCTGAGAAAATCTCTAGAAGGATCTCAGATCCTTTGGGTGTCTGGGATGGACCATCCCAACTGGCCATCCACCTAGGCCAGCGGTAGGCATGTGGTCCAGAAGATGCCAAAGGATTAATCATAGTTTTGCCATCTTTCTTTCACCTCTCTTTCCCAAAGTGGAAACCTGCTCTAACACCTGCCTGAGGTGGCCTGAGACAAGCCTAAGGTTGCTGTGGAGGCCACAATATTCCTAGGCTGCTTGGATTCCACATCCGGGGCGCTGAAGTGGAAATCTCCCAGTATGGAAAGGCTGGGAGGCTCCATCCCCAGACTAGCCATGAAATCTGGGTTCAAGCAAGGTTGCTGCTGGGCAACCGTGTGGTCAGCACATAGCAGAAGACCCCTCTCAGCTGCATCTACACGCATTCACAGCAGGCCATCCAAGGAAAAGGACATCTATTCACTTTCAAGGTCTCTTGAAAAATCATCACCAGGCAATTCCCAACCTTGGCATCACGGCTACTCCCAGATCTGGAATATAGGAGGGAGATGATCCTGTCCCCCCGCCCCAAAGTCAGGTGTCTATGATGGTGGGTTTCACTACCCATTAAAGTCTGGGAGAGTGGCATTGATTTATTTGGCATGGGCAACCCAAATCAGTTGCCATAGCTTGGCAGTAAAAATGATACATCGGTCAAATAAATCCCGTTGATCTCTTCTGAGTGATCCTGAAGGACCGGCTTCCAACTTCTCAGAGCGCAACAAGGGGGTGGAATGAAGATGGTCTCCTTGGATCAGCAGTTGCTGGAGATTCTGGGTGAATTGGATCATGGAGATTTGTTGCCAGAAGGGCTGGGATACACATTTGCTCCTTCCCACAAAAGACTAAAAAGGATGGTGTGTGTGTGTGTGTGTGTGTGTAAAACAGGTTAGAAATAACAAAAGCAGTGACTATCCTCAACTCCTCTCCAACCTTTTCTTTGATCTTCTTCCAAAGCAAATGGCTGGAATGCCAACACTGGCTGCCCTTCGCTGCAACCAGAGGTGACACAGCCTCACACAAAGTGTATATGGGAACTTTCTGATGACAGGATCGGCTCGACTCTTCTCAAAGTGAAAGAGAACAGATCACGGATCGGGTTGAGTCACACGGAGGCCTCAGACGTGGGGAGGGCTGGTAACTGGCTTTGTTGCAAAACAGAAAATAAAATAAAGACACTTTAGCTTTGTGTGTGTCCTCAGGTCCCCTCGGATAGGAATTGACCAGGGGAGTAAACGAAAATAATTTGGACTTTGCTCTGCCTTCCAGAAATACAAGCTTCTTTTTAAAAAAAATATGATTTTTTTATTGGAACTTTAAAAGAAGTTAAAAAGTAATCCAAACTAATATAAAGTAAGGAAGAAAAAAAAGAAAAAAAGAAAAAGGCAAAGGCAAAGGCAAAGCCAAGAAAAAAAAGAATATTGGTAGATACTTCTTTGTATTTTTTTCTTTCATTCCTATTTTTCTTAAGCAAAATATAAAGGTTGTGAATGTAATGTTTTCAGTTTTAATGAGGGTAGATAGCTTGCTACAGAATGGAAACCTGGTATTTGGGAAAAATTGGGACAATCCCCATCCCCATGGCCTTCCTTCCTTCCTTCCTTCCTTCCTTCCTTCCTTCCTTCCTTCCTTCCTTCCTTCCTTCCTTCCTTCCTTCCTTCCTTCCCTCCCTCCCTCCCTCTCTCCCTCCCTTCCATTCTCCCTTCCTTCCTTCCTTCCTTCCTTCCTTCCTTCCTTCCTTCCTTCCCTCCCTCCCTCCCTCCCTCCCTCCCTCCCTCCCTTCCTTCCTTCCTTCCTTCCTTCCTTCGCAACATCTTGATTTGGCATGCCAAATTATTTGGTGTAGGACTTAATTGTCGACATTAGTCTTCTTCCACAAGAGCTTTCAGCACTTCCAGCTCAGGGGAGAAAGAAAAAATGCAAGAGGCCAGTCATTTTTGCAGTGCAAATCTGAAAACATTTCACCAACTCTTTCTTCAAACGGTAATTTGAGCCTGCTGACATTTCCAGGTTGGCTAAGGACAGAGGCCCACTCGCCAGTGTGGAAACTGCTCATGATCCTGAAGAAACGTCTTAATCGCGACCCAGAGGAGCATTTCCAAAAGGCAACTGGACTTCCTTGGATTTTTCCTGGAAAACGTTTCGCTTTGAAAAGCTTCCTGGATGTGAAGCGAAATGTTTTGAAGGAAAAAAACCAAGAAAGTCCAGTTGCCTTTTGGAAATGTGCCTTTGGGACAACCCTGACCTGAATGATTGAGAATCTTGATTGTGACTTTCTATCTGTGTGTGGCAGACCGTGGGTCACTTCCTTCTTGCTGAACATCTCTTGGTAGCTCAAGCAGGTTTTAAGTTAGCCCCTGCCCCAGGCTGGTGTCTCCGTCAGTCTCTTGCAACATCACCACCAAGGGAAAAAAGGGCACCCAGCCAAACCAACCAGGTTTCAAGATGTCCACACGGCTGGATCTTCTGAAATCATAATCAGCTTTTAACATCCAAACCATTCTCTAAAACAGTGTCTCCCAACTTTGGCAGCCCTGAGCTGCGTAGACTTGAGTTCTCAGAATTGTCCTGAATTTAGGGAGTTGAAGCCCACACATCTCAAGAGCTGCTACAGTTGAGGAACTCGGCTCTAAAACCAACATGTTGAGGCGATCATGCTACGTGATACAACAGGTTAAAAGAAGTTGGTGTGTCTTTACACACTGGAAATCCCTTCCCTCTTATTTTCTCTCTCTCTCTCTCCCCGCCCTCCCCCCAATCCTGGAAGCTTTCTCCTTTTAAGCAAACTTCAGATAGAAGTCAAACTGTATTAAGGAGCTTCGGATAGCACATTCTGTTGGAAGTAAATCATCCACCTGTCATATTCTGGTTTTTTCCCAAAGCAACAAAGAGTGGGCTTTTCCGTACTAAAAACAGAGTAATATTCATTACATTTCCTGACTTCTCTTTGAAGAATCAAGGTTCGGCTTGCTTGGGTATTTTTTTAATAGAAGCAATTAATGAATCCTTCTCTCTTGATGACTTGAAATGTTAATGTCTGTTCATCTTATTTGGTAATTAACCAGTAAATTCAGCCATATGGAAGGGGATTTTTGAGAAGGAATTCCACCATCGTCTCACTGATCACTTTCAGTGACACTTTATTGTTTTCTTCTGGTGTGGCTTCTAATTGTGGAAAATAAGAAGTACCCTGAAAGCCTTCTTAGATGGTAAGAAGT
This sequence comes from Vipera berus, assembly GCF_964194415.1. Taxonomy (NCBI): domain Eukaryota; kingdom Metazoa; phylum Chordata; class Lepidosauria; order Squamata; family Viperidae; genus Vipera; species Vipera berus. The sequence continues at coordinate 1,526,282 of NC_138213.1, read as the reverse complement.
AGGGCCTGCAGAGAGAAAGAATTGTAGTCATACTAGTGGAAGAAATGAAAATAATGGTGGTCTTTGCAGAAGAAGACCAGGTTCTAAACCTGAAAGGCCATCAGAATGCAGAAGAACAGGACTGGAAGGCCCCTTGGGGGTCTTCTAGTCCAACCCCTGCTCAAGCAGGACGCCCTATACCAGAGGTGTCCAACCTTGGCAACTTTAAGACTTGTGGACTTCAACTCCCAAAATTCCGCATCAGCCTTGCTGACTTTAATCTGGAAATTGGTCCTAAGTCTGGACACCTGTGGTTATAAGTCAACATCTACTTGTATTCATTGGTCAGAGTTGTGGGGTCTTTCTTGGATGAGACACTCCTTCATGCTTCAAGTCTTGGGTTCAAATCACTTTTCATGGTTCAAACCAGCCAAGATGCAGCCAGATGTGGCTTGCAGTTCAGCCGTGGTGGGGAGGCTGAGCTAACGGCCCTGAAACGTCCTTCCTGCCCCTGAACCAACTTCCAGATCAAAGTGTGTTGGTCTGCTCTTTTGAGGCAAGCTTGTTCAGGAGACAAGTGGAACAAATGGCATGTCTCCTCCTCCTCCTCCTCCTCCTCCTCCTCCTCCGCTGCTCACACACTCCCGTCAGGCATGAGAAGCCAGAGGTCTCCCTGGGTTGCCCCTCACAGAGCCAAGTTGCTGCTTGCCCCTCGGAGCTGTCCAGGGTCTGGTCAGTCCTCCAAGCAGCAACTCTCTCCTTATCGGCCGCTGGTTTCCCAGCTCCTGCCGGTCATTGGTTGCCAATGTTGTGGAGGAAGCTTTCTGGACTTCATGGGCCTTCTCTTGGGGAAGTTTCAGCTCCTTGGCTGGGCGCTGGGGCAAGCGGGATCTGACTTGGAGCTAGCTGGGTTGAGAAGACTCTTTTAGGGCCTGAGACTCAAGAAGCTTCGGTGGCAAAACATCAGATACAAATAAATAAGTGGGGGTTGTGGAAGTTTTAGAGAAGAACACTCCGTCAAAGAGGGGAAATGGGTGTCCAGTTTGGGGCAGGGTGGAGCTACATGCTGGTCCTGACTGGAATTTGAATGGTGTGCATTTTGAGGGTACCAGTTGGAGGAAACTGAGCTGAACTAAAAATATCAGGAAGAAGGGAATGTTTCAGAGTTTAGTTTCTGAAAGAGAGACCCCTGCCCCGCAGATCTCCAGTGATGACTTGGGGAACCGGGTAGATTCACGTGGAACAAAATTACAGTTTTGGTTCATTATACTTTCATTGTGTTTTTAATTGTTAGCTGCCCATAATCATGCAACTGAGATGGGTGCCCATATAAATTTATTAGATGAACATGGTGGTCTTGAACTGTGGTTGTGTATTCTAAAATCACACGGCACTACTTCCAGCTGGAGATGGGGAGGCAATGAGTGCAGTGACTGAAGTCTGGAAAGCAGCTTGTCTGGCCCCCAGAACTGTTCCAACTGCAGTTCTGGATTCTCTTCAAGGGTGAGGGTCCAAGAGGCTTGGACCTACACTAATCTCTTGTTTGTGCATGGAAGATGAAAACAAATGTCCAATTTCCTCCAAAAGACACCCCAGGGCATCCTTTGTTTTCAGCAAATGGGGTTAATAACAAGCCATGTTTCTCCAAGAGATGTTAAGAGAGCAGCGAAGAAGGTGTGACGCTGACAAGCTGACATCATGTGCCATGTTTTTGGACTTGTGTTCTAGTCTTTGGCTCTCCTTCTCCATTGGGAAGAGGATGTTGAGGGCTATGAGTAGAAGTGCACAGCCAACCACTTGATCTACCATGTTTACGGAGCAAACCTTTCTGTAACATTGATGACTAATGGGATCAGGAATTTTTGGCACCTTCTCCCGTGTAACGTTAGATCCCTTTTGGAGGTCTTTTTCACTAATCAATCCAGCAAGGCAGTCAGGAAAGGGGAGAGGGTAAGTTAAACAGAAAACGTTAGGAGCCTGGGCTGGATCCCAAGCTGTGGTATGGCTCCCTTGCTTGAGAGATGTGGCAGGGTGCATCTGGGGAAGAAGAAAATTTGAACTTCTTCCTTGGAGTAAGATGAGCAACGTACTCCATTGTTTTGTGCTCTTAGGAGTCCTTTTGCCTTTGCAGAAGCTCACCTGGACTCCAGAAGTGAGGCCTCCTCCCTCCCATCACTGCCAGAGATGCAGTAGAGCAGAGGCCCAGAGCTCCTTTCTTGCCCTCTTTTCTGCCAAGGAAAGACACCTTCTTCAAATAGTGATGATCGATTTCCTTCTAACTATATACATTTGCATTCACCTTTGTTTACCTTTTTTGGCAGTTCTCTTCCTTCTCCTCTGCATTTCCTGCTCTCTTTTTTTAACATTATCCAAATGTAAGACAAAGGACTCAAGCAAATAATTAGGAAAAACAAGCTTGATCTTCTCTAGATGTTTTTGGAGGATGCCCTCACTGGCAAGGAGGAACCATCCATTATTGTCATTGAATGTTTCAGAAAAGCATCAGGGGAAGGAAGGTGGCTTGCAATCCTTTTTCCTCAAGACCCAAGAACTTTCAAGAAACAGTGATAACAAAAGGGAGATGAATTCTCCCTTTTGACATTTGTGGTTCTTCCAGAAATCCTGAGGATTTCATTAAACATCTGTCTATATTTACCCATGAAATGGAAGGTTGCTCTGTTTGTTTTCTTATAGACTACTCCATGTTGTACAAACATATTAGTAGTGTCACGTCTGGCTCTGAAAATGTCCTGGCCTGGAAACAGGGCACTTGCATATGTGTTGGAACAAGATCTTCCTTATCACTCAAGCTTGCTATAGCTGGTCTCATTAGAGCTTTCCATGGTATTTATGATGTCTGCTTTGATTTTTCTGGACTTGGTTCTGGTGCTCAAAAGGTTCCCAACTTTCTTTTTCTTCTTTGTTCCACTTGCTCTCCTACCCTTTTCTTGCTGTGTGTTTCTAAACCATAAAGATGATTGATCAGCTTTTCCAGCAAGCCCCTGAATTGTTTATGGATCTTCAGGGATCTCCCAGCTGCCAGCAAATGGGTGTGTTTGGCCAGTGAACTCAGAGGCCAAGGTTTGAAAGGGAAGCCTTGACACATCTTGGACCCAGGATGGAGCCAAATGGTGAATACAACACCAGGAATCTCCCAAAGAGCTTATCTCTTGCACTCAAGCAAGAGAGGTGTTGGGTTGGGGGGGATCTTTGAATTCTGACAGATTGGAAGCTTTTACGTGGGAAGCTGCAGATGGAAGAGCTCAGGAAAAGTGGTCCCGTCTTCTCCAACTTGAAGATGAGGAGAGACCACCTCAGGCTCCAGAGACTGATTGCTCAAAAGCCACCTGGACAACCCAAGGCTAGTGGAGATTCTCTAAAGCTTCACAAGATGTTCCAGCTTCATCAGTGGATGGGCCAGGTTCTCAGGCTCATCAGTGGTGGCCTTTTGCTGCTGTTTCCAGACATGCTAGAGTACATCCCCAAATAGTGTTTTTCTTGAGAAATTCCATAAGGCTTGCTGTAAGCCATAGAAAATGTAGCTAGGTCTGGACATCCCTTGAAATAACAAAGATGTCCATTGCATCTCAAGCGGCCTGAACTTGGCATGTTAAAGTGCCCTATCACCACTTTATCTTAATTGTGGGGATTTGCATCATTCGTGCAAGGATCTCATAGGAGGTCATTATGCTGACCACATAAATCACTGGGATGATACAACAGAGATTTAACAGACATTCTGGAAGAACAGACATCCCTTTCCTCTGGAGAGTCCATTAAATACAAATAAACCTTCCCAGTATAACCAACTCCACAAACTTTGAGTAACAGCTTAGATTACATTCTTAAAAATGTTAATCTGAGTAAAAAAGCGTCTCTTGTAGATCAAGCAACTATAGGTTCCTTTCACGCACCATTTTTTTTTAGTATAGAAATACCACAAAAGGTAATATATACCTTTCAAAACATCAGGGAGGTGGTAGCATTTGGAGGACCCTGACTGCAAAAAGCTGAGCAGACTTGGCACTTAGACTGGAGACCTTCAGAGAACCTAGGAATATAGGCAAGAAAGACTGCAAAACACATCCCAGAAAAAAGACAGTAGCTGACAATACTTTTCTACTGTTGTCCAGAAGACTATATAGACATGGCCATAAAGTCACCAAAAGCTGAATTTGACTTGAAGGAGACTTTATTTCTAGCTTCAAAGAAGACAAACAGCATCAGACCAAGGAAGGCAGAGAAGATCCATCCTCCACTCTGAACCCTGAATTTTGTCTGATGCGACCTTCACCAACTCCATAAATATTAAGTTCAGCTTTGGGTGTCAAAGCATCGCCTACCTCTGGCCTAAGAGATGCAGAGAAACCTCCCCATTCTCCAAGGGCCTCATTGGTGAGGATCTGGAGGTGGGAATCCAGCCTCTTTGGAAGGAGAGTGCCAGGCTGGGAAAGTCTGCAGAAGACGGTTAGCTTTCTCACCCAGCACCTAAGAAGTGGCTGCTCTTTTCCTCCCAAGACCTCCCACAGCAGCTTTCACGTTACTTCTGCTGAGCTTCAAAATTGCCAGCTGATATTCAGCCAGCCTATTTTAACCTTAAAACAGGCTCACATTGTTGGCTTAATGAATCACCCTGTATCAACAGAGAGGCCCGCCAAAGATATCTTCAAGGGGAAGTGACTGGAAAAGACAATTCTTTCTTGAGCCTGGGCTTCTCCCCCAGCCTTGGCACCCAGGGCCCAGCTCCCTCTCTCCTTGGCAGTGCGGGCCAACCTCAAAGAAAAGTTTGAGCTGGAACTGCACAGGATGTTTGGGTGAGAGCAGAGAGAGAGGAAGAAATGAGAGGGGTCCCGAGCGCTCTTAAAATATGCTCTGATCTCATAATTCCTTGAGTGAAAAGCGTGACGGGCTTTTCAAAAGGACAGAAAAAAATAAATGGGGCTGTGAGTTTCGCTGTTCTTCAGGAGCGCTGCAGGAGAGAAATGTCTCCAGGAGCACTGGACTCCACATGAGTGTTCATGGCCAGCGCAGAAGAAACACACATGGCTTCTCCACAGGAGTCATCAAGAAACCTGGACAAGAGGAACTTAGTGTCTTTTCTTCTGGCCTGCAGCCCCATGTTGAGCCATGACCTCAGTTGGGCTGCAGGTGGAGCTCTTCATCTGGCGCCCTGCCTCCAAGGCTGATGGAGCATATTTAAGGAGAACTTATCAGCCTTCCATAATGTACCATCTCTGTGGGATGCTCACCCCTGGGGACAACTATTTCTGGGACCAAACAAGCTTCCTCATGATCTCATATCCATTCCTTGGCTCTTTCAACGATGAACTCATCTTCCTTTTCCCTCGTGCATCCACCTTTCAGGTTCTGAGGGCACTTTCCATCTGTCTTATCTCCAGAGGTTTGGAGATGTCCAAGAAGCAGAGTTCCTGGAGGTCAAAAACCATATAGCCAAAAGAAATAAATAAATAAGGTGGGTGGGGAAAGGAAGAGGGAAAGAAAACAAGAGGAAGTTTTTGAAAGTTGAACTTCTGGTGTTTCAGAATCGATCCTTTTCACAGAGGGGAGCTACAAGGTCCGACCATTACAGAAGGAAAGAAAGAACTGGATGAGGGATTCCGAACATGAGGAAAAGAGGCAAAATCAGGATGGGTGGGTGGGGTGTGTGTCACATCCCAGTGCTAAAGGACCAAAGGACAAACACTCAAAACTGAATCTGAGCCGAACTCTAATTTTCCATCCCTTTGTGTCTAGAGCTGAACAGGACAATTTGGTAAAAGTTTTAGCAGATCTGCAGTCTCAGAGTTTTAGCGTGTCTCAGGATGTCCTGTTCCTTGGGTAGGAAAGGAGTTGCTTTACATCATGTCTGAGTGTGGATTTATCGGATTTTGCATTTCCAAACACAACTGTCCTAGGAAATGGGGACCAAAAGACGTTGCATACAGGAAAGGACATACAGAGCTCCATTGCAGCAGGAATATTTGCTTGTGAAACTTTGAACATTTAACAAAGCTGCAAACAAAAATATTTTTCCAAAAAGAAATTTGGAAAACTTAGCACATATATATGTACACACCTTTTAGTGCAAGCTTAAAAGAATTGTTAATTAATGAGGCATGAGATAAAAAACTGTTAATAGAAAATTTGAAGGTGAAATTAAGATATCAGCAAGAAATGAAATATGAAGGGGACCCAAAAGTTCCCAGATGTGTATATCCTTCACCCAGATCTCTTGTTGTTTATTAGCCCGGAACAAATCCTGAGTATTATTTGCTCTATTTTAGGCTTTTGGGAAAAATCTCACAAGTAAAAGGCTGATGAGAAGTTGTTTCTCTCCGATTATCTATGATTCTTCTTAGCTTTGAACTGCAACTTTGAGATTTGTCTTTGATCTTTTGAAAGTATTAGTTCCACTATCCAGTAGTCAGTTAAGATGTTCAAATATCATGTAAACAGTAGACAATATGTATTCACCCATAATGAAATTCCCTTTCTTGGCTAGGCTTTCTCTCTTGGGTAATATTCATAGGAGGATGTTCTGCAGTTATTTTTTTATCTTTTCCACTGAAAACTGTACACAATAACCACCGAGTCTCAAGCCTTTTTTTTTCTCTTGAAGCTGGAGTAAGGAAAAATTAGACTTGTTTAGAGATGCATGAATAAAAAGTTCTACAGCAAGAAAATCACTGCAACTTTGTTTAGATTAAAGGGCAAAATGAATAGTTAATGGAGGACTTGATTCACAGAAAATAAGCTTTGTGCTTGTTTGTTTGGAGAACTGTAATGAAAACTAAAAGTATTTTGGAGTCTTAAGGTCCTCCTCAGGACCTAAGAGGTGTCTACAGATGGGGTTAAAAAAACCAAGGTGGCTGCTGCAATGGTAGGATCAAAACTCTGCCTGTTCCTTATGTGCATCATCATCTCCTTTTTTTCACCATACCCTGAGGGCAGCTGTGTCTCGGAACGACCCCAAAGACTCATTGTCTGGTCTCTATCTTGGTGGTAACATCCAGGACCAGCTACTTCTTTACCTCTTTCCTTCATTGCTCCATGCGTTGAGAAGGCAACCATGACTTCTGCTCAAAGAGAGTTGTTTTACTTACCCAGACAAGACCTGTAGACATGGAGGAAAGTTTTGGGTTCATGTTGCTGTCTCCTGAGCATTATGAAAACCAGCTTGCTGCCCAGCGTAGCATCTTTTGGAGGAAGAATGTTACAAATTTAGGGGAGGTTGATGGAACTTTCCCAGGCTGAATCTGGCACCAGAACAGCCGATCCAGTCAGGATGTTCCTCACAATGGCCTTGGATGTTGTATGGAGCAGAAGTTCTAATATCTTATCTGGCTGACTCATAGCTGTTTATGGCTGGATCTTTGGAGGACTCTAAGGGGCTTGCAGAGTTCCCCTTTGGTGTCTGGTCTAGTAATTATTATCTCATCAAAATGAAGGGAAACCGGGATCCCTAATCTTGGTTTGTTTATTTATGGAGCTGGCTTTGGCTGGTTTTGTTTTTTTTCTAAACTATTTCGTATATCACCATGGTTGTCTTCTGTCAAGAAGTCTGGCATTGTCTTGCTTCCTGTTTGCATTCTGTAATCCTGGCCATTTTGCTTTCTCTGACTGCAGCTGCCTCTTAGATGATTCATTAATTTTGGCTGGTTAGAGGAACCTGCTAATGACCCAGATATTTTGCAAATGGTCTCCATGCAGATTCTCCTCCATTAAATATGTGCTGAAGGAATGCACTCTGCCCTTGGATTTTTGTAATTCCCCAAAAGTGGAGCTCTATTTCAGAAAGAGAATCCATGGTTTGCAGGCTAAAGGTCTTACATTGATTCCATCCGCATTATGGAAAAGATCCTGGAGGTTTTCTGGTGCTTGCAGTGAACAATCTGGCCAATGGAACAATATAGATCATGTATGTCAGATTCTTGTTTAAATGAAGTGCGCAAATAGTGAGGTTCCTTGCAAGGGAATTTGAAAGATATACGGTATACTGCCAATCAGTGTGGCTAGACTATTCTATAATGAGCGGCCCTTCCATTGGATTTTATTCGTATTTGTTAAATGTGCACCTGACATTTCTGCTTGTCCAACTGAACCTTACGGAAGACAGTTGGGAAAGTTGGGTGGCTGATTAGTCTGAGGTGAGAAAAAGTCAATGTGGACTTGAACTTTAGTAGATTTTGATGCTGGTGCTTAATGGAAAGAAACAAAGAGGCTTAATTCAGACCTGATGGAATATGCTTAATCAAGGCTTGTTCACTGCAGTTGCACAGAATATATGTGAACTACCTGACACTGATATTGAGATGAATTTGAAGTCAATAATTAATTGAATCAGTTATGTGTGTTTAATTTACTGTGATGTTTTTACGGTTAAGCAGGGTTAGTGTTCTCTTGTTTTAATCTTGAGTGTGCCATTCACCTTTTAGAGTTTCAGAACAGAAAGGCAAGAAAAAAAATCTTTACATTAAATGAATAAGCTACTTGGAGTGTGTTTGTTATGGGTTAATAGGCAATTAAGTATTTTGGTTTAGTTAATTTTTGAGGGATCACTTTCAACAAAGCAGCTCTCTGTGTTAATGGTCATTTAGGCATCGTGTCAGCATCTAAATCCATCCCTTTCCTTTCCAGAGGAGCTGGTTTTAATAAAAGGCAACCAGAATTGCTGAGTTCTTTCAGTGGTGTGTTGATTAAATCCTTCATTCTCATTAAAGAAAAAGAAAAAGAAAGAAATTCTTACACTGTGCTTCGTTGGTTTAAAGTTTTTTGTTTGCAGCTGTAATTTAAAGCAGAAACTCCTTAAACCTTCTTTGATTATCATGTGCGGTATGCAAAGTTAAACACATTAACATTCCTGTTAGTTTTGTGACAATTAAAATATCAGCATTTCCCACTTTGAATTTGTTGATAGTTTATTTTGGATAGATATTTGGCTGCAGCACCCCAAGTCTGCCCTGTCTGGAGATTTATGCCAGAGCCAATTTTTGTGGTGCCCCATATTACTTAGCAACTGCAACTCTGGGTAAGAAAGAATAATTGATTTTGATTGTAATGTTATTGAGCCGAGCTGTCTAAATTAATAGGGGATACCTGCTTAATTGATTAATTGGCACAATCCTTGTGTTTTTAACACTACTTTGAGCCAAAAAGTCATCAGCATAAACTGCTAGAGTTCTTACATTTCCTATTGTTTCAAATAAATTTCATTATGATCTAAATCGCTGGCATTTCTGCATACCAGCCCTGAAGTTGCATGAAAGTTACAGTTTTGTAGCCTGCTCGTTCTGATAAACCAATTATGATAACTCATGTTATAAAATCCTAGACAAAGCAAACAAAGAGAAGTATGTGGTGTGGATCTAAGCTCTAGCACATGCAAATGGAATTGCTGACCATTTCATTATCTCTCTATTTTGATTCACGGCTCTAGCCTGTCTGCTTCCTTTGAGCCAAATTCTACCTTGCAGATTTGACTCTGTGAAATCCTTTCCTTGCCCTTCAGTTTGTGTTTTCACATTCTTGGCAAGACTACCAGTGCATATGGAATTATTGCATTGCATTGGAAATATTTTCATCTTTTCTGGTTTTTGTAAATATTCTTAATCAAAGGCTTAGTTGCCTTTCCACAGGGATTGTGGCTCAAGGAAACATAGAATCCTAGGGCTGGAAGGGGACCTCAGAGGTCTTCTAGTCCACTGAGGCAGGAGTCCTTATTCCATCCTGAACAATCTCTTCTTAAAAGCCTCCAGGGATGGAGCACCTACAACTTCTGAAGGCAAGTTGTTCCACTGATTAAATGTTCTCACTGTCAGGAAAATTCTCCACAGTTCCAGGTTGCTTCTCTCGGTGCTCACACTTAAAAAGTGTAATACTTTCCACCAAGCAGCCCAGTCTGGTATGATTTGGTGACTTTTCTGTGTTACCTAAAGTAAAATATTTATAGCAACCATTTTGTCTTGGTTTGGGCTTTTTTTACATTTCTCCATCTTTTTTTATATAGAGAGAGTTCTGTTTTCTACATATAAAGACATATTAAAACTAGTTTTGGGATTTGGGGGCAAAGGGATTATGGAATTGATTTGTTTTTGATGCTTGATACTATGAAAATTCCTGTTTTTTTCTGCCCAAAATTACTTATTTCCCTATGCTCAGTTTCGAGTCACTGCTGTTCTTAATGCTAATCCCATGTTTCATTCTAAAGTTGTTGCCGGTTGCTCAGAGCAGTTTTAGCTTCTCCTACAGGCTTTTGTCAGTATCTTTATGGTTCTTTTTATTTTTACACCGTCCTCTGTCTTCCCTAACCTGGTGCTTTCCAGATGTCTGATTTGCAGTCCTCATTGCCCCCAGGCAGCACACTCAAGAGAAGCTTAGGATACAAATGCCCATCTGTGCTTTAAAAAAAACCTTCTCTGTTTAACAGCATAAATTCAAATATTCTACTAACATTTTTAAAGGAACATATCTTTGTTATGAATCTGGACGACTGTCATTTTTGCACAACACAATGATTAATATTATTAATATTTGAACATTCCAGATTGCCATTTTGTACAGGTTTTGATTTATAATGATGTCTTTGTAAAGACAAGCAAGGAATAGCTCGGTGGAGAATGCCGAGGGAAGCCTAGACTGCTTTGATTCAAAGTGGAATACCCTGGCAGAGAAAACAAACCAATTTTGGAAAGGGCAATTAATATTGTACGGATAGGATGCTTATCAGGGACAAGCAACCAGAGCCGCTCTTGAAGGTCCAGGTCAGCAACTTTAATGTGTTCTGCTTATATTACAAAAGTCTCCCCAGTCTGCTTGCCTTTCCTTGGAAACAAACAGATAAGTTACCCTGTGGTAAGGCTAATACATTTAATAAATAAGGTTTCATGGAACTTAGTGGGAGTCAGGCTTATACGCCTCTTGCGGCTGTGCAAGAACTCTAGGCTATATCCCCGCTTGACCCCTCCTCCCTGCCTGCCTGAGAGTTTCCCAACAACACCCTCCAAACAAACATGTGTGTTTTGGGAAAGAAGGCTCCTTAGTTATTAACCAGGGCCAGCATCAGATTTTGATTTGGGGGAGAAGCGGGTCGCTGAAGGGCTGGGGCTTTGTATGGAGCAGGCAGAGATCCAATCCCTAGCAAATGCCTCTGTGGGAGACCAGAATGCATGCTTTGGCTCTGTTGGCCCGCCTCCGTCTTTCCAGATGTGGGCCACTTACTTTCTTTATATTCCAGCCCTTCTGGATTCTTCCTTCGATTCTCTAGGGAGCCTTTTAAGTCTGTCTCATACCTGATGTGGAGAAAAGGGGGAACGGGGGGGGGTCACTTTTGGTTCTCGCGTGTTTTATTTTCAAACGAAAAGCAGCTGCTTGGAAGAAAATGGGGAAAAAATACGCTCAGGCCATGTTCTTTGGAGGTAGTAACATTGGTGATGATGTGAAATGAAGAAGAAAACTTCAGCTGAGTGGATTTGCTCTGTTTTTATTGCTTGCTGCTGCTTCTTTGCGAGCCAACTGGTAGATGTTTCCACAAGGAGCTGCTTTGATTTATTCCAGCACATCAGCGCTGCCACCTTCCAAGATATTTGGAAGCTAAATATTTCCAAAAGCTAACCAATGGGCTCTTATTCGGTAACTCTTCGAAGAGAATGGAAATGGGTGACTCAGAGCTCAGATCCTGAGGGCGCTCCAAGAGTTTTTCACCCCCTCCCCTGAGCTTCAACTTTCCGTCCAAGCTTTGGCCCAGCTGGAAAGCTTAGGATGGAACCCAGAGGGGACCAGATCATCAAAACCTGGTTTGCCTTGCAAGATCCTTTCACCTTGGTCAGTTGACGTCCATCTTCTAAGATGAAAAGACAACCAGGGGCGCTGTGGATTCTCCTCCCAGGGCTGCTTATCCCTGCTGCCCTGGCAGTGAGGTCCTCCGTCTGGACTCTGATTTGGCAGGGGAAGATTTGCAGATGATGCATGAGGCAGAACACAAGGCCCCTCCCAGCTGCAGTCATGTTGTCTTCTGAGAAAAATAAATCTGCAAAGTGTCAGCAGATAGGACCAATACCCGAAAGGGACATGTAAGGACAACCAGTTGGACACGGCTTGGAAGCCGTTCTTCCACCTTTGGAAGACGTTCCCGGAGAAGACTGGGGTCCAGCAGATTTTATGACCTGCTGTAGGTTTCACCTTCCAAGCTGACCTTCCCATAGCTATTCCTCTTCTTCTCCAGCACAGAGAACATCTTCTACCCCATGGTGTAGTTTATTAGGTTATGGGTACAGGGTTAAATTACTACCTTTCTTAGGACTTAGGAACCCCAAAGGTGCTTTTCAAAAGACAACTGGAATTTCTTGTTTTTGTTTTTTTTTCCCCTTGGAAGCATTTTCCTTTTCATCCAAGAAACTTCTTCAGTTCTTTTCAGATGTGAACAAGCTTTTTGGATGAGAAGCAAACATTTTTCAAGGGGGGAAAAACCCAACAAGGTCCAGTAGCCTTTGAGAAAAGCACCTTTGGGACAACCAAGACTTGGTTGATTGAGAATCTCCATAGCGAGGTTTTAGGAACGGTATTGCCTTGGCTCTGCTTCTGTTGTGTTCTGCTCTTAAGGATGATAGTTTAACACTAAAAATATCACGACCCTGAGAATTACTGTGATCTTAGACTTACAATTTTACTGTTGCAGCACGTTATTAGGCTATGCGTCCTTCCCACTTGAGATTTTTTGTGGGGAGAGGGCTGGAATTGTTGCTTTGTGCTGTCTTTTTGTCTATCTCTTTCTTTACCTCGTGCTGGTCCTTGGTCAAATAAAGATGACTTGATGTAACGCTTTTTCTCACAAAGAGGGCATCTATTTCTCCTGTTCCATTTCCACGGCTGTCAAAACAGCCTTTCTGGGGGGAAAAAATAAAAGCAAAAATGATACCCTCTCTTTACAAGAAATGAACATGAACTGACTGTCCAGTTCACAAATAACTATTTTTTGAAATCGCTTTTAATTCTCAAAGTATCACTTAACCTCTGGTGCCTGATGCATTTATTTTCTTCATTGCTTTCTTTCTCTTTTCTCGCCAGATGTTTCATCAGATCTGCAGATCAGACTCTTTTTAAAGGTAAGCGAAAGACGACAATGTATGGTGTAAGCCTTTTCAAACTGGCAGTGAGATTTATTTCATATATGTAACAAAACTGAGGAATATATATGAACGAAACCATGGATAGAATGACCAGCTCTCAGGAATGAATAATATCTGTAAAATAACTGAATTTATTACATAAAATTATATGGTGCAAAGCAAAGGTGGCAACTTTGAGCGTGGCTGGCTGAGGAATTCTGGGAATTGAAGTCCACAGTCTTAAAGTTGCCAAATGTGGAGACCTTTTGTGTAAAGTGTGGTAATGAAGGTGCTGGACTAGGAGTTGGGAGACCCAAGTTCCAGATCTTCATTAACTAGAGAAACTGGCTGGGTAGATTTGGGCCAATTACTATGTCTCAGCCCTAGAAAATATCTGTCTCCTGGGACGGTTTGTTAGATTATGGTCCATAGTTTTCAGTGAAAAGACCTTCATATAAATTCATATACTGAATTTAAGTTAAATGTGTATACTGAATGTAGTATTTAAATCACGTTTGTTCCTGGATGCTTGAATGATAACAGAGACCAGGTCAAACTATGACATTCCAAACCATTTTTAGTTGTTCAGGTGAGACTTTAGTTTTGGAATTCCAGTTGTCCTTGATCCTAAATCTTGAGGTGACTAGTGCTTGTTTAGTGATAAGAATAGCATATCTGACCCCTGACGATATTCATATTGTCTGATGACATTCATCAAGACTTGAGAGTCATGGGCTTTGGGGTCTCCAATCCCAAAGTCTAGGAATATGGAGCAAAACTCGGGAGTGGGCTACGGAATATCAGTCGGTTATTCTTCCTGCTTCCTGTGCTAGTCGTTAACTTTGTGGTGTGCCCGAAACTTGTCTGGAGAGTGGGCGGGGGTGGAGGTGCAATAAGCAGATAAGAATTTTGGCTCACCTGGCTGGTCTTCCCTGCTGTGGCCAGAAGCAGAGCAGCCTGTCCAGATGTCGTAGCCACTTGCCAGGAGTTTCTCTTGGAAGGCCTCTGCTGATCCGTTGAGCCAAATAATCAGGGAGACGTGTATTTTCGCCCAGCCCAAACTGCCTCTGATGTTCTCAATTTCGTCCCTCCAGATGAGATTGCTGATTGTGGTAGATTTGGTCCAGTTTCTTGAAAAGATGGCATCAACTAGGAAGCCAACTAGGAAACTCCATGAAACCCAAGATAGGTCTGATATAAACACCCTAACCACTTTCAGATGTCTCTTGAGTACGGGAAAATAGGAGCTAATGGAGAACACATGGGGCCATGGAAATAATGAAATTATTAGCAAATATTCCAAAGTGAAGACATTTGGCTACATCACTTGAAAAAAAAGGTAGAAGCAATCACAATGACATCTACAAAATCTGAATTTTTCTATAGAGTTCTCGGCTTTCCCTTCCCTAATTGGTTCTTTGATGGAAATTATTACAAGCTTATATATAGCTTGATCGTTGCTTTTGCATGTTCGCCATGTTCAATGGGTCTATGGTGGCTTTTGTCTGGTTCTTCTTGCATGGAGGAGAAGAGGGATGGAAGCTGAGGAGAAAATTAGATGTTAGGACAGGAAGGAAGTGTTGCAAACGAGAAATGTGGGTTTGTTTGTTTTTAACAAAGCAGGAAGTTGCCAAGGGATTATCCCAAACAGGAAGTGCAGAGACACCTGGACTGACGGAGGAAAGCAAGTTGGCAGCACCCTTCCACACCATGGCTTAGGAAAGCTTTTGCCTTTTAATAAAATGTGTTTGTCTGAAAGGGTGCCACTAGATTCCTTCTGATTTGGAATCTCCATAAATAGATAAATTCCTGCAACTTTTCAAAACAAAGTTATTTTAGGCGGGGGGATGGCCATTTAAACATGACATCCAGGATGGAGGATTGCAAAAACAACTTGGTAGAAAAAGTACCATCTCTCCTGTCAAAAGAATTTCCCCCAGGAAGTTGTGTTAAAATACATGGTTTTAGCAAATTGGGAAGGTGCTTCTGAAGGTCCCCTGATTTTGAAGCCTTTTCTCCAACTGATGAGTCGTGGGAAAGAATTGGATCGAAGGGGGAAAATAATTTTAGCATTACAGCGCTGGCCCCTTGCGTAAGCTCTGTAGCAGTTTTCTTCTGGGCTGCAAACCTGAAAGGATTAATGTGCTTTCTCTGCATTGTCCTAAGACTGAGCCCTTCTTTCTGATCGACAGTCGACACTGCATTAGTTTTGGGCTTTTGAAAGTAGGACAGAAACAGTCAATATGTCAATAAGAAAAGAGAGGGAGAAAGGGGGGGGGAAGGAAGGACATGGCAGGCCTGTGGGGTGAGGATGATTATTTGATTTATTGGAGAGAATGCGCCTTGTTTGACAGAAGTCCAGGAGTGGTCAAAAAAGACAAGATGGTGGCTGTGACAGTGTGATCAAAACTCCACCTGTTTTTTTATGTGTGAGTCCAGGTTTGCGTGTCCGGCGTTGGAAAGCGTGCACATTTATGAGTTTATGCATGTTATAAATCCAATTTCTGAAAAGAATGTCTAAATAAAAAAGCAGGTGTGTCTGAAATGAAATGCAGCTGAACAGCGGTCAAATAGGAATTTTAAAACCCAATACAAATTAGAATATGAAGTCTGTCCTTTGAGATTCTTTGCATTGTGGCAAAATATGTTAATTTGGAGGAGAGATCGCCAAAGTAGCATTCTCTCTCTCTCTCTCTCTCTCTCTCTCTCTCTCTCTCTCTCTCTCTCTCTCTGTGTGTGTGTGTGTGTGTGTGTGTGTGTGTGAACTATTGGTCCCAAAACTCAAAGCTACAGGGTCAAATTTGTGAATAGTGGGACCTATTGGGGAAAGCCACCCCCTATATGTCTGCCTGCCCCTCAAAGGTAGAGGTAGAAACTTTATGGCATCCAGATGTTGCTACAGCAGCTTACAACATTCTTCCCTACTGATCATGCCAGCTGCCCAGGCCATAAAATTTGGAAGGCTTTCTAAGAAAAATGACCTCTGTCATCCAAGAGATGCAGAAAGGATGGGAAGCAAGATCTAGGCAGGTTTTGAGGAACACGGTTCATCCATATCCAACAAGATGCTTCATCCTTGTAGGGAGACAACTTAATTTTCCTTTCCAAGGAAGGTTTTATGGGAAGTGGAGATGACAGTTTCTCCAGGAGGGGAAGAAGGGAAGAAAAATTCCTGTCAGGAACTGATCGATGGAGCCCAATAACACTTTAGCAAACTGTTTTAAATTGAGCCTCTCCTGAGAAGCCCTTCCAGAGGGAACGCCGAGAGCTTTTCCTGCAGCATCCACGTGGAGTGTTGCATTCCTGCCAATCATCCAAAGGCCACTTGGCACCCCACTTGTGCAAGGGGTGCAGAGGCTTTCAAGAAGTAGGGCAGGGGCTTGTCCTTGCCAGGAGCAAAAACCAAATGGCCAGATTCTATGGAAACAGAACTGAAATTATTTGGTAAGGAAGATAAGAGTTTGATGGGACTTAGCAGAAGCCAAAATCTTTGCAGAATCAGCCTTTTGTTGGTTTTTAGCTCGTCGCTGAGTCTAGAACCTGTCATTACTGTGAAAGGAGGTTTTAGAATCTGAACTGAGGATTTTTCCACTCTGAGAAAATCCCTTTGAAGTGTAGCTTAGCTTGGAGATCAACATTCCCCATCCCAGCTGCTGTTTCTCTTCTCTCCTTGCTCCATCAGAAACCCTAACCTTCCAGCCACGCTACCACTTCGTCCTGGATGCATTTGTTTAGTTTTTTTGTTGCCTTAACCCTGCACTGATTGCAGAGATACAAATCCACTCATCCTTGGAATCTGTTCTTCTGATGACCATCTGGAAACTGGATAAATCTTCTCTTTGCCCCCTCTTCCAAGTCGTTTACCATTTTAAAAGGCTGAAAAGACGAAAACGCTACCCTCCTTGCTCCCTGTCCTGTCCTGTTACTCCTTTCACCTCCAAGATGGACTTCTGCCTGCAGCACCAAAGTCACCTGGGGTGTCTCCTAAGGCCAGTTGGTTCCCAAAGGACAGAACCCCCGTGCAACTGGATTATGAGATTGCCGAAGTAGAGCAACTCTGCATATTCTGAGCTGTACACATCCCACCTTGCATGAAATATATTCTCTTCTCTTCTTTCACAGATCGGAGCTTAATAAATATAACTCTAGTATCCAGCAAAGAAACACACACACAATCAAGTCTTCTTAAAATCCTAGGCAACATCTTTTCCAGAATGTATTTTTTTTTCTTGCACAGGTCATTTGTCTTTGATTTTTGATTCTGGACCTAAGAACTAGTTCAGTATTCCCTTTAAAAAAAAAGAAATCATTCCCCACCCCCCTTACAGTAGATACCTTTGCTTCAGAATAGGTTTTTCTAAAATGCCAGATATTCTTCAGCCTGGGGTCCCTGATCCATAAAGGCACAGAGGGACCCCTCAACATATAAACAAATGCTTTCTTTTCAAGAGACAGGCAGGAAGGATGGATGGAAAATGACTCTCAGGAAAATGAAATAATAATAATAATAAAAAATCATAGGTATTCCATGGGCTGAGCTTTTGTTGGCCATCCAAGAATCCTGTGGCTTCTCTTGAGAGATTATGCCATCCTGGAACAAAACTGCTGGGGAAATTTTGGTCAAGATGAGGCATTTCTGTCTGGCCACAGCTTTTCTGCGAGGTCAAGGAGTCCTTTGGCCATCAGACACTTTTTGGAGAGGTTATTTAATCTCCTCTTACGGCAACCACCCTGGGATCAGGCCCTGCTGAATCATGACTGAGATCTGCAGCCAGCTTGTTTGGTGGAGGGTCTGTGTGAAGTAAAATACATGAAGAATGGTTGCAGGAATTGGGTATGTCTAGTTTAATGAAAAGAAGGATTGAGATGACATGATAGCAGCCTTCCAATATCTCAGGGGCTGCCCCAAAGTAGAGGGAGTCAAGCTATTCTCCAAAGCGCCCGAAGGCAGGACAAGAAGCAACGGATGGAAACTAACCAAAGAGAGAAGCAACCTGGAACTAAGGAGAAATTTCCTGACAGAACAATTAACCAGTGGAACAACCTGCCTCCAGAAGTTGTGAATGCTCCAACACCGGAAGTTTTTAAGAAGAGATTGGACAGCCATTTGCCTGAAATGATATAGGGTTTCCTGCCTGAGCAGGGGGTTGGACTAGAAGACCTCCAAGGTCCCTTCCATCTCTGTTACTCTGAAGTGCTTCCCCCAGCAGCCAGGTAGCTAGGAAAGGTGTGCAAATTAGACACGGCCTGATTTGCCAGAGTTGGTTTGACTTGGAGCTGCAGGGAGCTGAATCTTCACCCTAAATTCATATCCAAGCTTTACAAAAAGAAACGCTGATCCTTCAGAGTGACTGATGTGTCCCTCTCTAGCAGAATTTAAAGCAAAGGATTCATTGCTCCACGGAGCAGATGGTTGAGTCTGCACATTGCAGGAATACTTGTCAATCCTCTATTTCATGTTTCGTAAACCACTGCAAATCATCATTTCCCGTTCTGCCAAACATGCCCCAAATTATTGGATGGGTGCCATTCTTCTTTTCTTTCCCGGTCTCTCAAACATTAAATTCAATCTCTCAGGGGACCTAATGTTCCTTAGCGCCATTAGTTTCCCCTTGAGCCAACTGGAAGGTCCCAAATTAGCTACATCTGGCGGGATGGAGGTGACGTGGTGGGTGGAAGGCTGTTCCCTTCTGCCTGGAAGGGGAGCTCCTGTCTCCAAGCCTTTTGACTGATGGCTATTGCAAAATGTCTCAGAAAACCAGTTTCCAAAGAGCGAGATTGTGAAGGACATGGGATACAGAAGGAAGAATTTCCTTGGCTTCCATTTCTTCAGATCCTGCTAATGGTTCGTTATTTAATGGGTTATAAGCTGGCTAAAGATGTCTGTGTTGTGCAAACAACATGGGTCACTTGAAGGCAGATGCCGAGTTGCAAGAATTCCAGCGTTTCGGGCTGTTCATAATTACACACGATTCAGATTTCCCCTTATTCTTGATCCGATCCAGAAAGTCCTTGCTAAGCAAGAATCTGATTCGAACTCTCGATTCGATCCAAGCCATCAATCCAATTCAATTCAAGTTTCAAATTGATGCAATTCTATTACCACGCCAGACTCAAATTGTTGAATTAGGTCAATCCAATTGACAGATATGTAGGGAGAAACTATTTCTGAATATGCCAGGAAATATATGAAATCACGCCAGGGCCTCTGATTCAACTCAGGTTTCCAATTTGATCAGGAAGATAAGTTTAATGTGGTGATTCAGCGGACTCACTTTTAATCCCATCTTAAAATAAATAAAGAAAACCTCCCACAGTTCCTTTTGTTTTGTTCTCAAAAAAATCACCCTTCACCTTTCCAGAGGCAAGGACAACCTTTGACATTAAGTGGCATGCCAGGGCCGGTCTCTGAAAAATAATTAAAAATGACAAGGCAAAATATGAAAAAAGTTATTGCATTTAAAGAGGAAGGAAGGAAGGAAGGAAGGAAGGAAGGAAGGAAGGAAGGAAGGAAGGAAGGAAGGAAGGAAGGAAGGAAGGAAGGAAGGAAGGAAGGAAGGAAGGAGGGAGGGAGGGAGGGAGGGAGAAAGGAGGGAGAAGGGAGGGAGAAAGGAGGGAGGGAGGAAAGGAGGAAGAAGGAAGGGAGGGAGGGAGGAAGAAAGGAAGGAAGGGTCACAACTTTCTCTTAACAAATTTTGTCACAATTCCCCCAAATTCCCATGCACCTTCATCAGTTGTTTTTTGTGACTGATCCTCACACTTATTGCCAGTAAAAGCAGCTGTCTACAGATTCTCTGACTGCTTGGCACACAGCAAAAGAGAACTACATTTCTGAGGCACCAAAGTGTGCACTTTCAAAGAGCCAATGATTAACTTGTGGTTAGTGTAGCTTTATGAGTCATGCATGCACACATTTGCTAGTTTGGCTGTTTACATAATTATGGATTAAATGTAATGATACTGCAATTAAATAATGCTCATCGAGACTAACATGATTACAGAGATCTTAATTCTGTCCTGTACACACACCCTTGTGTTTTGAGAAAGCAGGCCCAAAGTTAACAATTAACCAACTGCAGGCTGCAAACACAGATTTATTTAAAATATTGTGGTCTACAGAAAGACAAATCTACTTTTTTCTTGGCACTAATTAATTAATGTACAATAAACCCCAGTGAATTAAGAACACAACATCAGTCTGGTGGGGATCTGCCAGACACCTGCTTATCCTGACAGGCCCATAAGCATGGGAAAGAAAGAAAGAAAGAAAGAAAGAAAGAAAGAAAGAAAGAAAGAAAGAAAGAAAGAAAGAAAGAAAGAAAGAAAGAAAGAAAGAAAGAAAGAAAGAAAGAAAGAAAGAAAGAAAGAAAGAAAGAAAGAAAGAAAGGGAAAGACCATGTGAACCAACTACACCACACACCGGCCTCCCAAGTCAATTCTGCATAAAATTCACAAAAGTTCACAAAAGTCATTTCTCATTCAAAAGCCTAACAGCCCACGGATAGAAGCTGTTTTTCAGCCTGTTGGTGTGGCTGGCTATACTCCTATATCTCCTACCCCATGGTAGGAGAGTAAAGAGATACCGTCCAGGGTGTGAGTCATCACACAGCCATGTCCACAGCCTGGAGAGAAGAGAAAAAGAGAGGGGATTAAATTTTGCCATCCCTAATACCAAAATTTAGGATTATTATTTAGGAGGCCATCCTGTGAAATCATTGGTCAGAAGATTCATGGTGGAGCCAAAGAGAGGCTTCTTCATCTAGCCAAGTCCCAGCAGTGGTTGCCATGGGCTACCGCGGCAAGTGGGATGGATGCAACCCATAGAACTCTTCTAAAGAAACATATCCTGTTTCTCATTGCCCAACCCAACTCAACTCTGCATGCTCAGAAGAGAAGATTCAGAAGAACAAAGCAGAGATGCTGAACAAAGAGCAATAGCACCATTGATGAAGCAGCTGAGCCGAACGAAGTCTGAACCCCTTTAGCAGACTTTAGAATTCAAGGAATCCCAAATGTCTGATCTGGAGCCAGGATGGGACCATTTCTTCCTCCAGATGGAGAACTGCCCCCCCACCTCCCCACCCCCCTGCTCCCTCCCCCACAGCCTGTGATTTATGGCATTCTTCTTAATTGAAAGCCTTCGTGTTTGGCTTGCAGGGGCCTATTGAAGAATACATTTGAGGTTGACTGGAGCTACTTTCGTGTTAGCAAAGCTATAAAAAGCATGCAGCGATCTGGAAATGAATGCTAAGATGTCAAGAAAGAAAATTAAAAAGGGGAGTTGTCATCTTCAGCTCCAGGCGACACCACAACTTGTAGGTGAATCTGATCTCCCTGCTCTGCGTTGCAGTGGTGTCCTCCTTCTTGGCTTGTGGCTGGAAAACGTGGAATGTGCTTGAGATGGTTCTGGAAGAAGCCTTGCCAAGTTTTGAGGAATCCGGATGTCTTTCATGTGTATCCTTGGAGGAACAAAGAAAAGAAACTTTAAGTGTTTGTTCATGATCAATTATCCATGGATTACAAGCCTGAACTCCGTGCAACCTGTGATTTAATTTACTACATTCACGCAGCGCACTGGAGTTGGAAGAGGCGAGTCCCTCTCTTTAGAAGTGATCAAGGGGTCAAGAGCCTACCTGCTTTTAATAAAGATTCAGAGATGTTTGGGATGGTTCCCAGGGCTGGGCGACAAAGATGTTGCTGAGAAGACCAGAGATGAAAACAGCTGGGCAGGTTTAGAGAAATATGGCTGAGGGAGATTCAAGTCCTCTTCCCTTAGATCACGGGTAGGCAACCTTGGCTCTTTTATGACTGGTGGACTTCAACTCCCAGAATTCCTGAGCCAGCCATGCTGAGGGGAAAGGGAGAGGTTTTCAAGCTGAGCCACGCTGGCTCAGGAATTCTGGGAGTTGAAGTCCACGAGTCATAAAAGAGCCAAGGTTGCCTACTCCTGCCTTAGATCAACAGATGCCAGGCAGAAAAAGTTCTAAAAGAAGGTTGGGGTTCCATCTCACTGCTAAGGGTGAGGTCAGAACAATGATTTCAGTTATGAGGAGGCAGTTCCTCCTTACCTTTGGGGCTAAAATCAAGGCAGATTCTGGATGAGTGCTAAGAAACACTTCCCAAACAAAAGAACAAAGATCAAAGAAGGTGTTGAGCAACACAGGAGGCCTTCAAGCAGAGGCCAAATAGACCTTTAGGAGAGGTGTTTTGATTTGGATTCCTGCACTGAGCAAGGGGTGGATTAGATGGCCTACAAATGGAGGTCTTGTAGCTTGCCTCCTTGAGGCTCTCACCATTTATATTTATACCAGCAATAACTACAACAACAACAACAACAACAACAACAACAATAGAGTTGGAAGGAGATCTTCTAGTCCTGCCCCCTGCTCAAGCAGGAGAACCTATATCATTTCAGACAAATGGTTGTCCAGTCTCTTCTTAAAAAATTTCCAGTGATGGAATACCCACTTCTGGAAGCAGCTGGTGAATTGTTCTGACTGTTAGGAGATTCCTCCTTAGTTCTAGGCTGCTTCTCTCCTTGATTAGTTTCCATCCATTGCTTCTTCTCCTGACTTCAGGTGCTTTGGAGAAGAGGTTGACCCCCTCTTCTTTGTGGCAACCCCATTTTGTTGGTGGGCTCAATAGATATCTCCTAAGATTGGATTGGAGACCTGGAAATAAGTAGAAGTCCTCTTGTTTCATGTGTCCTTCGACCCCTCACAAGCAGAGGCATCCAGAACCCTCTGGATATGCAAATGTGGCATCTCCACCACCCATCTTCATCTGTCTTGATTATGGTCCAAGGCCAGTGCAAAATAAATTAAAACATTCCCATTAAAAAACAGAACAACTTTTTAATAGCTTCATACATGATGTGCTTCTAGTAACAAATCTGGATACAATGCAGCCTTAGGATTGGCAACTGTAGCTGATTAATTGCATATTAAAAATAACATATTTCAGTGAGGCTCTCATCCTGCAGGATCATCATCTTGAAATGCTTTTTAAAATGGTTTTAATCATCTTTTTTCTATCTTGCCAAATCATTTATTTTGATTCTTCAACAAATAGTGCTGTGCACTTTATGATGCAACGACCTTTTTGCCTATTTTTCCTTTTCCCATTATTTTATATGATCTGGCTTTTATTTTCTTCTGCTTGATATGGTCCAGGTGTGTTGTTTGTTTTCACAGCAAAATCCTCATTTACATTTGGGGAAGTTTGTGTCTGCCTCAGCCTATTCTCACAATTTGTTCCTGCCTGTGAGAAGGAGGCAGTTTGTTCCAATTTTTTTTCCTTGCTTTCTGCATCCACTTTTCATTGGGAGAAATTATTTTTGCTCTTTAAAATCAACCTTCACACTTTTGAAGCCCAGAAAAATCATCTGCATTTTCAGTCAAGTGGATTTAAAATGAAACAGATTAAAGGAAAACAATGCCAGTCATTTTTTGTTTAGATCAAATTTATTTTTTAAAAAAAAGAATTATAAAAACACTGCGTGAACAACTTGAGGCTAGCTTCTGTTTGTTTTTAGAAGGAAAAAGTAACAGATTCATCAACTTTAGTTTAGGGTTTATTTGTTTGTTTTAAAAAAGCAAGTTCCTGGCCCTCAGGATGGCCCAGATGCATTTGAAAAAGGGTAGCTGAAAGCAGATGGCATTAGAAGAAAGCCTTTAATTGAAGGAAAAATGGACCACAAACAAAGCTGGACACTGTATCTGCTTTACTGCAATCTAATGTTCCACTCTAACAAACCTTTCAGTGAGATACAGTATATATAGCAGGATTCTCTGCAGGAACAAACTAGATCCAGACAAACTAGACAGTATCAAGGCAGCGGATCATATGGTGAGAAATAACATTTGCCACCAGCAGTGGACTGCAAAACCCCCCCCAAAACACTAGATTTATTCCTGCCAGCCAAATTTCCTACCAGTCTAGCTCCTTGTACTATGTGTTGGTCCAACTTCCCAGGCCTTCTTCATCCCAGGGAGTGGCCAGAAGAAGCAGGAAGAGCTGAAGCCTCCCAAATCAGGTGCGAATTGGCTTCCTGGGCAGAAATCCCTGTTATTCTAGCAATCACCCGACCCATTCCAGATGGACCGGCCCAGAACAGAAGCCTTCAGTCCCTGTTTCCAGGTGGTTGTCAGGGCAACCTGACTGTTTGGGTAAATGAGATTTCAGATATTTTAGAACTGGAGGAACTAAAATGAGAAATTCACCCAACGGATTGGCGGTGAACCAGGAGGGTGTAACGGAATGGCTGGTCCAGGCTGTGTAGAGGAAACAGGTGGCGTTAATGGCCATTTAACTTTCTAAGCCCCAGGCCTGATCTCTGAACAAGATACTGAGATCAAATTACCCCTTGACCCTCCTTTCTTTCCATATTATTCTGTATTTTTTAATAAATTCATGTACCGTAAATGAAAACATTATATGCCGGGATTTGTACAGCTTTTCCCTGAAGGATGGAAGAATATCAAAAACTGGAAGAGACGACAGATCATATGAGGCAAGAGAAGAATCCACGGATTAGGCATTCAGCTCAGAGATAGCAAACCTTTCAATTCCTGGAAGTCTGATTGGCAACCCACTGGGATCTGGGATCCAGCCCAGGTTTGGTGGGTGAGAAGCTCTCTCGCTCTCGCTCCCTCTTACACACAAACACACATCCCAAACATACAAATATGTCTACTGGTTTTCCAGCCCACACATGGAGAGGAATGGGAAAAAAATAATGACCCAGATCCTTATAACGGAGCGGCTCCATTCTGGATGAAGCCTGAATCCATCCAAAATTTCCGAGAGAGAAATGAAGAAGAGCACAGAATGTGTCCATCTACCTGCAAGTCTCTGCAGGGCTGTCTTCTCCTGGAGTCACCGGGCCTGGCTTTTGCTTTTTTCACCCTCCCTGATGTTGCATATTGAAAGTACAAGTAGTTGGACAGAGTCCCGCCCAACAAATCGGGAGAAATATGTCAACTGCTCTTTATATCTTGGATGACAGCCAGGTGACTCCTCTAGAAGAGAATCTTCCTAGCTCAGGGTTGAACTGTGGTGCTCTCTGAACTTGGTTGTTTAGCTGCAGACATTTCATAAGCTAACTAGGGAACATCATCCGTGCTGAAAAGAAGCTGGGTCTGCTCTCTGCTTATGTAACTTGTACATGTGGGCCTTGGTGGAAGTGCTCATCAGTTTTATAGTTGATGAGTTGAGTTTATAGTTGATAAACTGGGTAGTTCCTTGAGAAGCTCACCTCTTCTTTCCTTAGCTGGCTGCTCCTTGAACTGGGCTGAAAAATCTCAGCTGCTCTATCTAAAAATCCATCTGGTGAAATCTCAACTTAAGGGACAAAACCAACCCGGCTTACTTTTACTCCTTCAAGTACACTTCTATCCAATCTCCCTCCCTTAGGTGAGTGTGCTTGTAACATTTAGTTAGCCTTCTCTGCATTTTAAACTGAATGTTAATGGCTCTTGTTCCTGTTTTATGAGTGTTTTCCATTTGTTTATTTTACATTTGCTGGTAAAGCCCTTTGCATATGTTTAAAGAGGAAATCAGGAAAAGTGCCCATCTTGCTGCCTCAGAAAGCCCCCCGGCCAGTGGAGGAGAACAGCCTGGACCAAGGGTCCTGTTACCTACCCCCTTGGTGCTCCCTCCCAGTTTCCCCCCCCCTTCAAATCTTGCGCCTATAAGTTTCTTTCTTTTGGGCTTTGGGCTTCTGACTGAAGAGCTCCTTTCCATCTCCCTCCGCTGGATCCTGAGTCCCAGGTGAGCTGAGATCCTGAGGCTGGATCTTTTCAATCAACCTACAAAGCTCACAACAGACTGAAGCGTTTCTCATAGGTTGCCCCTGAAATTTTGGGTGCTGATTTGTGAGTCACGCAGCTCTATGAACTTTTCTGGAAAGAGGAGAAGGGATGTTGCTTGGGCCAACCTGACACTGACCACCAGAGGGCGCTGCAGGCTTGCATTTGGCTGTGCTTAGGTTCTGGCAAGAACAGGTACCCCTAAGTGGGCACCTGCCAGGTAACAACAATAGGCCAAGAGGACTCCAGTTAGCCCTTTAAAAGGTCCAGCTGGGCAAGAGCTGGGCAGAAGGACTCAGCTGGTTGCTCTCTCTGCCCTCGTGCTCAGGGTTCCTCTTAGTCTCAAGGATGGCAGCTAGCATGTATTCCATTCTTTTCCCCAACTCTTTGTGTGTGTGCTGGCATATTATTCAGACCACCACTCTGTTTTGCTCAGGGTCTCTCTCGCATTGAAATAAGGGAACCGACACAGTCTTTGGGCACATCGTCTGTGACAATCCTGTTGAGCATCTAATTGTGTAGCTTCTCTGTAGTGTGGGTTCCCCCCCTTTACACACTGATTGGAAGCTGTGTGTGTGTTGTGGGGGAGGTTATCTGCTTCAAAATGCATTTTATCTTCCAAACCTGAGCACCAGGGAGATGAACCTTTGGGGGGCTCAAACCGACTTGGCCACCTGTCCGAGGTCCGTTCTGTAAGCTGGTCTCGCCGTGCTCTGCGTGGGAAACTCTGCCAGGCAAATTGCTTGCATCTGATTCTGGAGAGTTCACTGCCTTTAAACGATTAGCCGCTCTGAATCTTTTCCCTTGGACTTCAATCCTGTAACTGAAATCTTTGAAGAGGATGATTGATAAGGTCCCAGCTTCCCTCGACAAGCCCATTAAGCCAATAGGGTTGGGATGCTGCCCTAATTAGTTTGCAGAAGCCCCCCCTCCCCCGAGACCTCAGAGGCTTTGGGAAGGTTGCATAATGGGGCCTGCCCCACATGTGCTCCTTCCTCCTCTCTATGCACCATTCAGCCTTTCTGGCAACAAATGGCTTTCCGGCACTTTCTCTTTGAGCAAGGAAGCCAAGGGTCTATAAACACTTAGACAACAGACCGTTGTGATTCTTTAAATGTCGCCCCAAGCCGGAAAAAAGCAGGCTGGAGTCCAGCCTTAATTGCATGGCTTGCAGTCAGGTATTGCAACAGCCTTGAGGTGAAGGGCTGAATCCTGCGCAGCAGAGCCCCACATCGGGAACCAGGAGCCCCTGTTCTTCTGGAGGCCCTGGGAACGGGCGGCTAGCAACCATGTGCCCGGGAAGCGCTCCCCGGATCTGAGTTGTCTAAGTCTGGCTTTGATCTTGGCTGATCTCCTAGGCCTTTTGTAATGCTCAGTGTTGGCTTCCGAAGGCTGGGAGGGAATCCACGGTACACCAGAGCTTGGAGTTTTATAGATACTGGAATATGAAGATTCAGCCTTGGTTGGTTGGTTGGTTGGTTGGTTTAAGGTCAGAAGGACCTGCTCATCTGTTGGTGCCTTCCTTCCTTCCTTCCTTCCTTCCTTCCTTCCTTCCTTCCTTCCTTCCTTCCTTCCTTCCTTCCTTCCTTCCTTCCTTCCTTTCTTCCTTCCCCACATTAATAAAACATGTACATGTGTTCAGATTCTTTGACCGAGCTTTGAAGGGGAGACAATTTATTGCACAGTTTTGAAACATTATACAACTCTCATCGCCTGTCTGGAATTTCCAAACTTGAGATGCAAAGCATTTTTTTCTGGAAGGGGGCTGGGGATCTTTGCAGAGAAAATTGGGGCTGTGTTTCAAAAGTTAAGCGAGGCCAGGATAGCGATGCAATTAAGACTAGAACAAAAACTGCCCTGGATTGAAATGAAAAAGAAAAGAAACGTTTCTTTACTTAGGGACAGAGTTGTCATTACTTCCTTTGTACTGAATCATTCAGTTACCTTAAAAATAGGCTTTAAGGCCACACCCTGAGCTTAAGCCCCCCCCAATCTTTTCCACAACCTCAGTGTAGACAGCCGCCTTCCAGAGGGAGGGCAGGAGATCCCCGTCAAAAGAAAGGAAAAGGACGAAGAGCTACTGTGCTTGATTCAGAGTTCATTGCGCCTGCCGTTCTCAACAAAAGTCTACTTTCCCTTTCCCGAAGCCAACATTTACGACTGTCTGTGCCTGCCGTTGCTTCCTTTCACGGAGGGTGTAATTTGCCAACCACATGAAGGAGGCTGTTTCTGAATCTGATTCAGTTGGGCCATGTTCCACCAGATTAGACAGAGGAGGGAAAGAGGAGGGGCTTTTTAAACTGAATCCTGGTTTCAAACAATTACGGGAGGAGAGATAATCAGAGACGGATTGGCACTGGGTGCTGGGTGCTTACCCAAAAGAGACTGGGGCATGTCAGAAAGAGGGTGATTTGCGAGGCCATCAAAATGTCGTAAGGATTAGCACATGGGAATTGCACATGGGAATTGCACATGGGCTCCGGTCACGGACAGAGGCCCCGCCGTGCAGGATTGTCTCACATCCTGAAATCGGTGGCAGGAACAGAGCAAGACTGGGATTCTAAAGTTTCCGCGCTGAATCATCGACGGCTGAACCATTGATGGTTTAAGAATTCTCCAACGGCAGCTATTTTAGGATTATTTTCTATTTCCATCTTTTTGCCAGAAAATTGCATACCAATTTTATGGCCTAAAAAAATGTGCTTAGACAACCCTTCCCTTCATGTTCTCTAGCCTCTAATTGAAGTGTGGCTTTTGATTTAATAATGCAGCAAAGTAAGTTACCACTCTGAGACTCGCGAAAGGTTTATGAAGTTCCACAAAACGCGCTGCCTAGAATGATTAAAGAGCGGCATTGTCATCTTATGGGTTTAATGGATTGATTATATAATTTATATTATACAATTAATATATGCATACACACACATATATACAAACACACATATTTTTAAAGATTTTGATAACTATATTGGAGTATGCTTAGTTTCTTTTGTAACACAAACTGTATCTATACCTTATTCATTGAAATTCAGTTTTCTGAGAAGGGGTTTGTAGGTTTCCCCCAAAGGGTCCGTGGCACAAAGAACTGACGGACCCCTGATATAAAACAACTGTTCCCATTTTTGCTTGGACCGCCTCACTTGGCCAAGGAATACGGTAAAGGAAATGAATCCCTCTCTCGGCGTTTGTGTGGCCACCCCCGTTCGTTCTTCTTCAAAGGGAGCAGGCAGAAGCTTACCCGGCGAGGATCTTCCTCTAAGTGGTTGGGAACTATTTTTTTCCTTCTGTTCAATCACATCTGGGTATCGGAGACTGCCTGGACAAACCCTTGCCGTTTTCTTGGCCGGGTACCTCAAAAGTGGCTTTTACCATTGTCACTTTCTTAGAGCTGAGGGGAAGTGACTGGCCCGAGCTGGTTTTCCGAGACTGAGAAAGCTCCTGGTCTCTGCCTTTCTACCCTGTCGCCTTCACCCCTACGTCAGGAGATATTATTTATTAATTTGATGGCCGTGGCCCACGGCCTGCAGGGCAGAGGTGTTCCGTTGCTGTCCCTTCGGGATGACAATCTAACAAGCTTGGTCCGAGCTTCAAGGCCGGCTTCTTTCCATCGTTGCTTGCCTGGAGCCACATGAAAAGCAGCAGTAAAGTTGATGCTTTCTTGAAACGGAGTTGAGCTCACAGGCTGTTCTCCAAGCCCTGCTCATTACTCCCCGAGAATCCCTCCATTTCGGCCAGTCTTTCCTTTTAAGAGCTCTGTTGCTTGAGGAAAACCGTCCCTCTTCTCTTTAATCCCCAATAGTATCAGTTTAATCTTGGTAAATGCTCCTTCATCCCACTCCCTTCCTTCTCTTTATGGCTTCCATGGACATTATTCATTATCCAGATGGAGCTGGATGCAAATGCCTATAAAACTCCTAGTGCAGTTGGAATGTCTTCAAAAGACCTTCAGCTCCACGTAGCCCATAACTTGCAACTGGCACCTCAAATTATGCTAGGAGGAATTGTGGGCGAAAGATCGGTCCCGGTTGGCCGCTTGGGCCACCATTGAACTGGTCACCGTCAACAGAAGGTCAGAGGCCCATCTTCCTAACCCTTCCAGAAGGGCCAAGGGTGGAATAAGTTCCTCTCCTGATGTATTACAAATATCCCAGCAAGGCTGATCCAACCCCTAAACGAAAGGGTTTGTGCACCTAAAGTGGATATCTTGTTTTGTTTTGTTACTTTACCAGCCACGGGGAGTCCTGTGATTGTGGCAGGATCGAGATTTGTTTAATAAATAAACACAGTAAAATTGTGTTGCTAGAACACCAATGTGATCACAGGACTGCGGTGTGTGTGTGTGTGTGTGTGTGTAGCCATCATAACTTTGAAATCAGGTCGTAAGTAGCTGTAGGAGAGTCTGTTGTAACTTCGAACCGGTCAAAAGCCGAGTTGTATAGCAGTGTTCCTCAAACTTGGCAACTTGAAGACACATGGACTTCAACCCATCAGGAACTTAGGAAACAAATCTTTCAGGCCAGAAGGCTTCAACTCCGAAGCAAAAGACCTTGGAAAACCACCAGAATACCTGTAAGAGTGCATTTTTCCTTTATTTTAAAAATTTGTTTCTCAAAGTGTTGACAGCAGTATGAAGGCGATGCATCCTATTTTTAAACAAATAACTGGGGAAAGTTGTTTAAAAGCCATCTAAAACTGTTTGACAAGGTCTGGTTGAATAAAACGGTTTTTCCCCCCCTACCATGGCTCATAAAAAAACCCATCAGAGTTGTTCCTTTACATTCTGGAGAAAAGTTGGATTCCGACTCTAAATAAAAACGAGAATGAGGTAGCCACTTGCTTAAACGAGATTGCTTTCTTTCTCTGGGGTGAGCCCCCTTTTCTTGGGTGAAGTTCTCAGGAATTTCAAATCCTCCCTTTGGGTGAAAAAAGGAGGAAGATGGGTAGGTGTGCTTGGAAACAGGTATGTTACCGATTTTTCAGTCCTGCCCTGGATGGTGTCTCTTATGAAATCCCCAGACTCCTCGCACAGATTGTTAACTTGGGTTAAGCTCTTTGGCTTCCCAGCCACCCTGAGCATTGGAGGGTGTAACAAACTTGGAAATAAACATTTTTTACTGGAAAAAGCAACAGGAACAGCTGCTTTTCTCCTTCTCCTGTCAATCCAGCAATTCTCTCAGCTTCTCCCTGAAGGTGGATTGGGGAGGATTTGATGAGTTTACATTTTGATAAGGGGAAACTAACAAATCCTCATTCCCAAAATTTATTGCATGAATGGGGCGCCCTTTCTCGGTTTTCTGCAACGCACTTTTCTGAGCGAAACCGTGCTTCAAAACAAGGAATATACTGTAGAAAGAAAATGTGGAAGCCAAAAAGGTGTCTATAATCAAGGGAGAAGTGGACCCCACTGGGGGTTCCTCTTGGCATCATAAATGCCTTTGGGGAGGGGGAACCTTCCTGATTTGCGGATGGGACTTTTATTCCCCCCCCCAATTCCCTCTGGAAACATGTTGGCACACCGGAGAAGCCCTGCAGCCTTCTTGCGTCTCTTCTGTTGATCCAAATGGTTGTGAGTCCTGGCTCCGATCCCACGGCTAATTTTAATACACCCTGCCTTACCTCACCTATTTATAGGCCCGAGGACACCAGGGCAGCATGGAGAGGCTTTTTCAGCTTTTATGCCAAAGGTTACAGACAAACAATTCTTGGCAGGACTTTTGACAAGACAAAAGGCAGTGGTTCAAGGGAAGGAGAGGAGAGGATCAAAGCGTGGGGATAAGAGAGGGCGAATCACCTCCCCCAGAAGCCAGCAGCAGGATCTTGGCTTGTGTTGTCAAAGCATCCGAGAACCTGGGCTGCATTGGACACGTGTCCAGGGGTTGTGGGAGCCAGGCTTGGACTAACTTCAGCAGACAGGGTACCAAAAGGGTTGCTCCCCCTCCCAGTATCTGCCTTGAGATTCATCCCCCAAGAAAAACATGGCCAGGCCAAGGAGGGCTGTCCTGATTTCCCAGGATTGTTGCTTTGGTTTTTTTGGTGGAACCATCCGATATACTTCTTCCTTTCATCGTGAGATGGCCACAGACCGCAAGCCTTTGCCTCTTTCTTAAACTCTCCGGCGCATTCCATTCTTTGCAAGAGCAGGTAACCCCAAGGCCGGCCTGCCTCCCTCCCTCCCTCCCTCCCTCCCTTCCCTGGGCTTCTTCTGAAAAAGTTCTTCAGATGATTGTTCTCATGCTCAGCATCCTCTCAGCTCCTGAAAGGCTGACAGGCCTCAGCGTGTCAGCAGCCTTCCGGAGAGAAGGAAGCAGAGGAGCAGGTGTGACTAGCAGCTTTGGCCATTGGGAAGAAGCTCAGATGCTGATCTGTAGCTCCAGGGTTTCCCAAAGTTCACTGCTACGCAGACTGGAAAAACCAGGTTTGAAAGCTCCCTCCCCCACTTGGGGGGAATCCCCCACTGCTTCAGAGGCAAGGGGTCCAGAGAGCCCCTGCTCCCCACTTAGGAAAATTTATCCCCTTTCTGACTTCTCTTTCCCAAGATTTTCTCTCTCAAAGACCAAGCAAACCTTCGCCTTCCTCTGAGGCTCCAGAGATGGCTGCGTAGGAGACAGGTGGCCCCTGACTTACAAACCATGGCTTTAGCCATCATTCAAGGTTACAACGGCACTGAAAATGTGACTTACCACCTGGTCCTCACATGTACGACTGTGGCATGTGATCAAAATTCAGGCATTTAGCAACCAGCATGTATTTACGATGGCTAAAGGCAATTTCTTCTCCAACATAGCTGTCTAAAATTAGAAGAATTTTCTTCCTGTGTCAGATCAGGTTTTGCTAGCAAAAACTGACCCGGTGGTTGGAATCCATTCTTTCTCCTGTCCCCCTCCCAATTCAGGTGCGGGTGGGGGGCTCTCTCATTGGGGAATGTTCAGTTCTGCCCTTCACAAAGCATTATTTGGTGTGTGTGTGTGTCTCTCACACACAAACGCACACACAATTTCCCTTTCCCTCTTCTTTGTTGACTGTTTCCTTTCTCCCCACTCTGGAGCTGCCTCCCTTGGTGACCCCTGAGTCAGGGTGCTGCTGAGGGGTCTTGAGAACAGGGCCCTTCCCTGCTGGGTTTTCCATCTTCACTGGGCTGAAATATTTTGCACCAAAGTTTCTCTGCACGTGCATCTCCTTACAAGTTCCTTTTCGTTTATGAACCTGGCTGATTCATTAGATATTTGGAGCTCCCAAATTTGGGTGTTCTTTTTCCCAAGAAGAAATGGCTGTGTCGATTAGGCATATAATAACCAGACAGCAAAAACATGGGAGTTGGTCTGGGTTGCTAACAAAATATTGAGTCTGGCTGTTGTTGTTTTTTTAAAAAAAAAAAAACTTTACTGGATATGTTTAGCCGTGTTTACATCAACAATGAGCATGGGGTGACAGCCTCTCTTTTTCAACCCGCATATCCAGGATCGTAGCACGCAACATGCCGTGTCTGGCACCGGGGTCCGGTTCAGCCTCTGAGCAATTCCAAGAGGTTTCTGGACCTTTCACGGCCACCCAGATGAACATGGAGATGCTTGATGGAGTGTCTGAAGGCAGAAACTGGGGCAGAGTTTGATCTTCTTGACACCCCGGCAGCCTGAATTTAACCCAGCCAGTGGGGCAAATGCAGAACAGGCCATGCGTGCCTATGCCCAGGTGAGGGTGCCCTCTTGGGCAAACTTAGAGACTTGGTAGAAAGAAAGAAAGAAAGAAAAAAAGAAAGAAAGAAAGAAAGAAAGAAAGAAAGAAAGAAAGAAAGAAAGAAAGAAAGAAAGAAAGAAAGAAAGAAAGAAAGAAAGAAAGAAAGAAAGACACAAAAGCCAGCCAGCCATGGGAGACATGGAGATTGAAACACTGCCAGTTTCAAAGCGAAGGTGGCAACTCTCCAAGGCATCTTTCAAGACGTTCAGTTTGGAGCCCAAATTGGGTGGGTGAGAGACACAAAACTTGCTCCTTCACCCATCAGGAATGCCTGGCTTTTGGCAGCTGGACGGGTGCGCATTGCCAGGAGCACCAGAGAGTGCTCAAATGCCTAGCCAGGGCCAATCTGGTTAGACCTCCAGGGACCATCTGCCCGCCCACTTTGCCAAAACGGCACTTTCTCTGCCTGGCAGATTCCAGTGGGATTCTGCCTGATGACGAAATGGATTATTCTTATTATCTTATTGATCTGCTTTGTTTATTGCAATTTTTATTCCGTCCTCCAAGAAACACAGGCCCAGGGGCTTACATCTGCTCCTTCCTCTTCTGCTCTTTTCACAGCACCCCTGCAGCGGACATTAGCCAAGAATCAGCCACTGGCTCAAATTTTACATCTCGGTAGATCTTTGATCCAGCACGTTCTCTCCCTCTCCCTCTCTGCTTTCAGCATAGAGCAAGTTATACTCTGCACTTACAGTTGAGTGTACTTAGCCAATTCTTGGCTTCAGAGAGACAAACGGTTTGACGTTACAGGAAAGCAGATGAATATTAGGAAAATCTTTACTGGTTTGGGAGTGACAGTCTCCGTCGTCTTCTCACTTCCAGGACGTGACTGAACGCACCTGGCAAAGCTTTGGCTGCCCAGAAGCTGCAACTGAGGCAGAGTGTTAAGCAGATTGATTACATGAGATCATACAGGATCTGCCTGGGAAATACTGCTGTGGCCCTGGGAAGGCTGTTAGGTCATAGAAGCCAAATCTAGGTGATGCAGGCCTTGATCCAAGAAGCTCAGATCGAAGGCTTAACTCTGCTCCTTTCTCCTCCTGTTTCTGCAGCAGCCCTACAAGGAACATTAGCCAAGAATCAGCACATTTTGTGGCTGAAATGAAATTCCAAATAGACACAAAATAACCGATCTGGAAGGGACCTTGGAGGTCTTCTAGTCCAACCCCCTGCTCAAGCAGGAAACCCTACACCATTCCAGACAAACGGCTGTCCAATCTCTTCTTAAAAGCCTCCAGTGATGGAGCAGCCACAATTTCTGGTGGCAAGTCGTTCCACTGGTTAATTGTTCCCACTGTCAGGAGAGTTCCCCTTGACTTTGGATCCAGGTGCTTAACAGAGCATCTCCCCCTACACTGTCTAGCTCAGGGGTAGGAAACCTTGGTTCTTTTATGACTCGTGGACTTCAACTCCCAGAATTCCTGAGCCAGGTGGCTCAGGAATTCTGGAAGTTGAAGTCCACGAGTCATAAAAGAGCCAAGGTTGCCTACCCCTGGTGTAGCTCATCCACTGGGATCAGCTCAGGAAATTCTGCGTAGGGTTTTTGCAATGGCTCACAGTGCAGTGGCCAAGCGCAGGAGGTTTGGTTGTGGTCCTCACAACTGAAAATAGCACCAGGAATTAGTAGGATAGCTCCTCCAGGACTTGACTGTCTTTTAGAGTCTCTGTTGGAGTCCCCAGTGCTCTCTGAGCTTGGTTGTTTGCTTGCCGACATTGCGTATATTCGCTTTCATTAAATTCCATGTTAGTTACTTTTTTTTGTGTTTTTTTTTCTAAATCAACATTATTGTTTCCATGTATTGTTCTTCAGCATCGTTGGGTTTGCTATGATACTTTTTACATTGTTTTCACTGTTCCTTTTGCAAACGGCTCTGGAATCCCTTTGGAGGAAGAACAATATAGAAACCAAATAAGGAGTAATAAATAGCATAAATGCTAAAACGCTGTGAAGTGGGGCACGAGGGAGTGAAACCTGGGCTGATTCTCTAAGTTCCCCAATCCTTTTATTTTTAATAAAGACAGATATAAGTTCCTGGAGGCAAAAGATGCTTCTGGTCTTAAGGCGTTGATGATTGATACAGTTGAGTTCCTTCGCCACGGGTCTCCAAACCCCCTCTCCCCACAACCTTTTTCATGGTATTCTCTTACGGCGGTGATGAGAACATGCCTTGATTGAATGGAGAAAGGCTTGGAAGCCACCCCGTCTGCTCTCTTACTATTGCAGCCAGGTTGTCTGAATGGATTCAGACAATTTGGTTGCCACAACATAAGAAAGAAGTTGAAACTCCAGAAAGCGTGCAGAGAAGAGCAACAACGATGATTAGGGGGCTGGAGGCTATAAGAAGAACATTTGCAGGAATTGGGTTTGTCTAGCTTAATAAAAAGAAGGACTAGGGGTGACATGACAGAAGAGCTCCAATACTTGAGGGGCTGCCCCAAGGAAGAGGGGGGTCAACCTTTTCTCCAAAGCACCTGAAGGCAGGACAAGAGTCAACGGATGGAAACTAATCCAGGAGAAAACCAACCTAGAACTCAGGAGAAATTTCCTGACAGTGAGAACAATTAAGCAGTGGAAAGGCTTGCCTCCCAAAATTGTGGGTGCTCCAACACGGGAATTGTCCAAGAAGCGACTGGACAGCCATTGGTCTGAAATGGTATAGGGTTTCCTGCCTGAGCAGGGGGTTGGACTAGAAGACCTCCAAGCTCCCTTCCACCTCTGTTGTTCTGATGACACAAGGTACTATGGAAGAACAATGCAATCGAGCAAAGGCGAGTTTAGCAAGCAGGCAAGAAGAGGAGAGGTCTGGAGACGTTGCTGGTGGTATAAATCCTCCAGCCAAGGAAATTGAGAGGCATCCACAGATGATAACCTCTTCATTGTCTCAGGGTCAAGTTAAATACGTTGGAATATTATGTTTCAATTGATGATGGGCAGAAATGGTAGAGGACGTGACTGGTGGGTTTCTAGCCCAAATCTGAGCCAACCTCTGATTGACAAGATGGAGGAAGCCGGGAAGGCCTTCCAGGGAAGTTGACCTTTCCAGTGAAATGTCTAAGAAGGACGGGAGACTCTTTTCAGCAAAGCTGGGAATAAACAGAGGTCTGCAAGAATCAATTTGGAAGAGACACTTTCTCAGGCCCTGGAACTGGGCAGTTAATCAAGACTTAAGCACAGGTCAACATGGGTCCGTGGACGTATCTAGACATTCCACGTTTTGTCCAAAGTGTTTTTTTAAAAATAAAAAAAAAACCTCTCTGACCGTTCTATTCTTTTACTGGTCGCTAGTTTTTCCATATCATCCTTTGGACCCATTTCCCCCCCCCCCCGCCAAATAGTCCCGATTCTCTCTCTCCATCCCTCTTTTATGGCTCCGTCATAGCCAAAGCCTGTTCCTGGGGTTTGCTGGCCCAGCCAGCTGGTGTCATGCTCCGTGGCGTGCATGCAGTTTCATGAGAGCATCATGGCTGGCTCCGGTGCACCTCAGCCTCATGCGACCTGCATGTGGAGCAGCGGCAGCAGCCGGCTGGGGCCATCCCAGCCGGCGATCATCCCTGGGCTGGGAGGGGCCGAGAGAGGCTTGCCCCCTGCCTCTTGCAGCAAATCTTCTCTTGGACAGGAATTTGGAAACACACAAACCCAGGGTGGAATCTTCCTCTCCGTTGTGAATTTTTCAAATAATGCTTGGTAAACAACTGCAAAAACTTTCCAGCCAGACCAGGAAATCACTACAATATGTCTGTGAAATGCGGCATCTGCTAGGAGAGTCTCAAATGGCCTCACTCCGCACGCAGCCCCCTCTCACTAAGGGCCGCCCCTTGAGAGCCCCAGACGGGCTTTATGGGCCGGTCGCTGCCCCGTCTCAGCCGCATGGAAAGCCTACAGCCCTGTCTGCAAGGAGCCTGTGTGGAGCCTTCGCCACTGCAGACTTCCTCCAGGCAACAGACCCATTGCTCACAGCCCAGCTTCTTCAGAGCGGTCCGGCTCCTGCCAAGCCCCAGAGAAACACGTGCGTCTCGCGTGCCAAGGAAGAAGGAGCACAAGAGTGTTCCTTTGGTTTGGCCCCTCACAGCAAGCAGGGCAGAAGCGCTACTCCAGGGGAATCTTCCTTGCAGATTCTCTCTATCGTTTATTTATTTATCAAGAGTACTGCCCGCCCGCATCTTCCCACCTTCAATTTGCATCTCTTCTAATTCAGAGATCCTAGGCCACCACCACCCCCTCTTACTCACCCTGCCTTGGCTGCTCAAGGGGCCTCTGTTTGGATGAAGAAGCTGAAGGGCCTGCAGACTCAGCCAGGTGTGAGAGGGGAGAGAGGAACAAAGGTCTTGCTTGGCTGTCTTTGGGAAGGAAAGAAGGAGGGTCTGCCATTCAGGGTACCTTGTAAGCTGCATATTCTTCCTTCTCTCAAAAAAAGGGAGAAATCGAGACGGTTTTTTCCCTACCGTGTGATTGAAGCTCTCCCGGGTTGTTGTTGTTTTTTTTTAATGTGTCTTGCATGACAAACAGGCAAAGCTTTTCCAAGAAGTCAAAATTCGTAAGGGTCGTGAAAGGAGTCGGTCACTTGACCGACATGATCCTACATTGTGGTCATTAAATGAACAGGGTGATTATAAAGTGAATGCTGCAGTCATTAAGTGAATGCAGCAGTTGCTAGGTGAAACCAGTGGCTTATTGCGGGACTAGTTTTGCCCAAAATTGGAATTAATTACAATTTTTTGTCAAAACTGTCTTAAAATGCAGTCAGGTGACTATGGAACGCTACAAACAAGGGTGAATGCAGCTGCAATGCTGTGTGCTGGAAATGCTCTTGCATTAAGCAGCCAGTCATAAACTGCACTGCCCTGGCTGTCCTCTTGACTTTTTGACCACTTCCTCTGGCCGGTTCTGCTTGTGGGGCTTCCCCCTAGCCAGACTTGGGCATCGTTCCCCAGCTCCGCTCCCCAGCTCAAAGGAAGTCCACGCCTAACCCTTCTGTGGGCCAGGATTGAAAGCATCCCTGACAGCTCCTTGTCTCTTTATGCAACCCAGGCCATCAAACTGCACACGAGGGCGGGTGACTCCACCCTGGTGGATAATCCCACAGGCATGCCGAACATCCACCAAAGATCTGGCTCCACACTGACGTCCTTCTCCCCCACCCATCTTGACATACCAAGCCTGCGTTTCCTCCAGGTGTGGACCGGAGAAGGTCTCCAGCACCGATGGATGCCGTGGGAAGGGGGGAAGCTTTGCGCCCCACGACACCTGGGCTCACGGCCACGATCTGCAGCTGGAA
This sequence comes from Vipera berus, assembly GCF_964194415.1. Classification (NCBI taxonomy): domain Eukaryota; kingdom Metazoa; phylum Chordata; class Lepidosauria; order Squamata; family Viperidae; genus Vipera; species Vipera berus. The sequence continues at coordinate 1,487,378 of NC_138213.1, read as the reverse complement.
AAGTTGCAGATGTATCTCTTTCAGAAACCTGCTGGGAAGCCACAGGGTGGGGGGGAAAGAGATGGTCTTGCTGACACACTCCATAAAATATGTGACCTGGGCAGCAGTAGACTCTGACTGCGGTGTTTTTCTTCGGAGGGAGAGCAAAAATCTTTGAAGATGTGATTGAGGTTGTGTCCTTAGTCTGCTCGGCGCAACTTGATCGCAAGGCACATCCTGAGGTCAAGAAAACTAAACGTCCTTGGATTTCTAAGTCACTGTTTAGCAACCTGAGGAGGAACGTGGATTTCCTAGCCCTAAGCCTTAGCAACTTGTGGGCCTCAACTCCCAGAATTCCCCAGCCAGATAGCTTGAGAAACTCTGATCCAAAGTCTCAGAACCAAGATCCAGACAGACTTTCCCTAAGCTGCACTTTCTTAATCATAAACAGGTTGCATCTTTTTTTAAAACCATGTTCCCGTACTATTGCCCGGAGGGAAAGAAATTCCTCGTCCCCCTGAAATAAGGCAAAACCTCACCTATTTTGTCAGCTTTTACGCATCTGAAAAAAAGAGAAATCTTGCAATGCTTGTTAAATTGCAACTGGCTCTTCCAAGGTTTTTCTCTGCACTTCATCTGACACAGCTGGCTCTGTTTTCTGTCAGGGCGGCTCTGGGCAGGCGGGAGGAAAGTGGGGGGGGGCATTTATTTATTGATTGATTGATTGATTGATTGATTGATTGATGTAAATGGACCAGACCAGTGTAGAACTTTTATGCGGCAAATGTTGTGTTGCTCTGATTGTGGACTTATCTATCATCTATCTATCTATCTATCTATCTATCTATCTATCTATCTATCTATCTATCTATCTATCTATCTATCTATCTATCTATCTATCTATCTATCTATCTATCTATCTATCTATCTATCTATCTATCTATCTATCTATCTATCTATCTAAGAATACAGGTTGTTAAGTGAATCATATGGTTGTTAAACTAATTGCCTTTGCTTGTCGGAAGCCGGCTGGGGAGGTCACAAATGGTGATCATATGACCTTGGGATGCTGCAACCATCATAAATATGAGTTCAGATGCCAGGCACCCGAGTTCTGATCAGGCGACCGTGGGGGACGCTGCCACAGCCGTGTGAAAAACGGTCATAAGTCCCTTTTCCCAGTGCCGTTGTGACTTTGGACAGTCACTAAAGGAATGGTTGTGAGTCGGGAGCTTACCTGCATTTCAGCGAAGCTCACCACTGGGGGTCCGTGCGTGTGGTCATTCACCCCCCTCCTTCAGAGAACAGCTCCTGGTCCTCAGCCTTTCTCCCGTTCTCTCCTTCCGTGGCCTCCAGTTGGTGGGGCCTTCAGGGAGCCTCACGGTTGTCCGCTCACCGCCCCCTCCCCCCGTCACTAGTGTGAAACTTGGGTTCATTTGCAAGCCTTGCCAGGCCGTCTTGTCTGGGTCTGCAGCCCGAGGGTGCTGATTGAAGGCGGCGAGTGTGCCTGGAGTCTGCAACTGGACGCCTCTCCTTCCTCCACCGGTTTCTGACTCCAGTCAGGTGGCTTCAATGCTTCCAGCGTGTCACGGGTGGGGGGGGGAACACGTTGATGATAAAGCTGTGGAAATTCTAGGCAAGAAGCCCAGCGGTGCATGTGTGGATGAGGACACACACACACACAAAGACACCATTTGTGTTTTGTTTTGTTTTTTGAGTCACACCACAATAAACAAAGGGTTGAAACTTGAGACTGATTGAGAACCCGGGGAGGAAAGAGTTTGCGACAGTGTGCATGTGAGAGGAACTAAGCATTTCCTTCAGCCGGCCATTGTATGCAAGCTCTTATGCACATGTGTTGCGTGCCTCCCCCTCCCACCCACCCCGGTTACATTAAACTGGGGATCAAAAGGCCGGGAGAGGAAAGAGACGCAGCCTGGGTGGTATTTCCAAGTGCCGTTCAAACGCTTACCAGGTCAATATAAGGCCCGACTTGCTGGTTGTGCTGTACTGCATTCCTCTAACCCCCATCCTGATCTGGAAGAGAGTACTCTTCTTTTATCTTTGCCCCCAAAGTTGGATGACTTTGTCCCCTCCATCCCCACACACCAGCCCCATTGCCCTGCCTGTAAAAGTGTGGGTGGGGAGTCAACACATCTCGGCAACTCTTTGGCAACCTTCAAGAGCTAAGCAGCTTCTGGGTCAGAATGAGGCCACAAGTGACAGCAAATGTGTGAGCACACAGATCGGTGAATGACAGCGGAGACCTGGTCACAAGAGACGGCCATGAATGTTGGCCACCTGGATCGCTCCAAGGGTGGAAGAGAGGTCTGTGGCTGCCCCCCCCAGCCCCTTCGTAGGCTCCTGTGGGGGGCAGGAGAGGAAATATTACAGAGCACTCTGAGCATTTGAATTCCTCTTGGCCCAGGCTCAAGAGGCGGACTCCTTCCTTCCTTCCTTCCTTCCTTCCTTCCTTCCTTCCTTCCTTCCTTCCTTCCTTCCTTCCTCCCTCCCTCCCTCCCTCCCTCCCTCCCTCTCCTCTATCCTTCTCACCCTCTCCCTCCTTCCTCCCTCTCCCTCCTTTGCTCCTTTCCTCTCTCCCTCCCTCCCTCCCTCCTTCCTTCCTCTCTCCCTCCCTCGCTCCTTCCTTCCTCTGTCGTCCCTCCCTCCCTCCCTCCCTCTCCCTCCCCTTCTCTAGCAGGGAAATAGTTAATCCCTCCAAACTGTGATGATGAGCAGGGGGCCTTCAAGTCAGGGAAAGGAGGGGAGGAAGAGACACTGGAAGGCAACTCTCAGAAGCGTGCTAGTGAGGTGAAGTCATCAGCAGCCACCAGAGGCTCTTTTTCGGGGCTTCTCCCACCAAGGATAACTCTGCAAAGCGATGCCTGCAGGTGGGGGCTGCAGCCCCGCCAGAGAAGATTCCTGGACTTTCTGCCTGAACAGGTGGCGTTGGGGGCTGCCCTCTCAAAAACCTGGACCCTCCTGCTTTTTGACTCCATTGTCCATAATTCTCTACCGAGTTGTGATCTGATTTCCCCCCCCCCAGTTGAAAGGACTCCTGAGGAACAGCAGAGCCTCTGCAAAAGGAAGCAGGTGAGGAAGAGCTGGTCTTGGAAAGCACACACACACACAACCTGGACTGTGGAGTTCTTTGCCTGCGTGGCTTGTGGGTCTGTGCGGTTGTTTCTCTGGAGGAGCATCCTTGGAGACGTCAGCCCTTGATGAGCAACACGCCGCCGGGAAAGTTTTCTCCTGCACTGATGCTCTGTGGGGTCTCTAAAGGGGGGGTTTGCTTAGCTGGTGAAAGAGGGAGATCCCCTCTCCCCCCTTCGGCATGGAGCACCTGGAGGAAGCTTCCCAGAAAGGTAATTCAGGTCTGTTCTCCTGGTTTCAGTTCTCTGTAGTTGTGGGCTAATAAACCGGGCGCTTAGCTTCCTGTTGACAATGAACACGGAGGTTACAGCAGGACTTTTCCATCTGCATTCTGAGTTGCTTTCAGGTTTTTTACTATTCATGTGTACTGCATGTGTAAATGGACGGCTATAAAATCTATTTTCGTCTTCCTCCTTCCCTCTCCCAGCAGGATCTGCCAAGAGAGGTTCTTTTGCAAATAGCCTTAAAATTTAACAGGAGCGTATTAATGCTCCAATTTCTTTTCATGAAGTTTGCTTGACTAATTGGATTCCGCCCCTTGTCCTAAATGCTCGCGCGCCTGGGTGCTTTTAAGGAAATCTGAGCGATGCTCACCATTCACTCCTCAGTGACCGTATCTTGCTCAAGTCCCCTTTCCCTTTCTCCAGGCATCTCTCTTCTCTTCCTAAAATTCTTGAGAAAGAAATGGGCAACCCAAACCTGCCACTTAACCATGATGGCAGCGTGTCAGTTTATCCAATATGCTTTCATTCCTCAAACATCTTTTTCCCCCAATGGAGCATTTTGCAAAGGTGCATTTATTATTTTATTCTATCATCTATCTATCTATCATCTATCTATCTATCTATCTATCTATCTATCTATCTATCTATCTATCTATCTATCTATCTATCTATCTATCTATCTATCTATCATCTATCTTATTTTATCATTTATCTAGCTATCTGCTCCTTTATCTGCTTCCTGTTGTTCTTGCAGACTTAAGATGCCATATAAAACCATTTGAAATCAAACTCATATTGTCCAGGAAACTATTCCTACTATGGATATTCAAAATAAGGATAACACGATGAACGGCGAAGAAACTTTAGGACAGGATATTTCCTGTGAATGTCCTTGCAACAATAGTTCAGTTTGAAGATATTTTGTGCATAATTTTATTTCAAACTAGATTGGCACAGCGTACTCTTTTAGAGTTATTCTGTTATCCAGAAGATGCACCACAACTGTTTGGCTCAACGGTGCTTAGACAGTCACGTTCCTTAAAAGAGCACACATGGGGGAAGGGTTCTGGTAGAATGCAAGTTTATAGGGACCAGTCTTTTGCTTCACTTGGGTGCCCTTCGTCATTCTGACTTTGGGGGTAGCATCCTTACCTTCACGGACAGCCAGTGAGCCTCAGGGTTTCTGAAACTTTCTGCCTTGGGGAGATCCTGCTAAAAGGCACCTGGAGCCAAGGCAGCGGAGTTGCCACACACATTCTCACCTACTGGATGCTTCAATCTGAAAGTTCTGAAGATGAAACAGAAGTTTCCAGGCTTCTAAAGAGAGGGGAAATTATCTTGAATCAAGGTCGGAAATGTGTCTGGCTAACCTCTTCCATACCTGCATGTCCTTGGAAGCAAGCTAGATCTAAGGAGACATTTCTAGAAGCAACGTAGAACTAAGGAGAAATTTCCTAACAGAGAACAATTAATCAAAGGAATGTCTTGCCTCCAAAAGTTGTGGGTGCTCCAACACTGGAGGTTTTTTAGAAGAGATTGGACAGCCATTTGTTTGAAGTGGTACAGGGCTCTTGCTTGAGCTGGGGGTTGGACTAGAAGACCTCCAAGGTCCCTTCCAACTCTGTTGTTCTGTCATTCGGCAAACCTATTCCAACATGGGGGGGAAAAGTAGTTGTGATTGTAACTCACTGATGCCAGGTCCTACACACCCTTTCAGTGGGGAGGACCTAAGTGGCTCCTAATGAAACATTTGCAAGAAAAGAACAAAGCTCAGAGATCAGCAAGGACCTCAGAGGTCCCAAATGTTTGAAGGAAAACTGGCTACCTGGTTTATTTCCTCTGCAACGTTTCTTCTGCATTTGTGGCCATTTTCCCCCCGCTGGAAATAAAAAACCTCCCAAAAGTTGGTGCCGCAGAGTTTCTTCTCCTTGTGTTGACTGAAGGTTGTGTGTGTGTGAATGGTTTGTCTTGAGCAAAGTTCTCCTTGAAGAAGGGCTGCCAAGAAGGCCACAGGGGATGGGAAGAGCTCTGTAATTTATGCTTTTATTTGTGTATTTTATTTATTTTATTTATTTGTTTTATTATGACGTTCTAAACAGAGTCACTTAAGTGCCCAGAGTCACTTAAGGGGGATTGGTAATGTAGAAATTTAATAGTAAGAATTAAACAATTATTTAATAGTGATTAATTATTACAATATTAAGTTATTAAATTATTAATTAAACAATTAAACAGAGCATCCGTAATCCTCTGAAAAATGCCACCAAAGCAGTTAAAAAACGCAGCGAGAAGGAGAGAGAAAAACAGAAACCTCCTGTTATAAAAGGTTTTGGGGGGAAAAAGGCAGAATTTATCTCAGGAGCTGACAGATTTTTTTCCCAGGCCCACCAAAGAACCATGCAAGACCCAGCTGCTAACACCCACTCCCCACCCTCACCCCAGGAAAGACCCCAAAGCAGTGAATCATGTGAAAAAACAACTTTGTGCACACCTTAAACGTTTCCCTGTTAGGTTGCCAGGGAATGTGTCTTTGTGTAGAACAAAATTCAGCAATCTCACCATGTACACAAACACACATCCCCGCCACAGAGGGAAGCCTGCTGTGAACTGAATAAGCGTTTTGTGGCTCTCGTGTGGTGCACCACGAATTCAGGGGTCATTGTTAGGATTTATTTTCTTTTGAATGATCTATGTAATTGTAGGGTAGCTTTTACACTGATCCCGATGATCATCTGACAGGCAGAAAATAGAGCGCCAGGTAATAATGGTTAAATCATTTAGAAACAAATAAGCCGAGACAATTATACAGTATTGTGGCTCTTCAGATATTGCCTCTGCAAGATGTTGAGAAGACAGAAAGTTTCGTGATTAATGGTGTTCCCAGGCAGGGGGAATCAAAGCTCTCATCCCGACATCTTTCATGTCTGCCGCATGGGACGAATCAGAGATGATAGCAGGGTTATCCTTTTGATGCGTGCAGAGCTTTTGAGGGCTTGAAATCTATGATGTGGGTGTTTTGTTTTGCTTTTATTTTTTTATTTCAATATATTTTACGTTAATGCATTCATGATTTGTATTCAATAAAACTGTCAGGGCAGCCTCCACAAAAGATGATTTAAAAAATACAATTCAATCCGCTGCAGAGCAATGGGGAAAGCCATAAAAATTTAGCGGAGGAGATAACGCCCAGCCCAGATTACAGGCTGGAATGTTTGGGCAAATAAAAAAAATGTTTTTGCCCGATGCAGTAATGCAAAGTCAGTTGGCACCAGCAGCCAGCCTCTTGAGATGGCGTGGAAGGCAAGGCAGCCTTCTGCTCACAATGAAAAAGCCATCTGCTGAGCTGTCACCGCCTCCTCACTTCAGAGGACAGGAAAAGATCTGAAGAAGAATTCCCACAAGCAGAGCGTCTGCCATACCCACGGCTTCCTCTTCATCTCCTACCAAATGTGGTCTGAGATTCTTCTTCGTTTCCAGGTGCCTTCTTCTTCAACGCACAAGCAATTTTTGTTGCATCTTGGAGCCCAGATGGTTTCATCATGGTGTGGTTGGCAGACTGGATGCCTCTGAAGGGCCCTGATGACTGACTGATGTGAGTGATTCTTCATCTGGTTTGTGGGCTAACCTCCACCCTCAGGAAACGAGAGTGGCCCATTTAAGTGTCTGCTCAAGATCCAGCCTGTCATCTGTGGAGCCAAACCTGAAGGTGCTCAGCCTTACCCAATCCTTCCTTTTCAGGAGGAATTCCACCAGCAGGAGCCTCTCCTGCTCTGCGTGGATGGATGTAGGACACAGATTTGGGCGTGAACTGTTGAGTGATCTGTGTGCCTCAATGAGAAATGTTTGCACTAGCACTTCCATGGAGATTTGGGAACCGGCCCTGACAATAAGTCAACCACATGTCAGCTTTGAGGGCTGTGAATCATGTAATCCCTCTCCGTGCAGGCAGAGCTGGCTGGCTGCATTGTTTGGCCAATCTTCCAGCTTCCAAAGGTGAAGGCTTTGCGGTTTGTTGTCCTGCTTGAGTTGGGGGCCAATCCAAGGAACTGGAGGAAAGCTAAAACCTGCCCCAGCGGCTTCTCTCCCTCCCAACAAACCACAACATTTCTTCTCCAAGGTCTTCCAATTCTTTGAGTTCCAGCTGATGTACAAAACAAAATATGTGCTGGGTTTTCCACCATGGGCCTCCTGTCTTTGCCATGCAACACTTGCAGAATGGCAAAAATTTGAACCCAGCGCTGCTTGTTGTCTTCAATCAATCGAATAGAGCTGGACGGGGCCTTAGTCCAACCCTCTGCTCAAGCAGGAGACCTTATATCATTTCAAAACAAATGGCTGCCCAGTCTCTTCTTCAAAACTTCCAGTGATGTAGCACCCACAACTTCTGGTGGCAAGCTGTTCCACTGGTTAATCGTCCTCACTGTTAGGAAGTTTCTGCTTAATTCCAGGTTGCTTCTCTCCTTGATTAGTTTCCAACCATTGTTTCTTCTCCTTCCCTCTGGTGCTTTGGAAGATAAATTGACCCCCTCCTCCTTGTAGCAGCACCTCAAATATTGGAACACCGCTATCATGTCACTCCTAGTCCTTCTTTTCTCTAGACTAGCCAAACCCAAATCCTGCAACCGTTCTTCTTATGTTTTAGTCTCCAGGCCTTCAAATCATCTTAGTTGCTCTTCTTTGCACTTTTCCCAAAGTCTCAAGATCTTTTTCATAATGTGGTGACCAAAACTGGATGCTGTATTCCAAGTGTGGGTCTTGCCAAGGTTTTATAAAGCAGTACTAATACTGGGGAATTCTGGGGGTTGAAGTCCACAAGTTGTAAAGTTGCCAAGGTTGGAGATCCCTGCTGTAGCCCGGTCTTTGGGCTGGGCTGGAGAAATGGCCCTGCAAACATCAGCTGGAGGCTGCTTAAGGCATTTAGGAATCTCTGGTGGCAGAGAAGCCTTTGTGTCGGTTGCCATTTTTCTTTCTGAGTTCCCCCCGACCCCCAATGCTCCTCTCCCAAACATTCCTCTGGCCACTTCTGAGTGGCAGGTTCTGAGACATATTCACCCGCACCCAGCATCATCTTCATCATGGCAACGGAAGGTGGAAGCGCTCTCGTGTTCCACACTGATGAGTCTACATTTCCACTTGGAAGAGTCCCTCAAGCAGTTCAAGGACACTCTTGATTGCTTCATAACTTTGGGCAAAAAATAAAAGCAGCCTTCTCTTTCATCAAATGCAGAGAGAAAGGGTGGGGGGAGTAGAGCCTCCTTGTGTAGCACTAATAAATCCTGGCAGATTCTTCAGAGCAAGGCGCAGCCAAGCGTTGTAGTCTTTGGCCCTCCTGAGAGGCATTCAAGGGGTAAGAGGAAGTAATACCTGAGCCTGGGGCAAGACGAAGGGGAATAGAGGAGTTCCATTGTTGGAGAGGGTTCTGAGCAACCTCCAAGATGAAACAAAGACCACCTTCTGGACAGGGTTAGTCCGGCAAGCAAAACATAACACAGGCTCTGTTCCTGGTCTAGTCAACAGCCGTGGAGAGGCGGGGAGGTCCCTGTGTTTTGATCCCATTGGTAGACTGTAGGAATTATGAGCAGGGAGGAAAGTATCTCCATCTCTTCCTTCTCACTGGAATCCTAAAGGCAGAAGATGCAGCCTACCTAAAAAAGGGAGACGGCTGGCAGAGGTTAGGATGGCGTCCAGGGCCTTCTTCTGGATAACGGAACCTTTAGCTGTGGATTCTTCCAAAGAGCCAAAGTGAAGGGAGGAAGATCAGGAGATGATGTGAGTTTGGGCACATCTGCCAAATCAACAAAATTGACTCCCTTCCTTCTGGGAAGAGCTTGGACATTTTGGATCCCTGGCCTGAAGAGATCTTTATACCTTCTCTGGAGCTTCAGAAGACGTGAAGTTGACTTCTTGAAGACAATGTAGCAATTGTGATGGACGGATGAAAAAATTCATATAAACACATTCATCATTCCAAGGCAGTTTTGATGTAATTGTCATCTGCTGGAAACGGGGGATTCAAAGCCCTCATTTTGCCAGGCATTCTGAAAAACTAAGAGAAAACAAGCGCGTGGCTTTCTGCAACTATCAAAACCATCTTTTGGAAAGAGGAAACCATGGTTGTGTTGACCAATCCAGATTAGGCAGGAAAAGAAAGTCAGAGAAACGGTATTCAGGTGAGCCTTTGGCTGTCTAACTTTCTGCATCTCATCGGAGAACGATCAGATGAAGCCTCCAGATGAGGCCCAAGGAGAATAATTGCACGGCGGTGTCCCTTTGGCAGCTCAGCATCTTCTTAACTCTATATCATTATTCTCCATCCAAGAAGTTTCTCCAACTGCCTTTTGAGGTTAGGGAGTGAGTGAACAAGAAGGCTTAAGAAAAGCGGACCTAAGATTTTTCTGGCAACGGCAAGACTCTTCAGATTTCCCTGGGCATTTGCAAGTGTGAGTTCAGCTTGATTTTATTTGATAGCAATATTTCTTTTTCCCTTTCATTCATATTTGCCATTTAAAAACCTGTGGTTGGATTTGTTGACATTCTGGCTTGTTGCAAGGATTGGAATCTTTTTTTAAAAAAAGAAATGATGTTAGCTTTTCTGAAACACTCCCTCTCTCCCTTTCTTTCTCTCTTTTTTCTTCCAAGGCCTATTGACCTGTTTTCATTTCTAAGCCAATATCCTGCACACCCTTACCTGGAATTAAATCCAGCTCATTTCAATAGATCTTACTTCTTACTTCGCATTTAGGACCACAGATATTCTACATTATGTGTTTCTGCAAACCAATCTTTATACACCGTTTAAACAGCCTTGGAGATTTTGCTTCTTAACTGTTGTTTGAATTATTAAAATAAAGAGAAATAGCGATGTGCATTCTTAAAATATACCAATAATAGAATGGCAATGCAATTTTTTTTACTGTCTGGTAGAAACTGCTTTGTATTTCCCTAAGCTTTAATGCAAGAAAACTTTTAAAATTTTATCTCCAGATGCTGTTTCTTAAAACTGATAGAGATTCACTTCTCGGTCAACCACAATGATTCCGTTATACATGTTAAAAGAGAAGGAACTGGAGACATGGGAACTAATTAGCAATTTTTTCTTTCTGAAGTTAAAAATAAAAAGGCATCTTAGATTCTAAGAAGGCCACTTTGGTTAGGGACACAGTGGGATGGATGACTTGACAAGTCATGCAAATGGATGCTAAAACATCTAAAGCTCGCCTGCCTAAATACATGGTTATTTTCCTTCAGCTGAAGGACGGCATTCAACATTTATTTAATCCTGATCTTACACAGACTTTGATGGTAAGCAGCTTACTAAAAAGATTTTAGCATCTCATTGTTCTGCGGTTAAATATTATCTCTTTCTTAGTGAGCAGACAGTATTAAAAGCAACAGTTTATTTAAAAAGATCAAAGAAATTGTGTAGACAACAACTATATGAAAAGAATGTTCCAATGTGTCCCCCCCCCATCTGATGCTTTGCAGATGTGTGGAGACCAGAGTCCAGAACATCTGGACAGCTGTAGGTTAGGAAAGACTGAGCCTAAAGAATATCTAAAATGCCTTGTCCTACTTTTTGCTAAGCTGGTGCCTGCTTCAAATACAAAACAATTTGCCTGCTTGCTGTTGTGAAACATTTACATTAGCTTTCATGTCCATCTTGTGCAATTGTGTGCTGGCTCAGGAATTCTGGGAGCTGAAGTCCACGAGTCATAAAAGAGCCAAGGTTGCCCACCCCTGCTCTAGAGGGCTGAATCCCTGCGGATGTCTGCAACAGGAGCTCTACACAACCGCATCTTTCTACCATGCAAAATCAGCCGTTGTGAGATTTTTGCAGGTTGAAATGCAACATGTGAATCGGGTCTTGGTGGAATCTGGCTTTAGTGCTGCTGCAGTCCCAGCCATATCACTACTGCTCCATTTGAGGACCATCTGCTTCTCCCAGATGCCAGCAAACCCCTCCTCAGAATTCATCTACCGGCGATTCCCGCAGCTTCTGTTTCCGCTTTTCGTTTTTAATCAGTGCCACTGAAACCCAAGGAAACTTGGCTCGGCTCGGCTCTCTGCCAGGCATCTTGGCACCGAACCCAGTCCAGGGACCTTGGCAGCCAAAGGGGTGCTTCTGAAGGTTTTTGGCAAGCCTCCATTGTTGTGGCCCAAACAACTCTGGCTCGGGTACAAGCCTGAAATATGTGGGGAGGGGGGCTAGGCTGCAGTTGGAAAGGGGCAGGCGGGCTCAGGCATGAGGCAAAACACAGAGGCTGAAACGATGACACTAATTAAAAGAAGCTAAAGATGCCGTCTTTGACAGAATGCACAGAAAAAAAGGCCTAGGAAGAAAAATAATGCCCCCCAAATGCGTTGTGACTGCATTATGTATTTATTATGGGAGCAGGACACAAAAAGTTTGCAGTTATTCATGAGAAGGAATTTCATTTTTTAATTTTTGTTTATTATGGATGGCAAATGGAGGTGGAGAAGAATGAGATGAACTGGAAAATGAGAAATGAAGTCAGTTTGACAGATTAATTCATGCTTATTCACTTTCAGATTTTGTTATGACTGTATTATTGCGGATGAAGGAATGCTTGAAGAGTGTGCAATTAATTTGGAATTCACTTTTGGAGGGGAAGTTTCTCCCGGGCTATGAAGTAAAACTGAGCAGACAGAGGGACCCAAATACTCGAATGGAATTTCCGAAGATACAACCATCTGTTTCCAGGGAGAAGAAAAACCTTTGGGATCCCTTGGAACTAACATTTACTTACGTGATAATACTCTGAAATACAAAATATAACATGTGTGTTAAGTGAAAAGGGAACTCACAAATGTTGCACGTTGCGACAGCCATCATTTACCGTTCCTAGCTTGTTATGCGAATCAATACTCACTTCAAGGCTACTTTTGGAATCTGCCTTAACTGATGCAATAGTTTTATAGGTTGTTTGTATTGTTATGGTTAGTCGCGCAGTCAGCCAGATGTTTAGATTGGATTTGGCATTTTTATTCATCTATCAAGTCCTTCCCGAGGGGTAGGCAGATGTTGTTTGATGGTCTTGGTGCAGGATGTAAGCTACGCCAAGTGAAGTTGCCTTTTGCAATTGACTGATGGGGATATCAATGCCAATGGTGTTCAAGTGGGGCTCCAGATGTTTTGGGATTACATTTATATTATTTCCTTTTTACAGTTAATACAAAACGGTTACTCAATACAAAATTTTTGCAAAAATATGGAATTAATTCTCATTTAGGAAGGAAGGGAAGGCAGAACAAGAAGAAAAAATGGAGGGCAAGAAAAGGAAGGAAGGAAGGAAGGAAGGAAGGAAGGAAGGAAGGAAGGAAGGAAGGAAGGAAGGAAGGAAGGGTCTAGCTGTCAAACTGTTATAGCAATATGATGATGAATTAAAAACATCTTAAACACTCAGGGCATTTTCATGTATGCTGATTTTTTTTTATCAGTTTCCCATGAAAAATGCAAAAAAAATAATACATTGGTTCTAAGATGACCAGCGAGTTAGGCATCTCATTTGTTGCTAGCGAAAGCCGCAATTTTGGAAAGGGTTGGTGAGATCTTTTCCAAACCTGCTGCAGCTACTTCTCATGGCAAATATTTCCTCAAGCTTGTTATTGCTTGGAAGGAGCACAAAACGGGACTCGGGGCCGAATCCTGCAGCCACCCTCCGGCTTCTGCTCCGGGAAATAGCTGCCCCTGAACCATTTCGAAGACTCAGATTCTTTCCACCAGCTTTAGGCCGGCTTGAATTAGCTCAGGAAAAAAGAAAAGAAAAACCCTCAGGACGGTATTCCTGAGGAGTCATAAGCGGCTCATTAAAAACAAAAACCAATTTTATTTTTCACAAAACTTCCTAGCATCAACCTTCGGTTGCTTTCCAGAGAGCAACACTGCCATCTGTTGAGAGAGAGAGAGTCATCTGCAGCCTAAACCGGAGACCTGGATCAGCTCCAAGCAAGGACCAGCCTTCCCTCCAGGAAGAAATAAATACCTTAGGGCACATTTTAATGCAAGCAGAATATCTAATTTTGCTCTTTTGATCCAGCAACAGGCCAAAGGAATCCTTCGTAGTGTGTCCTTCTCCGAATTCCGCTATGCTCTTTTTCCGTTGAAAAGGCACAGCCAAAGTTGGGAATGTGTTGCAGAAAGAAAGAAAAAATAGCTGAAGGAAAGCAGTGTAGAAATGCTGTTAGTGGGAATGGCTTGCAAAGTAGAATAGTATATATACAATAATTGTCTGCAAAAAAGGAAGAAATGTACCCCAATATTTAGGAATATATCTCCAAGCTCAGAGAGTACAAAGGACGACCATTGGTTCTGTTGAAAATATCTGAATTTAATAAAGATGTAGCAAAATTGCACTGCAGATTCTCTACAGCAGGAGTATCCAACCTTGGGAACTTTTAAGACATGTGGATGTCACCTCCCAGGATTCCCCACCCAGCTTGGGGAATTCTGGGAGTTGAAGTCCACAAGTCTTAAAGTTGCCAAGGATGGACGCCTCTGCTCTACAGCTTCTAATAAATTGGGGACAAATTTACACCTCGTTCAGTTGGGTGAACTCACCCAGCTCCTTACCTCTCAACCCAACACAGTGTTGTTATGAAGATAAATGGTTTATCTGTGGTACATCCAGATTCTTGGGGGAAAGTGATTTATCCACAAAATCAATCCATACTGAGACCCCCTAGTTACTAGAATATTCACACATCGCTGGAAATTGTTTTAAAATTTTGAACCTGAGGACAGTATTTAAAAATGTGGCAGGGTTCTTTTACATGCATATCAGATTTTCAGGGTCTAAATATGCCACTGGAAATTATGGGGTGGGGATCAAACCCTTGTCAAATGAGAGTTGCCTTTTTCTTATGCCAGAAGCAGGATGCACATTATGGGAGTTGTAGTCCGTCACAGACAGAAAAAGTCAAGGTGGATAAACCTGCTTAAGAAAATGACTTCGTCTCCTATCATGATCCTTGTTTCTCTTAAGTATTAGAGACAAACAATAACTATTAAGGAGCCGTTGGATAAGCTCTGGAAACATGATTCCATTTAAGAAATTATCCAGTCATGCTTACATGAAATAAGCAGGAACACAGTAATTTAATTAAGACTTGAAGCCTATATATTAATATTTCTAATGACAACTTGATGCAAATGAGTGCCAAATCAATTTTTTTTAGCAGTACAGTATGAAATTACTTGGACAGTAAAATGAGGAGCATATTTGCATGTTTGTGTGAGTGATATTTAACATAAGCTTGATCTGAAACAATAAATAAAAGGGAGTCTCAGCCTTACAAAAATAAAATATTGCCAAGGACAGACGATAGCCATATTTTGTGGCCTGGAGCTGGGTGTCAAGAGTCTTATTCCATCTGAATTCCGATTTCTGGGAGCAGAGAGTTTGCAGTTTATTTATAATCTGTTCTGTGTCTTTTCTCCCTGTAGAGTTGTTCTTTGGGCCCAAAGCTGCAATTTTTGGAGCAAAGGGGGGGGGGGGAAAGATTATAGGGTTCTGTTTTGTTCTCCGGATTGTTTTCGGATGGCTGTAACTTCAAAGCAATGTGAGTAACTTTTACACTCGAAGCAGCCTTGTTATTATGAAAGATGCATCTGAGGTCAGGGTTGTCCTTGTTCTATCCCTAGATGGCTTCCCCACATCTTCGTTACGGAGGTCATCATTCTGAATCCAGTCCCCAGAGCTGGAATAGATGCCCTCTCTGTCCCCATAGCCCTGCTAAAGGAACGCTCAGTTGTCTCAGGTCTGTTCAAGCCAACAATGATTCTGATCAGGGGTCCCCAAACTTGGCAATTTTAAGACTTGTGGACTTCATGGCTGAAAGAATTCTGCCTGCTGGCTGAGGAATTCTAGGAGTTGAAATCCACAAGTCTTTAAATGGCCAAGTATGGAGACCCCCGATTTTGATGATTCACCCCACAGAGTCTTGATTCCTAATTAGGAATTTATTGCTTCAGCAACTTCACACAATCCGGCCCTCATGCCAAGGACTGCAGTTGATAACCAATGGCCAAGAGACTGGATCTTGAATCTAACATTCCGGGCATATCTGTGGGCAGTGAACAAGTCCTGGGTATCAGACCACAGGCTGGCCTATGCATTATGTCATCCTTAAGGTTTTATTCCTGCATTTTGGTTGGTTGATTTCTGCGGTCTTTTTTTTTTTGCCTTTGAGATAGTCAGATATTTATCCTTTGGAGGATGGGCAAGAGATGGAAAAATCCCTAAAGATTTCTGTAGTTGCATAGCCACGGTGCAAGTATTACCACTGACAGATGAAACGAGCTGGTTGGTGAAATGCAAACAGATTTGCCTGGAAAATGATTGGTTTGACAAATTAGGTCATGGACCAAGAATGCTGTTTCATTGCTTCTTTGAGCCAAAGGGTTTTCTCAGCCACTCGAAGTTTTTTTTAGAAGTTCCACAGAGAAACGGACACAACTGCAGAATTCTCTTCTTCTCTCAAGCCCTCGGCTGATCATCTCAAACACACTCTGATGTCTCTCCGATCCACCCACATGTCATGAACCTCAGGAGAGATGTGGGGCTGGGGCTGGGCAAAAGTCCACCTCGCCATACAGTAGCCGATCCGATTCATCCAGGAATCTCCCAACATAGCAAAGCTTTCTTCTCAGCGGCTGACATTTAAGATCTCTACCTATGATTCAGGAATCTCTCCTGTGATTCAGCCTACCAAACAGACTAGAATAGTAGCTATCAATAGTCCTATTGTCTAAAATTCACCCCTCTAATATGAGTATGAAATCCACACGTTATAGATGCTAAGGTTGAGAAACGCTGTTGTAGAATCTTGGGGCTAGTGATGACTTAATATATAAAAATAGTCTCTCAGCACCAGTGAGGGGTCAGAAGAGACCCCCAAGTTGTATTGGTTCAGCTGGTCACTATTTAGCACAACGCCGATCTACAATTTTGGGATGGGTTGTTTGTAACCAGTCTTCAGATATTTATTTTTTAATACTCCAAAATTCTTAGTTGTGTTACGCCTCTTTTAGGATCAATCCTAAGTAGAGAAAATGAGAGCAGGCAGACGTTGGGGTCTGCTGGAACTCTTCATCTGGCAAGAGAAAAGGGAATGCAAAAGATTATTATTTGTTATTACTTATTGTTTACTAAATTTATATGCCGCTTGTCTCACTGTCAAGCAACTCTTCATTAGGTTAGACCAACAGTTTCAACCATGTGATCTGCTCTTCAAAAACAAGATGAAGTTTGTTAATTGCATGTGGATTGCATGATGCACCTATTACCTAGCTCTGAATTTGGGATTTTTAATCTCATGGAACAATGCAGCTGTAATTGTTTTATTTGGACAGTGTGTTTGGTATTGTAAAGAGCGGAGATGCTGGCACAATGAATTGCTTCTTATTTTCTAGGAAATCGAGAGATGTCCTTGGCTCTGTCAGAGCAAACTCTGAGTGACAGCTGTTATTAGCATTATTTTGTTCGTTTTTTGCAGAAACCATTGACAATATCCTTATTTCTTCCTCCACATACCTCCTTAAGTGCAAACATTTTGAAAGCAACTGCAAAATCCTCCCCTGGACACTGTCACTATTCATGCCCTGCTGGTGGGAGTAACGGAGTGTGGGCGAAATAAATATAGAAAGCAGAAGAGAGAAGAAAGAAAAGGGTGTGTGCGCAGATGAGTGGATGCAGGCTGTTTATATAGAATTAAAAAATAAAAAAGATGCAGGACGCATGGCTTAAGAAGAATGACTTGTTCACAGTATTGCCCCAAAGCAAAATTACAACTCATTGGTTTAATGGATGCCTTCTAGGATATACAGTATGTGGAAAAGCCATATGAGAAGGGGAAGCAAGCCATTAAGAAACAGTGCTGGGCCAGCCAAGAAGTAACTCTCAGTTATCGCTTGGAGGCCAAATTATAGGGGGTGGCAGATTCGGGATGTAAGTTTTGTTCCTCCAGTTTGGGATGTTTAGGAAGGGGCCAGGCTACTTATTTGACTTTTAAAATCAGATAAAACCATCTTCCATCTGGTTTGAAAACAGAGACATCTGAAGGCAGAAACATGGCAAGATGTGACTAGATTTTAGGAAATTATAGACCTTAATTGTGGGCCTTGACAATCTGAGTGTCTGTCACTGCCTTTGTGTATGTTATGTGAACATACCAGTCACCCACGCATTGCTGGGTGAGGATCATGCCCGATTTGTCTTCTGTGGGGGCACCATTGGGCAATAGTGAACCCAATGCTGGGATATGTTGCATCAGAGGCTTTCAACAGAAGAGGCAGACAGCCATTCCAGATGTCCTCCTCTTAAAACAAATCAAAACTCAATGTTCAGTCCTCTTCTCATGCTTGTCCAGCTAGACTGCCCAGACACTCAGGCTGGCTGAGAATTGTGGTGGTTGAGGTCCACTCTGTCTGATTTGGGATGGTTTGCGGTACCTTCAGCTTTCTAGAATTGCTGCTGATGTTTGATGTCTCTTCTCCAATGTGTCCACATCTTTCTCAGCCTTTACAAGATCCTCAGCCCAGCTGAGCATTCTCTCATTTCCGGGCGGTGATGACTCCGTAGCCCAGGAACTGTCTTCTCCACCCCCAAAGTGGACTTACTTATGAAAGGAAATTTCTCCCGATTTCAGGGGGTTCCTGTTCACTTTGGGCTCGCAGCAGCCTCTGACCTTCACCACACTCTGCTGCTGGCATCCTCCAGATTCAGTGAAAGGTCCCATTCATCTCAGCCTTCTTAAAGAATGCAGCCCAGTCTTCCACAGGAGTGCCAGACTGAATGTCCATAGAAAGCCAGAAGGAGAGATTGATCTCCAGAAGCTCACCTGATTTTTTTCACAAGTGACTTGGCTGTCAGGAGGAACAGGCAGGGCAATTTATGTCTTATGCCCTCAACCCTGGCGGTAAGGAACGTGCCCTTTGGAAGCTGTTCTGTGAATAGGGAAGAGGGAGGAAGAACACGTCCTCCCAGTATATACTGATTTTTTTAAAAAAAAAATTGTTTTAAAGGTTTGAAGAAAAGGCTGCTCATGAAACCACAGTTTAGAGCAACAATGTCCAACATTAGGGCAAGAATGGCAAATTTAAGACCTGCGGACTTCAACTCCCAGAATTCCCCAGCCAGCATGCTTCTTCCAACAGACTGCTTAGAAACAAACCCTACTCATCCACGTGAACCCATTCATCACGGCTGGTGACCAAGGATTTTTGCCTCGGCTTGATAGATCAGAAAGGTGTGGTGAAGAGCGTTAATGACTTCAGGACCATCAAGTGGAAGCCACACTAATAAGGGAGAAATTTTGTAGCTCAGGGTTGACGTGAGGCGTCCTTGGTGCTCTCCGAGGTCACTTGTTTTCTTGCAGACGTTTCATTACCCAAACTAGGTAACATCATCAGAAGCCACACTGTTGTCGTGCAGGTCTCGATACCAATAATGTGTGGTGGCATCATGATGCTTGGACATCACAAAGGACCAGTTCCACTTTTGTACCATTCCGGATACCCTTGACTTGACAGTTCCTCCCTCCCAAAGAAAGGAACGTCTCATCCAGAAACCACCAGGTGTTGGCTTCTTCGCTCCTCCTCGTGTCTTTTCAAGGCCTCTTCCCACAGTCAGAGCAGCTTCCTGCCTGCCCAGACTCTTCGTTGCTGTTCTGCAAGGCTTGATCAAGGGCAGGCAGGGTTAATCCATAGGAGGATTAGGAGCAGGTCTGGAGTGGTCCACAACGGAGGCTCCCCAGACTATACAAGACCATTTTTGCACAAGGCAGCCGAGGCTCAATTGCCCGTCCAGATGATGCCACAGCTCAGCCACGCCAGCCTGATTCCGAGGCTCACGACATGAGAAGTTTCCTGGGAGCAAAAGACATTTCATTGCAAATGAAGCTCCACGGCTAAGTCTTGATGTAACCCCAGGCCAGACATCTGTTATCTCTGGACGTGACCCTCTAGCCACCGAGAAGTCTCTTCTGGCCTTTTCTAGCCTTTGTAAGACCTGGACTGAAGTTCTACTGAGTTTCCAAGATTACACGGCAAACAGTTTTCAATGTTTATGGTACTCTGTAAAGAACCAAAATTTGTAAAGGAATCTGGTCACACCAGGAGACCCAAATGGATTTTATTTTTTTTCAATGCATGCTGCTAAAAAGCAAACATTGGTGTCATAACTTGGAAAGCCATCTTCCAGCGCAAGAAGGAATCAGTTCAGTTTATTAAGTGGCCCCTTTGCATGCGGTGAGGAACGTTTCATTCTTGTTAAATTTCATGATTCCTGTCTGGTTTAGAATGAATTTGGAGCAAGGTTTAGCAGAGTCTGGTGGATCTGTTTGCCACCCTAATTCACGCCCCAGGCTGGTCCTTACAAAGTAGATCATTCCAATGTAGCTCGCTCTCCATCTGCTCCTTTTGCTGGGACAGTCTTAAGGGCTGCACAGTGTTAAGCTAGCTTGCTTAATGGTGGTTTGTTAAATAAATCAGAATTGGTGGAGTTTGCAGAAGTGCCTAAAACCATGATTCACCAACCACCAGGGCCAGGTCAGAGCGGACTAAGATGTTAGCTGAGCCTGGACTAGATGACCTCCAAGGTCCCTTCCAACTCGGCTGTTATCCTGCTTGTCACCTTTATCCCCTTTGATCAATGGCCGACGTTCACTCTGCGAATAAAACACAGTCGGGCAGTCTTGATCATGAAAACGAGGTGTTTGGATATTTTTACTACAAAAAAGGCAGGCTTCCTTCTGAGAAACTCATTGAAAAGAAAGGCAGCGGCATAACTTGTCTGGGACCCAGCTGGCAAATGGCCCGGGCTGAGCTAGGATGCCAGCGCTGCGCACCGCTGGGCTCTCCTGGGCTCCCACTCGCCAAGAAAGGCAGCTCTCTGCCCTCTGGATCCAGGGCAGCGGCCTCTGCCTGGCTGAAGCCCAGAGACGAGGAAATGGGGAGGGGGGCAAGAAAGGCGCCCCCACTCTCCGGGGGTTTATAAAGCAGGCTGTGACGACGGTAATGATGGGAGCTGATGGGGGGGGGATACCCAGCGCGCCAAGCCTCATCTCTCCACGAAAGCCCCTGGCCACGTACAGAGGGCCTGGGCCTCGGGTATGCAAATCAGCTGGGCTGCGGGGAAGGAGGACGTAAAAGCCAGATCGTGGGGATGGAGTGGCTTCTTGGGCGTTTGGATCGCAGCCTCCCCGCCACCTTTGGGCAGCTGCGAGCGACGGCTGGAAGAGCGGGGTCCAGAGCGGTCAATCAGGACCATCCTCCCTCCCTCCCCCCCCCCCGATCCAAGACTCCTCCGAGACGCTCCTGCCCCCATTTGGGGAGGTCGGACCCCCCTCTTGGGCGATCCAAACGCCCAAGAAGCCACTCGGTACCCAAGATCTGGCTTTTGCCCTCTTTCTCCCCCTCCCCCCTCCCAGGAGCCCAGCTGACTTGCAAACCCGAGGCCCTCTGTACATGGTCAGGGAACCCTCGCCCATTTCGGCTTCCAGCCTCTTGCCTTCCTACGGGACGGAGCTTGGCTCCGGGCCGTTTCGGAGAACGGGGGGGGGGGGGCGGAGAGTGGCGGAGCCCCGGCATTGCAAGGAAAGCCCGGGTCCCTTCCCTCCCTCCCTCCCTCCCTCCCCGCCTCTACGCCCCCGCCGCCTCCCCCTCCCCGCCTCCCGGAAGCCTCTCTCCGAGCACGGGCGACGTCCCGCGGTTCGGACGAGCGAGCGAGCGAGGAAGGGAGGGAGGGAGGGAGGGAGGGCGAGACGGTCCGGGCCCTCCGCCCGCCGGCTGCCTCTCCTCCCGGGCGGGCGGGCGGGCCGAGGGGCGTCTGGAGGCGGCTCGCTCCTGGCTGGGGAGGCGGCGCGGAGGAGGCGGGCGCGCGGTCCCCACCCGCCTGCGGTCACTCGGCAGCCTCGCTGGCTCGGCCGCCGCGGCAGAGCTGAGCCCGGCCGCCGCGCGGGGGGCTCTGCCTCGCCTCTTCCCCGCCGGACGCCGCCCCTCCCCGGCCAGGAGGTAAGAGCGCTGCCCCTCGGCTCCGGGGCGCGCGGGGGGGAGGACAGAAGCCGCCGTTGCCTGCCTCGCCCCCCCGCCGCCGTGGAACGGCAGATTCCTTTGGGGGGGAGGGGGTTACCTAAGTCGCTTTGCACAAGTACAGGTGCGACCCTTCGTTTTCTCCCCACCTCTGTTTCGTGCTAAAGGGGATGGATTCCTCCCTCTCCTCCTCCGCCCACCCCCCATTTTGTGCAAAATAGAACAAGTTGCATCACTCTCTGGGCCAGAAAGTGCGGGCCGGGGCCGGGGGGGGGAGGGCTAGGGGCATTGACGTTCTCTCTTTCCATTCACCGCCTCAACCCGGGGGAGACCCTGAGCGCGCGAGGGTTAAAATGTAGCAAGCCAAGCCAGCTTCTTCGCGCGCGCGCGCACACACACACACACACACACACACACACACACACACACAGAGACCCCTGCAATGGAAGTGCTTGGGCCCTGCCTCTTGCCCCCCCCCGCCCCCAAGAAAGCCGGGCTTCAAAGGCGCCTCTCTTCCCGATGACAGCGAGCCCACCGGGACCCCGGGAGGGAAAGAGTTAATGGCTCCTCTTCTTCCCCTCCAACCTTCTGGGTTCATCTGCAAAAAATAAAACCCCGAGGATAAAAGTGTTCATCTGCTGCGCAGAGAAGCTGCCTTTGATGTGAGCTGTTCCTCCTCTCAATTTCCGTCTTTTTCTCACCCTCTTTTTTAAACTCTCCCCCTGCCCGGCTCCTAAGGAGAATTTCCTCCCCCCCCCCAAGGAGATACCCAGACCCCACCTAGAAGGAGTTGTTGGCCCTGGAAAACTCCTCCAAGAGGTGAGAAATGTTCCCAGTTAGATGCAGTTAATATTCTTTTTGGTGTCAAAAAAGGAGACGGCTATATTAAATTTAGTTCTTTTTTATTGGGGGGGGGGCTTTGATATAGCAGAGCATTGTATAAGTCAGAGCCCCTAACCCTTTGCTTGTTCAGTTCAGCTCTGGAAGTATCCCTTATATGTCCAGTGCTGTCTAAGTCGCCTCCATCATGCTGGGACACAGCAAATTCTTTCAATTAGCCCTTTTCAGCCAGTTGTGTTTTGTTTTTTTTACAATCTCCAGAAATGCAGTTTTGTGGGTGTTCATGCAGAAATCCGTCTTGCGGGGTTCTCCTATGCGCTATGTAGAGAAGTCTCTTTCGCTTAACGATTGGGACAAACAGGCTGTGAGTTGTTGTGACAGTACTGATACCCTGAAACTGTCGCTGTGCCTCTGAAACGATTGTGACTCTGGCAGGAAAGTCTCAAGGCGGCCTCAAGAAGGGAAGGGAACTTAGAGGGACTTCTGTGAATTGCCCCTTGGTTGAGTTTGTGGGCTTGTGCTGCCAGAAATGGAAAAAAGCAAGAATGTGGAGTGGTGTGATGGGGAAGGAGGCAGGCCAACAGCAACAGGAGGGTGTTTCTAAGCTCACCTCCAGACCACCGCTGGCTGTTTCCCTTCTCCAAACCCTCAGGAGGCCTTTGAAGGCAACCCACAATTGTCTCCGTGGTCCACAAGAGCCGGGCACAGTGGTGGACCTGGTTCTTGGGCTATTCAGGGGGAGCTGCAAAGCCATCCAAGCAGCTTGCCTCTTGCAGGACCAGGTGGGCAGCTGAAATTCAGGAGATGGGAAGGATGGGTGAGGGGAGAGTTCCCTTCCACTGGGAAGTGCCCCCCCCCCCGCAAGATTTGCACAACTCTAGTCTTTCCTTTGGGAACTGCCTTCTGGTGCTTCCTCTCCTTCAGGCAGATGCCATTTGCTTCAGCTGTTAGAAGGGGGGGTGATGGGATGTGATCAGGGGTGCAAAGCAGATCGGGGAGACTTTGAATGGCTCCTGGCATGGAAGGGCGCAGCTGGACTTACATTGTTGGAGGCCTCAAAAGGCTGCTGAAATCTTGGATGGATGGGTGCCCGAGTGAAAATGTGGACATTGCCACAGAAACCACAATTTATGGGGATTTTTATATCTCCAGTGTTCATAATCATGCCAAGGGGAGGCTGTACACTCTACATGCCCGATGGATTAAGGCCAGCCGATTGGGAATGATGGGATATTGTGCATACATGGATGACCCCGGATTGAGGAAAGTTACCTTAAGGTCTGTAGACCCCACTCCAAAAGCTTGCATTTACATGTGGGGATTGCAAGTCCTCTCCCCATTTGAGGGATCCCCTCTGGGGCAGGGGTGGCCCTTGAAGCAGTCAAGGGGTCTTAACATGGCCTCAAGAGGGATGTCTGGCACTGGATTACCTTTGCCAAGAGGATCCAATTTGAAGTGTGCCAGGACCCTGTGCCACAAAGAAGCTTCAGCAAGGCATTCCTGGCCCAGCATGCTCTCTTCGCTTCCCTTTCTCTCCACCCTCCGTCTACGGTGGAGACTCTCCTTAAGTGACTTTCCAGTTGTTTCTTGTGCTGAGCTGAGAAGTGCAGTTTCCCAGATTTCTTTTCAAAGGGAAGCAAATTTATATATAAAGGGACAGAGCAAGAGAAAGAACCAAATCTTTGCCCAATTGCTGTGTTCCCAGTCAGGAAGCATAAGTGGCCATCGGTGTTTCTTACTGATATTTAGAGCCGTGTTTCTCAAACCTTACCTACTGACGATGTGTGGACTTCAACTTCCAGAATTCCCTAGCCAGCATGCTTACTGGGGAGCTCTGGAAGTTGAAATCTATGGAGTTTAAAAGACGCTGGCTAGGAAATCCTGGCTGTTCAAATCCATGTATCTTAAAGCATGCTGGCTGGGGAATTCTGGGAATTGATGTCTTTGCAACTTAACGTGGCCAAGGTTGAGAAACACTGATTCAGTGCTTCAATCTTTGTAAAAGGCAGAGAGAGTTGTGTTGGAGTCTTGAGGCTTTCTGGGCTGGGGCTGGGGGGATGCACACAGTACTGGAAAGAGACCCTCAGTCTGTGGGTGACCTTGGCCTTTTTGCCGTCTCCTAACCCATCTAGAAAAGGGACGCGGTGGCTCAGTGGGTTAGGACGCTGAGCTTGTCGATCGGAAGGTCGGCAGTTTGGCGGGTCGAATCCCGAGTGCCGCGTAACAGAGTGAGCGCCTGTTACTCGTCCCAGCTTCTGCCAACCTAGCAGTTCGAAAGCACGTAAAAATGCAAGTAGAAAAATAGGGACCACTACGGTGGGAAGGTAACAGCGTTCCGTGCGCCTTTGGCGTCTAGTCATGCCGGCCACATGACCACGGAGATGTCCTCGGACAAGCGCTGGCTCTTCGGCTTTGAAACGGAGATGAGCACCGGCCCCTAGAGTCGGAAACGACTAGCACGCATGTGCGGGGGAACCTTTACCTTTTTTTTAACCCATCTAGAGGGTTGTGTGGATAAATGGGGGGGGAAGGAATAAAACCAGATTCCAAACGTCCATTTCTACCAGCTGGAGAAGGGATCAGGGTTTGATCCGGGCAACAAACTGTTGTTTGGACCTTGTTAGATCTGCTGCATTGGACTGCTAGTTTCTTTCTACCAAAAAAGGACGAAGACTTTTGCCTCGGTGGGATCAGGTGTGCTTCTGCAATTCAGCGTCTCAGCCCTGGCTGCCCACCCCCCCAAAAAAAACCTGGGTTTCTGTGCCGAGAGCAACCTAAGAGTTCCCAGCAGCTGGAAAGCGTCATAAATAACCTGGAGGGTTGGCCGAAATTAATTTTCATTTTATTTTCATAATGTCTGCTGCTGGAAACTGAGCAGAGGCAGTGGGAAGGTTTCTGTTTCCTCAATTAACTTGGATTGCATTCCCTCCCCCCCCCCCTCAAATGGAAAACAGCCCCTTCAGCTTCTGGATTTGTAAAACTTTCTCCAAGTGCCAGCCCTGCTGAGGTTGGGGGGGGAGGGGAGGAGGGTAGTGGGGAATTGAGTGTTAAAGGAGTGGGAGTCATTTTTTGTTTTGTTTTGCTTCTGCTTAACTCTTCGCAGGCCCTGGTTTTGGCACACAGTAGCAACACTTAAGAGAAAAATTCTGCACCATTTTGAAGGTTTGGGCAAAGGATGCTGGCTTAATTGGCTAGGGATTCGGTCTAGTGGTGCGATGGGTGCCCCTATTTCTCTTTTCTTCCCAGTCTTTTGTTTATTCTCACACCTCCCTGTCATCCTCTGAAAGCAGCATATGAAAGAAAAAACTTTAAAAATAAGATGCAGAACGACTATGCAAACTCTTAGATCAAGGACGTCCAAACTTGGCAACTTTAAGACCTGTGGGCTTCAACTCCCAGAATTCCCCAGACAGCTCCAAAAGGTTGTTAAAATAGCAAGCACCAAGAACAAATATGGATACCGTGTTGGGGAGAACTTTGGGTGCTAATTCAGCCTTCTTCTAAAGATGGTGGTAGTAGATACACGGAAGCCCAAAGTCTAGACCAGGGGTCCTCAACCTTGGCAACTTTAAGACTTGTGGACTTCAATTCCCAGAATTCGTCAGCCAGGTTGTGGCCCCTGGTCTAGAATGCTTCTGATTTGTAGTCCCAAAGCCTTTTGTGGTCCAAAATTGGAGCAGCTTTCTACAGTGGCCAAAGTCGGCTCACCCTGGCCCTAGAGGAGAGGTAGATGGACTTTGGCCTTCAAAGCTGGTGTGTTTAGGATTCTGAAGAAAGCCTCCTTTTTCTGTGTGGCTTATGGGCCTAATTCTGTCCCAGTCCTGGATGATATAAAGACAGTTGGGCAGAAAGGATGATTTCTAAGTAGGAACTCAATGGGTTTGGGGAAGGTGGGTGATGGACTAGAAAAAATGTTAGTTTGGTAAGGTCGAGGGAAGGAGGAGGAGGAGGAGGCAACAGGGATGTTGGCCTGATGGAGTCAAAGAAGTTGCTAGAATGGGCTTGAAAAGCGTCAGCTGATTGTTGGGGATGGGCCAAGGTGGTGACCATTAGAAGTCAATGGGAAGCAAATGAATCTGATGGAGCCCAGGTAGCCCTCTCCCTCTATCCCAGTGTTTCCCAAACTCGCCAACGTTGAGATGGGTGAATTTCAACACCCAGAATTCTCCAGCCAGGGAGCAACTCTAATCTCTGCTCCCAAACCATTTTCCCAGGACTCCTGAGCTTCATCGTTTTAATGAGGCTGTGTAGGATGCAGCGCACAGGTGCATGATGTGCTGATGGGGCCTGGAGGAGACCCCTCCTGCTGAGCGCCAAGGACCGAACAATTCCTCATTATCCCTCGTCCCTCTTGCATCCTCTGCTTCCCCAGGTCCATTGGTGAGTCAGATTACATTACAGTATGCTGGGTTTGGCATTTTTAACGATGCTTCCTGCAGTTTTACGCCCACTACTCTTTGCAACAGCTTCCTGGGAAAGCTGATACGAATTTTGCATCCTTCTTATTCCGAATGAAGGAGAGAAATTCTATTGCGCACTGCAAAGAAGAGGGGGGAAAAACCCATTTCTCTAATTTCCTCTTGACCCAAAAACAGGCTCAGTGCTTTTGGGCATTGAGGCTTCTTCCCTTCCTTTCATTTTTCCCTCCTACCCAAAGTTGTGTTTGGACTCCACGATGTGGGAAGCAGCCTTTGGGGAGAAGGTCTGCTGATTCGTAACATTACACATTTCTGAATCCTGTGGGCGAAGGGCAGGCAAGGTTACACCACCTCCTCCAACGTGCCTATCACCATCCCATTTCCATAACAAAGACCTCATAGTTCCCACCTGCCCTCTCTTGACCTAAAAAAGTGGAGGCGTTGTGTTATTGTTTTGTATTGTTAGCATGCGGAAAAACTATACCATCTATGCCCACACAATTCTTTGAAACCGGTAATTGTCTTTGTATGAACACAAGCAGCATTCACACAACAACAAACTTAACATGATCTCTGAATGGATTCTTTTTCTGGATTAGCATGATAGTCTCAACCATAGTTAACCCAGAAGGCTGGATTCACCCAGCAAGCTAAGCCCATGAAAAATCTATCAAACCTAAACTTAGTGTGTTGTGCGAATAGAGCCTTCTGGTTAGGTCAGGGGTAGGCAGCCTTGGCTCTTTTATGACTCGTGGACTTCAACTCCCAGAATTCTGGGAGTTGAAGTCTACGAGTCATAAAAGAGCCAAGGTTGCCTATGGAAGGAAGTCACCACGGTTCTCTACTTGTCTGCCCAGAAGTGAACACCCGGCTGAATTTCTGAGTTGTGCTGAATTTTGTGACATTTACTTTCCAATATGGTTCTGCGGGATAATCTTTAAGACTTTTCTAAGCCTCTTCGGTATAATAGTTTGAAGGGACCCCATTTAGCTAGAACAGATCGCCGTTGGAATGACCAGTGGAAGACTCGGTTGAATTCTACCTCTCTAACCCAGACACCAGCTGCAGTCTGTCCCTTTCCTGCAGCTTTATCATAACATCTCATCTCTTGTGGGGTT
The DNA here is from genome assembly GCF_964194415.1 of Vipera berus. Classification (NCBI taxonomy): domain Eukaryota; kingdom Metazoa; phylum Chordata; class Lepidosauria; order Squamata; family Viperidae; genus Vipera; species Vipera berus. Next base: position 1,459,597 of record NC_138213.1, on the reverse strand, counting down.
TTCTGTTTTCAAACGTGCTCCAGGAGTAATTCCTTTTGAAAGAAGAACATTTTGTTCTAAATGACAGATCCGTGTCTTATTAGTTCCACCCATGCACAGCAGTCCGTTTCCTTCTCGGTCACCTCACTGCTTGACAAGTCCTGGACTTGTCCAACTTAATCAGGGCTAGCAAGGTGCAGGTTTAAACCTCGGCCACTGTACGGTCCCTTGCCTGAGCTTTGAGGAAATTCCTCTGGTGATGGAATGAAGACACAGAAGTGTCAAGTTTTCTTCCTGTGGAGCCTTTGTTGCTCTCCGAGCTTGGTTGTTTCCTTGCAGACATTCCATTACCTAACCAGGGGTAGGCAGCCTCGGCTCTTTTGTGACTCGTGGACTTCAACTCCCAGAATTCCTGAGCCAGCATGGAGTTGAAGTCCACGAGTCATAAAAGAGCCGAGGTTGCCTACCCCTGACCTAACCAGAGAACGTCATCAATGGGAGTGAATGCGGGAATAAAGTTTGTTCCCTTTTATCTCGGTTTTCTTTTTGGTACTTCCGTAATTCAAGGACAGGTAGTTCCTTGACAGTTGGAAGTTTACTTCAATGAAGCAACTACTAAGAGAAAACCACACCGTCACCCCACACTGACAGGGCAAGCTACTGTAGATGAACAGAGAGCAAGCCTCCCTCTTTTCCAGCAGTGAAGATATTACCTAGTTGGGTCATGAAACGTCTGCAAAAAAACAACCAAGCCAAGAGATCACCAAGGACTGCACAGTTCAACCTGAACTACAAAGATCCTCTTCTATTGGAGTTTCCTTTCTATCAGCCAACAGGACTCTTGCCCTGAAAACCGGCCCAGGTCTTCTCCTCCGCCTGTCCCCAAATGGGCTGGCTCAGGACCATCCTTCCCCTCCTTCTTTTGGCCAACCTGTTCCCACCTCCCCTCCCCAGTGCCCTCCTCTTCCTCTCCCTGTCCAGCCTTCTGAGCAACAAAGCCTTGAACTGCACTTCAAAGTTGAGTTGCAGAGAGAGAGAGAGAGAGAGAGAAAGGAGAGAGTCTGGCATACCTTTTTTAAAAAATAGCTTCCATGCTTTGCCAAGAGCTAAATGAATTGCAGGGGAGCGAGGAGGGGGCCTCAGGAGATGAGTTCCTCCACATGGAGCCGTTCTGCAGCTGGAGCAGCATGGCCTGGCTGGGACCCCAAAGATTGGAAAGTTAAGAAGGTTCAACTTCCAGGGTCCCACCTTTGAATGGAGTTCTACAAAATGCATGGACGTCCCTAATGGCCCCCATATATCGACCCAGCTTCCCTTGATAGTACAGCATCTTCCCTCTGTCCTTGCCTTTTAAGACAAACAGTTAGCAACCTTGAGTGACCATGAGATAGAAAGGCGAGATATATTGTGATAAATTTGCTGCTTCGACTAATGGTGACGGTGTGCGGGGAAGCTGAGAATATGCAAAAGCAGGTTTCTGCCTCCCACGGCTTAACAATCGATCATCTGACAACAGAAGCACCGCAACTGCTTATTTCATTCAGGCATACTGGAATGTTGAGCCGGGAGTTTCCTAGGAAAGATAGGCTACGGGGTGGTTCTGCAGAGACCAGGAGATCTGACTCATCAGAATGAATTCCAGGGAAGTCATTCCAAAGTGGGAGAAAGGGTGCCCTTGAATGAAGCTGAAGACTTTCAGACTTCTACGAGAAAGGAGGTTTCAGGAGAGGCAGATTCAACAAAGAGAGAGAGAAGGCCAAGAAAATTGATATGCCCACAGCATATCCTGCTGGCTCAGGAATTCTGGGAGTTGAAGTCCACGAGTCATAAAAGAGACAAGGTTGCCTATCACTGGCCCAAAGAAATGGATGCCTGGGGCTCTTGAAATGTTGGAGGCCATTCCGTAGGCTTGACTCTTCCTAGGCAAGGAGGCCCATGAAGGACCATGTGGGGACACCCTCCCCTAGCTATTTCAGAGGGACCTTTCTTTGTATGCAGATGGTGCAGAAGATGGGATCTTCTTGCAGGCTTCTAAACGGGGCTCCTGGGAGGTCATCACTTTCCCCACAGATTCGGGGCCCGGAAGTCTGCCAAGTCTTTGCAGGCAAAGGTTCCACCACCAAAGACAGGGCATAAAATGCTCAGGAGATGCCTTTGTGAAGACAGCATTTCTCCCACTGCTCCACTGTCTCCACAAAAGTTTCTCCTGAGCATTTTGCCCTGTCCTGGTCCATATGTGAGATGCTCCTTTTGCCCGTAGTAATGCACATGGTTGTTTAGCTTTTCTCTTGGCCAGGGTGGAGCATGTTCCCCGCCGAAGGGAACGGCTCCGAATCAGGGCTCTGGAGACTAAGGCTGGCCAACTGCTGTTTGCCCTCACTGGAACTTGGCTCTCCAGGAAAAAGGAGCCTGCATTTAAGTCTGAAAACAGCTCTCGCCTGCCATCTGCTTTTCTTGGACAGCTACCTGCTACTTATGTAGGCTACTACATTGAGTAATAATTATAATACCATCCCGTCGTCCTTTCAACCAGTGGCTTTTCCATTGGGGATGTTGACAGGCTGGGGGTGGGTGGGTGGAGGAACTTGGTCCTGCACAGCTGGATCCAGGAGCAGCAAAACGGTTAGTTTTTCAAAAACGGAGCAGGAACCATGTAGTCAAGTCTTCAGGCAGAGTTGCATAAGAGTGTCCATGAGCCCATTTCTCTGCTCTGGTGGACACCAGCTGCTCAAAATGTGGGGGGAGGAACTGGATATTTCTCAGGATGCCGTGGGTGGGGCCACAGCAGGCATGTAGGCGGGGCTTCGTCCTTTAGGGGCAGTTTGCTTTCTTAACGCTAATGTATAATTTTAGGGTCATCGTGCAGAGTTTGTGGGTATCCAGACTATGAGTCACCTTGCTGTTGATTTTGGAAGTATGCTTGGAGGGGGGCTGCATGCAGCTGGGGGCTTTGCAAGCTCTGCATTCTCTGATGGGAGAGAAACTTAACTCCTTTATGGAGCCTATGACTGGCATGCAGGAAGTCTTCCATTCAGCCTCTGTCTGTGGAGATTCTCGGTCACCCAGGGCACTGAAGAAGCTTCTGGGATGAGAAGGGAAATGTCTTCAAGGAAAAAAAACAAAGATTGTCCAGTTGCCTTTGGGGGGGGAAGCACCTTTGGGATTCAGCCCTCGGCGTCTCCAGTGGAAAAGTGAAGGGAGCCGGGGGGGGGGGGTGTGTGCCCTCCTTTGCCTGGAAGCCTGGTGAGATTTTGGCAGTCAATTGGTGAAATGGACAAATTGCCTGCTTCCCTGGCCGGGTCTGGACAGCATAACTGACCACTCAGCCAATTCTCCAGTTAACTGATTGGTTTCCATGCACCAGCAAGTAGCCCATGACTTGGTCAGTGGTGAGGGGGGGCTGCTGCTTGAAGTCTTCTCAGCTGCTGCAAAGGGTGGGCTGCTGTTTCTTCTCGCCTTCCAAGAATTGGGGAGGGGGGATTCCTAGTGGCATGGTTAGCGTCAGCACTGCCAAGGTCAGAATTCCATTCTGTACAGTTTTGGCTCTTTCAAATAGATGAGTGAGAAGGAAGAAAAATCTTATTCAAGGATCTTCTAGAGCATCGATTTTATCTAAGGAAGAAAGGACAGTCCATCCTAGTTCACCTCAACACTTTTCTACCCCCGTACCGGGGGTGTTTGGGGCTGAAGCCAATTTCCTCTGGGTTAGGTTCTGGAGTTTTGATGATGGGACCACCCTTTGGAGCTGGTGGATGATACAGAGAGGCTCCCATTTTGATCGGAAAGGGATGACATTTCTTCTAATTAGCTTCTTGAGCGCTTAAGCCCAGATGTCCATTCTTGCATGAATTCTGACTGGCCCTGAGGCGGTTTGGTCTCTGCCAGAGCATCCCTAGTGCAAGACAAAAAATGCCTCAGGGCCGAGAAGCTTCAGGCAAGGAGTACTTGCAGCTTCCGATGGGCAAGGCCCCTTTTTATTTATGCATCCTCTTCCTAGAAAAATGTATTTATCCTCTTCCTAGTGAAAAGGCCCCCCATTCCGCACCGAAGGGAGGAGGAAGTTCTCCTTGCCTGCATCTGTTGCCATTCCACACTTCCCTTTGTGCTTTCCCCGAAGGTCCTCCTTGCAAACCCGCAGATGTAGGCGAGATGCCCAGATGGGATAAATTAGACATCTGTTCTGCTGCAGCCTCTGATGAACACAATGTGTTGATGGGGGGCTGTGGGTAGAGAGGAGGAGGAGGAGGAGGCAGTAGCTGAAGGCTGGAAACAGCAACCCTGGTACTTCCAGTAGAGGGTGCCGTGATGAGAGAAGGTCGCTGGGTATCGGAAAAACAATGTTCTGACTTAGCTCCGGAGCTGAGTGATCAGGGTCCAGGGTAAATCAGGGGAACAGGAGAACCTGGCAAAGGGGACCATGCTTCTGGTTTCCTTGCGAAGTGTAAGAACATATAAAGACCCCTAAATTATCTGGGTCATCCTCTTGCTTGCTTTCAGGATGTTTCTGGAACATCTCAAGCCTATGGTGATGGTCCTGGTGCTCAGAAAGTTCCTCCTGTTCTTGCTATCATTCTTCAAGAGCTGATCCTTTGAAGGAAGTGACCTCTTGAACCTGGGCTAAGTGAGCCATTATTAGTAACAGCAATCAATAATTTCCTCCTCCGTGAATTGTTTCCCCCCCCCCATTGGTACTTATTCCTCATGGTGGTCATGTTCCTCAACTACATCTTGGGGGGAGGAACCTTACTGGGTACTGCTCTGGTCAATTTCATTGGAGGGAGTTCAATGTCCCAAACTATGGAGCTGCAAAGGAGTTATTTTTCCAAGTAAATGTTATGCATCTGTATTGTGTTCTTCCCTTTTTAACCTTTTTTTTCCTAGCTAAAAAGCCTAAATGAGGTCAGGCTTTCCATCATCCTGGCCAGGACCCCCCTTTTCTCCAGCCCTCCATGAGAGGCTCTGATTTTTACCCACTCCTCCCTACTCCCAACCCCTTCTTCTTCGGTCACCTTATGCAACAAGATCTGGTTTTCTGTGCCATCAAAGCCAACACAACCAAATCAATACTTGCAGACCCTGTAATCAACCTGTGGAATTCACAGCTTGCGCAGAGGTGATGTTGGCTACCAGTTTAGATGGAACTGGGCAGATCCATGGAGGATCCTTGGGTGATCCTTGCTTCCTGGTCTTGAGAGCTGTCTATTACCTTGAGTGTCGCAAGCAGTGTCCCTTCAGCATTTGTGGCCACTACAGAAGAAGGGAATCCCTTTCTTCTCTAAGATGCATCTGGTTGGCTACAACAAGGGATAGGGGCAGAATTGTCTTGGTCTTGGCCAGATCCATCCTTAGGAGGGATCTGCTCTTTAGAAAGTACCCCAGAAATTAACACTCTCATGGAAGGTGACTTCCCCCAAGGGTTGTTAGGCAGCCTCACCGTGGGCCAAGTCCTCTGGAACATGTGAAGTCGTTGCTGCTCCCTGAACCTGGTTTGCTTTCAGAGATTTCATTACATAGCTAGGTAGCACCTTCGGTGCTGGTGAGTGGGGTTTGTTCGTGTTTATCTACCGTAGCTTGCCCTGCTATTGTTGGAGGGTATGGTTTTCTCCTTGGTGCCTTCTTAATTATGGTATTGTTTTCTGCTTTGATTGTTTGTCTGGTGCTAATCACTGCTTATCTGGGTGTTGGTTGCTGGAGAGGATGTGTTCTGGTCTCTGGGACAGCCCTGGAGATTAGGTGGCTGGCAAGTGTCAGCTCTAGGTAGTCCTAGAGACTGTGATCCAAGCCCACTTTTAGGTGCACGTTATTCTTCAAAGGCTTCCTTAAAATAATCCGGTAAATATTTGTAAGCAAAGCTAAGGAGAGGTTTACTTAGCACCACTCTTATGATTAGATGTTATGATTCAGTACAAAGACTTTTATCAACTTTCTCTCCCTGTGTATTTTTGCTAGGAATAATTTAGAGGCTGATTGTATAGTGCAGAAGGTCAGCCATAACAGAAGTCAGAGAAAGGTGAAGGAAGGATAGTAAACCCTGCTCTTTTCTCTACCGCACGATGAAGCATTTTGTGTGACTCAGAAGTCTGCGTGTCGAAATTGATGCAGACCGTAGCCCAACTCTCGTTTTGACTTTGGTGTGACTTGGAAGCTTGCTCCCACAAATGAGTCCATCAAGGGTGTGGTAAATAAAGGTTTTCTCTTCCTCTTGGAGGGAGGACTAAGGCTTTCCAACTTTTTTAATGTTCAGTTAAATTTCCCGTTTCCTTGGCATTCATCAAGATGATAAGAACCGATGCCATTTTACACTTTTCATAAGATACAGCAATCTCTGCGTTAGGCCCAGGGAAGAATAATGTTGTGATCGCTGCCTGCTGTTTTAATTAATTGCCAATTCCTTAATGATCTCCTTCTTCTGGGTCTGCCTCTGTACCTTGAGCTTCTCCTCTTTTTGTACGTGCCTTGGATGGTGTGGAATCCCACAACATCCTCTCCAGGTGAGCAAACCACTTTATTTGCTGTTTTTGTATGTAGTTTAAGATTGGTTCTATGCCACTTTTTCTCTTATGGTCTCATTTCTAATTTTATCTCTTGTGGCCAGTCCAGCAGCTCTCTTCTCTTCTCTTCTTCTTTGGTTTGGTTGAAGAAGAATATTTTTTTTCTGGGGCTCTTTTGCTTGTTTTATAGTGCGTATGGGGGTCGGTGTCTCACTCCTGCTCATTTTCCTAACCTTAATTTGGTTACTTCCTTCTGCTGACCTTCCCTCCGTGTCATGTGGCTGAGACATTAATCAGACCAAAGGAATGCGTGTGTCAGACTGAAGAGGCTGATTAAAATATTGGCTTTTTGCTTTCACAGAGTTGTTTTTATGCTGTGGTTAAATCCTTGAATTTTGAGGGACTGGAATGGGTGGCTTGCTCGAACTCTGTCTCCCTCCAGGCCCGATAGTCAGTCCCTTTTTCCTAGCTGAAAAGACTCAAGTGGGAAATTATTATTATTATTATTATTATTGTTGTTGTTGTTGTCGTCATCATCATCATCATCACTACTACTGCTGCTGCTACTACTACTACTACTACTACTACTACTACTACTACTACGGTCCATTGCCAGATGTCAGCCAGATGTTCAGACTGGATTTGGCATGTTTGTCCACCAATTGAGTCCTTCCCTAGAACCTGGGAGAGGCAGATGTTCTCGTTTGATGGAATTAAAGATCTCGTCGCGAGATGTCAGCTGCTCTGAGTAGAGCTGCTTTTTGCAATTGACCGATGGTGAATTTGTCAGTGCCGATGGTGCTCAAGCGCTGCTCCAGTTTATGAAATTTGTTTGCTTGTTTCACTGACTCTGGGTGGCTTTCAGTATGTTGACCTTCCAGCCAGCACAGGCTCTCTGGCTGAGAAATGCTGCATTTGAGGACTGGTCTCTATTGACCCAAAACACCAACCTGCCCTCACTGCTCCTCTTCCAAAGCTTACTTGTCCATTTCCATTCCTCCCCCCCCCCCGCCTCCCAATGAGCTAAACTGGGATTTAAACCGAGAACTTGCTAGTCCAGATTCAGCAAATAAACCAGCAGAGGAGCCTGTCTTGGCCTCTAAGGCTTCGCACTTGTGTGGAAGCATCTACAACAGCAAGTCCTTACAACTGAACAGAAGAGGGTGATCATTGTAAAGTAAAGTACAGGCAGTCCTCAACCACAAGGGAGCCCAAGATTTCTGTTGCTGAGCGAGGCAGTTGTTAAGTGAGTTTTACCACATTTTGCAACCTTTCTTGCCTCCGTTGTTAAGTGAATCACTGTAGTTGATAAGTTAGTAACATGGTTGTTAAGTGAATCTGGCTTCCCCATTGACTTTGCTTGTCAGAAGGTCGCAAAAGGGGATCACGTGACCCTGGTTGGCTGCGACCGTCATAAATACGAGTCGGTTGCCGAGCTTCCGAGTTTTGATCATGTGACCCTGGGGATGCTGCAACGGTTGTAAGTGTGAAAACAGTCATGACTCACTTTTTCCAGTGCCGTTGTAACTTTGAATGGTCACTAAATGAACTGTTGTAAGGCGAGGACCTCAACTTAAGCTTGCTTGTAAAGACCAGAAGTCACTTCTTTAAATATCTTTTTCTGTTCCTGTTCCTTTCTTTCTGTCTCTCTTTAATTTTTTGCACATTTTCTATTCCTCCTTTTTCCACGTTTCCTTTCTTCTGATTTCATATTGTATTATATTTTATTACTGTTTAAACGTTTCAATAAAAAAGCTAGCGTTAAAAAAAAAATCAGCCAGATCTTCCCGCTGCTTCCCTGGAGGAGAGAACCAAGAGTTTTCAAGCAGACGTCTTCTCCTTCTCCATGCTTCCAAAATGAGATCCATTCCCGCTTCCAAGGTCTCCATTCTGTCCTTTTTAAAAAAGGAATTCTTCCCTTCGCACATCCTCAAACTTCCTCAGGGAGCTGATGCTTCCAGCACTGTTTCATCTCCTTTGGAAGGAGAAGGCTTTCTGGAGGATCCCCCAGCTATCCTTCCTTCTGGCGAAGGGCCAACCCGCCCAGGTCCCCGAGCACCAGATGCTGCTTTTCCCCAGTGGAACCCCCAACCCTTGGCCGGCTCCCTGCTTGGTCCAGCCCTTCTCGCCCTTCGGGGCCGCTGCTGAGAAGATGCCTGGAGTGGAAGAGAGGCTGGCTTTTGCCGAAAAGGTCTCTGCGTTTGCAGACTCTTTCAGCAGTAGCTCCTTGCAATCAGAAACATCTGTTTGAAAAGGCAGCTGGCGATGGCTCCGAGCGGAGGTATCCGCTTTATTTGCAGTTATCTCCTTTTGCCGCATCTAATAGGAAACATGAATTGTGTGTGTGTCCAATTATAAGCCCTTCTCCTTCGGCTCTTCCAGGCAGGCCTGGGACGCGGAGGGGGCTCATGTGATTACAGAGGCCCCTCCCAAGGGGTTTCCACAGTAGCCTTACCTGACGGATTCCACACTTGCTCCGAGGCTAAGTCTTGTTGCTCGGTTGTCAGCTTTGATTTGCAACTGAGTGCCTGGCATCTGTTTCTCATTGTAACTGCTGCTCTAGCCCAGAGCTACTCAACTCTGAACTGATGGGGCAGAAAAAGTAACTGCTTGTCTAATTTGATAGAGGAAGGTCCACGGGGGTCAATTGCCAAAGGGAGGCGAGAACAGCTCCAACTTGGAGCATCGCTAGTTGGAATTTGGAGACTGGAAGAGCAACCTGTTGTGGGTCTGTTTCAGTGTGTTGCCTTATTCCTCCATCGCTTTTCATTCATAAAAATTGTCAGTAACGTAAGATGTTAGTTTGGGAACTGCAAATCGGGTCAGTGTGAGGATCTTCAGATTCTCCATCTGGTCATGAAACTCTCAGCTGGTCTTCAACGGATCCTGTTTTCTCTTTTCCTTCTCCTTCTCCTTCTCCTTCTGCTTCTTCTCCTTCCCCCACTCCTCCTCCTCCCCCTCCTCCCTCACAAGGCTGTAGTGGTTAAAGCATGTTTGTTGCCTTAGCTCCATTGAAGGAAAAGCAGAGCAAAAGATTACAATCATAACAAATGGAGTATTTACGTTGAACAAAGGCAGAGTGTCTAGCGATAAGGTGGTTCTCTTCCGCAGGCGGCTGGCTCCCTGAATTTACATTACACTTTACAAGCCCTGAGGGCAGGAGAAGAAGCAATGGTGGGAAGATCATTCAAAAAAAGATCCAGTCTAGAACTAAGGAGCAATTAATCAGTAGAAAGGCTTGCCTCTGGAAGTTGTGGATACTCCATCACCAGAGGTTTTATAGAAGACATTGGACAAACATTTGTCTGGAATGAACTGAGACCTGCTGCTTGAGCAGGGGGTTGGACTAGAAGACCTTCAAGGTCTCTTCCAACCCTGTGATTCTATGTTCTACATTTTCCTTTCGCTGTTTCTTTAAAGTGGGTGATGGCTCTTAAGATGAGCTGCAGAATGAATTGCTTTACTGATGCTGAATGCTGATACCACCAGCCTTGGAGATGGTTAACTTGCCTGGGAATATGTTTCGGGCTCATTTAAAGAGAATTGCAGTTGTTGAAGTGTCAGTGGCACTTGGCCCTCATTTTCAGTTGTGAGGGCCATGTGGCTGCTGTTCCTAAATTCTCACATCCGTGGATGGCCTGGAGGGCAACCTGTTCGTGGAAAATGAGGCACATAAATGAAGCCACTGTTTGTGTGCATGAAAGAGAGAGAGAGAGAGAGAGAGAAGTATTTGGAGCATGGGACAAACACAGCGACTGGCTAGCATTATTTGAGGAATCTTGAGAGAGAGAGAGAGAGAGAGAGAGAGAGAGAGAGAGAGAGAGAGAGAGAGAGAGAGAGAGAGAGAGAGAGAGAGAGAGAGAGAGAGAGAGAGAGAGAGAGAGAGAGATCCACTATTTGGTGAAAGGCAGGGCCAGGTGAGCATAAGAAGAGGGATTTGGGCTCCTGGATCTACGTTTGATTAATTTCAGGAAGGAATCGGATGAAAGGGAAGAGGCTCAAGTAAGGACACGAAGGGGACTGAGATAACTGAAGGGGGACAATTTTTTTTTATTTTTTTATTTTAATTCTATTTATATCCCGCCCTTCTCCGAAGACTCAGGGCGGCTTACAAACTTAGCAGTAGCCTTCATTCTATGTATATGCCTGCTTATTAGGGCTTTTGCCCCCCCCCCCAAGCGGCATTATTACAAAGTCAGCTTAATTGCCCCCAACAATCTGGGTCCTCATTTTACCTACCTCGGAAGGATGGAAGGCTGAGTCAACCCTGAGCCTGGTGGGACTCGAACCTGCACTAATTGCAGGCAGCTGGTGTTACTTAAGGAGGCATCAGCCCACTGCTCCACCAAGGCTCTGGGTGTGTTTTGCCATTCAAAGAGAAGGTGGAGGTGGATGGCTGGGTTTGGGGGGCTCTAATGGAAGGGGCATTGAACCAAGTGAGGCTGCTCCCTATTGTCTTGATATAAACCCGCCCCCCAAATGGAATGGCTAACAGGAGAGTTCCCTAATGGCTTTGGTTATTGAAGCTGCAAAAAAAGGTGTTTTGCGATATGTCAAGTTTACCTGCCTCTTTCCTTGTGGGTCTGGTTCATATTGTGCTAAGCCCTCATGTGATTTGCTTACTTTTGGTTTGGTGTGTTGTTGAATTTAATCCAGGCAATTGTGGCTCCTAAGCCGTGACTTTTGGCTTTTGATGAATCCAATAGTTGTGGGCATCTGGTTGAGCACCACGTGTGAAGCGCAGCTTAGCGTTGAATCTAAGATACCCTACAGGACTTCCCTGGCTGTTGGTGTGGAGGCCAATGGGTGTCCCTGGGGGGCTATTTGGATGTGCCTGGAGCCTTTGGTGCTCCCCAGCGTTGGCAGCTATGAAAGATCCCTGCTGTTCCAGCTGTTAGCAACTGTCTAGAGGGCAAAGGTGGTGGGCCCGTGGGCCAGATCTCTCCCCATCTTCTGATCTTGCACTACTTCATTGAGTTTTTCTATGCTCTGGCCGGTGCCAGCTTTGAAGGTCCGGCCACCGTGTTCTTTGATGGCCTGGTTTCCTTTCACCTCTTCGGGAGGACCAGCCTTCCTTTCTTCCTGGCCTTTGAATTAGCTATCTGACGACACTGTCCTCTTGAGTTGACTTCTTCAGAAGCTGCGTGAGAAAATCTGGCTTACTCAAGCCAGCAAGGAAGCCTCCAAGTTGTTGCTTGTTGCTACAGGTCTGATTCCTTCAGGAGATTTTGCCATACTTGGTGTCCACCAGAGAATTATGAGCTCGGTCAGAGACTGATAAGGGGAAACTCACCTAGGAATGCACTGGTGCATCCATCCTGCCTCTCTCCCGCCTGTTTGTGTGAATAGAAGTGCCTCCGGGAAGCAAAGGCCTCTGTCTCTATAAACTGATCATTGGTCAAGGGAGATCTTTGTTTCTGCCAGCATCCCTGGCTTTGCTCTGAGTCCTAAGTGGAAGCAAATGGTTTAGGAGAAATTAAATGTACAGTTCTATTTTCCTCCCATTAGAAATACATTTTATTGCCTTGCTTTTGCTGGAGATAAAGGAATGTTCTGCATTTGTTCCTCATTTAGCAGCCCAGAAGCCCGTCAGTGAAGAAACAAACAAACAAGCACCTAAGTGGGCCCCTCGCAGCACACAATGATGGGGAGCTTGCCAGCCCTTCTGAGTCCAGGAACGAGGACAATGGCTACTTTCTCCTGGCTCAGATGTGGGGTTTTCAAGCTCATCGTACTGTTGCGCTCTTTCAAGGATCTCTCTCTTCACACCAGGTGGATCTGCCACACATCTGCATGCCGGTTCCATGACTAGAGACGGGATCTGTAGAAACCGCTTTACGTGGATCTAGGTCGAATATCATGCTGTGGGTGTTGGTAAACTCTGGTTTTATAGCTTAGCACAATGGGTGAGCCTGGCTCTTGCGCTTAGTCAGCCAACTGCATTTTCCACAACCCGGGGCTAAGTGCCACAGGTAAACCAAGCCACTGAATGAGACTATCGGCTCACCTGGTTTTACGTTCCTGAATTGGCAGTTTCGTAGAGGGCTCTTTCCCGTGGATGCTGAGGACTGAACCTTGACGTAACCTTGGACCCTTGCCATGACAGCCCAAAGCATTTCAAGACTGTCAGAGTTCGTCTCCCATCGCTGACCTTCCAGGTGGCCTGGATTTTCGGTCTTGCTGGGACTCAGTTGAGCTCCTCTCCTGAAGAGGAGGATGGCCTCTTACGCTCTGTGGGATGGCCTCCTTTGTCCTCTAGGAGGGGTTCTTCTCTTACTGGTGTCCAGGTTTTGGCCAGTCTTGGAGAGTTTTGCCTGCCTATTGTGGTGCGGAGAAAAAGAATTCAGGATGGCTTGCTGTCTACAAATGTGCATGAAGAGAGTTGCTAGCCTAGATTTAGAAAGAGATGAGTATCCCCGAACAAGAATGGATTGCAGTTTGGCAAGGGAGAGAAAAACGTCTCTTAAGCAGATCCAGGTCTGCATCCAGTCTGGAGAAAAAAGCAAGGAAGGCCTTGGGTTGCCTTTGGCAGTTGTTGGTCTTTTATAGGACTCAGACATATTGTTAAGCCATGGGTTTGCCCAAGCAGCCTTTGTTGAATAAGCCACCGTAGCTGGTTTGCGTTCTTTATTCAACTCACATTGAGCTTCTTGTTCTGCTCAGATAGTCAGACCACACGATGGCTTAAGACCTGGATCATCATTTACCAGGATGTGCTCCTTCGGTTTGGATGGTCCCTTGGCTAAGCTCCGGAAGTGATCAGGGTTGACTTTAGTGCTGGGGTGGGATACCAACCTTGGGGATAAGCAACCTTGGGGAGTCCCAAGGAGAGTCTGTGCGATTGGTTGTGCTGCATTGAGATGGAGGTTCTCCTGCAATCTTGCTTTCATTTATTTCTTTCAAAAGAGTTTTAACAGTTGTGATATTGTTTTAATTGTGGCTTGGATGCTTCTCAGAGTCACGTTCCGTGAGATGTTTGCTAAATAAATCAGTGAATACCACCAGAGAATCCCAGGTCTGCTAACGAGACAGGAAGTGGCAAATCCACCCACCCAAAAAGGAGGAAACAATGCAAATAAGTTCAGGAGTTGAACTTCATTTTAGTTACTTGCTTTCTTCTGAAAAAAATTAAGAGGGGGGGAAACCCCCCCCCCCAGTTTTCCAAAACTTCTGACAGGGGACAGATACAACTCTTATTCCTTGCATATCCCTCCGTATGTGAGCTTCTGTGTGTTGTCTGCTGGACTCACCCTGGAGAAGAAGCTGCTGTCCTGTTGGGACCCTCCATCTTAACCCAGTTTAGGGTTCCCCGTGCACCCTAAAAGCAACTGCAGCAGACTTTGCTCAGAGTATTTAAGACGTCAACCCCAATCAACAATCTTCTTGGAAGGAGGAAAGAGCTGCTGTTTATTGGTTCCCCCTCCCCAAAGTGGACCTTTTGGGGAAGGAGCAGGATCCTCGGGCTGCAGCAGCCCTCCCCCCTGCAAGGAGGATGAGTCCTCAGGTTCCTCCTCCCAGCTGTGTCAACATGCACCCCCCCCCCCAGGAAAGCTCTTTGAATGCCTTTGTTTGGCTGGAATGGAAGCTGTTGGGACACTGGCTGGGTTTGACCTGGACAGCTGCGTCCTCTGAGGAGTCGCCAAACAATGGGAGTTGGGGCTGCCAGGATCTGCTCGCCAAAAGACCTGCACGCCTCTTCTGTCCTCAATACGAAGAGAGTCTGGCACATCAAAGGGAGTGCCAGGGAGCAAGAAGAGGGCACCTGCCCATCTGCCCATCCCTGAATCTTCCCAAAGAAGTTGCAGTGTGGAGGAATGCAGCTCTGCAAACTTTCACTCTGCTGTCTTCTGGTTCAAGAGCTACTCTGGATGACCTGGTCTCCACCACCTTATACATGAAATGTTCTCTTCTTGAGTCTGCTCTGAAAATGTGCAGCTTGTATTTTTCTACCAGCAACAGGGAAGAAACTCTGCGTGCTGTGGGACAGATGGAGGTCTTCTTCTGTGCAATTGCCCATTGCCAGAGGTATGTTGTGCCCGTGTCAAGACATCAGCTGCCCACCAGCAAACTAAGGCTGCCTTCGAGCTGGTTCAAATCTCTTGCACTCGTTTGCCCAGATTTTCTCGTACTTGAAGAGGTCCGAAATACACCTCTCACTTAGCTGATAGATTGGGTGATCAAGATGACACCCCTCACGATTCAGAAGGATTTTCAGAAGAGATGACCCTTTGTTATCTGGGCAGGGAAAGGAAGGGACAAAGGGGAAGGCCTTTTCTTCCAGCTTCGTCTGAGTTGTGCAAAATTTGCACCTTCTGGTCAATTGCGCAGCCTTTTGCCTGATCAAGATAGCTGAAGCTGTTGCATCTCCTACAAACTGGCCTGGGGAAGAATTTCAGAGAATGGCAGCCTCTCCCCAGAAACGGGATCTTCATCTGATACTAACCCCATTAGTTTTCGGGCACTTGCCAAAACTAATGCAAGTTTTGCTTGCAAGTAATCTTGCTCGTCAATCTGAGTTTTATTTCTGAGTTTTATTGTAGCTTTCTTCATTGCATCAGTATGAGATTTTCTTCTGCAGTCTGTTGTGTTCTTTGTTTTATGATGACCTGACAGAATAATGTGCTTTTTGCGGTAACCGTAATCTGGATTTTATCGGGAGAGTTTGGGCAGATGGCAGATGGACTGTGATGTCCTGTATCACTTTGCGTTGAACTTAGGCCCTGTTCTTACCTTCCTGGACCTTCCCATTTTTAAAGGGAAAAGGCCAGACATTGGTGGAGTTTGATTATTTTCATGCATTTATTTATTAACTTTACATACTGCCCATCTCACTACCCAAAGTTATTCTGGGAGGCTGGAGTTGCTTTGGGATTTTCAACACAGTAAGTTCAAGCCTGGACAGGCATTTCAGCCATTAAGAAAATCTCAGGGTTTTTTTTTGTGTAAGAATCTGGGCCATCTGGAAGGAAAATTCATTGTTGGCCCAAAAGCAAAGCTGAAGGGATTGTTCTCTTCTGCTCACCTACCTGGAGAATCTCCTTGTAGTTGCTTGGACCACCTGGGCACCATGCGTTCACCCTTTGACCAGCTGGGCAGTGCCAGCCATTCTGTGGCATTTCGAGGCTCGCTTATCCCAACGTAAGGCTGCATCCTAGCCATTCTCCGCCTTCTCAAGTTGGATCTCCAGGGGTAGCCGGTGGGTGCCACGGTTTTGACTCAGGAAGGACCCCTCTCTGGCCTGACACTTGGGATAAGGGAGGGAAAAAGTGCTGGTATGCTGAGTGTGCTCCTGCTCTTCTCCTGCTTATCTAGTAGGTCTGCCCAGCTGGGTAAATACATCTTGAAGAGATCCCAAAACTCTCAGTGCGTTAGGCTGCGATCGGTTGCGTATTTGGCTCTTCTGCTCCTGAACAAACACGCATGGCCTTCTGTTGCAAGGAGTAAAGCTTTTGTACTTTGAAAGGGCCATCCTGTCTGGGGGCAATGGGAGGTGAGCATCCAGCTCAGGGGGAGGAAATGCCAAGTTTCAGAATAAGAGAGCTGGGAGGGACCTTGGAAGCTTCTAGTCCAACCCCCTGCTCAAGCAGGAAGCCCTAGACCAGGGCTGTCAAACTCCGTTTCATTGAGGGCCGCATCAGCATTGCGGTTGCCCTCAAGGGGCCGGGTGGGCGTGGCCAGGGTGGGCGTGGCCTACCGGATGGGTGTGGCTATAGTGTGTATTGGCCTACTGGGTGGGCGTGGCCAGCTCTACATCGTTCGCATCAGGGGTGCCTACGGGGGCCTGGGCAGGAGTGGGAGAGATCTGAGGGTCTCTGGCAGAAGGAGGGTCTCTGGACCGGGGCCAAGGCAGTGGGGGCCGGTCCCTCACTATTTCCAGGATGGCTTCACGGGCCGCATGAAACCACTTCGCGGGCCGGGTCCAGCCCCCGGGCCTTGTGTTTGACATGTCTGCCCTAGACCATCTCAGACAAGTGGCTGTTCAGCCTCTTCTTAAAAGCCTCCAGTGATGGAGCAGCCACAACCTCTGGTGGCAAGCTGTTCCACTGGTTAATTTTTCTCACTGTCGGGAAATTTCTCCTTAGTTGTAGGTTGGTCTTCTCCTTGATTAGTTTCCATCCATTGCTTCTAGTCCTGCCTTCAGGTGATTTGGAGAATAGGTTGACCCCCTCTTCTTTGTGGCAGCCCCTCAAATATTGGAATATTGCTATCATGTCACCCCTAGTCCTTCTTTTCATTAAACTAGAGATACCCAATTCTTGCAACCGTTCTTTGTATGTTTTATCCTCCAGCCCCCTGATCATCTTCTCTTCTCTATGCTTTCTAGAGTCTCAGCACCTTTTTTATCTCGTGGTGACCAAAATGCAGTATTCCAAGTGTGGCCTTACCAAAGCCTTATAAAGTGGTACTAACTCTTTCATCGGGGCCTTGATTCAGTCCTGACTCCTGATCAAGCTAGCAAGAAGGAAGCCAACTTGGGAGGAGGAGAGCAGGCAAGTCTTTGAAAAGGAGCGTGTTTGGGTTTTCTTTCTTGAGTTAGCAACATGTGGAGGAGGAGAAGATTAGAGGGTGCTGGTGCCTCCCTTGTATGTTGAGGTCAGGCCAAGAGGTGGAGAAGAGAGTCTGTCTCGTTTTGTTTCTCGTTGCAGCAACTTCCTTCAGCATTTCCTTGGCATTTTCTCTCTGGAGCAAACTAAAAAACGAAACCCACAAACACACACTTGGCCTGAGTGTGCCTGGCCCTTCCCGGTGTGTCCTCAGAGCGAATCTCTTTGGTTCTTATTTAGCACGTCTGCTTGATTGGAAGACAAGGAACAGACCATGATTGAATGTTGGAAATGCTGCTTTAGCCTGGCCAGTCACGGGGTTGTGTTAGTGTTTTGAATTTCTAGATTGGACAAACTGTAAGATGCCCATCATCTTTTTGGAACTGGATGGCCTTAGCAAATCCATAAATTAGTACATACAAATTATTTTTGTGCCAGCACCATTGCATTTAGCCTTGCCATGTGCTGTTTTCTTGCCCTTCCAACATTGAAGGAAGGAGAACGTGTGGGTGGATTCCTTGTTTGCTTGAGAGGTGTGGTGCTGGGTAAGAAACAGAATAGGCCCAGAGCAGAAACCTACAATCTGGATGGAAACACAATATTTCTGAAGAAGCAGATGGAAGCCAGTTACTTAAGAACTTGGTAAACTAGTCGCTGGATCCGAACAAAGCAGTAAAAATAGCTTAGCCCTTGCTAAGCCAAGAATAGACTTAATTTAGCTGGAGGGTTGCAAATTCAGCATTGCCAGAGTTTAGTCACCAGGAATCTGTTAGTGGGACCAGGCTGTGGTGGGGTGATCTGGACATTGATAGCTGAGGAAGGGATCCCTCCCACTGTGGCATAAAGTAGAGCCCATGTCCAGCCATTTGCATCTGCTGTTATTGTTATTTTATTCCTGAACTGTCTTCCCCCACCTGGAGCCTTCCAGATGTGTTAAGATTGTTCCAACACATCTGGAGGGCACCAGGTTGGAGCAGAGTATGCTTTCTCCCTCCCCACTTACACTGCTCAGGAAAAAAGTGGATGGATGGATGATGATGATGAAGATAGAGATAGATAGATAGATAGATAGATAGATAGATAGATGATAGATAGATAGATAGATAGATAGATAGATAGATAGATAGATAGATAATAGACAGACAGACAGACAGTGATAGATGATAGATGATAGAAGATAGAAGATAGAGATTGAGATAGATAGATAAACAGTGATAGATGATAGATAGATAGGTAGATAGATAGATAGATAGATAGATAGATAGATAGATAGATAGATAGATAGATAGATAGACAGTGATAGATGATAGAAGAGATAGATAGATAGATAGATAGATAGATAGATAGATAGATAGATAGATAGATAGATAGATAGATAGATAGATGATAGACAGACAGATAATAGAAGATAGATAAACGGATAGATGATAGTAGAGAGAGAGAGAGAGATAAACAGGGATAGATGATAGAAAATAGAGAGATAGAGAGATAGATAGTAGGCAGAGAGGCAGGCAGGCAGGCAGATGTTTGGAAAAGCAGCTGCCCCTTCCAGAAGCTTGGCACCCTCCCCCGCCTACCTCCAGATCACCAGGCCCAGCCTGCCGGAAGCCTCAACTGCTGCCGCTGCTGCTTTGCTGAAAATACTTCTTTGGCATGCCTCGTGGCAGCAAAAGGAAAATATTTTCACAGTCCCCATTCTTTGGCCCTCTGAAATATTCCATTTTCATTTTTCGTGGGATGGAAGAAGAAAAACACACAGGGCTTCAAGGGAGGGGACTCGGCCTGAGGGGAACGGAGCCGCCCAGCCGAACAGTGGCTGGGCTTGTCTGGCTGATGAATATCGGTCTTATTCCTCCGGCCTCTGGGATGGAGGTCGCCTGTTTCCAGAAACCCCAGGCATCCCTAGCATTTCCCTTCCTCAGATTTTTTTGGGCCAGGCTGGTCTGTGGCGTGCCATTGTCAGAAGACGCGGGTTGCGTGAAAGGCGGGCTCTGTGCCGCCGGCCCTTGGGGCAGCTTCTGAAGACTGGCCTGTCCCGTCCCGTCCCTCGGCTGCACGAGAGATGCCCCCAGACAGAGCGCCCATTCAGGTTTTCTTCCAGGGAGGCCGAGGAGGGGAAACTGCCAAGTGGCCTTCCCCTTCCTGATCTTCCTTTGGCTTCCACGTTTCAGCCCATGTTTTCCAGGTTTGTGTAGGGCGGCGGAAGGGGGCAAGGCGGGGGCAGAGGTGGCCGTTGGAGCTGTCTCCTGGACCCAGGGCTTCCCCAGACAGCCCCCTCCCTCACCTCTGCAGGCTTTTCCTGGCTGGGAAGGATTCCCACTCCTTCGCCTCCCCTTCCACACGTTCCTGGGATGACTGGCAGAGCAGTAAAGAGCAGTGCGGCTTCTGTGCCATCTGGGAAGCCCCTTCCTGCCGCTTGCCCAGGTTCGGTCTCATGAGTTAGACTGGGGAGTGGTCAGTCAAGGTAACGAGCCTTGGAAAGAAGCCCCCATCCCACCCCTGGACCCTCCAGAAGGGCTGGCCTGCCCTGGGCACTGGGCACTGACAGCAGAACAATGGGGACCCTAGACCGCCGTGTCTGGAAGGCACATTCTCTAAACACCTAAACGTCCTTGTACTTGGGGGATCCAGTCCTTCCTTCCTTCCTTCCTTCCTTCCTTCCTTCCTTCCTTCCTTCCTTCCTTCCTTCCTTCCTTCCTTCCTTCTTCTCTTTTTCTTTCTTTCTTTCTTTCTTTCTCTTTCTTTCTCTCTCTCTCCCTCACTCCCTCCCTTCCTTCCTTCCCTCCCATGTCTTTCTTCTTCTCTTTCCATTTTTTGTTCTTCTCTTTCTCTTTTCTTTTTCTTTTCCCCTTTCCTTCTTGTCTTCTTCTCCTTCCCTTCTCTGCCCTTCTCTTCTATCCTTTTGCACAATATTAGCACAATAATGGCCCAGTGTGTGTGTGGAGGGGTGGGGGTGTAAACCCTAAATTTAATTTTATTTCAGTTACATTTAATTAAAACTGAATGTACTTGATCCTATTCCTCTCCAGTTTTCTACGTATTTCATAATTCCTTCCCTCTCTCTGGGATTCTCAGTGGCAAGGTTTGGGGGCCCTTCTGCTCCTCTGCGGCAGAAGTACGAGAGTGGCTCCTTTTATCTAACACCCTCCCCACCCTCATCCTGTGCGCCTCCCTCTCTCTGCCCCTCTTTGCCCCCACCCCAAACGTCTCTGACTGGTATCCAGTCTCTCTCTCTGGGTGTGGGCGCAGGAAGCCTCCCTGTGTTCTCTCGAAAGTGCTAAGCTGCATTTATCAGCATTTAAGCCTGGCCTGGCACCACACCAGCCTTTAAAAGTTGCGTTTGGCCCTGGCGTTGAGTTCCAGGCAGATGTGGCAGGGCTGGCAAGCTTAGCAGACACGAGGAGTTGGCAGGACGGGGCTGGCGGGGCCGTCGGCATTCAGGGCCAAGCAGCAGGCACTGCCCGGCTGAGTGGCCCTGCAGGATTAATTTGGAAGAAACTGATCAATAGCAGAGCAAAGAGGGCGGGTGGGAGAGAGGGGGGGCGCCTGCATCCCCCCCCCCCCGCAGAGACTGGTCTGGGTGCCATAGATTCAAACACTGTTTTTCAAGGGGAGCGGTGATAGAAGAAAATCAAAAGTGGGCTTGCTGCAAATTATTTGGGGAAACAAAAAGGGCTTCTTTAAGTAGGGAGCAGAGGAGAATTTGAAGAGGTGTGTGTGTGTGTGTGTGTGTGTGTGTGTGTGTGTGAGAGAGAGAGAGAGAGAGAGAGAGAGAGAGAGAGAGAGAGAGAGAGAGAGAATGGATCGTATAAAGCAGAGGTTCCCTTCTGCAAAATGTTTGTGAAAATTGTAAAGGTGATACTAACGTGTACGTTGCACTGGATTCTTTTATAAGCCTGAGCAACCTTTAGAAACAATTTGCAGAGTGGATGTTCTTTCTATGTTTTGACAGCCCAGTCCGGGTTTTGGGGCACCAAGTGATGCATGTTCTCCATCCCCTTTTAGCATTCCCTGATAGAAATTTCAGGTCCACAATCTGAGGGGCTCTGCAGGGGGGGGGGGGTCACCCTGATCTCTCATCCTAAACTTGGCCTGCAACATTTCACTTCCTCCTTGGTTGTAGTTCCTGGTGCATAAATTCCATCCCATCGTTGCAGAAATGCCGGGCAGGCTGGAATTCATTCCTGTGCAAACCTGGTTGGTTGTTGTTAAACGGTGGGAAGATGCTGCAAAAGCTGTTGGAAAGGAGAGAGGCTTTTAAGGGTTTTGTTTGAGGGTTCTAGCCACATCTATCTATCCCGACCCCCTGGACAATCCTGAAACAAATCCATCCCCCAAAGTTTGATTTTGAAAAGTCTTGACGACTTTTACTCCTGCAAAAGGAGCGCAGTTCTCTAATTAACAAAGTAACAGAACGGGAAGGGACTTTGGAGGTCTTCTAGCCCAGCCCACTGCTTGAGCGGGAGACCTGTACCAGGGTGGGAGGTGGGCTGTCCCCCTTGGGAACTTGAAGACTTGTGGACTTAAAGGCAACAGTTAGGAGTTGCTTTTAAGAAGACAAGCGAGGCTTAAAGTCCCCTGCAGACTGAAGGGGGGGAGTCAAACTTCTGTGAAATTCCACCTGGGAGACTTGAGCAGGCGGGAGGAATAATATCCTTTTATTTCAGCGCAGTTGGTTAAATTAATGGACTGCTGCAAAAGGTTTCAATCAACGGAAGATTTTTTCTCTGAATGGACAGCTCCATTCACAAAATCTGGGATTAGATCAGTTTCAGGTTTGTCCAGCGGACGGTTTCATTCTTCATTTCAAACCGGGAAAGAGAGGCAGCATTCAGCCGGCTTTGTCTCCATCTGCTGGAAATTTGCACAAACTCACAATCACACCAGGCTGTTTCTCCCAGCCTGCCTGCCCTGTCCCGCTGCTGCCCAGTCAGTGTTGCTTGATCAGATATGGAAACCAAAGTTGAAATAAGCGGAGAGGTTTGCCGGACGCGTTGAGGCTGGGAAATGATGGATGAAATGTAGGTCGGCGTTGCTCACTCTGAGGCCTCTTCCCTCCCTCTGCCCTGAAATGCCTTTTTCTGTGGCTGCAACCAGCCTCGCAGCCAGCTCATCTGCAGCACCACTCGAACTCACAACCGACACCCCAGCCCGTTTGAGGGGCGTTTGAGGCTGGGATTGCCTTTAGCCACCCCAGGTCCTTTTTCTGCACGTCCAGCTGTGCAGCTGTGGGCGAATGGACACTCCAACCCCCCCACCCCCACCCTCCTTGGGGCTCAGAGGAGGCTGCGATCTGTGCCTGCAGCCCTGGCCGAGCCCAGTGAAAATTCCTGACCTATTTTTCACCTTCCTTCCAGCCAAGAACGGTGCCTTTCACGGGAAGTGAAGCGGAGAGTCTGCAGAACCCGAGGGACTGAAGCCTTCCAAGGTACCGCTGGCTGACCCAGAGAATCATTGGTGTGGGGGGGTCTCTTCCTTGCCCCCTAGACCCATTTTTATTCTTCCCTGTGCTCCTCTCTCGCCTCCCCATATTTTTCACCTTCTCTGAGTACAGATAGTCCTTGACTTATGACCACGCCTGAGCCCAAAATTTCTGAGGCTAAGCGAGACATTTGTTAAGTGAGTTTTGGCCCAGTTTACGACCTTTCTTGCTACAGTTGTTAAATGAATCACTTGTTAAGTTAGTGACGTGGTTCTTAAATGAATCCGGCTTCCCCCAGTGAGTTTGCTTGTCAGAAGATCGCAAGAGGGGATCCCGTGACCCCAGGATGCTGCAACCGTCATAAGTACGAGTCGGTTGCCAAGCCCCTAAACTTTGATCACCTGACCCTGGGGACGCCGCAACAATCGCAAGCGTGATCGTGTCGCTTTTTTCAGTGCTGTTGTAACTTTGAACGGTCATTAAATGAACTGCTATAAGTCAGGGAGTACATATAAAGACGTTATCCCAAACCGTCCTGCCTCTCTGCTACTTTAATCTACCTCAGCAGCTGCCTGGAAGCATTTTTTCCTCTCTCTTCCATCCTCTCTGTCTCCCCTCCTCATCCTCCTCCTCCTCCTCCTCCTCCCTCCCGTCCTTTTTATTTTTTGCAAATTAAAAAATGACAACAACCCTCCTGGGCCTTTTAAAGAAGAAGAAGCTGGATGTTTAAGCTGTCTAGACACCACAGAAGGGTTGGGAACGGCACTTTACGAGAGAGGAAGCAATTTTTCATAACCTTAAGCCAAAGTTTTGAAGTCCAAAAGCTTCTGTTTAACCTGCCTGGATGTGATTTATGGCTTGGTGAACCAGTGGCTGCTTCTCTAGAAAGGCCGGGATGGGAGGGAAGCCCGCAGGGGGGGCGGTTAGAAGAGGGAAGAAGGGAAGAGCTTCTTTGACTTCTAAGGTTGCTTTCCTTGAGTAAGGAAGCAGAGGGAGGGGGTCTTCCCCCTCTGAGCCAGCCCCCAGTGCCCTCCTCAAGCCTCCTCCGGCGGGTGCAGGAACCTATCGAAGTCAGGCATCTGGCCGAGTTGGGCTTAGGAGATCCTGGCCCAGAGACGCTTGTCTGTCTGTGATCCAGTTCACACGTTGCACCTAAGCCCAAATGGGATGAATTTCATTCGAGATGCTCTCCGACCTGGCCTTTCTGGGAGGGTTCAGGAAACTACAGTGAACCAATCCATGGCTTAGCCTGAGGCAGGATTCTGACAAGCAAGACCAGGCTTGGGGATGTTTTGAGTGCTGTCAAAAAACCCCAACTTTTGTGGCTAGGAAAGGGCAGCGATGCAGCTGAAGGCAAAGCTCCTGCTTGGTTTGCAGGAGGTTTGCATTAAATCATTGCTCGAAGGAGTCAGGAAGATCTTCTGTGGCCGGCAAAGTGGACACTGCTGGACTTAGAGCGACAAGAAGCTTGCCTTAGTTCAAAGCAGATTTCTGGGCTCCCTCCGGTTTTATGTTTTTTTGCTTTTTTAAATTTCTGGGACCTTTTTCCTGTTTACAGTCTGTGCTTATTTCGGCTCTGTTCCCATTTCGGACAGTTTTTGAACTCCAGTGCCTGAATCAGAAGCCAAGCAGTTATTTGTTTTGCTTCCTCTTGCTCTAATGCAAAGTCTGTGATGTAACCATTGTACATTGCTTGGATACCAACACTTTTTTTTTAACTATTTCCAAAATGTCTCCTCTTTGCAGCTTGATTAAGCCTAGCTAGCATAAGGGCAGCCCTTGTGGCCTCAGCGGGGGAATCTTGGCCAGGAATACCCTTGCACATTTAAATTTAATTTTAATTTGAGCAGCCGTGAGTGGGCCAACCCTTACCGTTTCCACTGGGGCATAAACCATGAATTGTGGCGAACGCTGACAGTGATAGCATCAGCGCTGGCTAACAGGAAGGAGGAGCCGGGGGTCTTTCTCCGCTGCCAACCCTGGCCATCTGGAATTTCATTTGGGCAAGCGAGCGTGGAAAATTTGGAATTTGTATTAAAAAGGACATGAGAAGCAATGAGTCTCAAAGGGGTGCAGAAGATGATTTGAGGGAGAGCGGAAAATGAAAATAAAGAGCTTCTCTCTGACGATCGCTGGCTTATTTTTAAGAGTTAAATTAATTGCTGGGAAAGAAGACTGGAGAGACACAAACAATTTCCCCCTCGGGGGCGTCTCGGAGAGAAAATTCTTCTCTTCCTTTCTCCCAGGTTCCTTTTCCTGAATGCACCAATTTGTTCAGATCCGGGGACACGACATGCCCCTCCTAGGCAGCCCAGCCTCCCCACTCCTATCGTGCCCCCCAATCTCAATTATCCCTGCTTTGGACAGGAAGGCAGAGCAGAGAGTGGTGAGGACGGCTGTAAAGATCATTGGCTGTTCCCTCCCTTCCATCCGGGACGTGGCACAGAAGCGTTGCTTGAGCAGGATTGTCCGCCAGATTGGGACACGACACGTCCTCTCCACGACCTGTTTTCCTGGTTCCCTTCTGGGAGGAGGGGGGGCGGCTCCGTGGTATCCGAAGCAGAACATCCAGATTCAGTCACAGCTTTGCTCCATACAGTATTAACCTTGTGAACTCTAAAGCTTCCTCCTCCAGTTATGTATTCAAGATGGACAGTGATTATTATTTATATGTATTTATATGCAAGGGTGTAGGTCTATACATATGTTGTATATAGTATGCTTAAATGTGTGTTATGTATGGGTACACTTGGAGAGCAGGCAACTAAATTTCATTTTTAATGTGTGCCGTTGTGCCCACAGGAAAAAATGACAATAAAGGTTATCTAATATCTAATCTCTAGATGGCAGCTCAGGGCTGCCATCCGACTGTCAGCGATCCAGAGTGCAAAAAGACAAGCCTGCCAGCTCCAGAAATCAGGGGAGGAGCCTTGGGGATGGGAAGGGGGAGCAGAAGCCATAGAAATACACCCAGTTGGGCTTAGGAAATCAAAGCTGGGAGGCAGAGATTTCGCCTGACAATAAGCCTGCAGGCGGAACCCGTCTGTCATCCGCTGCGCCAGGAGAAATATCTGGGGGGGGGGCTGCCACAGCACTCCGCCAGCTTGCCCTGATTTTCCCAGGGGCCTCTCTCTCTCCAGCCTGCAGCTCAGCCCCTTAGCTGCCCTTTCAAAGCCCTGGTCTGGGGCGGCTGTCCTTAGCTCAGATTCACTCTCCTTAGCTAGGACAGGCTGAGCCAGAGTTAACCTAGGCACGGTTCAAGGAATAAACCACAGTTTCTTGGATTTATTTTTTTTATTTTATTTTAATTCCATTTATATCCCGCCCTTCTCCGAAGACTCAGGGCGGCTTACAAACTTAGCAGTAGCCTTCATTCTATGTATGTGCCTGCTTATTAGGGCACAACAAGCGAAGCTGTGAGTCCTCACTGACGAAGGCTTGCATATTGTCCGAAGCCATCTGAACAACGGGGGGCGGGGGGGCGGAGCAGGTTGTGTGAATTTATGAATGAAGGCAAATCTGCGTGTCCCAGGATAATGTTGCAAGATCCAATTTGGGTTGGCCACCAGGACCAGAGGTTTCGTCTTAGTCCTGCTCAGGGAAATTTTTCTTCTGGCAGCTCAGACAAATAAATTTCTGGTCCCGGTGACCGATCCAGATTGGATCTGGTGTGAATTTAGTCCAAGAGTCTGTAAATCTTTGCCTTATTTCTTTCTCCAGAAGTCAGTAAGAAAATGGACCTTAAGCTTTGAACAATGCCTGAGTATTATGAATCCAAAATTTCACGCGACCCAAGTCTCACGTGGACTTTCTGTCTTGCAGGTCTCTCGTGGAAGGAGGCGATGAGTCCTGCCCGCGCAGCCTCCGCAGAGCCTCTCCCGCAGCCAGGATGGACGTAGGAGCTGTTCAAGAGGCGGAGATGCCTCTCGGCCCCTGGAGAAGAAAAGAGAATCCAAAGGATGGGGAATCTTTAGGCTGAGGAGCTGAAGGAAAGGGTTCTTGCTGAACCTGGTCCTTAATGACATCATGGGAGAAACCCAGCATGCTTATGCCACCCGTGATGTTGAGACTGGCGCCCAGGACAAAGTCCTCAGCTTCGAGCCGTTCGGCAAGAAAGATCCGGGTGAAGTTGAAAGCAGGCTGCTCGACAGCTCCAAGTCAGAAGGTCAGAGTGGGAACCATAATGGGACCGACTTGGTCGGCAACAAGGAGAAGGAGCCTCACAGTCAACGGGAAGCTGTGATCCGCCCCCAGAAAGCAGGCAAAATAGACTTCAAGTCCCTCAACAACCGCCCCAGGTTTCCTGGAGCTGGCCCGTGGGGTGCTGCCAAAGGGGACCCCCTGTCTCCCCCCGGAAGGAGCCGGGTGAGAGATAAGAGCAGCAGGCGGGCGGGGAGGAGTGAGCGGGGCCATCAGCAACTCTACCGGCTCACCATCAGCAATGCCAGGCCCAACCCCACCATTGGCATTGCTTATCCCCAGCAGAAAATCACACCACCCAAGAAGGTTGAAGCTGACCAAGGACCGGTCTTGAGGAGCTACAGGTTCCACGTGCCCGGCCTCCCCGAAAGAGATCTGAAACTCCCTGAAGAAGAGCTGAGCTTTGCCCGCTGTTTTTCAGAGGCTCCCACCAGCCACATCGCCAGCAACTATACCTCACAAGCCACCACTGCATGTCCAAACCATGGTTCAAAGATACAACCACTGGTTAGTGTTCCCCCTGAAAATCCTAGCACCAAAGGGCAGCTCTCTTACCTGGAGTTCCAAGTGAATGGAAGTAACTTGTGGCCTTCACCAGACAAAGGCTACCCTAGTGCTAGTAATGGACTACCCAAGCCGAGCCCGCATTGCCTGGGGCCTCTGTCCTTCCAGTACCCCTTCTCCCCCTTGCCTAGCTCAGCCTCAGATCCATTCCAAGGTGAGGCTGACCCCCAAGACTATGTCGACAACATCTCGTTGGCCACCAGTCAGGCTTCTCACGGTGCTTTTGCCTTCCATTCTTCCTCCCGGGACTGGAAGGAGGAAGTTCTTGGCAACGGCTCCTATGACAATGTGGAGAGCAGGACTTACGGGCTGACTCCTCCCCCTGCTCCATTCCTCCTGCCGCAGACGCCGGGACACTTGACGTGCTACAAAGGAAGGAATGGGCCTTCCCCTGACCACAACGGTGCTATCTCTCCTCCTGGTGCTATTGACCAAGTTCCAAGCACTTTCCAAGAAAACCAAGCTGTTTTCCCACCCAGTTTACATGCCTCAAGTACGCCAAAGGCTGCGGGTAAGAGGCATTCGTCTTTGTCGAAAGACGGCGTAGCTAGTCAAAGGATACTGGATGTAGGCAGCTCTCTACGAAGGAACGGGCTACCAGTTACCCTCCCGCAAGTGCACTTTCAAAACAAGGCTTTCCACGAAGCGTCCAGCTTGGTGCCTTTTGAGAAGAGCCTCCCCAGCAGCGTCCAGGCCCACCCCCGGCTCCTGCAGGCCTGGGAGGGAGGCAAAAAGACTTACTCCCCTGTGGAGCCAAGCTCAGCGGGGTGTGCCAGTCCAGAGGGCAGCCAGATCTCCTTTGGGCACCATGCGGGTCTTGGCAAAAAGGCCTGGCAGCATCTGCCTCTCCCCTGCGGGGTGCCTGGCCAGAACAGACTCGAGCTGTCCAGAAAGTTGGCCAGCCAGAAGCCCCTTTTCCCCCTCAGCACCTCAGAGTGGGAGGGAGGCAGGAAGCTGCCCCAAAGCCCCACCAGCTACCCCAGTAAAGCCCTGGTGGCTGAGGACCTGTCCCCTCCGAGCTGTAGCTCAGCCAGCAGCCTCTGTTTCGAAGGCTCAGCGGAAGTGGAGACGTCCAAGAGCAAGGCTTTCTTCCCCAGCGTAAGCCCAGCACGGCCTCCCATCCCGTCTCACCACCCACCCAGTCCCAGTTTAGGACTGCCACCCTCTACCTTAACCCCATCCCCAAAGGGGTCTCCTCTCCCGTCCCCCACCCCCAACCTCAACAGCAGCTGCTCCTCTCCCTCCCTCACACCCAGCAGCCCTCCAGGCCACAGCTTTGAAGATGAAGCTGCCTTGGCTGCCTCCACCTTCTTCCACCACCAAGGTCACCACCCAAAGGATGGCAGTAAACCCTTCCAGGCCTCAGAGCTGCTGGGGGCCAGCTCAGTCCCCTACCAGATGGCCAACCCTATCAAGGCCTTTCACCAGGAACTCCTCTACAAAGGCGTCTCCGTGGACAGCCATTTCCCAAAATCCAATGTGGAGGCTTCCAAAAGGTCCCCAGAGGGTTTTGAGAGTGAGCTGCCTCCACCACCTTACCCATATTCTTCCTCCCGTCACTTCCTGGCCAGCTCACTGAGCAGCACAAGTCTTGACCAGCTGGATGTTTTCCTGACCTGCAAGCAGTGTGATCAGAACTTCAGCAACCTTTCCTCTTTCTTGGAGCACCGTCAGTTCTGTGGCTCTCACATGGTCCTCCAAGGTCAGGCCAAGGACTCTTCCCGAGGAGCAGAAGTCAAGAAACAACATCATGCCTCTCCTGAGTCTGCAAAGCACACCCAGACTAGTCTGGGGGTGCTCCTTCCTCCAGATCCTCATTTGCAACTGCTTGCTTTGAACAAGACTATGGACTTCCTGGTGGACATAGAGGGTAAAGGTGAATCCAAAGATGATCCTCTGAAACTGAACCAGCTCAATGGCTTTCCCGGAAACTTCTTGCCACTCAATACTTCTGACTTGGAGATCGATGATGCTAAGCTAGACAGTTTGATCACTGAAGCTCTGAATGGACTAGGATACCAGTCAGATAACCCTGAGATTGACAGCAGCTTCATAGATGTGTTTGCTGATGAAGACCTGGTATCTGTGAAGGCCACTAATGCCGGTGGGACACCTTTCAAAGCAAAAGAGAACTTGACTTTAGGGAAGAAAGCCAAACATGTAGGTATGGATGAAAGCATGAAAATGCTCAACTGCTGTGACAACCATCCTAGTGGGGAGCTGGCCAACAGTAGAACATCAAAGCAACTTAAAGAGAGAGGAACAAACTGGCTTTCAGACTTTGGAGAAGAAAGACATGAAACTTTCAAGAGCAGAGAATTGCCTCTGAATAAAGCCCTAGAGCCAACAATATTTGGGGCAGCAGAAGATAACACAAGTGCCCAACGGAAAGCAGGTAAGAAGAACAGCCGTGGTCCATTTCTGCCTATGAAGCAGGGGAGCCAAACTGTGTCAGATTTGAGGCAGACCAAGAACCTTCCCTGTGCTTCTCCAAGGAGTGAACTCAAGCCTGACAGTACCCACAGCTTGGCAGGAAGCTCCACACTGTCCAAGAAAGATGTCAAGAAGAGGAAGCTGCGGAGTGGCAGTTGGAGCAAGGAGCTTATCCATAAAATTGTCCAGCAAAAAAACAAATTCCATAAATTGCACAGCCAGAATAGCAAAGCGGTGTCACTTTCCTTGCTCACAAACCGGTTACTTCCAGAAAAGAAAGACAATAAATTTTGTGAGTATGAATACATGTCAGAATCAGATGAAGAGAGGGTGGAATACGCCAAGCGACACTGTAGGAGAAAGCTGGGCTCCAGATTCAGCGGACGGCTCAGAAGCAGTTTGAGCAGAAGGAACCAAGGAAGAGGAGGGAGGGAGAAGGGGACAGAGCCAATATGGAGGTATGGTCCCAGAAGAGGACAGGAGAAACCCCAAAGACTTGCAAACAAGGAGCTGGAAAGGACAGATGGTCCTGTAGCAAGAGTGAGGAGGAGGAGCAGTCGGTCCTCCACAAGCAGCTGCCAGAGTCTGAGCATGTCCAGTGAGACCAGCAACAGCCCCCAGAGCACTGAGAGGGGGGATTCAGACACTGAAAGAGAAACTGAACAGAGGAAACAGTTCCTGCAAATTTCCAGATGTGTTGGACCACTTAATGTTCCTGAGAACAAAACCGTAAGAAGAAGCCACAGTATGGGTTCCGACTTTCCTGGAACGCCAAATACGGTCGACCCACCTCAAACTCAGCCAGTAGATAACCAGAAATTTCAGACAGCCAGTCCAAGCGTTTCCCAGGACACTGCCCTGAATCAAGATGAAGGGGTGCTACAGAGCAGAGAGAAGCCACATCACCCTGAGGCCACAGCTGGAAAAGGTCCCACTGTGCTTCTTTCTCCTGAAGGTTCTGACCAGTACCACGGAGCCTTCTGTTGTGACATTGAAAAGCCAAGGGTGATGCCAAAAGACGCAGATGGGGCAGCGGGCCATCACTGCCCTCAATACGTTGCTAATAAAGAAGGGGTCTTGAAAAACCCAGTGGAAGAACTCACTGGTCCTCCTTCCGTGGGCAAGCACAGCATTCCCAGTGAGAAGAGCACCAGCTATGAACAAGTGGACCTCAAGGACCTGAAGAACCAGCAGGAATGCGTTATGCCAATCAGCTGCTTCGGTGACAATCCTGGGAGCGAAGAGATCTCTGGGAAAGGTGTCAACACATTTCTGGATGCTGCCAATGCATTTTATGACTGCAAAGAATTATCCCACAGCTACGAGACGCCGAGTCTGTTCTCAGGGCCTGCAGCCATGGAGCCTCCCCCTAACGATAATGCGTACTTGTGTCAGGGAGACTTTGACGTGCCCTCGTTCAAAGAGAAGCACGATGGCATCCTGCCCTGTGAATCAGGTAATGCCCAAAGTAAGGTCCCCTCACCACTTAATTTTGATTCATCGTCAGTATTTTTAGAATTCCCTATAGCTGAGTTTGATGCCAACTTATATGACAGTGTGGCTTCAAGCAAGGATAATTACATCCCCTTTGAGTGTGCCAGTCATCAGCTTAGCAAGATAATCCCCTTTGACCAGCAATATTCATCTTTTCTGCCAGAAAAGGACTGGACTCTGATGGAGGATGTGTCTCCCATTTTGACAGAAGATACAGCCCAAATTCCTAGATTGTCTGTTGAAAAACCAACAGCAAAGAGGCACTCCAGTGAAATCAGCGCCTTGTCTCTCTCCAACCAGCTTTCTGACTATAACGTGCCTTTCATGAGTGGTCTATCAGAGGATGAGCTGGAGATTAAAAGGTTGGTCACTGAGCTTGAAAGCCAGTTGCAAGCCAACAAACTTACTCTGCAGGCATCTGATGAAGACCGAGCTTCAGTAAATCACATCAGCATGGAAGCAAAAGAATCAACTCATGAGTTTTTGTCTTTAAGGCTGGACCAGGAACAAGATGGCAAAGGATTATTTCTCATGGAGGCTGAGTATGAGAATGCAAAGCTGCTTTCTACAGAACCATTTAGCTGTGAAAATATAGCAAATGAGAAAACACCCCTTCCAGCTTTGGACACCAAGTATGGAAGTCCCAATGACCCTTGGCCATGTGCAGGGTCATTCAGCCTGCTACGGTCAGCCCCAGATTTGATTCTAGTTGGTCCTTGTAGCCCCCAAGGGCACCCAGACAAAATTGCTGAAAATCTGAAGGATATTGAAATCCCTGCCGAAGTTGACTTTGGGGAAATAAAAAATGCATCTACTAGAATCCTGCCAGATTCATGCCTTGAAGAGATATCAAACAGCTCCAGAGCTCCAGACTATACTGAGCAGGTTATACAAAGTCCTGATTCAATCTTTCCCCAGTCTCTGGAGGACAGTGATTTAAATTCACACGAGAATTTGCCACTGAGACCAGATGTGTTCCCAAAGCTACTCTCAGAGGAGAAAACGTGTGATAGCCCCACTGAGTTAGAATCCTACAGCCATGAAGTTCCACAGTTAGATCCAGACTTGGACTTGCAAGACACTCTAGAATCAGATGAAAACTTGTCTTCTAGCGCACAAAGCAAAAATCCAGAAACTCATCCACCTGACAAGCTAGAAACTACAACTCTCTTCCAGAGCAATGAAGATGAGCATCTAGGTAATAATGAGGAGACTGGAAGTCAAACAGCTTGCCAGACTTTAATGCTGAATGCCAAAGCTGACAATGGAGACAACCCACATTTTGATACGTTGACTTTTTCCAAGGAGGTGGATGGAGAAGTCGTGTTCAAGTCCACCACCCAAGAGAAAGCAGGCAACCCCCTGCAGCAGCTACAGTTGTTTGTGGCCAGGACCGTTAAAAACAATGAGGAAGAGTTGGTGAGTTCATCACTCCCAGCTCAGCATCCTGTGGCTCACCTGACCTCATGCCAGAGCCTTCCTCCAGAGCCAGAAGAGGAGCTTATGGACCAAGAGCAAAATGAAGACGTCGCCAGTGGACCCGTGTTGGGGAACAAGAGAGAGACTCTGTTAAAAAAGACTGAGAAACTAGCTGAGTTTCCAAACAAACTGCTTTCCGAGCCAGAGAAAGAGACGGAACATTTTGATGAATGGGCCTCAGATGTCTCCAAAGACTCAGCCCCATTGAACCCAGCACAATGCACTAATATTGTCCAGCAGCAGCACTTAAAGGTTGAAGGTCTGGAAGTGAACGGCCATGCTACTCGAGCAGATGGTACCTCCCTGGAGTCCGGTGACCTCTCTCCACTCAGCAACTTAGAAGTAGCCTCGGTGCTAAGGGGGGAAAGAACACAGCAGAGTCAAGTTACAGGGCTGGCAGGGCGAGGTCAAGAAGAGAATACCTTGGCATTTAGAGACTGCAGAGAATCCCCCTTAAGCCCTTGGTCATCCGAGAAGAAAACGCCACAAGGTGCTTTATCAGCCGTGCTCCAAGTACATGTTGGCTCTTGCACTTCTTGGAACTCTGGGGACGAAGAGTTGGGGGCTGCCAAAGTCCACCAGGTAGAAGAGAGTGAAGATCAGCTGCAACATCTGCAACTGAACATGTCCTTGACTCCCATCTATTCCCCTGAAAGTCAAACTGAGGATGCTCATCTCCTGCGGGGAAATGACTTCTCTTCAGCAAAGAGCTCGGGTTCAACAGAAGGTCATGAATCGGAGAAGCAAGTCAGCTACTACGCAAAAGCCTCTCAGGCTGGACTTTCTCTGGATGTTGGCTTTGCTGATCAGAGAAAGATGCTAAAAACAAGCAATGCTACAGGCTCTGACTTTGGAGGGATTCCATCTGAAGAGAGCACCAGTCAAATCACTGCAGCAAGTGAGCAAGCTGCCTTTCTTGCCTGCAGCTTCCCCTCCATTGCAGAGCAGAGTGCAGTTCCTCAGCAGAGCCCACCCGGAGAGAAGGGATGTGCAGAAACCCTTCCATGCTTCCCCTCCTGTGATGCCATTTCTCACCTGTCCCCAGATATGCCTGGTGCCCTGGTTGAAGACCTCAGCCATGACCTGCTGAAACCTCAGAAGAAGGTCCCTCTGGGCTACTCCCCATCTCTCTGCTCCAGCAAAATAGCATCTTCCACTGCTAAAAGAAACAGACCTTTGAAGTTGCAAATAAGTAACTGCAAATCCCCCAGCAAGCCCCCTCTGAAAAGCAAGAAACATTCTGAAGAGCTCTCCAAGCAACAACCCAATGAAGACAATGGCATGTTTTCTGCGAGGGGCGAACCCAGCGGTCCTCAGAAAATATCCATACATGATGTCTTGCTCAACCAGTTTCCATCAGGAATTGATTCTGTTGAGCTCAGAGGTGGAGTCTGTAATGAAAATGTGTCATCAACATCAAAACCGCACGGGGCAAAGGACATCAGAAGAGTCCTCCCGGAAGAAAGTAAAGATCCATGTCATTTGGGATATTTCCAGAACAATGTTGATGTTCAAGAGATGCCAGTTGTCCTTCTGATGAAAACAGCTGATGACACTAGTCAGATTCCACCAAGGGGATCCCCAAGTGACCCACAGGATCTAGAAAATAGAAGCAATTTGGGGAATGAAGACTCTGCATTGAATGGGAATGTGAAAAAATCGTCTGACTGCATGGAAGAATCCATTCCTGAAGATCAAATCTTAAGAAATGATCCTAAGGCTGGACAATCAAAAGCAAGGAAGAAGAAAGGGTTGCAGATCACTTGCGATATTTGCTCCACTTCTTTTAGATCCAAAACTGGGTTGATGAGACACAAAGCTGTGAAACATCAGAAGAAGGAGAGTGTTGCGTTGCCTGATGACAATTCAGCTCCCTTGGGAAAAGCATTAAAGACAAGCAAAGTCTTCTCCAAGAAAAACATAAAGCCCTTCGTCCAAGAGAAATCCAGTAACTCAGAGCTTTCCAAAACCGTAGGCCGGTCTTTTTCTAAAACCTGCGGAAGGCAAAAGAAAGAAGCAAAAGCACAGAGCCAAGAAGGTATTATTAGCAAGGGACCCAATGGCCCAAATGCGATTTCATTAGACATCACTCAGGAATTCCAAACGGCAGAGAAATCAGATGGGTCCGAAATCCAGTCTAGAAAAAACACAAGTACAGAAAAACCGGTCAGATTGGTCAATACCAAAAGATCAAGGAGCTGCACAAAGCGAAAAACCAAGGAAAAACCGAGGAAAACAGAAATGACGTCAGACAAAAGTGAGGTCACCGTCTCTTATCTTCAGGAGTCTGAGGTCCCTCCAGCTCATTGTAACACTGCTGGCATCACCCGTGACCACAGTCTGACCACTCTCGCAGAAGAACCTGGGAATGGGCCAGAAGAGCAGATCCAAGCGTCTTTGCCACCGCTTCCTCCGCAGCCCTTGACCAACCCATTGGAAAACACTCTTGAGGAAATGCCCTCAGCTCAAAGGACGGCTGGACCACCCCTTCCTCAGAATGCAGGGGGCCACAGCGAGGAAGGGGAAGCGCTGGGACAGGAGGAACATAGCCAGGAGAGATGGCCAAGTGGATCTGTGAAAGAAGGTGAGGATGAGCTGACCCAGAAGCCATCAAAGGAGGGTTTCTCAGAAGAGATGAACGGTACAAGTCCAAATAGCCCATGGCAATACCTCACGAGCCCCAATAGGCTTTCACCGTCCTGTCCTCCTGGAACTGCTCCTGAAACAGGTTCTCCTAAGCCCACATCTGAGAAAGCATCAGACACTCCTTGTTTTGCGACTCCAGAGCCCTGGAAGAGGGAAGAGCTGCAGCCACAGGATGGGGAGTCTGCTGTTGATCCTGTGCCGAGCTTGTTTGATGATGACTCCACATTTTCACAACTTTTCCCCAGAAATGACGAGTTTGCCCGTAGAAAATGCACACGTGTGTATGGGAAGCGCTCCAAAAAGCCTAAAGCTGTTGCAGAGATAATTGCAAAACCAGAAGGCACACCAGATCCTTTTACGATCCGCATGGCTTCTGATCTTGGTGAAAACAGCTCCTTCTGTGTTACCCGGGAAGATCCTTGTGAATATGACACGATCTCCGTTGATGATGCTTTGATGCTCAACATGTGTCATGGGAGTAAAGCAATGAGCGGTGAAGTTAATTCCAGACCTAGCAAAGAGACAGCCCAGCAACTGGATACGGGGCAAAAAGAAGAAGTGAAAGACTTGAAAAACAGCAGCGTCTTCCTCTGCAAAGAGAGTACAACTGGGTCTCTTCTGTGCTTTAAAAGCTGGAATAACCCTGAGAAAGCAACAGAAAATAATTCTTCTGAGGGGCCATTGCATAACTCATCCATGCAGCTTCTGTATGGGCATTCAGGAGCGGAAGACAACCCAGAACTGAAAGAAAAGTCCTACAACACCAAGGAAAAAACATTATCTGCATTTCCTACCATTGACATGGAGATGTTGAACATGAAATTTGAGACAAGCGATGTCTGTTTCTGCACCACTGGAGAAGATCAACTGAGTCCCACAAAGCATGATGAAGGTTCCTTAGGTTTCAAGCCGACTTCACTGTTGCAAGCCAAGCCCGTAAAACGTAAGCTTGAAGAAGGGAAGCCGGGGAAAACCCGTAATGATTTAAATCTCAAGAATAAAGACAAGCAGTATAAATGCAAAGTCTGTTTCCAATGGTTCCTGACTTTAGGGGAACTGGACTTTCACAAGCTCAGTCATAATCCCTCCCCTCCGCCAACATGCTACATGTGTGTCCAGAGGAAATTCAGCTCAAGGGAACAGCTGAGGGACCACTTAAAGGAGAAACACGCCAAGAACAAGGCTGGCCTCTGGGCCTGTGGGATGTGCCTGAAGGAAATCTCTGATGTCTGGATGTACAATGAACACCTGCGAGAACACGCCACTCAGTTTGCCCGCAAAGGCCAGGCTCAGAAGTCAGTCTTGGGCCTTTCTTTCAGTGAAGAAGATGCGGCTGTCACTCATTTCCTCAACTCCATTATTTGCAGAAAACCCAGCAAGTTTTCCAAGCAGGCTGAAGGAGGGAACGGAGCACCTGCTGGTAGCGAGATCAAGGGTCCCAAAGAGTTTTCAGGACAAGAGACAGCAGTCCAGAGAGACTTGCCGGAGATCCCCCTCAGAATCCGGCCCCCCACAGCCTCCCTCAAAGTCCCAGCTGTTCCATCTCCTGACCCAGCTCCCAAGGTCGAAGGGGCCCAGAAGTCGGTGCCCATTCATCCCGAGTGCAAAGACCCATCTCGAGATTGCCACCACTGTGGGAAGCAGTTCCCCAAGCCCTTCAAACTCCAGCGACACCTCGTGGTCCATAGCCTGCAGAAGATCTTCTTGTGCCACAAGTGTCCCATGTTCTATGAGGAGACCAAGGAGCTCCGGAGCCACCTTAGCCAAGAGCATGGAATAGCTGAAGAAGCCGACATCAAGCACACCACCCTGTATGCCTGTGAGCTTTGTGCAGATGTCATGCATGTCATCAAGAAGTCTTTCATATGCAGCACTTGCAACTACACCTTCTCCAAAAAGGAGCAATACGATAGACACATGGAGAAGCACCTGGTGGGCAGCAGCAAGACCTTCCGTTTTCGAGGTGTGATGCGACCGGGGCCCTTTCCAAAATATGGGGAGAAGGACATCAAAGAGGAGAAAGGACATCAAAGAGGAGACCCGTGGAAGAACAGATGCTCCAGCAGTCAAAAAGAAGAAGGTGTCCCACCACAACAACTCTCCTGAACTAGCTTTGCCTGTGCACTTGGATGGAGCCCAAGGATCTCAAGAAGGTAGTCAGTCTCTGCTATCTGCTGCTGAGGCTCTGTCCACAGCTACTAGCCTGGCCATGCCCCCTTCAGCTCAGCCCCCTAAGGAAACAGAAGGCCCAGAAAGGGATTTCTCCAGTCCCCTGGCTGAAAGGGGGACATCTCCCCTTCTCTACCTACTCCCATCCCTTCCTCTTGAGCCCCAAGATGACCCAGGCAGCCCAGAACACATTACTGCACTTTCTCCAGAAACATGGGCACATGCAGAGAGCCCTGGGGACAACCCAACTCTTCTCTTAAACTCACCGAATGCACTTAGCAGTCATCTTGCCAGTGTATCACCTAAGAAG
Source organism: Vipera berus (assembly GCF_964194415.1). NCBI lineage: Eukaryota > Metazoa > Chordata > Lepidosauria > Squamata > Viperidae > Vipera > Vipera berus. Next base: position 1,421,866 of record NC_138213.1, on the reverse strand, counting down.
GCAACTGCTGCCCATGAAAAGCTGTCCCTGGCTTATCTCTCTGAGAAGCACAACGATGAACACAACATCCCAGAAAAGGCAATAGTTAGCAGAAGGGTCGAACACAATATAGGGACTTGGGAGAGCCCATATTTAGAAGATCTTTCCAGTAAGGTGCCCAAATTTTCTCCTGGAAACCTGGGGTCTTCAGAATGTAAGTGGTCTCCTGAAATACAGTGGAACAGCGATCCTGATCTGAACGGAACAGCTCCTCAGGAGGCTGTGAGCAAGTTACCTTTGCCAGAAAGCAGTTTTCCTCAGTTACCTCTCAAGGACAAGACATCATTGTCTACGCTACACCGGCCTGCCAAGGAGGTTCCTTCCAAGAAGGTCATGGGTGGCCAGGCCAATGCTGATAACAGCCCTGGTGTCCACTGCTCCCTAGATGGTGCAGAAGAGGTTCAGATGTGCCCACTCTTGAGAAACAAAGCTTTCCCAGAAATGGACACAACTGCTCACCCCAAAGACACCAGCTCCAGTGTTGGCACGAAAGAGACAGAACTCAGTTTGGTCCGGCCAGTGAGTGGCCATCTGCAAGGCGAAGTGGCGAGTGCTCAGTCAAAGAGCCACCATTCTGAGCTGAACAAGTTCCCAGAAAGACCGGCTGTGAATCGGCTGGCCAATCCTCACTCCAAAAAACCAAAGGAACACAACAAGTCCTCCCATCGGGGAAGCCCGGCCTCCCGAGAGAACATTGAAGGAGATGGCAGCAAAAAACGGAAAGGCCGGGCCCAAGATTCTGTGAAAGGCGACAGCATCAAAAAGGCTGACTGGCCCACTACTGAGTTTTCCCCTCGACGGAGGGACACCCATGCCAACAAACAGGCCCCTAAACTCAAGGGGTCTGTGATGGATGGCCAGCTTAGAAAGCTGGGGCTTGACCAAGGCTTCCAGAAGAAGGTAGAGATGGCCCATGCCAATGGAGAGTTGAGGCGCAAGAAGGAGATCTTGGGGAACAAAGCCCTCCACCCGCTCTCAACCAAAGACCCCTCAGCCTCCCTGCCCAGCGCTCTGAACCGCCGCAGAGCTGTCCAAGGTGCTAAAGTCCCCACTTCCCACAGTTACAGGACAGCTGAGTCCCAGACTCACCTCCTAAACCAACTATTTGGGCAGAAATTAACTAGCTTCAAAATTCCTTTAAGAAGAGATACTTCTGAGTAATTTATGAGTGACTTATGGTGATCCTTCGCTGCTTTCATGGGGCTGGTGGGGGGGGCAGGGGGGGAGAGAAATTATCAAAGCATTACATTCATTTGTGTAGCTCTGTTTCTCAGTCTTGCTTAAATGAACTTGCACTGCAGACTCTCAAATAGTTTTTGCTTTGTGTCTTACTAATCTACTTTAATTCACCTGATTTATCATGCAAAGGCTAGAACTTTGATGTTGCCGATGGTTCGTTCTCGCGGACTAAAAACGGTAATCGCTTTGGGCAGAGCAAAGTGTCAAGAGGAAATGTTTTATGGCAGAAGTATTGAGGTTGTAAGGGTGCCTTGCAAATCCTGGGCCCTCTTTCTGTCGGTGTCTCTCTTATCTTTGGATAAAGAATTTGAAGACGTGAACTTCATACCAGAGACGCCTTATTCATGAGGTGCAGCACACTGTAGAAAGCATTGGTCCCCCCCTCCCCCCCCTCTCTTGGAGGCTTTGCACAAATAATCCTGAGTGATTTCATTTAATTGGGAACCAGCCTCAGACAAGATACTTTGAAAAATCATTATAAAATAAGCAGGCCACAATTTTGACAGACAGTTTTCCCAAGAACGTTGTATTGAGGGCGAATTTGTTCATTCCAGAGACTCTGAAATTGCTCGCCTCTCTTAGACCACTGTGTAGATGTTGCTGAAATGTTGTTGTTGTTGTTGTTGTTGTTGTTGTTAAAAAAAGAGTAAGGGGTGTGGGCCCTTTAACCTAGCGAAACTGCACCTTGAAGATGTATGACAGAGTTGAATATTTTTTAAAAAAATATTGTTTTAATATTTTCCAATGAGAAAACTGTGCCAAGACCACTCCTACTCCACATAGTAAGGCTTTCTTTGGGGGGGGGAAAAGAGAGATTTGTTTTAGAAAAGCAACCCCCCCCTTCAAACCTAATAGTTTTTAAAGGCTTTCTGTATCAAGGTAGTTGCTAAATTTGGTATGGCTTTACACTATTCAGTTCAGTGGTGCTATTTTTTTATCGTAATGTGAATTCTGACAGGAACACACACAAGCATACACACACGCACACAAACACACAAGTTAAAAAGGAACGGCGGCCTTTATAAACTGACACGCGGGGGAGTGTGGTTGCAAACATTGCCCTGCAGTGCTCACAACTCTGCAGTGTGTTTTATAAAGGTTTAAATCCTGAGGTTTAGTTCTTGGGATAGATTTGGAGGGCCTGGGTCAGTGTTTCTTGATATTGGACCACTTTATGAGGTATGGATTTCAACTCCCAGAATTCCCCAGCCAGCTGGCTAGGGAATTCTGGGAATTGAAGTCCATACCTCATAAAGTTGACAAAGTCAAGAAACAACAGTCTGGGCTGTTTTTGGAACCTCGGTGGGGGAGAAAGAGCAGAACAGTGCACTGAAGCAATTTGGGGTTCTCCCCCCAGAATACTCTGCATATGTCTTGCAGACTAAATAATGTTTGCTTTTAAGGTCTTTTTTTAAAGGAATTAAATGACTTTATCTTGTTAATATCTACCTTTTACAGTTCACTGTTTTTTAAAAAATAGTTTGATTATACATTTGGGTGCAATGCATTATGTTAAAAAAAGTTTTTATTTTGATATTTGTGAGAGAGCAGAGGAAAGTGATCATTTGGACTGTTTTTATAATGTTGGTTGGGTGCCCTTTGGACCTTTCTTTTAATATTGTCAAATAAAATAAGGGATGTGCATACAAGACGGTACTGTAAAACAGGGCTGAGATTTATCCTCTCAAATATAGTCCAATATTTTCCCAGAAATTTGCCGGTCTGTGACGTTTTTCTTTTTCTTAATTTTTTTTTACTATAAGAAGATTTTACATAGATGTGGAAAAAAAACCACAGAGTAAAGCGAGTAAAAGAATAAAAAAGGGAAGAAAATATAAAGGAGTAAAAGGAGAAATGAAAGATAACAAAACAAGTAAATGAAAATATCTTTAAAAAGTGACTTCTGATCTTTTTCACAGTTGCCACTTCCGGTATTGCATAGCACGGTTTCCTTCTTCCCATGAACAAACCTCTTAAATCAATACATTCCCAAATCACGTTCATTTTTGTTAATTTTCAGCAAAAAAATCCATTTGGTTTGCAGTTCTTTTGGGGATGACAACTGTCATCTCCTCCAAGCTGCTTCTCCACTGAAGGTTTTTCAGTGGAGGCTTTTAAGGCTGTGTGCTCCGTGGTGAGCTTCCTTGTTTTAAGGAAAAGACTTGTCCACCTGTGGAACTCATCGCTACAGGATGTTGCAGCAGCACAACCAAGTAGTAAAAGGTGTTCAATCTGGAGCTAAAGGGGTGATGCTGATGGGTTGGGACTTGCTCCAGAAGTTCCAGTTTTCCCCTTAGGGCTGCTGCTGAACCAGCTAATAATAATAATAATAATAATAATAATAATAATAATAATAATAATAATAATAATAATAATAATAATAATAATTATTATTATTATTATTATTAATAATAATAATAATAATAATAATAATAATAATAATAATAATAATAATAATAATAATAATAGCAACAACAACAACCCTGTGCCTTATTTTGCTTTTTTCAAGCATGGGGCTCACCTTGAGAGCCCAACCTGTTGCAAAATGAGGTGCCTGCCTGGGAAGGAAAAAAAACCCTCTGCAAATGCAGGTAGTCTTCAGCTTACAACAGTTCATTGAGTGGCCGTTCAAAGTTATAACGGCCCTGGAAAAAGGGACTTACGACCGTTTTTCACAGTTACGACCTTTGCAGCATAATCATGTGACCAGAATTCAGATGCTTGGCACCTGGTTCATCTTTATGACCGTGATCCCCTTTTGTCATCTTCTGGCAAGCAAAGTCCATGGGGAAACCAGTTTCACTTAACAACCGGGTGACTAACTTATCAACTGCAGTGATTTGCTTAACAACGGTGACAAGAAAGGTCATAAAATGGGGCAAAACTCATGTAACAAGTGCTTCACTTAATGACAGAAATTTTAGGCTCCATTGTGGTCGTACATTGAGGACTATCTGTATGAGCACGAGGCCTTCCTTGCCCGGAGTGCCACTCTGGTTGGCTCCTGCATTACCCTCTTTTTTGGCATCCACCTGGCTGGCACACAGGAGCACCCTTTGGGGATGCAGGCTGTTTCTTAAAACTCTGGCGATTGGCTCCCGGGCAAAGACCAAGACTTCCTGGGCCACCCTGGCCCTCTCTTTATGCCCTCAAAGGGACCTCTGCAGGCACATTCCCTAAGACCGGGAGTTGGCAAAGGCAACTCACGGCAATAGGATCCCTTTCACTGCGGCTGCCATCGAAACGTTTAAACGCTGTCAGGGAGAGATAGCTCCTCGCTCTGGGCTCGGATCCGGCCACTTGGGGCTTGTAACGAAAATGGCAGGCTTAATTTGATTAATTGATAGAATTGTTTTCCAAACCGTCCCTTTGTTTATGGCGGCTGAAAGTGCTCACCGCCCCATCTTTCTGCAGAGTGTTGCAAAGCAGAGATAAAGCAGTCCGAAAATAATTAGGATGGCTTAATTTAGGGAAGGGAGGGAGGGAGGGAGGGGAGAAAGAACTGGAAAGATGGCAAGGAAATGAAAAGGGGATCCTATTTTTTTTGGCAGTGGACTTGAGCAAGTTGGAAAACCCCCCCCCCAAGAACAGCCCCTCCTTGCTAAATTGCTGCGCAGATGCAAAGCAAAGGAAGGTGTGTGCCCGTTTCTTCCAGCTTTCTCTGGCCTTTGGATTAATAGCACTAAGTGGTTTGGAAAGGGTTAGGGTTAGCAAGACTGTTCCTCAGCTGCCAGTGAGATGGGAAGGCGGATGGGTCTCATCTTATCTGATTGCGTGCTTGTAACGCCAGGAGGAAGGATCTGCCCTGCCTGCAAACCCTTTTCCACGGTCTCCACTTACGGAGCCCTGAGTAGTTACTTGTCCACAAGGAAAAAGCAGGGGGGATTCAAGACTGTGTTAGAGTGTTCACACAACATGCATAATGGGTCATGCAAAAAGAAAGGTTCGTTGTGTTGTGCGAACACCCTAACTCATACAACAGGTCCATGCCACTATCCAGGATGGAGCAGGACTTAGCCTCCAACAACTCTGTATCTTTAGGGAGCTAAAATTATTCTCCCTAATAGTTGGGTTGTGCTTTCTGAAAAAAAATAAAAGAGAGGTCCATCGCGTTAGGCATGCTCTAGGAACTTTTCCTCTGTGGCCTTTTGAGTTTTCCGCAGCAGCATGTAGTAAGACTGAAAGAGTACAAATGGACAGAGAGCCAGCTGGACACTCTTTGTGATAGGGCCAAGCACTATCAGTCCACAACAGTGATTGCCGACAAGTGTTGGATGAAGAGAGAAGAGTAAGAGGGGTTTTACTCCCTTCCCTTCCCCTGGTATGCTGGGTCCCAGTTGAGTTAGTCCACTGAGTAGTTAAAAGCACCTGGAGAAGTTGCCACCAGATGGGGCCGGGAGACTGGCCATGGACTGAAATGCTTTTGAAAGGAGATTGAACCCAGAGGGGGTTCCGAGACTCTGCGTGCCTTTGATAATTCCTTCCTCCACAATCACAATGGACCTCTCTGAAATGCCAGCAGCCGGGAACCTCCAATGGACCAGGACTTCACGGATGGCCCTGGTGTTCTGGAGACCTAGAGCAGGGTCTCCAAACTTGGTGACTTTAAGACTCGTGGATCAGTGAGGAATTCTGGAGTTAAGTCCACAAGTCATAACGTTGCCAAATTTAGAAACCCCTGACTTAAAACAGGACTAGTTGAGTTCTTTACCATCTCTAGTCTGAAGGCTCTTTTGATCTCCTGGTGAACTTAAGACAAGGTGAAGGGAGGCCCCGATTATTATTCTGCAACTTAACTTCTTGCTAAGAGGTTCCTTTGCAAGTAAAACAGAAATGCTTTTCTGAATGCATAAAATACGTGTCTCTGTTGAATCCAGGCCTTGCTGTTCCGTTCTGCAGAAGTCGGCGTCACTTATTCTCCCCTTCCATTACTAGGATAGGTTTGATTCCACTGACATGGATTTGGGGCAGCTGAGATCCCCTTTCCAGACTGGCCAATCCTTATCCAGGGTTGTTCGTTCCTCCTTCTCCCACCCTGCCTCAAGGTCTGTCTCTCTTGTTGCATCTGGTACACGATAGGCAGATTTCCAGGACCTCTTGTGATTGCAAGTAATCGGTTTAGATCTCGGCTCTTGCTTGGGGAAAGAAAAAGTCCAGTCCATCAGTCAGACCCAGTTCCCTCAGGTTTGCTGAGCTCCACTTACAGTTGAGTGCTTGAGATGGATTTGACACTCAGAAAACAGCAGAATGCCAGCTCTGTAATTCCAGGGAGGAAGCAAAGCAGGAAGACTAAAACAAATGCAGATTAATTTCAGCTTTTCTCTGCATAAGCATTGGCTATAGGGGGCGAGATGGGTAAAGGCGATCAGGAGATAACCTGGATCGCCAGCTAAACTTTCCTAGTAACTGGAAAAATGCTGGTTTTCAAATCTGTCAGGCTCTTCGCAATGGCTCAGTTAAACAGTCACCTGCCTAAACTCGGATGGATGGTTTCCCAAATGTGTCTGTAACAGGAGGCGTCTCATTTGTGGCTCGGTTTCTTAACCCCTGCTATATTCTAATATGTGCATCCTCTGTACATACAGAGGAGAGGGTGATGCATTTGTCATGTTGGAAGGGATTCCCTAGAATTCTATTAAGAAAATCTGGAGAGGGGCCTTGGAAGAAACCAGGAAGGGTTCTCTGAGGTCTGCAGCTGAGAAATAGCCTGCCCAGCCCACAGAGAGGAGCCAGGCCCACCTCGCATGGAGCCCTCATCCTCGTGCATGTTGCAGTGATCAGAAGAGGTTGAATTGTTCTCAACCGTCGCATCCTAAAGTCTTCCGCTTCCATGGGGAAAGGGGTCATCGTTCTCCAGGGTGTCATGTCAGGACAGAGACCCAAAGGAGCCAGTTAGGCTGCCCAACAGGTGGGGCAGGGAAAAGAGGCAGGCACACCTTTTGGGGTGGGGTTTAGTGAAGAGGACGCCAACCACTTGCCCAGGCTGTGGCTCTCGGCACTTGCGGGAGGAGGCCCAGCCAGCAGAGGGCAGACTTGCTCTCTCCATCCTTTTCCATTCATTTCTCCCTTTTTGGAAGCAACTCATCCCATGTCATGGTAGTATTGATGAAGCGTGCCCTTTCACCCTATTTATTGGTTGATCCTTTCAGGGTCCTTTCCCACTTTTGTTCCTTCACGCAGTGTCCCCTTCTCACCTCTTTCCGCCTCCATCCAACAGACGAGCAAGATTTTGCAAGGACTAGACTATTACGTCCCTCCTAAGCAGTTCCAGGGCCCTCTGTTCAGGAAGCCAAAGGGCGACTCATCCTTCCCTGCCTTTGTCGGCAGTAACCCTGGCCTCCTTGTGGGGTGCACCACCAGGGCTCAGGCACACACAGAGTGTCTCTGGCCATGTGAAGGCTGCATCTTCCTCTGCTGCCTGTTCTTGAGCAAGGCTCTTCCCCCAGCCCCCTCTTCCCTTACCTCATGCTGGCTGGGGAATTCTGGGAGTTGACGTCCACGGCTCTTCAAGTGCCAAGATTGAGAAACATTGTTCTGGAGCACAGCAAGCCATGCCAGGAAGTTGGGATGGAGGTGGGGTGTCTACCAGCTGACCACTTCCAACCCTGGCCTGACCATTGCTGTCAGTTGGGTTTGGCCAAAGTTCAGCCATTTTCTCACTTCTTTCTTTCTTTGCCTTAGGATAATCCCCTGGTCCGCCAATCTGCTCTTCCCCTTCCTTGCCCCCCTCAGCTCCTCCCAGCCCCCTTTCTGCATCCTTCTTAATATCGTCCCTGATTAATTGGCACTAATACAAATGTACAGAGTTCCATAAAAATATGCTATTTCGCACACAATGGGGATGGCGATGGCTTGCGTATTATCTCTTCTCTGCAGGCATGTAATTCAGTCTGCAGGAAAACATTCTGTTTATTGGAGTGCAATATGAATCTCTCTACAGACACAGTCAAGCAGGACCACGCACTCTGATGCATGGGCATTCTCTCTCCCCCCCCCGTCCCTCCCTCCCTCCCCCTCCCTCCCTCTCTCTTCTCTCTCCCTCTCTCTCTTTCACAGGTTCTGAAACCTGACTGGGCTGCATTCATATAGAAGTGGGAGGGAACATCAGTTTTCCCACCTGTCTGAATATGCCCATCACGGGACAGAAGCAAAAATTAAAATGAACAAACGGTCCCGTTTCAACAGGGCTTTTGCTTAAGGCCTCCACAGAGATCATCTAACTTGGGGCTCTTCTCTAAATGTCCTGGTGAGGGTTCGTCGTCTTGGTTGTGTGAGTGGCGACGGGATGGTGGTTAGGGCAAAGGACTTATTTTTCTGGTCAAGGCATGGTCTTCTTCTTGTGGCAGTGGTACGTATGGGAAGATCTGGCTCATGAGGTTCTCTTCAGAAATCTCTAACTCTAGAGAAGTTAGAAAGGAAGAGTTTGGCCAGCGGCCAGGTGGATGGACTCAGCTACCATGGTGACAAGGACACCATCGGAAGACCTGAAAAACCAGGTTGGGTATCTATCCTCCCGGAGAAGGTCTGCCTACGTGGTTCAATCAGAACAGAGCCGGAAGGGACCTTGGAGGTCTTCTAGTCCAGCCCCCAGCTCAAGCAGGAGACCCTACCCAATCTGAGACATGTAGCTGTTGAGTTTCTTCTTAAAAATAGTTTGTCAGCCAGTTACAAATCCATCTGGTGGCGATGTTGTCTATCCCACATTTTTCTAGCTTATATAAGTGGTAGGTTGTGGTCTGCTTTGTTGAATGCCTGACTGAAATCTAAGTATATTGTGTCCACTGCATTTTGCTGGTCTCTTTAGTCACTTTGTCAAAGAATGAAATCAGATTGGTTTGGCCTGATCTGTTTTTAACAAAACCCGTTCTGGCTTCTAGTTATAACTTTGTTTCTAGATGTTCACAATGTAGTTTTGGGTTATTGTCTTTTCCAGCATCTTCCCAGATATTGATGGTTGTTAAGAGTCAATACGGACTCGATGGCACACGATCAATTAGTCAATCTCTGGGCAGGCAAGCCATGCATTTGCCCGAAGAAACCCATAATCCTGAAGTAACTATGGGCTTGGTGGGGGGTCTGAGTTTGCGTCTTTGCCTGCAATTGTTCCCGGGAGGGAAAGAATAGAATAGAGTTGGAAGGGACCTTGGAGGTCTTCTAGTCCAGCCCCCTGCTCAAGCAGGAGACCCTACGCCATTCCAGACAGGTGACCGTCCAGTCTCTTCTTAAAGACCTCCAGTGACGGAGCGCCCACGATTGCTGGAGGCAACCTCTGTCCCACTGGTCAATTGTCCTCACCGTCAGGAAGTTTCTCCTTAATTCCAGGTTGCTGCTCTCTTCGCCAGCTTCCAACCATTCTTTCTGCTCCTGCCCTCCGGGGCGTGGGAGAATAGTTGGATGCCCTCTTTTTTGTGGCAGCCCCTCAAACGAAAGATCAGCAAGCATCGGCAAAGCCCCCCCCTCCCAAGACCCTCCCTGCCCCCAAACCCTCCATCCAAACTCCGAGCAAGCCGGTTTGCTCAATCCTAGTTTAACAAGCCGGGCGCGCCGGCGGCAGGCAACGCCGAGGCGGAGACTCGCTCCGGGTGTCAGTCACCGTCCGCCCCGCCCCGCGCGCCGTCGGCCCCGCCCCTCCCCCCCTCCTCCTTTCCTCCCCGGGCCGCCCTATCCGGTGGGCGTGTCCGGCCCGCCCGCGGCCGCCCTATGAACTGGGAGCTGCCTGGCCGTGGCCACGCCCCCCGCCCGCGTTCGCCTCGCCAGCTGCCGCCCGGGCTCCATTGAGAAAAAGCGCGCGCGCGCAGAGGGCAGGTCCGGCGGCGGCGGCGGCGGCGGGAGGAGGGGGCGGAGGAGGAAGAGGAGGAGGCGGAGAGCAGCCCGAGCAGGGAAGCCGGCGGCCGGTGCCGGGTCGCCAGCAGGGCGCCGCGGAGGGAGCCCGCCCGCCCGCCTCTCTGCCTCTGCCCGCCGCTCGGTCCTGGGAGCGCCGGGTGGGCATGAGCGCCGGCCGCCTCGCCCTCGCCCTGCCTCTGCAGCCGCCGCCGGAGGGACTCGGAGCCGCCGCCGCCCCGCGATGTCCAGGAGGAAGCAGAGCAAGCCCCGGCAGATCAAACGTGAGCCCGCCTTTCCCGCGCCCGCCCTCTCCCCCGTCCGGGGCGCGGGGTTCGCCTGGGCTGCCGGCGCCCCCTTCCCGCGGCCCGGCACCCGGACGCTCCCCGCCGAGCCCCGCGCCAGCTCTGCCTCCGCCCGCCCCGAAAAGCAACTTGAGCCGCTGGTTCCGTTCGGGGGTCCCGCCGGCGCTGCCCCCCCTCCGCAGGCCCGGCTTGGCGGGGGCTTCCTGGCAGCTGTCCCCCCCTCCCCGCGGCCCGCGGTGACTGACAGCTCCCGCCCCGCTCCCAGGCGCCCCCTTTTCTCCGGGCGGGGGTCGTCCTTGGCCTGCCGCTCCGCCTCTGGCCGCTTCCCCGCCGAGATCGCCGCCCCGATGAGAGCCGCGATAAGCCCTTAAAATATTCCTTTCTGCGAGCCCCGCCGAGATAAGATCGCCCTGTCGGGACGGGCTGAAATTACGATCTTATCTCGCGCTTGACTCACTCCCGTTTCTTGCGCTGGGAAGTTTCATCTGGAGGGACTTTTGCAGATGAGAGAGGGAGGGAGGGAGGGAGGGAGGGAGGAGGGAAGGAAGGAAGGAAGGAAGGAAAGAAGGAAAGGACGAGAGGAGCCGCGTGGAGCGAAGCGTGCGGTGGAACTCCGAAGCCGGCACACGGCAGACTTTAAACCCGGAGAGTTGATGCGGGAAGCCACATCCATCTGGGGCCCTTCTAAGCGCACCTCCTTTGTTCGACCTGACCCAGAGAGAGCCCACCTGAATGTGTGGGGGGGTAGCCTCCCCGTTCCCACGAGACCTGGAGTCAGGCTTTTCTCTTGGCAGTTCCTGATAAAATCCCTCTTGCAAAATGCCAGGCTGACCCGGAGTTTCTGCTGTGGGAAAGGAGGTAGAGGGGGCTGCGGAGGAAAGGGGGGGGGAGGACGGGGTGGCGGTGCCTTTTAGTATCAAGCAGAAAAACTTTTCCACTGGCAGGTTTGTCTGCTTTTCACCGTCCCTCCCTCTCTCTCTCTTTTTTTCTCTCTCTCTCCTTCCTTCCTGAACAGATCTCCACATTGATAAGGCCAGATTGAGATCTCTGGATAGTGCGGTTCCCTCTCACCCCCACCCCGGTGATAATGCACTTTTATCTTCACTGGGGAAATAATTGCCGTTCTAAGCTGCATCTACCTGTTTGCCTGCTCAGTGATTTGTTCCAAAGATAAGATCCAGGCAAACTTTTTTTTCTTCTTCAAAAAATTGGATGGAAGTTCTTCTTGTCCTCCACCCCCAGCCCATTTGGATTCCCATTAATTTTTTTCTGGATCTCTGGCTGTTCTTGCAATATTCCTTGCTGCTTCCCTCCCTGGGCTGATAATGAAATGATTCTCTTCCCTGAGCCAGATTTGTGCAATCAGGTACATCTAGTGGATTGTTCTCAGTGGATTAAGATGAGATATTTGGGGGGGGCATGGCTCCTCCTGGGGTCTCAGTCCTTCCTTCCCAGCAGGTCTTGTGCTGCTCCCCTCTTTTGACCCACCTTTCTTCCTCTTTCTCCTTTCAAATCTGCTTTGCCCAGCAAGAGTTGTTAGCTTCCTTGCAGCTGCATTAACTGGCAGCCCTTCCTTGCCAGCCCTGCCTGGCCACCTCCTCTTCTGAGGGAGGGGGCAGAGGGGGATCCGAAGATGGATCGGGCCCTTGGTTGAGCTAGGCAGTTCTGGGCATGACAACCAGCAGCCGCTTTCCAGAAGGGAGAAAGACCAAGGACTGGGGCAAGAGAGGGGTAGCCCAAACCAGTGGGGGGAATGCAAGGGGGGGGGACACCTGGCTCCATTGCCCCTTCCTGGGAAATGCAAAGCAGGAAAATGCAGGCAGAGGAGAGAGTTTGGGAAGGGGAGTTCTCATTTTGCTTGTTTGTGTTTCCTGTGTCCATCAGAGCAAAAGATCAGCTGCCCTGTCCTTGTTTTGGCCAAAGGCCCGGAGGAGGTCATCTGGGTCTCCTCGGCTCAGAGCTGCTGAGTTGCTTTGCGGGCTTCCTGGCTATGCTTCGGTTTGGCCGAGGCTCCCCACCCCCACCCCCGTTGCCCGGTGCTGGATGTGAGATGCTGATAATGTTGAAAGAATGGGAGATCGTTTTCAGAGACAGGAAGTCTGTGATGGGCCAAAGCTGATTAGATAAGGATCGGCTGCTGGACTATATTTAACCCGTGAGTTGGTGCCATTTTATATTGGATGGCGGGCGAGATAGGCAGTTGTTTGTTTGTCCTTGGAGGGATTGTGCCCGGTCTTCCTTGGTTCGTTGTCCGAAAACACCGGATTCCAGGATAAATATCTTCCTGGCCCTTCCCTTTAGAGATGATCACGTCTGCTTCTCCTGGGACAATTCACAGCATCCCCCTCTTGAGATATAGACAAAAATATTTGTCTCTCGCTGATCACCCATGGAGAAGACTTCCGCCTTTCTCCCAGCCATCTCCTAGGACCTAGGCTTTGAAAAGAGCTTTTGGCCCTTGACCAGGGGCTCCATGGGGAGCGTCCAGCCAGCCCTGATTTTGGTCCTTCCTGGAAGAGCAGGTCTCAGAAGGCCAGGCAGATGTTGCCCTGTGACCTGGAGCCTCCTTCCAAAATTGGAGCATAGGAGAATCAACCCTGTCCTAAGACTCCCGAGTCAAGACACACACACCCCCAAGTCTTCTCTCCGTGGAAGTTCAATAAGAAGAATCCTCCCTAGAAACGGGTCTTCAAATAGCGTCTTTATATTTAGTTCCTGCATAATTTGAATTGTTCCTATATTTGTAATTGTTTTCATATAGTGCTGTTTAGTAGCTTTAAGCCATGCAGAAAATGACATGTGCGGCATAACAGCGAACAAATAATAAATCTTCAGCTTCTAGAACTAACTCACTGGTTTGGGGGTGCTTTCAAGGGAAAAGGGCACGGGGCCAGGTTATTTGCGGGCCTGCCTGCTCCCATCAGATCCGGCAGGAGACCCCTGCTCTGGGTTCCATCTCCTCTGACACCCACCCTTGAGAACCCCATCCCTCCAAATATCAGAGTGGCCCCAAACCTGCCGAATTTCGCAAGGCCTTGTAGATGGACTTTGGGATCCAGATGTGCAGCAGAGCTCATGCAGTGATTGTGGATTAGCTGCCCAGTCCTGAATTTGGAAGGGGGGAAACCCAAAACCTGGAAACAAATAAAGGAACCAGGAGGAAGATCAGCTCGGCCTGGCTGGGAGTTTTGTGTGTTGGGACTAACAGCGGCAAGGCGGATCAAGGAGGGGGGAGTGCAATTCCTGTGGGTTGTGGGGATTCGGGGCAGGTTCCTGAAATGAGTGTGGTCTCCCTTCCGTTTGGCTAAAGCTCGCTTGGCTGGCAAATTATTGTTCAAGACATTGGAGAGCCAGTCCAAGAACCTGGCGCTTGAAGGACATGTGACCCTTGGCGTCTTCTTGGAGCAGCTGCCCACATGAGCCCAAAGCCTCCCCCCTCTGTTTGGGGCACCCCTCCTCACCTCCCACATCCCTCCTCCTCTCTTTCTGGGGAGTTGAGAGTTATAGAAAAAGTAGAATTGAGGGTGCCCCCTGAGATTAAGCTGCACCCTGACGGGATTCCCAAACACCCCACGATCTCTCCTAGCATCACCCGTGGGACCTTTCAGTGAGAGCAGCGGCCAGGGAGAATGGAAAGTGCCCTTCCAAACCTCTGGCAGGTCCCAGGTGGATTAGTCGAGAGGGTGCTAAAAAGGTACTGAGACCTCAAGAGCATCTTCCTGTGGCCATTTTTCCAGCCCTGCCGCCTCCTTCCTCAAGGCTGGGTGGAGACTGGGACGGCTCATCCCTCACCCCGGAAGAGCTGAAGGGCGTCGTGAGCCCTGCCTGGGTTTCCCTCTGCCTGAGGTCCCTGCCCATCTTTGCCAAGATAGGGCTCCATCCCGATCTGGGCACAAAGATCCCCCCACTTATTTCTGGAATATGGGAAGAGGGTCTCTCGTGAGGTGGCCAACGGAAGCTTCCTGGCTAATTTCTTCCGTGACTTTTGTGTGGACAGAATGAGGAGCTGTTGCCCGTATGCTGGCGGTTAGCCATGTTAACTTGCTTGGAGGTCAGTGGGACCAATTTGGTGACTGTATGCGCGCGCGCACACACACACACACACACACACACACGGGCTCTCCTGTGCTGCAGGATGCCCACTGGCAGTTTGGCCACTCTTGACTCAGACCGCTGCTCCCTCCAGGGCTGGAAAGAGTTGAGCTGTAGCATTAAAGGCTGGTGGCAACTGGAAGAGGATGGTGCTGCCACCTTGGATGGAGGGACCAAAACAATCCTCCCTTAGGAGGATTTTTGCTGGTTTTGATTTTTAAGCCCCCTCCCTCCCCCCCCCCCCCCGGTGCAGTTTTGCCCTGGCAATTTGCTATCTTGGCTTTTTGGGGGGAGAAAGAAGAGAGGAATTGCTGCCATCTGCCCTTAAATAGGAGAGCTGCCGCGATGATCCTGTTAATCCTCCGTCTTCTCTTTCTTCTCCTTCCTGATCAAGTTTTTCCTCCCTTCGGAGGAAAAGCTTCAGAACAGCATCAGGACGCATCTGGCAATATTTGTTTTGTTTCCTTCGCTCTCCCTTCCTCTCCAGGCTCTTTTGTTCTGCTGCTTGATAGATGTGGACAGCTGATAATAATAGAAAAAAATAAAATAAAAAAAAGGGCCAGGAGCTGATTCTCGGCAGAGATAGCCAGTTACATTTATTAACTTCAAACATGGGCGTGTGGGCAGAGGAGGGAAATGAGGCTGTGTGTGGCAAGAGTCGGTCCTGGGCTCTTCAATGGGGGGGGGGGCGGGGGCTGATAAAGCCTAGAGGGCAATCTGCTTGCACTTGGGGGGGGCTGTGCTTGGGGAGGGGATATCTGAGTGTGTGCGTGTGTGTGTGCTTGCAGGGTGTTTTCTTGCACACCACAGTGGGCACCCCAATTTGGCTAGGCGGGTGGGGTGAAAAAATGGATGCCTTGAAGTTTAGTAGAACTTCTCTGTCTCCCCCCCTCCCCCACTTTCGGCCCCCTCCCTTCCGCTGTCGCTTTCTGCCGAAGAGATTGGAGGTGCTGATAAGCTGAGTTCTTGATCTCTCCCCCTGATAAAGATGGCAGAGTCAGATAAAAGGCGCTTTATCGCCGCCAAACAGATGGCAGAAGGATTGGTCGGCTGCGAGAACAGAACCTGGGAAGGAGAGCTGGGGGGAGGGGGGAAGGGGATGGGGGGGCATGGCAATTTGTTCCATTGCCAACGTGATTAATGCAGGCATTTTAATGATTGGATGGAGGTGGGGGCTTTCCTTACGCTCCCTCTGAAATAGATAGAGAGATATACAAAATATTCTTTTTTAAAGGCTCCCTGGGTCTGTTTATCAGCCCCAGATGTGACTTGGTTCAATGTAAGCTTTTGGATCCTAATCAGTGGTTCTGCTAAGTGTAGCAAATGTGTTTTTTAATAAACATTAAAAAGAGGGATATCTCCCCCTCCCCCCCAACGTCCAGGCTTGGCAGTGCGCTCCAGCCATCAGGATGGGCAACCAGAGATTTGTGCCTGGCTGCTTCTGGACCAGCTCAAACTCTCTCTGGCTTGATTTGAACTCAGCTCCGGATATTCATTGTGGGCAGGGAGCTCCTCCTGGACTTGTGCAAAAAGGCCAGTGCCCAACAAGAGGGGCAAAGCACCCACTTAGCCTGGCACTGCCTCAGTTGTGGCCTGAGAAGCTTTTTGCCCATGTCTGCTATGCAAAATATTTCCTGTTTGCGCACTTTCCTTAGGTTAGCAAAATGTCAGTGCTGCTCCCCGGGAGTGGGAAAAACCCACAAACCAGGGAAGCTCCTGGATTTGGACTTACAGGCCCTCCCAGATCCTTTTGGCTGTGCTCTGTTCAATGCGGAAATAACACCTAGACTGTTTGTCCTCCAATTAAAGCGGGCTGAGGAATTCTGGGAATTGAAGTGCACAGGTCTTAAAGTTGCCAAGTTTGGAGACAGACCCCTGGATTAGAACCACTGAGTTGCACATACTATGCATTAATATATTCCAAAGACTTCGCTGCAAAATGACCATTTTAAGCAATATTACAAGCAAGCTTATAATCCTCCAAAGCAAGCTCCCTGACTTTTCTTTAATCCTCAGAATAACTAAAATGAACTCAGAAGGAGATTATGCACAGGCACACACAAATATATGTGTATAAAAGTTGCCCTGAGTCTACCAAGGCTACAGAAGTTGGCATCAGAATTGCTTCTACTACAGGGTGGCGCCCTGTTCCTTGTTTTATGATCGTGGAATACACTCTGCCCATGCCCAGGACATCCCATTCTAAGGCAGCACATGTATGTCCCGGAGCTGAGCTGGCTCCCAACCTAGAACCTTGTTTGTGCCCTTGGTAATTCTCAGCCACCCTGCCCTGAAACGGCTTTGTCTTCGGCCTCTTTGCGAGGGAATATGTTTGTTTGGCATGGAGCGTGTGTCTTTTTTTTTTTTTTTTTTTGCAAACAACCAATCCAGCATCTGCTTTTAGCTTACAACCTCTCTTTTCTATTTTGGTTTCTGGCCTGCCGTGGGAAGTTGGAGTGTTTTTGTGTCGTAATGTTTGTGTCCCCTTGTGACTCTCTTTGTTGACCGCAGCATATTCTTTACAGCATGGGGTGTTGCATAGCAAATAATTTTGTGCAAATAGCTAGCATCCTTTTTTGGGGGGGTTGGGGGTGTCAAGCAAGTGGGGTTCAAGGATAGGGAGAAAGGAACTGGTTGGTAAGCAAGTGGCTCCTTTTCTCCCCAGGCGATAAACAGAGAGGAATGTTTTCCTGCATAGCTCACATGTATGTCTGAAAGTGTGAATTTAGCCCATAGTATTGATGGCAGTAATGAGGTGCTAATTAATACACAGTTGGGTGGCTGGCTGGCTGCTCCGGCTTTGTGGAGCCAGCTGTTTTTCCTGCACTGAGTGCTGACTTCACAGCTTCCTTCGGCAAAGGACCTACAAGGAAGTCGAGGCTTTGTCAGCAGTCTCAGCATCTTGCAAGACTAATGCAGAGACTGTGGGGGACACCAACCGGCTTCCCAATGTTTTGAGGCTGGTGGTGGGCTGGAGCTGAGCAGCCCAAATGACAGCTTTAAAAATGGGGCATTTTTGTTGGTGATCTTACGGTCCTGAGGCTCAAGAATAGGCTTGTAGTGGCAAATTGTCTCCAAAGTGACTAAGCCGAGGGACCAAACTGGTGGAAATCCCTCATCCAGCAAAGTGGAATTTGGAAAGGATGAGGATTGGAGGCTTTGAGAATCTGCAGATTTCCTTGCCCGACCTGGGAGGTTGTGAAGGCTTTCTAATCATCTGTTGGATCTGACAAGACCTTGTTCCTAACATGGAACAAAATGAG
Source organism: Vipera berus (assembly GCF_964194415.1). Lineage (NCBI taxonomy): Eukaryota > Metazoa > Chordata > Lepidosauria > Squamata > Viperidae > Vipera > Vipera berus. The sequence continues at coordinate 1,404,108 of NC_138213.1, read as the reverse complement.
GCGGTAGAATGGATTTGCATCTGCAGATGGAAAGCCACTTGTAGATGTTCTGGTTTCTTGGGTTTTATAAATCCCATTTAAATAGAAAACCAGCAGGCCTTTCTGCCTTATGGGCTTATTCCCTAAATGGATGGAGGCTTGTTAAATGTGTGTGAATTTTTAAAAAGTGGTTGGTCTCCTTATTCTTGCATTATTTTTTCTGCCTGTGGACTGGAAGGAATGTTTCATTCTGATTCTCCCAAAAGGCAGATAAAAGCGATAAAACCCTGTTTCTGGGCTGTAGCACTTGGTTGTAGGTTGAATCCTCTTACGCACATGATGTGCATACACAAGTACAAGTTGTGTATGTGGGTGGATGGGTGGATGGATAGATAGATAGATAGATAGATAGATAGATAGATAGATAGATAGATAGATAGATAGATAGATAGATCACTATGTGGTTGACTTAGCAACCACATAGCTAGACCTTTTGAAGATCTGTCTCCAACATTGGCCATCAGGTCTTCCAACAGCGTCCCTATTGTCCTTGTAAGTGAGGTCATCCTCCTTGCTGCTGGCTGTCCTCTTCAGCTCTTCTAACTTCTCCAGTGTTAGAAATTACTCAAGAGAACTGGGTGAGCCGTACACACCCATCACAAGAAGAAAACTATTCTGGAAGCAGAAGAACACTCTAGGTCCTCTGCCCTGGAATACCTGCCCTTTATGTTTCATGAGTAGGAGGAGCTGGCTTTCATCTGTCAGAATGAGGTCACTCCTTGGTTTCTGAGGGGTTTAGACTAATACAACTTTACTGCTGTTTCTGCTGTTTGGGAGGCCACAACCTCAGTTGGTAGCAACAGGAAGGGGGGGCACAAGTGATGCAAGCTGGGGAGGAAGACAAACACTCTTGCAGGTTGGATCAAAAACTTGTAGACTTGGAAGGGAATCACCCCATCCTGTCTCCTGCAGTGGTCAAAGCAAAGATGATGAGAAGTGGCTGATGGCTGAATGTTGCCATCATTGGAGGTATCTTCCTATCTTCAGTCTCTGTTGGCTGCTCCAGCTCTTTGTCAGTCTTCTGGTCCCAATAATCCAGACCTGAGACCAGGAGTTTTTCCCTGTTGTGGCTCTCCAACACCTGGGAGGTAGGCTGCCTACACGAAGGGAGGTCTCCCAGCCAATTGATTGGTAACCCTTCATTCTACAGCTAAGCAATAAAACCCAAAGAGCAGAGAAGGTGTTTCAGGGTGGAGGTTTCAGCCTCTCCTGCGGTGCTCTGACCAGCCTGTCCCTGGCTTTTCTTTGTAGCCATCAGCCTGGAATGAAGTGGGAGCTGTTGGCACAGCCACTGTGCTGCTGCTGGCCTGACCGGCAGCAGAACCTGCCCTGCCCGTTGGCAGCTTCCTGGCACCAGAGGTGCCTTGAGAGTTCAGATATGGCTGCTTCCAGGTTGGGCAATGGAAGTTTACAAATAGGGCTGCGAGGTTGGGAGCAGCAGGGAGAAAGAGAGAGAGAGAGAGACTCACACAGAGAGAGATTTACAGCAGTGTAAGAAGCCTCCTTAGGAAATGTGGGAAGACAAAGCCAGCAAGCCAATTTCACAGGTTACCGTGACTGATCTGTTTGTTCTTAATAAATAACTCTTGCACATTTCGTTATTTGGCACGTGCCTGGGTCCAGCTGCCCACACAAGGCTGACCATGAAAAGCCCGTCCCTTGGGAACCCAGATCCCTCTTCTCCCCCTTCGGCTTCTATGATTGGAGCGGGCGTCCTCAGTACCCCGTCAGGTTGACTCGTGATAGCACCTTGGTGGGAAACTCTTTGGTGGGGTCACCGGTTACCAGCAGCAGTATGCAGATGGTCCTCGACTTACAACCACAACTGAGCCCAAAGTTTCCATTGCTAAGCAAGACAACTGAATTTTGCTCCATTTTACAACCTTTCTGGCCACCGTTGTTAAGCGAATCACTGCAGTTATGTGAATCTGGCTTCCCCACTGATTTTGCTGGTCAGAAAGTCTCAAAAGACAATCACATGACCTCCCCTGCGTTCGTCATAAATAGGAACCAGTTGCCAAGTGTCTGAATTTTGATCACATGACCATCGGGGTGCCGCAGCATTTGTGAGTTGCTTTTTTCAGTGATGTTGTAACTTTGGTCACTAAATGAATGGCTGTAAGTCAAAGTTATACCTGTATAAACCGTGCCTGGCCGGGGCCCTGCCTTCCCAGCGGTTCTCTGCCAGACAGGAATTGTATAACACACGTTTGCAAGATGCCCAGCTGGTGAGGGTTGCCTCGGATGTGCCCGTGTTTCGGTCGGTGAGAACCCTCCCTTCCCCTGCTTCTGAGTCACTGGCCACCTAGGGAGCAGCCTAATCCTTTGGGCCGTGGTGCAAACTGCCCAGGCAGGGTGTAAGAGATTAAGGAAGAAGCACTGATTTTAGCGAAGCAAGTTATCTTGCCTCTTCTGGTGGGTCTGGCCGGGCGCCGAAACCTTGGCCAACCAGCGCTCCTCTAGGGATGAAGCCCCTCGGGCGTATTTGGGGGCAATAGCCGGTTGGGTTATTGGGGAGCCCTGAAGCCCGGCCAGGCCGACTCTTTCCAGCCAGGATCCCCGTTTGACACACCCCTAAAACGGTAAGCCATCCAGGAGGACGTTTTTGTAGTGAGAGGCAAAAAAAAGTTGGCTGCCTGCATTTTTGTTTCTCCCAGTGGAGTCTCATCCTGGCACTGGTCAGAATCTCTTTGCAAATCTCAGAGTGTGTCAAAATAAAATCACATGGCATTTTGGGCATGTCTACTGGAAGTTTCATGCAAGAAGTTTCCAGTGATTCATGGTCATAAATTGCAACTGGGGCTTGAAATCCAGATGTTTACCTCATGTTTTCATGTCCTTTCTGACCTGTGCCGGAAACCTGTCCCAAAGCAATAAGTGCAGGCCGGAAAGTTGAATTTGAATCTGTGTGTGTGTGTGTGTGTGTGCGCACACTATTTGAACTAGTCTGTGATTGCCACATTAGAAGCAATGTGCCTGCCCATTAATGCAGATCTGAGTCTCCATTTTCTGAGAGAGCGTTGCTGCGTAGATTAGCTGGCAGATTTCCTAACTGGCAGATTTTTCAACTCGTTCACACAGTGTGCTGCAAAGTTTAGCTCAGAATCACATTTTCCTGAATTGTCACAATTCTGCCTGCTAGTCTTCCAAGAGTAGATGCCGGTCACTAAGTTCCAACAAGCCCAATTTCAGCAACCCTATCAGAAACCCTGATATCAAGCCACATCTGATTGTCCGATTAATTAATGCATGCATGTGATTCCTGGCTTGCAGGTGTAAACTATTTGCTTTGTGGGCTGTACTTAAGGCAAGAAGGTGGCAGGGTAGGGGGGTCTCTCTGAGGGAGGGAGGACTGGTGACCGGGCGGTTGGGTAAGAGGCTGGCTGAAAATGCATCTTCTGTGTGGAGGAGCGAATACAGAGCATTGTATTAGCTGCTTGCAAAGCAGAAGAAGAACAGATTCCTGAATTCAAAGTGAGTGATGTATATTATCAGTGAATGAAAGAGACGCGTAGGGCTGGTCACCCTTAGGTTGGTGAGTACCTCTTGAGGGGACCCCCTATAAATTTATGTTTAATTTTATATTGATTTATATCCTCCTCCCTCCCTCCCTCCCTCCCTCCCTCTCCTTCCTTCCTTCCTTCCTCCCTCCCCCCCTCCCTCCCTCTCTCTCTTCCTATCACTACAGTCTCAATAGTGCAGGAATTGCAAGTAATATGAGTGTTTACACAAATTTCTAAGGCTAACCATTTCCAAAATGAATGTGGGCAGCTGAGAGCTTAAAAAAACAAAAAAAAATTATCACGAGATCAGGAAAGGACAAATAAGTCTAAATAAGACATTCACGGTAAGAGGAAGAATATGTGAAATAATTTGAACTGGACCTCTTTTGATTCACCAGAAGCGCTCTGGAGTAACTTGATTTTCAGGGTTTGGGGAAAGCTGACACAATGAGCCAACTGTACTTTATTATTAAGATTTAAGGCTGCTGGTAGTTTATTTTAGTATATTAAAACATCTATAATGGTGATTATGGAAACAATAAGGTAGAGCACTCACGGCCTAGGCCAGTCCATGGGTTTTTAAGCCCCCTCCTAAACAGAGCTGCAGTCCAGGTGACAGGCAGTTCCGCCCCCTGGATCTTATCTTTGGAGATGCTCAACAGGGGGGCCACAACCGTGCTCACCTGGAGGGACAGATGGTCCTTCTGTTGTCTCTGGAATGGTGGCATGACTGGACCAGTGCTTTGATTTGGGTCTCAAGGAAGAATCCCATCTCTTGTTTCCTCTTTGAGCAATGGAAGAGCCCCGCGTAGCCATAGGTTGCTGGTCCTGGCACAATTTCTTATGGTTTTCGTCCCTGGGCACAGCATTCCCCATAATGATAGCAGGCATCCTTCCTACAGCTTGGTTCCTTCCCAGTGGAGGCCACGAAGGCAAGGTGAAGATAATGCCAACTAAAAGTTTAGGAGCTTTAACGAAGCTGAAAAGAGATCAGGGAGTCCCATGACTCCATAGACTTGAATGCATGCAAATTCTGGAAACCTTTCTTATTCCTAGGGTTGTCCATTCCAGTTGGATGTGCAGAAATTCAGGACTGAGCAAACTTCAGAAATGGTGGTGACTTTTTTTTTAAGGGGCTGGAGAAATGCATGGAGGATCAGGTCCACCGTGGTGTTTCTACTCTTGGTGGCTGTGTTTCCTCCCTGAATACCAGCCAGTGGACTTGGAAGAGCACAGGGGAAGAGGACAGGATCTCCCCATCCACGTTGGGGAGCCTCCAGATGCCTCTGGTTGGCCAGAGCTGGGCTGATCAGCCCTTGACCTGAATAACTGTCAGGGCCCTTGCAACAGCTCTAGAAATGGATTCACTAGACCTTCCCATAAGACTCTTTATTTATTTATTTTTATTTTAATTCCATTTATATCCCGCCCTTCTCCGAAGACTCAGGGCGGCTTACAAGCTTAGCAGTAGCCTTCATTCTATGTATATGCCTGCTTATTAGGGCTTTCACACACACCCCAAGCGGCATTATTACAAAGTCAGCTTAATTGCCCCCAACAATCTAGGTCCTCATTTTACCTACCTCGGAAGGATGGAAGGCTGAGTCAACCTTGAGCCTGGTGGGACTCGAACCTGCACTAATTGCAGGCAGCTGGTGTTACTTAAGGAGGCATTAGCCCAGTGCTCCACCAAGGCTCATTGATTCACACATCTACTAAGCCGCAATCTGTTGTAACAGTAGTTGCTGAAAGTGCCACAATGGCTGGCTTCCCACATAATACATAGAACCAGCGCCAGACCAATCATGCTATGGCTTTCCACCGTACATGGGGAGAGCCGTGCTGTGACACGGGAATGTTCCTTTCTGCGATTGTGTGGCAAAACTTCCCAGGCCGAACAGTAAACCCAGCTGCTGTCCAGACTGGCCATTTGGAGGAAAATGGCTGTGGAGATTCTCACTCCTCCAGGTTGTCCCAGAGGTGCTTTTTCAGGAGGCCACTGGACTTTCTTTGTTTTTCCTTTGAAGACGTTTTGCTTCTCATCCAAGAAGCTTCTTCAGCTCTGACTGGTTGGTGGGGAATGGAAGGATTTATGCTCCTTGTGGACAGCTGGTCATTTGCCTTCTAGAGCATGGATAGGCAACCTTGGCTCTTTTATGTCCACGAGTCATAAAAGAGCCAAGGTTGCCTACCCCTGTTCTAGAGGGTCGTTGAAGCCACTTGAAGGCTTATCTGTCCTCAGGGTCACCTGAGTGGTGCAAAAGGAGGTGGAGCCTTCTTGGAACTGCTTTGCTGGCTGAGGAATTCTGGGAGCTGAAGTCCACAAGTCTTAAAAGTTGCCAAGGTTGGAGACCCCTGCCATAGACTGGAGATAGGTGATGTCACATCCCTCCCCCTCTGTTGAGGGAGGGCTGTTCAGTTTTGACATGGATGGCCTCTTCTATGCAAATGACCAGCTGTCTGCAAGGAAGATAAATCCTCTCGTTCCCTACCATCCAGTCAGAGCTGAAGAAGCTTCTGGGATGAGAAGCGAAATGTCTTCAAAGGAAAACAAGAAAGTCCAGTTGCCTCCTGAAGAAGCACCTTTGGGGCACTTGGAAGAGAAAGAAAAAAGATGACTCTTCATTGTTCTGTAGCAACGTGTTTTGTGGAAAGGATGAAACGAGAGAGGAATGCAGCTATTGACCTTGGCTGGAATAGGGTTAAGGAATGAATGTTTCTGAGTCATCCCAGATAAGCCCACTGCCTCTTCCTCCTCCCTCTCCCTCCTCTCCAAAATATCTCTTATCTCCTCCCTTCTCACATCAACGAGTTTGGGTGACATCTCTGATTTGCCAGCAGAGAGGGAAATGCCATTTCTCTAATTTGTTAATAATCTCTCCGACTATTGCCCTGATGATTGCTTATTATGAAAGCTAGCACATTTTATCCTTCCCCCCCCCAAATCTGGAAATTAGCCAAAGTCAGGCGTGGGTGGGTGGGTGTGCATCACCCATAGCATCCCTTTTGTGAGACTGGATACCTCAGTGGGTGAACAGGCTGCAGAGGCTGCCTCCAGCTGCGTTCCTTGCATCATGCAAAGGGCTGGATTTGCAGCTGGCTTAGCGTCTCGTCTGAACCTGGCCAGTTAAGGGATATTTAGAGTTAATCAAATCTTCATTTAGAAATCAAGCCAGGATGCTGAGAAAGTTTGCATGCACCTCAACAATCTACCCCAAAGTCTTGCAGCGTTATAAAAGTTAATACTATCTTATTTGCATCTGAGGGATGCGGTGGCTCAGTGGGTTAGGACGCTGAGCTTGTCGATCAGAAGGTCGGCAGTTTGGCGGGTCGAATCCTGAGTGCCGCGTAGCAGAGTGAACGCCTGTTACTCGTCCCAGCTTCTGCCAACCTAGCAGTTCGAAAGCACGTAAAAATGCAAGTAGAAAAATAGGGGCCACTATACGGTGGGAAGGTAACAGCCTTCCATGCGCCTTTGGCATCTAGTCATGCTGGCCACATGACCACGGAGACGTCCTCAGACAAGCGCTGGCTCTTCAGCTTTGAAACGGAGATGAGCACCGGCCCCTAGAGTTGGAAACGACTAGCACACATGTGCGGGGGAACCTTTACCTTTACCTTTTTTTATTTGCATCTGAATGCAATAAGAAAGAGGTCAGAAAAAGTTTCCTCTCGCCCTGTTGTTTTTTGCGGGGTGGCAGCCAGCTCAAGAGCCAAATCTGAACCTGGAGCTCAAAAACGATGGAGACCTCTGGCTTATCCGAGCATGTGGATGTGTTTTTTGACTTGGGGAGCAGAGTAGTGGTGAACTAGTGCAGAAATATCGGTGTCGGGATGCTATTGCTGATCATCAGCCAGACACGCAAAAGCCCGTTACTGCTGCAGAATTAAGTGGCTGGAATGAATGCCCTGCGCAGGCAGTTAGGATTAGCAGCCAGCCTCAGGGTTTTAGGGCTCAGTGTGGTGTGGAAAGGAGGGTGTTGCGATTAGGGGTGCAGCCGAAGCGCCCTGGGAGAATTCGGACCCGTTGCTGCTCTTCAGCCCAGCCAAAACCTGGAAGGAGGGAACTAATCTAACTTGGTATAAACCACCTTTTTTATACTACTCAGTTAAAGCAGCATCTGGCAAGTTCAGAACAAGAGGAAGGGCTGCTTAAGGGCCCCAAGAATGGCAGAATTGCCTGTCTTTTCTTCCTGCCTCCAATGTTGGTCTGGCTTTGGTCATCTGAAGACTTCTTTCAGCCTCTCTGTTAAAGAAGCCAATTGGTTGGCTGTGAAGCTGGCAAAAGTTCTCGATGTTTCTGTAGGCCAAGCTTCACTGGATGATGTGGGAGGCTGTTTCTCCCTCTAGACAAAATGTTCTGTGGGCCCCCAGACCTCACCCCACCTGCAAGCTCCACGTCTCAGTTAGTGTCACCTTATCCAGGATCTCCTCCATTGATTCCTTTGAAACCCTAGTTTTCTTCCTGGTTAGACTGCAGCAGCAAATCAGAGTTGCAAAACAACCCTTTCTCTATGAAAAGGCCCTAGGAGACCTCCTCGGAAAAGATGGGTAGGCAAAAGGACCCACGGTTATTTCTCAGTGTGCTTGCCACTTGTGCCTTTTTAATAATGCTGTTCTTTTGTGTGGCCCCTTGGTTGTTGTGGCTGTGGTTGCCTTCTCTGTTGTGCAGGCTCCTGGAGATCCCTCTGGGGAAAAGGGGGGGGGAAGGAACAGAGGCAGCACCTACTCACCAAACTTGGGGGGGGGGTGGAGAGAAGGGGGGGTCTTTCCTGTGCCAAGCGAGAGGAGGCGAGGGAGAGAGGGATGGGCATCCAGCGGTGTCCCAGCACTGGCCAGTCAGCCTGGCCTGGTGAAGGCGTCGCTGGCGTAAGTCTGCCCTGGCGGCTTGGGTCACTGCCGTCAACAGACAAAGATGGAGTAGGCCCCAGAGACCAGCCGTCCTTTCCCTGCCTTCTCACCCTGAAAACTCTCCAATGTACAAAGCAGGGGGAAGGTGTTAGAATCCCAGTGGTGGGATTCAGCCAGTTCGCACCACTTTGGCAGAACCGGGAGCTAATTTTTTTGTTGCCCAGGCCCAAAATGGACTTCCAGAAGCGGCATCTACACAGAGAACCGGTTGTTCACCTGTTTGAATCCCACCACTGGTTAGAAGGTTGTGTTGCGAGACGGGATCCCGTCACTCGACCTCCCTTAAATTAGCCCCAAGGGGGGGTGTTTTTTCAGCCAGTCCAAAAAGTCAAGATGGCGGCCACAACATGCAAGGAGAGCTGTACAAAGTTGCACACAAAAAGGGGGCAGGGCTGCTCCAGGTGGACAGTTGCAGCCATTATCTTAACTTTGTTGACCTCCCTCTCCAGGTCTGAAAGGTCTGAGCAAGATCTTTCTCAGCCTGGTTTAGATGTTGGGAGGAGTGAATCGGTCTCTCCCCTTGTTTGGAATCTCCAGGAGTTGGGGTGAAGGGATACCCCAAGTCTGCTTTCCAGCCCTGAAGTACTGGAGAGGTTGGAGTTCATCTGGTCCTCAACCAGCGTGGCCTTTGAGGTCCACCAGGGTTAAATAGCACCAAGCTGACTACAGAAAGGAAGACTAGTCCATAGTGGCATCATAGGGAGAAACAAGAGCGGGGCTCTCTGGAGGGCCCCCAGTTCTAAGGGCCAGCAACAGTTTGGTCTCCATTGGATCCCCTGAAACAGCCAGCCAGTGGACTGGAGATGTCTCCCTTGTCTTTACAAACCAGCCAAAGAAAACCGACCTCTGGCTTTGGGGGCCATGCAGGAAAAGGAAATGGCCCAGCCCAGGAGACAACAAGCGAGCGTCCAGGCAAACCTGTTCCTTTGCTTGGCCCTCTGTCTGGCTTGACTCATCGGGTTCTCCTTCCGGTGCACACATTCCCCCCCCCCACAGCTCTCGTCCCCTTCTCTCCTCTTTTCCTCCCTTCCCTCTGTCTGTCTGTCTGTCTGTCTGTCTTGGGCAGCTCGAAGGAGACCCTGGCGCTCTCCCCAGCCGAGGCCCCTCTCTTCTCGCTCACTCTCCAGTGCCGGTTTCAGCGGATATGATAATGCGGAAAGTTGAACTGCCCATTACCGCACCACTGATGGGTGCATTGATAAGGCTTTGATAATGGGGGAGATTAGCAGCGCTCAGTAGCCAATCGCTCAGCCCCTTCCCCCATTAACATTCCCCACCACCGGCCGGCTGGGAGCTGCCGATCTCCTCCATTTCCACTCCTCCATGAGATAAGAATGGAAATACTGACTTCATAGCTCACTGATTAAAGTGTCTGGATTTCTTGATAATACACAGATAAATTATGTTTTTCAAAAAGAAGGTAGGGACGGAGTGGGAGGGGAAGGGAAGGGAGGAAGAGCCTTGAGTCCCTTCCTCGGCTCTCCCTGCCTGCCCCCCTCCCTCCTCTTGTGCTCTGCCCCACGTTCCCACCGGCATCAGGCTTGGCTCTGTTGTGGCTCTGCGGACACTGGCAAGATTTTGCAAACACTACAAAGAGAGAGAGAGAGAGAGAGAACATGGGGCACCCTTCTGCTGGGGAGGGTGTGTGTGTGTGTCTGGATCTGTGGGTGTGTATCAAGGATGGATGTTTAGCAATGCAGGGATTGCATCTGAGAGATACAGAGTTTTGCACCATCAAGTGCACAAGTGCAGCGCCTGTTGTGATCGGACACCAGTAGTCAACCCATGGAAGGCAAAGGAAGCCTCACTTCCTTCCATGTGGCAGTTCCAGATCTTCTAGTAAAGGACCCGTCCAGGAGATGGATCCAGGCTTGCTTCCTTTCTCTAAACATTGTCTGAAATGGTATAGGGTCTCTGCTTGAGCAAGGAGTTGGACTAGAAGACGTCCAAGGTCCCTTCCAACTCTGTTATTCTACTATATGGTGGGAACGCTGAACAACTTTCCCCTCCATCCAGAAATATCCTTGGCTGGTGAGGACGGAGACATAGCCAAACATCAAACCTCAAAGGGCAAAGAGCCACTCAGGGCGACTCCTCTACCCATAAACCCACAGATTTGGCATTCTGGATGGGATACTTTGGCTATTGCTTGGGAGTTTTCCTCCTCCTCCTCCTCCAAGAAAGGAAGGTTAAGTGTCTTTAAACCCACAATCAGACCTGGGATGCACCCAGTTGCTTACTCTTTAGAGGCTGCTAAACTCAGCCTGAAAGCCAAAAATGAGCACCCTGGACCGAAGACGTCAGTGATCTGACATTGGAGCTGTGGCTGAGACCTGGATCCCAAGAAGGTCCATCTTGCAGGTGCAGGATGAGGCCTCCAGCAGGCCAGAGGTCAATAATCTTTCCAAGCTGCCCTAAAGCTGTCGGAGTAAAGCTCTCCCAGCTTGGTGCTTTACAAATGCATTGGAGCGTAGCAAACCTCTGAAGGCTATCAGGTTGGGCATCGGTCTTTAGAGGCAGAGGTAGAGAATTTAAAAAAAAACATAGCTTCTCTCAAGTATGACGCAACTTTAGAGGGTGACGATGCCCCTAATCCCGGCCACTTCCAATCTTCCCCTCTTTTTCCCACCTTCCCTGCCCTTTTAGAGGCACTGAGATCTTGGCTGCGTGGAGGAGATCCCCAGAGTTTCATTTTGAATGCTTGCAGCACCTTGTGAAGGCAAGGGTACCTCTGCACTTGCCTAGAGAGTCCTGAAGCTCTGAATATCGATTGCCGAGCCTGGGTTAAGGGTAAGGCATCTGCCATGTCCTACCTTACTTAATATGTAAATAAAGAAAACCACAGTTCCGTGCAGCCTGCCCCAGGCTTCCCCTCCAAGACTAGGAGAAGGTTTTAACCTCCCGGGCATCCTGATTTTTGAGGTGGGAAAGAGTGGCTTAGCAGACCCCTTATTTTGGGGAGGAAAAAAGCAATTCCTTGGGTCCTAGAGCCCCTTAAGGAGGTGGGAGAGGATCCTTTTGCAATAAATCTAGAAATGTTTCTTTAGAGCAGTGCTTTGCCCTCTTGACTGCTGGAAGATGGGTAGACTTCAACTCCCAGAATTCCCAGCCACCAGGGGAATTCTGGGACTTGAAGTCTACCCATCTTGCAGCTGTCAAGAGGGCAAAGCACTGCCCAAAAGATCTATCTATCTATCTATCTATCTATCTATCTATCTATCTATCTATCTATCTATCTATCTATCTATCTATCTATCTATCTATCTTGCCTTTCAGCCAGTCTTTGGCATACCATGCTTTAAGGCAACCTGCAATTCCACCTTTGACTTCCCAATGCAGGAGGGCTGTGTGCCTTTGCAACCCATAAATAATCCCTTTGAGGGGCCGCGGGCTTTATTTCATCCTACAGCAAAATAAACCCCGGAGGTATTAAGCCCGCTGACCTTTGCAAGCAGGTCCTCCCATCTGCAAATTTTCTAACTAAATTTTCTAACTAAAGAAGGAACAGGATAAAGTTCATTTCCAACCCGCTGCCCCATTCCAGCCAGGCTGTTCCTTCAATCCCCCTCTGCTCTTTTTTAAAGGAACTGAGATAAAAAGCAGAGATAAGTCCAGGGCTGTTTTGTGTAGGAGTTGATATCTTTGTTATCTATCTCTCTCTCTCTCTTTTCACTCTCTGAGCAGCTCTGTTGTTTTTTACCCTTATCTCGCTCCACCAAAATGCCAAGAACAGAAAACACACAAACCCCGGTGCCTTGATAATTCATGGAACTGGTGATAAAATGTTACCATTAAATTAAAATTGTACATTTTTTTTCCTTACCCCCTCTTTGCAAATGAAGTCAAAACAACTCTGGGAACAAGGCACATCACACACAGATCATGGGAAAGGAAGGAGGGGGGGGAACCTCTCTTAATGTGGACAAAACATCCATATTTTGGGGGGGTTGGAGAGAAAAGATCTGGATTAAAGGGCCACAAATGAATATATTAGGAGTAGCAAGTCTTGCGTTCCAGCCTCACAACATCATTGTAGCCGGGAGTGTCTTTTCATATTTTATTTGAGGAATTCTCAAACGTCGGAGTTTTTCCTCCTAATTCTCTTTGCTTCATATCTGCATTCTGTAACTGCGGTATGCAGAAGCCTCTGGCTGGCAGCCGGGAAACAATGGGTCCTGCCTGTTTGGGGCTCTTAAAGCTGGATTGGGGAGCTGGCATTTCCAGAAAAAGGTGTCTCCTCTCTATTTAGAAAAGGCGCCCCGTTATTTTTGGAACTAAGGGGAGAAAAGCAGAAACATGATGCAGACAGAAACCTTTTTAAGCACCAGAGACATTGCTATTCATTATGAGGTCCTAAAGAAATCTCTGTGAGAGCTGACACCATCACATTCTTTTCCACTGAAGCAAATTTGCCGCCCAGAGTCGCTGCAACAGAGAATGGGCAGCATATAAATTAATAAATAGAAAGATTACACATGCCATGTCTGAACAGGCATCTTTCAGACCTTGGGGGCTTGCAGTTCTCAACATCTTGGAAGAGTCCCAAGTTATGGATATAGAATTGAGTTGAATTCAACAACTTCCCTTGAGTGGGGGGGGGGTGCAGCCCCTGGGCACTGGTGTCTATGAAGATTCTCAGTCATCCAGGTAGGTCATGGCTGTCCCAAAGGTGCTTTTTCAAAAGGCAGCTGGATTTCCTTGGTTTTTTTCCCTTGAAAAATTTTTGCTTCTCATCCAAGAAGCTTCTTCAGTTCTTTTTGGAAAAGCATCTTGGAGACCGGGGCACTAGTGTTATTCTAGGATCTGTGTGTGGTTATTGCCATCGGAAAGGTTTTATCACAGCATTGGAGGCTTTTGGTGGGGGCGGGGGAAGGGCACGTGGAATAGATTGGACAGTGTTGGTGATGGTGTTATCCATTTGGTCCCGTCCAGCTCCTGGCGATTCTGTGAGCCAGGTGTCTGTCTCCACGTCTCCCGATCTTGCACTACTACTTTGAGTTGCTCCATGCTCTGGCTGGGGGCTGGTGCCAGCTTTGATGGTGTTTGATAATCTGAGGAGCATCCAAACTCTGCTCCTCCATCCATTGATCCATTTTGCTCAGTTGGTCCTCCCAAGGAAGAGAGACCTGGCCTCGAAAAAAAATATACCTAATTTGATGTTTGCAGGATGGGCTCAAAGGGAAAGGACTACAGGGTGAATCTTCTCTCTTTCTGGCTTCTCTGCTTCCTCCCTGAATCGCAGCCTCCCAAGCTCCTTTCCCCCACCCTCCCCCACCCAAGCTTTGCATTAAAAGTCACTTCCGATCCATCTGATGTGCCGTAGAGACGCAGATAGCTCCATTAGACTCCTTTCCTCCCTTAAAGTCTATCAGGGCCTTATCGGGGCCCCATCTGCAACGTAAAATCACTTCCCTGCTATTGGCCTGCTGTTTTCTTTCTTATTATTCCTCCTCTTTGCGTCTGGCCCTTCTCCACTCGGCAGCAGCCTGACACCATGAAGGCCCTCTCTCTCTCTCTCTCTCTCTCTCTCCCTCTCTCTCGCTATTAGTATTAGTAATCGTGTCCCCTGAAGTGAAACAATCTTTTGTAATCTATCAGTGGTTTATCGGTTCTATCTGAGAGCCGAGAATGGCCGGCCCCTGAGATGGCGCCACACTCGGCCCTGATAACGTTACAGAGTTCAATCGTGATGAATGTTAAGTAACTGCACCCGTCGCCCGATAGGATGTGGACTTGGCAGAGGGAAACGCTCTGCCTGAAACCAATCTCCCGATAGCAGGAGGGGAGCTGCTTTTTCTCAGCCGGTGCTCCCCACCCCGTCTCTTTCCTCTCCCCAGAGCTTTGGGGCGGGCGGGAGGCTGCTGAGGGGGACCAGCCAGAGGTTCAGATCTTCTCCTGACCTTTGGCCACCATCTTGTCCGAGCAGCCGAGGGTGGGTTCCAGGGAATTTTCCTGGGTTCCCGGCTCCTTTCTTGGAGACTTGAGCCGGAAGGTCATCAGTCATAACAAGCCTGTGTCTTCTTTCCAACTTTGCAAAGCTTCCCAGAAGGTCTCAGCCGGGATGGTTTTGTGGAAGGAGCAGACACAGCGCAGCGTGTCTGTGGGGAGGGTGAGAAAAGAGAGGAGGAGGAGGAGGAGGAGGAGGAGGAGGCTGCTGGCATAGAGAGAGAAGAAAGCATGTCTGGTCTAAGGAAGAGAAGGAGCAGGGGTGACATGATAGCTCCCAGTATTTGAAGGGCTGTCATAGAGAAGAGGGAGGTCAAGCTATTCTCCAAAGCGCCTGAAGGCAGGAGAAGGAGCAACGGATGGAAACTTATCAAGGAGAGAAGCAACCAGGAACTAAGGAGGAATTTCTGATAGTGAGAACAATTAATCTCTGCTGGCGGGGGAATTCTGGGAGTTGAAGTCCACCCATCTTAAAAGTGGTTGGGTGACCCTATCTTAGAGTCTAGAAAAAGGTCAGCAAGTGACAGCATCTTCATTCAGATGACACCAGTTCCCTAATTCACATCAGCTGACATGATGCTTGAGCCACGATTGTGCCTTTCAGCAGACATCCTTGGGCTGTTCTTCACTAGGTAAGAAAAAATGGTGCACCTTTGGAGTAACACATGTAAAAAGGCAAATGTTTTATACATTCACTAATTTTAACTTTCAGGCAAGCCGACTCTTGCCAATGTCCAAACATGGTTTGAAGGTGGACTTGGAAGTGCGGAAGTGTAATAATTAGTGTTTTGGTCTGCCACTTGATGAAAAGAAGATAATGGTTCTATGACAAATACTGACTGGAATCTAGTGATAGTTGATCCTTTTGTGCTCAGGAAGTGATGTTATTTGGGAGAACCATGGAGGGTTGGGTCCTCCCTGAATTTGATTTAATCTCTGTGAGATGCTTTCAGTTGGGTAACCATCAGAACTTGTAGCCAGATTTATATAACATGGGAAGAAATTCTGTCTCCAATCACATGTTTGGGAATGGAATGGCTTTTTTTTCAAGGAGCAGGTGGTTTATTAGGTTGCAATTTATTAATTGCAAATATAAGCCAACATCCCTAGTACACTGAACTGGGTCAGCCAATAATTAACCAGGTTTAGATCTCCCAATCAGTAACTGAGTCATTTGGGGACCTCCTTGAGTCTCCACCCCCTTTCCCCTGGAAGGGTCTGGCATCCCATGAATCCTTGCGCCTACTGGCAAGGCTTCATGACCTCATCACCAGCCCCTTTGCCATTGGCCTACCTAGCAGGTTGCAGCAGGTATGACTTGGTCCCTACACCAGTCTGTGTTGAGGAGGTGGGTTCCGGGCAGCTGAGCGTGAGTTTGAGAACGGAGAGCTTTGCTTCTTTAGCTGCTCCTTTTCTCCCGCTCTTGACTCCTCTGCTTTGGCAATCCCACAACACAACACATTGGGCCGGCCTGGGGCGGAAGGCCACCCTCACCCCACAAGGATTAGTTAGCCTCAATTTGCATTGTTTTCTTTTCTTTTTGATGTTCCCAAAATGCATTAACCTCCGAAGTGACCCACTTAAATGGGTTGTGGGAACCAGGCCATCTGGTCCTAAGGAAAAAACGGAGTCAAAGCTAGGATGGAAATATTCCTGTTGGGGGGGGGGAACAGTGCTGTAAGGGAGCAGAGGGAAGCACCCAGGGCGAGACCAGGTGGAATATTTGTAAGTTGTGGAAAAACAGCTGGTCAGCAGGGTTTGGGTCTTGAACCCCTTTCGAGATGACACCAAACATGGGACCCCTGAAGGGGGAGAGCAGCGAAAGACATGGATGTTGCAAAGCAGACCTTCCTTCTGTTCGTGGCACGCTTGATTTCTGACTATGCACGGAAGGGAGGCTGTCCTTTTGTCGCAGGGACCTGCACAGTGGCAGCACCAATTTGTCGTCTTCGAGCTTGGCAGATTGAAATGCGTAGATGTTAAGACAGAGGAATGATCTCTTCACTTCTGGGATGGGCGTCATCCGTGCATTATCAGTTGCTCACACCAGACCGATAGGAGCATATTTATCTTGGGAAACGTTTTCAAGGGTTTGGAGAGGAACAGGAGGGCTCGGAACAAGCCAAAATGCTTGGTGCCAATGCTGGTGTGATCATGATTGGAAGGGGTGGGGGGCCTCCAGTGATGGAGCACCCACAATTTCTGGAGGCAACTTCTGTTCCGCTGGTTAATTGTTCTCACTGTGAGGAAGTTTCTCCTTAATTCCAGCTTGCTTCTCTCCTTGATTAGTTTCCATCTGTTGTTTCTTGTCTTGCCTTCTGGTGCTCTGGAAAATAAGTTGACCCCCTCTTCATTGTGGCAGCCCCTCAAATATTGGAAGGCTGCTGTCATGTCCCCGCTAGTCCTTCTTTTCCTCTAAACTAGCCAAACGCAAATCCTGCAACCGTTCTTCTTATGTTTTAGTCTCCAGGCCTTTAATCCTCTTTCTTGCTTTTCTTTGCACTTTTTCCAAGGTCTCAACGTCTCTTTTGTAATGTGACCAAAACTGGATTGCAGGTATTCTAGGCGTGGCCTTACTCCTCCTCCTCCTTATCATCTAAAATTTACCCCGTGTGCGTTGACCTTTCTAAAACTTCATGCCTCTCTTCCTGCTGGCATCTTGCGAGGTGGTCTTGGTGTTAGAAATGGCGGCCAGTCTCAATTCTACAAATCCATTGTGCATCAGGTCAAGAGGATCCTTTGAGTTGCCAGGAACTATGGCTAACCGTTTCACTGGGGAGTCCTAATTTCTCATCCCGCTTCTGAGCCACTCCTGGAATTCCCAGCCAGGATGCCCTCCCCCTCCCCTCTTGAGAAAGGCTATATTAATAGCCTTCTAGGGTGAGAAATGGGTCTTGCTCCTCACCCACCCCCCACCAGCCTTAACAGTCTCGCTGCCTCCAGAGGGAAGGGAAAACCCACTGTGGGCAGTAGATTTCTGATCCTTAACAAAGTTGGCATCCTGTGGCCTCTTATCAGAGCTGTGTGTCTGGCTGAGAGCTTTTATTATCTACCCAACATCCCTTTGGTGGTCTCCCTTGCTGTCTGTTCTTTTACCCATCTTTAACACAGATAGGCATGTTGTCAGCACTAAATTGATTGGTCCTGGGCTGCTTCTGTGGCAGGAGGCCTCATCCAGCAAAGGAGCAGCCTGTGGAATCATGGACGACCTCTTGATCAACGAGGCCTTGAGCCTGAGAACCCAACGATGTGTCTTAATGTTTTGTGAACTGAACAGTTTTCGGTCAAACGTGGAACACCAGTGTCCTGCTCGTGGTGTATCTTCCACTTTGTGGCTACCTTTGATCAACTCATCTCTAGTCACATTCTCATTCAAAAACGTGTGTTGTTTCTTTGCTGTCAAAAAGTAGTACACTAGTGTGTGCAACCCACTGTCTCCCAACCCCCCTGCTAACACTAATTTAATAAATTGATTTAGTTTCAAGATAGAAAACCCTCAATATGCCTTCTCAGGAGCGAGAAGTTGGTCCATCTAGTCTCCTGGAAGGAGCCAGATTTTTCCACTGTGCTTAGATATACTGAGAATTGATCTTCTGTGTAAAAAACAGTTCTCTGCTCAATACCAGGCTCTCAGAAAAGCCATCCACTGTGTAGTTTTCTTCTGAAGTGGCTTCTTGTTCTTCCTTTTACAGTTCAGAAGGACAGTCCAGGGATTGTTGTATAACTCTCAGTTGGTTTGGATAGTACCTTAAACCAACATATCTCAATCTTGGCCACTCTAAGATGAGTGGACTTCAACTCCCACAATTCTGGCTTGGGAATCCTGGGAGTTGAATTCCACACATTGTAAGGTGGGCAAGGTTGAGGGACACTACCTTAAATCAGTTTTGAGAAATACTCCTTAAATATTCCTGGATTATTTGGTAGTGGCACTTGCATGAAGACTAAGCATAAGTGAAGGCACTGTCAACTGAAGCACTCACAATTTATTCAGAGAAAGCTAGGAGCTCCAGGTACTTGTTGAGCAGACTTGCAGTAAACTTGCAATTTCTTTCAACACTCTACAAGTCAAGTAATCTATCCAGCAAAATTAAGCCATTTAGGACTATACTTCTTATTTGGATTGGGGGGACTGGATCATTTGGAAGTTCTTTCTCATTTCTGAAAAGATAAAGAAAATGAATTAATGTCTCCAGAACAAGAGAACACATTAGCCAGCCCATTTCCCTGATTGACTGGTTGACCCAAAACTTCTAGGCTATGCTTGTACAACCCAGCAAGAATTCTGCTCTGAAGAGTTTGCTAAACTTCTTATCCTAGCAGGGAAGAGCTCCACTTGTACTGTTTATACAACAACCACACCTTAGGACAGAGGCAGATTAAAACTTATCTACTACAGAACAAGGGAGCATGTATTCTGTCTCCGTCTTTCATTTCATGTTAAGCCACCGTAAGATAATATTGGTCATGTGGGGGAATTCTGAGCTTTGCTGAAAGCTGGTCCAAGCCAAATGGGGCAGATACAGGAGATGTTGAGGTGATGGCCCGCCTGATCGAGGGAAGGTCAGTGGCCTGATGTCTTTCAAAGGGGAAGGGAAAACCCAATCTGAAGTCGTGGTGATGGTGGTGGGTCATGTTTCTATCCCGCCATCTTACAAGTTTGTATTGGTAGTGGCCAAAGTTTCTCCTGTTTTCTCCTCGTCATAGCCTTGGGAAGGAGTGCCCTCTCCGAAGTTGCAAGGCTGAACTTCAAACCTGTATTTCTATGCTACAGATTGCCCTTATTTTTGTTTGCTAATTGGATGAGAGTAATTACGAATAGCAGCTCTGGCTTGGGGTGATGTGAATGGATATTTAAGGCAACTCTGCTGGAGGGAGGGTGAGAGATTCCCAAATCCTTTTCTCTCTTTTCCCCTCGTCTAAAGCAATATTTCTCAGCCTTGGCAACTTTGAGATGTGTGGACTTCAACTCCCAGAATTCTCCAGCCAGCAGAATCCTAGGAGGTGAAGCCCACTCATCCTAAAATTCCCAAGGCTGAGAAACACTGATCTAAAGTCTGCTAAGCCATCCCATCAACTGAAGAATCTTTGTCTGGTGGGAATGACCTCGGATAACTGCTGGGAGCAAGACTTCTCCCCGAGACTTGGCTTTATCTCTTAGGGGAGGGTACATCTTGGCTATCACAGCCCGGCTCTTCTTGTGATCTTCATGTTCCCTTCCAGAGAGAATCCGATTTTCATGTTGAAGCCTTTGCAGGGACGGAGTAGATCCTTCAGCCTAATGTTTCCCACCAGAGGACTTTGCAAAACCAAAGGCTTTTCTCACCCCAACAAAGCTCCCCCCAAAAAACAGGTGCTCTGAAGTCCCAGAAACATACCGTTTCCCCCCCCCTCATCTCCTAGATGGGGAGGGGGAAGGGGAGCTGTCAGCTTTGGCATGGAGTGGCTGCCTCCCCTGATCTCCAAGCTGGTGGGAAAGTTTGAATCTGTTGCTATTTTCTAGTTCTTATCACCGCGTCTTATCAGCGAGTTCTTGTCTGCAGACTTGGTTTGGGACTGTCAGGGTCTTTCTCTGGGCAGCCTGGAAAAAAAATCCTCCTCCCTCCCTCTCTCTCCAGATAGATTTTAAAAAAACAAAAACTTACTGGATAAATGAGAAAGATTGTCAGAATCCTGACAAAGATCAAGAAAGGTTTATTGTTCAGGCAACAAGAGAAGTTTGGTGTGAATGAAATGACTGACTAATTAAACTCCCAATAGAGAATTGGGGTGAACATCTACCCCCTCCAACGTCCTGGAGGAGACATTTCATGCCAATAGAAGGGAATATTTGGAACTCAAAGTTGAACTGTGGGGGGTCTTTGGTGCCCTCTGAGCTTGGGGGTTTTTCATTCAGTTCGTTCATCATTACTTAACCAGGTGACACCGTCAGTGGTCCTGTCTGCCCTGTCCCACCTTTTGTGGGGCAGCCCTTGATGGTTTTTCAGAGAGGAAGGACTTGGAGCTGACTCCTGGCTCCTGCTAGGTCCAGAGACCCACTGAGGTGGGGGGGGCACCTGAGGGAGGTGGGGCACCTGAAGGCCCAGGCAAGGAAGAATGGGGTGGAGAGTGGAATCCTTTCCAGCTACAGGCACAGGATGTTGAGGTGTGTAGTCCGACACGTCTGGAACAGAACAGGTTTCCTGGAATGCTGTTCTTGGCGCAAGAGCAGTACCGTATTTTAAACGAAATGCCCGGCTGTGTTTACAGGAGAGAGAAAGAGCTGCCTTAAACCCATAGTTTGACTTCAGTTGGCACCCTGAGCTGAAGAAAATCTTTAATTATTGTTTCATTGTTGAAAAGAAAGAAAAGGCAATATCGGCAGAAATGTACCTCCCGGACAGTACCGGGTGTCTCTTGACCCCCTCATTTTAAAAGAAGACAAAGCCAAGATTTGACACACAGGGTGCCCCCCAAATCCCAATAAAGCCCCTTTCTTCCCCACTCGGCTGGCATTCTTAAGAGCCAGCTCGCCCCCACGAGGCCGTGTTTCTTCTCTCACTGTCGTCCCATAGCAGGGCCACCCACAAGCCAGCCATTTCTTTGCAATTAGGAGCTGAGGAGCTAAATAGGGATACAAATGCAAGTCCTCAAAATGCCTGTTTTCAAGGGAATCACCTTGGCTGTCTTGGGTTGACAAGCCACCTTTTTTAGTGTGTCGCACGCTCGGTTGGCGGTACCTTTTGGACAAAAAGGGGAGATTGGTCATTCGAACTGGCCTTTGTGAAGGTTTAGAAAGGAGCTGGAAGGAAGGCTGAGTTGGCATGCCAGGTCTTAGGAAGGAGGCAGAGCCTCATTTCCCTTTATTGGGGGACAGATGTGTGAACAAAGAGTAAAATGAAGCCCTGTCTGGATGTCGGAAAGGATAGAAAAAAAGGCGCATAGGATTCTCGGTAAAATGTATTTTTTTGTGTTTTCACCTGAGGAGGTGTGTTCGGGAGAGTCTCTTGATGAACAGAGTGTGTATCTCACTTCCTGAATTTGCAATTAGCCCCTTCTTGCTTGTTTCCTACCCGGGGAAACCAGATTTTCCATAACTCTTGAATCCTCCGAATTCCAAAGTTTTTGCTACATTTTAAGATACCTTCTTTAAGTTATGTAGGATTTAAGGTAAACACTCAGCCAAACACACCAACAAAAAGATACGTACAAGCTAAATAACCTGAATTCTCAGTTTTGGCTGAAAGGGTTGAAAAGTTTTATTTTCTCATCCAAGACTCTAGAGCTGCTCAGCTGAGTCACACTGAAGGGAACACTGATCAGAACAGACCGGGGTAACCAGAGGATGGACGTGGGCAGTGGGTCCCCATTCCCAGCAACAGTGTTTTCCTTTCAATAGGAGAATTGGCTGGAAAACAGGGCAGGCGCACCAGAGGTGAGGAATCAGATGTGGCACAAGGAAGGCCAATAGCAGTAAGCAAGCAGAGTTCGTTGTTCTGTCCCAAAACAGTTTTAAAGTTTCTGCTCTCCATCACTGATTTCCATCTCCTTCAACAAGGGAGATGGTGATAAAGAATAGGTGGCACTGATGTTGTTTCCTAGTTTGGTAATAAAATGTCCGCAAGAAAACCACCAAGCTCAGAGAGCACCAAGGACTCCAGAAGAGGTAGCACACAAAGTCTTCTTGAGGTTCTGGGAAGTTTTGCAAAAGTGGCTTTCTAATTATCTTTCAAGAACTAGCCAGGTTTGACCCTGATTAACTGTTGAAATCAGCCAGAGTTGGCCAGGTGGTGGGTCCAGCTGCTCTGACCAGAAATTAAAGGGAATCGCCTTGTCCCAGATCCATCGGATTCATCCTAATAGCTTGTGGGACTCATCTCTCCTGCCCAGGAATCAAACCCCAGGGCTTTGCGGATACATGGCACATATTCTTCATCCAGGACAGATGTTCTACCCCACAGCACAGTCATTTGGGGATTTTGCAAAGGCTGGGCTTCTCCTCCCTCTGCATACGGACATATTCCCTCTCCTCCCTCTCTTCCCCGCTCCCCACAGAGTTAATGGAAGGGGCAGAAAGCCAGTGAGCATCTGCTGGGGTAACTTGGCCCCATCATCTCAGATTTGCCCCAGTTCTCCCTTAGAATGGCTGCAATTTAAAAAAAAGAAACGTACGTTTGGGGGGGGGAAGAGCAGAAGGTGGGGGAAGGGAAGGAACCCCAGTTTCATCGTCTGAGCGGGAGAATCTGGGAAGTGAGTGCGTCTCGCCGCCCCTTCCCTCCCCGTAAAGCCAGCCTTTAGTAATTCAGTTTTAAAGCATGAAAAAAGGGAGTTGATGAAATTCCACTATCAGCACTGAGCCAATATGCAAAATATCTCGCCCAAAATCAAATAGCTATTATGTTTTCATTTCCATTTCAGCGTATTTGCTTAATGAAGAATAGACAGATCAGGCTGACGGAGGGAGTCTGCATGAAGTGATAACTCCTCTAGGCTCCGAGCAATCCCGCAGACAAGATGCCCAACGTGGCTCCCTCCCTCCTTCCTCCCTTGCACCTCTTCCACACTCCTCCCCTCTTCTCTCCCTTTTGCCTGCCTTCCCCTCTTCCAAAGGGAGAGCCCAGCTTCGTCTAGGGAAGCTGGGGGTGGGGGTGGTGGCAGAGTCTCTGGGTGCAGATGAGCGCAGAGGAGACCTCCGGAATAATAGCTTTGTGCTTTTCCCCAAGGAAAAGAGTTGCAAATGTTTTATGTGGGTTCTGCCAACCTGCCAGGGTTCTTGGTTGAGTTGTATCAGGCTCCCCAAGAGATTCCCTGATTATGTAGCAACAGTTTTTAAGTCATAAATTATAGCTCATAAGCCTCAAAGGGGTTAGGCGTTAGGTGAAGTTGTGGTTTTCTGGATAAGCCACAGTTGGTGGAGTTAACTTATCAGGCTTGGCCATAAATCACAGATCTCTAACTGTATCCTGGCAGAAGGCGATGGGCAGGTCCAGCCCCCCCCCCCCCCACAGAAGTGGTGAGACCTCAGTTTTTCCTTTCAGAAGCAAATGGAGATGTCAAGCCCTGGACTTGGGCAGTTTTTCAGGCCACCCCTTAGCCAACTTCTGGACCTTTTGCTGAATCTTTCTGCATCCCGAGTGTTTGTAGTGTCTTTCCTAGGCTTCCTTCATGGCCAAAAGAGCAATAAACTTGTTTTCAAAAATCAAAGTAGGGTTGAACACTGCAACATACACCAAACGGGGTTCTATGTTGGGCAGCGAAGATGCCTGGTGGAGATGTTTTGCTTGAAAAGAGAAGGTCCTGTACCCTGTAAGGATACCACCTGCCCCTCGTCCCCCCCCAAGGAAAACAGAAATCCCCTCCCCAGAAGCAGAGAGAACCCCCCCCCACCCCGTGCCTTTTTCCAGACCTCAGCCACTCTCTGAGACTTCAGGCATGTATATTTACTCCACGAGAACAAAGGCCCCATAATCTATACAAAGCAGACAACAATGAGCGTGAATAAAGAGGCTGCCAGAGAAGAAAAGGCAATTTATTCTAATGCTACTAATTTCTGTTCCAGCACAATTAAAAAAGCTCTGATAATATTCAGAAACAATCGCGAGCTAACAAATCGTTTCTCTCACTGTAAATTCGTTAGGCTAATTTTTTCTTTCACGCCTTCACGCTCCTGGTTCTGATAAGGTTAACCCGCTCGGTCCTTCCCTATTTTTTCTCTTGCCCACTCCCCTTCCCCAGGGATGGGGGGACAGATAGAGGTAGCCGGAGGGCAGAGGTTAGAGACCCCCACGGCCCCTGGACCAGCATCTCCCCAGTGAACCTGGCTCAGTCTGGCCATAACTGCTAGCATAGCTGGTTTTGGACTCTTCAGATCAGAGACAATCTCAGTTGGGACGCCCTGATGCTGGAAAAGCTTGGAGGCCTTGAGAAGATCCATGTTCCCTGTCCTTGGAATTGTGGCCCCCTGAGTGCCAGCATTGTCTATAGACCTGTGGAGGATTGAAAAATGTTTTTCTTCTGATTATGAGTTCCAGTCCTTTAAGGTTCTAGATCGGGCATGTGAGCCTTCTCCTGAACTATGAAGCCTGGTCCATTATGAGGTCTATCTGGAGGCCTTCTTCAATAGCACCCTGCCCTTGGGATCATTGTGGTGCCCCATGTTGCTTCCTTGTCTTGCCCTTGCAGCCCCCGTTGCAAAGAGTGTGTGGGTGGGGGGGGTGTCAGTCTTCCCGATTGGCCATATCAGAAGCAAGGAATCTGTAAAGAAACCGAACACGTCAGTAGTCTTCACCGTCATGTATGTTTGGGCATAATGCTCCCTGTCTCTTGAGTACTTTTTTTTACCAAGTCTTCTACTGCTGTGACCACAACTTGTGTGCCTCCGTTCCCTTTTGACGTGGGTTTAAGCTGTGGCTCTGGGTCCTACATTTTGGCACCGTTGTGCTGATGACGCCCCCTTGGAACGGGCGTGATGCCAAGATAGTGTAGGAGTCTCGCAAGGCTGCCTTTAGATCCGGGGTGCCCAACCTTGGCAACTCTCACGACCTGTGGACTCCAACTCCCAGAATTCCCCAGCCAGCCCTGCTGGGGTTTGAATGAGGCGGGATCGGCCCCTAAGCTAACTCCAGCCTTTCCGTTGCTGCTGCAGGCGCCTTGGGAGAGATGGACGAAGGAGCCGGGGGCCCTCTGGAAGACAACTGCCTGTCCGAGAAGGAAGGAAGCGCTTCGGATCATGAAGGCTCCTTGGAGGGCGACTCTGCCGGGTCCCCGGGCAGCGAGAGTGAGTGCCTCGGTTGGCTTGCCGGGCAGGGGAGGGGAGGGGCGGCAGTTTACTCATGCCCAAGAGCATCCTTGAATATGGGACTTACGACCACAATTGACCCCAAAGTTTCCACTAAGTGAGACAATTCTTAAACGAGTTTTGCCCCATTTTACAACCTTCCTCACCTCAGTTGTTAAGCGAATCACTGCTCTTGTTAAGTTAGTCACATGGTTGTTAAGCGAATCCAGCTTCCCCATTGACTTTGCTTGTTGGAAGGTCACAAAAGGGGATCACCTGACCCCGGGACGCTGCAACCGTCATAAATACGAGTCAGTTGCCGAGCGTCCGAATTTGGATCACGTGATCATCGGGATGCCGCAACGGTTGTTAAGTGTAAAAAGCGGTCGTAAATCACTTGTTTTCTGTGCCGCTGTAGCTTTGAACGGTGGCTAAGCTACAGGTTATAAGCACCTGAAGTGCTCTTCTACGTCTGCCATCTGCCCTCCCCCCCAAAATATTTTGAGCACAAAAGGTGTTTCCCCAGAAAGGCTCCAGATGGACGGCCTCCATTCCGAAAAGAGGGACGGTCACTCCTTCTGGTAGAGGAGCCGCCCTGGGGATCCTGGGTTTCCTGAACTATGACCTCCTCGCCAGGGGGAGGAGGGGGCAACGGCTGCCAACGGCTGCCCAGGATTGGTGGCACCGCAGCTACTACGCTTGCCAGGCCTCGGCTCCGGCTCCAATTGCAATCGGTCCCTGCCCTTCTGTAACAAAGAGCCGGTGTCTGCTGTGGCTCCTCCTGGAAAGATGGCCTGCGCTGACCTCGGACTTTCCTCCTCCTCTGCTCAAAATTTCCACTTGCCCACAATTAACAACTCTGGCAAGTAGGTCGTAAGATGGGGCAAAACTCACTTAACAACATCTTGCTTAGCAACAGAAATTGTAGCTGTAACTCAAGGACTATGGATTTCTTGTCCTGCTCGGCAGCAGGACAATAATCTCTGGAACTCTCTCCCCCCCACCCACATTTGCGTTGCAAGATGGTCACGCTCCTAATCATGGTGATCTTTTGATTAGTCCAAGAGCCCTCCCTCTCCTACGTGTGGGGCCACGCATGCATGTGGCCGGACCGTGGGAGTCGTGTGCATTGCACACAGAAATCATGAGCGAGCATGCATCACTTATTGTCCTTCGCCCAGCGGTTGAAGCGGGTGGGTATTTGGGCAAGTGGGCATGGGCTTTGGGGCTGGGAGGCCAAGGGTCTTGCTTAGTGGCAGACTTCGATCCACCAAGCTGGTCTGCAGAAGGAAAGGGGGGGGGGGGTTATCGGATGTTGAAGCTCTCTTCAAATGCCTCTGGCGGGGGGGTGTGCTGAGAAAAGAGGGCAGCCACAGAGAAATCTCCTTCCCGACTGAGCGGCGCACCTGGCACTAGCGCCGTGATAAAAGGAGGCGATAGTGCGTGATAACGGGCCGGCTGCAATAACTGTTGCTCCCGTGGTGCATAGCAAGAAGCTTTCAGCGGGATGGATAACAATCAATATGCCAGCCACTTTGATTTATAGCCCCGAATAATGGGACTTTTATACCCGCCGATTGATTTGATATTAATCATTGCCTCCCCACCCTCGTCACCTGTATTAATAATAATGGCCCGTGCCCGTTGACGTCACGCACGCAGGCAGACCCAGCCCGCTGGGTGCTGTTTATGGGGCCTGTGGATTGGAACACGCCTTCGAAAGGAAACATGCCCTGTGCCCACTAATCTTTCATACCCTCTTCTGCAAATTTATCGCCTGCTTCTCAAATGGCAGGTAATGGTGAGAATAATGGTTCTCGGTTGTTCTGAGGGCAGCCCAGGTAAAACTGGCCAGGAAGGGGCTTCTCCTTAGGGTCAACCAGCCGAGGGTGGGCCTGGGTTGGGGGCAACCCCAGTTCCCGTCCTCCCTAGGTTTAACAGTTGACACTCTCTTGCTCCTGGTCTCAAAGCTATTGAGCGGGGGTCTCCAGCCTTGGCAGCTTTAAGATTTTGGACTTCCAGAATTCCACAGCCAGCCTGGTGAATTCTGGAAGTTGAAGTCCACAAGTCTTAAAAGTTGCGAAGGCTGGAGACCCCCGCTCAATAGCTTTGAGACCAGGAGCTGAGTTGAGAATTCTAGCTAGACAACCTGGAAGTCACAGCTGATTCTGCTCAACCAGTTCTTCGCTTGTGTCCACTAAGATGTGTGTGCATGGGGAGCGGGTAGTATCACAGATCTTGTGCTGGTGTATATGTGTGTGTGCGAGAGAGACAAGTGGGAATGGACTTCCATGTGGCCATTCGTCAGCTCCTTCCATTGTTTCTGGCAATTTGTTCTCTGGAGAAAATCCTTCCTTCATATCTAACAGCTTCAAATCCTGTTTTGGGAAGTTTCGGTTGATCCTCCTGCTATTTTAGCACTGCAGTTGTTTTGGAGATAATCCTTTAACTGCTAGGGAAGCTTGCATGATGGTTGATTTCTAAGAGTCCTCCCCAAATTTGTTTGTCAGTCCGTTGTTTCGTCTTATCGTGGTCATCGCTGTTTTGAAGTATTATTAGCCATCCATGAAAGGGAAGGATATGACCTCTGCTGTGGCTGTAGGACTTGGTGGCCCTCAAAGTAGGCTTGATAAGCTTGTTATTTGCAAGCCAGAGGAAAAGCATAACAAGGACACAACTCCTCCTTCATCTTGTTTGTTGACCAAGTAAATGCAGAAACCAAAACAAGGGTTTCTTTTTTTGAAATTGTGGTTTTGGGTCATCAGGTGCAACCCAAAATGTTCTTAGGAGGCCACAAAATACAGGTCGTCCTTGACTTAACAGCAGCAATGGAGCCCAGCGTTTCTGTTACTAAGTGAGGCGTTTGTTAAGCGGGGTTTGCCCCATTTTACAGCCTTTCTTGCCATGGTTGTTAAGTGAATCACTTAATTCCCTGGATCAAGAAAGTGGTTTCTCTTGGTGCGGATCATGCCCTGAATGAGAGCACTAGCTGAGCATGAAACAAATGGGGCTTTAAATCTGTGGTTCCTTTTGGATTCCCACCATTTTAGGGGCTGATCCCCAGAACCCCAATGTCCTTTCATAGCTTCTGTCTTAAGGGGCTTCATGAAAGTTCAGTGCCTTTTGTTTTCCTCCCCCCAGCCCCCCCAGCCCTTTCCTTTGGCATCTTTCCTGATCTAGTGAAGGGAAAAGCCTGCTCCTTCTTGTGGGGGCTTTGAATTGGCATAATAAATAATCATAATATGGGCGTCAAGGATTTTTCTCACCCTGTTCCTGTCTTGGCAGCCGGTGGTCTCCCTTCCGAGGCCTCTTGTTTGTATGTTTGTTTGTTTGGCTGCAGGGTCTTTCCTGAATCAAAGCCAAATATTTGCTGAGGGTATATTCGTTATGTATTAAGTTTATAAGGCCACCCAATTGCATAAGAACCCCAGGCAGCGGACAGTGATAAAAATCACTGCCAAAGAAAAGAAGAAAGACATAAATAGTTTCACATCAATCTTTTTTCTGTGGGTCCTTAAACATCAGATGGCCCAGTTCTTCTCAACACCAGAGTCCTAGCCCGGGAGGTGGACTGCATCAAATCACAGTGGATAGATGAGGGTTTATTAGATGGAGAAGTCACTCGGAGAGCAGATGAGCGAGGGGGAAAAAGTTACATATAGCTTCCTTTTCTTTATAAAGCTTTTTTTGAAAGTGTGGCCCCCATTCTAAGGTTCCGGTCCTGCCTGATGTACAGTCCTCTTCTAAGAAGTGATATCTAGGTTGGGAATCTCACCTGTTGTTTGGGAAAACCAGCCTTATTTTTCTTAGCTCCTTTAGTTCTACTTCCTTAAATCGTTGCCTGCAGGAAGAAGAAAAAGGTAGAGGGAGCCATGGGAAGACTAAGGAGGGACCCTAATGGGAGATGTTCCTGTGTCTCCTCTGGACAATATCTAAGGCTTTGCTTCCTGGGGCCCACCTCTCAGCCGTCACGGGCACTCTGGTTGAGATGAAGCCAAGGCGAACAGCTGAGCAGGAATCTCCTGCCCTAACCACTGATTGTATCTTCTTTGTGGGTTTTGAAATGTGATTGTGATGTTTCCTCTTCTGATTTCAGGGGCCGAGTCCAAAGAGGAGAATCTAGAAGAGTCAGATAAGACACAAATGCCAGAGACCAATTTGTGGATGGGGCCAGGTAAATCTCCTCTCTTCGCTATCTCAAAAGCACACGGTTCTCGGCATGCAGCATGGCGGGGAGCATGGAAGCTGCGTGCCAGATCCAGCTTGGTTGTGCCTGACTTAGTTCTGCCCAGCTGTGAAACCTTATACAACACCAAGCTTTGGCCTATGAATTATCTTCCAAAACTGATCTTTAAAAACCTCTGTCCACTTGTTTGGGACAGCTCTGAAGGAAGGGGTCCCTTTTAAGATCAACAGACCAGAATGGGAGAGTTAGGGGAGGAAGTGCCCCATCGGATTGCTTTCTCCCACATCACTGATCGTGACGACTTGTTTTCTGTAACTGGAGGCACAAAAAGCTTCCAAGCTCAAGCTAGTTTGGGAGCTGTGGCTATCGTGGAAGATCCTAGTTCAGAGGTTTAGGGAAGCCGGATCCTGCTTCTGGCGTTTGGTTTGGACTTTAAACTGTAAGCTGACACGGTACGCAGGGAAACGGTTGGGCGTGCCAGTCTCCCATCTGTTAACAGAACAGTAAGGAAGTGTAAAAACAGAAGTTCAGATATATGTGAGATACTCAGTGGCTCCAGCTGGGGTGATGGGCACGGGAGCTTGGATGGAAGTGAAGTAGCTTGGAGCAGCTCCTGTGCCTTGTGAAAGTGTGTGTGCGTGTCTATGGCAGGAGATGCCAAGCTCAACCAAAGTCTGACGATTAAGGCTGCCTGCAGAGTAGACCAAAGGGAGTGGAAGGGACCAGGGATCTGGTTGTCCATTGGCTTCTGTCATCACACAGCACCCAACTTGTAGGCAAAAGGTCCTTGGCAAGGCCTGCTTGTTGGAGAGCATCTCTTAATGTACCACCCAAAGGTCAAATGTGGTCCTTGGTCCACAAAAGGATCCTGACACACCCTTTGACTTGTTTGTGGACGCTCAACCTATATTGAGCCAGGCTGTGAAAATGTCTTCTTTCCATCTGGAGCCATAGCTGGACACCAGAGGTCTCAGGACATCATGTGGGCCAAGTCACCAACACTTTCCCACACAGTTAAAGGCACATCCTTGTGTATTCCTCCATCTTTTTCCAAGCAGCTGAGAGAAAAATGCTTGGAAAATGGTTCTATTTTACCTTAACAATAACTTTGCAAGATGAGCTAGGCCAAGCAACCAAAGAATAGCCTTACAACATCTTTGAACTTCTCAAATCATATCATTTGCATGGATGAACATGTGTGCATTTGTACCCACATCCATGTGTAGTTCTTCTTTCATGACTGGTTAAAAAAATTACGCTCACCTAAAATTGTTTTCAGGCCTTATATACAAAATGAAGCCAACATTGAGAAAAGGTTCTCCTTGCAAAAGCCAAGTCTGCTCCAGTTTCTACTCTTAGAGCTTGAATGCCTCCATCTGTTGTTCTTATGGGTTTTGTTTCTTGAAAGGAAGGGAGAGTTACTAAGGAGACCCCCCCCCCTGCTCCTCCTTCACCCAGGTCAGTTTGGAAACACACCCAACCTGGAGTTGGCGTGGAGACTCCTTCCATGGCCTGAAGGCCTTTTTCCACTCTTTCCCCAGCTGTTTTGGAATAGCTTTTCTCCCAGCATTCCTCTGCGTTCCCCTTTTCTTTCTTCTCCAACTCCCCTCCCCACATCTGGCTCCTAGTCCAGGAAGGGAAACGTGTGTTCGCAGCCAGGCTGATATCCTTGGCTCTTCCTGGATGTGTTGGCCGGAAATAGATCTGCAGAAGGTCCACCCCTTCTCCTTGGTTATCTGCTCTCTCCCATCCCTGACCTTTGCCCTGTGGGAGTCAAGCCTGCTGGGCCCCTGATGGTCGCTGGCAGGCATGGTCCTTGGCCCACATGCCAGGACGTCCTTCCCACCCCATTGTAAGCGTCCTGGAAGGCAGCAGTCGGCACTCCTGGCCCCCGGTGGGTTTATTCTTTGACCAACAGTTTGTCGAGTCTTCCCCGTTGACTGGATGCTCAGTTGAAGACTCTTGCCTTCACTGGGAATGACACAAGTGGAAACTATCCGTCCAGAGGGGAAATCCCTGGCTTTTCCCCCAGGGCCAAGCGCCACCTGGGAGAAACAAGGAAGAATGAGTGGAAAGGGGTTGCAAAATCAGAGATGGAGGCTCAACGTGCTGCAGGCTGGCAAATTCTGGGAGTTGAAGTCCACACGTCTTTTAATTATACTTTATTAAATTTCTACCAAGAATAAAGTAAAAAAGAAGACGAAGGAAACTGAAAAAAAACACGGGGGGGGGGGGCGGGCAGAGTGCAAGGGGTGAAGGAAGAGGGGGGGGGAACAAAAAAAGCAACTCGCATCTTTCTTTGATACAGTTACAAATATAAAATACCTTCACCTTTTGATCTGAAGTTTACTAATACGCTGTGTTTCTATCATCAGAAGCAATTGTAACGGTCACAAAACTAGTGCAGCGCTTCTTTTGGTCTCAAGCAAAAAAGTCCAGAGTGGTTTCCACGTAGAAGCAGAGCTGAAATCCACACATCTTAAAGTTTCCCCCGTGGAGAAAGACTGGCATAGATGGTGCCACTTCGGCTGGAAATGGGCCCCAAAAGGCCCGAGTTAGTAAGAGACAAGGACGCCGGTTACGTTCAGAGCCCCGTCCTTCCCTGAGGCGGAAAGCAGGCCTAGGAAAGGCACCCCGAACCCCGTTTGGCTCTTTGCCTTCTGCCTGTAAAAGAGATTTTATTATCGCTCCGTCCAGCCCATCTCCAGTGCGGTAATTGGAGTGATATTAATTTCTGTGTGGCTGGGAGTCGATCTCGGTCCGGCGATTCGGGGGTGATAGAGCCCTTCCTTTCTGCGCTAACCGCCACGATAGGCCTTCTATCAGTCCCCGTGCAGGCAGCGCACTTATCAGGAGGAGAATGGCAGAAAGAGGGAAGGAAGAGGCGGAAAGAGGACACTGTCAGTAGACTTTCTTCTTTATCTGGCAGGATCCGCCGTGTGTCGGCTCTGGCAGGCAGGAAAGGCTTGGAGACACGGAGGGCAGCTGGGAGTTGGGCTTCTGTTCCTGAAACTAGGAAGTTTGGGCCATTCCAAACCTTCCTTCCTTCGTACTTTCCTTCCTTCCCTCTCCCTCTCCCTCCCTCTCCCTCTCCCTCCCTTCTTTTTTCTCATCTCCCTCCCTCCCTCCCTTCCTTCCCTCCCCCTCCCTCCCTCCCTTTTTCTAATCTCCCTCCCCTTCCTTCCTTCCTTTCTTCCTTCCTTCCTTCCTTCCTAGCCTCACTGTCCTTGCCCAAGTTGGCAGAGCCTCCCTCAGGCCAGAGTCAGCAGCTGTGGGGAGATGCCTCTGCAGCCTCTGGAGAGCCCTGAGGGACCAAGAGTGCCAGGGCGGTGCAGCTCCAGCTTGGCAGCATCTTATGCACCAAGTTCTTGAGACTACTTTGGGGTGCCAGCTGTGGCTCCCCTTTGTACCGGGAAAGGTGCCACCGATGGCTTGAGGCTGAGGACTGCTCTAGGCAATTCAGACCCCTTTGTCATGGTGGTTGGGCTCTGCGTTCAGGTCCATCTCCAGATGCTCCTATCTGGCCAATCACAAATATTCTGTTGCTGCAGCTGCTAGGATGAAAAGACGAGGATCTTCTCTGAGAACTGCCTCATGTCTGCAGAGAAACAGCTGGATATAAAGCAAGTCCAAAAACGGCACATAAACCAGCCAGGTCATCAGATTTTATTTATTTATTTTATTTTAATTCCATTTATATCCCGCCCTTCTCCGAAGACTCAGGGCGGCTTACAAGCTTAGCAGTAGCCTTCATTCTATGTATATGCCTGCTTATTAGGGCTTTCACACACACACCCCAAGCGGCATTATTACAAAGTCAGCTTAATTGCCCCCAATGGGAAAGGACAAGGAGGTCTTGGAGTAGCCACGGGTGAGGGGAATTGTGGGGAACCTCCATGTTCAGGGGAAGTCTATCTCTAAAGAGCAGCTCATTGGCGGCCAACCCAAAAGCACTCCGGGAACCACTGTGAGGCTTTGGGTCACTCTCCTGAGTTGGCAGAGGCGGGCCAGGAGAGCCTCACTCTGAAGCCACCTGCCATTCATGGGGGCCGCATCCCCTTGTTCCCCGATGCAGACGTCCCTCTCCGGCCCCAACAGCTGCAACACAGACCCGGGGGGAGCGGAGAGGGCCGGGCGAGGGCTGTGCCGCCACTGCCCGCTGTGCCAAGCATAATGCGAGAGTCAAGGGGAAGGAGAGGGACAGGATTTTTTTCCCTTCCCTTTTTAATCTTCCGTTTGACCTTGCTCGCTGGAAGGGTCTAGACTGCTTTAAAATTCCGATATGCAAATCTGTGATAGCTCCAATTTATAATCCTCAGCTTGGGCACCGTCGCAGCGGATGAAGCAGCCTCGTGACTTGGTTTCCCCGTCCCTAAGGGGGGGGGGCTTGCCTACCCCATCTCGGGCCCCCCCCGGGTGGAGCTAAGATGGAAAGAGGCTCCCTTTGCTTGGAGCTGCTTCCCAGAGAGGCCCCAGTGAGCCAGCAGGGCTGAAAAGAAAACGGGCTCCAGTAAGCGCCCCGCTTTACTTCCCCCCTCACTGTAGAAATTTCAAGGGGTTCTTGAGGACCAGCTGCTTGCCTGGGCTTTGGGAAGAATAGAAAGCAGGTGCTGGTGGTGCTTTTGGGTCTGGGCGGCGCTAGATTTTATGCTTGTGTGAAGACCTGCATCCAGCGATAGTGGTTGACTGACAGTTAACCGCTTGTCTGAAATGGTATAGGGTTTCCTGCTAGAGCAGGGGGTTGGACTAGAAGACCTCCAAGTTCCCTTCCAACTCTGTTGTTCTGATTTGACCCTGCCCAGCCTGTTCGTACCGGTTCTGAGCTCCTCAATACTGGTTCATAACCTGGGCCGAGTTAGCCGTGCTTTCCAATCAGTTGAACGTTTGATTCAATCACAGCCTGTTGGTTGAATGGCAAGAGGGATGGAGAGACCCAGGTCCCTTTCTCTCTCGTTGGCACGTTCAGCCAAGGCAACCACACCCTTCCTCTTCCTCCTCCTGTCAAGGCTCGTTCATGGCACACCTTTCACCTGCTGCCAGTTCAAGTGAAGTCAAATTTCCAAGGAGCTCAACTCCTGATGACCCATGGATGCATCTGCGTAGTTTCAGCTTTCTGGGATGGTTTTCGGGTGCCCGGCCTAGTCTCCAGATTGGGATTCCCCGGTGGTCCCATCCAAGTATGAACCACGTTAGGCCCTACTTAGCTTCTGAGCTCAGAAAACACCCAGCTGGTGCTGCCCCCTCTTGAGATTCTCCCAAATTACAGGATGCCAGGGCTGAAGAAAGGGGGGGGTTCCAGTGGGCATTTTGCCCCCAGGTTCCGTCATATGAAAAGGGATCTGGGCACAGACACAGTTATTTTGCACGCATGCTAAGTGGCTTAATTTAAATCTGTATGTCTGTAGAGATTCTCAATCATTTGTGTCGTGGTTGTCCCAAAGGTATTTTTTTCTAAAAGGTAAGTGGGCTTTCTTGGGTTTTTTTTCCTTGAGAATGGAAGAAGCTTCTTGGATGAGAAGCAAAATGTTTTCAAGGGGGAAACAAACAAAGTCCAGTTGCCTTTTGGAAAAAGCACCTTTGGGTTAAATCTACATGATTGTTTTGGGGAACAAAACAAATGTTTCTGTAACTTTTTTTTTTGAATGCAGCCATTTTTGAAGTGATGGCCCCCAGAAATGCACGGGAACCATCTTTCTTTCTTTTTCTTTCTTTCTTTCTTTCTTTCTTTCTTTCTTTCTTCCTTCCTTCCTTCCTTCCTTCCTTCCTTCCTTCCTTCCTTCCTTCCTTCCTTCCCTTCCTTCCTTCCTTCCTTCCTTCCTTCCTTCCTTCCTTCCTTCCTTCCTGTAAGCACCTGCACTAAACCTAATGGTGCTGGGCTGATTAATTGAGGCGCCTTCTAAAGGTGAAAAGTGCCTGTTTATCAGTTAATGGAACTGATCCGTGGACCCAGCGTCAGAGCCCTCCCCTCCAGCCCCGCTGTCGATCTCAAAGGGCAAGGCGATAGCCATCTGCTCAGCTGCCCCACGAGCTCTTGGGAGCGGGCTCTCTTCCATCAGCAGGTGGGAAACTGAGGCAGGGAGGGGGGGGGACCTGGGTTATGCTTCCCTGGAGCCCTTAGGCCTTCCTAGGGTGACCAAACAGGCGCTACCCAACTCTAGAGTTAGAGGAATTTGGGACACCCACACACACATGCAGATACGCACACAACACAGAATACCCAGGGGATGAAGCTGGGGTTGGTTGTGTGTGTGTCTGTGTGAGTGCTTGTGTGTGTGTGCGCGCACACACGCTCGTGTGTGTGCGCATGCGCTCGTGTGCGTGCTCCATTTTGCCTTTTCAGCTAAATTGCCGCATCCCGCTAAGCCCAAAACTGCCAGAAAGTCTTCGTGGTTGCTATCTCCTTTAAGCCCTGTGTCTTTTTCTCTCTTCCTTTCCCCAACTTCTATTTTTGCCCCATTTTTCCCTCCCCCCCAACAAACTCTCTTTCCTTTCTTTCTTTCTTTATCTCTGTTGTGACTCCTGTCTGAGTAATCTCTCTCTGCCTGAAGTTTTCTATGCAAACCTCAAGGTTGATTATCAGGTGGCCCAGTGGAGAGAGAGGGAGGGGGGGCAGGACGGCCCCTTCTGTTGGACAGGGTGGGTTGTGTTACCCATGATTCTCTTGATAAATATGTCTCTCTCTCTGTGTATGTGTGTGTGTGTGTGTGTGTCTGCACACCACTTTCTTTCTCTGCTCATTGGTATGTGTGGGTGGGAAAAATTATTCCAGCTATTTTTCTTTATCACTCGTAGCAGAGTTTTACGCTAGATAGTCATATTTGTTTTAGATTACCAGGGGGAAGAGAGCCAGGCAGTGGGAGCCTGGTGCATGCTGGGGGATAACGTGGCCTCAATCCGCCAGGCACGGGATGTTTAGCACACTGCCACCCACCCTAGACATGCTGCCCATACCCTTGAAGGGCTGGCACCAGGCAGGGTGGGACAGCCCACTATGGACCCCAGTAGCCACTCACCCACCTGCCCATGCTCTGCTTAGATCTCTCACGAAGTTCTGGCTGGACAGAAGAACGTGGATGGATCAGCCAAGGTGCCTAGAGGGGGCATGAACTCCCCCCCCCCGGCCATCTGCAAGAGAAAGTTGGAGGCCCAGTGGTCAATGGAGACTCTAGACTGGCCCCATTCTTCTAGCCTGGCCATTCACAGCATCAGAACAACTGGAGTCCCAACTTCTGCATGACACTTTCTGGCATGCAATGTTCTGCCAACCAGTGTGGCATGGGGCAAGCCAAAATGGGAGGAATTGAGGCCCCCCCCCACACACACACACAGTTGAGCCTTTTTGTATTTCTGCTTCCTGGGCTGGAACCCTGCTCCGTGCAGGTTGAAGGCTCCAGGGAAATCCTGCAAGCCCACTTGGGATCTTAGGTCAAGGACAGGAGAAGGCAGAGGGCCAGCAGCAAGGGCGATGAGCCGGTGGCATCAGATGGGAGGAAAAGCCGAGGATGAGACACAATCGCCCCACCCTGGCAGGGGAGATAGGATTGCTGTTGCCAGGGTATCATCGGCCCCTCCCAAGGCCATCTCCCTGCTTCAGGCGATGCTATCGTCCAGAGCTTCCGCTGATGAGAATTTCTCCCAAAGGATCTGGACGGGGTGGGGGTGGAAGCCCAGCAGGCCTTGGAGAAAGAGAGCGAAGAAGGACACCCCAACCATCGGTGGGGGAATGTGGGGGTTTCTTTAGGAGATTGGGAGGGCTTGGCAGGTTGAAAATTGTGGGTCAGGCTTGAAGCCAGTTGAGCGGAGAGGAAGGTGGGCACACAGGCCCAACCAGGAGTGACCAGAGGGAATCTGGCTTGGAGAAAAGCGGGGAGAGCCTCCCTGCTAGTCAAAGGACCCCATGACTGGTGGGTCTGAATGCAGCCATTCAGATGGCTGTCCTTTTGCTCTGGGTTCTGCAAACAGCCCTCTGCCCTCTCCGTTTCTTGGCAGCCCCAATGCAATATTCCCGCGACTTTCCTTGTGCACTTCCCTCTTCACTGGAAAACCTTTCCTAAGACCCCTGGCAATCACCCGTGTCCAACTGAGAGCCTGTGGAGAAGGAGGATAAACACACCCACGCCGTCTCAAATGCGCCTCACTCCCTTTTGACTTTCCGCTCTTAGGGAAAAATAGAATTGAAAGTTCTTTGGCAAAGAAAATCCTCTTGGATTTTGCAAAGCCTTAAAGAAGAGTTTGCCAACCTTGGCAACTTTCAGAGGTGTGCTGGGGAATTCTGGGAGTTGACATCCACGTCTCTGAAAGTTGCCGAGGTTGACAAATGCTGCCGTAAGAGCATCAGCGTGCAGACACATTTATGACAATTTCTTTCATGAGTAGGGCTGGGAAGAAGACTCACACTGGACTAGCCTTTGAGAGGCTTTCTTGCTTTATAGCCCCCACCCCAAAATTGCACGTGTTGTAATTTGGAGACGCGCCTGCCGGCCCCCAGCTTTTTCCATTCTCCAAAACAGAACCCCGTCTGGCTGTCTTTGCACTGCAGATGTAGCACCCCTCAGACAGGCAATTCTGCCTCCGGCCCAGTGTGCAGAGCTGCCCCTTGCAAGCTGGACGTTGGAAACGTGAATGTTTTTTCCTGACCTGGAGCCCCAGATCTGACTTAAAAGTTGTAGCCTTAAATCATCTTGATCCTGCATTAAAAAACAAACAAACAACCACCCAGGGCTGGGCTCCAGCCTTGGCAAGGGCACCCTGATGCCGCTTTCTGTCCCCTGGGATCGACCCTTGGCCTAAAATTCCTGCTTTTGAGCTGGTGCCGATGCACGCTGGGGGCGGAGAGACGGGCCTCGGTTGCTACACGGGCTTGGTAAGAGCTGCTCCATTAATGGGGTCAGGGTTTGCAGCGATAAAGATTTGCTGTTGTTAACTGTGTCAAAAAATCAATAAATCCCCAGCGATGCTCGGTTGCGATAGCAGGAGAGAAATCCCCAATAGCAACTGCTGCACGGGCTCGGGCGCATGTTGGCTGGGGAGGGGGGAGATGACGTTTTTGCCGAAAACAACCCTTTCCCAGAAGCAGAGGGAGGGCAGCCGAGGGTCTGGGGTACGCCACTCCGCAGCCCTCTTTCCAGCCCTCTCGACCAGTTGCTCTCTGCCAGCCGAGATGCCTTTTTGAAGCGGAGAGGAGAGCATGGCGAAGCGGGTACCCACGGAAGGCAGTCTGGACCATCGGCTGCCCAGTTGCCCAGGTGAGGGACAAACTCTGCCCGCGGAGAGGAAGCGGGAACTGGGGGGGGGAGCACGAAACGGACCGTACTTTGCCCCGCTGGGCCACCTTGCCGCTTAAGCCTGCAAGGGTGCGAATGTGCTTCCTTCCAGGCTGGCACCGTGTGTGGCTGCGGGGCCATCTTGATCGGCTGGAGTTGACTCTTTTTGTCCGTGGGCCACCTGGCAGTCGGGAGGTGGAGAACTTTCCTTCACCTTTGGCACTTCTCCGTTCACGATTAACTGGGGTCAGAAAAGACACTTGGGATGTTGGAGTGTAGCTGCCTTTCAGGAATGAGGTGCAGTTCATGGCTGGTTGTGGGTCTGTTCGGCATCTTCTGCCTGGTGGGCCACTGGCTGAGCTCCTCCCCCGGAGAAGCTGCCCAGGGCGAGGAGAAGAAGAATTGGAAGGGTCTCTTTATCCCCTCCCCTTTCCCTTCTCTAGTTTTCCAAGCGGATTTGGGGGTTCGGGAGGGGGGGAGACTTCAGTTATTCCAAGTATCGCCCCTGATTATTTGGGCAAAGCTGGGATAATCCCTTGAGCCCCTTGAAGAGATTTTCCTTTTGTGAAGGGAGGTGAAGAGTGAAGGCAACGGTGGTTGCCGGCAGCTTTAAAACTCTCCCAATCACCCCCTCCATCTTATCAGGCGATTGTGCGTCATTTTGCTAGTTGAGTTGTCAGGATTGTGTGAGGGTGTATGTGTGCTTTAATGTTCCAGCTGCGCCGGGTTGGCCGTTTCCCTGAAGGAAGGCCAGCTTCTAAAAATTCAATCTTAGGAGGCCAGGTTGGGTTTTGCCCTTCATTCACACCCAGCAGGACAAGCCATCTTCCAAGGCTCAGTCCTGACCAGCCTCCCTCTTACTGACTGTTCCCCAGCACTGGGTTCAAATGACCCTATTCGTGGAAGCTCCCCTGAGCTCTTCTGGTTTTGTTCTGAGGTTTCCCTTTGTCTTTTCTGGTACTAGCCTGAAGTTGAGTTCTCCCCATTGAACTGGTCAGTAGGCAGAAGCATCACTACTTCTCGTCGTTCAAATTACGGGCATTTGCTTAAAGCTAAGTTGGCTTCTAGAGAGGGGGGCTGCTTCAGTTCAGACAGACAGAGCGGTGTGTCAACTGAAGAGAATCTTTGTAGCTCAGAATTGAATTGTGGGGATCTTGGTGCTCTCTAAGCTTGATTGCTTCCTTGCAGACGTTTCATTACCCAACTAGGGAACATCATCAGTGCGCTGATGAAATGTTTATAAGAAAATAACCAAGCTCGGAGAGTACCAAGAACTCCACAGAGTGTTAATGGCGGTGGGAAGACCCATCGCCAGATGATGGCTAGTCTTCATAAGCTTCTGAGTTCTTCTCTAGGAACACAATAAGATTATAACGGTCTTTTAAAGTCATGTCATGGACTGTAATGAACTTGGATGAGGTTGAGTGGATGCAATTGTCC
The DNA here is from genome assembly GCF_964194415.1 of Vipera berus. Taxonomy (NCBI): domain Eukaryota; kingdom Metazoa; phylum Chordata; class Lepidosauria; order Squamata; family Viperidae; genus Vipera; species Vipera berus. The sequence goes on along the minus strand of NC_138213.1, from coordinate 1,364,064 downwards.
TATGCAGGACTGGGGGCGTGGGGGAAGGGGTGCCATGAGATTTGAGAGTGGAGATAGTTTCTGTGGATGCTGGCTTTGGTTGCTAATTATCTCTGCTTGCATAAAGCTTACAGGGAGCCACCTAAGAGAAGTTGGTCTTCTTTGTTTGGGGGGGGGGCACTGAAATTTAAAGACAGGATGAGATGGTAAAGGAAGAAGGGCCAAAGGTTCTTTAGTAGGCATGAGAGGACCTGATTTTCTGTTTGACTCCAATCAAATGATAAAGTTTGGCAGGTACACTTGCCAAACCTTTCCTCGTATGCTTTCTGGCTGGATAAAGTTGGCATGGCATCCAGTTCCCAAAATTGGTTCACAGCTGATCCTTTTTGGATTAACAACAGCTAAACCAATGGGTTGGGCAACCTGGGCCCTCCTGCAGGCTGCTGATGTTCCTGGCGTCCCTCTCCTTTGGCCAGGTGGGCTGGAACTGCTGGCAGTTGTAGTTCAGGGCCACGGGGGGGTGGGGGGGTAGGGGGTGGCTGGTTTCCCAGCTCAGAGGTGGCAGTAGGTGAGATCACACGGAGAGGCCACAGAAGGAGCCAAGTCTCCTCCTATGAAATGCCTGGGGTCAGTTGATGAGCAGCAGTTGGAAATGGGCAAAAGGGCAGACTTCACATGGATGTTTACTATTCTGGCCTTCAGGTTCTGCCTTTCTCCTAGGACAGTGTTTCTCAAGCTTAGCAACTTGTAGAAATGTGGACTTCAACTCCCAGAATTCCCCAGCCAGCTATGGAAGAGTTGAAGGCCACACATCTTCCAAGTTCTAGGTTGAGGAACACTGCTCCGAGGGATTGTGCCATTCCACAGGATGGAGAAGTACCTCCTGTCCTTTTCATCTTCCCAATTCTTGAGGTGGCCGAGAACCCCCCCTATCTGCTCCCAGGCTATTGTTCATGCTGTAGACCATCCCCCTGTTCCCCCCCCAATAGAGTTTCATTGTCTAGATGATACAAATTAGTCACATCTGCAGCGGATGGAGCTAGATCGGGCCACTGAAGAGTTGTGGGGAAGCCAGAATCTCTAAGTATGTTCATCTAGATGGTGGATGCAGACAGAATAAAAGAGTTGGAAGGTCCCAACCCCCTGTTCAAACGGGACCCTAAACCATTCGGGACAAGTGGGTTGTCCAATCTCTTCTTAAAAACCTCCAGTGATGGAGCTCCCACAACTTCTGAAAGATAGCTTGCAAGCAACCCAACCTCGGTCACGATACAGTACTTCTGAACTGCTGGCTAGCCTGGGTTGGGTTGGGCCCACATCCTCCCCCTGCCTCGCTGAGCTCTCTGGGCTCCAAATGCACCCCCTTTCCAGCGAAGGTCCTTCTAGGGAGGCCCCCAAGGGACACCAGCCTCCTCAAGCAGCATCTCCTGGCCATCTTTCCTCTTCCCCTCCATTCCGCTTGTAACTTCATTATCGCCAGCACGCAGACCGATACCAGCCCAATTTGGTTAATGATCCCGGAGATAGGAATTATTCTGATAACTTTGGGCCAGCTGGCTTTCAGGAACCAATCGGAGGGTTGCTTGGCCAGGAAGCTGATGGGGAGATAAGATAAGGGCAGAATTGTATTAACCTGCCGGGTGGTGAAACTGAGCGCCAGCGCCACCGATCCCGAGATTAGGGGCAGCCAGACGCAGGCGCACACCCGCCAGCCGGAGGGGGAGAAATGGACTTTGTTCCTTGCGATAATCGACAACATTGTTTTGGCCATTAGGCCCGGCCAGACTATTAATTGATGTGTCCTGATCGTGGCCAGTTGATCTGGGAGGCAGCGCCTGGGGGAAAGCTCAGATGGGGAGCCTGCCTGCTCTTTGGAATTGGGGTCCAGTCCAGGGAGGGTCTGCAGAGATGGCCTTGGGCTAGAGGCCCTAGGATAGCAGCCAGGAATATCCAGGCCTTGCTTTCAGGCTGAGGGTCTTCTCTGCCAGCCATGTTGGTGCCCACTGACATACATGTCAGCCCATCATTAGGAAACCAGCACTCCCCATTGTGCCCCTTCCTTCCTTCCTTCCTTCCTTCCTTCCTTCCTTCCTTCCTTCCTTCCTTCCTTCCTTCCTTCCTTCCTTCCTTCCTTCCTTCCTTCTCCTTCCTTCTTTTCTCCCTCCCTCTCCTGTCTTTTATCCATCCGTCCATCCAACCTTCCTCCTTTGCACACTAGCAGAGATGGGGGGGGAAGGACCCCTCCCCTGGGCTAGCCCTATTTTTGTCCCCTTCTCTCTGGAATGGTCGCCTTCTTTATCAGCGGCCGAGTGTTTTCTCTGGTGAGGATTGATACACAGAAGATGCTCTGCTCTGACATGGAAAGTGTCAGCCAGAGGCTCTTATCGTCCAGCCGTGGTCTCCTGACCCAAAGGAAGCTGATTAGCCAACAAGAAGCCGAGGGAGGGAAGGAGGGAGGGGTTGGGCTGCTGGGTATTCCAGTAGCCGCCGGAAGTTGGGGCTCCCAGGTAAAGTGGGAAGTGTCTCCTGGGGACCTGCCCGTGCCAGAGATGGAGATCCCTGGGCACTGTTGCAAAGGCCCTGTTGAATGTCCTCTTTCAAATAGGGACACAGGTGGCCTCCATTTTTCCATAGAGTTGGGGGGGTGACAAGGATCTTTGCTTTACAGGCTTTGGCTAGCTTGGTGCACCTCTTGAGCCCACAACCGTCCTTCTCAAGCTTGGCCACTTTAAGGCAGCTGGACTTCAACTCCCATAGTTCTCCAGCCAGTATGGTCCTGAGGAGACTGGCACACCCTGGCCAAGATGGTCATGAAAGTTGGCGGTGCCCGTGAGGTGGGCAGAGAGGGCTAGCTGTGGGCCCCCTCCCTTCTGATAAACCCTGGCAGTGGGGACTTCTCCCTCCTTTCTTTTCTCCCCCCTTTGATGTGGGGAGAGGAGAAACCTGATCTCAAGGATTTGTCTCCTAGGCAGGTCAACGTGGCCCTCCGCCATGCCTCCCTCCACCTCCTTCCCCTGCAGAGGGTTTAGAGAAAAGAGGGGGGTGGAAGAATGCTCGCCCCTTCCTCCTCTCCCAGATGTGGAATGAGGAGGGGGAGGTCTTGCTTTAGCCTGCCTTGAAGTATTGTTTAACTGCCATCTTATCAGCAGGCAGCACGATGGAGGTGCAGCTAAAACATTTTTAGGCCAGTCTTCCCAGCCAATTTACATGTTATCTCCCCCCATTAAACCAAGAGGCTTATCGAACCATCAAGGCTATTACAGCTCCAGGCTGCCTCAGCCAAGGGTCCTAATGAAGCCTTGGAGAGGCTCCCTTTTCCAGGGAGAGATGCCAAAACCCCTCTCTGGCAGGGATGTCCAACCTTGGCCACTTTAAGACCTGCGGACGTCAAGTCCCAGGCATGGCTGGCTGGGGAATTCTGGGAGTTGAAGTCCACAGGTCTTAAAGTCGCCACGGTTGCACACTCCTGCTCGATGGCGTAATCGGAGAGGATCCTGTAGAATGGGGCCCAAAGCGGGTGGGTGATCCCATCGAGAGTGTGGTCCCCAGGCAGAGCAGCGAGCGTCCTGGGGCTCTTCGGTTGGGTTGAGAGAGCAGCCTGCCAATTTCTAGGCAGAAGCCTGGGATGGGTGAGCTTGGGGTGGGCGCCAGGCCAAGTCAAGTGGGCAGATCCAAGATGCTAGAATCTTCCGTGACCCCTGAAGATCACCGGCACAGTGGTGGAGCCTGGTACACAGGTCATCTGGGAAGGGTCCCTTTTTTGCCCCTGCCATTTTTTTCCTTTCCTTTCTCCTCCTCCTCCTCCTCCTCTAGGGAAGGCTGAGTGATGGCTCTTACGGCCCACCTGATTTTTCCATGCATTTCTGAACTGGTGACCATTCCCACCTCAAATCTCCCAGTTTAAATGTTTGGCCTTGGCAGAGAAAACCCTTCAGCCTGTCTGTTCCAGCAAGGTGTTGTTGAAATGCTCCCACCGTCTGACTTTTGCCAAGTTGAACTGCCTACCGAGCCTGGTGCGCCTCGGTGCCATGGCCCGGCGTCCCTCAGCGGAGCAGCTCAACTCACCCCCTGGAGGGATCATCCAGGGTGCCGTGCAGGCTCTTGGTTGAGCCTTCGGACTTCCCCAACCTGCCTTTCTTCTGTTTCAGACGAGCTGGAGCTTCTGACCTCCCAGGCGGAAAGCAAGGTGTGTGCCAAACACAGCGTCCCCGGTGGGGTGTTTTGGGGCCCGTTCCCGGGAAATATCCACAGCGAGCCGCCTTCTCCAGGACTGACCGAGCCGGTAAGTTTCCCCCAGATAGGACAGTTAACTTAGTGGAGAGGGAACAATCCGTCCTGGACCCTTCCCTTGAGGAACAGTCAGGTAGGATTGCAAACGCCTCAGGAATGGAGGGGGACCCAAATACACAGGGTGCGGGGGAGTTGTAGTACCAACATATTTGGGTGCGAGGAGGTGCATCCGCTATCCTGGATGGCTGTTAAAAAGGAATTGGCCAGGGAGGGTGCATTCCCTCTCCCCTCCCCCAGTCTGGCTAGATCCCTGTCTCTGGCGGGACCAGCAGGAGTCCAGTAGCGGCAGAGAAAGGGACATCTGTGGGGGAATCATTTCTCTCTTGGAGTCTTTCTCCAATAAAAATATTGCAAGATCGCCCAGCGCTAATGCCTCCAAGGGTGTCCCTCCAAAACGTCCCCCCACCTGGCATGATTTACAAGCTAAGGCCAAGAGCGCTGAAGTGCCCAAATCCGGAAAGGGAACCACAAGGCGAGGGGGGGCCCTCCGCCTGGGTGCTGGAGGGAAGCAGGAGGCTCCACTCTGGGCTGGGGGCCTGCTTGTCTCTTGGAGGCAACCGGGATGCCTGCAATGCATCCTCTTTCTCTCTCCAGCACCATCCCGGGAATCTTGGCCTGGGCAGGGTGAGGGCTTGGGAGCCGGTCCAACTTCTCCCTGTCCTTTTGCGAAGAGGAGGAGGAGGAGGAGGAGGAAGAGTATCAGGACCCAGTGTCTGGGCCTCCCCACTTTCTCCCCCTCTCTGTCTCCCTCTGCTCCCCATTTATCTTTTTTTGTGCTGAATTAAATCCTTGATTAACCCTTATCTTGCCAGTTTGGCAGCTATCTCTTCTGTGGCGCCGTCTGTCCAGACAACCGGTACAGGATGATTGATTCCTTAAAGATAGGCTGCAGCTTTCTTCTGATACTTCATTTATTGTCTAAATATTTTTGCTCCTGTTTCAGCAGCTTCCTTGACGATCCCCAGTCCTCTCGTTCACCTCGTTTCCGCTCTCCTTTCCTTGGTGTTGTCAGGGGGGAGGGAAGACCCTCCTGCCCCTCAGCCTTTCTCCATTTTTGGCTCTCTGGAAGCTCAACTTCCATCAGTCCTGGCCAGGAGGGCTTTCCCAGTTCTCTCCCCGGAATATTCCGGGAATGGAATGGCTCAGAATGAACATGGGTCCTTGGGGAGTGGGTGGCAAAACTACTGGCCCCTCCTTGGATGCCTGGTGGGTATCAGCTCTTAAGGAGCATCTCTCAAACTGGATGGGGCCAGTATGGCAGTGCAGGAACCAACTTGTGTCCCCATCCAGAACTTTGGCAAAAGAGATCCATGTCATCGAAGCAGAAGATGAGTGGTTGGTGGGCCTTTGTTCGTGGGAGGTAGATCTGCAGTGAGGTCCACCATTGATTCCAGTTGAATGAGGGTCTTGTAGAGAAGGAAGGTTGTCCAAAGAAGGAGGCTGGGAGAGGTTGTAAGATGGTGGAGCAGAGTTCTTGAATAGACTGGCATACAGAGACGAATAAGCACGGCAAAACTGAGCAGAGCAAAACATGTAGCGTCTGGGTACCAAAAGCAGACGCTGAAGATTTTGGGGTAAGATGGAGGAGGAAGTGTGGCATGTGACCTAGGGGTCAGAGCTGGAACAACTGGGCTGGTAAGCAGACCAGATTCCCCAAAATACAGTGCAAAATTGGACGGTGCTTCCTCTGGAGAAGAAAATATTCCTGAGTGATACGATTCTGATCATCAAACAGTCGCAAGGCTGCCATTCAGAGGAACAGAAGAGACGTCTAGTCAGCGTGAACTGAGAAGAATCAGGTTTGAGCTGAACGTTAGGAAAAACGTCCTAGCAAGCGAGTTACTCAGCTGCAAACCGAGGCGCCGCAGGAAGTGGTGGGCTTGCCTGCCCTCGAGATATTGAAGCAGAAGATAAAAACACACACTGAGAGCAGGATTCTGATTTGGAGGTCCTGGCTTTCAAATACTTGATGATCTAAAGCAATATTTCTAAGCCTTAGCAATTTTAAGAAGCACGGACTTCAGTTTCCAGAGTTCCCCAGCTAGCTGAAGAAGGCCTTGCCTCTCAAAGTTTCTGAGGTTGAGAGACCCTGATCTAGAGGGATGCTTCAGAGTCATTCTCTGAAAGTCCTCTTCCCTGCGCCCCAAATACCTCCGGCTGTCCAGTACGCTGGACTCGGGTGGTGGTTCCACGAACATCTGGTTGGCCATTTGGGGGGTTCAGAACGCTGCATCAGATCATAGATCCCAAAGCTGCTCCTGGACGGGAGCAAATGTACTCCGTACTGAAAACCCACCACCTCTTGAGGGAATCTCCTCCTGCTTCTGGCGTGATTCAGCCGTGCTCTGCAGGACAAAAATGGCTGGGCTTCTTCCTCCCTGCCTCCTTCCTGCCGGGAGAGCAAATCAGGGTGAAGCTTAACGGCTAACAGGGTGGCAGGTTCTGCTCCTCTACCTTGTTTAGCGAGGGGTCCGGGTAAAGTGTCCCGGGCGGATGTTACTCAGATAGAGTTTCCGATGGTGATCAGAGCCACTGGAGATTCGAGACACTGACCTCTTTGTTAGAGGGGAAACAAGGAGAGCTCTCAGCATCACGGTGCTGCCCCAGACCCACTTCCTGCAGAGGCTCTGGAGTGGAAAATGGCCGGAAGAGAAGCCACAGCTGGGTTGTCAGTGTGTGTCTCTCGTAGACTTTGGGGCGTGCAGCAGGATTGCAGGCCAAAATGGGATACTGCTTGGAGCTGGACCGGCCACGGGATGGGCCTGAAAGACATGTGGCAGGCGGGTCTTGTCTTAAGCGAGGGCAGGGGAGGAACTCTCTTGCAAAATTGGAGGATCTGGAGGGGCTGCGGCCCTCTGAACTGGGCCAGGTTTGGCCCAGGGGTCTTCGGGTTTTGGTGCCCTTGTGGTACATGTGTCCCTTTTGTGGGTGCACAAACTGAGAGTCCTGCTCCAAGCGGTTTCCAAGCTGAAATCTAACCTAAAGGAAGCCCAGAGGAATTATATCGCCTGCTGAAATGTGTGCTTTCCTCGACTTTGTGATCCCCTTCGTGTCTCCAAGTGTGGGATGCAAAAAATAGTGGCAAGAAAAATACTAAGAAAGGCCCAGTAGAGTGGTTCTCCAACCTTGGCAACTTTGCAACCTGTAGACTTCAACTTCCAGAATTCCCATAGCTGACTGAGGAATTCTGGGAGTTGAAGTCCACAAGTCAAAAAGTTGCCAAGGTAGGAGAGCCCTCCCGTAGAGGACACCCTGCAGTGCAGGGGATGGATGCGCAGGCTGTGGCAGATGTGGGCAGCGACAGGCACGCAGGCACCAAACGGTTGCTGTGCTGAGTCCCCAACACCCTCCCACCTGCACCAGGTGTGGAAACTTAGTTTGGGGCTAATTTGGAGGCTTTTATTTTTCAGACTAGACATTGAAGAAGAAGAGAACCGCTTAGTTGTGGCAAGGGCTGCATGGGTTATTGTTGGGGAGGGGCTTTCCAGTTGCGGAGGTGGGCAAGGCGACATCCCAAGTTGGATCAGGCTTGGCTGGCATCTGTCCCACACTCAAAGGGCTAACTATGGCACTGAGGGGGCCGGGCACAGATGCCAGGCTGGGGGCAGGGGGAGAACCCAAGTGCTGAATCAGCCCATCTCCCAGTTGTGCCCCACCGCCCCGTGCCACCCACGTGGCAGCGCTGCCCCTTCCTTCCTTCTGCATTGGGCTGGCTCCCGTTTTCTGGCATGTGCAATCGCACCCACAGACGTCGTAGGACAACTGTTATTTTTGTATCATCAGCAAAAGTGTGTGTCTTCTCTGTGTGTGGGGTGGTGGTGGTGGTGGTGGTGGTTGGGTGTGTGTGTGTGTGTGTGCAAGAAAAAGAATAAGGAGCTTGCACGTGTATTATCAAGCCTTGAGCACTCTACTCCTTGGAACGATAAGCCTTAAACCGACCAAGACTGTCAGTCTGAGTGGAGGGTTTAGAAATATTGGGATGGATAATTAGATTTCATATCGTTACTGCTGCAGCCATTGAAGGATCAGGCAGATTAATTTTTCCCCCTCGCCCTCCCTCTCATTAATATTCATTAGCGGGCCAGGGAGGCAGAGAGGAGCGAAGTGGGGCAGACGGCAAGGGGGGGAACAGCCCAGGACCTTCCTCCTCCTCCTCCTCCTCTTCGCCTCTCAAAGGGGGCACATGCCGCTATGCCACGCACTCTCTTTTCCTCCAAAGTCCTGCTTGGCCTCATGTGCTGGAACGTTTTTTTTCATCAGCCGCTATTTGGAGGAAGTGCAAATTCGAGCCTCCATATTCAGCAGCAGTTCACCTCTCCCCTGACCGCCAAGGAGGAAAGAGGCGGTTTCTTTGGCCCTTTTCTAGAAGAGTCCATCTCTATTGCATTCTCTAGTTGGGATCATAATTAGCCGCGCTCATTCAAATAGGGCCTTGAAACAGAGGGGCAGACCCCTTCAGACCTCCCTGGAGGGGTGAATGTTGGCTACTGCCTGGGTGGAGTGTTTGGGGGGGGGGAATCTCCTCAGCCCACAGAGGTGAGGGGGAAGCAAAACGAAATCTGCCTCTTGGGTCTGGGCCCCAGAGTGCCTAGGGTGGGTCCGTAAGCTGCAAACCACATTAATACCCAGGGAGGAAACGGCTGGTTTTCGCTGGAATTTGACAAAGGGGTACTTTTTGTTTTGATAGGGCAGGTCGCTGGAACAAGATGCACCTAGTTATTTGTAGTGGGGGATGAAAAACTGCAGGATTCCCAGGGGCTGGGTCCCGTGAGGGGGTCCATTGGATAGGGGAGTCTCTTGCGGTAAGTAGGGGGCTCATCCATGACCCCCTCTGACTCTTTCTCTGTCTCGAAAGCAGCATCAGAAGGACCCAGGATGGATGTGGGGGTCTTCCAGCTGTTTGGTCTCTGCTTTTGATTCCCATCTACCTCTTAGGTTGGGGTCATAAGCTCATCCTCCAGTTCTCTGCACCCCCAAAAAACAGCCTGTGGGTGCCCCTCGCTAGGCAGGACTTTCCAATTGTCTCTTGTGCCGCAAACCGGACCGGGGGTGAGGGGAGATAGGTGGGAATTCAATGAGAGAAAATTCAGAAGCAATGCTTAGACCCCCTTGTTCTCCAGAAGCTTTCCAGTCCTTCTCTGAGGGTCCTGGGGGCTCAAGCAAGGTGGCTTCGGGGTCCATACCTGTCCATCCTTCCCATCACTGCTGAACATCTGTGGCTGCATCAGCGGCACCCGGGGCTCCGTGCCTGGTTGGAGAGCCACAGCGTTTCCTTTTGTCTTGCAAAAGTGGGGTCCAGCTTGACTGAGTGCCCCCCACTCCAGCAGTCCGGGCTCTCCTCCTCCTCCTCCTCCCCCCACCTCTAATCTCTCTTCCTCCCTGCACACCACCGAGGTTAGGGGTGAAGTGGCTGCTTCCTCCCCGAGCGGCACGGCTTGGCCCGCGGGTGACGAAGAAGAGGAAATAACAAGCTTGTTGTGTTCGTGCTGGGGCCGCAGTGGCCGCCGGGTCACTTTCCACAAGGGAGGGGTCTGTCCTCGGGCGGAGGCCCCCTCACTCCTCGGGGCTGCCCTGGCCCTGCTGGGCAGCCGTCCGGAAGGGAAGCGAGCTCTGGGCTTCACTCCGTGGCCACGTGGATCACGCCACCGGGCTGCTGGAGCGAGGAAGGAAGCCACCCACTGACCTGGGCAGAGGCAGAGACACGTGTCCACATACCCCAGACACCCCACCCCACCCGCAGCATTGATTGCTTGAGTCAATTTGTATCTCTGCCTGTGCGGGTGGGGTGGGATGGCGTGCCAGGCAGCTCCATTATCACCCACTGATCCAAGGCTGTCGCCGTTCTGGCTCCCTGAGGTGGTGCCGGTGGAGCCAGGCCAGCTCTCGAAAGGGGGGCACCAGCTGAGAAGATGAACCCAGGCGGAGCTCCCACCCCTCATTGCAGCGCATTTGTGGGGGAAATTGGAGCATCTCCTGGAGTGTCTACAGCGGTTGCCTTCCCAACCGGGCTGGTTCCAAATGTCCGGGCCAAACTTCGAGACTTGCCAGCTCAACTTGATCCTCCAATGGTGGCAGGTTTTTTGTTGTTGTTTGCTGGAGTTCAGAGTGGAACCTGTTTTGAGAGAGTGACTGGCGCGTTCAAACCCACTTCTCTTCTCTTCTCAGCTGAACCCGCCTGTGACGCTGATTCTGCAGGATGACACCTGCTGGCTGGCCAAGCTTTCCTTGGTTCCTGGCGAAGGGGACGCCAATTCGGTGATCTACAAGAAAGGTCAGTGCTTCAGCAGTGAGCCCTGCCTGATTTGGGGAGGGGGGGGAAGAGAAAGGGGTTCATTCCAGTACAGGTAAGGATGCTAAAAAGACCCCCCTCCAAGGAGAAGTGCCTATTTCCTTGTTTTCAGGAGCGGATTCTCCCCAACCTCATGCCGGCACACACCTGGTGTCTGCATTTACTAAAATCATGCTGTTAACTGTACAGGTAGTCCTTGTCTTACAACTACGATTGGGATGAGAAGTTCCCTTATTAAACAAGGTAGTCGTTAAGTGAGTCACAGACAGTTTTATGACCTTCAGGGTCACTTCAACCCTTGCAAATTGGTGCCGATTGCCGAGCACCCAAATTTTGATCGCGTGACTGTGGGGATGCTACAATGGTCATAAACCCAGGAACCCAGTGGTCACTTTTTCAGTGCTGTGGTAACGTTGAATGGCCGCTAAAGGAATGGCTGTAAGTACTTAGTCCATGAGTATATTTCAAGCAGCAAAGAGGGGCTGGCAGGGAGGAAGTATCCTTCTACTCGGAGGCAAAATATGGAGGAAACAGCAGAACCAGGGAAGCAAATGAGTTGGAGGGCACAGATGTAGCAAATGAGCACCCACAGGCACGAGGGTTTAGGGCAGGGGTCTTCAAACTCGCCCCTTTTATGGCTTGTGGACTTCAACTCCCAGATTCCTCAGCCAGCGTCCACGAGCCATAAAAGGGCCAAGTTTGAAGACCCCTGGTTTAGGGATTAAATTGTAGCTCTGTTGGGAAGACGCAGATTTGAAGAAGGTGGCGGGGTCTACAGTGCTAGATGTTTTCAGGGGTAGCATTCCAGGCAGAGCCCATGGAAGGGATATGGGCAAGGGGCTTTGGACAGGTCAGGCGTGCTAAGCAATCAGGGAGAGAGCCATAAAGAACATTGTGCCATTTTTGTGTGAATGTGTGGTCCAACACTGCCACCTCGTTTTGGTTGTGTGCATTGCACGGAACAGTCAGTGCAAAGTTTCAGAGAGATCAAACAGGCATTTTGAAACCACTGCTAAAAAAGGACAGGGATGCTTCGGCCTCTCCTTTAAGGCTCTTGACTCAATTAGTCATTCTTTAATTTGAATCCGCAGAGACACCGAGCTTCTCAGTGACTAAGCAACTTCATCTTATGTTTTGGATGTATGATATTTAATCATTTTCTTTGAGAGTTCCTCAGGGTAATACCAGAATGTTTAATAATTGCACACCATCCCAAGAAGCCACTTTTTGCATTTAATGAATAATGACCTCTCCAATGCTCCTACACAATGTGTGTGTGTGTATGAGTGAGTGTGTTTGTGTGAGAGAGAGAGAGAGAAAGAGAGAGGTAGATATAAATACAGTATAAAAATGTGCACATAATATTTTAGATATACGTTTTATTCCCCTCTTTATCTCTTCTGTTGGACAATCCAATGAGCAGCTAGTGCTCAATATATTTTTCAGGTCATTCTGCCGTTCATCAGAGTTGTTGCAGAATTCAACTCAGAATTCAATTCAAATTCCACTGCATAACATTTATTCCACAGCTTCTCTTTCTCCACGCACCGGAAAGTAGACCACCTGGAGTCTTGGCCTTGGGATAGCCCTGTGAGACAAGCCAGCTGCTGCAGCTCTCATTTTACAAGTGGAGGAGCCCAGGGAGGGTGATTTTTCTCAAGGCTGCTTGGGAGACTTTAGGTCCCAACGAAAGGACACCATCTCTGGACAAAACTGGCCATTTCGCAGAGCAACAGAACTGAGGCTGGATGACACTGCATCTGAAAACTTGTGGCTCCCATAATTGTGTTATTTGATCTCCTTCTCGATTTCCAGATGACTCCATTTGGTGTAAAACCACCAAGCCTCTTTCCGAAGGAGACGCGCTGAAGGCGTTTGTCATGGCCGAGCCGGTGGGGATCCCCAACCACGCTGGGAAGACCGAGAGTGGGGAGTCCGCTCCCCCTATCGCTCTGCCTTCCGACATCCAGCTGCTCCCTCAGCAAGCGGGGATGGCGGCCATCTTAGCCACGGCAGTTGTCAACAGTAAGTGATCGGTTAAGGCCTTCTTGCAGCCATCCCTGCTCAGAGGCCTGGATGCCAACTCCTGGGAATTCTGGGAGTTGAAGTCCACGCCTCTGGCATCTGCTCTTCTGCTGGATTAGATTGTCCGAATCCCCACCCTTCGTGGTTCTCCGGCTTCAAAGGAGACTCTCCTCCCCTCCTCTGATTCTCTTCTGCCTTCCAGAGGACGTCTTTCCCTGCAAGGACTGCGGCATCTGGTACCGGAGCGAGCGGAACCTGCAGGCTCATCTGATGTACTACTGCGCCAGCCGCCAGAACGCCACCTCGCCCGCCCTGGACGAAAAGCCCAAGGACGCCTACCCCAACGAGCGCATCTGCCCCTTTCCCCAGTGCCAGAAGAGCTGCCCCAGTGCCAGCTCCTTGGAGATCCACATGCGCAGCCATAGCGGTGAGAGCTGCACCACGCTGGGGAGGAGCCAGGTTGGCTGGGAAGGGGCAGAAGGGCCCCAGGGGCTGAGGTTCAGGAAGAAGGGCCCCAATTCAGGCAGAGAGGCACCCGGCTTTCAATGCTCTCAACCTGCACACGTTCGAAGTATGGGACTGATAGGAGGTTAGCTACTGTTGTGGGGTTATTGTCTAATTTAAAGTCTAATCGCTGGCAGTGAGGAAGGGAATTTCACCTCAGCCGTGGGCATCTCCTGCAGCCCTGCCAAAGTCCAACTGATTTCTTTAAGATGCAGCACCCATCTTAAGAGGTGTCCTGACCTGTCCGTCACGTTGCAGAGCTGTGCAGGAAACCGTGCACCAGCCCTGCGGTTTGGGGGCAGGAAGACACCACCGTTTTTGCCCCAAGTCCTGCAATTCACATCTGGCTTCTTTTTCAGGAGAGAGGCCGTTTGTCTGCCTCATCTGCCTGTCTGCCTTTACAACAAAAGCAAACTGTGAGCGACACCTCAAAGTACACACAGATACCCTGAACGGTAAGTTGGACTCAGGGCTGGAAGTACGGCATGGAATGAATCCTTCTCAGAGACCCATTCGCTGTGTGCTTGTTACTCCTCCTGGTTCACTCACTCTTGTGCAAGGTCAAAGCAAGGCTCCATTGCTGGCGGTGGCAGCTTCTGTTCGGCCCTGGGTCCTTCTCCCAAGAGTTCCTTCTCATGGTGGTGGATTTGCAGAAAGTCTGGGCTTCTGTAATTAGCAGAAGATGTTGGCAGTGGAAAGCTGTGAAAAACAGGGTGGTAGGAGGGAGAAAATGTTGGCCACTGCTAGATGCCCCTTGGAGATGCCATAGCTCAGTGGCTGGGCCTTTGCTTGCCTTGCGGGGGGTCCTGGATTCAGCATCTGTAGATAGAAGAATTTGGCTTGAAACTCTGGAAAGCCGTGTCTACTCTATAAGTTCATTTGCTGCTACTTCTAAGTCAGCTTTGTCCATATAAGCTGCCTCATCCTACCCACTGTACACTTGCTCTCTGCCAGCGTCAGTAACCCCCAGTGTAAGTGGAGTCACGTCTGTTGGTGGATCACCAGCTTTGCCTGCAGATATCCCCAACTTCGCTGCCTCTGCCCACCATCGACAGGTTTGTGGAGAGGAGAGGTAGTTTTATGCTGTACAGACCAAAATTCAGGCAGTTTCCTGTGCTTACAGGTGTCTGCCACAGCTGTGGCTTCATCTCCACTACTCGGGACATCCTCTACAGCCACCTGGTTACCAATCACATGATCTGCCAGCCTGGCTCGAAAGGAGAGGTCTACTCCCCAGGCCCCACCATCCCTGCTTCCACCACTAAACCAATGGCCCTGGGTAAGTGAGGGAGGTCCAGAGATGTCCTGTTCTGGTTAGAAGGTCCAACTAGGGCTGACAGAGTTCTGAGGAACTGGTTTCACAAAGTTGCATTTTTTAAAAAATTAATAATAGGTAGGTAGTGAAGCCGCTAGTGTATTCTAGCAAGTGTCCGTAAGTGGATTGGTATTGGCAACAATTGATCAGGTTGCCTGCTTAAGTTAATGTTGGGATCAGACGAGAGATGGCTTCCTCTGGATTCATCCTGATGGATAGGATCTTGGAGAGCAAGAAGATCACGGAGTTCCCAGAAGATGCTGAGCCAGATAATTTTTGCTTGATTTGCACAAGGCTGGTCAAATGATTTATGCAGTCAGTAAAGGAGCCCGGTCGCCATGGCATTCCCGTGAAGGCTCACCCTTCTGTTTGTCTTCCCGTCTGCAGGCTTGAGTTCTCCGGGCTCGTCCTCCGCATTCAAGTGCAGCTTCTGTGGCTACGTGGCCAATTGCTTGACCAGCCTCCAGCAGCACGTGGCTCTGCATAGCGCCGCGGCGACAGCTCTGCCCAACTCAGAGCCCAAAGCTGCTCAGCAGAGCCTGCCAGAGGCCCCCGCCAAATCCCCTTTACAAGAAGCCAGGGGGTCCCCTGCAGAGGAAGCGGGGACCGGGTCCCCTTCCCGAGGAAAGAGTCCCAACTGGGTGGAGAGGGCGCCACCCGTGCAAATCAAGGAAGAGCCTTTGGAGGAGGGGGAAAACCCGCCAGGAGCCCCCCAAGAAGAGGCAGCTCCGGAACCGGAGGCCGAGCTGGATGCATCCTCCAGGGTGCCCTCGCCCCACAGCCTGCCCTCTGTGAAGGTGAAGTCAGAGATCACCAGCCCCACGCCAGGGTCGAGCCCGGTGCCCAGCGAGCTTGGCGCCAGCACCTCCGGAGGCACCGTCTTTCTGCCCCAGTACATGTTTGGCCACGAAGCCACTGTGATGCCCCAGGCGTCGGAGATCTTGGCCAAGATGTCCGAGCTGGTTCACAGCCGCCTAAAGCAAGGCCATGGTGGGGTGCCACCTGCCCTCTTTCCGGGCACCCCGGTGCCCAAGGGCGCAACCTGCTTTGAGTGTGAGATCACATTCAACAACATCAACAACTATTATGTCCACAAGCGTCTTTATTGCTCCAGCCGCCGCCTGGCCGAGGACAGCCCCACTGCCCTGCGCAAGGCCAAGATGTCTCCCGCCACTGCAGCCAAAGGCCCAAGCACTGCTGGGGCACGCCTGTCGCCCGGAGAGAGCAGCGCAGCCCAGGAGGGGGAAGCGGAGGGAAATGCCACCCCTCCCGCCCTAGAGATCAAGCAAGAAGTCAAAATGGAGGAGGGCGGAGCCAAAGCCAGCCCCTCCCCTGAGACGGATGGAACTGGGCGCATCAGCGAGGGGAGCCCAAGCCCAGGCGCCAGCTCCGTGGAGGAACCGGAGGATGACCCCTGCCGGACCGTCTGCGAAGCCTGCAACATCCGCTTCAGCCGCCACGAGACCTACATGGTGCACAAGCGCTACTACTGCGCCTCCCGCCACGACCCCCCCCTGCGCCGGACCAGTGCGGCCGGCAAGCTGCCCTTCCTCCCGCAACCAATCCGCACACGCAAACGCCGCAAGCTGTACGAAATCCACAATGCCAGCAGCCAGTTGGGGGCTGCCCCGGAAGTGCCCCGCCCTGAGGTGTCCCCTGTGGTCCCTGCTCTCATTTCGGTGGTCAAGGCCACCCCGTCTCCCAGCTCGAGCCCAGACGCCGAGGGCCCCATCGACCTCAGCAAGAAGCCCCGCCTGCACAGCGGGAGCCGGGTGGTCCCAGCCTCCCTCCTCCCCCTGGCGGACTACCACGAGTGCACAGCCTGCCGGATCAGCTTCCACAGCCTCGACAGCTACCTGGCCCATAAGAAGTACTACTGCCCAGCCACGCCCTTGCAGCCCAGCACCATGGAGCAGCTGCAGAAGATCAAGGGGGCCACCCCAGCACTTCTGAAGCCCCAAGAAAGCCCAGAGGGTCGGGCTGAGGAACCCGAAGGGGTAGCAATCAAGGTGGAGAAGGGGGTGCCCTCCTTGAGCCCCGTGGCTGCACCAGCCAGCTTCTCTGCTGGAGAGCCACTCCAGCAGCAGCAGCAACGCTACCTGGAGGGCAAAGCCCAGCACCTCGCAGGTGCCAAGGTGCCCCTGGCCGTGTACCCTTACTGCCCCATCAATGGCACCGTGAAGGGAGACTTGGTAGAGCACTTCCGAAATACTCACGGACTGTTTGTGACCAAAACAGCAGCAGGGCCCACGTTGATAGAGGCCACCCGGACGCTGGCCGATGGCAGCCCGCTTCCCTCACTGCCAGCCACCTCCCCGCCACAGCCAGCCCCCAGACTGCCCAAAGACAGCTTCAATGGCAAAGAGGCGCCCGTCCCTCCCCTGTCCAATGGGAGCCCTCGACCCACGCCTTCTCCACAGCCCCTCCTGCCCCTTTCCCCCTCTGTCCCCTTGCCCCTCTCCCCCCTGCCTGAGGGTCTCCCCAGTGCCCCCCCTCCTGGGTATACGGACAAAGGTGCGCAGACCCCTTCCGGCAAAGGGCTGCCCACCCCCGTGGCTAACGGCAGCCACCGGTATTGCCGCCTTTGCAACATCAAGTTCAGCAGCCTGTCCACCTTCATTGCCCACAAGAAGTATTACTGCTCATCACATGCGGCCGAGCACATCAAGTAGCGCACCAGCCCTGTCTGTCCCTTGTGCCCGAGCAGCGTTGGCCTTCTTGGGAGTGCAGGCCTCTTGCCAGTCGAGGCAGCCTAGGGTACTGCCACCCAACATGCTCTCTGCCCTTTGGTCTGGAGCCAGGGAAGGTTTGGGTTTGCATGAAGAGCAGCTGTGGGGGAGGCCGAGAAGGGGAGAGAGGAAAACTTGAGGGTGCTGCAGGGATCCTGCCTAGACTGAAGCCCAGAGCCCCGGTATGCGTCCCCAGGGACTACTTTCTTCAGCCCGGCACACCTGGGTGCCCCTTCTCCCTGTTCTCACGGCCGCATCGTTCAGGGTTGGCTGAGGTAGGATCTGAACAGCAGAGATGAGCTGCAGGTAAGGAGCAGCAAGACCTGAATGCCACTTGGAGGACCCATTCCCTCCAAAGCTCAAGACGGCTGATTTGCAGGAAAGAGTCAGAGGAGCCCGTTGCTCCATCTTCTTTTTTTAATTTTCTTTGTCCCTCCCACCCACCCCCTTTATCCCCATAGTGGTGATTTTGCTGCCAAGCAGCTGCTACCGCAGGGACCCAAGAGGAATTTCGGACAGCCCTTTCTGGTTGCAGAATCTGAGTCTCGGATCAAGCCCTTGCATGTTTCCCCTTGCTGTGGGCCACGACTTCATTGGGGCAGCAGATCTTTCTCGGCATGCCTGGCGCCCCCATCTCCCTGTCCTCCCCCCCCCCGATGTCAGGGCCCAAGATCAGAGGGTGAAGCCAAGGGCCCCCAATGGCTTAGAGATGAAGTCCCGAGCACAAGGGGGCTCTCAGAATTGGGGGTTCCGATGCTGAAGATGAGGGACAGCCATCAAGATTCAGCTGTAGAATCACTGGGCATTTCGTACGGGTGTCCAGAATGTCTTCGATTTCAATTCTTTTGTGAAGCACCAGCTGAAAACAAAACTGAAATCATTTAATGGTGGACAATCCTCTTGTTCTGGGAGACGGGAGCCATCTTTTTCTGTCCCCCACCCCCCACATTCCTTTTCGGCTCCTGGCATCCCCTCTTCGGTTGACCCTGGGCCCCGTGCCACTTGCCCAGGCCCTTCCCTTCTGGCATGAAACGGAGGGAGCTACAAACCCCTGTCTTTCTGGGAAGGAAGTCCCCGTTGGCCCCCAGAACAAAAGGAGAAGAGGAGACCTTTCGTAGTTGGGAGCAGATTTACACCTTGTGCATGCTCAGAGACCTTGACTCTTGGCAGGCCTACCCATTTTAGAAAAAGGTATGGAGCTAAATCATTTTTGAGCGCAAGGACTGCTGTCCTGTTTTTCTAAAGCAAGACCCCCTCCCACTTTTCAGGGAGGCGAAAGGTCGTGCATTCCTCTCCCCCACCCCACCCCCCATGGAAGCTTGCAAGGGGCAAAGGCTTTGCAGAGGAAATGGGATGAGATAGATCCCAGCAGTGAACGATGCCCCAGCTTGCCTTCCACTTCTCTGGATAGATTTCGTGGGGCACTCTAAGGCGTGGGGCGGCTGCTGTAGCCTCCTAGCCCATCAGAAACCCCCTTGGGAGTCCGTGCCCAGCCCCTTTCCCAAGCGTTTGATACTGGCGCTTGCTGTTGCCCCAAGAGTGCCATCCTGAAGGTCCTTCATTTTGGGGCGTCCTGCCAGCGGTGGCCGGCAGCTTTTCCTCCGAGGGCTGGGGACCCTCCCTGCCGAGGAAGGCCGGCAGGCAAACTTGCCTGATCTAGGGGCCCCTCGGCAAAATTGGGCAAATTGGAAGCGGCTGCCTGCCTTCCTTCCCTTTCCCCGTTGTCGTCCGGTGGATTGTGTAGAATTAATGTGGACTGTAAATGAAATGCAGACAAGACAGCACTGAAGGGCAGAGGGGGGAAACCTCCCCCCTGCTTGGGAACTATGTGTATAAGCCTGTACATAAATAAATGTTCATTAAATCTGTGTCTCGGACTCGAGTTTTGCATGGACACAAGGTGGGGGTGGTGGATTAAATTTAGGGCTCTTGGTCAGTGGATTCGAATCCCAAAGCTGGAGGAAGAGGTCCAGCCAGGTTGGGCAGATCTTCTACCGAGGCGTGACGATGACCACGTAATCCATTCAGCTGAGTCCGACTCTTGGCAGTTCTATGGACCTGGTCTCTCCACGTCTCTCGATCTTGCTCTGCTGCTTTGAGTGGTTCTCTGCTCTGGCTGGCGTCAGCTTTAATGGTGTCCAGCCAACGTGTTCTTTGAGGGCCGCCTTTTACCACTAATTCTTCCAAGCGTAATTGCTTTCGCCAGTGAATTTCCCCCCCCCCCCCCCCCGGTGTGACATGGCCAAATTAAGTGAGATGTGGTTTTGCCTTCTAGTGACACGACTGGTCTTATGCGCTCCGGGACTTGCTTGTTAGTCCCCTTTGCTGTCCAAGGAATACGCAGGAGCACCACAGCTCTCTATCATCAGAACTCAAACGAGTTGGGTTGTTTTCCTGCTTTTTTAAGGTCCAACCTGTAACAGGTTCCCCTCAAGGGAGAATCTTTGGCAACCCAGAGGGATGCTGGACGAAGCCAAGTCAAGTTATGAAATAACTCTGCAAGCTACGCCTTTTCTCAAAGGCCAGGAACTCCGATGGTGCAAGCAAGTCGGGGAAGGAAAGCAGAGCAGAAATGTGCCTCAGATCTTGTGCAAGGAAACTAACTGCCAGCCGCATTGCCTGCATGGCATGATTCTGGCCGCTGGACATCGCCGGAGCCCTGCTCTTCGTCCCAGCTGTTTGGGAATTTGGAAGGGCTCACGCAGACCCCCTTGAACCCGGAGCTGTTCTGGTGAAGGGGTTTGTCAGAACTGAACCATCCTTTTAGCTGGAATTTAACCTGGAAGCCTTTCTGAAGTCCTCACGTCTCTGGAATGTTACCTGGGCAGGTGGAGAGCGTTTTCCTGTCCAAATGGCAGCTCTGTAATTGGGGATTTGGTTCAGGGCAGAGACTTAACAAGTGATATTCTAGTTCTCTAAAGGATAGGGACCAAATTGCCACGCTGCTGCCTGGACTTCAGCCAAGAGGGCTGAAGACTGCAAAATCTACTTGCGTTAAACCCGTCACCCAGCAGCTCCTTCACTTTAAAATCCTCTCGAGTTTTGCCCATCGTGCCAGGGAATCTTAATCTCCTGTTTTAGTTAACAGCGCTGTTGTTTAAATCCTGTTTCTAAATCTATACCAACCCAAGGAGGAGCTTTCTAAAAACATCCAGAGGCATCAAAACCTTTCTAAAGATGCCAACTGGTGCCAACTCATTCCTGACACAACCTCTCTCTCTGCTAAAGCTGCATTTTTGAATGCTTGACCTGTAGGAAGAGTGCAGGTAAGGCAGGATACAACTGGGCAGGAATGAAATCGTATTCTTTTCTATTATAAAACGCTGGTCTTTTGCAGGACTGGGTACTTGGGTCACATTCTGGGTCTTGGAAATACTTATTTTATCCCCTTTCAACTCCCTAGCACCCGGGGGTGGTCACAACCTCCCTCGCTGGTTGAGAGCCAAGGGGATTGGCCAAAGACCGCTCTTCCTGCATCAGGCCCCTCAACTGATCCAAATGCTTCTCTTCAGTTTTTCTGCCTCTGCAAACTGGCGGATGGAGAGCCCTGTGGCGGATGCCTTTGATCCCTTTCAAATGCTGTATTAGAGCTGATGGTTACTCATTAGCTGTCCTGGAGAGCAGCAGTGTTTTGATGTGCGCCAGGCCTCCTGGTGTGCTGCGATACGTTCTCCGCAGCCTCCCTCCTGCCTCTCCAGTTGGCTGGCTGGCCCCGGGTCTCTTGGCTGGCACGGTCAGTCGGGCCTGTCTGCCAGGTGGCTGACAGCAGCACAGAAGAGAATGGCAAGGCAGGAACGGGAGGAGGCAGCAGCAGGAGGCAGCTGGAAAACGGCCCAGCTGTGCCTGGAATTGTGGAACGTGGTCCAACCGCTGAGGAGGGGCTGGCGGGGGAATTGGGGGCAGGCCGGGCACTTGGCTGGCAGTCAGGTTGCATTCACTATTGGGTGTATAATGGTTTGCTTTGGAGTTGGACTAAGGGAATAGAAAAATATCAATATATATGGGAGCGGGGAGGGTGCCCAAATGCCAGCTCTGGTTTCATCACCATAAATATCTTGGGGGATGGGCAACATTTTGGATTTTGTCTCCAAAAAGCGCTTCTGAGGATGAGGATTCACACTACACTGGGGATACTTGAGGCAGTTTATGATTGAAACTCAATAACAGGAGTCAAATATTGAAAATGAACAATGCTTTGGGGAAGTACATACATCAGGTGAGAGCAGCTGCTTTAAGGGAGGGGGCCTCCAAACTTGGCAACTTAAGGCTTGTGGAGTTCAACTCCCAGAGTTCCCCAGCCAGCTAGGGAATTCTGGGAGTTGAAGTCCACAAGGCTTTAAATTGCCAAGTTTGGAGACCCCTGCTTTAAGGTATTGGAGGAAGACTTACCTTCTTATTACTTATAGTATTTCTGTAGCTGCCCATCTTCTAACCAACTCTGGGTAACTCCCAAACAGATGTTAAATTCATGCTCCCACCCATACTGAAGCCCCTTCCTGGAGATCAAATCTGAAGCAATGCTTGGCTCTAGTATCTAATGCTTCTGGGGCCTCAACGTTGCTAAATTGTCCCTAAATTAGTTTTGCAATCCACAGAGCAATTTGCTCCAGTTTAGCTTGGCTGCTCTCCGCAGTGAGCCGGCATCACCTCGCAGGGTCTGACCTTCCTGGGGAAAATAAGATTTCAAATTTGGAGAGCTGTACTGCATCCCTGGAAGATACGAAATGCCCCTTGGTCAAACGACAGAGACACACACGCACCCCTCCCAAAGGAAGCAGCAGGAGGGGGCTGCCTAGGATAAGTCATTCTGTTGCAAGATTGAAGCACCTCAAAAGAGATTTCTTTTCATACATTTGTGGCTTGAAGCAATCCAGGTTAGAAATGGGGAGGATTCTTCCTTTAGCAAGGTTTTCGGTATTGTGGCCCCACCCTTGAAAGAGAGCTAAGGAAAAATAAGAATAGCGCCAGTTTAGATAGCAGTCGGTTTGAGGAGGTTGCAGACCAGAGACTAGTCTGTGAGGAAGCACAACCTTTTATTGCATTGCACCGTATTTTAATATCACGGATTCAACGAAGAGGATTCTGACCGGATTCACACAACCTGTGTTATGTTGATCCAGTAGATGAACATCTCCTGCCGCTCGACTTAGCACGCCCGGTGCAATGCAGGGTCCAGCCAAAGGCAGCTTAGCACGGCCTACGGAACTGGGCTGCACAGAGCAAAGGAGACTGTCACTCAATCTCTGATTCCACCATTCAGGGTAGAGTTTCGGGGCTCTGACGGCTCTTCTGCTCTTGCTTCATTTATGGATTTGCAAGCTGAAGAAAAGGGGAGCCCAAATGAGAAATGAACATGAGAAGGCTGTAGCCCTCCCCAGGAACCTCTCTCCTTTTTGGTCCATTTGACCGAGCAGTCCACAGCCAGGGAAGACGTCCCCCTACCCAAACCAGGGTGGGTCTCTTCTTCAACTCCCCCTCCCTACAAAGGCCCTCGGCTGCCAGGAGACCATGTGGTGGCCATGCAATTCCCCTGAGCCTTACTCTGGACTCAGCAATCTGGCCACGAGGGAATGGCTTTTGACAGGAGAAATGTCAATGGGGAATCAGCCTGTGCTTCGCATCCTCCGAGGCCGACTCCCGGCTGGGATCCTTGGCTTGGCCTAAAAGCTGGAGTGGCTGTAATATCAATCTCTTGATTAGATACGCTTGCAGTTCAGAAATAAATATAAACGCAGCCTGCTTTCCATGGCAGACTTCCTTCTTTCCCTTCTCTCTCTCCCCCTGTGGGGTTCGTGCAGAAAAAGATTTCTCCTGCAGCTCCCCGCTCCCCCCTCTTTTTCCACCAGATCAAAATAGCCAGCTCTTAATAAAAGCCTCTGGGCAGCAGCTTGAAATGGTCCTCGTTCCTTCTATTTATTGGTCATTTCTGATCTTCAGCCTCCGAAATACCCACTGACATTTATTGTGCACAAGCTTGGAGGAGACCATTATGGGTGGAAGTAATTCAGCCCGTTGCTTGTAGATCTTGGTTTTTGGCCTGCCTGGGTTTTCTCAGCTGGTTACCTTTTCCGTTTCGGTCAGTGGAGTCGGGGAGGAGAGCCCTGGTTGGCTTGTTTTTCAGCCAACATTTGTAGAAGGTGCTTGGCTGTTCCTATGTTTCTCTTCTGGGTTTTCTCCAGAGTCTCTCTCTCTCTCTCTCTCTCTCTCTCTCTCTCTCTCTCTCTCTCTCTCTCTCTCTCACACACACACACACACACACACACACACACACACACACACACACACACACTCACCAACCTGGACCTATTCATTCCAGACAAGTCCACAGATTAAATAAAGCTTCTGTTTTGAAAAATAAAAAATCTGAGGCAGTTGAAACAGGTAACCACAAACATCCACGTGTCCTGTGGTTGAATTTCTCCTTCAAGGTGGAGCAAATGAGGTGGGAAATGTTTTGCTCCACTCTGATTTTAACCGGCAGCTTCTCCCTCCCCCTTGTGGTCATTTCAGCGTCCCCAGCCGCTCTCCTGCTCTGCAACAGAAAGCCTAGCAGGTGAGGTGGGGCGGCTAATTCAGCTCTTGAATGGCCTCTCCAACTTGGCCCTGTCATTTTCCCCAGCTGTGGCTTTGCTCTGCTGTGCAAACACCGTTCCAGAGATGGCCTTGGTCCCAGCTGGGTTTCTGTCCGGCCCCCACAAAAACTCTTTAAAAAGCGATTTATAGAATCGCCACTGATGAGATGGTTCACCCCATCCCTGTGTTGACTAGGAAGAGACGGAGCTGGAAGGCCGCTGCAGCAGAGATGGCTAGCCAGAGTTTATTCAGGGCAAAGGGATGAAGTGGGTCTCCGTACGGCCCCTGCCTCTCGCTCCTGGGGATCCTCTCCCTTTCTGGTGCCCCCCTGGGTCAGAGTCAGAAAACGCTGCCAGCCCCCCCTTGGCAGAATCACCCTTGGTCATTCTTGGGGTGGTTGAATGTGGAGGGCGCATTCCTCCCTCCTACGTCCTTGAAATGAGCCAGCCACCTCAGAGGCTGGGGATTGCACTCCTCCTCCTAGCTCCCCAAAGCTTTTCTTGGGGGCTTGTCGCAGGATCTGTGACATGGGGAGGCTCTCCTCCCAGCACTGCTCAGCTCTGAGGCAGATCCAGAGCTCCAGAATTCCCCACAGTGCTAAATTAATCTGCATGATTCACGGCTGATGACTCTGCCACCAGATTTAGCAGCACGGAGAACAAAACAGGAATCTGTGGGCAGCACTGACTCACTCCCTGGCATGGAGGCAGTGGTCTTGCAGCCCTCCATGGGGCAATCTGAGCTTGAGGAGGGAGGAGGGCATTGCAAGCACCCCACTAGTTAGGGTGCCTGGCTCCAAAGCATGTAATTCCACAGCTCTAACTCAGGCTGGGAATGGGGATTCTAAACCTCCATCCCCAATTATTCAATCCTGCTCCCCCTGCCTTTGGAAAATTTCAGCTCTTTGTGCCAAATGTTTATGAATTCCAATGCAACCTTGCCAGGAGCTCTTTTGAAAGCAGTTCTTTTGAAAGCATCTGGGTTTATTTCCCCCTTTTCTTTTTTAACAATCGGCCTTGCAGAGGAAAAGTAAGTTCTTTATTGCTACCCAGCCAAGCAAATAAAAGTGTATATATAGCCTTGGTGGAGCAGTGGGCTAATGCCTCCTTAAGTAACACCAGCTGCCTGCAATTAGTGCAGGTTCGCGTCCCACCAGGCTCCAGGTTGACTCAGCCTTCCATCCTTCCGAGGTAGGTAAAATGAGGACCCAGATTGTTGGGGGCAATAAGCTGACTTTGTAATAATGCCGCTTGGGTGTGTGTGTGTGTGTGAAAGCCCTAACAAGCAGGCATATACATAGAATGAAGGCTACTGCTAAGCTTGTAAGCCGCCCTGAGTCTTCGGAGAAGGGCGGGATATAAATGGAATTAAAATAAAAATAAAAAATAAAAAATATATATGTGTGTGTGTGTGTGTGTGTGTGTGTGTGTGTGTGTGTATGTGTATATATATATATATATATATATATATATATATATATATATATATATATATATATATATATATATATATATATATATATATATATATATATATATATATATATATATATATATATATATATATATATATATATATATATATATATATATATATATATATATATATATATATATATATATATATATATATATATATATATATATATATATATATATATATATATATATATATATATATATATATATATATATAAACCTATACAGTAACAAGTGGGGCCAGAAAATGCAAATTCTTTCTCCCCGCCCCCACTCCATTTTGCTTTTCAGGACCATGGATAGTAACCCAGGATTGCCTTTGCCTCCACCAGCCACAAATTTTGCCAAAGTCTTCCACTGATTTCCCACTACATCCCCATCAGAAAAACCTAATGCTAGTTGTTCTTTCTATGGGCACTGCCTGACTTTGCTCCCTGATTTTTTTCCCTCTTAATCTGGACTAATTGCCATCTCACACCGTGGTGTTCCTGGTTTTTTTATGCCTTTGAGTTAGTGTTGATTCCTGGTGAGACCCTGGATGGGTCCTTGAAGTTTTCTGGGCAAGATTTTGCCAGTGGAGGCTCACTGTTGCTTCTTTTCTGCTCAATTCCATCCATGTAGCTTTCTTGGCAACTTTCTAGAGGAGGTTTATGATTGTCTTGTTCTGGAATGTTTTCCTGGCATCCCAATCTGAATTTTCTGGCAGGACGCCATCCCCATATTAACCTGGCATGCTGTGAGTATCAATATATTTCCCGAAATGGTTTTCAACATTCTATAAAATCAGTTTATAGCTCTCTTAGACCTCAATTGCTTCTCTCTCCCTTTCTATCTCTCTTTCTATGTGTCCCCGTTAATAGATCTGTAAATACATTTGGTGCATTGAGTTCCCTGAGATTTTTCCACAATTGCTCTGAAAGAATAGCTTTCAGGAAGCAGCTGTGAACGAGAGACTTGGGGGTCTTCCTGGAATGAACAGCCACAAAATTTAATCTAATAGCTAAATTGCATTTCCTCCCTTTGGAGTTTTAGATTGAAAATGCTGACTGGCTTGCTTTTCCTTACCTTAGTTTGAGGAACAGACAAGAGCTGCTCTCATCAAGGCTGAGGCTGTTCCGAGAGACTAAAATCTGCCCTTCTATTGTCCTCTGCTTTCCTGTCTATAAAATGGAAACGGTGATTTTCTTTACAGATTCCCCATCAAGGGAGCC
The DNA here is from genome assembly GCF_964194415.1 of Vipera berus. Lineage (NCBI taxonomy): Eukaryota > Metazoa > Chordata > Lepidosauria > Squamata > Viperidae > Vipera > Vipera berus. Next base: position 1,337,671 of record NC_138213.1, on the reverse strand, counting down.
GAACAAAGCCCGAGTGCTTTGGCCACTCAGAGGTAGGAGCCCTGAATGCCACTCACAGCTTTAAGCCCTGGCTATTATTCCTGTAATTTGATCTGCTGGAAAAACCGCCAGGCAAAGGGCACCGTCCGGCTTTTATTCTCTGCTTGAAAAGCTTCGCTTGTTGTGGGGCTGATTTTATTTTGCCTCTCAAATACTCCCAGGACCCAATTTAAGCCAGCAAAAGGGATGACAAAGTTTTCCCTGAAGATTTTTGCCGTTGTTTCTTGTGCAAACCATGAGTGAGTTTATTCTAAATTCAATTAGAAGAGCCTAACAAGCTGGGTGAGGAGACGGGTGAGCACGTGAATTCGAGGTTTTGCTGAAGGTCAACACTGCTATCTCTTTCCAAAGAAGGCAGACATTAATCAAATCCTGTCACTTTTACCATTTGTTACAAGATTTGCAGGGCAGACCCAGCGCTGAAGAAGAGAGAGAAAAATCTCACAACAGAGGCAACCTTTTTGACTTCACATCAGGGGGGAACCTAAACTGCATCCCCAATTCACTTCCCTTAGCATGGCATCCTCCAGATAGGCCTGTTATTCACTCCTGTGCTTACAGGGAGTGATAGGCATTGTAGTCCAACAGATGGGAGCTGCCAGATTAGGTTAGGAGTTGTTGGCAGCTCCCTGATCTTCACAGCCCCACTTGGTTTTATTGGTAGGTTGAATCCATAAGTGGAGTCTCCTGTTCAATGCCACTATGAGAACATCGGTTGAATGCTGATGATAGAAATGACTCGGGGGGGTGCTTATTCACACTGCTGCAGAATCTAGTTCGG